>NC_040878.1:47172-1345172 GCF_003676215.2 Rhopalosiphum maidis | reverse complement strand
TGTCAAAAGGTGTATTTCGGTGGCCAAGTGAAACCTGAATTAATTATTAAGTTATATTCAATGACATGATGCAAAGATCCTACAATATTTTATATTCATACCGATTTGTGTTGACGAATTCTTAGAACTTATTAAGGACCGTCAATTTGAAATCTAGACGGTGAAAAAAACTTCGAATAATTTAATTCGATAATGGTACCTATCATTGTACGATATTAAACATATGGCTCACGTGCTCGTAAATAATTCGCATTTTTTTTGAAACTAGAAAAAATATTAAAAATCAGGAGATTAATAAAATTAAAATGTGGAATATTTTCAGAAAAATGAACTCTTTAAAATGACTATTTTCAATATTTTTGAAAAATATATATTTTAATTTTTTTACCAAAACATTATAATAAATTTAAAAAATGAGATATTGTAGTTCTTGTCCCTGTGAATCTTATTAAAAGCCAAAATTATGATATCTCCATTATTTCAGAAGATATCGCAATGGGTACTCACGGGACACCCTAGCTGAATATAAATATTAAATAAAACATAATATGTTACATATTATGTACCAGTTAAAATAGTTAAATATCATGTTGGATATTTTTATTAAAACATTTAGATACTTAATAAATAGGTATAAAGTCCAAACGTAAAATCCTCAATAACCACCTTCATCTGCTTAGACCACTTCTCAAATCTAAACTCTCAATTCATACAAAATCTACACTATACAAGTCTCTACTCAGACCCATTTGTGCGTATGGTATGCTTATTCTGGGGATGCGCCAAACCATCCCAAGTCCCACCATCCAAGCCTCTCAGTCCATCACTCTTCGGCTAATAGCCTCGGCTCCCTGGTACGTAACAAATAAATCCCTACATAATGATTTAAAAATTGAAACAGTTGACCAACTAGCCAAATTATACTATAAAAGATTTCATTCTAAGCTGCAACACCATCCCAATCCTTTATGGTCCCACCTATCATCACGTACTCTTTCTGACAACCTAACAGGAACTGGTGCCGTGACCTATTAAATTAATATAAATTAAAACAAAATTACCAGAGGGTACCATCGCTGGATGATTTCCCTCATCATGTGCTTCATGTGTTGTTTTTTTTTATATATTACGTATGTGTTATGTTAGTCAGTCATCTTTTTTACTTATTATATTATCGAATACAGATTGTAAATTTTTCAATAAAAAAACAAAAAAATAAATATATATATATAATGATATAAATGATATAATATTTATGTATACATAAATACATTATACACCATTAAGAATTTATGTTAAATATGCAGTAATATGCAAAAAAAAATATGTCGATTAACTTCAAACTATCATGAATCGTAAATATTACTGACAAAAATTAAAAAATGTGAAGAGGAAAAAATATACAATTGCATAAAAACTGTTGCTATAATTTAGGGGTATTAAAATTAAAAAATATATAGGTACTTCGTACTTAGTAAAACATTATTACAGGTGAGTATGAGGTTTTCCATTTCGTAGATTTTCTTCGATATTTAAAGGTTGAAGCCTACCTCTCAACAAATTTAACCAATTTACACTTATATCCATAGTGTTGATGTCTTAAAATTATATTAAGTTCTTACATTTTACCTATAGGCTATAGTTCATAACATTTGTATCTTTTTATCATTTATATAAAAATAAATTTAACAAATATAGGTATAGTGTATAGTGTATAAAGTAAAGGCTATGGGTTACTAAATAGCGGCTCGCAGACAAAGAATAAATAACACGACAAAATTATATGTTCTATGATTGTAAATTATTATTTTTGTTAAATATTATTGGTTTTTAAATAATGTAAATATGTACTTAGAATCTCGATGGCCCGCGAAAAAATTCAGATTCCTAATGTGGCTCTTCAAACATATATTAATTGGTGACTATAGGCTATAGACTATAGGTACCACATAAATAGGAGCGCCCCTTTATTTAATTATATAATTATAAGTATTTTCAACTGTTATATAAGTTATCACTTACATATACGCGGTATGCCAATGCGGCCAATAAGGTTACGTATACCTCTATTTATTATAATCTTTAAACATAACTGTACATATAGACGCTTTCAAGATATGTATTAGGCCATCATATAGAGGACGCATAAGGCATAGCGTAAATAATACTTAAATACGAAGAACTATTTATTGAATTATATGACAATAGAAATAATAAATCTTTTTTCAACGGCTACGAAGTCATGTAGGATACTCTGGATACTTATAGAAAATCCATTGTAATATATAAATTTATTGAAAATGCAATAGAAGAATTTGGAAAAACCTAGGCTTTATAGTTATTATTTTAAAAATAAGTAGTTCTTTGGAAATTATGTAAAATAATTACATAATATTTATAAACCCTGATGCAAAAAGGTGCTTGCGGATTCAGTTCTACTCCAAGTTCAAAAAAATGGGGATGCAATAGAGGCATTGATTTTGTATTTTTATAGACATTTTTTTCTTATATTTCATTCAATATACCAACTTTAGTATCTATATAATAATTAATAACGCAGTATTAATAATATTTAATAAATTATGCTTTCCTAAAATATAATTGCCAATAATAAACTACTTAAATTCATAATTTATAATGGTAACTATAGGAAGAATAATTTTTATGGTAACATAAAATCGATTTATTTCTACTAATAATTACTTTGGTATTAACTGACACATAAAATACGTGTGATTCTTTTAATACAATTTATTGTCAAACTGCTAAAATTATTGTTTTATAAAAAATTATAACTTTAAACTTAAATTTAAACTGTGTATCCTATGTTATAATTATTTTATAACATTCAAAAATCTGCAAGTACCTAGGTATCTAGGTTAGGTATTTAAATTTAACTCAGCTTTTACATAAGAAAATAATTATCACCATTGCATATTTTGTCCTGTTATTTTATGAACTTTTATCATGTGTATTTTCAAAGTAGATTTTTGGGCACATTTTTTTTCACACAAACAACATTTAAACTTCGGTTCAATACCACACTCATAATTTAAGTGTTGGGTGAGTCCATTTTTTCTTTTGTATGAGCGTCCACATTTATTTGGACAAAAATAACGATATAATGAATGATTGTCTGTTTGGTACATTCCATCTAAAATAAAAAAAATACATTAATTATTGTGTCTTACGGTTTAATATTATTAACGTGATGATTATAAAACTATGCGTTAAGTAATCTATAAATCATGCATATTATATTTTATTATATTATACAAAATTAAATTAGAAGAAACTATAAAATTAAATAAGTTTGATGAAAGCACATTATGAAAATAAATTATTATAATAATTATTTTTTGTATAATTATTTACTGTAATAGTAAGTAGCTGATTATCTGAGGCTGGATCTCACCTGTTATTGGTTGATAAACATAAATTCAAACTAGCCTACTACAAACAAAATTACTTTAGATTTTACTATAATTTCTATAAAATAAGTTAAGTAGATACTTCAGAATAATAATATACATATTTTAATTATTTATGTAGTTTTAATTTATTATTTTAAATAGGTAAGTACAATCTGTGTAAATAAATAATTAAAAATATAACCATGATAATTTCTTGTTATATTATGTTCAAAGATAATAATATGATTCTTCGTGCATAATTGTTGGTTATACATTTTTTCATATAGTGGTACTTATACATTAAAGACTATAGGTATTGGCTATATATATGTAGGTATTCTATAATATCTTCATTATCTTCTATACTTCTTAATTCTCGTGTGGAAAAAACTGCATAATTGTAATCTATTCAATATTGCCTATAACCAAAATTAAAAACATTTTAATAATTTATAAACTATAAAGTTTAACTTAAAAACAACTTTGTGATTTAAACTAAAAATATTTATAGTACATTGAAAGTATACTGTACGTTACTCAGATAGGTGCTGTCAATAATAGACTGCAGTAATCGCCAATCGGTTTAACGCTTATAATAGGTTAATTTAGTGGACTGTAATAATATAATAAGAAAGGTCCGAGCAAAGGAACAACGTCAGTTTGTGTGTATAAAATAATAAATAGTAAATAATCACATAGTGATATAACATAAAATATAGGCGTTACAATAGCACAACTAAATGATATAATATAAAAACAATGCTTATTGGCTATATTAGCACTACAGAATATAAAAAAAAATTTGAACACTATAATTATACCATTTTGGCGTACATAACAATAATAATATCACATCACATTATAATAAATACGTAACTATAAAGGGTCGTGGCTCGTCAGCTCGTTAACTTTTCAACAACATTGCATATAAATTGGTTTTGCCCACACGACCGAGCCGAGCAGCGCCGGGTTACATTGCAGGTAAAATAATTAGGTAATTGGTGTGGCAAATTTGGCGCACTTAAAAAATAAAAAATAAAATATATTTATAATATTATATTATAATTTGAGACTGCAGCAAATTTCCTGCTTGTAGGCGACAAATAGCTTAATCTGCCACTGGATCCGAGATCTGTATATAATATACTAATAATATAATAAAAAGGAACATAGTGGTTCCGCGCTCGTGCGATTGTGTGACTGTAGCTGTGACGAATAATTCATGAAAATATGATGACTAAAACAATAAGATCACACTGGCTGTCGCCGAATGACACAAACATCATAATCTGTGGACCCGTCTGGACACTGAACATTGGCCACGAGGTTATGCCAGCTCAAATCATACTACCATATGGAACAAATATTACTACAAAATTTGGTACAAGTTACGATACTACTGTAGAGTAGATTCACAATACAATTGACAATACTGATATAGGCGCAATTAGACTTCTAAAACGTGAGGTGGATAGTTTACCAATTGATGGTATTTCACTTAAATAATAACTGTTAGGTAAAAAAAACAAGGGGTGTTAAATTTTAACTTAGGGGTGCTTAAAACTTTTTTGCACTCCCCTAATTGCGCTACTGAATGCTGAGCTGGATGAACGATTCACAAATTTAGCATCGATGACAACATGAACTCACTATACAATCAACACATGAAAAACTCGTTGTAAAGACGGACGTCGAAAAAACGTCGGCCGTGTGGTGTCTATGAGCGGCAAACATAAAGTGAACTAACATTATTAACGAACAAACTAAATTAAATCAACGACTACATTACCTACATAACAACACTGTTGTGCGCCACCGTTGCACTACAAAAATCACTTAAACCAAATAAGCGGTGACACTGACGACATGATTTGCATATTTTACTCATAACATTAAACTCGAATTACTTACAAATTAATTAGTAAATTACTACATCTAAAATTCTTAATCTGCAATGTCCATTACGGCATTATATTATACACTTATACGAAATGCCACATCTAAATTATGTATATTAAATATTCATAAATGATGTATAGTGTATTCTGTGACACTGTGTAAATCTGAACTTAATATCTAAACCTTATTTTCTGATAGTTTTGTAAAATAATTTTAATCATTATCTAAATAAATTAAAATAACTACAATTTGTTTGAATATATTGCCTAATGTTTAAAACAATCTTTTGAAAAACACAATTTATCATTTGGAAATCAATATTTCTCATAAATACATTATTTTATATTTACAATTAAACTGTGGTATAAGAACTATTTGGATTTCGTCAATTTAATCAGTACTTAACAGATAAAAGAGTTATTTTTTATCGTAAGTTGTTTATTATTATTATATATGTATTACGCACACACATTATATATAATATATGCATTTGCAATATAATCAATAACAATCAAAATATTTTAATAGCACTTTAGTTTCAAATGTTTAGTACCTATATTTAATTTTATAAAATAATTTAAGTACTATAATAGCAAATATCGTTATAATTTTTTTGGTATTTTTAGAATCAAATATTAACAAAACTATATTGTTTACTATAAGGCTATTATTTTTGGTGTATTTTAATCTTTATTATTTACAGTTTTACAAAGTACCTAGTTAATTAAAGATTTAAATATACGTAAAAAATAAATAATAATATGATATAGTAAAGCCAGTAACATCTTCTAATCTCTAGAGCCGCACAAGATTTGTTGTTACTCGTTATGGTCTACCTAGTGTAATACATATTTATGGCAATAATACAGTACATATTTCTGTTAGCCAAATATTATAGTATTCTACAATATAAGGGCGCCCGTAGAAATTTTTTCAAGGGGAGAGTATATAATATAAGTAATTAACACACACACACACACACACACACACACACACACACACACACACACACACACACACATATATATATATATATATATTCATATTTAGGTATATATGCTTTTAAAAATATCTCTTATATAAACATTGTCTAAAAAAGGAATGAATCCAAGAAAACTATTTTAGAAGCTACTTATATTAATGATAAATTTAATTCATTAATAAAATAATAGTAATTAATATTAGTATATATACCAGCAGTTCCCAAACTGTGAAGAGCGCCTCCCCTGGGAGACACAAGTATGTAACAGGGGAGGCGCGAGGTAAATATTGATATTTTTAAATCCATTATTTTCAGAAGTTGCGATATTAAAATCTAAGTATCGGTCCAAACTTAATGTTGAAAATAAAATGCGAGAGGCAGTAACAACGTTAATGCCTAATTTTGAAGCATTTAAACAGGTTACCTGTACATAATTGTTCACATTACATTTTTCATTATATTATATAATTAACAGTCATTGTTTTTTTTTTTAAATAATTTTTGTTATACTAAATAATATGTATAGCTGGTTTTTTGTCATAAAATTAAAAATATTTGCATATTTAAATAATATGAAATCGTAATTTATTTATTCGCAGGAGGTGCGATTATTCATTTTTATTTTTAGGGATGCGTGAACGAAAAAAGATTGGGAACCGCTATTATATACTATAAAATTATAATGTTTTCAACAATATTTTTTCTGTTAATATAATATGATATATTTTTAACTTGTAGAAAGACTATATTTAAAAAGCGTTTTAAAATTTTATAAGAGTAATTGTAAATTGTAAAGTCCAATATATAGATTCCACATCCCAAATAAGACCTTATAGGTCAGGATATAATAGATTTAAATTAATAAATTAATTTATGTATTTTTAATACATGGCCCTTAAGTGATTTTTTATAAGCAAATTTTCTCTCACAAAAACTACAATCGAATTTTGGTATTACTCCGCATTCATATTTTAAATGTCTTGCAACGTATTGTTTCCTTTTATAAGTCCTGCCACACAGTTTAGGACATTCGAATCTTTTACCAAGTAACCAATCTGAAAATACAATTTAAAGATAGACATTTAATATAAATATACAAATTTAATATAATAAGTTAAAAAAAAAAGATTCAACTCAATACATGTCTATAATTTATAGTTAAGTTTCGTATTATTAAACAATTACAATTATTGCTATTAAGCTATAGTAACCCTTGGTAAATATACCAAGTATTTACATATAAATAAAAACAATAAAACAAGACAAGAGCATCAAAACAATTATTTTAAAAAGTAAATAGTTATAATTTATACATTATGCATAATAAATACCATTATTAACTAGCAAATTCTAGGCGTATTCGAATTCATATAAATAGCTAGTTGTTTTCCCGATTAAAATATGCAATATAAATTAACTGTTATATTTATAAAAAATAATGACCAACTATTTAGTGGATCATAATAAATTGAAGGAGGTAATCGATATCCAATGATTAAATGAGACAACATGATGTACACATTAATAATACAAATTAATAATTTATTATTTTATAAATAGTTCGATTTAAAATTATTAATACCTTTATAAACTGAGTAGCTAACTACTTAAAAAGTAATAAAATAGATTTTAAAATATGATTTTAATGATAAAATCGTTATCTCGTAGTCCCATGACAACTCAATTCATATTGGATACATATTAAATTTTAAAAACATTAATATATTTTCACAAGTATGTCGTGATTTGCAGCTCTACGACATAATGTCATAATATTATTTACGTAATTATTTATTTCCATAATTTTTAGGATAGTGACAATGATGTTCAATTTTTCCTAAAACAAAAAAAGATTTAAAAAAATTAGTTAATAAATATTCATTGAATAAATTGAAACAACATAAGTGTGTGTTAAATTAACGCTTTTACTGAAAACTGTTGAAAAACAATACAATTATTTTAAAACGATGTTATACAAATGCAATACTGTCAATACATATAAGCTATAACTAAAGTATAG
Source organism: Rhopalosiphum maidis (assembly GCF_003676215.2). Taxonomy (NCBI): domain Eukaryota; kingdom Metazoa; phylum Arthropoda; class Insecta; order Hemiptera; family Aphididae; genus Rhopalosiphum; species Rhopalosiphum maidis. The sequence continues at coordinate 1,336,858 of NC_040878.1, read as the reverse complement.
TTCAAAGTTTTAGAAATTTAAAATTAGATAGGTACACCTACAATGTCAAACAGTCTGACAATAATTTATAGTGCACTATTTTATTATTATTATTAAAATCACTAAAATGAATGATATTAACCTAAAACTGTATTATATACAATTTTAAATTAATAGAATACACTATTCACTAACAATCAACACTGTGGTATAAATTTATAATCATTAATCACAATACAAATTAATTTTGAATGGATGTCTTATTAATAATAATTTTTTTATTTTAACTGTAATTTAATGTGTAAATCAATAAGTAGAGCTTAAAAATACAAATATGAATTATTTTAATTTTAATTAGAATATTTATTTTAGTGACAATTAAAAATAGGTGCTTACCTGATAAAACGGTTCTTTGGTTTTGGTTGTCATCTCATCTTGCTTTGATTACCTAGGTGAAAAATGCCATTATATGACATAAATATTAGAACATTATACTCCGGGTAGGACTCAATTCATTCAAAATTAATTATTAAAATTACATGCTTAAACTTCAGAGTAACTTTTTGTTTTTTATTTATTTGTTTTCTTGAACATCAATTAACATTTTTAAAAATAATCAAATATTTAAAGTACCAGTCATATGACATTTCAAATCAGAGTTATATTGAGTGACTGGGTTTATTTATTTTTTTAATTATCTATTATTCAAAAGTATAAAAAAGTAAAGATACAGGTGATCCTATACCCTTTTGTTAAGTTCTAATTCAAAATCATATAGGTACCTATTATTATTCCTAAATTTTATTAAATAAATTTACACGTTAGTTATAATATTATAGACTTATATTAAAATTAAAAAACTCACCACTTATAAAAAAAAAAACCAAATTTTGTTTTGAATTAATATAATTTTTTCATTGACTTTTTAATTCTAAAACAGCCATTATATTAAATGAATACGGTTCATAAATAAATAAACAAGTTGTAAAGAATTTAAAAATAATTCTATTATTTAAATTTTATTTAAATATGAAATAAATAAATAATATAATAATATATACTATAATATTATAAATATAATAAAAAATATAATATAATTATAATGTATACGATAAGATATTATCAGTGGCGGATTAACCTTCACGGTGCCCTGAAGCACGCTCAGTTTTTACAGCCCTCTCTTTTTCTAATACTATCCAAGGATCGTAGTTTAATTGGGAATCGAAGAGTGATGGGTAATCGGATATAGCCGCTTTGGAGTGAAAAATACTAAAAGTATTGGTTCAATATTTTTTTTTTGTGTGTGTGTTTATTATTTTGAGATTAAAAATAAAATAAAATAACAAATTTGCCGTCCTCTACTAGTTGTCGATCTTCACGATCCTAGTAATTAATCCACCACTGGATATTATATTTAAAGATGTATTCAAATTGTATAATTAGATAACATTTTCAGTACGTAACAAAAGTATTAAAAACAAGTACAAGTATTACAAATTTACATGCAATTATACCAATATTAATTAATATATATAGTTAATAAGTTGATAAATGAACAATTAAACTTAATTAATAACAATTTTAGAACATATAAATATTAAAATTAAGAATGAGTCAACCTTCAGTGTTTATTGCAACTGTTTGAAATTGAATTCTAACACGAATCCATTTTTACTCGAAATATTTGAAACTTTTAACTTAAAATTTAATATATTCATATCTTTTAATTTTAAACAAAAATATACCCTGTTTTAAATCACAATTTTATTTACCTACATACAAGTCCTCTTATGTACACAATAACCATACTCTGCATCGTATGCTGCAAGTTGTAAATAATATTTAACCCTTGGGTCACTCTACTACTTTTATCTAATTAGTAATTTATCTGTTAACTATACGTATATGTATATTTTTGAATTATTATTGCTGTTTTAATTATTTTGTATTATGAACATTTTTGTGTGGTAATCTTTCATGGGTACTTATTACTTAGATACTCACACACCTAATTCAGTGTTTCTTAATTTTTTTAGGACTATAATCCAAATTTTTGTCTAAAAATCTATCACGACTCATATAGTTTCACTTTTACAAGATAAATAAGTAGTTCTAAAAATATATAATACATATAATACCAAATAATTAAAAAAAATTCACGACCCACAGTTCGAAAAACGCTATCTTTGGTAATTGTTATTAAAGAAAAAATAGCCGTTTGGCGTTTAAAAAAATAATAATATCTATCAATTATATTATACTCATAATAGTATCGATATCGAACTTATCAGTGCGAAGTATCTAATCGATTACAAGTATAAACATCCAACAAACTTTGAATTGTTAGAATTTCTCAAAGTTCAGGATATTCGATAAATTTGGGAATCCATTTCTAATTATAATTAAACTGATTATGGTAGGTAATTACATACTGTGGTTTGTTATAAATATAAATACACAAAATATAAAATAACGAATATTATTATACAGTAGAATTAAATTAGATTAAATAAAATAATATAAAAATATTTAGACTTTTATTAATCCAATTATAATTTATAACCGTAAATATAACATCCAACTATAAGTACCTATACACAGATTAAAAGCAAAATTAAATAGATAATTTCAAGTTTTTTAACAAAATTTGATTTAATTTAAAAAATGTATTTATAAAGAAAAAAAACATTTAACATTTTAATTGATCAATATAATTAAGAATATATAATTTTATAACTAGAGAGCACCGTATGTTTGTTAGACTATAGCTAAAAATAATTAGTTGAGGTCACAAATCACAATATTATATATCAGTGTTTCTCAACCTTTTTAGTTTCGCGACCCCCAAAGAAAGTATAAAATATGCTCAATCACTTCACGATCCTCTCCCTATCTATATTAAATATAAATTTGTATTATATCATTGGGAAAGTAAAATTTTGAACGAAAGGTTCATTTTGTAATTTTATTATTTTTGACTACCGCGACCCCCAGCCAAGGCAATAACGACCCTTAGGTTGAAAAACGCTGTTATATATGATACATTTCAAGAATCTGGCGGTCAATGATGAGATAAATCATATATATTAATCACTCGATAATGCTATGCATTGACAAAAGATGACATTTCAGATGAACTTTTTGTTTAAATTGCTTTAAACATACAGAACATCTGAACTGTCTGGGTACACCACATTCATAGAACAAATGCCGTTTCAAGTGAGACTTCCTGGCAACACCCACGTAACGTCGGCCACACATGTTTGGACAAATAGCCGGGTCTTGTTTGCAGGATTCTTCTAGTTTGAATAACTTCCAACACATCACGTCTAACATAATACATTTTAATTGTTAGTTTTATTTATCAGAATTAATTTATAAGATTATTTGTTAGATGTTGATATCACAGACCCACGCAGTGATCACCGTTGGTAGAAAAGCAGTGTTAATATTATAATATTGCAAGTATATAGTAGGTATATAAATTCAATTTTTTTTAAATTTGATTATTATTTTAAGTTATATTTGTAATAAAATTGTATTTTTAGATTTATGATTGCAAACTATAAGCTAACCCAAAATAAGATATATATTAGGGATAGGCGATAGGACGATACCACTTTTTACCGATATCTGATACTCTGATAAATCGATATGTATTGCCGATAAAAAACCGATACCCGATATAGGTACTTAAAAAACAACATTTTCAGTATAAACCATGAACCAATAATAAAAAATAATCGATATACCAGTTAAAACCGATATCTTATACCACAAATTTTACATTTTAGCATTCATAACAAACAAATAAAGAAAAAATTTGAAACCATTAGCCTTATCTATAAATCTAAATATTTTTGATGATAATAATATAATATATTATGCTGATTAATTTATTTTATATTTTTTTTTATATCAATTTACAAAAAACCGATACCACCAATATCGAATATCGGTTCTAGTATCGGCCTATCCCTAATATAAATTGCATGATACCTATAAAATACCTAGTATCTATGCATAGGTATAGGCATAGTATATTCTAATATTTGCAATATTATATAATTAGTAATTATACCGATATATTACTATATTCGTTTAACTATTTTAAATAATCAAATGTATACCGTTAATTTGTATTATAATAGTTTAATGAGAATAGGTATAAATATTTTTTTAAATAATAATTACATTTTATTGTCACTAAAATTTGTATACTATAATTAATTCAATAACAAACACTTATGAAATACAATTATATTTAAAGATTTTTTTTATTAGCTTTCAACAAAAGTTAGAGCATAATAACTCAATAATTAAAAATGTTTAGATACAGATAATTAAGTATAAAATAATATACCTATAATTATAAACAAACAATAATAAATCATAATTATTATAATGTGCATTGTGCATTATTAATAAAATTAAAATTGACAACCAATTTATCATAATAGGCGAACAAAAAAAAAAAAAAATGGATTTTAATTACTACATTATATTTATAAATAAAAGTAACATTGCATTTTAAGGAGGGAAGGGGAGGGTCAATATTAAAGAAATGAGATCAGAAAGATATTTCGATAACGGTGTTTCATTTTAAGAATTATTAGATATTTTAAGATTATTGAGTAGGAATCAACAGTGGCACACGATTACTTTAGGAAAGGTGGAGAGTTGAATAGAGATTTCGCGTGTTTTTATATTAAGATTGTAATTGTTTGAATGATTATTTTTTCAGCGCATAATAAAGGATTTATAGTTTGGACATTCCTTAATTCCTTGGAGTTGATGTGTGATTACTTCCACATATGACACATCGTGCAAGTATTTTTTCTCTTTGTTTCAGTTATCTGAAAGGTGATCTTCTTCGAACTTGATGACTGATGTAGCGGTGGCCGGTGAGTATGATTACATCAGGTTTTTTAGATACGCCGTAATCCTGACAGGTAAGACAGTGTGGTAGATCATTTTTAGTTTTATATGGTATTTTCATTGTATACTGTATATTCAATGGGTAATGACAATAAATGATAAGGTGGATATTTCTTTATTGTTGTTATTTGGATTGAAATCTATGATAAAAAGATAGCGGATTCCAGTTATTTTTCAATATTTATAACGTGTGGTGGTAAGAGATGTGTGGTGAAACTGTGAAGGTTTCTGATAATTATCTTGTAGGGTTCTACAACGATGTCGGAGGAAAAGTGTGGTAATTAGCATTTGTCCTATGCATATGATCAAAGAGCATTCGCAAAGACGAATTATCAAAAATTAAGATGTCAATTTAAAAAAGAATCATTAGTACTTGTCATGCATATAGGTTAGCTAGTTATATAACTATAGTATATAGATAGGCGGATCTGGCAGTTTTCAATTTTATTGCTTAGAATGAGTAGATAGCTCAAAATCAACCAATACAACACATCGATTCGAGTACTTCAGCATTTTGCATTTATCCTCATCAAGAGCCAACGCAGCGAATCGACTCATTGAGCAGAATAATAATTCGTGTATGTTGAGTCACCATGAATATGGAGATTCAGTGACATGGAGAAATCACATCAGATGGATCTTTATTTTTCTCTCGCAGCGAGACTTTATTATTCAAATAGCAGTTAACATGCTTAGATGCTGAATGATATACCTAATTACATACATAATAACATGAATATCGTAATCGAAAAATCTTGACAACGGAGCGAGCATATTCAACGACTGACAAATGACAAGTGTTTGCGTAGTGGGTCAACACCGAACTGAAAGGGAGAATTATTAATATTAATAAAAGAAACTTCAAAATGTGTGTATATATTATAAATAGATTAATTTTATACAATTATGATACAAGTTGCATTTATTTTCCAAATCTTTGTTTGAAACCAACTTGTTATGTAAGAAAAGAGAATAGTGACGCTGATGTCAGTTTAAAGTGGTATTGCATAAAAATAAAATAGATAGAAAGTATCATTAAATCACTATAACACGTGACAAATTTCAAGTACTTATATCTAAATATCTATACATATACACCTTCTATACATAAATCTCACTAAGATTTATGTATAGAAAATCTTACGAATAACCATTATCCACCAAGATCCACGGTGCCTACTATAATCACCTAAATTAGGTATTGCATCCATAGTACTTATAAATAGTAATCGGAACTATACAATAGTGAATACAAAATATTTAAGAATATCGAACAGATAAAAATTCGGGGTCACACAGGCCACAATATACTTCACTCAAAGATCACATATCTAAATCCATCCCTGCAGCATGTATATTAAATATTGGTGTAGTTAATTTTTTTAAAAATTAAATTATCGTTTTTTTTAAGCATGGGTTATTGGTCCATGAATAAAGCTTCAATGAAACATTTTAAGAAGTGTAATATATTCAATCCTATAAGTTTAAAATAAAATTAGCAAATATACCCGTATATCAATTTTAATTTTAGCTTCTTATAAACTTTGTTTAAACTATCTGAACTTTCTGATGTCCTGTTGAATAACTTTTATACCATTTTGGCTATAACAATTCTCACACTTATTTAAATAAGTCAGATTGACGAGTGTGTACTCTTTATATTTAATATATTATAATACAATAGATTTTAAATTTTTCGTAGAAAATAACACAAAATTAATTCGTTAAATAAAAATTGTTTTTGTTGTGCAGAGAATTTCGTTAAATAGAGGTTTCAATGTATTTAGAGTTAATAGGAATATTAGGATTCACATGCAGGAGTACACCATTACACCAACAAATACTTAATCATATTATAGTATCTATTAATTATTTGTTTTGATAATAACTGACAGGAATATTAATCCTGATTACATATAGAATGTATTGCAACTGTTTCATACGGTTACACCGAATTTTGTGACAACCATAGATATATGAACAGATATGTATGTGTCTTTATATTTATATAATTATATATGTCAGCATCTGACAGTTCATTAAATAGTTTTATTTTTTTTTAAATTAATCGTTGCTGATAAAATTCTTCAATTTCCTGTGTAAGAATTCTAGATATTTGAATACTATAATATTTTATTATAAAAAGAAAAAACTAAAATATTTATTTTTCATTGTTACATATTATGTACATATTATGTACATAACAGGTATAATGTATATTATGTAAAAAATAATGTTGAACTATTTAAAAAAATATAAATATTCATCCTATTGGCTATTCTCCATCAGAACATACAAAAGGAAAAATATTGGTTTTATTCGATGTTCCTAATTATCACAAAAAGACAGATTAATGAGAATGCTTATTAAAAAAAATATATAAAAAAAACTTTTTAACTTTAATTTCATGTATTATACACACTTCTTTTATAAATAAACAAGTTTTCTAAGTCAATTTTCGAAATGTCGACGCCATAAAAATTGTGCACATTCTACTCAAATAACGTATCAGTTTTGATACTTACTCAAATAAACATTCATGTACAAATTGTAAAACAAAATATATTTACCTATAAAAAATAGCAAACTTTATGTATCGAACGTAAATGTATATATTTATATGGTTTATAAACAAATTTACTGTTATTGGTTGAATATTAAATGATTTTTGCTACTATAATTAACTTTTTATTAGTTATTATTATAAAATAAAATCATTCGAAAATGTTGTGTTTCTTTTGTTGGTGTATAAACATTTCGTCTTTACGCTTGAATGGCCGTAAGCAAATGGGACATGAAAACTGTGGCGGTGTTTGGCATTCATACATCACATGTCTTTTCAGTACATATTTACGACTTTTTCCTCTATAACTACGTCCACAGTCATTGGGACAAGACACAGGATCCTGAAGACAGTCTTTATTTGTCGATTCGAGTAATTGCAGAAAATCTATGAAAATAAGATTAAATTCGAAATAATGATTTGTATAATTCTTTAATAACAGAAAACATTTCATTTATTTATTTTGTATCGCATAAAGCAGTCAACATAATTTTATTATAACCAGCATTCCAAAGCAAGCCCGAATAAGTAATAGCAATATCAGATAAAAATAATTATATAATAATAACTCATGATACAATTTGAATATAATACTAATACATTGATCAATTATGAGTATGGTTTGATTTAGTAAATTAATTAATTCGATCAACAAATACGAGTTTGGTGTTTAATTAATGTATGTGAGTTGAGATGTGTTTTTCTAGCAAAACGTCTATAACAAATTAAGCAAATAAATTTTTTTGGAACTCCACATTCGTGTTTCAAATGACGTTGTAAACTAGATTTTTTCCAATCACCACTATAATATCGGCCACAGTTATTTGGACAGTATAACAATTCCATCCTTCCTGAAAATAAATAATATATATATTATAGATACATAATTAGAATAATAGTTCAAAAATATTAATATTGTAAAATAATATAATTAGCATAGAATAAAATAATTAGCAATAAAAAAGAAAACCTGTTAAAATCATAATAATGTGGATAGCAACGCACAAACCAGAAAGTGAAGTTGCAAACAAAGCATAATAAGCATTAAGTAAAAGTTAAACTAAAATATAAAATTGTTATATAAAATAAACATATTTTAAAGTAATAAACTTATAAATTATAACTAATACTAAAATTTACCTAATACCTACATCAAACTAAATAAAATAAACAAATATCAAATGATACTTTAAACAATGAATTGTATGTACTACTGTACTAGTGTGCCGTAGTATTGTGGTATTGCTACCCCGTAAATCTAAATATATTCTGGATTAGCGCCTGTCGCACATTATACTTAAATAATTACTTTCACAACAAGCTCCCTTGCAGAGAGTAGGTATCAACTTGTAAATATAAATATTGTAGCTTAGTAATGGTACTTTAATAAATAAATAAATTTATACAATAGATAATAATGGTTAGACAAGAAATATTAAAAAAATAGAATCAATCTTGAGAATGTACTATCGTTAACACTAATTTTATTTCACAAATATTATAGTCTACATATAAATTTATAGGTTATCTAACTTATATATATTTAATTTGTTAGACAGGTTTAATATATTTTTCTAACATAAAAAAACTACTAACCTAACTAAGGTTTTGGCTATAAATTTGGCTAGGAAAATATAATTTTTACGATTCTTTTAAATACATTTTTATTAAAAATTAAATTAGTGATACCAACTTGATAAACTTAGCCTAATAGAGATTATACTGATATTTTAAAATTTGTCTTATAAATGTATATATCTCACTAGTTATTAGATCTATTGTTGAATTCTATTCAGTTCTATGGAATCCTACGCAAATTGGGCTTGTTAAATCGCTTGAATGTGTTCAAAGAAAATTTTTACGTCTTATTGAGTATAAAAAGAAATTGCATGGCCACATAAATCAATCAGTCTCTATTATATCTCTATCGTCAATCCAAGCCAGTATTAATTTAGAATCCCTTGTTAGTAGATGTAAATCTATAGATATCATCTTGAAGTACAAACTAATTAATGGTGTTATATCCTGTCCGAATTTATTGCATTCATTAAATATTAATGTTCCTCAATATAATTCGCGGCACCGTCCTACATTTTCAATACCATTTCATCGTACTTCCATATGGAATATGGATATAATAATCCCCCCTAGATAATATTGCTCGTGAATGTAATGAGCTGAAAAATGTAGATCTATTCTATACACGTAATTTATATTTTATAAGCTAAATTTCTATATTATGTTGTAACTATCTTTTCCATACTTATGCAATGTTGTTGATTTTAATTTAATTTAATTGTTACTTATTGTTCACTTATTCATTATTTAAAAATTGTTCTTATATTATTATGTAAATATAACCTTATATTGTTAACTTTATTATATCACTGAACTGTACTTGAGTCTTAAAAGCGTTTATATCAATAAAAAATAAAAAATTATAATTCTGAAATATATATTTACTAGATAATCTTATTCTCAATTATTGTATTCAATAATATGCTTTTCTTTGTGTAAGTCAGTATGCCGATAAAACATCGCCACTAAATTATCGTGCATTCAATAAATCGCAATAAAATAATATTGCCAGTAAATTATTATTTGCATAGGAATAATAACGCAAGTATACTACCTGTATATAATTTTATATTATCTCATCTTATCCTCCTATTACTTATATTATTTGAGAGTCAAAGCACTAACCGGTGATGCATTTGGGTATTTTGGTTTTTTATTTTATTTTCATTATGCGTCAATTGTAATTCTATATAATGTACTATTTCACATTTTAATAGACGTTTACTTAACACTTTTACTGTTCTTGTTATATATTTTTACATGTATAATATAATTTTTATTTTAAATAGTATTGAATATAACAAAAGCTGTAAAAGAAAAAAGTTTATTAATACACAACGGTTTCACTTTTACGAAAGAAAAGATACATTTCGGAATTGAAACAAAATGATTTTGGAGAGTCTGAATCAGAGTCTATCATGATTCATGGCAAAACGCCGTATTTTTCGACAACAAAACGTCGGGGTTTTATTTATTTTAATCTAATTAGCGTTATTAGGAAACAAATAACAATTTTAGAAATATAAAAACCTAACCTCCAAAAGTTGTACACAGAAAAAAATCGAAAGTTCGTTACTTTGCTTCTCTATCTTTTGTATCATCATCAGATGTGTATAAAATGTCTATGTAAAAATATTAAAATTAGATTTTTTAATAAAAATTATCAGATTATTTTTGCCTTCCTAACAAATTTTGAACAGATATGAATTGGTACTTAAAAGCGAGAACGATGATATTCTTCGTTATTTTCCATACCTTTTACTAATATGTATGGGTAATAGAGATAAAACAAATAGATGTGAAGGATTTAGCAATGAATTTGTACATTTACTTTCTGATCAATTTCCTTCAATTTATATTGACATATAACTGAAATTAAAATTGGTCAAAATAGGTATAGTAGGAAATATAAATATGCCAAGGAATTAAAAGGAATAAAAATTAGTTATGGAGATTATCCAAATCAAGAGTTCGAAGATTATTATCATTAAGGTATTGCATTTGCCATTTAATATCAACTCACTTTAATTATTTTTATCATTATAATTTATGATTAATACTAATAACAAGTATTCAAATAACAATAGTACTATAGTACTATATATTAATAATTTAATATTAAAATAAGTATTATATGCTTTGAAATATTTTTATTCGGATATTTCGAATATATATTATATTATAAAATTTATAACTAAATTGCTGCTATATTTTATATTGGCGATATTTTTTCCATGCGATTTATGGGTTTCGAGATATTTTAGTGAAGATATTTTGTTGGTAATTCGTGTATGTCATATATCTGTGAGTTCAATCCTTCATTAAAATAATAAGATTAGGGGGGGGGAAATTAGGGGTTCAAACCCCTCTGAAATGTATGGTTGGCACGGGCATTGATTAAAAAAAAAAAAATTAATTAATTAATTAATTTTTATATACGCCACTGATGAGAATGTATAAGAAGCTAAACAGATTGAGTTATATTAGTAAAAATACATTCTTGTTTTATTAATTTTAAAAACTATATTATTATTATAATGATTATAATGACACATTATGATTTTATAATAATTAGTACGTAATATAATTATTTTGAATAATCTTGATCTTAGTGGAATGAGTGTGTATATGAGTCAGATGGACAAAGATTTCTAATAATTAAACTCTAAATTTTAAAAAAGGGGTAAAGAGTATTTGCAGCATTACAACAATAATTGTATTGTAGATATTAATTCTTATTTTCAATACACATTTGAAACAACAAATTGAAGCATTGTAGCATGTCAATTATTAATTTTTCCCATAGTCTTGATAAGAATTGAAATTGATAATGCATATTTTATATATACATTTTGTAATAAATTAAAATACTTAATAACACAAATAAGATAACATAAAATCATTCTAGTATTTAGTAGTTGCCATGGTTAAATAAATGACAATTAAGTACATTTTTGATTATAAACAAATGATTTATAATTTTAATGCGGTATAATTGTATAAATCACTGTTTAATAATAATATTATAATATAAAAAAAGGTAAGAAAAAATGGCTGGTTAATAACTTAATTAAACACTGTAACCGATTTTCTTTAAAACTGAAATAGCGACCGTGAATTAACACAATATATCAATATAAAAAATAAAAATATTTTTAAATGGTTAATTTTGATTCAAATTTTTACAGGAATACTTAACTTGTATACGTATACAAATATAATTATATTTTTCTAAAATTAATATTTATAATATTAAATATTCACATAAACACTTTATGAACGACATATATGTGTGTTTTTAAATTCCACTTTTGTGCGAATCGCTTATGACATATCATGCATTGAAATCTACGAGGTACACCGCACTCATGAGTTAAATGTCGTTTGAGTAATTGCTTTCTGTATCGGCCTTTGTATTTGCGACCACAACTGTTTGGACATATGGCCGGATCAGTTTTGCAGATCTCATCTAATTGACACCACTCGGTGGCTGTAAAAATGAAAACTTGCAATATGTTAAATGAAAAAATTAACAGATTTTAAAAAGCAAAAGTATAATTTTTTAAACGCTGTTATGACCATAATAAAGCGTAAGGAAACAAATATTACAAATCATAATAAAACAATTGAAATAATTATATATAAACATGTAAAAAATTCAAATAGGTATACAAAAGTAAAAATAGGAAACAATATGCGTATTTCTACTATGTACCTAGTTATTTCGTAGTATAGTTAGCATATATTTTTTATGGCATGAGATAGATTTCGTGTTATTTTTCTGAGAAGAACATTGCACTTTATTTGTTTTTGTCTTAAAATTATTTTTACTATCTTCATTACAACATTATTCACAATGCAAATGGTTTTCCCGCTTATAGTTCCATAACTGAATAAATTGATACGTTAAATCTAAAAAATGTGATATTAAAGATCGATGAATTTGATTTAAAACCAATATAATTAAGGCACGTAAAAGTAGGTATAGGTAAAATAAATTAATTCCACACAATTTTATTTTTTATTGAAAACAAATGAATTAATTAACGATGCATTAGTATAATTTTGATTTGTATATTAACAAAAAATATTTTATAATATTTAAATATTGTTATTTGCAAATGCATAGGTACATAGGTACATAAGTATTAATATATTTTATTATAATATTATATTTGTTAAGGCAACCGCCTGTGAACTATGATCATGTGTTTTTTTAATGAAAAGTTTTGGGAAAATTCTTTCCGACATTCGAAACATTGAAATTGTTTAGGTACGCCACATTCATACATCAAATGTCGTTTTAATACGTTTTTTCTGTTTATTCCTTTGTACTTCCGCATGCAGTTGACGTTTGGACATATGGCAGGGTTTGATATAGATATAGCATCCAGTTTGGTCATCCAGTATAAATTGGTAAGAGCTAAAAAATTAAATGAAATTATGATTTATTCTTTTTATTATAATTATAAAAATATAAATACACAATTTGCCCGTTTATAAGCATTAACACATGAAATAACACATAACACATGACAAAAAAATAACGTTAAAATTGAAAGCTTATTTTGTATTTTTATTTTTCATGTGTTAGTTATAAGATACCTTGAAATTCGAAGGCTTTGAAAAAAAAACAAACTTAAATTTATCGATAAATAAAATAAAAATAAATACTCGTCGAATCATTTATCAAAAATTAATAATCATGGAAAAACTCTCATTATATATTTATAATCACCAAATAAAATACAAATAAAATTTAAACTATATTTACAAATAGATAATAGATAATAGATCCTAATAAAAAAATAAAACAAGTAAGACTTTCTATTATAATCCGTTATTAATATCCCTTTAATTAATTTTAACATATTTAAAATTGGGTTTAACCAATAAATAATACTATAATCTATTAATTAACTAAAGGAAATTAAAAAGGGATTTTAATTTTTCCCATTCAGAGAATCAATTAAAAGTAATAAATGCATAATAATTATGTTTTTCGGATTGTCGGAGCGAGCTTTTTTTTTTTTAATGAAAAACATTTTAGGTGTTATACTAATATACTTTAATATTATTTAGATAAACGATTGTCATATTTATTTGAAACATAATTAATTAACAACTAGTTTGTGAACTAAGATCATATGTTTTTTTAAAGACCACTTTTGTGAAAAACGTTTAGAACATATAGTACATAGAAATCTTTTAGGTACACCGCATTCAGTATCTAAATGTCGTTTTAAATGTCCTCTCCGTTGTTCTCCTCTGTAACAACGACCACATTGATTTGGACAATAAACTGGATCAGCTTTTGATATTTCATACAGCAAATGTAACCATTTTTTTGAACCTAAAATTGTAACAAGTAATCACATTTATAGTTAAATATATTTATCGATAATATATATTTATATTATGTAATAATAGATAATTTAATTTCAAACAAAAGCTAAAGAAAAATAAAGAAATGCGACTCATGTCATAATCAATTACAATTAATTTGTTTTTACAAATTTTCCGCTTTCAGTCTCTCAAGTCTTACCATCATATACCATTGTTGATTCCGATTCTGTAATATATTAATATCCATGACAAATTCAATTGGTGTAATAAATTACCTATATGATATAATACAATTCACAACAAATTGAATTTTGCTTAGTCATATAATATATCATATGTTCCATATATTCATATGATATCGTTATTATTTTTAAATAGATATACTTCATTATTTGTATTTTATCAGTAGTTAATAATCATTTAGTTATAATAAGTTTTTGTTTGTTAAAATTTATGTTCCCTGAAGCAACGCACAATTATTGAGTACATGAAAAATGTTGACTTTCCTGAATAGGACCTAGGCAACACTCCAATACTCTATCCAATACCATTTTTAGTACCATAAGTTTGTACTTTAAAATTTCGATTTATCTATTTTAAATCACATGTCGATACTCATAACACAAGATTTAAAAATGTGTCATACAAATTATTTAAAATAATAAGTATCACATGTTAAAACTATCTATTCAGATATATATAATTATGAACCTATTCACAATATACCTACACAGTGACTATATTAAATTTTAAACTTTTTAAAATATTCAATATAAAAAAAAACCCTTACAAAAAAAATATATATATAATAATAACGTATAATAAATATATACACTAAAAGTCAATTAAAATCTTGAGAGCATGAACATATGTCTTGAAATCATGCTTTATAAATAATTTAAAAAACTACTCATCATGTCATGGGTTTAAAATAATTGTTTTTATTTTCTTGGTATAGGTTTGTTGTTGATACTCTTAGTGCGTTCATAATACTGAACTTTTACCATTAAACATATGAAGGATAAGATATTGATACTAGGAAGAATAAAAAGATAACAATGAATTAAATAAACATAAATTATAATTTTATTATAAAAACTAGGTATGCTGACTAGCATAAGTAAACTTTTTGTAAACAATAGTATCTAGTATACAAAATATTATATACAAAAAATGAATAATACTAAGTAACTGTATTTTATCATTTTGAATAGGTTGGTAACTAACCAATACAATAATATCCGAATTTTTTTTACAAATATTTTAATAAGTAAAAATATGTTATTAATATTATTAGTTATGAATATTAATTAGGGTAATACCTATAGTTTTAATGACACAAAATCATTTGACATGATTCTCTAAAGAAAAATAATTAATTTAAAAACTTATTTAAGTTTTTTAAATGATAAATACAATATTTTTATGTTTATTTTTTAAATGAAGAAACATCTATTCTAGTTCATATGGATTTATAGTTACAATTTAATATTATTTTATTATTTAAAATCTTATTAAAATGCTTAAGATATTTTTTTTTTTTAGATAGCTATAGTATTTTTTTAATATAAACTATAGGTATTTTTTTAAATGTTTCTTGCAACTTTCTGTTGTGTAATCAAGAACCTAAATTATTTTTTACATTCTCTGTTTCCAAATTTATTCCAAAGAGAAGTAAGAGTTAAGTGATTCATCATTATAGAAACGACTTCGAGGCAATGGAACTTGCTTATGAACCATTATTAAATGAGATTTTAAAGTATCATTTTGTGCAAAACGTTTTAGACATAAGTGACATTGGAATTTTTTTGGCACACCACACTCATTGGTTAAATGACGTTTGAGATGACATTTTCTCCTTAAGCCTTTATATTTACGACCACACATATTTGGACAAATAGCTGGATCATTTATGGACAATTCGTTTAATTGAGATAACCATTTGTGTCTTAATTCTAAAAATAACAAAAACTATTATAAATAAAATTAATATTAAATAAAAAAATATAACACATTAAAAGTATTTTATCATTAAAACAATCCAGCCTTTATTATATAGAGTCATTGCTCATTTATGCATTATAAACTTTATAATATGTACGATGTATACCTAAAACAGTAATGCAAAAAGCATATAATAAATGCATTTGATAAGCTTTGAATTTGTTTTTTTTTGCAAGGGTTAATATGTAATAGAACATAAATGTATATAGAAAAAGTACTATGAGGAAACCAGTTAGGTACAACACAACCGCAAAATGAGCTCTAGGTAATCAATATACCATGTATCAAAGTTACATAACCAAATTATAATTACCTATAACTTTTAAGCTTGTGATCATTTTCAAGTAACTTGATATAAAAGATACATGTATCTTAAGTTATATTTTTAAATAAGTATAAAATAATAAATTGAACAATATCAATATTTATTAACATTGTAATAACTTCTCAAATACAATATAATACAATAATACAAAATATTCCATTCATGATTTAAAATAATGCAAGTGATGATAAATTTAAACAATTTAAATAATATTATATATATATATATATATATATATATATATATATATATATAATATGATTTCTCATATTTAAATTTATTACATATAATCAGAAATAATGATTTACATTTATAGAATTCCTTATTAATATAACAAACAATATAACAATATAAAAATATTTGATCAAAACTTAGGTCATAATCAAATCATTTATAAATCCAAAATTATTTTAAATTATTTTATACCAGCCATTAAACTATAAATATTTCTAGTTAAAATCATAAATTACTTTTATATGAATAATAATTTAGAGTTGAAGAGAGATATAAAATCATGTTTCAGTTTAATTATATTATTTATTTATTTTAATAACAGATTTGTTAAAAAAATAATAAAAAGTGAAAAATACCTAGTTTGAATTTAAATATGTTAACTAAAGAAAATATTATGATTATTATACATTAATATATTCTTTGTACATATATTATAATGTTTTTGGAGAGATACATTATAAGAAAACTTTTTAAGACATAATTCACAATTAAATTTCTTTGGTACACCACACTCATAAATCAAATGTCTTTTGAGATGAGCTTTTCTGCTTATTCCTTTATATTTATGACCACATTTATTTGGACAAATTGCTGGATCTTTTTCTGATAATATTTTCAATACATCAGAGTTCAGCCATTTCGAATTTACTTCTGGAAAGAAAAAAGTAAATTTATTATTATGTTAACAAAGAATAAAAAAAAATTAGTAACATTACTAATTTTATTGATGTTAATTAGCAAAACATAAGGTGTAGTTATAACAATATTGTTTTAAATGTTATATTACTGAAAATACCCTCATAAAAATACATTAATGAAGAAAATATATGTTACAAAATTTCTATAAATAAATTTAATAACATAATGACAGTTAAAAATAATATCTGTTTAGCTTATCAGGTTAGAGATTTAGAAAGATGTTAAAAATTAGCACTCTTACCAAGGAAATGTATACCATACTAAATAAAATTTTTTTATTAATAATATATCTTGTATTAAAATAATTTATCAAAAAAACAGCAAAAAAAAAAAAAAAAATAGTACCCAACAACTACAATTAAGCACAAAGGACACGTGGCATTAGATAAATAAACTTAAGATTTATCTTTTTAAAATATTTTTGTTAAAGAAATATATCTTAATATAAAAAAAAATAATACCCTTAAAAATATCATAACACAAATACACAATTAATCATATTCAACAGGTTAGGTAAATTTTTTAAAAAAAGTATGAACGATTAAAAATAACAAATGGAGTATTTTTTTTAACACTGCTACATTTAATTATAAAACATAACACAACATAATAATATTTAAATTTCAATATGTACATTTAATTTAAAATTGAAAAAATTATTATTTTTAATACTAGTAATGACAAAAAAAACATAAATTGTTTTATAAAAAAACATATTGTACTTAAAATAAAACCAAATATATGTACCAGCATAAAAATTTACTCCAAAACAATTTTTAATATGTCAATTTTATTTATTGTAAAATTTATTTAAAACATAAAATAATAATAATACTACATACTTTAGTTCTAAATTAAGTAAGAAAATTCAAAATTTTTTTTTAAGCTGTTTATCTTTCAAATGCAATGTAGAACGCCTTTCCCACTCAAATTACAAAGGAGTATTTGGATTTTTTAACATTCCTACTTCAAAGAATCATAGAAGATATGTATCATATATTTTACTTTTTAAATTATTAAATAACAAAATTGAGTAGATACCTATTAATAATTATCTATTACCTTTTAAGACAATTTATTTGAGTAGAACTAGTAATATTATAATTTCAGATTTTATATCTTAAGTTAGATTAAGTTTCAAAAAAAATTTTACAATATATAATTATATTTAAATATATTCGATAAATTAACATGGGTAGCTAGATTGTTCTTAATTGTGTTTAATACATTTGTCTTTATACTTATTGTGATTTTTCCCAACTGTACTTAATAAATGTGGTTTCATAAAATATTGACCAATAATAATAAACATACATCTTATTGTATTAGCTGTTTGTAAAATATAATTAATTATACGGTTTCCAATGTTAGCGTTCAGTACCTTTTTATAATTAAATATTTCTAAATGTATTAATATAGATGTGCGCATTATTAATATAAAAAAAAAACATTTATTTCATTATATATGATTATAAAATAGAATTTTTTAGAATTTTACTAGTTAAAAATAAAATTAATATTAAGTCTTTAAATAAAAACATAAATGTAATGAGAAATGTCACATATGCATTTAATTAAAATAATAAATGATTTATAAAAAAAAAAAAAAAATTACAATGTAGTTAGAGCATTTGTGTTTTGGCATGTTTTATGTATTATCACCATGTGTTTTTTTCTATCTGAATTATGAGTAAAACGCTTCAAACACACATCACACTGAAATTGTGGTTGAACACCACATTCGTATCTCAAATGTCGTTTAATGTTTTTATTACGATATCTTCCTCTATAACTACGTCCACACATATTTGGGCAAAACTCCATGCCTTCACTGTAAACCATGTCATCTAAAATATTAAATAAATACAAATTATTAATATTTTTTATTCATATGGCAATTAATATTATAATTATTTAGTATTAAAATAATAATAATAATAATAAATGAATAATAAGATACAATTATAGAAGCAGCAAGGATTTATAAATATATTAGATTAACCTCATCAAACAGTAATGAAATAAACTACTTGAAGTTTAAAAATTGTTATCTTTGTATAAAATATGTTTACTTATAAATTTCAAATAATATTAAAAGTTGTAAGCAAGTTGGTATCTATAAAAAATGTTACTGAAAATCAATTATGCTATCAATTATGTTCAAAAATAAAATAAATATTACACATAATCAAACGTTTTTATGTTTAAAATATTTATATGGGGCTTCATTTCTGACTTAAGTTTTAATGTATCAACAAACCAGTGCTATATTTTATCCCTATATCGTTTCAAAATACATTTTTGTAAGCATAAATTGTATAAATATAATCATATACATGTATAACAATTGTTCTTGTAGCCATTTAACTATGTGTGTGTGTTGCATAAATATATTTGTGTACTCATTGTATATACTTGAACACTTTAACAGAACAATATTATAAAAATAAGATGATAGAATAAGAGAACCTAAACCTATTTTAAACTGGTTTAATTATAAGTTTAATTTAAATACTAAACTTTAGCAACAAATCAATATTATTGTTTTAAAATTCATATGTGCTATAAACTTATATAGTTATGTATGCAGTTATACAATGTATAACTATTATAATACCATGTTTATCTATAGCCTATAATATTATATTACCTAATATGTTTTGTTCTTAAGATAATAACTATTGTATACATAAAACAGATAGGTATATTAATAATGTATAAATAAAGGATTCAAATAGGGCGATATATTCAAAATATTTCCCTTTTAATTTAAAATATATAAATGTTCAATAAATAATGATAAAAATAATAAGATTAACATACCTTTTTAAGTATAATAATTTAGTATTTAGTAGTTACTCATTTCATATTTATCATATATTATGTATTAAAAAATACAATAAGTACCTTGTATCGAATTTAGTGTTAAAATGCATACAACTGTTGTTATTAATAGTAGGATTATAATACCTATGTATTTATACTTTGCTAGATGATTATATTATAACAGTATTTATTATTTTTTGATAATATTGCCTATTGAACTATTAGTTATTTATGTATTATAACTTATAAGCATATTATATTAAAAAAATCTTATAGTGACTTATGTATAAAGATACTTTTAACAAAGAAATGATTTTTTCAACTATTAACTAAATATTATTGTATAATAAATGCACATCATATTATTCAAAGTAAAACTTTGAAAATAATATACAAATTATGCAAATGCTAAGCTCTAAAATTTAAAAAAAAATATTATCAGGCACATTTATTGAACATTTATAACAAAAGAGAATTGAACCCCCAAACACCTCTATATATATACCTAAATTAAAATATAGAAGGTATTTTTCTTTTGACATTAAAAATAATTTTAGCCTAAGCCTATAGAGTAAGTCCTAATATCCTTGACTTTTTTGTTCACTAACAATCCTTTATATTAAGTATAAGTATTGTAGGTATGTAAAAATTACATATATACTAATATTTAATTATAAAATATATATATATAAATTAGGCTTCTATGTAATTTATTTATACAGTTTATTTCTATATTCTATTTTATAATTTTATAATTGTGTTCATTTGTTAATTGTAAAAATGTTTATAGTTACCAGCAACTAATATAAATTTAAACATATTAATTTGGTTAGGCCGCTTATAACTTTAAAGATATAAACAAAATAATTATAATAATTATTGGTAAATTTAGTTTTAGATACTTCAATATTATATATATTAATTTTCTATTTAGTTGTTAACACTTTTTTACAAGTAAAATTAAAATATAATATTTTTCATTCATTGGCTTTTAAAGTATACTTATATTATTAACAATAGAAATACAATTGTACTTATTATAAACGAGTTAATTGTAATTAAACTAAATATCAAATTAAAATTACATATACAATTTAGTTACATTTACATTTGGTAAAATTTTGTGCACTGTTATCATATGTGTCTTGCGGTTTCCTTTTAAATGGAATTTTTTAAAGCAAATATTACACTGAAATGTTGGTGCTTTTCCGCATTCATATCTGAGATGATTAGTTAAAACAGTTTTTCTATACTTTCCAGAATATTTTCGTCCACATTGATTAGGACAATCTACTGGATCTTGTTTT
The DNA here is from genome assembly GCF_003676215.2 of Rhopalosiphum maidis. Lineage (NCBI taxonomy): Eukaryota > Metazoa > Arthropoda > Insecta > Hemiptera > Aphididae > Rhopalosiphum > Rhopalosiphum maidis. The sequence goes on along the minus strand of NC_040878.1, from coordinate 1,315,059 downwards.
GAAATTTCCTTTAACATTTTAGTCATTAACTCTGAAAACGATTGAAAGCTTTATTTTAAAACGTTATTACCTATTTTATAACACTAAAACACACATCTAAGATTTATTTTTCATCATAAAATGTTAAAAAAAAATGTACAAATAGTTCAATGTTAAATATAAAAGCAATTAATTTAAAATATGACAATAAGCAAGTAAACAAACATAAATGTTAAAATATTCAAATAATTTTATAAATTATAATGTAATTATAATAAGTTATAATAGGTATAACTACTAGTATAGTTGTCACATATATATATATATATATATGATTCCTCCAAATTAAGATTAGATGTCTTATCATTTTTTTCAACAATGTAGGAACAAGTTTTTAAAATTAAACTAACACAATACAAATTACAAATATTTTGTTTAAATGAATAATAATTATTAAATGTAGAGAATATATATTTTTTTATTTTTTTGTGTTAATTTCAATTAATAGTGTACGCTTGTTGACATGATTATTCAATTTAACATAAGTAGGTTATATTCTAAAAACTAATTTATTGTATTACACATGATTACTGGTTTTATTTTTATTATTACACTGAGGATTTAAAACTTTGCGCTTCCCATAAAAAATTAAATTACAAATTTATAGTATTTAAATATACAAACATTTTTATTTTTATGTCAATATAAGTTAACAGTAAATATTTACCACGCGGCTCGCACCTCCCGTGCCATTTTTTTTATGGTTTGTTTATTGTCTATGAAGATAACTTTTTTTTTTTAAATATAATGATGACTGCAAAATAGTGTTTAAAAGGGTATTAATTGACATAAAAAAAAAAAGAAATCATAGTTGTAAAAAACATTTTATGATTTATTGTAAAATAAATATATATAATTTTTAAATTGGCGCAACTTTTGTTTATGAATTTTTTTTTGTCCTTATGTAAAATCTATTTAACTGATTGAGTATGACTAACATACAACTTCAATGATACATAAATAAGCGTAGAATTGGTACATTAATTATATTAATATGAATGGTTAACTAATATATTAAATTAATAAAATTAGTTGATTATTTTAAATATTTTATTTTTAAACAGGAACTGCAAATTACACAATCAATCTTCAAATATCACCAGCTCCAGCCATTCATTTCTATTGAATAATACCATGAACAAGACCCATATGTCCTTTTAAATGTGCCTTATGAACAAAAGTTTTATGGCAGTAATCACATCTAAATTGACGCGGTACACCACATTCATACGTAAGATGAACTTTTAAATTTGATTTTCGACTTTTCCCCTTATATTGACGACCACATTGGTTTGGACATATAGCCGGATCAAATAATGCTGCCATTTTTAATCTTTCTGAGCTTTTTACTGAAATAAATAATAATAGATTGTTTTAGTTATTATATTGATAATAACTAATATGTATACAGAAAATGAAAAAATTAATACAAATTAGCTTTTAAATATCTTGTAAAAAAAAAATTCAATATTTATCAAACAATTAAAATGTTTCATATTATCATGATATTTATAACTTAATAAAGCTTTATGCAATTATTTTAGTCCTGTAAAAAGTAAATAAAATTAATGAATGCTTGATATATAAATACAGTGATTATCTCATATTATAATGATCATCAAGGAACTGTTTATTGTAAGAAATAATAAACAAAATTAAAAATGTTAAAGTGTTCTATCTTCTTTGTTTTCATTATAAATGGCAATAATAATCTATTGATCACTTAATATTCTTATTAGCTATGAATCATATTATATTAAATTATATATTAATTATGACCATTAAATATAATAAGTCAATAATGCCAGGAAGTTCAAAGTCAAGTGATGCTACAAATATATTACTATAACTGATTGTTAAAAAATTATATCTATTGCCTATATTTATATATATTTTAAATTGTACTCCACTGTAGTTATAATGTAACAGTTCTGTGATTTAATAAAAATGAAATATAGTTCACTATCATTAAATTAGTTATACATTTTAGGATATTTTATTGTTTATTATTTTACTTAATGGTAGTGATATTATAAAATATTTCATGTTTGATAATTGGTTCATAAGCAAGATCGTGTATAAAAAAGACAGTTTTTATTTTTAACAATATTACTAATGATCCTTAAAACATAAAAAAAGAATACATTTATATATTTATCTATGAATACACAATTAAATATTTATCGCTCAATAGATGATTAGACTTTATTACCATAATAATCATAATTCATAATCCCAAAGATAACGTTCATTTTAAAAAGTATTCATAAAACAAATCACAAATCATTTTATTATAGATATTTGAATTATAATTTACTGGCAAAGATCGCAAGAAGTAGCTTAACTAAATAAAATTAATTTAACTTATTTTATATTAAAATATAATAATAAAATTATCTTATGGTCTATGAGGTTTAATACAGTTTTAATACTTATTAAAATAAACAGATTTTAGTTATTAAAGTTGTTATTCAACCAAAATATAAATTTAAATTATTAATAAAAATATATATTTTTTTTTCAAATAAATAAATATGTTTACAATTATGATAGAGTAGGACTCTTAGTTATTCAAACATATTTTATATCTTTGAATAAAAAGTAAAAATTAAGTATAAGTATAATATAATTTCAAGCATTAATAATAAAACATTTTGGTAAAAAAATTTTATTTTATACAATTTATAAACGATAACCCCAATTTTTAAATTTTTTACGCTGAAGTACAATGATCAATAAGCTTGTGATAGCACTATTATTTGAGAATTATACATTTATATGAGTAGAATACAGTAGAAGGGAATAATTATACTAGTTAGGTACAAGTAGGTTAGGTACAACACTACTTAAACTTAAAATAATAATAAATAATTAATGTTTGTACAACAATATTTAGAGTAAAATATCTGAAACAAAATATGAAATAACAAAATAGTGCCCAATCATAAAATTATACATTTTAAAAAGATGGACTGAAAATAGGGGTCCGGGGTGGATAAATTATCACATATTAAATAATTGTTGAGAGTGGAACTTGATTAATTCTCAACGACTTCTTGATGTTCTTTTTAAAAGACTAGATATCTAATCTATAAAGGTATTAAATAGAAGTTGTAAGGTATTTTTTCTACGTAAAAAAAGTGTTAACAGAATAAATAATTAAAAAAAACATAGGTTACATAATTATAAGACCGATACATTTCAACTTCAATCAAAATCTAAAATATATACGAATATAAAATAGTTTTTTAAATTATATATTAAATTTTCAAATGGCCAGGTTTTTGGTAAAGTATTTATTAAAAATATTACCTGCATGGCTATACCTATTTTTATAACTATTATTAGAATCTAAACTCATTTTTATAGTAGATAGACATTGTCCATATTATTATTTAATATTTATTAAAAATATTATTTTTAACTATTTTTATATTTAATTTGTAACCTAGTGAATTTTTATATTTATAAAACTATTTTTTTTTTCATAGATTCATACTAAAATAGATAGTTTAAATATCATTTAATTTAAAATCTTTTCCAATGACAATTTTGTGTTTGCATCCCATATGTGTCTTAAGAGTGCACTTGTGTTTAAATGTTCGATTGCAAATATTACATTTAAACATGCATGGTAATCCACATTCATAAACCAAGTGATTTCTAAGATTTGTTTTACGCCATTTTCCTTTATAGCTTCGTCCACAATTTCGTGGGCAATAAGCTGGGTCATTTTGGACAAACTCATTAATACGAGCCAATAGTCCTAGAAACAAAAAATTACATTGTTTTAAAGAAAATTTAAAATGATAAATTAAATTAAAAACCGGATCCATACAAAGCGCTAAGGTAATAAAAATAATAATTCAAGTTAATTTGACTAATGTGTAATATAATATAGGTATCATATAATATGGTATAATATAATATAATGAACTATAATTGTTTTGAAAATAAACTGTTTTATATGATTTATAAAATATTTCTTGGTTCAAATTTGATTCTAAAACTGTGAAGTAGCTGGAATTTTGCAGTGAACAGACATGACATGCGTGTTCAGGTTAACTTTTTGGGCAAACATTTTTCCACAAATGTTGCATTTAAACCGAGGTGGAACACCACATTCATATTTTAGGTGACGATTCATGGTAGCGCGATGATTATATGAACGTCCACAATTTCTAGGGCATAAATATTTCAGTGGTAACGTAAATGACCGCCTCGAGTTAACTAAAAAAAAAAAAAAGAAAATTGTTAAATACTAAGAATGGTTATGAAAGTAAGCAATACAAATATTAATTAGCAGATTTATATAAATAAAATAGACGTGTAGACGTATACATGTTCGTGGTAAATTGAAAAATAACCTATGTTAAAAGCATCCATGTATAATACGAAAATTACTATATGGATATAAATATTATACATATGTAAAATCCTACATTGGCTAAAACCTATATTTATGCAGATTGCAGAATATTCAATATTTGGCATTAACTTCTGTATTCTTCAACGTCGGCACTAGCTTAAACAATTGACCACATTGCTACCATGAGAATTATACCAGGTAGAGAATAAGGTGAGTCAATAAACTAAATATTTATATAAGAATAACTAAGTAGTATTATTACTTTAGTCATATTTACTCTTATAGCCATATAGACCAACATTTCCCAAACTCTTGTTTAAGCTAGCCTGGTAATTAATATTTTTCTTCTTCGTGACCCACCAAAATATTTTACATTTATCATTGTATAAAAAAAAGCAAAATAAAACACATTTAAATGTTCACATAGAATTTTATAATAAAATTGAAGTGTTGATTTATAACAACAATATAATAATGAATTTATTCTTACTAAAAAGTTCAAATTATCAAACAAAATGATAAATAATAAAATTTTATATGAGAATTCTATTAAATTCTGCGACCCGATATTATATTTTTGTGGCCCAGTAGTGGGTCGCGACCCACTATTTAGGAAACGCTGATATAGACAATTATTCCCTTGCACACCTAGTTAATAGTTCATTTTTATATTCATGCAAGAATTTAAATCTATTTTATAATATTTATACATCTAATCCCATGATGAAATATAATATTTTTTTCTCATTCAAGTTTATTTGTTTAAACACTTGCCAAAATAATATGAACATTTCACAACTAGTAATAATAATAAAAGTCGATTTAGTTGATGTATATCAGTTTTGGTTTCAGCGTACCCTTCTAATTTTCTTATGTTGGGTATTGTAATATATTAAGAAAGGTTTAAAGTTAATAAATCATTATTATTCTGTAACTAATCAGTAATCATTAATAACTACCTATTATAGCTGTCAAATTAATGGTTTAACAAGAAAAAAAAATGGTTCACTGAATGAAATATTTAAATCTATAAAAATATAACTTTTACGTTTCTAATAAAATAATATTGATTGAACGTATTATTTGTATTCATATAAAATTAATATTAAAAATTTGACTATTGTTATAGATATCATTCTATTAACCAGACTATCAGAGTATAAGGTTTTCTTAACCAAACTAAACAACTTTTTCTTTAAAATAATAAATAGTAATTTCAAAAAACCTATTGGCTTATTTTTTCAATATTTATTCAGGGATTTCATTCATTCTAATTTTGAGGAATATGCATATTTATAGACAGAAAATAAATATCTTAATAATTATCTAAATTTAGTTAATTTAATATCTTAACTTTATCGTAACAATAAGGGTTTATTTAAACTTTATATTTGTAAGACAAAAAATAAAGAAACGCATTTTGATTTGATTTTAAAGACATAGTTAGAGTGATAGAACAGACTAAATGATAGAAACGTATTGAAGTTGAAAACGAACGATAGGGAAAAAATATTTTTCATTTCAAGTCAGAGTTAAAATCAGAGCAATATTGTTTGACTAACTCGAAAATGATAATAACTTATAATACAACTCGTGGTTACCTAGATCACATAATGTAAATTACAAATTTTTAAAATAAAATATGGAAAATTTACAATTTAATATCAACTTATTAACTTGTACTATTTAGAGCAATTATAATTTATATATTTCTATTAAAATATACCAAATGTGTAATCTAAATAATATTTATCTTAATAGTCAATTAAAGATATGAAAAACAAGTCTATTATAATTATGTAATTATGATTATTTGTATTTTTATATTTAGTGGCCAGCTCGAAGATAATTTCTGTGGCCTCCCGTAGGAAATATTGAAAATTACTGCTGTAGTGAATAATTAAAATTGAAATATAAACTTCAAGTTTGTGTATATGAACAAGTTTATAAAATAAAATAATAAATTTTAAATTAGATATTTAATTTTTCCAGTTATATAAAAAAAAAAATTCTGTACCAATAAAGTATAGAATAGAATATATAGTATATGTATAGAAACTCTATAAAGGTGGATGAAGTTTGCATACTTTCTGAATACTGAATCAAAATTCAATACACACCGTTAGTACTTATATTCATAAAAATAAATCAATATATTACAATATAACAATGTTTCATTACATTAATGCTCTATAAAAAATGTTTTAAAAAGTCAAAATATTTTCAGTTTATCTAATAGTTTTTCAAAAGTGTTTTAAAACATTATCTATGATTTCCAAAAAGCTAGAAGTATTGAGAAACTTGGAAACATTTTTAACAGTGTACACATTGTAACATTGTACTAGAACCTACCTATTACCGTACAAAGTGTACTTTGAATACAAAAAAATATCTTATTATAAAACAATCTATTGTAGATGTGCACAAAATATATCACTGATAAAATATTAGAATGTTATGATTTATTTTTATATACTATACAAGTAATTTAATTATTATAAATGTATCAAATATTATAATGTACCTACATAGTTACACTTGAGAAAAAGATATTATAAGAATGAAATAAAATAAAATAAGAAATAAAACTATAGCAAATAAATTATCAAGTCAGTTAATTAAGTTCATACACCATAACTATAATATTTATACAATATTTCAACTATATAAATATTTAAGTTAAAACAAATTTATTTTTAAGTTTTACATAGTTTAGTGATTAATGATTTTGTGGATAGCTGCTAAGTGATATTGCACACTTTTTTTGTTAGTGAATCTTTTTAAACAGACAACACACTGGAACTGAGGTGGTTTCCCACATTCATACAATAAATGCCGTTTTAATGAGTGTTTTCGACGTAATCCTTTGTAAGCCCGACCACAATTATTAGGACATTCCACAGGATCAATAACAGCTAAAGCATTTAATTGATTATTGAAATGTTCTTCTTTTTCTGAAAAAATAAACTATATCAGTATTGAATAAAATAAAATAAAATAAAATATTGATAAAAGAAAAAGCTGTTTAAAAAAAAACATCCGTAAAAATAAAGCAATATATATTAATGAATAAAAAACTTGACTATAAAAGTACATAAGGATAATTATTATTTTTAAGGATTCGCTTTGAAGTAAGAACAATTACAAGTTTTATAAATAATTTATGTATATATGAAAAACAAAGAATACTTAATTTTACACATACACCAAATAATAATTATAACATAATAATATATACTCGTATTTAAAAAACATGAGTAAAATTATGATAATATTAATTTTAATTCATGATTAGAATATAAGAATTTACATTCAAAATGAATTAAATTTTTAAAATAGGTTTTAATTATAAAAAATATTAATATGTTTTGTTTTATACTAGTTATCACAAAAATTTAGTAAAAATCATTACATTGTATAGCTTAATTATTAACATTTTGTTTTCCAATAAAGAAATCAATATTGAATTAAAAATAAATATAGTATAGTCGTTTAGAAAAACCAGATTTGATTTAATCTATTCTGTATTTTTGCCAACTAAATAATATACTCGATAACAAATGTGAATTGATACACATTTTTAATTTAATTTTTTGACTGTGTATTAAAAATACACAATAATCCTATATTATTAGTATTAGTGAATTAAGTACTTTAGTTAATGTTCATATAATTAATATTAAGAACAGATATTTTAACTGGATAATTGTAATACATATTTTCTGGAGGAAAGTTAATATTTTATGAAGTAGATACTACTATAATATAATGATTGATTAAGTAATATTACAAATATTGAAAATATTTTAATAAAAACATTTTTATATAATAACTCCATGAATTAATCCGAGATGCCCTTTTAAATGATGCGAATGCTTGAACGATTTATTGCAATAACTACACATAAATAATCCTAAAATACCACATTCATATTTAGTATGTCTAACCAAATGAAATTTATTCTTGTACTTGCGACTGCAATTCATACATGCCCATTTTTTTATCATTCTGCATTCATCTGTAATATAATGTAGTTAATATGAATTAACGAATCAATTGTGCACTTTATAAGTTATAATGCAATTAATAATTAACTGTTCGGAATGCAAAGAAGCCACACAAAATGTATTTCAGAAAGCAATATTAAGTTTATTTTTGTTTTAGTTTAATCAATGAAATTATAACGAAATGTCTCAATATCTGGATAATTTGATAGACAACAGTAATGATCTTCCTAAAAATAAGAAAATAATTAAATTAACAATCAAATTAAATATATTATCAATTAATAAATGAATATTAATTTTAACTAAAATTGTTGGTAGGAAAGTAAGGAATAAAAATATGATTTAATAATTTTTTTCAAAATATAACTGTAAAAGGTTATAAAATATTTATTTCATGTTTATTAGTAATTTAAAATTTAAAGAATTTCATAATATTTACAATTCAAATCACGAATAAAAATATATCAAGTAGTAACAAAATGTATTAATAAAATATGATTTAAACTATGGACGTTTTTTACGTATTATAAAATTAACTGTATTACAAATATATTTTGATTTGGTAACTTTAACCAAAGCCGTAACTGGAGGAAGGATCCAAGGTCCAGACCCTCCCACTCGAGATTTTTAAATGTAGACACATTTTAGTGGTAAATATAGTTTATTAACAATTGTATAATAGTATCTATATTAGAAAAAAAAAAATGTCGCACTTCCAAATTTTTTTTTAGTTACGGCCTTGACTTTAACAATATTAAATTAACAAACAATTTACAATACCAAAATGATTTTTAAATAAAATAATATTTTTATAACGTAAAATATTTTATTTTATTATAGTACGGTGAAACCTCCTCGAACAGACAATTCTAAGTGTCTGATACCTTTAAATATCAGATACTTTTTTAGGTGCACAGCAACACAATTTTAACAAATTAAATAGTAGACACCCTGAATAGCGTAAAAAATTTCAATGGCCGAGTGTCCGAGTATTTAGAGATTTCACTGTATATATATACTAGGTGTATATGAAACTTAAATATTTTTTCACACCATATAAAACATGTGTACCTAGCTACATATTACAAATCAAATTAATTTTTGTACAATATCAAGCTATAGGCTCCGATTTACGAGATCGCCGGTTCCCTAAATCTTTGTGCAATATTTTATGAACAACTACTATGTGTTTTTTTAAAGCACTGTTATGCGCGAAACTCCTTGAGCAATATGGGCATTTGAATTGTCTTGGTACTCCACACTCATACTTAATATGTCGCCAACAATGATCTTTTCTTTTATAACTTCGGCCACATCCCCTTGGGCAATAGAACCGATCGAAAGTTGGCATTAATATTAATCCTAATATATAACAAAAATAAATTGTACCCAATTATTAATAACAGTTAGAGAAATAATAATTAATTTTTACAAATCAAAAAGTAAAATAAATAATAAGCTTAAATAAACCACAATTTAAGCGTAAGTCACATATAAGGTTATCATTGTTTACAATACATACTGTTTTAAATTCCGCCAACTTATGGTTGAGAGGTAGAAAAAAAGAATAAGTACGTAGTACATAAAAACATTAACAGGTAAAAGCAGATAATTAGTTGGGATATTAACGAAAAGTATGCTAATATTTATAAAGAGCAGGAAACTAAATGAAAGGGTAATAATTTGGTAATAAGTTTTGAGAAGGTGAATGATAGAGTTACAAGAAAGATATAGTGGTGGTTGTTAAGTAAGGTTTGGTTAGTGTAGTAACTAAGAGAATAAAATAAGAAATTAATCCAATAAGATTAGGATAAGAGAGGTATCGATTATACACAAAATTGTGGAGGATAGATCAAGTTGTTCGGTCATGTTATAAAGAGAGTTGACTTGGAAATAGTGAGAATGGCTATGGAAATAAACGTAGAAGAAAAAGAGTGAGAGAAAGAGAGGAAGGTTAATGAACATAAATAGACAGAATGAGAATGATAGAAAAAATAGCAAGTGTGAGTAAATTAGAGGTAGAAGAACATAACTCACCTATATAGTTGAAAAGCAAAGTACTAGGAAAAAGAAGAATGTTTACGTATTGTAAATACATAGATGTAAACTATTATAAAAAAACACTTCACATTCCTCATGCCTAAGCTTTTTGAGATTAAAAGCAAAGAAATTAATGTACTGATTTTACAACAATGTATTTTTTTTTCTCTAAAGAGTGTAAACTTTAAGGAAAGTTTTTGGTAGAAAGTTGGCTTAAGTTTGTACTTTGGAGGATTAAAAGTAGACATGTTTTAGTATTTAAAAAGAAAAAACTATGAATATTTAATAAAATTTTAACTATCAAAATAATTGTTTGGTAACCTTTGGTTATAAGTTATAATAAGTCTTATAATCTTAGTGATAAATAAATAATAATTATTGTTAATAATTTAAATACTAAAAACGCCAACACTTAGAAACCAATATTAAAATTTTATTAGATATTTTTTATAGTATATTCTTTATTTTATTAACTATAAAGAGAAAAATGAAAAAATATAAATTTTGGTATGAGTATGTGATAAATTTAGTCTACATAAGTATTCTATAAAAATTCCACTGACATTTTATTGTAAATTAAATGGTTTTAATGAAGCAGTGAAACATTTTAATAGGAGCCTACTAATTATTAAAAAATATTAATAATATAAAATAAAATAACTCAATAGAAGTTATAGCTAATTTTTAATTGTTTTAAAGAAATTGTTACATACAAATATAATAGCTAACAGTAAGTTAAAATTATTTAATTAGATGCGTGTCTTCCATGAATTGAGTATATGTGAATTTTGAGATGAGATCTATAAGTAAAATCTTTTCCGCAGTATGAACACATGAATTGTTTCGGTACACCACACTCAAATTTTAAGTGTCTTTGCATATTGTATTTTCTGCTATAACTTCGACCACATGATCGTGGACAGTAATATCGCAATTTGTCTGTAAAGTTCAAAATAATTGATTGGCATGTATAAAAATAAATTACTTAAATACTTAGTAATCAATTTATATAAGAGAAACAGTAATAGGTTTAAAGAAGCAGAAAAAAGTTAAATTCTATTACTATTTATAACTATTAATAAAAACAAATTCAATATTTATTTAAATTTGTAATAAAATCATTAAAATAAGTTATGAAGAAAATAGTACTTGTGGAATAAATACTATTTACATTTTTAATTTAATTTCATACCACATTATTAAAATTATAAAATTAAAAGAAACTTACAAATATTATAAATCATAACATATAACGTTCAAATTTCTAATATTGGTCTGAGGTTCAATTTTCAAAGTACATATTTTAAATCAATAAGAAATTTGTAAATATTGTCATTTAAATATTACCAGATAGTAACAGATCAGTGACGTACTTTTAACATATGCCATTTTAGAAATGTTTGTGTACACTATTGTAGCAGATAAAAATTAATTGGAAATATTATACTTAAATATTAAAACTAAAAACTAGTTCAGTGATACATTATTAAATACATGATTTTACGTATTGTTGCATAAATAACTCAGAAATTAAGTACTTATTCAGAATTTAAGTAAGTAGGTACCTACTTATTTATTCTAAATGTTTTTAAAAACAAACATTATCTTAGCCTTTGATAAGAGTAAATTAAAAATAATTTAATATTTTTTTTTATGTCATAATTTATTTATTTATATTGTTTTATTTCTACAAAAGAATACTTGGCCCCAAATTTCTTGTTTGATCCTTTACCATATGCATAATATGCAACATCCATAAATCCAATTTAACTATTTTTTTAAAAAAGAATAAAAAGAATAATAAATTGCAACTGATATTCAGTTAACCTTACAATTATTTCCATGTTTTAAAGCAAGGTGGTCCAACCCGCTCAGGTTCGGTCCTCAAAGCCTCCCCCCCAACAATTAAATTAATTACTTTTTTTATTAATTAAAAATTTAAGTCACAATAATATTATAACAAAATCGTAATATGATTGTGTAAATTTTACATTTTATTATTAAACGGTAGGAGTTCCTGGGAGTTGGTCATATCGCGATTAGATGAAAAAATTATTTAACAATGACAGTTGATATCTCAATACAACCTCCCAATTTTCAATGGAGTCATGTGATTTATAAGCAGACTGTTCAAAAGTAAATTTGTCTCCTGAAGAGTGTTGGAAACTACAAGAAAATTTCCCAACATTACAGAATTTTCCTCTTGAAATTTTGTAATTATTTGGAAGTACATATTATATTTGTGAATCGGCATTTTCCACAATGGATTTAATAAAGTCTAAATCAATAAATCGTATTCACGATTTTTCTTTAGAATCGTGTATCAGATTAGCCACCACAGAGTGTTCAATTGATATTGAAAAATTGGCTTCTGAAAAACAATGCCAATAATCACATTAATTAATCAATTAATTCTTAATATAAGTAACTTAATCTGTAATGTAATAATTTTGTGCATTATATAATAAAATAAAATATAAATAAGTAATAATATAATTTTTTTTTTTTCTGGAGGCCCCCGATGTTTTTATGAAAGTGTAAATTGGCCAAACTACAAAAGGCTGGACCATCCTGTTTAAAAGTATATAAACATTTTTTAAAAATAACTAATAAATCTCAAATTATTTATTAGTTAAAGTTTGATGTTATAAAATATAAAAAACTTCTTTTTTTTAGTTTGTAGCATTTTTTCTTATTTTTTTTTGAATTGATCTGAAATTCAGTGATTAATTTAAAATTATTTCAGAGTTTTTTAGGAGTGAACCAAACAACTAGAAATTACCTTGTACATTTATGATATTTATGAACAAAAAAGAAATACTATTTTTGAACAAAAGTTCTATTTCATTAATATGCATAAAACCACTTTTTTGGAGTATAACATTCCGATTTTTACCTTTTATTCAATTATATTTTTTAGTTGTAATTTTCCCCTGAATTCCAACATAAATACTTGATTCCTTACATGATATGATCTACATATAAATTTCACATTTAATAATAAATAACAGTTTTGATAAAAGAAAAATATTTCAATTTAAATAGTTGTGGTCAAACTAAACATTGAATAAAAGCAATAGTAAATAGACAAAAGACAATAGACAAAGTATATTAACTAAATAATTACATATATACATTATTAATTGATTGCTCTAATTTACATTTATGTACTAGTTTTAAATGATTTTTAAGTGCATCACGTCGAGCATAAGATTTCATACAAATCTTACACAAAAATGTTTTTAAAACACCACATTTTGTCTTCATATGTCTTGTTAGATTATCTTTTCTTGTATAACTATGACCACATTGGTTAGGACAAACATATCTCCGCTGTAGTCCTAAAATTAAAATATAATAATTAAGAATAAATACAATATACATAATAAATTCCAAGTCTTTTAAGCATGTTATTTTAATTTTTTTTTTAAATGTAAATGAAAACTAATAAAATGTTCAACTATACACATTCTGTTTTAATAGGCACACATTATGACATCTATAAAGTACTTATGGTCTGCTCCTTTCTTCCAACACAACATTAATAATAATACTATTACTATCATATAATATATTATATCAAAGTTACATTTTAACAGTTGGTAGTTGGGATTTGATTGCTACAAAAATCAGCCATGTATAGAAATCCCCCATAAAATTAGCCTAATTGATTTTAATTATTTTTACAGTAATTTTTTTTTTAATTTTAACAATCATAATATATGCATTACTTATGAAAATTAAGGTTAGGTAATAAATTAAGCTAAATAGAAAAATTAATTAAAGAATAACATAGTAGTTATGTTTCAGATAATTATTTATCATATTAATTATTATAGATTGAATTTTGATCTTTTGGATGTATCACACGATTATAATCTCCAAAAATATAATTTAATTATTTTACGAATTTTCTACATAAATATATGTATTTATTGAGCAATTTAATAATAAGTATAGCTATTTAAAGAAAAATTAAGAATTGTTATCAACCACATGTGCACTTAAGAATTAGCACCCTTATATATAACTACTATTACAATACATAACTTAATTAATCATATTTTTATACACTTAATTTTCTTGTATTGTAACATATATATTGTGTTAATAATATTATATTTTAGTAATGTTAGTGTAAACTTATATTTTAAATCAAACTGCTTATAAAAACTGCTAATATTTATAATATAATCATAAAAGTGATGATGAAATGAATAACACATCCTTAAAAGAGAGTTAAGACTTGGTTTTATTTTCATGTATATTAATTATATTTAATAATAATAAAATAGGTAATTTTATAATTAATTGAATAAAATATCATTAAAAACTAATGATATGAAATAAATATTCGATTAACTTTAATGCCTTAATAAACATTCAATAACTTATAATTTATTAAATATCAACCTCATCAAACACTTCAGACTTTAAAATTAATCTAGTGGGTATACCAATATGAGTTCAAACTTCCAAAACCTAAAAAAATAAACAAAGCAATAATACTGCTTTGCATAGCAAATGCATAATAAATATAATACCAAAAAATTTAAAAAAAAACATCAACGAATCTTCAATATATTCATGGCCTCAGTAAATAAAACTAATAAATAAAAAGCTACTATTCATTTATACAGGCTATAAATAGTTTAATAATTAACCATGGTAACTTAAGTAATGACAAAGAAGGAGCAACCAGCATGTCCAAATTCTAAAATACCATTAATATGTTAGATATGTCACTGTAGAGCAACTCAAAAAGCATTCTGGTTACTCAGCATATCGATCATCCAACCAATTTTTAGCATGGACCACCTAATGGCCTAACTATAAGGTGACATCAATAAAATAGTAGC
Source organism: Rhopalosiphum maidis (assembly GCF_003676215.2). Lineage (NCBI taxonomy): Eukaryota > Metazoa > Arthropoda > Insecta > Hemiptera > Aphididae > Rhopalosiphum > Rhopalosiphum maidis. The sequence continues at coordinate 1,299,745 of NC_040878.1, read as the reverse complement.
GAAGTCTGAGGAGATTTAGAATTATATTTACATAAAGAAATTCAAAATTGTAAGAAATGGAAATTACCATTAATAATCTTAATTGCATACTGAGCATTGCATTTATGTACAATAAGAAACAATTTTATATTAATTTTGTCATGAGTTATAACTCATAAATTAGTGATCAAATAAAAACTAATTTTATGAATAACGATTAATTATTGTTAAATTATGTTATAACGAAAAAGGTAAGGCTTGTTTATAATTTAAACAAATTATTAACTAAAACTATGAAATCAAAAGTATTATCAATATTTTTACACATTTAATACTAAATAGGTGCAAGTTTAATAATTATATATGCATCATAGGAAGGTTAGGTTATCATATTTTTTATGATTGAAAATTAAATTAATTTTTACAATTATTTAAAAGAAATTTTATTTAAATATTTTTAAACAACTGAAATAATGAAATTATTGTTGATGAATAAGTAGGATGTTTATTAAAATACTGTTGTTTAACCATACATCCATATTGTAACCATATAGTATTTGAAATACTTTTACATAATATAATATGTTTCAATGATAAATAAATGGTTAATCTCTTTATGATTATTTTATTAAATAAAATAAGTCTTAATAATACTAGTACATTTATTTTACATATTTACTTATTATTTATAAAAACTTACACATATATACAATTAGTTTTTAAAATAAAATCATATTATATTTGTTTATAGATTTTCATAAAACATTATCATAATTAGTCATTTGAAAGCATAGGCAAACTTTCATCAAATAATACTTTATGAACACATAGAACATGAGTTTTTAGATTAGACTTCCGATTAGACAGTTTGTTGCAATATGGACATTTAAATTGAGGATGGACACCACATTCAAATTTCAAATGATAAGTCATATGTCCTTTTCTTTTATAATGACGACCGCATCCATTAGGACACAAATGACGACTGTTTTTAAAATTATTAGTATGTGTTATATCAGCAAATTTTGATTGTTCTAAAACATAAATTAGAAAAATAGATACATTAAAGATAAAACAAATTTTTCTACGCTTTTAATAGCTGTTTACATTATAAATTAATATTAAACAATTAAATTAACCCATTTATAGATTTTATCATTAACTACATAAAAAATAAAATTATATTTTATAGTTATATAATATTTTTATATTTTTATAGTTTATAAGATACATAGATATATTACATATTATTTAAGTGTTATCCAAAGAAATAATTGAAAAATAGTTTGGTGTTAGTTTCACTTTTCAACAATTATAATTTTTAGTATAGCAACAAAAACATTTCAATATATATGCATGTTAAATATTTAAAAAATAATATAAACTCATAGTTAGTTTTTTTATTAGAATATCGTAATTTAATCATACATCATATAATATTTTAAATAGTTTTACATATAATATGTATTAATCATGTATACATAGTTAATCTATATATGATTAGTTTATCAAATAAAAACAAATCTTTGTTATAACTAGAACATTTATTTTAATTATAAAATAATAAATTATCTACATACTATTTATTACAATAACTTTAACAGGTATATAATTAGCTTTGTATAATAACATAGTAATTAATTTGTAGGTTATGATTGGACATATTTTTAATTAATTATTTTAAAATATTGGAAATTATTTGTCTAATATAACTTTATGTACGCATAGAACATGTGTTTTTAGATTAGATTTCCTATTACACACTTTATTGCAATATGGATAGTTTAATTGATGACAAATACCACATTCAAATTTTAAGTGTCTATATAAATTAGTTTTCCATGCATAAGATTTACCGCAGTTTCTTGGGCATACAAGCCTACATGTTGGTCCATTCATTGAATATCCTAATAAAATTAAATACTTAATTAATTTATTTATTATATACTATTAAAATAAAAATTAAAATAAGATAAAAATCAAGATTAAATAAAGGATAAATATTGAAAAATCAGTATTTGAATATGTAATCAATATTTTTTTAATTCAATTTTATATAATTAGTATGAAATTAAAAAAGTATATTCATTAAATATTATAAAGTTTTAATATACCATATTAATTACATTAATACAACATTTAAGCTATACCCAATGAATAAAGTTAGAAAGCTTTATTAAACTCTTAAAAAAGGATAATTAACTATTAACTTTAATATAACATAGTAAGTGTTTTTATTTTTATATCATAATATTTTGAAAGCAATAGTATACACAGAATAAAAAATTAAACTAAATTAAATTCACATAAATTAATATTTTTCTATATATTACGTAATTACCTTTTATATTGGTTGCTAGCTATACTATAATTATTTCAATTTTTAGTAAGTTAAAAAAATGAAACTTTAAATTATAAGACCATTGTGGTTTTTAAGTTAGAAATATAAAAAACAAGCTGAGGAAGTTTTTCTTTATATATTTATAGTTAGTCTATATCAAGCATACCTCGCACTGGGTAGGTTACTGTAATAAATGGTATAAATTTGAATTCAAAAATAAATCATTGCATATGAATAACAATTCTGAGAAGAAGCATAGTGTTTTCAGTCTATAATTTATGACATGATTTATTTTTTTCAACCTATATTAGGTTGGTTTATAATGTTTTTAACTTCGCTCTCCACTTTTCACGATCTTCGGCGAGTCTTTTTAATCCGGCGTTAAGTATCAATCCCTGCGTCATTTTTCAGTTGAGATATGTACAAGTTTTTTGGTCTTTCTGGTGGTTTTCGTCCTTCAATTGCACCTTCTATTATAGTATGATGCAATTCTTTGTCATGGCGTAATAAAACATATTCCATCATGTCCCATCGTCGTCGCTTTATGGCTTTAAGTATGGATCTTGTTTCTTCAACTTGGGTCATTACATCTTCATTTGTTACTCTTTCTGTCCAGTTTATTTTTTCCATATGTCTCCAGCACCACATTTCGAATGCTTCAAAGGATCTTTTTTCCTTTTCATTAATAACCCATGTCTTGCAGCCATATATGCGACACTCCACACAAATGTTTTTAGAAATGTCTTTCTTGTTGCTCTGCTAATTTTTTTCAAAACCATGTTCATGATAACATGAAAACAATGCATAATTATTTTTATGATATTATATTACTTCATAAATTATTGTGATTAATTTAATAGTCAATTCTAATATACCAAAAAAAAAAGGTGTAATAAGTTTGCGGAACAAACAGCTTATAATTAATACAAGTATTTTTTAAATTTTATGACATACTATTAAAACAATTTAATTTTTTATGAATGATAATTTTTTGAATTATAAAAAAATGACTAAGATTATTATTTTTCTTTTAAATATCCAATTTTGTCAAATCATTTGAAATGTTTGAAAAAAAAATTGTGCATTCTTGTATTTAAGATTTTTAGGTTTCTGTAAAAACAACTTATTAAATACTACGTATAGTTTAAATATTTACTCAAAAATAAACAATCTATTTTACAAATAAATAAAAACTTAAATAAAGAAAACAATTTCAATGTTATAATAAATAACCAATGCCTAAAATATTTTAAAAATGATATCAAGTCTTAACAGTTATTCATTTTTTAATTGTAACAAAAAATTAATATCAATTTTATCAAATACTAATTTTGCAAGAACAATTTTTGTTTTTCCTCAATTTTTTTTTCCTAATTATTATGTTAAATGGAAATTTTTTTTTTTTAAGCGCTGAAGAGGTACTACATACAACTTTCTATCAGAAGCCTCTTTTTAATCTGAAGATCAAAGCATTTTTACTACTCAGAAATGTGAAATCATCTCATTTAAAAATAAAAATATGTAAAAAAAAAAAACATATGTACTCATACTTTCATTGTAAAACCAATAAATTTATTGCTTCTCTTAGAATCTAATATGAAAAAATGAAATAAATAATATATATATGAAGTTCTAATTAGATATAAATACTGAAAATGATAGTTAAACTTTTAATAGTTTTAATATTTTCAAATTAAAATTGAAATTGTTAAATTAACAAAAATTGTTTTATATATGTAACAACTTCTTGTGTTATTGACAGAAATACAAATTTAAAAATGAAACAGATTTTAACTCTCACATCATGCATGTATTTAAATGATATTTAAACAAATATTTTTAAACAATTTTACATAATTATGTAATATCTTGATATTATCGGGAAATTTTTTAATAAAACAAAATGTATTATTATAATTTATAATGTGAAAAAAATGTTTTATTGGTGGTTAAATTCAATGGAATTAGATGAGTTTTGTGAAATAAATTAAAATGAAAAATTAATTTTGTTTGAGATAGGATAATATAAGAAAAGCAATAGCAAACACTGAATACAAATTAATAATACACACAATATATTAAATAAGATTAGATTCATACAAATTAGTTTTCTTATTTATTAAGGTATTTAACCTATTAAATTTAACCTCATATTTTTCTTATAAATAATTACATTTAAAAGAAAATGAATAAATTATATTTTTAAGTGTCATAAATATTTGTAATTTATATACTTTATATCACAATGATAATAATAATTGTAGATTACTATGTAATCATAATTTATATGTACATACATTAAGTATTTACAAACGAGTACTTTCATAATTAAATATTATTACTTATATATAGTTTTAAGCACATTAACCAAATTCAATTTTTTTTTTTTATAGTTGATAATTATCATTAGAATATATTATCAATGCTTCATTGTATACAACTTTGTGTACACTTAAAATATGAGTTTTAAGATTAGACTTCTGATGTGACAATCTACTACAATATGGACATTTAAATTTAGGATCCACACCACATTCATATTTCAAATGTGTATTTAAATGATATTTCCGTTTATAACTTCTACCACAATTTCTTGGACATACAAGTCTATTTTCTGATCCAATCAGTGGAAAATCTAAAAAAAAATTAAATTAACTTATTAGGTATTATAAACAATTTAAAATAGTTATTAACTAGATTACACGAATCATACTAAATATTTTTTAGTATTGGCCATTATTCATTGGCAATAGAAATAATACAATCACAAGACATCAAGTTCCAAGAATTTCAAGTAGGTCTATTTATTGATACTTAAAGAGATCATTTTTTCCCCCTATTAGGTTGAATGGTTAAAATATTTGCTTGATTGTATTAGTTTACTATTTTCAATTACAAATTAATAATTAGACCATAATTATAAAAAAAAAAAGAAAAAACTCATATTCTTTAAAATTTTAAAATACTGTTAACTATTAAAGAACAAATCAAATAAATATTTAGTAAAAAAAAAGAAAATTATTTAGACATATATATGAAAATGTTTTTAATGTTTTTTTACATAAAAATATAGAATAGGAGTTATTTGATAAGTTTGAATATAGTCATGTACTGCATTAGGTTGGCAGATGGTTTTATTTTATTGTCTCTACAATGAGAAAGAAGATATATATTTTCATTTAATATTTTTACTCACTGAAAATATTGTTAAATAATACTTATGCCAGGTTGCATGAAATTTAAACTTAACGCCTGTGATTGGTCTATTAAATTGTATTGTACCATTAAATATTAATCAATTTCTTATGCAACTTGGCATTAGTATTTTAGTTTAAATACAGTAAAATCTCATTAATTTGACATATAAGTATAGGATTGGAGCAACTATCTACAAATCTGAACTAATGGAAACATTTATTTATATATATCTATGATTTATTGTAAAATAGGTACTACTTATAACAAGGGTGACTAATTTAAGTTTACGTTGCGTGCCAAAAATTACTTGATTTTATTTTTTTGTGTCATTAAATTATGAAAAATATTATATATAATAACTATTAATTTAATTATATTTATTTAGTAAATAAATAAGAGATTTTATAAAAAAAAATAACATAACTTAAATATTTACTAATTAGTTTGATGTGATTCTTTTTGTTTTACACTTGATGCTAATTAATTAATATTGAGTTTATGATTTGGAACTTTCAATAAAATACATAAGTCACTGTATTTATTTGTTAATTGGGTTTCATACCAGATTTAATAAAATTAATTTTTAAAAAGAATAACTTATATGAATAAATTGAAGAAAAAATTGCAATCAATGCTACTATATTTTAAATATGTTATGTACGTTTTACACTCTATTTAATTTTCTGGAAGATGTCCACAATAATGAAAATACAGTATACTCTCGATTATCCATGTAACAAGGTGGTGGTATCCGCAGTTAAACGAATGCTGTAGATACTCAGCTAAATTAAAATTGAAACAAAAATTCAATAATTATGTTATTAAAAATATATAATTAAATCTTGTAATGTTTTATAGTATTTAAGAAAAATCAAGTGAGAACACCTTTTATTTTTATGTAAAAATGTATATAATATGACTTATAATATTTATATTATTTATTTTTTGACAAAAAAAATCAGTAACAAGTTGTTGTTTTTTTTTAATTAAAAACACTTCTTTTAAATTTACAATTTAAATTTTGTCACACTATTTTTTTTTATATACATGGTTTGTTCCACAAAAGACCCCAGATAATCGTGAGCACTACTTACATTGTAATCTTATTAACTATTTTTAAAAGTTGAATATAATACAACAAACATATTAATTTTTACAATTAAACTTTGAAATAAACAGTTACTTAAATGTTAATTATAATAAATTATTAGGTTATTATTATAATAAAATCTTATATTTATTTATAAATTTTCATAGAACATCATCATAATTAATCATTTGAAAACATAGGCAAACTTTCATCAAACAATACTTTATGAACACAGAGAACATGAGTTTTTAGACTGGATTTCCGATTGGACAGTTTGCTGCAATATGGGCATTTAAATTGAGGATGTACTCCGCATTCGAATTTCAAATGATAAGTCATATGTCCTTTTCTTTTATAATGACGACCGCATCCATTGGGACATAGATGGCGACTGTTTTGCAAATGATCAGTGTGTATTATATCTGAAAATTCAAATTGTTTAATAACATAAATAAAATACAATTTTTAAGCTTTTCATGACTGTTTACACTATAAATTAATAGCATATAATTCAGTTAACACATTTATATACATACATGATCATTAACGTCAACAAAAATAAAATAAATATAATTAATATTTTTTTATACTTTTATAAAAATATTATTGTAGTAATATGGTATAATATAGTTTTATGTTTTATCTGTTGGAAATATTGAATACAATATATTTAGTTAGTTTTACTGTTCTACAGATACAATTCTTGCATAGCAACAAAAAACACTACAGTATATATGCAAATTATATAATTTAAATAAATGGAAAATGAAAAATATGAAATTTTTGTATAACCCACTAACAATTGTAAAACATCATTAAAAAAAACTATCTTTGTTAAATGATTAAATTATTTTAAAATTAAATATTGTATAACGATATAGATACATTTAATACATTATAATATTTTAAACTCTAAGTAATGTATTTTAAATTACTCACACTATTTAGTAAATGATCTTAAAGTACTTACTCATTTTTATATCAAAATTAAAATTATGGTGAATTACATAATAAATTCAATTTTAAGATACTAATTACTACATATTACTAAATATTTTTATATAAAAAAATACCTTTTTTTATTCACTAGATAAGGTCACCCATTTTCTAGATCCCCATTGCAATAAAAATCGTTTTCTATCGCCTTAAAAAAAAAAAAAAATGGTTAGACATGATATTTTTATCAAATTAATTCTTCTACTTTATAAAATCATATCCCTTTTAAATTGTCTTGAACTGAGCATCATGTAAATAACTACATACTTTATAAATAGTTCTATACTTATAATTGTAATAATACCACTTACATCTATCAAACTAGAATTTCCCACAATAAGTGAAGTATTTTTTAGTTAAATATACTTTTTTTAAATCTGTTTTTTTTTATTTATGATAGTGATAATACCTAATTCTTAAAAGAATAGTTGAATCTAAATGTACCTATAATATTTTATAAGTATTAATTTATGTTAAACATAAACGATTATTGACTGCAATATTCAAGATGAGTACTAATAAAATATATTATTCTAGTACAAAAGAAATATTTTTTGTTCATTCCAGTATAAAACATATTAACAATAATAGGTACATCCCTTGCAAAGATGCTATTTGTATAAAATAATTTTAAAAAAAAGTAAGGAACGAGGAAGTGTGAAGAACAGATTGAAAGATGAAGACAATTCTAATAAAAATTAACTACAAAAACATTACATTTAAGAAAAAAAGCTTTATAATACTATTAACAACTCAAATTAAAATAGAATCAATATTTAAATCATTTTCTTTCCACATTTTTTTTTTTTTTTTTTATGAACATTAACTAGTACACCTCAAATATTAATCTTTTATGTATAAAACAAAAAAAAAAAAAAATAGTCCATTAACTTTATACTAAAAATGATTCTGAAACACTGTTGTTTAACTGCATTTTTATGGTTTTTTTTTTAAACATTGCTGTAATATTTGCAGTATTAATGTTCAGAGTATATTTTAAAATATAAAATACAAATAGATATGTCTTCAAATTACAATCTTATTAAAATTATATAATATTATATTATAGTTTCTAAAAATGTATTGAAAATATTTAAAAAAAAATTTATAGCAGCTATAATTTGATTCGATTGATTCAATCATAATAAACTGAATTTATTTTATCAAAAGTATTTACAAATTGATTAAAATATCAAATAAAAAATTCAATGATTTAAAGGAATTATTTAAAAACTAGTGATTTTAGTTTTACTGATAAATAATTTTTTTTAAGCATTTAATTATAAAAAGGATAATAATATTTGATACAAATGCAATTCAATGATAAATAACAAATTCATAAACTATTTACATATAATTGAACTTATAATAATATTATCTGAACGATTAGGTTTTGCTCAAAATTACAGTTATTATATTACATTTAAATATCAGATACATTTTTATAAACATTACACCAATAAAATAAAAATTAATATATAAATAAAAATTCAAATAATAACTTCACAATAACATTCAGCCCAATAACACTACTGGTTTATTTCATAACTCAATTTTCCTGAGACAACCTAGAGTTGGGCCAGTCATCAAAGAACTGGAGTTTAATTCATTAATATTGTTTTTCAAAATCAAGTAGGTAGTTATAAAGATTACAATAATAAAATCTCAACTATAAAATAATTGACAATTTAATATAAATATATATATATTTTTTTTTTTTCATAAAGTTTATAAAGCAAAGAATTTGACGACTAAAACATTTATTTCAAAAAATACCCAGTTCTTTTGCTCTATGGACATTTTTTCTATGTCTAAGAAGTTTATCTTTTCTAGAAAATTCTTTTGGACATTCTGGGCATAAAAATTGTGGCTTTTTACCACATTCAAAGTCAAGATGTCTGCGAAGACCTCCTTTGTATTTATAGCTTTGTGCACAATTTGGACAATGATGTCGTTCAGCAATTAATCGTTTTTTTACTTCAATTTCAACAATTTGATTAAGCCAACCATCTGTAAATAAAAATTTAAAAATAAAATAAAGTATGCATCTTTACATAAACATTTCAAAAATTTCAATTTAGCTTAAGCTTTAACAAACTACTCTAAACAGTCTAAACTTATAAAAAATACTATGTAAATTAACTCAATGTAATAGTAGAATTGCAATAAAATATGTATTACATTTTTAAACCTTTTGTTTGTTTTACCTGATTTATAATATGAAGAGAAAGATAGAATACTTACATAACATTTTATATTAGTATTGATTTTAATTTATAAATAATAATATTGTGTTTATCAATTACTTAGTACATACAATTTAATTAATACCAAAAGCATTATTTTTTTTATTAAAATTAATATAAAAAAAATAACCAAGCTTTTTTTTCACTCATGTGGAGACCAAGATTATCTTAGTTTACAAATAATCTTAATGAATATAGGTAGGTACATTTCAAAATAATAAATAATTTCAAATTCAAGTTACAAGTGTTATTTAGTATGTTACATATATTTTGTTTTAATTACTTCATAATTATATCATATTATACTTGGTTTATAAGTGACTTATAATGATACTGTGGTGAAAACTAGTTTTGTCACAATATGAATATAAAATGTTCAGTTTTTTCCAATACTCTATTTTTAAATGATTAACTAAATTCTTTTTATACTTATAACTCCTAACATAGAAATGCGGAAGTCAAAACCTTTCATTCTGAAAATTATGTACCTATGTACATGATTACCTATAACCATTATAATATTATTAATTAATTAGAAAATAAATAATATAATACTTATCAATGTAATATAATGTATTGATAATGTCTTAATATTAACAGATATAATTATAAAAATATGATTTCAAATAATTAATTTGAAATAGAGATAATGGAACATACATTAATTAGGTAAGTACTTACATTACAATGCTCACAAAAATCAGTTCATAGTTTATGCATTGTTGATATTATTACTCATTTTTTTTATTTTTTATTTTTTTGACATTGAAATCATTAATATTTTAATAAACAAACATAAAATCAAAGTTTTTTTTCATGAATATAACTTAAATGTGTATGTATCCCTAAAAACCACTTAAAATATTATATGTAAAAGAAAGTTACATTTGTATTAGCTAATAAATAATAATATCTGCTAAATTTTAGTTTATGATTAATAGAAAACTTATAGAAAGTTTAAAAGTTTAAAATGTATTAAATCAAATATAATCTGTGTTCTCAGTGCAATAGTAAGCTGTAACTAATAAATTACAAGATCAATGATAAATTTAAACTAGGAACAATAATTCTAAATTTGTATAAATTATTGATGTATTATTATTTAATGAAACTAGTCCAAACTTTTAAAGACAATGTTAAACTTATCACATAAAATAACTAACTATGTATCATGTATGCTTGTATAAAGTACTAGAATGGCAGAATAACAAGGTTTTATTGAATAAAATAAAAATGTATATACATGTATTATTATTTTATACAATACATATACTATATTATACACATACATAATAAATATTCAAAATAATCAAATAATACATATCAATCAAGGTTATAAAAACAAATTATAAAATTAAATTGACAATATTTATAATAAGTATATGATTAATAAGCAATAAAAAAATTATACTTAAATATCTTAAGATATTTTTTTTTTTTAGAATAAAAATAAGATAGGCAAAAGCAATTTATCCATTAATTAAAATTTAATATATATAAGCAATTAGGTTATTGCGACTGATGCTAAATGTATTAAATATTGTAAAACAATAAGAAACAATGAAGTAAATTAGTTATTTTTCAATTGGTATTTATTGATGTTTTTTTAACATATTAAAATATATATTCAAAATAAAAACATAAGATTTAATACTATCTGTTATTCGAACAAGAATCTACATTTTGTATGTATCCTGAAATGTATGCATATAATAATAGAAAAATTTTTATAAAAAAAAATATTTAAATATTATTAACTTAATTATTAATCACTAGATAACAGCTATAAGACTGAGAAAAATTAGTACTAAATTGAATGTCAATTATAATACATGTAATATAAAAAATAAACAATTATATACCACATACTACGAATATGTTTTATTATTCAGCCAAACTTTATCTTAAATATATAGTGTATAAGTTTTAACAAAAGATGACAATTTAAATAAATCTCTTCTGCACTAATATAAACTTAATTAGTAACGCTAAAAAATATCCATTTTTAATTAACATTGAATGTGCGTTTATCTATACATCTAGATAATATGCCAGTAGTGTGTTGTCTAAGTACATGAAATTTCAAACTAGCATTCTGAGTATAGGCCTTTGGACAAAATGAACATTTAAATTGTGGTTCAACACCACATTCATTTTTCTTATGCCGTAATAAATTTGTACGGTGCTTATATTTCTTACCACATCCATTTGCACACACAAACCATACCATTCCTGAAATAGTATTCATCTGTTTAATAAGCATCATAATTTATAATTAAATAAATGTAAAATGTTTGTTTAAATTTATAAAAAAAATTAAATTAAATAATTCAAATAATTTAGAAGCATTAACAATTCAATGAGCATAATATGAGAATATGAGCGAATTAGTTATCAAAATACATTTTATAGTCATGTTTATGTTTGTACAAACAATTTAATGTTATATAAAAAAAAAAAAAAAGATATAGAACGGAAAATTAGAAATTTGTCTGTTTGTATAAGCTTGTTTAATATAATTATAATACATTTTAATGTAATAATTATTGTATTAAAAAAAAGGGGGTTGGTCAAGTGGGTATCGCTCTGCTATATAATAGAGATGGAGGATAGATCACTATAATGGATGTGTTAAATTTGAATGCAATGGCAGGTATCATTGTGTACGAAAAATGATTCTGAACGAAGATGGTTTGTCAGTCTAGGTCAGGTTAGGTTACCAATTAATATTTTTTAAGGGCCACATTAGAAATCTGAACATTTTTGGCGACCCATCAAAATTCTAAATACATATTATAATAACAAATATAATGTTGTCGTAGTATATGTTGTTTATTTTTTGTATGTGGGTTTACAGGCCGTATGTAGCCCACAGGCCGCCATTTAGTGACTTCTATTCTTGGATATATTATATTATTACCTATATTTAAATTGTAATATATCGTTATTTTACATGATTTCGTAAAAAAATTGATTTCATAGCTAATAACATTTTTTCTATATTGACACTAGAATTTTTTTTACATTTATTTGAAGAAAAAGTTATGGAGAACCTTGTATTAGGTTTTTGTAACCTAAGATAAATTGGTTATGCGTAAAAATTCCCGTTTTTTTTTTTACTTTTTTAGAAATTTTCCTGAATCTTTTGAAAACTATTGGAATTTTTTACTTTTGATCTCCCAAAGTAACAACTAGATTCACTTTTCACTTTCCTTTTAAAATTGAGGCTGAAGTTAAAAATCAAAGCATTATTACTCCAATACATGATGATAGACACAAAAATAAAAAAATAAACACAGATCATTGTAAAATCAATACATTCATCACTCTGTTCAGAATCTAAAATAATAATGATGAGAAGAGTCATAAGGTTTTCTTTAAGGTTATGTAAGATTTTATTAGTTTTTAGTAATATTTAAAAAATAATTTGATATGCATGCAAAAAAAAAATAAGTTTTCATAAAAACTACAAATTTTTTGTTAATTTGTTTACCAATCATAGATGTTACTGATTATTAATACTTATTTCAGCTACCAAGCTTATCCACATTATCATATCACTCAAAAACATAAAAATATCTTTAAATTTTTTGCGTAAAAAAATAATTATTAATTATAACAAGTAACAAGCTAAATAAAATATAATAATTATATTATGATGAAAATAATAACATTTAAGCCCCAGTTATGCTATTATTCATCAAGTAATCTGTAGTGGGCTTCTATGATATCAATGTGAACACCAATCAACAAAATATTATTTTTAATTAGAAACAATTTCTTTAAATCATACTTTTTCATGCAACTCATGATAGATACAGATATTAATAATGATATAATATAAGTATCAAACATGTTGAAAAAATATAATTTATTTTATTTTTATGTAAAAATGTTTATAAATATTTTTTGATTAATGAAATATTGTTATTTGTCAAGTTTATACAAATAATTTTATTGTACATGGTTTCAAAACCAATTTGCTCTGCTTAAAATCTTAGTAAGTAATGAATAAAGCTTATTATAACAAAATATGGGTTTAAATTAAACTAACATATTCTGCTGAAAAATATATTTTTATTTGTAATATAGTTATTTTATTATTATTATTTATCAAATTAAGAACAAAAAAAAAGTAAATATAAAAACACAAAATTTATATTTATATCATGGAAATTAATTAATTAAAATATAAAAGATAATAGAACAATAATAACACATATCTTACCAAAATGTATTTGTTTAGAAAAAAATAATAAAAATTTGAAAATCATTAATTTAGAAAAAAAAAATTTTTATACTTAAATAGGTTAATCTTTAAAAAATAATTATAATGTTTCTAAGCAAAAGTTTGTTCATAAAATTAATCAGTCGTATAAATAACGGACAAGAAACAATGACATACGGATATGAATTGTTCTCTAACTATCTTTGTAAGCTTTAAAATTATAAATTTAAAAGTAGTAATGTAAGTTTTGACATAAAAATAAAATATTTATTCATTTTCATTCTATTCATGAAATTAAAATCTATAAAAAATTTCTTGAAATATTTTAAATAAAACCAAATAAATTGGTAATAATAATAATATACAAATTATTTTTAATTTATGCATATATTTTAATCAAATTTAAATTACTCATAAGATGTAGTAATTAAAAAAAAAAAATGTATAAATAATAACATTTACCTAGCATGAATCAATGAGTGTATTTCAAAAAGCATGAAACATAAAAAATAAATATCAAGTATATTCTAGTTTTTGCAAATATTCCATATAAATTTTGTAAGAATTTCAATGACATTTTTTAATATTTGTAAAACAAAAATATTAATCAGGATATATTACATGGTGTTTTAATTTTGATTTGTTAATATATTTCATTTCACAATAATTACATTGATATGGCAATAGCATTTCACATTCATGTCTAAAATGATATCCCATGTCTCTTTTGTTTTTATAATGTCGTCCACATTTATTCAAACAATAATATCAACCATTTGTTGGTATAACATGAGCTATAGAGAAGAAACTTATAAAAATAAATTAATAGTTATATTGTCACGTTTTATTGAACCATTTATGTTCATTATATAAAAATAAAATAAATAATAAATACTCATGAAAAAGCAAAGTATAAAAATCCATCACCTAAATTTTACTATAAAAATTCAAAGAGAGATTTTTTTAAATTTTTTAATTTAATAAAAAAATAAAATACATGTTTTAAAAGCTTTAATTTTTCAAATACCATTCCTAATTTTTGAGATTTTTGTATCTTGTTTGATACAAATGTATGTTATGTTACGTTAAAATATCGCTTTATTAAGTTGTTCACAATTGAGTCAATCAATAGATAATTATAGTTATCTAAAAAAAAAAAATTGAGAAATATATCCTTAGCTATTTTTATGTCTAAAATATTATTTTAGTTAATTTATATAGGTATTTTCAGAAAAACATATGATATTTACCAAAATGACATATTATTGGTACTGGAGTAAAGGAATTTTGTAGAAAAATATTTGACGAAGTAAGGTATTTTTTGAAGAGGGGTTGATGGGTTATAACCATCATATAAAGTACCAATTAACAACACTACAGTATTAACAAATTATAACTAAGATTCTTTTAATTTAATAACTTTATATTACTTATTAAGTTTATCTCAACTTAATATTCTAAAAGTGTAAGTGTTTCTAAAGTATTATTCATGTACGTCTTTTGACATATAATTAGAGACATTTTACTAAACAGTATACATGTTTATAAAATTTAGCTTTTCTGTTTTCTTCTTATTATAATTGATTTTCCTGTACTAATAAATTTTCAATTGAAAACTTAAATTTTTTTCTATGAGATTTTAACAATAACTAATTTTAATAAGAAAAAAAATATTCTATAATATTGAGTTTTCAATTAAACTACTGCGAATATGAATGTATATCATAAAAATAGGTCATATAAAGAAAATAAATCAATCATTATACGAACAAAAAACAAAATAATACTTGATTTCATACAAACAATATTAAATTTTTTTAAAAATTTCACAAAATATTCTTTTTACCCATTTAAATTTTTTTATGTACTAAAACCATGTGTTGTTTATATGTAAAATTACGAGAAAATTATTTAAAACATAAAGGACAGTGATATTTTGGTGGAACTCCACACTCTTGAGTGATATGATAAGTCAATGCTTATATTTGTACTTTTTTCCACAATCATCATTCAGACAAAAATATCTTGGTTGCCCTAAAAATAATACATATTATTTAAAACCATATATTAAATTCTTTTTTAATTTCTAAGTACTATATATTATAAAAAGATTAAAAAAATATTTATAATATTTAATATTATATACCATTAGTGTACAATTTTTAACTAAAAATAATATATAACACTACTATTAAATAATAACACATTTTTTGTAAATAATATTGTTCCAAAGTATAGTCATATTCTTTTAATATATAATAAATTGTAACATCAGATATTATTTTATAAAACTGTGGTATAATTTTAATCTGAAAATAACAAGGGTTATTATTATGTATTCCATAACACATTGATTATATTATTTCATAATATAGATAATTAATATATTTTAAAACTCTTATTTTTTCTTTTAACTTTAAAATATCTAACTATAACTAGTTAGTTAGTTAGTAAACTTATTCATACTATTATAAACACTCTTAATTACATAGGTGAATTCTCACAGGTTACAGATCAAAATGCAGTTTAGGTAGAGTACACCAGCAGCTAGTTCATATATAAAATAATTATTGTCCAATTTGTAGATATTTTTCAATTTAGTATACATTAATTCTATTTATAATTAAACAACAACAAATCTAATGAAATGTTAAAAAACTGATTGTCAAAGTATCCTAAAGAAACTACTGTTGAGTTTATGAATTTATAATATGTAAATAATTCAGTTCCAACCTCAGCTATTAACGCAAATAATTTCTATTTCATTTTGTTATTTTGTTTAGCTTTGGCCTTTAGATGATAATAGTACACAATATTATAAATGTCTATGATACAAAATATTCAGATTGCCAGAAATAATACAGGTAAAAATTTATTGAACCAAATAAAATAATAAGTTAATCAATCATCAGACTATTTAATGACTTTAATGATTCAATGTTAATGATCCAGTATTTTTAGGCTAATCTACTCTAACGCAATATTCTATAATTTTACGCCATCATCAGAAAAGAAAATATAAATATTGTATACACCTTGAAAATGTTTTGCAATTGTATCAAAACTAGATGATATTAAAATGCCATAATCATTAATTATGGCACAACTAATTTAATTATTTATATGCAATGAAAGTTTTAAGAACACAATATTTAGCAGAACAATTAACTTGATGCTTTTGTAATGTAGTCTTCCTGAACATAAATTTATCACAATATTTACACTTAAACTTTGGATCAACACCACATTCATCTTTGATATGTCTGCGTAAACTTCTTTTATTTTTGTAACTACGATTGCAAAATCCATTTGGACAGTAAAATCGATCTGTAACACAATAATACAGTGTTAAAATAATGTACTTTTTATCTTCTTAATATAATTAATTATTTATTTACAGTAAATGACAATATTTTATTTAAGCTCTGAAGCCCAAGCGAGAGAGTAGAGGACAATTATTATTTTCAAGGTGTTTTTCTCAATATTATAAAATAAAATAAAAAACAGTTAAAATATTAAGTTTTTAGCCTAAGATGTGTGATGTGTCACTTAATAAATACATTAGCATAAATTGTTTCATATATTTTTAATTATCTAGCCGTGCAATAATTTAAAAGGTTCAGTAATTCTGTTTTTATTTTTTATTTTTACGATTTATCAAAAATGTTGCGAAAAATAATTAACCGGTCCCTTGGTAATAAAATGTTAAATATTAACATAATTATTCTAAGACAATCTGAAAATGTATTTTTAATCATTATATCTCATCAAGAATTAGTCAAATTAAATAACTAAATGTTCGTTCTAGTAAATTGATATAAATTTAATCAAATAAGTCTTAATATAAACAGGTGTACATTTTTATCATATAATTATTCTTGCGCTTTATTATACTTTTAATATTGAAGGTATAATCAGGCAGAACAATTGCAAAGATTAGAAGTAGATTAATATTTAGAGGTTACATTTGATAATAAATTAAATGTTGAAAATCATTTTTAACAAGAATAAAGCAATGGAACTTAGGAATTTTTTAAGCTGCAGTAAACATTTTAAAAATGTCGATGCTTTATTTTCAGAATTATTTTTCTTGTACTAGGATGAATTTAGATAATTATTCACTGTTGTAGTCTCTTTTTTTAAAAGATTAAAAATTGATGATGGAAACTAACCAACATCTTTGTTTTCTTCTTTTGTTTTATTTGCAACATTACTACAGAATCTGTGTAACATGATTCCCTTGAACATTTAAGAACTAAATAAGTTGTAAATCATGTATGAGTATATCATATATTATTCTAAATCATTTCACAAACTAAATTTTCAAGTTCCAGCTTGTTCAACTAGGTATGATCATCTTATATTATTCATAAGTTGTCATATAATTGTTTAATGTGTTCTATTAATTTATAAAACATTAATATTTGTACATTTAATTCCATAGTCCATATTAAAATCTAAATATTAATATTGCATCTTATAATATATTTAAATGTATAAATTGTATAAATTACAATTTAAAATTGTATAAATGTTTTTTTTATTTTTTAATAATTTTGTATAATTGTGTCGATTGTAATCAATTGAAGTCTTTATTACGTTTCAACAATAATTAGGTTCTAAAATAGTCAGAAAAATATTACCGAGAATATACTGTAATAACATTTTATCTTACAAGATTTTTTATATTTAAATAATAAAATTTAAAAAAAAGAGAACTTGATGCATAATACAATGATATATAATCTGGTCTAAAAAATAAATCAGAAAAATAAAATACAGCGGTGGCTTTCTTATGATTGATCATACTTTTGATATAAAACATGGAAAGTCATGGTAAAATCGTAATTCGAAAAACACACCAAAAGTAGAAAAAATTTAAGAATACTGATCACTGGTATAGTAATACTTGACTTGTTATTCGATAAATCATAATGGATGTGTTAAATGTGAATTGAATAATAATTTATGATGTATAAAAATTAAATCTGAGTCAATAAGACGTGTAGATCAAAATACTATTTAATTTGTTTTATTTGTGTTCTAAAACGTGACATATGATCATATGACTTATAAATTATAAATCAATAAGGAAAACTGACATACTATAGAGCAATGTGAACTAATCCGTTATAAATAGTTAATAAAGTTTTTCTTAAATAAAACAAAAATTTCACTTTGTACAAAAAATAATAAGTATCGCCATTATATTTCATTTAAATATCCGTTTTTTATAAAAATTTAAACTCTTCAAAAGCTTATATGAAAACAAAATTGTTACTTTATTTTCAGTATTTTTTTTTTTTAATTGATGTAAAAACAAATTATGAAAAACTTGTATTACACGTTGAATTTTTTAAACATAAAGAAAAATATTGAAAATTTTAAAACTTCAATAATCTTAGTATCTAATTTACAATAAAATCTAAATTCTTTTTTTCAAAAACTTTAGGTTTCCTGATTCTTGTTTTTCTTAAATTATTAGTTTTTCATTTTTAGAAAGTACTTAGATTTTCATTCTTTAAAACGCACTATAGCACGATACCTCTATAATGTTAAAGATTAGTGTACATTTCTTATTCCATTAAGTGACAACAGTATAAAAAAAAAAAATATATCTTAAGACTATGCTAACAATTAAATAATCACAAAATTAAATTTTAGTTAAACCAAGATATTAAAAAAAAAATATTAGATTTAACTCTATGATTTAAAATGTCTTTTGCTAGTTTAGTAAATTAAACAATTACCTAATATATTACTTTTATCTAAATTATATTAATGATATATACTATTTATTTATTATATTATATAAATTAACAATATCAACTTATTACTTATTGCATTCTTATTTTCAGGAATCTTATTTCAAACATTTATGTTACTTAATAAATTAAACATAAATAAATAATAACAATATTGTAAAAACTTTTTGTTGATGTATATGTATAAATTAAAATAAAGAATTAATTAAATGACATAGATGAGAATTTATTTTAAGAGGATGCTACACTCGCATGTGTTATATCAATCCTACAAATGTAAAATATAGCAAAAACTGTTTTATGCAGGATAGAACCAATTAGTGATAGTTAAGACTCCAAATCGATATACAATATAGTTGAAAATATTGTCGGTGAAATATTATTCGATATCACTTATAAGAAAAAGTTTGTATTGTTTCAAAATCTGTTATTTTTAATTTAAATGATATTTCAAAGCCTAAGTTCTCCTTTTTGTTTGTTTTTTAGTTATGACTATCTAGGTTCTTTCCCATGTAAAACAAAGACAACACATTAATCATAATAAAAAAAAAAAAACAAGTAACTCATTCACATATAACGTTGCTATGACAGATAAACTAGACAAATCATACAAGGGCATTTTTTATAAAATAATACAACTTTTAAACTATATCTGAAACATTAGTATTAAATACAATTCATTATAAATTTAAAAAATAAAAATGAATAGCACAAGAACAAATATTAAGAAGACTAACATTGCTCTTCATATAAAAATACTCTTTTCATTTTAGTAACTGAATTATTTAACTAAAAATGTATTGCAGTTATTTATTACAAATGATATGATAATATTTAATTCACATGATGAATTTGACATGATTTATCAGCCCATAAACAAATGTATGCATGCAATTCATTAAATTATATATTAGTATAGATTATTAAATTTTAAACTATCTTTTTACATTTACACAATCAAATAAATAAAATTAATAAAAAATATGAATAAATAACAATATTATATATTTGGTAACATTTTATGTATTGATATTATATGTCTATTTTTGTGTTGTTTATGGACAAATTTTTTATTACAAATATCACAGGAAAATTTAGGATCAACCCCGCATTCATAAAATAGATGTTGGCGTAGATTTCTTTTATGCTTATAAGTTTTAAAGCATTTGGGACACTCATTGGTAAACACTAAAACTAAAAAGTTAAAAATAAATTAAAAATATATGCATTCTATAGATACATATAAATAAAATAAAAAGAAACACATTAAGATACATTTGCAAAAATAAAATTGTACTATGCAAAAAAAAAGTAAAATGATTACTTCAATATTGTTAAAATTGAAAAATAGAAAACTATATCAATCTACTTAAATTGTTACATTATTTATAATAGTTATATTTAACAATATTCATTTCATAATTAAAAAAATACATTTCATGCAATACCCTTACAGCAGCCAATATAATTGTATGAAGTATAATGAATTTATGTTTAAAATATTGTATAGGCAATTTATTTATTTTTTCTTCACAAAATAGGTAGAGGCAGATTATGTTTAAATAAAATATTGTATAATTAATATTAAGTACTATTGTAATAGACACATGAACCACTATTTTTCCAAAATGCAGTAAAATATTGACAATATAGAATTAAAATTGATGAACTATTGTATATTAAGAAACCGAATTTAACTTTAAAAAAATATATTTGTTAATTATTTAAATTTTAAAAATATCAAAATTAATATTTGTAATTGAAATTGAAATTGTAATTTAAGACAAATCTTGATTAAGGCTACTTATTTATTAATTTGGCTGTCTGTTTTAGAATCATTTTACAGTAATTATAATTATTGTTGATAATTGAGTTCACTTCTAGTTTTCTTAAACGTTTAATACTCATATCTCATTTTATAAAATAACATACCTTTATAACGCACTTCAATACATTATTTGTGCATATTTGTATCTTATGTTTTAATTTATAAAACCATCATTAAATCTTTTTAAATTTGAATAAAAATATTTATAAATAAAAAATATATTATATATTTTAGTTGAGCTATAATGTCTACAAAATCATAAATTATTCACTTTTATTGTGGATTTTACATTTCATAACAGTAAATATTATTGAACAGTTGTATTCAACATTTTTCATTTCAATGTTTTTAAATTTATTTTATAGAGATAAAATAATAAATTATTGTAAATCATAATAAATGTATTATCTATAATATATAACAAATATTTTATTTTGTAATCTAATATTATATGTAACAAAAAGAATAGGTGCCTATATCAAAAACAATATATTATTTAACAACTATATTTTTAACAATAAATTAAAAATAACAAATTAATGAATCAACAAAATTATGATTTTATTAATGGTAAATAAACTTTGGCAAATTATAAGTTGTTTAATAAAATAAATTAAATAATAACTACTAAATTAAATTTAACAACCGAGATTTATGTATTTTACATTATGTTATGGTTACTGACTTGCAATATTAAATCACCTTCATTTCTTGATTCCTGTAGATACATAAAAAAAACTAACATTTATAAAATGCAACATTATAAAATAATTTTTATAGAAAATAAAGCAAAATACCGAACGCTTATTGATAAATTCTTCAAGAGCACTCCTATGTATATCAACCACGTGTCTGCTTAGATTAGATCTTTGAGAGAATCTGCGTCCACAAAAGCCACAGCTAAATTTTGGAGTTACACCACATTCAAATTTTGAATGCCTTTGAAGACTTCCTCTATGCATGTATATCTTGCCACACTTATTACATATATATTCGTGTCCATTAAACATATAATCTGAAATATATATTATTTTATGTTATAATAAAAAATTTAAGTAATTTATGAATATTATACCAGATAACATAAATTAAGCCAATATACATTAAAATAAATATTGATATACACTTAGAAATACAGATTTAAAAAAAAAAAACTTAAATAAAATAAAAAAAAACTAAATAAAGTGTAATATTAATGTAGTTAAAAAATATATATATAAATAAAAATAATATCATGTATTTGACAATAATACAGTAAACATCTTGGGTAAGTAAACTAAAAAATTGTTTATTTAACACCATAATTTAAAAAATTGAATAAATCGTTTAAATATTGTTTTAAACAATAGTAAAAGCTTTAACATTGTAATTTTATAGAATAAAAATATTTAAAATGAAAAATTCTATTCCATACAAAAAAATATGGAATCATATAATATAAACAAATAACATAATAATTTAGCAAACAAAAACTTAGTGTGCTAAAAAATAAATATATTATACGCAACTTTTAAATTATTTATATTGTTAAACAAATTTTAATGATTTAATTCAAATATTTCAAATATATAATTTATAAATTTTATTAATTTACGATTATTACATTAAAAAAAAGTTTTAAGATGGATAAGGTTTAACTAAAATCAATCAAAATCTATTTTATAATAGTGTATTTAAAATTAGTAAAAATAAGAAGCCAGTCAGTAGAACTAGAAACATAATTATACATAGTCATTTATAATATTTAATAATTTGTATATATTTTATTTATAAGATTAATAAAATATATTGAGATCACTTAAAAATCACTAAAAATTATAAATGAATGAACAAAGTATTTATTATACACAACTTGTAATTAAATAAGCAATCAATATCATGACAGGTTTAAATAACTAAAATTAATTTAGATTAACTGCAATACCTGTATTCATTATTGCTATATTATAAAATTCATATGGCATAATAAAATAAATGCTATGGAATTTTTTTAAGACAATTTTCATTTCAATTAATATGATATAATCAAGGTCCTTTCATTAATTGTAGCCTTAAGTAGACTTTTTAAAATAATAGTTAATATTTGTATTAAATGGTTCTCTCTGGTATTTACAAACTTTATATTTGTTTTCATGATACATTCTTGAAAACTACTATGAAATTCAAAAAATTATGAAAAAATATTAGGTATATAAATATAATTATTAAGATATTTCCTGTCACTAAATGATTCTATAGCAAAAACAACTTTATTCTAATAATTATAACTAACATTCTTGTATTAAAATGTTGATCAATTTTTAATAACTAAAATTGAAACGGTTTTATTATAGTTTTCATCAATAAATATTATTAAAAATTTAAAATGGTGATAAATGAAATTTTCTAGACAAATTTCTTAAAATTAAATACATAATATGATTTAAATTAGATAGTATAAATAAATTATCCCCCAAAAAAACTAATCAGTGCGACAGGAATTGCGAACCCAGGGCCCCGAGCTCTGAACTGATTTAAATTAGTTGGTTCAGTACTATTTTTTTGTTTATCAATACTGTTCAAATCAAAAATACTTTTAATATGATCAAAGATAACATTGTACAAAGTTTTAATTAGACCCATAGCATTATATGCATGTGAGATATGGATAACTACTAAAACAGATGAGAACAAATTGGGTGTTTTTAAAAGGAAAATACTTAGGAAAATTTTTGAACCAAAAATAATGAGAAAGGTAAATTTGAAGTTAGAACAAATAGAGAATTGAGAAGATTTTTAGAAGAAACAAATATTATAGGAGTCATGAAGAGAAATAGAATAAGATAGGCTAATCATGTTTGGAAATCTGAAAGATTATTTGGATATGTAATAAATGGAAACCGAACATAAAACAGCCCAAAGGGCAATCCAAACAACAGTGGGTAGATAGAATCATAGAAGACCTTTTTAAGATTTTAAAATATTTTTGAAAGATATTTTCTTAAATATGATATAACCCTTTTTTATTAAAAACCGAAAGACCTAAAATACCTAACCATATTGATGTTTTTGAGGTTTTGATTAGTCAGAATAGAAAAGATTTCAATCACTGTTTCAATAAATACTGGTATTAATCATTTCAATTTAATCTGAAAAAAAAACTTCTTTACAATAAAAAGCTGCTTTGAGTAAAAAATTGAATTAATTAAGTTATTTTTTATGTAATAAGTATATGTTATAATACTTTGCTTGCTGTCAAACCATAAATACAATTTAAAATAGCCCATTTATTATTCAGTCAATTTATAATTTAGAATATCAAAATGACTTGGAAAAAATGTATCAATCCAAATATCATATTTTGATTAGGGGTAATAATTAAAAAAAAAAATTAAAGTCATAAAATAGATACTAAGTAGGTGTTTCCTAGTCTTTTGACATATGGTAATATATTTAAGACTCATTTAAACTAAAAAGAAACTATAAAAACTAACAATCCTTTACCTTTAAAATATTTGTTCTGATTTTTAGTTTGGTACTTAAAATGTTTAATAAAGTTTCCAATTAATTTTAATATTCCTAATTCTAAAAATGTCACTAATTTAATAACAGTTGATAATGATTTAATTTTAGTCCTTACTTATTGAAGATACTTTTTTCAATAAAATAAAATATAACATAAAATAATTAATACGAAATTAATTACCATGTATAGTATGTGTAAAATATTAAACTAATATAATAGCTTTAGTCTTGCAAATGTCAAAAAAAAAAAAAAAAAAACTTAAAATGTTTATAACAAAATATTATGCACAGAAATCATATGTCTTCTCCAATGATGTTTTAGAGCAAATCTTTTCATACAATCTTGACATATAAATTTTGGTTCAACGCCACACCTAAATTTCAAGTGCAAATTCAGACTACTTTGATATTTGTAAACTTTACCACATTGAGGGCAAATATAGTAATCACAATTAGTACCTATAAAAACAAAAATATGAAGTTATTTATTTTTTTATTTTATTGGCTTAACTTGTTCTTCAAGTTAAATACTAATAACTAAGGTATGTAATGAACTAGTGAATCAAAAAAAAAATGTTGTTACAAATACAAGCGTATATGTATATAACAATAAAAAAAAACTCCAATAATTAACATTTTAAAAGTAAAAAACCATATAAATTATAAATTATTTAAACTAAAATAAAGCTTTAACAATCTTTTAAAATAAAAAAATAAAACCTAACTTTAATGTTAAAGCGTTCAAATTTATTATGCTATTACAAAAATTATTTATGCCATTTATGATGAAAAGGGTAATAAATAGTAAGTATAGTTGCAAAAAGAGGGAAATATCAGGTCTAAAAGAAACATACCTAAAAAGTATAAATATTGCTTATAATTAACTTTGAATAATGTTGACATACCAAGACCTATACAAATATTGTACTATGTTTACTACATCAAAATCTGTCAAAAAAGTGACATAATAATGCTCCTCAAAAAAATCATACTTTGGACTTCTCTTAGTTAATATCCTATCCTAACATATTTTGTTCATAAAATATTTATATAATTCAATATTTTAATCCTCAACATTTTTAAAACTACAAAAATTCAACATTTATTTAAATTATCTAAAGGTTTATTTTATTTTTTATTTTGGGTTGGTGATGAATAAAATGTTTTGAATTTCATTATTTTCATCTTTTTATTAGCAATTTATTGATTTGGTTATTTTTTTATTCTTAGTTATTAATAATACAAGTGTAACCTGAAATATAGTTTTAATGATCAAAACTAAAAACATAGAATTAGAATAAAAAAATATTATTTCAATTATATTATTGATTTTTAACTAATATAACAATAAATCAATAAAGCTTAAAGAATCATGATTTTATTTTGTCTACATAACTTATACATTGATGAATGAAGTAGCACTTATAAATTATAATTAAAACATCTCACAAAAATAGTACACAATATATTAACTAAACACTAATTAAAGTTAAAAATAAATACAACACATATTGACATCAACTCCAGATAATTTATTTTAATTTGAAGTATTAATAGGCTTTATTATGTGATATCATGATATGCGTACGGAGTCTGTGACTTCTGCTGAATAAGCGATTGCACATTCTACACCTGAATTGTGGTAAGACTCCACATTCATACCTTCTATGATTGCACAGACTAGGTTGATGTTTATACTTCTTGCCACACTTAGGGCATATATATGATTTAGAAATTTTACCTTCGTTGTTTATTAAGAAAGAAGCTAAAATCAACAACACAAAAAATACAAAAGTAATGAATTAAACGAAATAAATGTATGTTACAATTAACATTTAAATATATTTTAACAATAAGCATAACTCATAAAATTTAAAACTAAATACATATAATTCTTAAAAGTATCTACACATGCAAGGTTATAAGTTGGATAACAATTTTAATTTGCTCTTTAAATTAAAAACAATAAATAAAAATAAAATAAAAATATATATAAACAAATAATTAATAACAAAATATAATTTTCAATTTAAATATCAGTTTTCTTTATCAACATTTACATAATAATTCCATGAATATTAGCTATGTGTAATTTAAGTATATCTCTGCGACGACATTGTTTTGAACAAATTGAACATTTAAATTTAAATGTTGAACCACACTCATATTTAATATGTCTTGACAATGTGCCTTGATATTTATACTTCCGATTACAAAGATTACATGAAAATTTCTTGATGTTTTCTATAGGAAAAAAAAATATATTACAGTATATAAAATATTCTATACTGTAGAAAATTAAAAATATAATAGTAAGAAATCAGAAGCAAATCAATAATTTAATATCTTATTATATTTATATTAAAAATGTTAAATTAAGTCTATTTATATTATTGAGTTAGGTATTAGGTATATTTATGAAGTTTATATGCTACATGTATATTGTATGATAAAATAATCATTATGGTATTAACCTTAAGCCTGATTTAGCTAATGATATTGAAATGACAATTACCAAATCTATATGTTAAATTAAAAATTAAATATATTTTACACACAAACCACGCATTATAACAAGCTGGATAAAAATTTTAATTTACTCACTTAGTAACCTTACAAACTTATAATATAGACATATTTTTAATTTATGCGAAGCTATTGAGTCATGTATAGTTTTTTTTTAATTAATATCTATCAACTTTGTAATTTAATAACAACAATACTAAAAATAAAAGCGTATTTTTTTCAATACTCTATTTTTGAATCTATTTATGTATGTTTTTTAATTAAAAATTTTATTCAACACTTAGAAATTTCTTAAAAACAATCATAACATATAAAAAAATACCTTTAATAGAACACAGACAATGTTGTTATTATAAAATTTGTTAAATCATTTCATACTAAAATTAAAAAACTAAATGTAATTAACTCAATATATATACGCTATATAATATGCTTATTGGGTATGTGTTATCTTCTTAAATATAATACAATAAAATATTATAATAAAGAATTTAAAAACAAATTGTATAAAGTGTAATCACCATTAGGTGCAATTAGTGAAATTTGGGTTTTTGGATCTTAGATTTTAAATTAAAATTCCCATATATTTTAACCTTGGTCCATATTTATTGATGTAATTTTTCTGACTCGCTTCACAGGTCTCCATAAATGAACATTTGTTGTTATGGAAATACCAAGCTAATCCTGGCAAACTAAATAATATACTCGATCATGATTATGTTAAGTAGATTACCTATTCAATATTCACATATCAGTTGGTATTTGTTTACCTATGTAAACAAATCTTTATTTTATTGACCTTATTATAGTCTATAGTGGTCATTAGTTATTGAATAATTTCTAGAGGTAATAGTGATAAACACTTATTCCCTACTTTGCTTTTTTTTGGGTTAATTAAACCCTTAGTATATGTTTCCATTAAACATCAGTTTGTTAAAAAACATTATTTTCATAAAAAATTTAATATAAGAATTTTCTGTATACTGCATGTATTGTTCTAATCAGTACAAATGTTTCAAAATTATCATCTACAAAACACTAATTTATTGTTAGTTTATGTATGTATTAAAAAGTTTATCATCTGGCTATT
Source organism: Rhopalosiphum maidis (assembly GCF_003676215.2). NCBI lineage: Eukaryota > Metazoa > Arthropoda > Insecta > Hemiptera > Aphididae > Rhopalosiphum > Rhopalosiphum maidis. The sequence goes on along the minus strand of NC_040878.1, from coordinate 1,270,954 downwards.
TACCTTATAACTAGATATCAAATTTCCATGGAATTGCATCTTTTTATAGTGTGTTCTAAATCCTATAGAAATAAGTTAAAAATCCAAATCAAGAGATGTTTGATTACGTTTCAAGTTTTTTTATAAAAATGTACTAATTAGTACTTTTGTACAAATATTTTTGATTCATAATGTATCTACTTTGTCATTTCTCTACATTATGTTGTTATCCTTTAATAAAAAGTACACTTTCGCTCATGTGGACTCTTTTCGTTATCAAGCATATATAATATATATTATATAAACAAACGTCGTCGCGATTTATTTATTTTTACTATAGCGATAATTTGTATTTGAATTTAAATTTAAAATCAAGTTTTTTCAATCAAATAAAATCAATGGAAAACGATGATGAAAGCATTTTCTGAAACCTTTTCAAAATGAAACTGTGATGGATGAAAATGGTTATCCTATATATTGTCGCAGAAATACTGGTGGTCATGATCATCCTAGCGGTGGAACAGCCGATAATCAATATGTTATCCCTTACAATCCCATATTACTGAAAAGGTTCAATTATTATATAAATACAGAAATACTGTCTACTATTAAATCTGTCAAATATTTATATAAATATGTATATAAAGAACATGATGCTGCGTCGGTCATAATCACCGATGGAACCGAAGGTAATAAAAACTTTGTAAATCATGATGAAATTAAAAATCATATAAATACATGATATGTCAGCCCTGTTGAAGGATGTGATAGAATTTTGGGCAGACCCTTACAGAAAAAAAGGCATTCGATCATACGTTTACCAATACACTTACCAAATCAACAATCTGTTATCGTTAGTGAGGAACCACAGAAGATTCTATAATGAATTCATTAGAAAAAAAAACTATGCTTATGGAATATTTTAATTTAAATCTACGAGACCAAGAAGCGCGAAAGCTCACGTATACTGAGATTCTATCACATTACGTTTTTAAAAAAGCATCTAATAGTTCGAAAAAATCATGGAATATACGTATACAACAATTTAATGTCATTGTCATAAGTCCAAGTCAAACAGAACTGTTTCAACTTCGTTTGTTGTTAATAATAGTTAAAGGAGCTACGAGTTTTGAAGATTTAAGGACAGTCGACAATAAAATCTGTGATACATTTCATGGATCATGTTTAGAACTATACCTTATTGAAGACGATGGAGAATGGGAACGTGCGATGACCGAAGTTGAAATATGGATGATGCCACGACAATTAAGATGTTTATTTGCAAGTATTTTAATACACTGTCACCCAAATAGTCCGGGAGAACTATGGGAAAAGTTTAAAGATCCTCTATCACAAAATTTTCAACAAAATCATTCTCTTTCAAATTCTCATAATAAAGCTTACCATGATATTAATAATTTACTATTTTACAATAGGCGTAACATCAGCGACTTTCCCGGTATGCCATCATTGACTGACTACGAAATGAATGATGAGAATCCAAATTTAGACGAAATACCTCTTCAACATTACCAAGAAATTGGACAGCGTCACTATATGTAGCTAAACACAATGCAAAAAGATATTGCTAATAAAATTATAGAGATCGTTTTAGTGGAAGATAGATTTAAATATCCCAGTACATGTTATCACATGGATGGACCTGGTGGATCAGGGAACTTTTGTTTACGTGACTCTTTACTATATTCTAAAAGACAGAGGCAAAAAGGTTTGTACTATGTCAATACAGGTGTGTCCGCAATATCGCTTCCGAATGGAAGAACTGTACATAATGTGTTTGGATTGCCTGTTCCAATTTTTTCGGACTCCACGTCACATATCAAAATTCAATCCGAAGACGCTAAAGAATTAAAAAACTATGATTTTATTATTTGGGACGAAGGTCCAAGATACTTCATGGAAGTAGGCGATAGAACTCTCCGATACTTCATGAATAATAGTTTGCCATTCGGTGGAAAAGTTATATTGATTGGTGGTGATTTCAGACAATTATTACCTGTCAAGATTAATGTAATGCTACACGTAACGAGTTGGTAAACATATCAATCAAATTTAGTCCATTATGGAAAAATTTCTCGATTCTTTCACTTACCGAAAATATGAGAATATTACCAAAAGAGGCGAAATTTGCTAAATATCTTCTAGATGTCGGCAATGGTACGTTAAATGATAATGATAATATTTTGGCTCCAGAACAATGTATTGCTTCAAGAACGGATGATATAGTCGAAACACTATTCAAAGATTTGATTTTTCAATGTAAAGATGATGAACTTATGAAGGTGACTGTGCTGTCAGCTCGAAATGTAGATGTTGGTGAAATAAACTGCAGGGTTGTTGAATTACTTGATAAAGATTTAGAAAAAGTCTATACTGGTATGGATACTACAGAAAACTCTGATAATGGAAATATAACTGACGTTATATTGCCTGAATATTTAAATTCTTTGAATCCGCCAAACTTTCCACCATATGAATTGAAGTTAAGAAATAATTGTATTGTAATGTTACTTCGTAATCTAAATTTTGCCCAAGGTCTTTGCAATGGCACGAGGTTTCAAATATTACAATTAGCAAATAATCTTTTTAAGTGTCGAATATTAACTAGTGACAAAGCTGGAGATATAACATTCATACATCGTATAACATTGTACTGTGAAGATATTTATCTTTTTACTTTTAAGCGACGACAATTTCCTGTAATATTAGCTTTTGCAATGACCATAAATAAAAGCCAAGGACAGACTTTTGACAAAATATAATTGGACCTTCGTAGAGATGTATAGAGTTCGATCTTATCAATCATTACGATATTTTCTAGGAGAACAACGAGATAATAACAATATCAAGAACTATGTGTACACAAAAATGTATAAATAAAAATTATGATATTGTAAAATTTTCTCGAGATTTATATTATAATCATAAAATATTTTATCAGCACATTTTATGTAAAGTATGATGTGTTCTGTTAAATTAATAAATATTATATTTAATATTATAATTAATAATGATGTGTAGATTAAAAACAATTCAAGATAGCAGATACCAACAAAAAATCACGTGCACTAAGTGCGCGTTCGGTCTCGTACTTTTAAATATTGGAAATCTAATAATATAATTATATATATATATGTATATGTATATATTTATATATACATCAATGTAATACGACATAATTAAGATAATAAAGATACTATAACAATTGTCGATTACATATACACATACAATACTACAGTCTATCTGTAGCAGTTATAGTTAACTCGTGTTTTCACAATTAAAACACAAAAAAGTGACAGAAAATATAATTTTAAGAAAAAAAACTTGGAAATGCACATGATAATTAATTTTAATCAAATATTGTAAATCAGATTGTTATTCATAATTATTTATTATTTATTATTATTTTATTTAAGTTCAATTACATTTTTAGATTCTTAACGGAATGACGAATGTATTGATTTTACAATGATGTGTTTTTTTATTTTTTATTTTTGTGTCTGTCAACACGTTTTGGAGTAGTAATAGTGCTTTGATTTTTAACTTTAGACCCCATTTCTAAAAGGAAAGTGAATCTTATAGGTACTTCACGAAGATCAAAAGTAAAAAATTTCCAATAGTTTTCAAAAGCGTCAGGAAAAATCTTAAAAAAGTAACGGAAAAACGGGAATTTTTATGCATAACCAGTTTTTGACAAAATCGATTTTATTATTTTGTTGTAACTCAAAAACGAATCACTGTAAATACTTGAAATTTTCACTTAATATTTATATTAGCGTTATCTATTTATAAACAATTTAAATTTTCTGGTTTTTTTTTTTTTGATATGCCTATTAAAAAAATTCTGAATTCCAAAAAACCTTTAAAATTTAATACAAACTTTATTATAAGTTTAACTTATCATAGTAAAAAAAAAAAAAAAAACCGTTGGTCTCAATTTTTGTTAATGAGTGTTTAAAGTTCAAATGTTTACAAAATATGTCAAAACCGCGAAAATTTGCAAGGAATTTTGAAAAAATTAAAAATTCTTAAAATTGTTGTGATTTATACCTAAGGTTAAAGAACCAAATACAAGGTTCTCCATAAGTTTTCTTTCAAATGATTGCAAAAAAAAAAATTTCTAAAAACTTCTAAAAATATAAAAAAATTTCTGAGCATACAAAATTGCATAAAATAAAGATATATCATAAAAAGATTTAAGTTATTTGTTGTTAATCAAAAAGTACAAGTCATAGAAATTTGAAACTTCACCAATCGTTGAGATTGGCACTGTTTTTACATTGTTTTCTTTTCAACATTTTTCACAAAATTTTATGCTAGTTATAGGCTTTAAAATATTTGATTTTTTTTTTATGTATTTTAGATGTTAACTACATACAAATTTGGTCTTTACTTATAACAATAAATAATGTGCTTAGGTTAAAAATATAAAATAAGAGATTTTTATTTTAAAATTCTTATAACAAAACATGTTTGTTGAATCATGTCATTCAAAAAAACAATTTTAAGTATATCTATATTTAAACTAGAAATGTATTATCTAGCATTATAATGATTCTTTCTAGTTTTTTCTAAAAGTAAGAAAATTACTGAGTCATCAATGAATGAATTTGTCAAAAATTAACTATTTATTAAATTTATAATAAATATTCAATAGATAATACTACAATGTTTAACTTAGATAGCTTTTTCTTGAAAGCCAAAAAACTGAGAAATATTCATACATATTTGTAATATAAAGGAAATAAAACAAAATTATAATAAAAATTGTTTTTATAATTATAATACATTATATACATATACATTTAATCATGGGCCTGTTTGAATTCTGGGGATCACAAATTTATGTACAAATATCATATGCATTTTAAGTTCATTTTTATATTTAAATTGTTTATAGCAAAATTGACATTGAAACTGTGGACTTACACCGCATTCATATTTAATATGTCTTGATAGTGAAGTTTGGTATTTATATTTTCGATTACATCGATTACATTTAAATTTCTTGAAGTTTTCTAAAAAATAAAAAAATTAATGTAAATACAATAAAACAATAAAAAGCAAAAAATTAAAAATACATAACATTACACTAACAATCCCAAACCAATAGTTAAATATTGTACAAAGTTTTATTTAGTATTTATATTAAAAATGTAATATAAAATAATTTTTTTTTAATAAAGTTAATTATTAACATTTTTTTTTCATAAAGTATAATATACTTATACTCTTCAAATTTGAGTAGTTGTAAATATTTCTGCTTCCCCCATTTTTATACAACCATACAAACATACATCTATAGTAGTATAGACTCTATACCAATTAAACTTAATTTAGATAATCAGTTAATTCTAACTAATGTCAAAATGCAAAATACTATAAATAAAATTAAATGAAAATATCAAAGGTTATTTCTGATGAACTATAGTATATAATATAATATAATACGTGGGACACCAAATGGCACCAAACACATTTTATCCGGCCCGACAAAGAATAAATAACACATATTATGACAAAATTATATTAATTATGATTGTAAATTATTATTTTTGTTAAATATTATTGGTTTTTAAATAATGTAAATAGGTACTTAGAATTTTGATGGCCCACAAAAAATGTTCAGATTCGTCGTTCAAAATTATTAATTGGTGACCCCTGATATAATACATAATATATATGATACCTTAACCATTTTACTTGTAATTTTAGAATTAATACTAAAGTTAAAAACTAAAAACTGTGCAATATGGTTATTGTACATTACTTCACTCAATTTTATATACATAAAATTAATAATATCAATACATTATTTCTTACATTCTACTAACTTCAAAGCACACACTTTACTCATAAACATTTTTAACAATATAAGTAAATAAAATATTTAAAAAATTGTGTTAACAAATTCTAGTTTAAAACAATATTATTCAATATATTTTAGTATTTAAAAGATTATTAATAGGTTAAATTGCAAATTAATGACGACAATTACATTTTAAATCATGATTTAAAGAAACAAATTTCTATAGATAAAAAGTAAATTGAATGTTATAATATATATGTATAAATGCAAAAAAAAAATCATAAAACTGTATTGATAATGTATCATAGAAACTGAAGAAAAATAGAAACGTTTGCATGTAAACACTAAATAATACAATTTAAAAATTAATATACAAATAATAAAGAAATAATTTGGAAAATCAAGAAGTTGCTTTGTTCAACTTCACATAAGATATATGAATATTGTAATATAAAATTTAAAAATAATATTGAATCATAAAAATATTTAATTAAAACAATTTTGAGCAAAGCTCACAATACACTTTCTTAAATTCTTAAAAACTTCTCTTAACTTTTTTCTTATACTTACAGAAAATACTGAGATCATTGAGGACATCCTCAATCAATTAATTAGCTTAATTTCTAATTGAAAGGTAAAAATACCATTAAATTGGGAATGAGTTAAATTTAAATTTTCACAATTTCATACTAAATATATAATTTAAATGTTTTCTCAAATTCAAATTCATACTCAAAAAATTTGCATTCAAACTTTCAAACATTTTTATTATTAATTGAAATACAATGAATTTATTTTTAATGACCCAACCTAAGATGGGGTCTGAATCCAGAGACCTTCTCATAGTGGCGCCACTGCTACTTAGAATTTAAAAACCATTGCTTATGCTTAAAAAAATATTCACAAATAATAGTTTTTAAAAAAAATGTATTACTAAATAATATAAATATGGTTTCACTGAACTAAAAATTATTTTTAATTTAATATGAAATAAATGTCAAACAGTTTATTTTTATGGTATACAAATTTGATTAAGGTCCCATTTCAATTTTGGGAATCACAAATTTATGTACAAATCCCATATGGGCTTTAAGCTCATTTTTATACTTGAATTGCTTATAGCAAACTTCACATTGGAACTGTGGGCTTACACCACATTCATATTTCTTATGCCGGGTCAAATTTCTGCGGTACTTGTATATTCGACCACAACCACAAATGAATTCACATCGATTATTTGGTTTACGACACCGTCTTATTATACCTAGAACTGTGTTAAAGATCAAAATAAGTTTTTAAAAAACATATCTAACATTATAATCAAATTAAATAAAACAACATTTCAATATAGTTAAAGCTCTTTGGATAACTAAAAAAAAACAATAGCACTTAGGTTATAAACTAACCTTAAGTTTGGATATAAATTATATTAACTATCAAAATTGTTTATAAAATATTCAACTATAAATTATATAAAGTTTAAAAATTCTAGTCTAAGAAAAGGAATCATTTTTTGCAATTTACATAATAGTTTCATTAATAAAATGCCATACTACAATTAGATTCACTGTTTTCATATTCAACATTAATATTACAAACATAGTTACCTCTCATATATTAATAAAATCTTCATATATTTACAAATTACTTAAGAATTATACATTTGATATAGACAAATAAGCTTGTAATATGGCATTAGATCAAATAAAAATTAAATCATTTATGTAAGGTTATAAAATCATAATATTTAAATGTAAGTAATAGTATTTTTCATGCTTTTGAACAAAATTACCTATTTTATAGAAATAATATAGAATTTATTTTTCTAAAAAATAAAACATCAGCCAGGAAATATTAAAGACACTTAAAAGTTATAGTAATTATATACTTTATTCCTCTCAAAATTGTTAAGTATACACAAATTATATCTATTAATCCCTTGATAACTAAAAAAACTTTAAAACTAAAGTTTTAGTTTTAAACTTAAGTTGAGTCAAAATTATACTATACATAACTTTTAAAGATTTTTAGAGAACAATTTTACTTTTATAAATTATAACAAATATTTTAAAAATTTTAAACTGTCAATAAACCTGTTCCTAGGAAATTTGGCACAAAACAAATTATTAAACTGAAGATAGATGATTTAATAATATTTAATATATATATATATATATATATATATCATACAACTAATATTAAATTTAGTACTTTTATACAAACATTTTTTTAAATATCATAAAACATAATGACAAAATATCTAATACATATAAAAAATAAAGGAACTGATAAATTAATAATCAACATAAGATGCGATGTACTGTTCGCATATGACCTCTTAAACTTGACTTTTGTGTGAAAAAGTTGTTACAAATTTTGCACTGGAACTGTGGTGGTACACCGCATTGGTATCTTTGATGCTTTTTTAAATTCCTTACATATTTGTACTTTCTGTCACATCGCACACAAACAAAACAAAAGGGACCAAGTTGAAAATGTTTAGGAGTTGGTGGTTGTTCATTGCAATTATACCATTGAGCTAAAAAAATATTTATACATATTATTTACATATATTTATATAAAATATACTAAAACAAAAAATAAAAAGATAAAAAAGATAAGAAATTAATCACTAATTATCAAAATAAATTTCAAGCATAAAATGGTTTAGTTCAGTTTTACCCATAACCAGATTTTAAGATTTTTACATCATGAAATGTAATAAAAAAAACTTAAGATCCAATTTCAGACTATACTATATATTAATACCTAATCTTTATTTTAGATGCATAGTTATATAATTTATTGTATATCATAAAAAATGTAATATTTATCTAAAATATATTTTAGTTAACTATTGGATCAACATGCGTATATTAGGTATTGGGAAAACATTTTAACATAAAAATAAATAATTACATCATAAAAATAAAATTTTTTCTTTTTTTAATTTATAAAACATCAGATTACAAAAAAATTTAATATAATAATTTACAATATTATTTATCTTAAAAGATTTTAATATAGGTAGAGATTTAAACTATGTTAATTTTAAAAATTTTAATTATGTAATGTATGTATGTGTGTAATATGTATACTTATATCACAAACACAATATAATATGATTAATTTAAAATATGGATTGTAATTATTCTTAGTAATAATAAAAATACAACTTACTAGTACTAAAAATTATAACATTATACTATCCAAAACAAAATAACAGTTAAAACACTGTAATTATAGTAACACAAATTTTAATAATTTAATACATTTTTCGGAAGGTTTTATACTAAAAGTATTCATAAGTATTCTAATTTTAGCATATCTGTGTTTAAATTAACTATAAAATGTTATGCATTTTATTTTAAACTATCAATACACAGATGTATATTATCAATTATATGTTAACATTACAATCATTACTTTGTAATAAAAATACCCATAAAGTATTTATTGAAAATGCGTTTTTATTTTTATTGACACATTATTTGAATATTCATATAAAGAACAATGAAATGATTATTTTTTATTTAAAACCTAAATTTATTTTTTCTAAATTTATTTTGTAATATAAATAAAAACAAAAATGATAATAAAATTTAAAATAGTAATATTTCAAAATTATGTTGATTAATAGTTATGGTTTATACTTTATATCACTATATTAATCAAACCCTGTTTTAATAATTATTATAAATATAAATTTTATTTTGAATTATTTAAAAAGAAATGCTTTATAATCAAATATATTAAAATTCTCTCAAAAGTTCTATTAACCATGAATTAAACATCAAAACTTATAAACATAACTATTATAAAATTAAATAGTATATGAGATTATTATATTTATGTATCTAGTGTGATATACATGAGTTAATATTACTAATATGATTAAGATTTATAACAAACTTACGTTAATAAAATATTTATCAATTAATTCAGTTTAACTAAATAATCATATGTACATCTGCTAAATGAAATTTTAGAGTAAATGTATGTCGAAAACATTTTCCACACAAATTACACTTAAACATTGGCTGGATACCACATTCAAATTTTAGATGCCGGTTTAATGTGCATTTTTGCTTATATCTTCTTCCACATCCTTTAGGGCAAAAGAAAATTGATTTCTGATCTAAAACAAAAATGTTAAAACAGTTTGAATTAATTTAAATTCAAAAAATAATTAACAATTTAATAATTTATTATTAATATTCTAATGAAGTAATAAGCATGATCAGTTATAAATTCCTGAATTTTCAGGGGCAAAACAATGATGATAGATAAATGAACACATTTATTTCTATAATATTATATCATACTAAGCAACTTAAAAATTTTATTTCATTCATGCATTTACCACCAAGCACCCACACACCTAATATTTTTAATTCTTAAGGAATTTAGTTTTTATAAAAAAGTTTAAATTAAAGTACATTAAAATTATTCATATATTTATTACTGTATTAAATCAAAATTAATGATCAAAATCTTTAATTAACAATTATTTCCATGGATCAGTCAACATTTTAAAATTTTTAAATAATTACAAAATTATATAGTTATTTTTCATACATTAAAGTGCAGTAATTTATCATTTAGTTCAAATTAATGACAATATTATTATTAATAAATATAATACCACATCATCCTGTACCAAAGTAAACAAATAATTAAACCATTTTGTATTAAGTCCCATATTTATATAATAAATCTTTCACTTTATATTCCCTTTTACACATAATATGTTACCAACAATAAAACAACTTTTTTCTTATATTTTATTTAAGTCTAATAGAATAAATATTAAATTAATCTTATAATATATAAAAAATGACACATCATGACAGTTTAATGGATGAAAGTACTAACCAAAAACAATAAAATACTAAAAGTCTATAAACATTTGAATATCTGTAGATGTATATTATATTTGCTTATTTAACAAAGTATATTTATTTTATCAAATCTACTATATAAATAATTACTACCAGTAATAAATAAGCTAATTAATTGATTTTAATGTTTAATGAATAATTAAATCAACGACTTGCTTTGTATTATGTGCCGTGAGGATTTACCAATTGCTCTAACCCTGAAATAACGGGAATATCATAATTATATATTTTTTTAAAATTCTCAAAGACAAGGATGACAAGTATTTCATATTTTAATTTAGTTTAATGTTTTAATAATAGTGTAAAAAAATGATTTTTTACTAATAATTTTGAAAAAATCAAAGAGCCATTTTGTAATTTAGTTTTTTGAAAATTTTGATATTTCAACATTTTACTATCAGTAGCATTGTGATTTATAATACATATATTTTTTTTTAATTTTGAGAACAGTTTTTTATAGATATTATTATATGGGCAAGAGCACACAGGTTTGATAACACTGGTACTTATATAGTTATATGGTATTAAATAATTCACAATTTTTCTAGTAACTAAAAAAAAATTAAAAATCATGAGATTTAATGAAAATAAAATGTTAAAACGCCATATTTTCAGAAAAATAATCTCTACAAAATAGCTATTTTTGAATTTTTTTTTTTAACTGTACTAAGACATTAAATTAAATTAAAATATGAAATAAATGTAGTTCTTGTCCTTTTGAGTCTCAAAAAAAAAAAATAATTATGATTTCTTTGTTATTTCAGGAGATACTGCAATGGGTAAATTCTCACAAGATAACATTTATTCATTATTAAGTATGACTTATTCATAAAATTAAAATCAATATTGAAATACCAACTAATAACATGCAATCAATTACAAACAATTAATTAAACTTATAATATTTATATAACATTTAAATGAACAATATAATACAAAATATAGATATGTTCATTAAAAAGTGCCATTGATGATAAATTTGCTTTTCCTCATAGAATAACTATAGATTTAAATTATGATGAGAAAAAAAAAGTTAGGCAAGACATTAAAATGGAATTTTCAAGTTTGTCAATAATTTATTATAATACGTATTATATATGTAAAACATATTGGTAAATAGTTATTTAAAAAATATTATCATTAATATAGTATAATACATTAATAATATGGTACATATAACATATAAACTAGATAATAATAAAATTTTAAAATTATTTTATAGTCTCTTGTGGGAAAGATACAGATAAACCTCTGTTAGCGATCTAGCATTTTACCTAATTAATTGTTCTAAACAATTCTAAAAAGATTTTGAAAATTACAAACCATCAACTACTAGATAAAACACAAGTATAACCATAACCATTGTGTTAATATATTACCACCTTTATAAATTTGTAGTATGAATTTTTATATTTTGAACAAATCTCATATTGCTTATTTTATTTACATCAAACTAACCATTGTTTATTCATTGAGCAATACTAAATGAATCTTTAAATTAATGTTTAATATCAATATATCAATAAAATAAATGGTGTTTTGATAAACAAAAAAAAAAATCACATAAAATAAAAAATAAAATTATAAATACTATATAAATCTAAGATTATAAACAACATTAACTAATTTATTTGTAATTTTATAAAAGAATATTTAACCATCTATAAAATACAATTATTTATAAAAATATTTTGGTTACTTATTTTATTTTAACTACAGGGTGGGGTAAATCAAACGGTGCAGTTCAGAAGGTTGGTACTTCCCATGTAGTGGGTTAGTGCAATTATGATGGTCTCATTTCGTTGGGCAGACCATTATCACTTATCAGTCATTACCATGGTTTGGTCTAGTGAACAACAGGGCTTCGCTATCCGTACATTTTTTTCGTCTCTGTGAGGTAGCTCACACTTTCAACGGATTAGAGCATTTGTTATTTTGCTTGTGGGGCTACCTGAAGGGAAAGGTTTTTAAACATCAGCTTCACATCTTGGAAGACCTCAAAGAGCGAATTAGGGAGGAGATTGGCGATATACCACTATACCAGTCAAAATGTGGCCGAAAACTTCAAAAATTATCTTCACTACCTAACCTATAGCAGCCATCATCTTTCTAATGTTATTTTAAAAACTTGATACATAAAAAAGCACGATGTACTGAAGAAAATTAAATAAATATAATTTTCACGGCACTGTCTGTTTCGCACCACTCTGTATATTTTCAATTCATTATAGAAATTTTTTACCCAATTATTTTTTTTAAATAAACATACAATTTAAATATCTATTAAATTAAATTCTATCTAGTCTGACACTAAGTAATATATATAATATTCCAAAATTAATTATTGATTAAAAATATAAATTAAAAATAGAACAATATAAACTACATAATACAGCTATGTATACGTATCATGTGTATTTTAAAGTTAATGCGCTGTTTAAAATATTTGCTACAAATCGTGCATTGAAATTTTGGTTTTACACCACATTCAAACTTCAAATGCCTCGCGACACTACCTCTATGTTTATACTTCCGCCCACATTTATTTGGGCAATATATGTCATCTTTATCATCTTCTGAAAAAAGAGCACTCGTCCGTCCTGTTAGAAAAATAAGTTTTAGACAAATAAATACACAGTGAATTTAGAAACAAATTCATGATTTATTAGTGAAATTTTGAAGCTGACAAGCCAGTTAGCTGACACCAAATTTAAAATAAATAACACACCTGATATAGTAAAATAATCATTTTTAGATTTAACCAAAACTTCTGAAAGTTATTTGTACACTTAAATATGTATAAATTAATATAATTAGTATAAACAAATCAATTACAGTTCAAGATTACAATAATATTATATAAATAATAATAATACAGTTTTAATTACATAGATACACAATAATTCATTAGCCTATGAAAATAATTTTTCTTTTTTTAAACTTTCTTTCATAATTTGAACTACCATGCAAAATAAACTCATTATTTTTAATATTTTTTTACATACCAAGTAATTTGAGTTAGATATTTTTATCAATTAGATAAAATCCCTAATTTTATATTTAGAACAAGCAAGTACATTTTTTTTAATCTTGACGTATAATATTTAATGAATGATTTTTTTTTATTTATTAAAATTAAAATTTAGGTAAGAGAAATAATTAAGTGACAGAAGTGCATATATGTTTAGTCACAATACACTACTAAACTTTATATGCTAATAAATTACAACCAATCGCTCAATATAATATATCAACTTTTTTTAAAAACTACTTCTTACTTCAGAATATGAAAAATTAGGTATTTATATATTAATTGATTTCTATCAGAAAACTAAAAATTTAAAACCTAAAGAGATCATTAACATGAAGATTTTTAAAAAAATATTGGTTTTTTGCAAAAATATATTTAAATATAATTCAAACAATAATATTATATAAAACTATTTTATCAAAATCACAAAATTTTACTTAGAAAATTAGTGTACCGGTTAAATGCATATTTTTATATTCATACAATTATTGCTCTTGACTTAAGTGATTTTCTCATCAAATGTCCTAAGCCATTACTTTTTCTTTTTATAAATTATTATATAGGTATAAATCTATTGTGTACATATTAAATATTAAAAAAAGTTCAAAATGTATACATTTTACATAACTTAATATAACGCATACTTCATTCAGGAATATTGAGAGTTAATATATTATGCATGTTTTTCATGTGGAGCTTGTAACTAATTGGTTGTTTAAATGACTTTCTACAAGTAATGCACTGGAACATCGGAATTACTCCACACTCATACTTGCGGTGAGTATACAACCCTTGGCTATACTTATACTTACGTCCACACCCATTAGGGCAGTGATAGTAACTGTCAGATTGTCGAACCATTCTATTGTCACCTAAAATGAATATACATATGTATACATATGTATATATACATATACCTATTTATTATATACTTATTTAATATAATGTACAATTCAATAGTAAGAAAAATAGTTTTAGAAATTGAAATTAAAAGAGTTATTGGCTATGCTCTACTTATTAAAAGCCGAGTATCTTGGTACCTAGAAATACTAGGATAGTTAAATTAACTTAAAATAACTTTGAAAATGTTAATATTTTAAATAGAGTTAATTTTTTTTTAATTATACAAAGTTAGGTTAAATAGTAATACTATTAAATAAGAAAGTTATATTTTTATTGTTATTTTTAACAGATTATAAAAACGTACCATGGTGCCTTTTTAAATCACTTACAGTTACAATAAAAATATTTCTAAAAGATATTAATATTTTAAAACACTAAACACAATCATTTAGTTATATTATGATCATTGTTTATTACAAATCTGACGACTAAATCTTAACACCTAAAATAATCTTTAGAGAAACTTAAGTTCATTGCAATACATTTTCTAAGTACACAGAAGCTGACAGATTTTACGACATTTAAGTTTACATAAATGTTTAGTCAAAATCAAGAACACATTATCAGCATTATTACTAATTAGGTACATAAATAACAATCAATAGTGATACATTTTTAGATCAGCCTGTAGAAATAAGTAGCGTAACAAAGAAAATCTTTATGTCATCACCATAAAAAATAAGCAGTTAACTGCTGTGTTTTTAAAGATGAATACACTAATAAGGAGTGTTATGTTGTATAACTAATATACTAAAATACCCTTTAATACATTTGACTTAAAAAAAATATAACAATTACAATTTATCTTTTATATCCTTGTTAAAAGAGTATGACTAGTGGCTACTATAAAATTGTGACATTGTGTCTTGTAGTATCATTATTCCTATTGTAAATTTATAAATGATACTAAAGAATTTTTTCATGTGATTTATTACGGTAGTTATGAAATTATCTAATTTGGCTAATGACATATGTAAACAATAATAATTTGGTTAATATATGTGTTTGATGTTAATAATTTAAAAAACATTAACCATTTGCCCTTCCTGAATAATTGTTGGAACAAAAACTTAAGAAGTTTAAATATGAATAGTAACATGAGTTATAAATATCATTCTGATGTCTGTTCCACTTATGATTACGATCACCAAATACCAGTAGATAGAGTGGTGTAAAGATAGAAGATGCATTAATAAAAAAAAAATAATAGGAGCAATTTTGCATTTTTTCATTCTAGATATTTTATTGGCAGGCTATAAATTATATTATATTTTGTAGAATTTCTATAGAAATTTAAATTAAGTAAACTGTAAACCAGCCAAATTGAGTTTTGTGAAATATGAAGGTGATACTTTATATAATGAAATCAATAAATAATAAACTATTATACATGCAAAATTCAGATTACACTAAAATAGAGAAAATGTTAGCTTTACTTTATTATAATTTCGCAGTTTTTTTTTTAGATTTTTCTCAATATTTTTTGATAAATTAAAACCATTAATTAAATTAGTGTCTGGTTTAATTTAGGCAAAACCAGGTACATTTAACTTTTAAAACAAAAATAATATGAAATTTCTCATTATTATTCTTAATCTAATATTATAACAAGACATTTTTTTTAATAGTATACATAGTATCATTAGATCATAACTAATAGAAATCATACCTATAAATTAACAAAAATATATCTTTTAATTATTTAACAAAACAAAAACTGTTTACAGAGTACACAAAATTATGTAAAACTTTTTTTAGAAAACATTAGAAACTTATTATAAATTAAATAGAAAATGCAAATATCAGTCTAATTTTAAATTAAGTGTTTTTAATGCAGTTTTTTAGAGAATATACAAATTTGTACATTTATTTATATTTTTGGTAAGAAAAAAATATTTCAACATTTATTTAATAATAATTATATATTTTTACAATCATATACATTATCTTTAAATTATACTAATTTATTGTTTACATTAGGAACTAGAGGCAAATGAGACAAATGATTAACATCAATATTCAAAGGGTACGCTAAATATACATTAATATAATTTCGGCTTTATAAATTAAAACTAATTTTGCTATGTTTATTGCCCATATGCATTTTATAACTGATTGGCTGTTTGAAGTACTTGTTGCAAATTTGACAATGAAACTTTGGGCTAACACCACATTCAAATTTTAAATGTTTTAATAAGGAAGGGCGATGAACATACTCTCGATCACAGTTATAGTTTGGACACGTATATTTACCTGCAAAACAATTTAATGAGACCATACTTAATTACATATCATATATACCTTTACTAAATTAACTAGCAAACATTTAATGTTATTATAATATTCTTATTAATACTTAATAAGAAAAACATGCACATGCTAAAATAATAATAAAAATAATAAGATTAAATAATAAAAAGCAACAATATTTGTTTTATTTTAACTAAAATAAATAAATTAAATAGTATTTATTAAAAAAATATATATATATTTACTAACAGCACCTGAGAAATGTAGAATTACAGTAGAAAAATTACAGCTTTAAAATTGAAGTTGACTTCTGTGAAAAACCACGTTCATTTTAGTTACATATTTTATTGAGCTGTCGTAAATCCTCATAATACATTTCAATCTTAGCATATAATATTTTTTCATAATTACCGATTAGTATAATTTTTTTTAAGGTCATGAAAAAATGGGGTTTTTGAAAAATAGGAATAACTATTATTACTAATCCCAGGGCATACAAAGCTCTAAAACTCAGATCAACTGATCAAATTTACTTTCTTCATTATTTTTTAAACTAACCAAAAAATGTTAGTTTTTCAATCAAAGTAAACACTAGGAGATAGATGATAGAGCTTTTACTTTTTAATATTTATTAACATAATTATAAAGCTTTTTATACTAAATATACTAATACATGTAAATTATTATTATACAATATTTTTTTACCCTGAAATTATATAATTTTATTTTATCAAATAAAATTAACACAAACTTATTTAATTAATTCAATGATTTTGAGTTCATCCTTAAACAAAAATCATAGTCATGGAATTATTTAAAAACCTCATAGCACTAATAATAATTATTAATTCTTAATAAATTATTTAATATATATATGAGTCAACAAATAAAAATATCTGTTATTGATTGACAATTTTTTTTAAATTAAAAAATGGTTTTTACTTTTTTTTACTGTGATAAATTAACCATCACTTATATCTTATCTCTATTAAAATAATTTAAATTAATTGTTTTACTAATTAGTACAAAATTAATGATCTGAATGTAAATCCAACAAAATACAATAAGATGACATCCAAGATAAAAGACAATTATTGAATTCAATTAAAATATGAATGGAACACAGATTATGGACACCTATTCAATAAAGAATCTTGGAGTCATTCTATATAGCGAACAATTTGTACTCATATAATACATATAGGTTATATCATGAGCAAGGTTTAACTTATGTTGGGATTTGTAAAAACATATCAACAAATTAAATGTAGCAGTCAACATCTTAAAAACCCACCTCATTAATACATTCACTCCTATAATAAACTAATATACTAGTATAATATAATACATATAACCCAGTATTGAATAAAGATATCAAAAGACATAAAAGGTGTAAAAGTGTAAGATAAATTAATAGTGTAAATTCATATGCTGTTTGTAAATAAATATAGAAAAAATATTAAGAATACGGCTAAAAAATAGAAGAACAATAAATCATAAGTGATCTTTTGTTTTACTAGAAGCTTTTAAACAGATTGAATGATGTTTCAATCATTATTTAAGTGTTTGAGTTTTGTGTACTTATAAGAGGATAATGACTTAAACATCTCTTACTTAATAAAAAACTCTCAATAACTTAGTCTTAATAAAAAATTAAGAAAATATAAGGATCAATATTATGAACCGAATTTCAATTATAAAATTGAAATTAAAATTAGCAATTTTAACATACCATTAGTAAAGTGGATTGAAATAGTAACTATGGAATTTGAGATACACTATTCACCTAATATTCAGTATTAAAAAAATCATCATGCTAATGAATTGTAAAGATAAAAACAATAAACAACTGTATATAACTCTTTTATATTAGTTAATTTCAAAATGTTTAATTGGTTTAAAAATAATAATAATGTAATAAATAATAAATAATAATAATAATCAATTTAGAATTTTATCATATAAATATACTTAACTACATTGAAATTACATTAGCTCTTATGACTTATAATATACTTTTATGTAAGTATAGGCCCTTTAAAAATAGGCTTCAGACAAATGACCCCAGAAAACCATTCTGAGTACAGCTCTAGTTATAATTTAACTTCATACAAAAGATTAGATTAAATAAACCAACAATCTTATTATACTTATTGAATAAATACGCATCAAAATTTTTACATTTATAGATTAACTATTTGATTTTTTTTATTTTAATATAAATTCCAATAGGTTTGATTTCAATCACATTAAAAATGTATTTCTAATTGAAAATATTAAATAAAGCAAATAAATTGAAATCCATGTGTTTTTGATTTTCTGTTCATAATGGAACAAACAGGTATACAACTGAAGTAAACTAAATTGAATATATTGCAATATAGATATTAGCTATTTTATATTTTTCTAAATTAAACAACTTACCTTTTAAACAAAAAAAATATTATTAAAATAAAAATTTTAGAAATAAAAACTCAATTCATATAGCCATCAATTGTATTGTTATTACTTTATTAAAACAATTATACTATTTACATAATACTTATTTAATTAAATTAAATATTGTCTCCAATATAAAACATGAAGAACAAATAAATATGAATATTATTTGTATATTTTCTTCAAATAATTATTTTATGAATCGATATTACATGATTTTTTAAATGTGATTTATGTTTAAACATTTTATTGCATATACTGCATTGAAACTTTGGTGCAACGCCACATTCATATTTTAAATGCGCTTTTAAAGTAGATTTGTGCTTATATTTACGTCCACATCTTAGACAATGTAATAAAATATAATCTGAAAGAATTTTATATCATTTTATGGTAGATAAAAAAAAAATATATATTAAAATAAATAATAAATCATTCATTTAGGTAAGCCCAAGCAAAATAAATATTCAACATATTATATAACTTAAGTCTATTTTAATCTGATGAACTCAATAAAAATTTTGTTATGGTAAACAATTCTGAACGACTCAATTTATCTAAAAATTATAAATCAAAATTTTAGGATTTTATTCTTTAAGTATTAGAAAATGTACACATTAACCAGGAATTTAACCTACCTGAGTAAAATTTACTCGTGAATACAAACAAATTATTTTTGAGTAATTTATTATAGTTAATCATTTTAAGTAATAATCGTGAAACATTAACAAATAACAAGATTATAGTTTAAATATTTTTAAACAATAATAACAATTACTAAATAATTACTTTATATACCTAATATTTATGCACAACTCTATACAAAATATGTAAATAAAGTGGAACGTTGATAAATTCCCTTGCAAAAATCTCGATTACTTAAAAAATCGATCGGTTTATGTGTACGGTGGTATCGAATGTAAAAATTATTAATTATTTAATAATATTTTTTATTATAATGTTTTAGTAATAATTTTAAAATTTTAACAATAACAATACATACTGTAATTATTTGTAGATACTATAACAATATAAAAATATAATAATTAAAAACTATAATTTAGGTACATACATTTTAAAAAGTCAAAAAAATTGCATTTCCCTTGAATTTTGACTTATCAAAGTTTCATAGTAAGTTATTATATATTATTACTAAAATTATTTAGAATGTTATCATTATCTACTTAGTTATACATTATTTATTAGAATGGCGCTTAAAATTGCATAGTATCTATTATTCTACACTCACATTTATTTTTTACAAATCTACATTCAATGCATTGGTCATCCACTAATATTCTACAATGTCAAATTTACTTAATGAAATTGTGCATTTCATAAAAAGTTATCCAGTTTATGAAATGGAAACCATTTTTTCCACTTTTTGAAATATTTGAATAGATTTTCAAAAAATAGATATTAATAAATATATAAGTAAATTAGTTTAATTTTTTTTTCCAATGGCCACCCACAAACAAAGAAAGAAATATTTATTCTTTATTATAGATATTATTTTGAAAAAAATAGAATATGTTATTATCATTTTTATCATTTAGAAATTATGAATTATTTATTTAATAATATAACATAGACTAGGTAAGTACTAGGTAAATATATTTTTATGATTTGATAATTTTTGTATTCACAATTAATCGAATTATATCAACAACTATTACATTTAATTTTCATCTAAACTTGTCCACCCCATTTGTCTGTACATCACTATACTGACTTTACTTGACTATACTATATGTACACCACAACATTTTACAATATACTAAAGCTATGTATACCCGAATAGGTATAAATCACATTTATCAAAGCTACAGATGCGAAAATAAAACTAGAAACGTTACAAATAAAACAAAAATTACCTATTACATGGTACCTACCTTTATTTAATAAATAAAAAATAACCAAATCACCTCATGTTTTAATAATACCTATACAAAGATACCTAGTAAAATTATAATTAATTAAAAAATAAGCTGAATTTTATTATGTTTTTTCCATTAATATCGTATAATTATAGTTTCACAAAATTAGAGACTCTACTAAAGAGCGATCACTGGCATACAACCAGTAGCAATAAGCTACTCAACATGTGCATTCAAAAGCGAATGTAAATTTAATACAACTGTAATAAGTGTATTCATAATTCTAATTATCTTGGCAGGACTATATTTCTCTTAATATATAAATATGTGAATAAGCAATACAAATTATAAATCTGAAATATATATATATATATGGAAGTTAACTGTAATGTCCTTATAGATTTATTATGTGGTTAATTGGTAATCGTCATTAAATAAAATGATGCTAATTAAATAAGTCTCAAGTCCTAGTCTAGATAAGTTAATGAAAATAGTAATTACCATTTAGTCAATTACTTCCTGAAAATATTGTTTTGAAAAAAGGAATTTAGGAATGTAGAACAAATTGCACATTACATACCTTTTGATACGCAGTTTTATTATTATTTACATTCATAATCATTTTAAGAACACTAATTTTTTTTTTTCAGTTAGTACAAATTATGTAAAGTTTAATATATAAAGTACATATTTTTAATATAAAACAATTAATATTATTTTGTTAAAAATTAATTAAAATCATATGTATTAATTTTACTTTTTCCATAAAATTATCTTATGAATAGCCCACATGTGACTTTTATAGTGAATTGGTTGCTTAAAGTATTTAACACAAATATTACATTGAAATTGAGGTTTGACCCCACACTCGTACTTCATATGTAGTTTTACAGCTGTTTTTGATTTATATTTACGACCACAGTTTTTTGGACAGTAGAATAAACAACCCCAGACATCAGTTTTTATCACCCAATTACCTAAAGAATAAAATATTAAATATGAATTAGATACTTGATTTAAATAAAAAATCCATGTAAAATCTATAGATATATACATAAACTATTAATATTAATTATAAGCTATATAAAAATATGTAATATTAATTTTGGTATAAATAAATAATATACAATTGTGACTTATGGACTTTTCCCAAACTTAATATAAAACATTATCCTAATTTTTTTTAAATAATAATTAAAATTTAACATTTTATCCTTTTTAAACTTCTTAGTTTAAAGAATATATTTATTCTTAGATAAACTTCTATTTTAAGCACAAATAGCCAAGCTCAACTAAAAAAAAAATTAAGAAGTTTCATATTTTTATTTGTTATTAAATATTAGTTTTTAATTTAATATTAATAATTTTCAATAAAAAATATATTTCTGGTTATCACAATAGTTGTGATAAAATATTTATGCGAGTACATTATATTTATTATAAACACTAGTTTTATAAAAAAAAAAAAAAAAATGAAATTGAGGATATTCTCAATGGCTAATTGTTTTGTACTAAACATTCTTTTATTTTGTTAAAATATCTCATAATTAATTTTTCAATACCTTTATAAAAGGTTATTTAAAAAACTTCTTATAGCATAAAATTAATTGGAGACTCCAATTAATTCATTTTTCAATATTTATATTAATAGGTAACTATCTCAAACCATCTTAAAATGCATCTTTAATAATCAATATTCATAATACTGTTAAAGTTAATATTGCTTAAATTAAAATATAAATATAACTTAATTTTTATATAATATTTCTAAATCGTGATAATTTCATAAAATAATAAATATTTATAAATGTATATACAATTTAAAACTATCCTAACCATAGTTTAATATTAAAATTACTATAAAAATTAACTATTGGTTATAATACATTTTATATGAATGCCGAGGGATCTAAATTGAAGTATACCTAACCTAATTAAGAATAAAGGTAATTATGATTAAATCATAAACAATATACCTTATGTATTAATATTTTAAAATTAATCATCCAACTTTGATGAATTTCCCTATTTTATAATAGGATAATGAAGTCTATGCAGTTTCAATTAGTAAAAATATTGAGGAACACCATGAAAGTTATTAATAAATTAAGTGTTATATAATAATAAATTATTGAGTAGATAAAGGGTGTCGCACAGTTCATTTTAGTATACGAGTATTCTCGCATATTTAGTATAATATTATGCACTGTTCTATTAAGTAGTCTTTTGTCCTCTTTTCATTTATTTAACATAATTTTTCTAGGTTAGATTTATACAAATCATAAGAAATTGGGTACCTAATATTTTAAGTAATACAGAAACAAAAAAGTTATTTTGAATAAATCAAAATTATAAAAAATAGAAGAAGATTATATTTTTAACAACAAACGTATAATTTAAAAAAATATAAATTATAAAACATTTAACTGAACATAAACAGTTTGACAATTTTGGGTAATATTTGAATAATTACTGATTATAGATTAGCACTACTGATTTACAACCATAAAATATTAATATTTTATTTACTATGCTAATTGCTTACATTCAAATAACTTCTTTATTAAATTATCAGCGATTGTTTCAAAAATAGTTAAAAGAAAAAGAAATAAATTAAAGTAAATGCCTAATAATATAAACCAATTAGGATCTAAAATAATTTTCATAAGTAATTAGTTATTACTCATAATTATATTAAAATTAAAATAAATACATGGAATTTTATGAATCTTAATAAATACAAATTTTAAGTTGGTATTTTGAGTACTCATAATATTATTACATCACAATTCCATGATCTCGTATCATATGAACTTTAAATGTACATTTATGCTTATAACTTTTATGACACACTTGACAATGAAATTGTGGGTCTACTCCACATTCATATTTAAGATGAGTATACAATGCTGTTTTTGACTTATATTTTCGGCCACATTTGTTGGTACAGAAAAATACATCTTCACCATCTAAAAATGCATTTATATATTCTATAAGTTTATGAGGTAATACATTAATATAGTATGGTATTTATAAAAGTTTAACTAATTATATGTTTACTTTCTATTATCTATATTAAAAATATTACACATAATTTGTATGCTGTATATGCATACAAATATAATTAATTTAAAATACATGCAAATAATTAAAATAAAATACAACATACTGAGAAGCAAATATACACTGTTAAATTATAATCAAAAATATATATTTTATTTATAAATTTAATTGCACATTTTAAACAATTCATTTAAATCAATGCTGCTAATTTCAATGACCTATTAATTATTATATTAATATTCAGTTATATATTATCAAAACCAATTAACATTTAAAAAACAAATTATATTTTATACTAAAATAATTGTTAAAAACAAAATGTTTGTAGGTATAAGATACATATAATGAAACGTAATTTTGTTAAATAATTGATCCATTTTATAGCCTTTTACACTAATATTAAATATTTAAAATATAGTTCATTCTTATATTGTTTATTTATGTAACTATATAATTCTATCAAAACCAACTTAAAGACTTAACAACAACAAAAAAAAAAAATTAATCTGTAGAAGAATTTATTTATATTTTAACAAATGATATGAATATTAACTGTAAATGATCTTAATTATGTATTTTTTGAATTTTCACAAGAGCCAAACATCATTGGTGTCTCTTCGTTGTAAAATATATCTTTGTTAAATGCAATTAGTGATCTGTGTACATGTAGTATATGAGATTGGAATGACCATTTTCGTTTGAATGCTTTCAAACAATGCTGACATCGAAATCTAGGTTCTATACCACACTCATGCTTTAAATGAGTATATATCCCGGGTTTCGTTTTATATGACCTATTACAGCCAGCATTTGGACATTTATACATAATTTTGGGGATATCTATAATAAAAATAAAACGAAAAATTATATTAATTAAGGAATATGAAGTTTAAAAAAAAAAATTATACATAATATTACAATATTATTCACAAATGCAAACATTAAACGTTTGAAGAACATATTAAAAGCAAAGCTAACTCAAGCAAAGACAATGTTAGTTAAATATTTAACTCGATTAACTTATAAATATAAAAAAAAAATTAAAAACATTATGTAGTTAAGTATTTTATACACAAAATTTAATCAAAATTAAAATAAAATGTAATGATGATTATTCTTCCAATATCTACATAAACATTATTTTTATCCAATGGCATACCCTGAACAGGTATGATAAGAAGATAAGAATATTTTGGTGGTTAAAACCTCCCTCCTTTAAATACCAATATTTTTTACTTATTTATTAAAATTTATAATTTATATTGGTGTGATTAATTTATAAACTCTACCGCCATGAAATGTTTTTAGTAAACATAACCTAACCTATTCAATTTGTATGCTATTATTATTTTAATAAAATATGGTAAAATAAATATTTTAAATTTTATTATTTGTATATTTATATAAAATGTTATCTAAAAAATATTAATAGACAAAAAAAACCTTAAAATTCTTATATACTGTTACTTATGTACATAATTATTTTACAAAAAAGAGTATTCAGAATTTGATCTGCGTAAATAAAAAAAATAATAGATAAATTAAAAATATTAGATATAAAACTTCTAAAAATTGTAAATTTATTGTATCTAAAATAATGTAGTGTTAAATCAACTAACATATTTAATTGTAGTAATAAATTGTATAAATGTATATTATAGTATAAGTATAATTCATATAATTGTATAGGTATAAAAGAATTAAAATCAAATACAAAATTCACTTTATGCTTATCTTATTAACATACAATATAGATATTATCCATTAATAGTCTTACAAAATTAATTAAGGGTACATAATTCAATTTCACCACTACAATTTATTAAAACAGTATAGTATCTATCATTAATATAACTAATGCGTACAAATGATTAAAAGGGTCACTCACCAAAATGTTAATTAAAATAAATTATTTTATTTCAATTTTTAACCATTTTACAGAAAAGAAAAAAAACACTATGAAAATCATATAACAACTACCATGATTAGGGAGCAAGACTATGATTAAGATAAATCACCTGGTAGATATACACCTAGTATAGGATTTCAAAAAATGTTCCTATTCAGAATTCTAAACTATATGAGTGGATTATTGTTGTATGGTGGGAATTAATTAAAATAAAGACATAAGGGAGGAGCTGAAAAAAATAATTACTAGAAGCTAGTCAGGAAGTCGGCGTGCTTGTTGTAAATTTATAATAACAACTAGTATTTATATTCATAAAGAAAATAATAATATTCATGCAGTTGAAAGGCCAATGTGAAAATTTTTTATCTTATTTGTACTTAGAAATGTTTCTTGAAAGAATATTTTAACCACCATTTAACATCATAAAATTGAGTAGTTTATTATTGCCATTTAATTTTTCAGAAAATGTGTTCTTATAATCAGGGCTGGCATTATGGGAAGGCAAAGCGGGGCATTTGTCCAGGGCCTCACGCTATTAATTATACCTATGTCTTATAAGTTACAAGTGACTATGGTTATTGGTTAAATAAGTTTTGCTCAGAGCCTCGCAAAAGATAGCTCTGGCCCTGCTTATAATGTATAAATATAAACCTATAATCTTATAATATAAAATAAGTTAATTTTTGTTTTAAAATTTATTTTAAGGATCGCCAGATTAAACCTGATTTTATGCTAATTTTTTATTTTTAAATTACTCAAAAATCTAAGATAGCCAATATTCAATATTTAGATTAGGTATTAATTTTGTATTCAAATAGCTACATAAGTTTTGATATGTATACATATAATATGTGACAGAAATAAAATGCAATTTGAACTAATATTTTAAGTATAAAATATTTTCAAAAAAAAATAATACTGAAATTTTCAATACAAATATTAACAATATTGATATATTGAGTGCTATGGTTGACATATTGCCAGATTAAATAATTATTATATTTAAGTATACAAGTTTATAATATTATTGAAATGTTAGTATTGTATTTTTCAGTATGATATTGAAATAAATTAAACAATTTTGTACATTTTCTGTCAATATAAAAACTAATAATAAAAAAAGCAATCACTAATGACAAATGTAAATTCAAGCTTATTTAAACAAAAAAAAAAAAATTTAGTGAAAAAATTTAAATATTTCACCATTTTATACTTCATGAAATTTTCAACACTACATATAAACACTAAAATCAAAAAAGGTACAAAAAAAAAATACAGTTATTTTGTTTGTTTACTATTTGTTTTTGATTTAAAGGTAAATACATTTTAAATGTTACTTGACTATTTTGATGTTTAGTTAAATGATAATTTATTAATAGGAGCAAAGCAATTTTCTTAAAATTATTATTTTAGTCAGAACTATCAAAAAAAATTTGGTCAAATTCCAATAAAAAAAAGTATATTATTTAAGAAGATATTACGATATTCAGAATATGTTACATGTAGAAGTTAAGAAGTTAATCATATTTGCTTTAATCATAAACCTAAAAATTGTATTGTTCACATTTAATTTTTGTATAAATATGAGATTTTTTATGCTAAATTTGATAGAAGTATCAGAATTTAAATATTTTTTAAATATTAAAGATATTAAAAGTGATGTTTTTATTAAACAAACACCTGTAGTCACAACAGCGCCACAATACAAACATTTCTTTTATAATATTTTAAATATTTCAAAAAATTAAACATTTTAGAAAAATTCTGATTCCACTAACAACACATAAAAAACACATAATATTATATAAACAACAATTTTAAAATCCACTTAAAAAGTAGCTAAATTATAATCTTAATAAAAGAGCAATAACATTTTACATTGAGCATATTTTTTTTTAAGGTTTATGATAAACCCATCAGTAAAATTTTATAGTTACACAAATTACTAATGATTAAAAATCTTAAGTCATTGTTTATTCATACAATAATTATCCATTAACTACAAGTAGTTCAAATTGTGATACTTTCATAGTTCATCAAAGTCATTAAAGTACTAAACAATTAAGTACAAGTCTAAACTAATATATATACTCTATACATAGGTATCATACAGATAAAATTACTGCAAATAAACAATTATTTGTATTAAAATACAAAAAAAATTAAAGTAAAATAGAAGTTGTCAAAAATGTAAATTAAAAATAAATTATAGTTAATTTAATATGGTTTTTTGATGTACATTAATCATATGAGTTTTGTAAGTGAACTGTTGTTTAAACCTCTTATTACACACAACACAATGAAATTGAGGTTCAAGTCCACATTCATACTTAAGATGAGCACCCAACGATCGCTGCATTTTAAATTTTCGGCCACACTTTTCATTAGGACACCGATGAATATTTGCTTTAGTCATAATTTGTATTTTATCTATATAAAAACCAGAAAAATAATCATATTATTTCATACTTTTATTTTTTTTTCTTTGTATATGATCACATCAGTAAGCAAAAGCAATTGATTAAAAAATATTATATTAGTGTATTTCAAAAAATCAATAGATTAATATAATAAAACTAAAAAATAATACTTTAATTGTAGTATACTACAAGTATCTAAAATAAATTTGCACTAATAATTACAAATAGATCGATTTGACATTGTTTACAATATATTAATATGATTATTTAACTTTTACTAAAAGAAATATTATAATAAAAAGATAAAAATATAAAATACATCAATTTATGGATATAATTAATATGAACTTAATCAATACATTGTAGATAGATCCCTTTATTAATATGAAGTTAGACTTACAATTGTGTTTTAAATACTATGAAATAATGCATAATGCAAATAATAATTAATTATATTATAAAAATATAAAAAAAGAACTATATTATAGTTTATAAAATATTTAAATAAAAATGAAAGAATTTTATCATTTAAGTAATATTATAATTTAGAATATAAATACATACAAACATTTTTTTTCAAATGTTGTTATTAATATATGATTAGTTAAAATATTAGTTATTAGTTAATACATTATATTATTTTAAACAAGTTTCTTATGTTTAGATATCATATGACATTTGTAACTTCCAGGTTGTTTAAATGATTTCATACATAAAGTACACCTAAACATTGGTTTTACTCCACATTCATATTTCTGATGAGTGTACAGTGCATTTCTTGATTTGTACACTTTATTACAATTAGTTTTTGTACATGAGAAAAACGTAGCACCTGAAAAATATAATATAATTTAAAGTAGGTACCATCAATAAACTAAACTACAAAACATTACATAGTTGTTAATCTCAAAATATTTATAAATACAATTTTATATTAAAACAAAATGTAATTTTAACTACAAAATGTTTATACTAAAAAAGTATAAAATTAAAACTCTACTATACAATAACTAAAATATTTTATCTTCAAATTACTATATGGTAATAATAATATTAAATTATTTTAACAATATGATTATTATGCTAATATTTCAATTGATATTTCATGGTATACCTTAATTATGAATAAACATATCAAAAATATAATTTTTTAATAAATACTAAATTTAAAACGATTTCTATTTCATTAGTTGACATGAGTTCTTCTAAATTTTTTTATTTAGTCTTTTTAGAATACTGAGCACAAAAACAAAACTAAAGTAAAACCCCCAAAATTATTGAAGAAATATTAACAAATGCAATTTTAATGGAATAATCTTTTGCCGCTTTCAAATTTAGAATAATAAATAGCTATAGTCACCAACCTGTCAAATTATAAGTTTGTTCAGTTCTATGAAATTTCTATGATTTGACAGTTTTTTTTAAGTACCTTGTATAGGCTTATACTCTATTAACTAAACCTAATATCATATAGCTTATAACTTTATGACTTACCCACCTTATGATTATTCTCCTTTTGCCTTAGCACTTAATTTTAATGTGAAGTCCTGTTGTAATCACTTACACGGTCAAATCAAATTGATTATCCAACCTCATTACTATGTTGAAAGTTTCCCTTTGTTCTTCAATTTTTTTTCAATTAACTTATATTTTACCAGGCCCATAATCAATTACATATAAAATAAGCCACTGGACCATCATCATAAATTATCAGATTGAAACTCTTCCTTTAGAGTATCTTATCAATCAATTTACACTGTTCCAATAATATATACTCACACACAATACATTGGCCTATCTATGTTATACAAATTACAAATAACTAAAAATAGTTAGTTACATACATTTATAATAAATAGTTATAATTTTATAGTTCATATTTGACATATTTATGATAATTGAGTTTAACTCCTCAACCTGAATAGTATCTGATCTAACCATTTCCATAACTTTGTAAAAAATTTAAAAAATATTTGGTTGGTTAACATAAAAACCTATTAAAAAATTCTGCCACTATTTTGATTTTGTTCGCGTTGGGTCTATGTATAACATAAATTATTTTAACACTCCTTAACTTTACGTCTAATATACCTACTTATGCTTAAGCTTAATATGCTAATGAATTTATATGTGGATTAAAGAAGATTGGAGACTCTCAGTCTTAACATCCTTTTCAAAAATTATTATCAATATGGAATGCATATACTCATAAAATACTTATTATAAACTATATTATACCATACAAAGAGATTTGCTCTCCAAAACAAGACATAGACCACCACCTTTTTACCTCAATAAGACTCAATTAGACTCAATAAGAAGAAGCTTCCCAAAATGTTTATATTAGTTAAATATTTCTTATAGCCAATAAATAACATAATAGAACGATTTATCTTAATACTCTCAGAATACAATTGTTGTTTTCGTATTATTTGAGAACTTAAGCCAATTTAAAAGCATATTTTAAAAATAATTTAATTTTGGTTATTAGTTTTCATTCAGTCATCATGCTATGAATTTAATTTTCATATTGAACTATATTTAAAACTTTTAACTATCTATAAATATTTCCACTCAATTTAACTTATGTTTTAAAACAGATATTACAGGAAATAAATATGTAAGTTATCTATTCTTACTTATTAATTATCATTCTTATATGCTTGATTAGTTTTTAATATAAAAATTTAAAGGCACTTTCATAAAAAAAGAAAGAAAAGACTTATAAATATTCATGATAAATTGCCAAAATTGTTATTAAAAGTATTTTAAATTATTTTAATAGTACATAATTGTTATTAAGTTATTTTGTATAACATTAGTTTAAAAATTAACAATGGACAATGAATAAAATATAATTAAGATAACAATCAATTAGGTGAAACAATAATAATATACTGATTTAACAAATTAACAAAATATTTCAACTGGACATTAACAATAATAATAACTATAATAATAATAATAATATTAATAATAAAAACAATAACAATAACATTTTTTTATTTTAATGTTCTAATTTTTTAAATGACTCGAAAAATAATAACAACAAAAAAATATACCATAAAATTTCAGTAGACAAGTAAATGAAAAATTAAATAGTTTAATATGTATAAGTTATGAATATTAAAACAATGATACAAATAAAATCTGTAATAAAGCAATTCAAAAAAAATGAATTCAATATCTATTACTGTACAACCCCCACATATTATTTTAATAAAATAATGGAAAGTAATAATTGCTCTAAAATGTAATATGTAAGTTTTATAAATTAACATACATCAAAAGTAGATGTTAATAACAAAAATTGAAATTCTAAATGAAAATTAAAATTGTTTTAAAAAGCCTTTATTAGGGTATACAATTAACTTTGTGTATAGTTATTTAAAATCAAAACTATATTATACAATATTATTGTTTATGCATTTTTATTAAATTCAAAAACATTTTTTAATGGTTTTAAATTTTTATATTTGCATATTTGTCTGGTATATATTACTGAATGCTAAGAAGTATATGATATATATTTTTAACATAATTAATAAAAACACAATTTTTCACATTTCCACATCCATATTGTATTAAGACAGAATATATTTTAAGACTAAAATTTTATCACAAAATGTATTGTCAATGAAATATAGTTAATATCAATGTATATCAGCTTTTATTCTCAACATTTTTAATATTAATTTAAATTTAGTTGGTTTAGCGATCAATAGTTATTAAATTAATTAATAATTTGGGAGTTTCTCAAAAAAAAAAAAAAATGTATTATTAATTTTGTTTTAAAAATTACTTTTTTGTTAGCTTAGCACTTTTGGTACATAAATGCATATTTCAGAACTTCTAAATAGTAACAAAACTTAAAGTAATTTGTTAGAATTAGGATTATTGGGAATCAGTGTTGTAAAACCATAAAGGATTGCAATTATCATCTTCAGTCTCCTTTTTCACAGACCCCGGCAAGTGGACAAGCATGTGTCTTCGCATATTACTATGACGAGCAAAGCTTTTTCCACAATAATTGCACTTGAACTGCGGATCGATACCGCACTCATATTTGAGATGATTGTATAAACCACTTTTACTTTTATAGTGGCTACCACAATTTTTTGGACATGTGATTCGTCCATCAGAACCTGTCTCTTTCAACTGTTTGTTAACCATTCGCCATCGAAGACTACCTGAGAACACGATAACAAAAAGGGACACCTGTGATGTGAGCAATCAAGAAAAAAAAAATTACATGGACGGTACTCAAGCACCTGTTACTATTAAAAATAATATATTTTGTTAAACCGCAGAACAAATTGGTTTGTTATTGATGTTAGTTACAAGCATGGCACTGTTGAAGCTAACGGTCAAAGAGTCTCACTCAGTGAATAAAACAAATCCCAAAGGGGCTGAATATGTCTGTACATAACTTTATCATATAGGTAGAAAAAAAGTCTTTTAAGGTACATATATATTAACAATTAATAGCATAATTCGACAAATTCAATAAGCATCTCAAATAAACTTATTCATAATAATTTTCCAAAATTCATAAAAATAATTATTATATGACAAATATTTCATTAATTTAAATAAAAAAGTCTATTTAATTTTCATATCTTTGTATTTATATAACCATTCAATCTTTTATAATCTAACATAACACTATTATTATTATTCCTGATTTGAAAATATATATAATTGGATAACATTTAAATATTATTTAAGGGGATTGGAAGCGGTGACTTTCTGTCTTTGTCTAACACACGTCAAACATAGCTATACACCTGATAAAAATTAAGGTACTTCTAGTTGTTCGATTTAAAATATGTAAAGATAATTGAATTGGTATACAAGTTTACTTTGTATCGGTCAAAGAATATTTTTAATATATTTAATAATAAAAATTGACAAATTTCTAAAATTCAAAATATTTATTTTAAATAATTAAACAATCGAAAAAGTGCTTCGACCGATGCAAAGTAAACTTTTATACCAATTAAAATATCTTTACATATTTTGAATCGAACAACTAGAAGTACCTTAATTTTTATCAGGCGTATAGCTATGTTCCACAAGTGTTAGACAAAGACAAAAAATCACCGCTTCCAACCCCTTTTATATAAAAATATATGTTCTATAATTTTACAAAATAATAAAATCTTTGTACCATATATTTACATGCTATGTAGATATTTGAATTTAAAAAGTACATTAGAATATAACAATTTATAGTTGTAATATTATAGATGTATATAGTACCTATGGTTTTGAAAAATGAAATAAAGACCAACTATAAATAAAATTTAAAAAATACCCTGCAATATATTTATTTAAACAAGTATATTATTTAACAAAATTACAGACATTAATCAAATTACATTTATTGATTGTAAAGTATATTTTTTTAAATAATAATAAGATTTAGGTACTTAGTTTGTTTGGTTTGAGAAAAGGAATAGAAATGGATAAGTATTCATAGAACTCCTAGTTCTAAAAAATTACTGGTGATTACAATTTGTTATACACATTATACTGTATTTTAAATTAAGATATTCTTGCTGGGGTCTAGAAATACCTTTTACTCAATACTCAATAAAATATAACATTTAATTGTTTGCACCATATAAATAATTTGTTTATAACAACATTTTATACAAGCAATATTTTTAATATATTTAACACATTAATATTACTACTGTTAGTATTGATCATGAAAATACCTAAACATAATGATGAAATTTTTTTCTATTAGTTCAGTATATTATTTACTACATATTTTTCGCATATATAATAATAATTTTTGTACCTGACTTTAGGAAAGTATTTTTTAAATAATAAAGAATATAATGTCTACCTTTCTTCAATCAATAATTTTTCTTAATGAGCATTTATGTGTAATGGTTTAAAAATAATAATATATTTAATTTAGTGTTAAAATTTTAAATAAACATTAATACATACTAAGTTTAATATATAAATTACTGTGAAGACAGCAATGTAACTTACAAAATATTTAAAATAAAATTAATATAAGTATATTTTATTTCAAATTACATTTTTAGACAGAAAATTATTTTCATCGAAAATACATTTTACAGAGTACCAATATTTTATACAGTGGACACCGCTTATAAGACTCACGGGTATAAGGTTCAGTCGCTTATTAGACTCAAAATTATCTGGAACAATTCGGACGTATCCAAATATATAATAAAAATTTGGTTATAAGACTCAAATTTCTTAAAAAAAAAATGATAAAAAATAAATATTTTTGGTTAAAATTTATAAATAAATTGGTTTTCAAAAGTTACATATTTTTTTTGGGTTATTTCTGGTTTTGATTCATGCTTTATAATGTGTGTATGTACAACAAATTTTATAGCATTTCACATTGTTTGGAATTATTGTAAGATAGATAAAAATTAAAGCAAAATATGTAGTAAAATAAAATTCATAAATATGTAACTAAAATTTTTTTTCCTACTTCACTTATAAGATTCATTCAGTTATAAAACTCACTTTGTGCCAGTCCCAAAATGAGTCTTATAAGCGGTGTCTACTGTCTACTGTACTTTGAATTATTGAAAATAATAAACAATTTTAACTTTCTTAGGAAATCTTAATATTTTATAGACAAATTATTTAGATCAACCATAAATAATAATATGATAATTAAATAGTCCTTTTTAAAATATTTCCTGACAACCAATCTAATATTTCATAACAAATTTGAAATTTAACATTGCATTTTTATACATATATTATATTTAAAAAAAATATAAATTGAAAGTAAAATTGATTTAATTTATATAGTTTTGTTTTGTATTCAATAATTTTTATTTTTTTAATTACTTATAATCAGTCGAATTTAAAGAAAGGCTAAAGTTATGAACAAGCACTTCATGGCGCCTGCAATTACTCTTGATTGAAAATTTTCTTGAACACATGGCACAAGAGAATTGAGGTTCTTTTCCGCACTCAAATTTTACATGTGATCGCAAACTTGCCAAATGTTTATACTGCTTGCCGCAAATTGTGCAAAAATATGGTTTATGAAGACAACTAGCTGAAAACAAAAACTACAAGTCACAAAAAAACACAAAGAACTCTAAATGTTTTTCATTACCGATAACTACCTACATACATCCAAAACATCACAATACTAATAAATAAATTCACACAGAATAATTCAACCAATATTACGTATAGTGTTTCTTATGTAAGTACCATAAGTAATAATTTAAACTGAAATTAATTAAAATGTATAATCATTGATGTAAAATAATCAGTTCCATGAAAGTACATACAAAATTAATAACATATAAATTACAAAACAAAAATACAGTAATCAAAAATATCATAAGATGGCTATATAAATAATAAATAAGTATAAATAAATAAATAAATAAGTAAAAATTATATTATATTGTGCCACTTATTATGAAAATTACATGAACATTTTATGCAATAAATAAATAATCAATTAATAACATTATAATTAAACTTTTCAAAAGTAAAAAAAAAAAATAGGTATAAGGATAAATAAAAAAATTTAAAAAACATTTTAATTATATATCCAACATAATAACCCAAACATATCCCAATAAATAATTAAAAATGATCAACAAATAATATATTAATAATTTTGGTATAAGCTTTTTAACAATAATAAAATTATTTTTTGAAAATGATTACAGTGTAATACTAAAATCTGAACTGAGATGTCTCGCAACCATATGTGACTGTAAATGTACCTTTTGATAAAATCTCTTCAAACATATGTAACAAAAAAACTGTCTAGTTTTCTGACACTCGTATCTTAAATGTCTGTATAATCCAGGTTTGTATTTATATCTCTTACCACAGTTGTCTCGAGGGCATTTAAAAAACCCATCATGACTCATGACCGCAAATTTGGCCTCTGAAAAATAATAATTAAATTAGTAGATAAGCTGTAATATAATAATAAT
The DNA here is from genome assembly GCF_003676215.2 of Rhopalosiphum maidis. Classification (NCBI taxonomy): domain Eukaryota; kingdom Metazoa; phylum Arthropoda; class Insecta; order Hemiptera; family Aphididae; genus Rhopalosiphum; species Rhopalosiphum maidis. The sequence continues at coordinate 1,234,379 of NC_040878.1, read as the reverse complement.
GAAAAATACAGGCATTTACTTATATAAATGATATAAATATAGGTAAAGTAAACTTGTACCTGCTCCGCCACCAAAAAAAAAAAAAAAATAATAAAAATATACAAGTGGTAAAACAAAATGATGTACAATCATAATATTAAAGTTTTTTTTTTTTTAACTATTGTTTAATATCATTATTGAAAAATGAAATTCATATAATAACAAAATAAATTAAACTATTATGATTACACATTTGTGAACTAAGAGATAATAGTTAGATTTTTTATAAATAATGATGTATTAAATGGAAATTTTACAAATATTTAACTTGAGAATTCATTTTTGGATTTAAATTAAAAATTAATAACCTTAAAAAAATTAAAATAACCCGTTGTATAAATTAATCTTCCAATTCATTCAGATAAATTTTAAGAATATGCTAATATGATCAAATTTAAAACATTATATTACTATACTACATCGATTAAGGCACAGAAAAACTATTTAGATGTTTGTCTTGTTATTATTATAACAAAAGAATTTTAAAATTAAAATTCTTTTGATCTGACCATATAATATTACAGAGTGCGATGTTAGAATAAACCTGTTTTGTACATATCATATTTATCTATTTTTAGAAATATTAGAAAAATTACGGAGGCATTAATTAAATCTCTAGAGTCTAGAACATGTAATTTCAGTTATTAGTAACCACCTATGTGAATGTGGGAGTACTTTTTGCTTACAATAATTAGGTACAAACTAATAATTCTGTAATAAATACACAACGGCAATTTTAAAATTTTAATATAGAGCAACATAAGACTATAAAAACATTTCAACTTTAAAACCATTTTTAAATGGTTTAATTCATTTTAAGTTAGAGGAGTAAACCAAGTGGACACTAACTTCAGAAATAGACTTTAAAATTATTACCATGAAGATGGTCATCATATCAGCGATATTATCTTCCACGAATAAATGTCTTAAATACCATATAATATTGTATCTTTCCATATAAATAAATTTTATTTTTACCAAAAATTAATGCGTCCATTAAAAAAAAAGGTCTATTTTCACACCACAATCAGTATGTTGATATTATATTTTTATTGTGTATACATTATTTTGTTAAAATATTATTCACAAGAATTTTGATTCAACATTTATTCAGTTAAATACTATTTTATCTAATCATTCTGTTTTTAAACCATTTTTTATTACTTTTTAAATACAAAATTTTAGTTTTACTCTCATTGATTTAAAACTGTGACCTGTTAATAATATAATATAACATAATAAATTTAATTTGTGAAATAAAATAAATTATTATTATCTTTGTGAAAAAAAATACAATAATCATTTAAGAAACATAGTTTAATGTTGGTTAATATTGCTTGATAAATATAAATGAATTAAAAACAATTAATTTATAATATTAAAAAAATTAAATAGTTCTTGTAAAACATAGACAATAGTAATATTATTTAAATGTGTAATAATAAAATATAGGTAGTGTCAATTTAGATGGAATTTTGACATACACTTTAAGTGACTAATTAAAATTTAGAACAGGGTTTTTGTAGTTAATAATAAAATTTAATTCTCTTTTTATACAACTTGAGTAAAGGAATATAATTTAATAAGTATACATAAAAAGATTTTTTATTTTTTCAAATGAAGTTATACCTACTTATATTTTATATATTTGGTAACTGTTTTAAATTTCAACAATATATGTTTTTATCAAACATTAAACTTTAAAAATATTAAGAACTAGATTATGATAATTAAAAATGATGAAATTTAAATTGATTTTTATTTTAATCATTATACAGTATTTGTGAACGTAATGTTAGAACTTGTTGAAGTTTATGTATAGTAACATAAACATGTAAAAGTAACTTGCAGAGAAAAATTTGTTTGGTAGTCTTCAAAAAATTGTTTCCTTAATTTATAACATGCAATAGTTTTATTTATTATTTTCTTGTTAAATGTACACACTTTTTTCAAATCATAACCAGTTACTAAGTTCCCAGTATACTTCCTATTATTAAGAGAATACCATATCTGCATATGCCATGTCAGTCTTATAAACTTAGAACATAGCAAATTTGTATTTAGTAGAACTGATTTTGTGTTGACAGCTTTAATATTAGAATAAATTGTTCTATGATCAAACTTAAAGATAAGAATATTGTAAGTTATCTCTTATTAGTATTTTTATTTTTAAAGGAGTTATGAGCATTTTTATATTTTAATATTTAAAAGTATTGCTTAAAAATAAAATATCATAAAATATTGGCAATAAATAACAGATAATGGTCTTACTTTTAAATATGATCATAGGCTAATTCACTCTAGTATTAAAGATGACAACATATTATTGGTTCTACTGAATGCAAATTAGTTGTGTTGTACATTTTTTAAATGAAGACAACGTATGCGTCTATTATTTAATAGAAAAAATCAATTATAATATATAAAAATAATACAAAATACATAAATTCTATATAAATATATATGTAAACTCTATAAAACGTTTATATTGGGAAATTAACAATTTTTTTTTTCTTTTAGATACTCAAAAAAGTATTAAAATTTACCTTTCTACTCAGTATTCAATTATAAATTATAATGATTCATATACCTCAGCCAGTTACCAACCATTAGTAACAAATTTAAACAGTTTTTGATTTATCACAAAAAAATGTATACATTAATGCACAATATAGCATTTAATTATAAATATATTAAAACATTAGATCTTTTTTTTACATTTAAATGGTAGGAACTTATAGTTTATTGTCTAAATATAATAGATAAAAAATATTTATCTAATTTAAAAAAAAAAACCATTATTTAAGCTTTTATCACAGAAAAAATCAATACTATTTATTTACCCATTGAATTCAGGACCCTATAAAAAATTGTTTATTTATATCATATTTTTATTTTACTCTTAATAATACACAAAACACCCCAATTATAGTAGGTATTATAATATTCATAATTTTATTTTTGTGGAATCTATACTTGTTATTAATAAGATATAATAGGTCTTAATTTTGGCTCACAACATTTTTTTTTTTTGCAACAAAAATTATGGGGAATTCACTCTGCGTCATATTTTATATAGCCATGGGTATGAAATAATTAAATACCAAAATATGTCCTTAAAAATCATAAATAATATCATTGTAGTGATCAAAATTTTTAACAAGACAACTTGTGAATATTTATCATGTGAGATTTCATATTTTCTTTTCGTTTAAAAGGTCGTCCACACATGGAACACTGGAACTTGGAATCAACACCACATTCATATGTCATATGTCTCACCAGCCCTCTGTGGTATGTATACATACGTCCACATGTTAAACATTGATGTCTCCTTTCTGAAATAAAACAAAAACTGTTACCAAAGTAAGTTTTTAGTATAATATGATGGAGTTTAATAACACAACTCGAAATAATAACTACTATTGGTTTTGCTCTACTATTTAAGTACACGTTAAGTATTATTTATAATAAGACAACTTTTTCTGTATATGATTTATTATTGCACATCTTATGATCTGGATATAGTATTAACATTACTTAAGTTTCATACATCTAAAAGTTTATGTATGATACCCATATGAGACTTAAGACTAGTTTTCCGAAAAAATTGTTTTAAACAGACAATGCAGTAAAATTGTGGTTCCTTTTGACACTCAAATCGAAGATGTTGCCTGACACTTGACTTGTTTGAATAAGATCTGTTGCAATTTGGAGTAGGGCATACATACTTTCTTGAACACAGCAAAACTAGAACAAAATATTATTGACCCAAGTGAGTACATACAAATATAATATAATAATGGCAACAAGCACGAATCAAAATTGGAAATAGTTTTTAAGCATATTTTAAATGGTAAACTAAACAAATTTATAGGTATATAGAAAATTTTAAATTATTATAACAAGATGTACCTATATTAGTTATCTCGTATCGAAGTACATAATAAATATTCATCTAGCATAATCGATACACTTTTGTAAATTATTATAGCCAATAGGTCTATTATCAAACTTTAAATTAGAATACTATTTGTGTTCTCTTTATGGAATTTGGATATTTGAATCTTATGTGCACATGACATACAATTATAATTTGACCTTGCTTTAAATTAAAATGAATAAATAAAACAATAAGAAAACACAGATAATGTTTTGATCTTTTTGAAGATTTTTCAATTCACCCACATATTAAAAATAACAAAACTCTAAAAATTATGTCAAATAGAATCAACTATATTAGTATGCAAGACTAAGAAAAATGTTTATATTTGGAAATTGCTGTCATACTATAATATGCAACAATCCATAATTATTATAAATAAATAATAAAACACAAATACCAGAAAATTAAAATTTGTCTTATTTGAAACTTATGTATATATGATTATTTTATATTATTTATTTATTTTATAATACTACAACACGGGCTTACACCAATTTACAAATCATACATTTATACAATGCATAGATTATACATAGATATTTTAAGTATTATTTAAGTAGAAAGAAAGGTCCAAATTACCTATATACATATTGCAATGTAGTGGTCATTTTGATTATAATTAGTTGAGGAAGTAGGGAGTGAAAAAAGGACAGGGTGGCAAGAGATCCGGACTGGAACATTAAAAGAGATTTGGGATAATAAGTATGGCGAATCGATTTTCCCTTGTAATAAGTTAGCCAAAAAAGTAAGTTATAATAGTTAATAAAATTATCTTTAATGAAATAATACTTAACTCAAATCAAATAAATAATTTGTATTTTATATAACCAAAGAAATAACAATTAAATGCATAATCTGCAATATAAACTATTATTACTCAACAATTATTTTATCATAAAAATGACTAACAATTTTATAAGTTCTTAAACTTCATAATATTATGAACACGCAATAAATGTAGTTTATAATTTCCTTTTTGTTTAAATGTTCTCTGGTTGCAAAGATCACACTTGAATTGAGGTGGTTTGCCACAAATAACCTCAACATGACTTTTTAAACTATTTTTTGTCTGATACATACGTCCACATTTTTTACATTCAAATAATTTATTATTGCTTACAAATGAGGCAACTGAAACACAATAAAATTGTATTTAACTAAAAAAAAATAAAACACTCATTGATGTACAAATTTGAAGCATAAATTAAAATTGGCAGAACTTAATAAGCATTCTCCATCTTTAAACGCATTCCATATTAAAGTCTTAAAAAAAATTCCCAATCTTAAATACACCAATATACTGTATAGTATATAGCAGGGGCTTACGTCATAGACTTTTGCAACTCGCATCTTATCGTAACATTTTTACAAAAAAAATTTTTTTATGAATTTATATATATTTATGTATGACTTTTTTTTGTTTTTACATTTTGGCTCTTCCATTTTTATTAATATATTTTGTGGCTTGCGAGTCTCTTCTCGCTAGCTACCCCTGGTATATAGTATTATACCATACATGTCTACATTTTAACGTATGTTCTAACTATATATTTATATTTAATAACTGTAATATGTTTTTTTAAGGATGTTTTCTGTCAAAATAAACACTAAAAACCTATTAAAAGCTAGTAACAATATCTCAACCATGGAACGATCAGGTTTTATTGGTGAAATAAGTTCATAAGTAAAGTCAGACCGATTATGTTCAAAATTAAAATAACAGTAAAAATATAACACATTTAACAAAACACAATTTTCTTTACCAATAAACTGCTAATTAAGAGATTTGGTTGGTACATTATTTGTTTCATTCTTTTACCCATATGCAACATAGACAAAATTAATTTACACAATATAAGCTTCTTAAGGCTTAATTTAACACAACATTACAAAAACCTAAATAATTATTTTTTTAAATATCATGTATACCTTTATTAATTTTTAAATACACATTATACAACACTTTAAAACAATAAATAGTAACAAAAATACCATATAATCCTAAAAAAAAAACTTTTTGTATTAATTTAATGTAAATTAAACACAATATAATACATAAAATGCACATAAGCAATAGTAGTTTAACATTTTAATTAATTAATTATTTAAAAAGAATTAGATAAATGTAATAACAGATTTTTAAGGTAAAATCAGACGATGTCTATTGGCGATGTGTGATTGCAATGCAAATTTGTAACGACATTTCTTTGGGCACATAGGACATTGAAACAAAGGCTCTTTATTACCACATTCAATGCGTTGATGTCGTTTTAAATCATGAGAATATACATAAGCTTTGCCACAGTGAATACACATATGACTCTTTGTTTTGGAAATATTACCTAAAAAAATTAATTTTTCAAGTAACCACTCATTAGTATAAAAAAACCTAAAAAATTAAATAGTAAGATGTTTTCCAAAATAAAAAAGCAAATGTTTATAATAATTAAACTAATTACAATATAAGAAAATAACTATACCTTAATGTCTTGTTTAATTATATCTTAAACATAAAAAAATATTCAGATAATAATAGAAATAGAGTATAATAGAACCTACATTGCATTTTTGGTCAATCATTATTTTATTATAACTTTCATATCATCCTACAGGTCTAATCCTGAATATTGAACATTATAAAGCATTAAAAATAACCTTATTGATATAATAATTAAAGAATACATTATCTTATTACAAATATTTCTTTTACCTATTGGCATATCATGAAACTTAATGGCTTTAAGAAAGTGAGGCCCTCTTAAACACAAAAATAAAATTATTAATTAGTAATGCTAAAATTAGTCCAAATGATAGAAGAATTTTTTTCACATTTTAAATTTAATTATTTTTAACATATTTTTTAATGTAATGTAAAATGTCTTAAAGTCCCCCCAACTTGAAAATTCCTAAGAGCCTCAGTTCTAACCTAAAAATGCCACTGTTCTTACTTCTTCACTAAACATAATTGATAGACTGAAAACTTAAAAAAACACTTGTAACATAATACTTTGTATAATATTTTATAATAGTATATATTATATCTAATGAATTTGTTAGAATCTAATAACTTATAACTTTTTTATTTGCTTTTGCATTAAAATACTAGATACAAATGAAAATATAAATTTTCTTTTCAACATTTCATATAAAAAAACAATTAATAATTTATTGAATTAAGTATTTAAATTTACCTCAAATTATTTCGATAACTGATTTAATATGCTGTAACTGGACAATTTATTAGATAAATTTAAAAAGGTCTGCATCATTTAGTGTTCATAAACAGTTATTTTTAAATTTGTACCAAAAACAAAAATCATATTGAATACTAATAATTGAGTATGTATACATTGTTTATGTAAAGGTAGTTGTTTTCATTACTTTAATTTCTGATAAAGATAAATATTGTCACTTGTCTCTCTCTATAATATAGTATTCAAAGTATACCTTTGTAACTAAACAGTAAAATAATAATTTTAATAATAAGGTGTTTTAGTAACTAAATTGATAGTATCTATATATCTATACAAACATACTGAATATATCTTCATACATCAAGTATCTTGTATATATATATACAGGGTGTCCCAAGAGGATTTACCCATTGCGATGTCTCCTGAAATAATGGAAATATCATTATTATGGGTTCTTAATAAGATTCATAGGGACAAGAACTACAAATATTTCATGTTTTAATTTATTTTAATGTTTTGGTAAAAAAGTTAAAAAATATTTTTTATTTAATTATTTTAAAAAAAATTGACATTTCAATATTTTAATTTCATTAATCTCCTGATTTTTAATATTTTTTCTAATTTCGAGAAAAACACTGAGAGTTTCCTGGTAGTACGATTACGCAGGTCACATGTTTGATACAATGATGCCACTATCATATTAATTAATTCACAGTTTTTTTCAAAACTAGAAATAATTTTAAATGTATATACTAGTTTTTAAAAATTTTTAATTATCAAAATTCATAACGATCAGTTTAAAATGATAAAAATATAATACTACTTATTTTGAGTTTAAATTACTAAGTACTTTTTATAAATTCTAAAATGAACATACATATTAATGATGAGCAGCCAGGATTTTTTTATGGAGGGGGGGGCTAAATACTTTTAACTTGAATTATTGAAAATCAAAAACAACAACAAAACAAAAATACTAATAATATATTAAAGTTAATTTGTCATCAACATATTTACTATTTTAAATAACTAAAATTTGTTAGACAATTTCCATATTTAAATTCAAATATTTCAAAACAGTATTAAAAATACGGCCAACGAGGGAAGAGGGCTATAGCCTTTTCAGCCCCCTCTCCCTTGGCTACACCACTAATGATGAGGAATATGTATCATTTAATTAATAAATATACATTTCAAACTAGATAAATAAACATATAACAAAAAAAACCAATTCATCAATATATATTATATTTTATATATTCAACTAAGTAATAAAATATTATTATATTAATATTATATTCATTATACTTATTTAGTAAGACAAGACTAAGTTCAATATAAGTATTTTAATGATCAATTTATTTAAACCTAAAATTATAAACAATACTTTAGAAAATATATTACTTTACCTAACACTATATTTATAATTACTGTTATTTCTTATATATCATATTGTAAAACTATTAGAAATAAAAAAAAATGATTTTATTATTTATTTTGTTTTTATAATTTATAACTTGTATTTACTAGATAGAAATACTTAAGACAATTATATATTTCTGTCTATTTTCTGAGGATGGTGGCGGATAACAACAATCTACAATTAATCAATGTATTGAAACTTAATAAATAAACTACAGTTTTATATACAGTTATTATTTATGTTTAAAAACAATAAAACATAAAAAAATATACCACAAATATTTTTAAAAAATTTTATCAACATATTTTATTAAAAAGAATATATTATAATACATCTTCAAAGATTCCCTACAATTAATATTGGACCAAATGTATACTAGTTTACAATGGTAATAGTCAGTAAATATTGTGAATTATTAAGATTATTTAATTAGTTATGTTTTTCGTCATTTTTTTATATAATTAATAACTTATTTTAAATAATTAAAATTGATTATAAAAATTAATGGTTAAATGTTATTATTAAACTTGATTGAAAGTTTTAATCCACAATAATTTAATAGTTAAGTACTATATAATTTTAATGTATATATCAATGTGATTATACTGTGAATAGTTCAGTATGAAATAGCTCAAAGATAACAAACCTATGACATGCACAATTGTCCAAAAAAAGATCATTTGTAGAAACTTTTTTTGTTAACAAGAAAAAAGTTCATCAAATTAGTAGAAACACAGAAAAAAAATTTTTTATTTGATACACGGGTCTAGGCACAAAGGTTTTTCATTCCTAGAATAATCACTTGTTATATGAATTGTTTTATTTATTAATTAATACACAAAATAATTCACAAATTTAGTCTATATAAGCTCTATATTAGGTCAAACTTCAGTTGACTAAATATAAATTAAATATTTAGAATTTTTTTTTTACTTGAAAAAATTATTGATTTTAATAGTTCAAAACTCAATATCAACAAATAAAATTACGTATATAACAGTATAATATAATATAATTAACAACATTTTAGCGTTAAATTGTTTATAGTTTTGTTTTTATTCTTATATCTCATTGGTAACTAATAAATTTAATAAATATTAAGTTAATTGATTTTTGTTTTTTTTTATTTATTTAATAAGTCAACAAATAAAAATTATTTTCTTAAAAAAAAATATACAAATATAATAAGTGATATTCATTTTTTAAATTGTTTTAATAATATGAAGATTTGAAACATTTTATTTCAACACTTAAAAACATCTTAACACATTGCATGTAATTATTTAAAAATAATATTATTTTAAGTATAGTACTGTGATTGGTATAGAGTGTTCATAAGTTGATAATGTCTAAGACGCATATGTTGTGTAAGATTAGTTTTAATTTTACACATTTTTGGACAAAATAAACATTGAAATTGTGGTTCCTTTCCACATTCATATCTAATGTGTCTCCATAAACCATGTTTGTAACGATAACTTTTTGTACAATTATCACACTTAAATGTCGATGGTTTTTGATCAACAGATGAGGTATTGGATGGTGGACTTACTACAAAACCTGCATTTAAGAACTGTTTCACAAAAGACCCTAAAAATATAAACTACATATTAGATGAACGAATAAAACATTATAATATTAGTTTTTAAAATACAATAACTAACAATTAAATAACATGCAAATCTCAATGTAAATATAAAATACAAACGTAAAGGTATAAACAACCATCTTACATATAAATAAATTAACTTTAAACCAAATTAAATTAAATTTCAATAAAAAAAATAAATATTAAATTGTACTATTTTTTTTTAAAAAAAGTGATTTATGTAATATTTAATCAATGATGGTTTAGTGTTGTAATCATGCAGATAATGTTACTTATGACATGATTATTAAACATAAATTATCTACTTAAAAACAAAAAATATTATACACTATGATTTATAAACAAGTTATGTTTAGACAGAAAGTTCCTTGAATTAAAAAGATAATTTATCAAAATACTATGAGTTATCAATGTATTTAGTAATACTAAAATTCCAAATAAATAATTTGCAAGATAACTAAGTATACATGTTATCTAGTTTTCTTAATATTTTTCATATCATTATGCATTTAAACATAATTTAGTTATTTATAATTTAAAATCATACCATATGGTTACTGCAATAAAGAAATCCTAAGGCAATTAAATACTTATTTAATATAAATATATATATATACATATATACAGAAAATATTGAGTTAACTTATATTATTTTTATGATAACACAAAATACAAAATATTAAAAAAACTTATAAATGTTAGATGAAATATCTATATATAATAGAAAGATCAAACTCAAAAATAGGTCACTCACCTTTACGCTGAAATGAGAACTACAACATTGATTTGATTTGGTTCTCACTTAAAAATATTTTTATCAATTTTCTCTTTCTATTTATTTCATAAAAAATGTTTATAAATTATTAAATGCTATATTATTATATTATAAGTATAATATTATTGACTATAATTATCTTTCAACAATTTTAATCCATAAATAAATACTTAATAATATGGCAACATAATAGATAGTTGTATACAGAATAATTTAATTTCATTAGTTGTTAAATGAGTTATCACAATTATTAATATCATTCAGAATTAAACTGTTAATTATTAATAACATACATATAATAATTTATTCAGAAGACATCATACCCTCATGTGTTGTGTGTCTTACTAATGTACATCATTACAGATTTAAGTACAGTAGAACCCATTTTATGTTGTTAGCTTAAATATTGGAGTAAATTTATCTATTATAAAATTTAAAAGTAAAAATATTATCTATGACATCACATAGACTGATATTGATGTTTTCATTTTAAAGCAAATTATAGCTATGTAAAATAGTAAAACTTTAAAATACTCATAGTTAATTTTAAAATAAAAATACCAATAACCTACACGATACCCTAGATAATATTCTTATCTTTGAGTTTGATAACAGGTAAATTGACTCATATATTAAAGCTAACAAGATAAAATGGGTTCTTCTGGTTGCAAATTTTCTATGCTGTACATTAGTAAGATGGAGACAACACATGTGGGTATGACATCCACTTAAATAATCAATTATTATTTAACATAAGAAACTAAATTTATTTTATATTGTATCAACTAAAAATGTAATACCTATTTTTAATTTATAGACATAACTTTAATGCTAGTCTATAAATCCTAAGATCAACAATTTATTGACCAATTTTTTAATAGATTATTGATATTATGTATTCTTCACAATAAACAATAAAATTATGAATATGATTAATAAATGTTATTAAAAAATGAGAAAATCCTCTATACACAACTATTTACATTGTGACCACATTGTTACATACATATTTATAATGATTAAAGAACAAAGTATATTTTAATTTAGAAATGTTTTTAAATGTTCAAAATATTAATGGTTAAATTAAATGTTAAATACTTGATTTTGTAAATATGGTTCTTATACTTCATATAATTTTTGTAATAATAGTTAAACTAAACTTAAAAGTCATTAGACATTAATTTAAAACTGTTGCTATTCGCGCAGTATTGAATATAATATAATATAGTATAATAATGTTTCAAAGAAGATTAATCTCAGGTGACGGACTTCTGCGCACAATAGCAATAATGGACGTAAATAACATGCGCCAAGTTTTACACTATATGGGGCATCACTTTATTATTCCAACAACCACCTAGCTTGTACTTTTCTAAGATTATTATAGTAATCCAATTTAGCAATTTAGTAGCCAACTGTCAGAAACACAAGCTAACGACAAAAATTGATTTAACCAATTAATATGATATGACGCAATTGAATTAAAATAATAATAATAATAATAAAGTTACCATTATGTGAAACAGAATATAGATTAATTAGTTATATATCTTATAAATTATTTGTTGAATTAAAAGTTTATTTATTTATTAAAATGTTTAATTATTATTTAGTCATTTTATGTTAAAAATTACAATCATAATCAGAGTACTATTTTTTTTTGGAGCTAGTGTAGCGTGCGATCTACCAGCCTATTTTTAGTGAACACGATTTGTAAACTGCTTAGCATTACCCAAAAAACCACGAGGAGGTGGCTTACATGTATTACAAAAATATTTACTCGTATATAGTTAAAAAAAATTCAAATTTAAATCACATCCACATATAAGTTTCATTTTAACCAATTTAGTCGTCGTTATTTATGTATGTAGCCCGCATATCTTCTAAAAAAGCAATGAAATCTGATTCACTTTTCTGCCACATCTTCCAACAATACTGATCTAAATGTGACTGAAGCATATGAATAAGTACGCTTCTCTTTTTCTTTAATATAGATATTTTTGCATCGATGATCTTTCAACATCCTGTGTGCGCACCTATTAGGGGTCAACATAATTTTCTTGATGATTAACAGTTTCATGAATGAACCCTTCTGCTATTAAACATCAGTATGAAGGCAACTTATCTGAGTGAATGACAGAACCACCTTCAAATTACCAATAAAGAACTGGATAGTAATGAGTAGACCACAGTTAGAGAACATGTAAGCGGACCGATCACACACTACACTAGGTAGCACCTTTTCTTTTCTTCTAATAATTAAAATTTAATAGTATTTACCTAATTTTTAATTTTTATTAAATTTGTTTTGTAATACATTCATACATTTAAAAGGGAACATAATATGAATAATATTTAAAATATCCCATATCAATATATATATATATTTATATAGTTATATTCAATATTCCAAAAAATATCTTTCTTATTCACTAAACGTATTTACTTTTGATTTATTTTAAAGTATAATTTGTAAGTAAACAAAACATTCTTAACTGATAAATCAATTAGAACTTTCCAAATCAAAATTTAAAATATTTTATTTTTAAATTCTAATAAAGCCAGATAGGATACATAAGCCAAGCTAATAAATAGTTATTTTACTTTGTTCACCACAGTTAGAAATTCATTTAAACTATGTTTGGTTTCCTCACGATAATAATTATCAGAAGTTTTCTAATTTTTTAATAACTACAATTATTGCTTAATTTTTTTACCATTTTTCATAACTATTTAAAGTTTTCATATACTTAGAGAAAATGTTAAGAACATTAAAAAATGAACTCATCAAATAACCATCTAAAAGAAATTTATAACTGCTTCATAAAATAACTAATATCAATGCATTATCTGTTTGACTTGGAATCTGAAAGAAATAGCTGCATATTAGCAATGTAAAAATATACCTGAAATATCTGAAATAGATCAAATATTTTAATAAAATAATTTAGAAAACATAATAATTTGCCAATGTACCTATATTAATACTTTAAATTAAAACCAAAATTATAAAAAAAAATCTATTCCTATTACAATTTTATTAAAAAAAATACAAATCTAATTAATATTAGTTATTACTAGAACATTTTATTAATAATGTTAATATTTGGCACACATTTTTGTCACACTATAAAAATATATATAAATTATACAATAGTTAAAATGATTCGGGAAGACTAATAAGAGCGTGTATATATAATATATATTGTATGTGTATATATATATGTAAAATACTTTTGAGCACGCTAATATGTTTATTCAAATGACTAGAAAATATTGAACGATTGGCTTTTTTATGCAGACTGTGACTCAGGCTCAACAGAAACAGAAGATTTGTGACGTATACGTATATGTTGATGAAGATTACTTTTACGGCTGCACCGTTTAGGACACATAGGACAAGCAAACATTGGTTCTTTACCGCACTCGTATCTTAAATGCCGATTAAGGGTAGCCCTGAAACGATATGTTTTACCACAATGGTAACATGCTGAACGTACCAATTGTTGAGGGTCAGGTAAATTCCAATAATTGTCTGAAATAAAATGAGAAAATAAAAATTTAAATATACAAAAAAAAAATGAGTGGTTAAACTTTTTTTTACATTCACTTACGATGCAATCAATCAAAAAACTCGACAACTACTTCATGGATGTAAGCTTAAAAACACACAATAATTTTGCACTTTATTAGGATATTATTAAAACATATTTATATTAAAAATAAGTGAGATAATTAATTCCTAAATAAGTGCAAAATCAATAATTCTACAAAAACACTGTATGACACTTTGAGGGCGCTACACAAGAATCATATTATTTCTATAACTATATAGAAATATTTTAAATTATACTTATTCTTCAATAATATATTTTTAAATATTATATAAATTTATAAAAGTTAAAATACTTTCATTCAAAATTCCCACAAGATATTTAATATATTAAACATAAATATGTATCAACAAGTGTATACATTATAATACATTATAATAGTACATAATTTATTTATGAAGCGCCCTCTATGATTAATTATATTTAATATTATAGCTCATTATCTAACAATACAAATATAATCTAACTAAATGCAATTCATGCACAACTTAAAAACCTGCAAAACATTAAATAATAATCAGAGTGCAAAAAGGTTCATTAATTTAATAAACATTTAAATATTTTAAAATAAAACATTATTGGTCTATTAAATTATAATATAAATATCAAATGTATGAGTAATCAGGTCAAATCTACTGGGAATAATAAATATTATGATATTGATATTTTAAATTTGAATATACTGTTTCACTTTAAAATTAAAAATAAGGATATAATTAATATATTATACTCTATTCCATTTATAAATTAACAGCTTCAACGCATGAAAAATATTTGAGTCTCTTGGATTTTTAAGGCAGATTTACTATTAATTGTCATAAGGTCATGTGCGTGAACTAAGAATCTACTGCCTGATTTATACTTAAATGGAATAAAGTACAGGCAAGTATTTAAAATTTTACATTTTTATATTTATATTACCATTAAAATAAATTTTTATTAAAAGAAGAAAATTAACATTTTAAATGTCAATCATAAATAAATATTCTAATACATTATTTATATTTGTTAATTCAATCAAATATAGATATAACTAATACTTTGTTATTCTTCAATTTGTTATCTTCACTAGCCTACTTGAATAATAAAATATTTTTAGAAATAACTAATAATATTAATATTTTATCTTTGAATTTAACATCAATTCCTAACTGACTTTTATATATTATGACACAATTCATATATTATCATAATTTATCCAAGATTAATTGCATTTATACATACATATTATTTAAACTGTCATATTATATTAAATGTAAATATTGAACTAAATGCATGACAAAATACAATAATAATTATTATTACAATAAAATATTACAAGTATTAGGATAAGTAAAGGTAGGATAGCACAATAATTCATAAATAGTTTATTTATTAGAGTTCTAAGCTCGATAAATTAATTACAAAATTGTATTACAATAAACAGTGATTTTTTGAGTTTCTGCATGAACTTTAGTAATTAATTATATTGGTTTTATAACCATTACAAAAATTAGATAAAATTATTTTATATACTCTTATATCAATATAATTTTTTTTTTATGCGAATTAATGCACGATAAAATACAAATTTTAATTAAAACAAAACAATAGATTATAATCCAAATCAATTGAATTTAAAATCAGGTAAATATTGAATTGTGTAACAATAATCTTATATATATTGCACTAACACAAATATATGCACGAATAAAATGCCTAGTTACATATATTTACATTTAGATATGTGATAAATAAACAAATAATTATTATTGATGATCTGAAATTTAAGTACTTAACATTTGTTAGACCCACCACATTAAAAGTAAAAATAAAAATAATTTAATTATATCAACATTAATTGTGTGTAGCTATATTATTTTGAATAAGTACTTAAAATATTTAAATTACTTAATTGCACCATTGTTACCCTTATACGACTAATAAAATAAAAATTTGCTAACCTCCCACCACCTAAAAAATAATGCTGGATAATATTCCCTGGCAAATTAAACTAATAAAAATAAATAAATAAATAAGTACCTATACAACAAAAATAAAAACCCTTTCAAAATTTAAAAAAAAAAATAAAACAAAAATAAAACAATATGCCAGCCCGACGAGATAAATATTTAAACAACATTTTTTTTTTTCTTTTTGGTAGGTACGTACATTTTTTCAGTAATTTATAAATATATATAAATTTAAATCTTACATACTAACAACTTTACGTAAACAAATATCAAATAGTAATGTTTACACATTTTTTTTATCCTGCTACGATTGACTTTAAATAGGCCATCTCGAGCTATCACAATCGACTTATTGCACTTTCAGATCGCGTTTTATGCTATGTTTAAGTAATAATTTTAACTAAATAATTTTTTCATGTAAGACTCATCAATTCATTTAGGTAACGGTAAATTGTTTTAAAGATTTGAAAACATATACTTTATAACAAAATATTTCTACAGTCAGTGAGTAAATGTATTGCACATCAAGATTATAAATTAATATATATATTAATAATAATATTTAGAAATATAAATATATGTATATGAAAATTATAAAATTCCAATAATGAAAAAATGTAATAAATAATTATACCGGGAATATTTATATACAACCATAACTAAATTATAAAATAAATTAGATTTTATTTTGAATTTGTATTTTTGGATTAATAAACTTTCTCATTAGTAAATAATATAAAACAAGTGAAACTTGTAACAATAAAGTAACACAATATTGAAAAAATAATTTACAATATTGGTGATAAAAAATTTTCTAAAAATTATTTAAAAAAAAGCTCATATAAAATTTAGTTAAGTTCAATGAATTTAAAAATATATAAATATATTAAGTAAAAAGGTCTGTTAAATAATAAACTGATTATTTGAGAACAAATTGAGCAATCCATCAATGTGCCAGATGAAATAATCATAATTAAGTACTTCATATTTTAAATAAACTATTAAGATACCAAAAATAACTAAATTCAATGAACAAAATATTCATATATACATGTATATATGTGTTTATGTGTATCTTTATGCATAAATAATTCTAGTATATTTAGACTCTGGAAGTATTGTTAACAAGATACAAATGTTTTTAAACTTCTTTAGTGGAAGCACCAGTAACAGGGGATGGAGGGGCAGCTGTAAGATTTAACTTATTTAAATGTTTATAGTTTATGTGTGTTTTCAAATTATCTCTTCTATAAAAGTCTTTAAAACAAATGCCACAACGATACTGCTTAATGCGATCACATTCATATCGTACATGACGGTAAAGGTGATTTCTATTTCGATAACTACGCGGACACTTTGGACATGGGAAACGTGGTTCAGTAGCAGTGGTAGTGCCATCAGAATTCTCAGGTGATGCGCTAGTTGTCATTGGCTGTTGAGTAGATGATGTAGATTGTCTAGGCGCTGTAGCTAGAGTTGAATGGAATGTTTCCGAAGTACTGGTCCAGTATTGTAGACGTGCTTTGGTCAATGGATCCAACATCATCCTGTTATATTTTGTAGATGAAGCTACGATACAAACAATTATTATATTAGTTTAAAATGGCTAATAAAATTATATAAGTAATAATATAATATTTATTCAGAAACCCTTTTAAATTGCATTATACACCAAAAGCCCCATGGGACTGTACACATTAAGCAGGGTTATAAATTTAACATTTATGAATAAATATATCAAGTACCCAATGAACCATAAGAAAAAATACACCCAAAATATTCAGACTTACCACAAGATAAAATATAGCTCTGCCACCAACCATATCCCATGCATAAATTAGGAATGTTTAAAGCAAAACATAGAATAAAATGTTAGTTTAATTTTTAAAAGGTTATTAAAGTGATTGATGATATTTAAAAGTAATATTCTTAGATTATTCCATTGTACTTTTCTTTTATTAATCTGAAACAGAAAACATTAGACTAAAATTAATAAATTTATAAGTTTATTCATAATTAAATATTGTGGTTTTTTTAATACCTAAATTTATAAAGAAAAATATATAGTTTTTGGTTGTTTTACTCTATCAATGTATACAAATATATATGTATCAATATAAACAAATTCTTATCAATTCTAACTAAATTACACAATTAAACTCTTCTAATATGACATATATCAAATTGTATATAATACTTTAAAATTGATTAAAAAAAATTATAACTGTATTTATATACATAAATATATATAATCTAAAATACATTATTATATAAAATTAAACAGTATACAGTTTTAAAATAAAAGTATACAAGAAGTTCCAAACAATCTAGTTATGGATACATAATTGTAAATACATTTTAAAGAAATGTTCTTTATTATACCGTCCTCAACTCCTTCTTTATTTGTGCAACATAAATTTCATTAAGTAGTTTAAGAAAATTTCAAAATAGCTTAATTATAGAAATAAGTCCTATATATCACTAAAAAGAAGAATAGACCATTAGTTTAAAATGTATTGAATATAAAATGACAAATAATTTTGCGATAACATAAAAATATTTATAATAGTGTAAATGACAGTTTTTTTTTCAACTATTTAGCTTTACAAAACCACCAACAAATTATATATTATCTATAAAGACATTAAATTGATGTACTTATAAAACATTTTTAGGTAAAATATTAATTAAGTGTCCAAAATTCATAGTTAAAAATTAACATAAAGACCCTACATAGCAAATTACTTTACCTGGTTCTTATGCTAGAAAATACAAAAACCACGCATCTATTCTATTTAACATTATAATATAACCCTGAAGTATAAAATATAAACTTCATAATTATCGATGAATAAAAAACATTTATCGGTTTCCAAAATAAGCACTAAATAATATTTAAGATAAACTTTAAATTAATTTATAGTATAGTATCTGTGATACTTAATCTTAATATCAATGTAGTACAAAAATAAATTTTAGACTTCAAAAAAAATATCTATGAAAATATATAACTACAAATTTTTTAGTTATATGGATAAATTTTCTTGACATTCTGTAGTCTTATCCTCTGACTTCATTTTTACTAAATTATTATTTTATCTAGTTAGCTTATATGCACCTACCTAGTATGAATTAAAAATATTCTTTTGAATATAAAAAATGTACATTATATACTATAAAAATATCGTGGATTAATAAAATAAGTTTTACATAGTTAGGAATTATGCAAAGTACATAAAAACAAATATCAAAAATATTAATTTTTATATAATGGATAATTTTTAACAATTACATTTTATCATTTTGTCTCAATTAAGTTTGAGAAGCTAAATTGTTTATCAAAATTACTATAATAGACTTTTATGCTAATTTAAAAAAAAATGTATTTTGAGTACTAAACCAATAGAGATAAAATGTTGATAATTTCAATAAAAAATTGACATATTATTAAAGTACATATTAAATTCAATGTCATCATATCTACTATAACTAAAGAATAAAACCCATTTAAAAAATATGAATTATAACTTTATATAACATTATCAACAGCTAAATAAATTGAATAGTTCAATCAGTTAATTTAGTCTACTCCAACAAATAACATGTTAATTTAGTCTACACTAACATACAACATTTTTCTATTTACCATTGAATGTTTTTCTTAATAATTCAAACTTATTTAGTCTTTATATAATTTACAGTATCTTTTAAATGTAATAATAAGCTAATAAATAATACAATTAAAAAATCTAATAATTAAGTATAAAACAAAAATTAATTAATTAAATAAATAACCATGTCTGGTACCCGCATGATTTTGAAGATTAGATTTTCTATATGATTTATAAGGGCAAAGAGGACATAAATATGAAGGCTCTTTGCCACATTCGAGTCTTGTATGAAGTCGATAACTAGTTTTTGAACCATACATTTTTCCACAAGCACATTTATAAGGCTTAATCCTTTCTACAGATTAAACAAAAAAAAATATTATAATAAGTATAATGGATTAATAAATAATCAAGTTAACACTAATATCTATTTTATAACACTTAAAATTATCTGTAGTGATCAAATCATTAGATAAAAGATATAATTATTATATATTTTACTTAAATTAAAAACTAAATATCTTATACATTTTAAATATTTTGTATCAAGTATTTAAAAATTTAAAACTATTCAAACTTCAAATGTATTTTGAGATACATCAATTGTAAATATATGCTCTTTTTACCACTGTGATGTTGTTGTATTTATAAAACTATATAGCAAATAATAATCATATTTAAAGATAATACAAGAATATATATACATTCTTTTAGATAGACTCTAAATTGCAGTGTTTAAACATGAATTAATATAATATTATAAAAAAAATATAAAATTAAGAAAATGTTTTTAATCACATTTTATTTATAATTTATTATCAAATGCATATATAATTCTTTCAAACGAAACAAATATGTACATTTTACAGCTCTCAATATATTTTTATTATACTTATTTTATAATAAACATTTTTTAATTAAAAACTTTTATTATTTATGTATAATCAGTACAACATTTTATAATTTAAAAATTTTACAATTAATAATGTATAATCTAATACTTATTATAAGCTATACAAATATAAACTTACAATTTTATAAAATATTAAAATACTAATATTAATATTGTTTAGATAGTATTAAAATAATGAGTTTTGTTAAGTCGTACACAAAAAAGTAATTCATTAAATGGAAATTATTGACTTTCACTAATTATAAATGTCAATAATCATAACTATGCAAAATAATATTTTTAATTAATTACTCATTATATACACACATTAATAAATATAAATACATATAAAATATTAATAGTTAATAATGAAATATATAACATACTCTATTTGAAAAATAACTTTGTTTTAATAGCAATTCATTTTGGTTATATAATTAAAGGATCCAGTGCAAACACCGGCTGTCTCCGCTTTTTTTCAAAATATGTTTTTATATTATCTGACAAAGAATAATTGTTTCTACATTTGATACATTTCAATGCAATAACCAAGAATGTTTGTTCATTAATTAATAAGCTAATATCATGCAAACGGAGATGTCTGGGGTAGCTTTTTATGCAATAACTAGATATCTCCCTTAACAATTTCAAAAAATAGAGATATATTGTTCTAGGCTCTTCAATTACTATACTAAGATTCGTGTATAAATATTACACATATTAATTATTAATATTCCATTTATTCAAAATTTCTTGGAAGCACAATTTATCAGTTATTATTAGGAGATAACTGTTAATAATAATTAGGAATTTTAAAAAATATAGATATTATGTAAGTATATACTGAGAGTATACTAATGCAATATTCATTAAATAAATAATTGTTTAAAAAAATAACAAAACATTTTATTGCTATCTTTATATTATTTTTTATAAGTTTTTAAATAAACCTAATAGGTATTTTTATACTAAAATAATTTACTCTTAAATAAATTATATTGACAGATATGACAACAAAAATATAATAATTACCATGTTATGGAGTCTAATTAAAAATATTTCATTAATTTATATTATCACAAACCATTCTTTACATTTCTCTTTTAATTGTAGTTTAGTTCAATAAATCCTATTCTTTAAAAAAAAATACCAAGGAGACTAGTATTTATAAATTAAAAAACAGAATGATTATAATCCAATGTGTACCCATATTATATTATATAATATACACCTTTTTAACAATTTATAAATTATTAATTTAACAATATTAAACCACAAAATGAGAAATAAACTGATCAGTTTTAATAAGTGAATGTGATACAGGTACACAAAATTTAGCGCTAACATCTTAAAAATAATGCATATGACAACCAATAAAATTCTTTATTAATTTAATAAGTAGTACAATCAACTTAGTATGTTTACTATGATAGCATCGTTTTAATACCAATATACTAAAAACTTACTAATTTATGATATCTATATTTAATAAAACAATTAAGTTGATTTTTGATCCAGTATTATGATCATAGGTGTAACTATCAGGGATATGATAGGCTATGGAATTATATTATTTTGTTTTACCATCATACTTAAAGTATTTTTCAATAAAAATGGGTAGTTTTTCTAACATTAAATGACATTTTCAACAAATATTCATAAATTAGCTGTTGATCCCTATTAAGAATAATTTAAATAAATGCACTTTTAATATATATTTATGTTCTAGTCACACCAACTTAGTAAAAGGACAAAAAATCTTCATGAATAAACAATTGTCCAAGTGAAGCTTACAGTCTTATTATAGATGGACCATTTAACACGTTCACTGCGTATCAAATTAGTATGTACGTTCGTATGTGCGGAAGAGAATTGTGGTTGTTTTTTTTTACACCAATTGGCGTCACCCGCACCTTATGCACATTTTTTGGTCAGATGCTGTTTGACACCAAATGGCGTCATGACTTTAAATGATTCATATCATATCAAAATATTATTCACACACAGTAACAGAGACATATTATTACAAATTATTGCTTTTTAATTAATTTATTTTAATAAAATAACAATATTGAAATTTCTAAAAATAGATTAAATAATTTACTGACTAAAAATAGAAATATTGACCTGCGGTTTGTACGTACTTATTGAATAATGTTCAAAGATAAGGCTGACAAAATATTATTTATTTAATCCTAATGCTGACTGAGTTATAGTGCATTGAAAATAAAGCCGCGAATGACGTCAAATGGTGTTATCCGCAGTGAATGTGTTAATGAGTAAATTTAAAGTTACCAGTCAACAAATTTTAGTCACTCTAGCAACAATTAACTAAACTACGCCTATAGCCATGATTATTACATTGACATAAATACTTATAACTTTACATAATAATTGCCAATATTATGACTCATTTAATTTATTATTAATCAACAAACTTATACTAAATGAGATATTTTATTCATCAATAATCATTAAAAGGTATTCATTTTTAAGTTAGAAATTAATATTTTTTTTACTTAACATTACCTTGATGAAATAAAAGAAAAAAAATGTAATTAAGCATGCCAATTTATAAAAATGAATTTTAATAGTTTTTTTGAAAATAAAATTATGAATTATTTTAAAAATAAGAAATACTTACATAAATTAGCTACTATTTACAAATATAACATTCATCACTAGGATTAATGTTCACTTAAAAATAAAATTAAAAATACTTGAAGTATTACATTTAGTATATAATATGATGTATAAGTATAATTAATATATATTATTTACTAATAATTAAGAAAATATATAAGTTTTAGCAGTATTAAAACTTGTTCAAAATATTTGTATGTTTAAAATTGAAATATGTTTAATAATCGTTATGTTTCTGTACATAATTATATTGGGTTATTATAATAAGGATTAATATATTTTTTAGACAATATCAGAATTGTATAATATATATTATATATATATATATATATATATATACAATAAAATAAAGTCATTCAGTCTGAACTACACACCGATGTTTACAATAAGTATGTTTCTGTAAGGCTATTTTCTGGTATGCTTTGTATGCACAATGGTCACATTTGAATTGTGGTTCTTTTCCACATTCTAATCGCATATGCAGACTTAAACTTGTCTTAGACTTGTAATTTTTTCCACAAGGACACACCCATCGACCATCAACCAACTGAACATTATGCATTGATACAGAAGGCTTCCTGCCTCTGTGCGCCAAGACGAAATGTATACCTGGTGATAAACGTTAACTATGGTTACCTTTATATTCAAAAAATGTATACAATATTAAGTTGAATAAAAGCTAAGCAAATTTAAAAAAAAAAAAGAAGTTTGGGTTTTCAGTCCATTAGTTTCAAGTTGTTAATTATACACTCAAATTATGTAAAAATATTTTTTCTATAAATTGCAAAAATATAACTAATTACTTGGTATAGTTCAAATTGTTTTTATAAATTTATATTTATTCCATCTATTCCACATTTTAATCTCACTCAACAAATATTTATATTTTAAACTGATATTATGTACCATATTAAAAAATAACATTTTTATTATAAATCTTATAATTTATTCCTTTCTTTATAAATCTGTAAAATTTGTTTACAAACCAATGACTTAAAAAAAAAAAAAAAAAAAAAACAACAAATTATAACAGAAGGAAAAATTCATCTGTTGCGTTACAAAAGGGAAATAAATGACAATTGTGAAATTATGTATGAATATACGATGAAAAAAATAACTAAATTGTGTTAACAAAACTTGATCGCAACAGTAATTAAAAAAAAATACACACAATACATTCTATATCGATTGAAAATTGATACAGAAATCATTAAAAATTACTACCATACAATAATTAACAAATTACATGAGATATGTATCAGCACTGAGCATATACAGATAAATTTTAACACAAATATTATTATAAAAAGTGTGAATAGTGTTCAAAAAATGAAAGTAAATTAAGTGTATACAAAAAACTAATCAAATTATAAAATGCATATAACAATAAATTAATTTTGAGGAATATTGAATGATTTTAAAAGGAATAATAAATTTTAATATTTTTTTATTTTAAATGAGTAGGAAACATGGTAATTTTGATGATATTACTATTAGGTTCAACAAACTTTTCCGAGGAATAATTTTGAAGTAGTTAGAACAACAGAAAGTAGATTAAAGTTGTCACTCGAACTTCTTATACTGAGTCAACTCTGCTTTTGTAGTGTAATATGATGACAACCAACGCAACTGAAGGCTCCAACAGAAACTGGGAAAAAACATAAGGAAACAATATAAAAGACACAGAACTACAATGGATATAAACAATAACTGGAAAATCTGATAAAAAGAAGATAATTTTAATCAAATATATCTAAATTAAGACAATCAACATAATAGATCAGTAAAATTATGTGCTATACACTAAATTATGTTGGTTTTCATAAATGACAAATTTTATTTTATTATTTTTAAGTCTCAATACTATATGTATAGGATCTAATGACTTTTGATTTCACATTTTAAATAAAGGTATTTTTAAATAATTTAAAGAGTTAATAAATATATATGTATAAATTAAACTTAAGGGGCAACTGCAAATTTTAATTTGAAAAAAAAAGTAGCTATTGGATTTCTCATTAAAAATCTTTACTTAATGAATTATAAACAATATACTTTAGACAAATTAAAAAATACAGGACATACCTTACTTATATTTTAATTATACTGGTTTTTAAGGTTTTACTTTTTTAATGGTGACATACATTTTTAGTTGAATACTTAGAATGATAGAATTTACTTCTTAACAATGTTTATGATAAATATAACTAGAACAAAAATAGAAAAAGACTTAAAATTTAAATGAACAGAATAAAATGAAAACTGGAAACTTGTTGTCTACAACTTAACACATTTTAATTTAAAACCCAAAAATACGTCTTCTACAGTTGACATTTTATATAAATAAGGGTGTCCTCCTCGCTATAAATGTTTATTTGGAAAACAATATTAGGTAGAAAATTATAAAAAATAATATTTTTTTTCTGTTAAACAATGTTTATGAGGTTATAGTAAATTTTATTTTAATTAGTAAGACATTGAAGATCACAACAAACATATATTCAATTTCATTGATACAGCTACAGAAGGTGATTTGTACAAAAGAACCATCAACAGTAGGTACATAAAAACATTTTTTTTTTTTTTAGAAACACAAGAATTGACTTTGAAAATTAGTTATTACAAAACTATCATAACTATTTATCAAAAGTTATCCATTTATCTTAAACAAAAAAAAAGATGTAAATTAAATTAGTAGAATTATTTAAAACATTCTGATTAGAATTAAATATTTTTACTCAATTTGTTCAATTTCTATAACAAAAGGTATGATATAATATAATCGATAAAAACGATGTTTGATACTTTAAAACTTTATTTAAAATAAAAACTAGTTTATAATTAATATATTAAAAACTGTTGAATAACTACTACATAAGTGCAAATATAATATTTAATGTCTTAATGATTGAGAGATAATAAAATAAATATTTACTTATTTAATTTTTATGTTATCAAAAACAATTCATCAAATTATACTTAGAAAAAATTTCAATATGCCTACAAATAATTTTGAGAAAAATCAAATTTAAATATGCATCAAAACTTATATATTTTCATTCATAATTTCATGAAATTAATTTTGAACTTATCTGAAAAATCTCACAGAGTATCTAATCATACTTACATTAATTAATAATTATTATTTTTAAATAATAATAAACAATCACTAATTAATGTTAATACATAATTAAATATGATATTCAACTCAATCTGAAAAACTTAATAAAGCAATTTCATATATTGATAAATTAATATAAATATATAAACAAAGTATTTATGTATTACCTGGTTACTTGAATTTCATTTTTTCATTGTTCATGCTGAAGTCTGAAATACTAAGGAATTCTTAAGGAATATTAAAAAATAATTAAATTATATCTATTGTATATTATGTAAAATTGAAGCACCTAGCATTTTAATATAATCAAAATTATTATTTATTAAGTACACAATATTATAGTTATTTGTTAACAATACTTACTTTACTAACGTATGTTTAAGTATTTTTAAAAGATATACACTTGACTCCTGAAATGTACAGTTAATGTAATAGGACTAAAATTAATCCATAGATTACAATAGCATACAATCACACATAGTTTTGAATAATTTATCTTTAAAGCTAATTAACCTTGGTTACCAATACTTACCTTATATTAGACATTTTCAATCCAAATTATAAATAATCATATTATAATAAATACAAAATTAAACATAAAATAATAATAAAAAAATGTAGTGGGTACATCAATTTTGTTGAACTTAAATATTTTTTCTGTTACACAACACTGTAATTTAACTTGAAAAACAAATCACTTTAAATAAATATCACAAATCTGACTGATAAACATAAATATTTAATTACGCACAAGTAAATATAGTTATTTTTTGATAATGTCTAAATTGTAATAAGGAATTATTATTTTAGTTCATTAAAAGAAAAACCAGAGAATCATTTCATCAATGCACTTGGATATACTTAATATTATATTTTTAAATAAACATTTTACTTCATAGCTATAAAACTTAATTGCATGATAATTAATAAAACCCTAATACTCTTTAATTATAATAAATACAATAATCATTTTTGTATAAATATCCATAAATTCTTCATAAAAGCAAAATAAAATATTTAAAAAAAAATGTATAATATAAATTATTTTTGAAAATAAAACATCACTTCAGTAAGTGTAAATAAATAATAAGGAAATAATATTTTTAAGTATCTCTTAAGATGTGTTGGATGAATATGAATCATAAACAATTTAAAAACTTGAATATATATAATATATTTTAAAATAGAAGTTAATAAATAGAAGGTACTTATCAAAATTAAATCCATCGACAAGGCAATTGAATGAAATGTGTAAGCAAGGAGGATTACATATTCCATTCAAAGTTTGCCTTGTGTCTTGGCATAAATTCATTAATTATATCTCATCAGAATTTGAGTTATGGAAATGATTATTTTTATATAATTATAATTTAGCAATCAAATTAACTAATCCTACCTTATACTCAACTGATGCTTTATTCAAAAAATTATACTATTCAATGAATACTTTTTAAATTAAAAAAATAATAATTGTTTTAAAATTTAAATCCAAATGCACAGATGAATATTTTTTGTCTCCTTCAACAAACCTTTAGTTGTAACCATTAACACATTTGTCAGATTTAGCATCTTGATTTAGGGCCAGATACAACTGAAAGCGTATAAAAGCAAAAATCTCAACATATAACTATTACTTTGAACATAAAAAAGACCAGCGAAAATAACATTAAATCTCACTCTTCAATAAATACCATTTATTATATTTGATATAATCAATTATATTTAACATAATAAGCTAAGCAAAACTTACCAGTATTTCTTCATAATCTTCAAAGGGACAAAAATAAAAGATTCTCTGATTTTTATCTTAAAACTAAATATGTATTTAAACTTAAGTGTAATTGAAACGCCATAATGTACCAAATATAATAAAATAAAACTTCATAGAAACAAAAAAACAGACTGCAACTAAAAATTAACCACAGTTCAATAAATATTATGTTTACTACTTAAATTTAATTTAAACTATTTAAACAAGACAAATTCATTTAATAGTAATTTCTAACTAAAACTATAAATATTTAACACAAAATTATGTTTAATTTTAACTTCCAGGTTTTATATTATATGTTACATTAATGAGATTTATAATAATAAATCAAAGATTAAAAAATTAATAGACTGAAATTACTTGATAATTTTACTTTTTTGCTAAAAAAGCTTTACCATCAGAAGTGCGCTTAATATAGAGAAAATAAATTTCAGTATTTGAATTAAATCGATGGCAAATTTTTTAGTGTTATAAACAATTTTTATCCACTTACCTTAAAAGTTACCAAACATGGACTTACTGCAATTTAGATGCCAAGTCTGAAACAAAATATTGTTAACTTCATAAATAACAATATAAAGTATTTCTTTTGTTAAACTATTTATTTATCTTAGTGAAATAATCTCATCCAGTATACCAATCAAGATACCTATATTATAAATTAAAATGTTATTAATAACATAATTATAGAAATAATTGCAGATTTAATAAATAGAAAATAATGAAGAAAAATGAGCATGCACATAAGGGAAAAATTACAAAATAGAAAATAAAAACATATAAAAAAATAAAAAACATAAGTAGTAAAATCACATGTTTGATCATTATTTTTAATTATAGAAAAACTGTTTATTTTTCAGTGTTTAAATTTGGTATTTTCTATTGAACGTTGTGATCACTTAATAACAATTAAGTAATTTAAACATGAAATATTTTTTTTTATAATCTTTTCTGTCAAAATTTTCAATAAAATGCATTGAAGATGCAACTTTAATAAAATTTATATCAATGGAAATCATTTCAGTTGTTAATAATGAATAGATTAATTGTAAATATCTATACTATTATATAAAATTGTAAAAGTATTTCTAGTACCACTTTTGACAATAAAAAAAAAGTATAAAGTTCATAAAAAATTAAAAACAATTATACCTATACTATATACATATATTGTGCGGCACAATGCCCCGTGGGTTTACAGCTACCTGAAACCTGACCATTTTGTTCGTCAAATTGTATTGTGTTTGATATCGGGGTGTAAATATGAATAATATTGTTCCGAGAAGTTTATCGCACATACGCCGACAGCATGTATACCCAATATTCATATTAATCTATACTATTATATAAAATTGTAAGCAGTTTTTTCTACAACCGCACTAACCGAGAAAACTACTGAACTGATTTTAACTGTTATATCCGATACTCTGGCACTATACTGAAGGTTTTAGTACCACTATTGTCAATAAAAAATAATTATAAAGTTCTTGAAAAACTAAAAAACAAAGCTAATTTTTTTATTTATACCAAATACTCCTACAATTGATCTGTTATTCACAATTTAATTTTATTTGTCACTACAGTTATAATCATTTACATACTCTATCGTTAATAAAAACATTTGCCAAAATTAAAAACTACAAAATATAATACAATCTATACTATTATATAAAATTGTAAGGGTTTTTTATCTGTATTTATTTTTAATAAAAATATATTTATCATTTATACCGCTAGAAAAATTTCAATCTGTTTTCATTAACCGTTTTTTATATTTACTTGCCAATCACATTAAACAATAATATTTGAATAAAAATTCTACATATCATGGTCCAAAGGCAAAATAAACAACCAATCACGGGCGAAGTCGTGACAGATCGGCTAGTTGAATTATAAAATGTAAAACTAGAACAAAACTAAGGGTTACAGACTTGAATGTTATAAATATATAATATAACTAGTTGTACATGTTATTCATATTTAAATTAATTCTAAAATTATTAATTAAATAAACACTAGAAAATACTACTTTAATTTTTAGACTTTGATTAACCTAAAACTTACTCTACAAAAAAATGTTTAATTTTACTTTTACAAACAGGGAAATTAATGATTTAATAATTATTTTAATTGAAATGCCAATCGGTCATTCATGAACATGCATTAAATGAAAGAAGAAGACATTTTAAAGAAATTTTTTAAGATGATAAAAGAAAAAAAAAATACACATAAGGAAGGAATAATTATTGTTTCATAACAATAAATTAAATACAATTATAGAGAAATTGTGCAGGAAAAAAATGTTAGTTTCTAAAGTCAAAGTATCAATTGATCAATGTAATAACTGCTAAACAAGAACTAAATTTTAAACCATTTATAAAATTCAAATTATTAATATATATATACACATACATACATACATATAAGTTTCAAATCCTTTTTTATATAAAATTAGATTTGAATATTTAAACTATATTACTAATTTTGAAAAAAAAAATAGGTATTTTAGTATTATTTTGCAGCATATAAATCCAAGACTCAGCAAGAACATAATATTATTAGAATTTAAACCTTATAATATGTATGTATCAATAATACTTCAAATAATACCTACTATGAAATAACAAATAAATCACTTAATTATCTAGGCAATTATTATGGTTTCTAATTGCATAACTAATGAAACAGTTAATGAATTTAAATAAAAACACCAATCGTAATATTATGTATCAATGACAACAAAAAATAAGGTAAAAAAGTTTACAATAACTATAATTGCTTAGAATAAATTTAAATTTGTAAACCAAATATGAACTACTTATCTATTTATATTGATAAGAAATTGTATATGTAAACAAAAAATGCCACACAAACATGTTTTATGATTATTTCAAATTGATAAATTCTAATGACATTTATTTTTACCAGAGACCAGAGTAACAATTTACAAATGATTTATATATGTTTATTTATACTGTTATAAATGATAGTAGGCATATAATAAATGATGAAAAATACATAGAAAATTGAAATCAACAAAAAATTGTAGATATCAAGTATAGGTCAACTACCTATAGGTCCTATGGGAATAAATAAAAAAAAAATTTAAAAAGTTTTTGAAATAGGTAAACTAATTTAACTTCAAGTTTTAACAAAGCAGTATTGATAATACACAAACTTAACTACATAATATTGAATAAGGGGATTATGACTGATAAGGATCAAATAATGTAAAAAAACATATTAAAACAACTGAATCACATGTGAATTTTGATTGTAGTATCTATATTGAGTAGAAAACAACCAATTTGGAATGAATAATTAGAAAAATGTCAATAAATTTATATAAATTTATAACAAGAATACTAAGATAGCTTTCAAATAATGTATTATAATTGATAAGAAATATAGCTGGATTCACCAAGAAAAGTTTTCAAACTTAACAAAGAACTGTGCTTAGTTTTTAAGAATCTGAATCAATCTGACAAGAAACAATTATTCGTAATAGAATAGTTTATGACGACAGTCTGATAAACACTCGTTGAAGTCTATACATTGCACAACTGATAAAGCTAAATTACAAACATGACAAAACACAAAAATAGAAAACAAAAATTTTAAAAATCCCTTGATAGTTAGAAAAACTTGATTCACATTAGCGTCCGAGTTAGTCTTTAGTTAATATCTTTAATACATAATATTATGAATATGTACTTAAACGATACACGGGAATCTTGACTTAAAAACTTTCTTACGATTGGCAACAGACTACTGTGGGACAAGGTACCCTAGGGTTGTAATAAAAATGAGATGACATTGATGCAGTTCTGGAAACTGAATGGTACTCACTGGACAGTAACGTCGAAGCCAAAGCAATTTGTACGGCGTCACCTCTTCTCAATCGTCGCGCGCAGGCAAGTCAGCGGTACAACGGCACAACCCACCGGTGTCCACTAGGCCTTCCGGCAGCCAGCGAACTCAGCCGGTGGTCGCGGGTGGCCGGACGACGCAAACGGCCAACGGAACAGTCACGCGCACTCCTAGCGACCAGCGTTAGCCGCATCCCCGGCGGCGAAACAATTACGGAAACTCAAAAACTAGAAATTCAGACGGCGAAACCCGAAAAAATTTAGAAGGTGGATAACGGAACTACGGAACTTAGGGAACGAAACAAGGGGACACGGACGACCCATCGACGCGAAACGGAACACGACGGACTTACCGCCACTGCGGCCACCTATGGCCGGAGGGGGGATGTTGTCCCAAACATCAGTGAAGGGACGCGTAGGGGGGATCGTATCACGAGAATGACGACGGTCGTGGAAGAGAAAACCTTGGTTCTCGTTCGGTCCATCAGCCACTGCGGCTGTGCACGCCGCCCGGGTAGTGGAGAAAAAAACTCACGTAAACATTTTAATTCTGCAGCTCGCAACGGCATTGCAACTGCACCAGTGCAGCTTATTCCACAATCGTTGGTTATCCGGTTGATTGTCGGCGTTTTCGTGTACGCCGCCTTACACCGACCGTTTTACGCAACGTTAACAACCGTTGACAGTATCACGAGGCCCGGGGACCAGTGTGACCAATAGCCGTCAACTGTCGACCAAGAGGTCAAGGTCTCGGAAAACTTCACTCCAAGAATAAACATTTTTTTAATCACATCGGTGATCGTACCATACAGCAGATTATCTATCATACACGACGTATATTCACGTATTTGACACAGCGTTACAATTTACAATAAATCTACAGACTACAGTAGTACGGTCAATCTACGACTGTCCTTTCCATGGCTCAACAATACCATATCATATGTTTTATAAATTTATTATATTACTAAATACTAATGATTTACCTATATTATGATATATGGACATTCCATAATAAAATAATTTTAATTTTTAATTCATACGGAAACACATACATAGTGAATAGAAAATCCGCGTTTGACAATGTTATTAGCTACATAAAAAAAATTGAAAATGTTACATACGAAATAATATTATAATGATATAAAATGAAAGTATTTAGGTAGAGTTATTTTTTAGAAGTTGTACAATTTATTGTTGAGGGGAATTTTGAAAATCGAATGAGAACCACTACTTTCTATTTATGCATTGGGTGCCTCAAACTATTTCTCCATTAATTTTAATGGTAAAAAAATGTCTTTAAATGACATTTTTGTTGTTTACCAAGTTAGTAATTTATTACTCAACACTCAAGTATCAGTATATTGTATATATACCTATATACTTAGGTGTTAAACACTAATACGTTTTACATGAAACTTGAATTGTTTATATGCATTGAATATTGAATAATGTACTCTTTAAAATAATGACTATATTCAATATCGGAAAAAGACGTTGTATGTATAGTCTTTTTAGTAATTGTTAGTTATTTGTTACAATCCCGCCACCACACAATATAAAATTTATCACCACCACCGAACGACTGTGTCAAATATTCTATGATATTAACTGTAATATACCTAATGTAACAAAAATTTCAAATAATGGTAAATAATAATAATAAACTATTTACAGTTAATAGTGGCATAGTTAATAATTATATATTTATATGTAAAAAAGATTAGAGAATTTTATAAAAATCCTTAAATACCACACATTTTATTTGTTTCTATTAGTAATAATTTGTGTTGTAAAAGTCAAATGCTAGTTATAAAATATAACACGAAATAATTCTATAAAATTAGTTTTTATCAAAATTTAAAAAAAAAGCTTTTAACGTTTTAAGACAGATAATATGAATTTTCAATTACAATTACATACTAATATACAATATAACAATGAGCCGACATTGGCGACAACATACTAACATGATCAAAACACAATTATATTAAAACACAATTTCAAATATTATGAGAAGCATCGGCCATATTTAGACCAATTTCAAGGCTAATAAAGGGGGCCATGATCCAGAGGCACAATTTTTCTGAATGGGACGCAAATTTTAAAACTACACAGTGGCGGTGCCAGAAAATGGGTAAGGTAGGGCCATGGCCCTACTTGAAAATGTCTGGCTCTACCACTGGCCTAACCTTGGACATTATAATATACTAATTTTTAATTTTTTGTGGCCTGCCTTATAATTGTTAGCCTTCCATAGTCCCATTGGCTCTACCTAGAAAATAATCCTGGCGCCACCACTGAAACTAGTAACTACATAAATATTAGTAACACTAGTAAATAAATACAGTAGTCCACTTATTTTCTTTAAACGTTTGAGATTCGAATAGGTATACTCATTGTGGAAAATTAAAATTAATAGTAAAAAAAAATATATTTATTAAATAAAAAGTTTTTATGAAAAACTTAGTTACCTGTTATGATAATAATTATTATAAGTTATTTAAGAGTTATACAAGAGCAGTCGACAGTTGTTGTTTAAATTTAGAAAAAATCGTTAACATTATTAACTATATATATATTTATGTACCTTAGAGGATAACAAACAACCGATTTAAATATAATAAAAAAAATATAGTATATACCTATTATAATTTAATTATATTAAAAAATATATATTTCAATCCAAGCTTAAAAAAAATGTCTTAAGTAAAAATCAAAACTAATTATACATTTATACTCGATCCTTTCAGCTATACTTTATCATAAACGAATAATATACTATTTTTGTAAAATAACGATTTTTAAGGAGTTTAGTATAGGCAATTATATAGTAAAATTATTGAATCTTACAACTTTCAAGCTTTCCACTGCTCTCAGAGACCAAGATATACCATACGTATACCTATAAACTATAAAAACTTCAATACATTTTTAAAGAATTAAAAAAATAATAAATACTTGGTAATTCAAACATTGTTTAACCCGAGTGGCCAGTATACACTCGATGATTATAATGACATGTTTTTTTTTTTAGTCTGCAACTAGGATTTCTACGGAATAAAAGACAATAATAAAAACACAATTTGTAAAAGAATACATTTATCACTCCGTTTATAATCTAAAATTACAATTTTTCAAGGTATGAAGTATTTCGAAAAATTATATGAACCATAAACAGTTGTGGTATAAAAGTGAGAAAAAGTTACGTGGAAAGGATAACATAAAATTCCCACTTTTCTTTATTTCTATAATATATCTTGCTACTTTATATGCACATGACTACATAATAATATAGTCACCCTAAAATAATGTAATATGTTGTCTTTATCTTACTAACGTACATCATAACAAATTTGCATTCAGCAGAACACATTTAGCGATGTTAACTTTATATTAGAGAAATTTACCTATTATCAAATTTAAAGGTAAGAATATTACCTATCTAGAAAATGACATATGCTTTTATAAATATTATAATTTTAGAGTGAATTATACTGTTATAGCTATGTAAAATATTACCACTTTAAAATGATAATATCAATAAAAGTATATGTCATTTTCTAGATAATATTTTTACCTTTAAATTTGATAAGAAATAAATTGACTCTAATATTAAAGCTAACAGCATAAAATTGAATCTGCTAAACGCAAATTTTACGTTCGTAAGACTGACAACACATGCGGGTATGACGTCTTCTTAAACATTGGTACCTACTGACTATTATTATTTATTTATGTTTAATAATAGTAATAAAATCGTATAAAAGTATTCATTTACCTAAAATTTTAAATTTTAAAGTAAATAGAAGAGAAAAATGTTTTTTTTTAAATATTAAATACTTAGCATCATCTACGTGTATAATATTGCTTATCAGTTATCATACCTATATATGTATTGTATGGTGTATAGGTATAGTATATACTTATATTATAATTTATAATAGATTTATATCCGACTCAGCATCCCTCCCTCCAGTAGTCCAGTATCTCCCGAATTTCCGTAGAATTTTAATGTTTGTATACGCAAAAACCGTCTGTATAAATGCAGTATAATAGTTACAAGTTTACTTAACCACTCAACTCGGAAAATTAAAAAATATTGTTAAAACTTACGTATTTCAGGATCGTGCAATTATAAATTGTCGCTCAGATTTTATTTTGAAGTTATAGCCATTTGAAGTTTATCATTTATCACGGTAATCACGCGTCTAGTCGATGCGTAGTGCGTGCAGATAAGAAATTACACAAGATAATGTAATATAGAATTTTCCTGTTTTTCATACCACAAAAAATATGTTAAAATGTTACCTACATAAAACTATTTATTGATTTAAACGATTTAATACATATATAGTATATATATTGTATACCTATCATAAGCGATAGGCTGGCTAAATTATGTTCAAGTGATCGTTGCAATAATGTGCGCAGGAAAGGGCTGAAACGGACTGAAGATCTCCATTATAATTCATGTTATTATTATTATTTTCTTATATTCATTAAGTTTCAACTGTAGTAAACTAGTAAGCAAAAACGTGTATTCATATATTATATGTCTTAACGGATTGGTTATAGACTTAAAGTCAACATAATAATCAAGTAACGCGGCACAATTTGTATTGCTAAATTTTGTACCCCCACTCCCCTTACCCCGAATTATTTTTTTGTATACGTGCCTGAAGTGTGCAGAGAAGACAATTTAAAGGAATGAGAAGTGTGTGCAAGGCCGTAACTGAAAAAAAGTTTCGGGCGTTCCAACATTTTTTTTAATAATACAAAATGTTCCATTTTTATTATTTGCCTGACTTAAAATAGGCATTTAACTAAATTTCTAGGCGGACAGAGAAATTGCATAGTAATTAAATTCTTTGACTATATTCCTAGGCAATAGGCATTAAATAAAATGCCTGATTTGACTATATATGTCTACGACATATAATATATTAATATATAAGTATTATTTGTAAGCCAATCAGAGCCGACCAGCGCGTCAGAAACAAATTTTGTCCGCCGCCCTGGTCCCACTTGCTATACTTATTCCGATTCCGCAAAGAGTATAAAATACTCATGGAACAACTTCAACTAATCAGTAATCCCCATACCAAACTTATAAGTTATAAGGGTAAAGTTGTAAAGAGTTCTAAGTGTTAGGTCTTTTTTTTAATAACAAATTATCAGTCCTGACTCCTGGATACGTCACTGCAGGTACTGTATTTACTATACCATCTATACTCACCAATCATCCATTATCCTAACATAATCCTAAAATCGTACATAACCTATACCATATTGACATATTGTGCTAATTTACACAGTGATAAAAAAATTATGTATAAGCATTGAAATAGATTCTTTTTTAAATCAAGTTCTCAATAGTACCGCCTATACTTTTCCAAACAGCTACACTTGAAATTGATATGAATACACAGACGTGCGGATTACTTATGTATATTTTCATTTTTCTGTCACTGTGCAAAACTTAAGTAAGTGTATAATTTATAAACATAAATCAAAATTTTTTCTATGGGATAATTTGGTTATGTTTTTTGGTTAAAAAAGGAAGAATTTTCGTAAAATATAAATGTTACCCACAATACCAACAAATTAATTATTAAGTTATAGTGAGTACATATCTATTATTATATTTATAAATGCGCATATGTATAATTTATAAGCATTTAATTACATATTTAACATTAAAATGGTACAATATATATAGCACCGATGTGACAGTATGAACTTTATAAATAAAATAATAGTATTTATAGCGCTATAAATGTAAACCTAATGAGTAATGGCTAATATATTAATTATTACGTAGTTTACGTTTACTATAATCTAGTGATATCTACTATCTATAAGTTATATGATATATATATTATTTCACCGTGTATCCGAGTTAAATTTAATTTTTATATCGTAAATAACCTATAATCTACTAATCTATATTCTATATATATATATATACATTTTATATTATCTTGATAACTATTATTAGTTGTTATTAATAACCTATAGCAGCCAGCATAAGAATTTTTTTCTTTTTATTAGATACTACACCTATTTGACTATTTCTATCATAATTTCTATATAAATATATTATATTATGGTAGTGTGTGCTATTTTCAAAAAAAGCTTATGGAGGGATTCAACACCCTCCCCTGACCCCTCCATCGATTTAATTATATCAGTTTATGCGATATTATTTCCTTTAAAAAGCCCATAAAACCAAAAAAGGAATTAAAAAATAATATACTGATTAGGTTTTATAGTAATTAATTATCTACTCGATATAACTCCTTAGACATTCTACTGATCATACACAAGTATAAAAATGTATCTAAGTAATAAAATTAGAATTGACAATAGATACAATTGATAATTGTGACTTATAATTGCTATTAAATTTATTATCAGACAATGGATAATGTAATAATAAGTATAGTTTATAAGGAATATGCTACGTGAAGATTTTCTGTTGTTTATCCACTTGACCACTGGATCATTCCTATTATATACATATATGTCTGTGTGTATGGATTTAAATATAGATATTTATTATGTGTGGCTAACTTGAACATCTACAGATCGGGCCAATCGGAGGAAAAAGAAATAGTCAAACTATCGACGAAACAATATAACTTAAGCTTATACATACCTAAATTATCATACATTCCGCACGCTGACCCGTAGCCCATTTTACGAATAAAAAAAAAGTTGTGGTAGATATAAGTTATAATTTTAAGTAATAAAATTAGAAACTCGAAAGAACTAGCTGACCCAAAACAATTGACACATTATAGTATATCGTTATAGTCATCATACCGCAAGTAGTGCAAGTACGTATATTAAATATTGTGTAAGCTATATATAATCTACGTTGTATATATGTATATATAAAGGACCTCTAGCTGGACTAACCGTGATCTACCTACATGAGTTTATATAAAGTTTATAATAAATATGTAAATAAGTAAATTCATATAAGTATATGTATAATATACACCACTACACTTGCAACTACAGTGTCCTTTTATTTTTATTTTTAAAATAAAAGGTTGAGAGTTGAGCGACACTTTGCAAAATAATTGTGTTTTCATTGTGTTTATAGGTAATAACTAATAATAATAAATTTATGTAGGTACATGATATCAATTATCAATGAGTTAATAGAATATATATTTATAATAATCATCAAAAATTATAACTAAGTACTTCAGATAGGTATAATTTTATTAATGTTATGACTTATGACAGTGAGCCATAGTCGACACATTGATAATAAATGAATTGGAATGTTGTTTAAAAAATGTATACCTACTATACTTACATGGTTATACCTGCATAAATATTGGTAGGGACTCGCTATAAACATATATTAGCATATTTCAAAATACTTATTTTGAATATTTTCCGGTCTTTCAAGTTTCAGACTATTTACCTTTTAAAATAATTCAAAAATCAGAATATATATGTATCGTAAAATAAATATACTTACATAGTTGCGTTTTGATTTAAAAGTATCTTATACAGATATAACAATTAAATATCGTAATATCGTATCACCAATTCGCACTACAGAATCATCATAATATTTTCATATACATTTATACTCAGCATGTTATTATTGTTATGTACCTACCTGTGTATTTTATAGACCATATACTCAGACAGTCGGTATAAATAAATAAAAATAGTAAAAAAGAAAAAAAATCAAACAAAACAAACATACAAAATCTGTAAGTTACATATTTGTTATATGTTAAAAAGTACAAAATAATATTATTCTACATAACTAATATTGGTCAAAATCCAAAATGAGAACATGATAAGTTAGTAGTTACCATTGGTAACCTACCTTACTAGTTAGTACAGTTATTACCTTGAATCCTTATTACACAATGAGGTCTATACTGCAGAGACCTTTATAAATATAAATAAACTTAAAAACAAAAATACGAGTATAGTATGATGTATATGTATATTGTTTTATAAAATTAAACATATCTTGTGTTATTAGTAATTGGTAGAACACATTTAAATTAAGTTATATAGATAATTTAATTTGCTAATGAAATATTGTCTATTATTATAAATTATAAATTGTATTAAATAATGTATAATAATAATAAAACAATAACTTTTCGTCCTTACAACTATACCAGTATCGAAATTAAAAGTTAAAAGTTAAAAAAATATCCAGCGTAAGTCTAGATTTGAGTTTTCCATTTTTTATTCAATTAAAAGTACCTGGTTGAAAGTACCTGGTAGTTGTACTATAGAGGTGCTTGAACCCTTCAGATAATATGTGCAGCTTCAAGTTAACGTTTTTAAATAGGATATATAAATTGAATTTGTTATATGATAAGTAAATATACAATAAATAAGTTCTTATAATTGTTATAAAAATTTATCAAATAAAATATTTTTATTTTTATTTTATAAACCAACTAATTAATTAATTTGTATTGACTTACGGAATAAAACCTTTTAATACTTGTATTCTTTTCATCCTTTCCTTCCTTTTAAATATTTTATACACATTTGCAATAAGAATTTATTCTACTATTATTCAAGTACGAGTATTGTAGGTAATTTACGTATTATTTATAGACGTATAGTATTTATATAGTTATATTATCATAACATATTAAATTATATTTAGTAAGTACATATGGGCTACGTGTTTTAGTGTTTAAGGAGTATATAAGTAAGAAAAAGCGGACGTCCTTCATATATTGGGTTATGAACTACATGAACCACAGGGGCGCATACATAATATTATGTTGTCCTTATCATCATTACATTATAATATAATTTTTAAGTAATTATTATAAAATTCAAAACACAATTATCAAATATATATATACATATATAAAACAAACTACGAACTATAGAAAATACACTATTAAATAGGTCATAGGTACCTAAGTATTTATTAATTTATTAATTACAAACCGTATGTATGTAGTAATATAATATAATTAGTAGATATATACTATATTATAAAAGTAAGATAGTATTATAGCATACGGTAAATTTAATTATAATTACGATTTTAGTAAAAATATTGTACTTATGTATATATACTATAGTAATTTATCTCATATAATACATAAATATTCAAATATTTATATAAAAAAAAAAATATTAAAATTAAATAATACAATGACAATATCTATGCTTTATTTAGATTTTAATACTTGAAAATGTAAAATAAGTACAAAATTGTTTTCGAAAACGCTATAGTATAAGAAAATGATTTAGTACTCATATGATGAATGTATAATACATTTTGAGTCATGATCATTGAAAATATAAATTTAATATTTAGTAACTACTAATTACTATAAATATATATACTACATCTACATTATACATGAATTATAAACTTAAATTCTATATAACAAAATAAAGAGTTAAGAGTACTGCAACCTTCAAATGGGATAACCCTATAATCTCAATCGAAAGGAGGAATTAGGAAACCACTATAAGTCTATAAATCGACTAAGAATCGGACACTTAAGACTACCTCATGGATTTATCATGTCAAAAAAAGAACCCTGATCTACGAGGGATGTAGCTCACAATTAATAGTCAAACATATCTTATCTGAATGTCAGAATGTTAACTGTACAACTGGGAGTAAATAAACCTCATATTATTACCGAAACTCTTGACGCATTTTTTGGACCGAACCTGGATCAAAACGAACTAATCTTTAAATTTTTAAAATGAACTAATTTAATTGAAAAAAATATAATTAAATTGTAAAATGAATGTAACATAATAATGTTAATATTTTAGTAAGTAACCATAAATAGTATTAAGTCTGCACGATGATGATGGCCATTGCTGTCGAGTTGTCCTTTATATCAATAAAAAAAAAAAAATATTAAAATAAACTATTATAGAACTATTTATATAATAAAAATGGTTATTATAATATTACATATTATTATGACGTATACATAGATCCCTACATGAATATATATATATATTATAACTTGAAGCATATCATGCAATATATTTTTTTCCGGATAAATTTTAAAAGTCTTTTTACAAATATCATACATAAAAATATGCAACTTTTGAAAAATAAGAACCGTCCCAAAACAATCATTTTTCAGTAACAAAGAAAAAAAGGTATATTTTTAAAAACTTTACACAGTGATGAAAAATAAAAAAACTGAAAAAATGGATTTAAATAATAAAAAAATGATATAATTGTAAATTTAAGATTTCCAAATACAAAGAAAAATATTTAAAAAACAAACGTAGTTTGCACGACATCCATATTAAAAGTACCCGCAATTTTAACCTGATTTTTTTATGAAGCCAACTTTCTGAACCACAATAATCACACTTACACACATTACACTTATAGATAGACGTCACGTACACATACATAGTCGATAGTCCTACATGGGTCACATCATATCTGTACTACTGTACTGTTGTATCGTTTTGTGAATGAAACTAGTGTGAAATGAGAATAATGATAAGGACCGGTTTTATTTAGTTTTAACTTCAGTATAGTAACTACTAACAATTTTTTTACGAAAATATATGCTGGATAATAAATGAATAGGTATAATAACCTATATGTACTTCATTTCATTTTTATTATTGTATTATTTAATTATTATATCACACCACACTTAAAAATATTATATGCACAATTTGGACTTATTAATCGACATACTACAGTATAAACAATAATACATGTTTATTGTAATTGGTAACTATATAATGACAATGTGTCTCTACCGTGTTTTTATTGCACTGTTAAATAAATTATTGTACTTATATCCGGCAGAGAGAACATTCATGTTTTTTTTTTTTTTTTAAATACTCCATGCTAGTTAAAAAGAAAAATAACAACTGCAATAAAATGAAATTGAAACCAATTACAAAAAAACTGTGTTTAGTATCAGTTTTATAAATTTTGTTTATCTTTATTTTTTTTTAATCAACTTATAAGTGGTGTTTTTTTCACTTAACGTAATTTTCTAAACAATATCTACTTAGGCTTGATAGTAATTTTATAAAATAATTATACAAACGTTTACAGTAAAAATTGTTTTACATAATATAACCAACAATAACAAATCTACAATGCGGAACTCGCCAAAACGTGTTAAATGTAATGTATATAAAATTATTAAGCCGAGGGTTACATGTTATTATCTACTACCTACATGCCTAAATACTGTAACAATTATTATTTAACGCAGAAACAAATTTATCAATCCATTAGAAATTAAAAAAATTCTAAGATAACATCATTGTAGGCAAATAATATAAAGATAACGCGTATACCAACGTTCAATATACAAAGATTTCGAGGTTTATAATGAAAATACATAATACATAATTTTATTTTAGTCCAAATAATATATTAACGTATCTACTCTATGTATAGTATTGTATAGCCTGTGTGAGAAAAACAATTATTCATTTATTCCTTTTTGGGATATTTAGAATGTTAGTAAAATCTTTACTCTCGACTTCTTAAATTTACCAACTATTTATTAAATAGGAAACGTCACATATACAAGCTTATTCTACAAAAAGCGAAACTTTGTTATTTTTTTACTTTTTATGATTATGCTGGTTCTTGGGTATCTATTTAAATTTTTAAACTTATGATTTTTTTTTTTTTATTATTATTCTTTAAGAGGATATCACACACTGTTTGTTTTCTCTCTCTAGTCCACGCGCAACATAGACAAAACGCATTTACGCAGTCTGAGTAGAACTCGATACATTTTGGTTCTAGAGTAAATATACCTATTATAAAATTAAATTTTGATAATATTTCTGAGTATAAGACGATGAGTTTTTTTAAAAAAATTAAAATTTTGAAAATTTAAAGGTTATTTAAAAATGTTGTAATTTATTATATTCTAAATGATATAATTGACGTTGTATAGAGAATAATGGAAAAAACTCATCGTCTTGTACTCAGAAATATTATCAAAATTTAATTTTATAATAGGTATATTTACTCAAAAACCAAAATGTATCAAGTTCTACTCAGACTGCATAAATGCGTTTTGTTTATGTTGCGCGAGGGCTAGACAGAAAACAAACAGTGTGTGACATCCATTTAAGACAATTAGGTAACTACTATCTAATTTCTACCAAAATATTGTGAAAAATTTTTAAAATGATAATAGTTACTATAAAAATGAATTCATTT
The DNA here is from genome assembly GCF_003676215.2 of Rhopalosiphum maidis. Lineage (NCBI taxonomy): Eukaryota > Metazoa > Arthropoda > Insecta > Hemiptera > Aphididae > Rhopalosiphum > Rhopalosiphum maidis. The sequence continues at coordinate 1,189,712 of NC_040878.1, read as the reverse complement.
AAAAAATTAACAAAAAAAAAACAATATTTAACACTTCAGTATTATATTTAATAACAGTTGTTAGTTTACGCTATATACCTACGTGTTTTCTATAACCAGTACAGTTTAACTTAAACTTAAAGTCATTAAATTTATTTTAAAATTTCTCGTAAAAACATTGAATTTAAATTTAATGATAAATTTAGAAATTATAAAGATTAATGATTTTAATTGTATTATTTTTGCAGAAAAATATAGGTATTCTAATCTTCGTATATCTATACACAGTTATCTTATTATTGTTATCCTATTTATAAAGCATATAAATAATACTTGGAAATTAAGAATAATTGTTAACACGCATTATACTCACACATATTAAATAAAATACAAAATAACTAGGTTACAAAGAGCAATTTATTTTTATTTTCAATAGTAATTAAAAGTTAATTGTTAAGCTTCAAGTAAAAACAGTAGAAAAATAAAACAAATTTTTCCATAATTTTAATATAAGTTCCTCCGAGTACATATTAGTATATTACTGTAACAAATTCTGTAAATTCTGTTTGTAATGTAGGTTAGCTATTAAGCAATATGTGTGTATTATGTATTTATTTTAGTTTATCGATAAGATGAATAAAGAAACATAATATACTTGTAATAACTAATATACATACAATTTATTATTTATATTTTATAACAAATAAAATGAACTAATAAACTTAAAAATATCATTGTTTTAAAAAATTAAAACATTGTCAAGAAAATGGTAATATTTAAAATTGAATGAATCCATATAATTTGTAATTTCCCCTGAAGAAATAATAATAAATAATAAATAAAAATCAATACCCTTTCTGGTGGTTAGCATTATTACAAATACAATAATATTTTTTATAATATATAATACCTACAATAAACATGTATATTATATTATTACGTATCAAAAACGAGAAGTCACCAAACCCTTTGCTTTTCCTATAAAATATTTATATTTTTTAACATTTTTCTCACCTGTCCAATATATATTATACATCTATAATATACACACTTATATTATTATTATATATCACTGTTACAGCTATATAAACTCGCAAGTAGTACAATGACCTACAATGTGAACAATTTTATTTCCCTACGTTGTTATACGTTTTAAATACGAAAATATTTTTACTGATATATATATAATATATATATTGAAGAGTAAAAAATGCATGGTTAGCTATAATATATATATAAACATCAATGGTTAGTATATAATATAATATTATAATACATAAACGGATGAAACGAAAATCATACAATTTTCAATCGAAATCGATTTGAAGGTAAGTACGTGTAAATCGTGTAATTAAAAAAAATAATATTAAAGATAAAAACAAGAAAGAAAGAAACGTCGTAGAACGGCTTGTTTTTTTGTCCGGCCAACGGTTCCCACGGCGGTGGAATATTAACACGGTCGACCGCGTGTCCGGTGGTGGTAACCGTGGCGGGTGAGCGAGCGAGAAAAAGCGTCGAGAAATGGTCGGTTTATGGGTACATTGGAGTGGGGAAATAGAGTGAGAAAGAATGAACGGGTTACGGGAAGCGCGCGACCGTGCGTACGTGGTTGGGGGGGAGGCGGGGGTTTGAGAGGGTCGAGAGAGAGCCGAAAAAAACCGAATACGAAAAATCTAATAGCCACTGCCGCGCCGCCGAAAAGAATGACGAAAAAAAACAGATAATATACAAAAATAATATTGTAAGCGGGCAGAAAGAGACGTGCACACGGTATTTACCGTGTCGCCACGATCGTTGTACGGTAATTCCTGACGGTGTCCCGTCCACACCTGCGCCTGCACTGGCGCACCTGTGCGCGCCGCCACCGCTCCCCCAGCATACTGGCACCGAAACGTTGTGCGCCGGCGGGTCGTAGTGGAATAAATAAAACAACTAATATATGACTGCGACTACTTAGCTCACGGGCCACGGTCGCGGTGAATGAAATTTAATATTTTTTTTCCCCGTGTTGGCGCAGTGAATTTTTTACCCACCACAACAACGACCCATCGATCAGAATTTTCCCCCCTCGCCGCGCGAATGCCACGGTTATTATTATTATTGTTTTTTACCACTCAGTATTTTTTTTTACCGCCGCGCGACACCGCCGACGACTACACGCTAGCAGTCTCAATAAACGCGCGCGTGCCGTCGTCGACTGATCGCTGCCGCCGTCGCATCTGTTGGCGGCGACACGATTACGATAACATAGTTAATTCGTAATAATTAACATTATTTAATCGTTTTTGTTATTTCGATTCACCGTTTTAAAAAATCCACGAATTGCCGCCGTTTTACGCGGATTTCTTAAATAATTAAGACCCCATGTCATTATTAGTCTTCGTGAAATGATATCATCAACAACGCCAAAGAGGACAACGACGAAAACAACAACAATATTATAATAATTATATGTAAAACCGTTTTATCGGGATTTTGTGTGTACGCTCGCGGTCGTTTCGTCCAGTAAATCCGATACAACGCTATTATCTGAACGTGATAAGACAGTCCGTCCGTGTGCGTCTGCGAGTGTATTTTTTAATAAATTTTTTTTACCGTAATTCCGTTTCGGTTTTTTTTCTTTCGCTCACCGATTTCTCCGAACTCGAAATGCGTGTGCGTGATTTTACGACGACCACGACTAACGCGTATGTGTACGACCGACGACGTCGGCGCGGCGGCGGCTACACCGCCGAGGGCCGTAATCGCTCGTATTATGTGTGTGTGTGTGTGTGTTGGGGGGAACGCGCGTCGTCAACGTCGTCAACGCGGCGACGGCCCTTTATTGATTTTTTGTATTCGCGTGTCGTTCGGTTGTTGTTGTTGATAAGGAGAGTGAATTTTTTTCGTCGTCGGTCGATAAAATTTTTTGCGGGGGGGGGAGTTCCTCCCCCACTAGTTGTGGTCGTCCGTCAACCGCCACTACCGCCGCACCACCACTACCTCTTCCACCGTGGTTGCCTTCACTGCCTCTGGCCGCTGCTCAACGACGGCCGATACATGAAAATATTTACGGAACCGGAACTAATGGCAGGAAAAGGCACACGCACGCACGCACGCATATTCGACACGCACACGATGTGTAAACAAACAAACGTACGGAAGATGGTGACCGAAAACGGCAACGAGCACGAAAAAGTCATCGATTTAGCGGGATCCAAAACGACTGAAAAATTCACGAAGACGAGGACTTAAACAACAACGACAAGCGGCATCATAGAACGCCGCTAACTGTACTTGCTCGCGTTTTCTGGTTTGGATAGCTGCGAGTTCCAGAAGACAGATAAATAGTGTTCCGAGGAGCTTGATCAGCAAAAAGTGTCTGTATTAGAACGTAATTATCGTCTCGTCGTCGAATTAACACTAGGTAAATGAAACAATATTCATTCCATGTTAATAGTTTATGTGACTTTGCCGTTAGATCGATCACCATAATTGAGTATCATACTCAATTTCACAATTTAATGATGAAAGATGATTAATTTTACTCAGTTCAACGTTTTGATCGCCTACACTGCTGTAGGTGCTCCTTAGTGTTTAAACGATATGGCGATTTAATATCATGTTATCAATACTCTAGCTGTTTGATGCACATATAGGTACCCAATTAAATGGCTTTTTCAGTTTTAGTTGATCACATCGGAAGGTTCTACATTAATTAATACAATATTCTTCAATGCAGAGTTTTCTTTGGTAAACTTTATATTTTTGCCATAAACTATTCATTAAGCAAAGTTAATGATTAAGTATGTTTGTTAGAAGTTGTTGAGTGAAATAAATTTATTTAGAAATAATATAGGTTTCATACAAATTAAAATGACTATGTGAAATAGGTAGATATATTTATTTAACTGCATTCAATTTATGCATTTGGTGAAAATTATTTGTACTAGAAAAAATTAATGGAAATCAAAAGCTATTTCAAAGCAAATGTATTTTAGGTAAGTGCTTAGTCTAAAGATCATAACTAATGATTGACTTATTTTTGAACCAAAAATCTTTGATTTCAAATTCAAGTATTGTACTGTAACATGAAGCATGACATTTGACTATATAGAAATGCCTTTACATCTATTATATACATATCTATTATCATATAATTTTATACAATTTTAACTATCTCTATGTAATGTTTCTTTAATGCACTCATCTTATGTCCTTTATACAAAATTATGGAACTAAACATTATTTTAAGAATATTCAACTATTAGATGTTGTTTAGTGTTGAAAATTGTCATTTGGTTGTTTATTTTAATAATTTAGCTATCACAGCCAAAAAAATTAATTCAACTGTAATGTGTTTGATTTGTGGATCTACCCTAAATATTATGTGAACTACACAATATTGTACAAAATTTGAGCAGTTAAAAGTTTACAACATACACAATCATTTTTTATCTATGGACATTTAAAATTTTTTTTCTTTTATCAAAGCTAAGCTAATTTAACTGAAATAGTTTTAATGTATTTTTATATAATCTAATTTTTCCAATTTTACTGACTATTATAACTGCATATATTTCAGAAACTTTACAGCCTTTGTTTAAATGTTTTCTATACCACTTTATAAATTGGTATCTAGTGGGTTAGTAAAATAATTTGATTTGTTTTTGTATGATTATGAATATCATAAATACAATAAAATTATACAATTTTTTTTTTACAGATTATCATAAATTGATGACTTGATGAGTGTTTAGTTCATTTACTGAATAAAAATGATACTAATCCAAGAATAATTATTGTTTAAAAAAGTAAGTTTTAATTTTATGTCTATAATATATATTGACCTGATTTACTTTTGGTTTGATATTTTTAAAGCTGATAATGGTTACTGATTAGTCTTATTACAAAAATAATTGATCATTATTGTAGAATAAAAATACATAAAAAAAATTATGTACATTTTCCCAAAATAGTCTAATTACATCCCCTCCCCCCCAAAAAAAATTATTTATTTATAGAACAAATTTATATCAATTTTAAATAAGTATATTGAAAAAACATAATAGTAAAGTTGTACACTTATAAAAGAATAGCAAAATATTAAATTGTATTTTGATTGTTGATCATATTTATTTTAATACATTTTATAAATTCACGATCCATTGTTTAATTCAATTAAGTATACCTAATTATTTTGTTTATATATATAAAATGAATATGCTTGAAATAATGATGTAATACCTGAAAAGTATAAAATATGAAAAACTTAAGAGTATAGATAACAGTAGGTATATATTTCAATAATCACATTTAAAAATATGTGTTACAGTAAGCATTTGGTAAATACATTCAACACAAATGTTGTATTTTGGTATTTTCTTATTGGCGAGACATAATTTTTGTTTAGATAAGGTGAGCTAATATTGATAAATAATTTTAGAAAAGTGTAAAACTTATAAATAAATATTATCAATAACTACTGGACATTTTGATTTTACTCATAATTTTAGTTTCTCGTATTATTAAATATATCAAAATATTGATTTGTTTAATATGTTGTGTGGATTATTTATTAGAAATTCAATATCTTAAACCTTTACTGTTGTTAATGGGTAATATATGATTTTTATTTATGTTTTAAAAGTACCTATTATAATTGTCATATTATTAACTAGAAAACACTATATATATTATAAATGATATTTAATAATTTAGAAACAATGCATTATTAATTAATTCTTTAAAATCTAAGTATTATAAATCCATTATTTAAAACTTAGATGTGAAATCAACAAATTAAATATAATTTTGAAGTATCCATACTAGGAATAGCAAGTATACAACATTAACTCTAAAGTGTTCCAGGTAAAGTTTACTATTTGTGAAACAAACTCTTGAATTCTTGAGCTTTTAAGAAAAAAAATTATATCCATATACTTTTAACCAACTAACATTTTTAAATTGTAAAAAATAAATAATAATAGATTTACATTAAACATACAAATTCCAATACATTTTACTGTGGAAACTGCATCCTTACAGTATCTACATAAGATGTGGATTTGTAAGCTTACATTAAACTAACCAAAATAATTTCATTAGGCGGGTACGCTTATTATTAATATGCTTCAATCGGTGTTAATTCAAAATAAAATAATATAGGTGCTGGATTAACATATTTCATTTACTCAGTTACCTCTATTTAAATAAGGCAATTACAATGATTCCATTCTTCTCCAAGCTTACCATAATTTTCTCCAGGTTTTGGGTACTGTAATTATTATATCTATTGTAAATATTATAATTATAATTTTTGCTATGTATTTATAGCTGAACTGATTGACTACCAGAGACGTTTAATACTTACTGAATACTACAAATTCACTGGTTTGCATACAAAAGAATGGTTATCTCAAGATACAGAAGACATACCTGGTTTATTTCCTCATCACCTAGATCCTGGTGCCATTACTATACGGACAACACCTAGCAGTGGTTCTGGTGGTAAGCGAATGCGAAATTCATCAAACCGATCACCTGATGAAGCACGATGGGTCTGTCCTACTTGTGGTAAACGATATAAGTATAGTCGTGGCTTGGCTATGCATAGGCGATTAGAATGTGGTAAGGAACCTATGTTCCATTGTCCCTTTTGTCCACAAAAATGTCACCAAAAAGGCAATATGGTCATACATATTAAGAAAAAACACCCTACCCAATATGAGGAACAATCGCAAGCTGTTGTACAGGCACATGTCAAAGCACAGCATGTCCAAAGCGATTAATACAATTTTTTCCCTCAGTATTTTTGTTTTAATTTAATTTTACATGTCTTTTAAGGCACATGCTACTACTTATTTAAATTTTTATAAAATTTATATTTATTCTATGTTTAAAATTATATTTACATATTTATTAAATTTTCAAGGTCATATCCTATCACAATACCTCCCTCTACCCTCTTGTTATAGTTGTAAATTTTTATTAAAAATATTATGCAAAATTATTGAGTTTTCTTAATAATCATTAATACTCCTAAGATAAATCTTGACTGATAATATTAACAATAATTTTACCCATATATGTATTTGTTAGTTATTATTTTGTTATTATGTATAATATAAATAATATATTATACACATGCTTAAATTACATGCATTAACCAGTTTAATCTACCTCTTTTGATATGACCAAGAAATGCCCACTTCTTTCGTCCCCCACTAGACTTAAACCGTTACCTATTTCATAATTGAATTGCAATTATTTTAATACCCATTTGCAATAAACGTGCAATGCATATATTTATTTTATATCAATATTATTTTTTCAGCGATTTTGCTTGTACATATTCAATTTTTATTTTGTTAAATTATAAATATATATTTTTTTTTTCGAAATAAGGTTTTTTTTCAAATTCATTAATACATTTATATTTTAGGTATTTGTTTTTTTTATTATTATTATTATTTTATTTTATTTTATTTTTTTTTTATGATTATTATTTTTATTATTATTTTTATTATTAGAAAAGTATTAATTGATTTTATAGTATTAACAAACCAAAACAAATGAAATTGAGTCTTCCAAGTGATAATTAAGCTATAGAACAAGTTGAGATATATTTTTTTAATTGTAATCTCGTTCCCGTCCCAATTAAGATTATGCATGTACAAGTAATCTTAAATTTGAGATATTTACTTAAAATAAATACTATTGTATACAAATTTTTATTTTGTAAAATTGTTGATGTATTTTTTCTACTTAAGAATGTTTTATTATATAACAGTATTAAGATGACAAATTACTAGTTAGTTATATGTCTTGTATTATACAAATGACCCAAAGTATTATGGATTAGTTTTTAATGGTATTTTATTTATTTGATTAAAAATGTGTAATTAAATTTTTATTTTAAGTAATATAATTGTTGGGTTATTTTTTTGTTAGCCTGAAACAACTTATAATTTTGGTGGTTTTGTAAGTTTTTTTTCTTTATAGATTGTACTTACAAGTTTCAAATTATTGTTTTGACTAGTATTCAAATTTTACTTTAAACAATTATTTCGTTACATTTACCTGAAACATGTAAATATATATTTAAATTGTTATATATATAATTATTTTTATTTATTATATTAAAAATGATCCCTACGTATCTTATTATTTTTTTATGTTCTTTTAATCGAAAACATGTACTAATTCACTTTTTTTTTACAGGTGTTATGTTAATACAAGTCAAATCATACAGTAGGTCAACGACATTATCATCGAAACAATAAATCATTATTCTACTCATAATGTACATTAAATAATCCTTTCTTTTCTTATCTATAGACTAGACAGCTGTAGTTAAAAATGATATATTTTAATTATTGATTTTGTATACTTTTTTTTTCTCATCCTGTCATAGTTTTTACTTCTAGAATATTAAATATTTTTACAGCGCTGGATCTTAATTTTAAAAAATTCAAATCAAGAGTTAAATGTTCAATAATGACAAAAATTATTACTAAAATTGATAATTTATTATTTTATCTATCTGTTCAATAAAATAATACATGTACCTTTTTATTTTAACTGGTAGGTTTCTGTATTAGTAGTTCAGTAGTATTTGCAATAATCTTATTAGTATTTATTGTGAAATTGGCTTATACTTTTCGCACGCTCTTGTTTCGCACCTGAGCATGTCTCTAGCTTCTTCTATCACCACTGCTCCTCATATTAACAACTGGTGGTTGCAGTTACAGGCGATGAAATGGCCACAATCACTGCCACACAGCGTGTGGTGAATAATCATCTGACCAATTTCAATTATCATCATTTGTCAAGTGTTATTAAATACTTGAATAATCAACAACAAACACCGCAACAACCGCAACAGCCAAAAACATGGACAACAACTAATGCATTGTCAATATCTCAAAGATATTTTGAGAAAATTGCTCCAGCATCTGTTGGCATTCCTGCGTTGATGAATCAAAATTTTTATGATATGCAGGTATAGTATTTGTTAATATATCATGGAACTAACTAATACATTATTTTTTAATATAAATATATATTTATTATGCGCAATGGTAAAATAGTTGTTGAAACAAAACATTTGTTATAGGATTCTGGTTCGGATGCTTCTGGTCACGACGGCTATGGAAGACACAGGAGACATAATAGGGACAAGGAACCTATATTTCAATGTCCTGACTGTGACAAAAGGTATCGGTCTAAAACAAGTTTGAGTCTACATAAACGTCTTGAATGTGGAAAAGAACCAGCCTTCCAGTGCCCATACTGCCCGCTCAAAACACATCAGAAAGGTAACCTTCAAGTGCATATAAAAAAGAAACACAACGATCACGGAGAACTTAATAGGACTTATTGAATTTTATTAGTAAAACTACATTGGTCTGATAAACATTTAGAGAGATGATAGTGCCATCCCCTAGAGTCATAACTTTTAATTTATTTCCTTAAATAATAAAAATATCCTAATATTTTTAAATATATTAAACAAAATAACGTCAAATAAATTCAAAAGTCTGGTTTTAAAACTTATTTGTACTAACTATAATTCATAACAATTTTTTTTTACTTTGTTAATAAATTTAGGTTAATTTATATATTTTTAATTAATAAAAATGATTCCAATATTAATAATATATTCAAAAATTAACTTAGTATTTATAAGTAATAAGAAAAACATCAGTAGATTCATTTAAGTATTAAATCCCATATTCATTTAAAATCTTTTCTTTTATTCCAAGTACAGGAGCATCATGAAAACAGGGTGTTATTTTTCATATTTACACATGCTCCTTAATAAATTTCTTAGTTCATTTAAATTTTAGGTTTTCTGGTTCTTGAATAATTGATTATATCAATTTATGTATACGGTATTATTTAATGTAAGTGACTGATGTTCTTTCCTTAACAAAATTGTGTAACTACACAGAACACAAAACATTTTAACTTGACTTGTAATAAAATAGCTCTATCTGTAATTAAAAATCACTAGTTAAAATAAATAATCCAAATCAAATCATATGTATATAATATATTTTAAAAAAAAAACTTACAAAATATGTATTCTTTTAATATAAGAGTATTTATTTAAACTCTTGATAATAATTTATTTTATGGACCAAAATGTCTGCATATCCGAGTTTCCGTACAATAATAATAATAAAAAATTATGTGACCAATTAATATTTTTGTGGGTTGCGTAATTAATAACACATAGGTACTTCCATGCCGTCCATGTAACCATGTATTATAATTTAGTTCACACCCAAGTTTTTTTTTTAAGTATAAATTATATATTTACCATAGATAATTTTTTCCTTTATGATTGTAGTATTTTGTTATGATATTGTAATACATGTTTAAAAAATAGTTATAATAAGCCATTATTTTTACCAAAGTTACCTATCTCATATTAAGATATTTGTATTTCAAAAAAATTTATAAAAACGTGCCTTACATTTGGCTACACGTGAATTACTATTGTAATTGATTTTTTCCAGTTTCTAACATTAATTTCAATGAGACTCATAGTGGGTGGTAATATTATCTCTTTAAATGCTATAATAGAATAAAATACAAATGTTATTTTCCAAAGAATATAAAAATTATAATTATTTCATTTTAAAAATGCAATGTTGCTCTCTCTACTTAAGATCTCCAAAGATATATATTTGTATGAAAAATATATATTATTAAATATTATATGATAAATTTATAAAAGTTTAATTATTAGCAATAAGAAACAAACTGTCTGAATGTAAAATCTATAAAAAAAAAAAAAAAAAAAATATCTACCTCATATTACTACGAGTAGTTTTATCCGTTAATGAGTGCAATTTTTCCTATTTTATAAAATGTAACTATGTATAAAAAAAAAGTTATACGTCTTGTTCCTAGTTACTTTTTTAATATTTATTTACGTATTCATATATAGATATATATATATATAAAGTATCATATTATTATTACTATTATTATTTTTGTAATTTTATTTTTTGTAGTACATCTGTCTACCTCATTAATAGCTTTAAAAACAAAATGTACAAACAATATTACTGTTCTTTTTTTTTATTATTATTATTATTATTTATTATTATTTTTACATCACTTATTGCATTAGATATTAAGCCATCAAGACTAAACCAACACTTGAAGTACAAATTTGCGATTGCAGGAATTTATTCAAATTAATAATTTTAATGTAATTTGTAGGGTATAATAATATTCATCTAGTTAGTTTAAACTGGGGTTCTTTTTCGTGCGGCTATACATTATTTTACTAGACTTGCCTATATGATTTAGAACCTTTCATAAGTTTTATTTTTCCGGTGGTAATATTGTTCCTAATACCAAAAATATATGTTATATAATTCCTACTATAGAGGAAATGGGAGGTAATAATCTAGAAACAATATTATGATATTATGTTTGCTTATAAAAATAAACACTAGATAGAATGTATGCGCAGTGTCATTCTCAAAGCAATATATTTGTAACTTAGTTGGACATGAGACTTAGACAAAAGGCAATAACTTTGTGTAGCAAATAACTTTAATATCTAAGCCCATTCAACAAATTTGTGTTAGAATTATTGAACCCCATATAATTGTTTTTTTGTTTTTTTTTTTTTAAATCGCAATCATTAAAGGTACAACATTAACTTTTAATAATAATCAACTTAAAGTACAAACAAATTCTAAATAATTAATATGGTTCAACCACAATATTGTTATGTATAATATGTATATAATGTAAATGGATAAATTCTTAAAATGTTTTAATTTTTTTTCTTCCTTTTTTACTTTATTTTGTAATAATAAATTCTATACCACCCACCACCTCAGTACATAAATTCATAAGATAACATTTAATTTTAATTTTTTTTTTCTACATAGTTCCTATTTTTTAGACAAACTATGCATTTTACCTTTTTATATTTTTATTTTAATCATACAAATAGTGTTCATTTTAGTAGAGAATTATTTTGTTTAAACATCTTCAAATATGTAAATTTCATGTACCTGATGTTTTGCATTTAATTAATAGGTTACTAGCACTCACAATGTTTCCAAAGGTATTTTCCTTCCAAGTATAATATTATGTACAACAATTATGTTTAAGCATAAATACTTGCAATAAGTGTTTTTTGTATGCATACTGTGTTAAATATTTTTAATTTGTTTTGTAAGCACACAACACATCATAAACACATAAGCAGTATTATTGAATTTTCTTCGTCGTACTATTATATACCTAACCTTTATTTGAATTTTTTTTATTATTATTATTTATGAGATCAAATATATTATTTATTTAGAAAATATGTGTATATGTTTTGTGCACTAAATTTAGATGCTTAGTTTTGATAAAGTGTAAGAGTAGTATAATGCAATATGTTGTAATTTAAAAACAAATTTATAAAAAAAAAAAAAAAACACTTGTCATTTAAAGAAAACTGATATTAAATATATTAGTTTCTTAATAAAATAAATTGTTTGTGTTTATTTATGTTCAATGAAATTATAAAGTTATTACAGGTAAATTGATTTAATTTAATCTTGTCAAAGCAATCAACACTTGATTTGTCATAGTATTCAGAAAATAATTTCAGCGATACACACAATATACAACAACGGTTGGAACTCTTTATATAAACCAAACTTGTAGTTTACCAAAGGTATGTCATCAATATCAGTTTAATTCAATGAATGTTCTTACTTTGCATCTTATGTTGTATTCATCAACTTAGAACAATTTAAAACTATGATTTATAACTTAAATTTTAAGTTATTATAAGAACAACCTATGTAATATGTGTTATCAAGTATTAAATTTGCAAGCCTTTTAACCAGATCAAAAAATTGTGATTAAAAAAAAAAGGACTGAAAACCACAACTATCATTACCTTGCATATTTTAAAACTGGTCTTAATATTTTGAGAACGATAATTTAAAATAATAGTAGAATTTTCTTGTAAAACTTGGAAAATAAAATTATTTGTGGAGCAATATTTTTTTTAAATCTGAATATCCAATGTTGTCAAAATTAGAACTAGAAATTAGAATCGCTAATAAAAAATGTTTGTAGCATAAGTAGTTAAAGAAGTTATTCGCCTTAGCAAATTTTTGTAAACTGATAGTTTTGTTTACTTAGTTTCAAAAATGTTAAAAACATCAATTATTATTGCGTATTGGAAACATTTAAATACTACTTTTATGGTAAGTAGATACGTATAGGTTAGGATAGAATTATTCTAACGAAATTCGAAAATCGTTGAACATGTCTGATCTCAAACCAAAACTAACTCATAGTACAATCCAGAATTAAAAAATCATAGAAAATATATTAAAACATTCCGGTTTTTTTAAAATCACATTTTTTGTTTTTAACTCATCTCAAGAAACGATACTAACACTGGCCTTCCATGTCAAATGACATTTTCGAATCGTCATTTAAAGTAGTCGCGGTTCACACTGTTCGCAGGAAAACGAAACGTTTAGTAGGTTAGCTTGAATACTCTGAACTTAGAAATATTGAATGAAACAAAAATGGAATATGACCAACTGAAATAAGTCCTATATGAACCATATTCATTCACGCATGCTCGCATGGCTAGAAAAAATTTGGAGCTAATGACCTTGTCGTTTACGTTTAAATCTATTGACAAATTAGATCGGCTAAAGAAAAATTAATCCGGGTTTACATTACATCGAGTTGAGTCATATTGTGTATATTTATTAGCAGTGGTGTAGTGAAGAGTATACGGCGTATACCCAAAACACTAAAACTGTTAAATGCGTATAGGAAAGAAAATAAAACAAATACGCGGGTATAAGGTCGTAGCCTTTTGGATGATAACCATATTACCACAATTTATTAATAATATACATATAATTTGAACATTTCTGATTTTTTTTTATTCTCATAACTCCAAGAGGATTTGGTGTATCAGAATAATTAATTATGATTAAAAATAAAATTATAAAAATTGGAAAATTTAAAATTGTCCAAACGTCATAACTTCTCAAATTACTCGTGGTTTATTTATTTATCATCAGAAGTTATTAATAAACTATAAACATTGAATACTAAGTAAACATAATAAAATAGGCAGGTAGTAGATACTGATAAGTGACAATACAATATACTTGTTATTTATTACATTTAATTTAATAAAACAAATTAAATTTATATTATGAGTTATGACGACAGCAATATATATATATATAGTTTATATAAAACACGGAGAAAATGAAATACAATAATTGGGCCATAGATTTTTATTAAACACATCTGTACTAGTACAAGGAATGAAAAACTTTATTCATAATAATACAATTCATGAAGAAATACAGGAATTAAATATACTAATGTGAACAGGAATTTAATTTAATGTTATCTGAACATAATATGTTCAGATCTAAGATCTAAATTGACAATAAAAAATATAACAAATCTTATTTTTATCAATATAAATGGACCACCTTTTAGTATAGGGAACCCAACCAAATATGTTGGAAGCTGGCTGTTGCTGCAGCACAGATCGGCCGATGATAACCGTTCAGGGAAAGTGGAGCTATTAGAAAAACAAAGTGGAACAATTTATAAATTATAAATAATAAATAAATAAATTTGCTATAATGGAATTATATATTATTATGTATTTAAATATATTACATATTTCTCAATTTAGGTGTATACCCAAAAAATATTTGTTATAGTATAACCACTGTTTATTAGGTACTTTTGCAATTAACACTTTATCTACCTATAATTTGAATATACCTATATTCAATACCTATGATAGAAACCTAGCTTTAGCAATCGGCAATAATTTGGACGCTGATGGTATAACGTTCTGTTTGGAAAGTGAAATTGGTGCATGTCTGCTGGCGGGATAATTCCTCACAGTTAACGGGATACAGAAATATCTTTTTTACTTAAGACAATTTAATTAAAATCGATATGATATACTCGTAAAATATAAAAGTGTGTCTAGCTGCTTCATAGTTTTTGGAATCAAAAGTCTAATATTAGTAATATTACTTATGTATGGCTGCTGCCAGTTAGTATTAGGTACATATAGAACATATATTTTAATTATTTTATATTGTATATTTAAGAACTTACAAGTATTTTCAATTTAAGTCTTAACCAGGCTTTATTTGTTAGGTGCAATAGGACACTAATTGTGCAATATCAAATATAAAATGTTCTGTTGACTAAACGAAAATGTGCGCTTGAGAAATATGTACAATATTAAGAAGTAACTGTAGTATAAGACATATGTGTTATAACGATTGTAAAAAAACAATTTAATCTCAAAAATAAACTTTTGGGTATTAAAATTTGTATTTAACATTTTATCAAATGTAGACTATTATAGAAATAGTAAGTTTAGGTATAACTCACCAGTCAGTTTATTTAAAATGCATGGGACAAGTCATAACTTGTAAATGAAAATAGTCAATAGAGCGTAGGTATAATTTAAAGATATATTTTCGTATAGGTACTTTTTTGAGGGAGGAACGAGATTGTGGTGAAAAGCTCCCTAAGATCACTAAAACATCAATTTATAATTTGTGCAGTTGAAAAAAATCCTTATAATAAAGCCTGAATTTAACATCTGTAAGTTGAAATGAATTGACTATGTCCCTAAAATCGTATAGTACGAAATTTAAAAGTGTGTTATTCAAATGAAATCTTTATAATATTATGTTTCATTTTTAACGCTTCACATTTTAATGGTTTTTAACCAAACTAAATTGTAATAATCATCTATATAGTATATTCTACACAGACACATCACTGACACTGTCAATACACAGTAAACAATAATTTTTAAAGTTTTTGCCGCTAAACCTCATTCTACAGATGTCGAACGATTAATTTCCTATAACAATATTATGAAAATCTCAAGAAAAAGTTCTTTATCACCAGAAACCATTAAAAATTCTCTTTATATTCTTTTCTCAGTAGATCACAGTGATCACACGAAACCTTTAAATTTCCGGAAGATTACACGCTATACCAGTGGTGCAACTAGAGTTCAAATCTTGGGGGTGCTACAATTATGAATTGCTTACTAAGTCGTGGATGCCCCATACGCCCCCCAACTTTACATAATCCCAGTATTTAAATTGTACTAGTATTATATTCGCAATAAAATTTTTTGGAAAAGAATATGGCACAGTTAATTTTTTTATTATAGTATTTGATTATTTTGATTACATTCTAAAGTTTCAAACATCATTTTCTATCAATATTTGTAAATTTGTATAATATTTGTTCAGAAATAATATCATTTGCCAGGTCTCTCTTAATATTTATGATTAGAGCCTGGAAGTTCATGCATTTTCATGTTTAAACTGAGTGCATAAAAAAATTGCTGGATGAGATAACAAATCACAATCTAACAAGTTCAAAAATTAAATTTTAATGTACATATTTTCGCATATTTTGAGGTTTTTGAAAAATATATCCATACTTTAAAATAAAATTGCATTTTATTACATTTTAGTGTTTTTTTTTATTATTAATATTTTACGATAATGTCGAATTTTGAGTATATTTCAAAATTCATTTCTTGTAAAATATGTCCTTATAAAAACATTGCAAATATAAAAAAAAAATTGACCTGATAGAAATTAAAGGTCTTTGCTTGGTCGGGCCGATAATTGAAGTTCATTTGTTATTGAAAACATGCTGCTGTAACATGTTGCTTCGTTACCAATTTTTAAACTTTCTCATTGAGGAAAATCTTCGTTCACATGTCGCAGAACTGACAAGAGGTATGGTTAATCCAACCTGCATTAACTTGTATAAATTTGAAAATACTTCTTTATTTAGAATTGTTTTTTTATGTCCTCTAATCTGTTTTTTAAACTGTTCTTTGATGCATTTCTGTTTTCAAGAACTCTATGTTTGAATTTATTTTATTATGTCATAAAATTATAAAATAAATTACATTGTTAAAACTACAGATATTTGAAATTACGAAGACTTGGAACTTGGGGGTGCTTCAGCACCTCCATAGTTGTGCCACTGCACTTTACCAATGTTCCCAAATATACGATAAATTGAAATTAATATTGTATGAACTTGAATAGGTACCTAAATTGATACAAATACCCAATAAATTTATACATTTGAAGTGAAATTATTAGGTATCTAAAATAGGTATGTATGTCATCTATTTTTTTTTTTATGTATCTTATTTAACACAGAATGAAATATTTTATAGTCCTAATTCTATAGTTATAAATTAATTAATTTGTGAAGCATTCCAGAAAAACGTGGTAGAACATATTATAATATTATTGTAGTATTTTTATTTTAATACCATAAAGTCCATTTTTCAATTACTGTTTATATTATTTATGGACGCAATTAGATGATTGCCTATACGAATGTAGGAAAAACGATAAAAGCATTTAACTTTAAATTTTCAAATATCTACTAATTTAGTATAAATAAATTATAATAAGTAAATTTCTAAATTAAATAAATAAATTATAGATGTCATATCGAATAATATATAATGTGTACATACACTAAACATTTTTAAATTTTTAGTTGTATATCTATAATTGTAGAAAAGCTGCAAACCCAAGTTATTTGGGGGGCCCTGGGCTATAGCTCACTTCTAGGGCTGGCGCTATGAGTATTGGCGCCCTGGGCGAAACCATGTTTTGACCTCTTCACCCCCCCCCCCTTCCAAGTTTGAGAAATAGTAAAATTAAGTTTTCTAGTAAACTTAAATACAATTATAGTAGGTATGTATTTTATATAACTTACAATTTTATTACCTGATCATATAATATTGTAATAAGGTAATTAACTTAAAAAAATTGCCGCATTGCATAAAAATTAAAATAAAAATAATATTATTTTAAATTTGTTATTCATAGCTATAATATTATATTACTAGTTCTGTATATAAATATGAGACAATTGCAGATGTATTTTCAATTAAAACGACATTAGATAATGAATATTTCAAATTGTATATTGTTAATCAATATTAAAAGATAAGTTAAATAAAAATAGTTTTCATTATGGCGTCCCCTCCGTACTGGCGCCCTGGGCATTCACCTAGGTCGCCTATTGCTTTCGCCGGCCCTGCTCGCATCGTCTGTGTAGCAAAAAATACATGCAATGCATAAACTTACAGGAGCCCTGAATATTACACATAGTTAATGCAAATATATATTTTTTTAAATTCAAGTATATGGTAAGACCCAAATATAGATATATACCTACATACACCTTAGGTAGGTACTATAACTTAAAAGATGAGTATGTAGTAAACTATGAACAATATAAAAATATACAATTTGCATGTAAATAAAAAGATTTATAATTATAAATTAAATTAGTAGCTGATGTATCAACTTTTTGAGCTTTATAGTAATTACGTTTTTTTTCAATTTTCAGTAATTATAAAAAACATATTTACTCCACGAATATTAGCTGTATGATTATGAACTTTTCTAATTTAAGGATTAGTAGTATTACATTTCTCCAACTCCAAGTCTGTGTTTATTGTTCCGCGACATTTCAAAGAGCATTCCTTTGTGCATCTCCATGTTAATCGCATTCGACCCTGATGTTTTATTATGTACGTATACCCATTCCAACAAATTATTTTTAAACCACCTTTATTCGATTAAACAAATTCCTTATTTTAAAAAAAAATACATTTCTGTAAAGTATCACATATTTACGTCGAACTCGAGATCAAGATGTAACTGGCGCTTGATGTTTTACAAAATTAGTAGAACCTATAGTTTATATCCATAATCTTATCATAACATTCAAAGTCGTAATTTAAACTTTTAATATACTCAACAAGTAGTTAATAGGTTTCTGTTTTCTATATTATTATTATCATCATCGACGATTACATTTTTAACGATAAAATTTGGTTTATCGCAACCCATGTATATAACTTTAATATAACTTATTTAAAAATTAATATAAATGTAGTTTATTTCAACAAGCGTGCTTTAAAAATTAAAATTTTATTATATATTTAAAAATAATTTTATTTATGAAAATTATTTTAATAACTTTTAACCAAAATTAACATTATTTACCTTGTCGTTTTTTACAGACTACCTGCCTATACAGTTGTCAATATTTTTGCTGCATTTGTTCCAGTATGATATGAATACTTAGTTATTAATTAATAAATTTGGTATTCCAAGTTGTAATATTAATTGTTTATAGCAGGGGTGTGCAACTGGCGGTCCGCGGAACTTTTTTATCTAGCCCGCGCTAAATATTCAAATTGCATCATACAACTTCAAAGTCAATCGTCTATACTCTAGCTCGCTAAATTTTAATTTACTAAAAATTAGCCATCTAATAACTTTCAGTTGCCCGCCCATGGTTTGTAGAAATAAAAATATGTTTTAATGAGGTGATTCGGAATTTAAATTATGGAGCGGTACTGGTTTGCGCATAAACCCCAAAAAGACAACTTGTTTGGGCACAAAACTACCACTCGTTTGAGAATAGTTGAGCCGTAACCATACACAGTTTGCGTCACAGTTAACACTTACCTTTAAGGCTTTAATAGTTTGTTTATTAATCAATAAATTATTAGATACATTTTCCTTCCCCCTAATACTTAGGACTGTTTATGATTGTATTCGTAGGTATGGTTAAAAATGCATCACTACTATTTAAAACACGATATTTGGTGAATTTAAAATTATTTGTAAATATTAATATGAATATTTCTACGTCACAATTTGAAAACTTCATTTATTTCTAAATCCACATTCAGTAAGTATAGGAATCACAAATTCTATCTATGCACACTAAGTCATAGAGACGTACTGTTAGTAAGGAATTTTATAACATTTCCAAATTCTTTATCGATGATTATCAGTGCCAATCTGTCACCAAGATAAAATATAATTATTTTCGTTTGCGCAAACAAGTTGCAGTCAAATTATGATTTTAGTGGCATATCCAGAATTTTTTTAAGAAGCGGAGGCACACTATAAAATTTTACTATATACAATACCAATTACCAAAATGAAAATACCTAACCATTAATCAAAAATTTAATGTTTTTAAAGCAAAAAATGTATTTAAATTTTCAGTCAGTTATTAAGTTAAAATATTTACACAATAATAAATAGTAATTTAATAATAAAAACGGGTGTTTTAGTTCTAATAAAATTATAAGCGAATGAAAACTACAGTAGGTAACAATTGTATAAAATTATTTTGACCAATTTTGTTGGTTTTTTTTTGTCATATTATATCTATGCGTTCATGTAGGTATCCGAATAAATATAAATCTATAATATAAAAAACAAATATGTAAATACGGCCTACGGGCCATGACCCCTGACCCCCTGTATACGCCTATGAATGATTATTTTCTTTAATAAGAATGTCATTGTAAATGCATTCTGTTTTGTTATCTATTTACCGTTATTATTGCTACCAAAAAAATTGTTAAGATCTTATACTTAGTTCGAAGTGGAAATAATTCACTTGTAATAGGTAGGTAATTCTCAATTTTTGGACTGAAAAAAGGAAGTTAGGTAAATTGAGCTCCTAATATTTGTATACATATTAAAATCGATAAGTTGAGTCCCGATCTCCCAGGTATAAACCATTGATGCAACAAGGTCTAAAATATTAAAAACTTAAAACTTTAATATTTATATTATAGTTTAAACAAAGAAAAAAGTAATTTTTTGGTTTCTATTCCAAAAACCTGAAAAAATTGGGGACGGTTTTCAAATGATAAGCAAAAATAGATACATATTTTGCAATTAAATACTGGACACTAAATACTTATATTTCACCTGAATATTCGGTTTGAATTTGTTGCTACTACCGTGCGTACAACACATAGTTGTGAATTTGAATTTGTAAAATATTTATTATTTAAGTTTTTACTAAGAACATGATATTATAAAAACACAAAATATATTTTACTTTATCCCATTTATATAATATTAATGCTACTATTATAAAATTTAACGTACAATAATTAACGTTCAAGTATATTTAACCGGGACTCAACACTAACTGTGATAAGGTCATTTAGGATTAAAATTACCAAAAAAGGTACGAAGGTAAGTATCGATAATTATTATTTTTTTATGAAGGTGGTTCGTAATTTAAGATTCTTATCGAAGTGATGAATTTATTGATTCAACAATGTGGTTGTAATTGTTATGAAGTAGTTAAGAGGGCTGTCACACCCGTATGTGTTGTCTCTGTCTTACAAGTGCGTGACATAGCAAATATACGCTCAGCAGATCACGTATAGCTCAGTCAGTTTAAAAATTAGTGAATCGACTTATGAAACTTAATGGTAAGAAAATTACCAGTGTTTGTATGTTGGTTCTTTAAGATATTTTAAGTTTTTAGTATATAACATAGCATGAATTAAAAATGCTCATAACTCCCTTAAAAACTTAATAATCGTAAAAACCCAACATACAAACACAAATGTTTTTACAATTACGTTTCATAATAAATAAATTTACTTTAATTTTTTAACTAACGGAGCTAAACGTGATCTGCTGAGCATAAATTTGTCATGTTAAGTACTTGAAAGACGGAGACAACACATGAGTGTTGTGGCCTCTTAATAAAAGCTTATATGGTAAGTAGTTCAAATAGATAATTCCTAGTTTTTGACCATAAATTCAACTTCTATATTAAATATAGTTTTAAAGATATGCAGTTTAAATTTGGACATTATGTGTATAAATGAAGTAATGACTTTAATTATTGTTGTACCGTAAAATGGTGTGAATTCTAACAGGTAATTTATTAATTCTTATCGACGTAGATTCAAATTTAGTGTCACCAACTTGATGTAATAGGTATTCAATATAGTAATAAATTAATGTTACAAATTGAAAAACATCATCATCATGATAGGTTTTTATCTACTTGCATTCGCATCATTACTCCAGTTTAAACTGTTGAAATGTCATTATCACAATAACTTTTTTTTTGGTATAGAAAATTTTACAATTTATATAATTGAGTAATTTCAGACTGAAATGTTTTAAATTTTTTGTGAATTAAATAAATTGTTATATAAATGGCAATTAGGATGTACATTTGTTATTATATTAGTAATTTCAAATAAAACCTTATGTGATATTTCTCAGTTTTTAATACTTGAGATACTTATTATGCTGTCTAAAATAATAAAATTGAAAATTATACTAATCAACAAGCTTTTTAAAAAAAGTAGAAAAAAATCTACTCGTAATGATAAACAAGGTAACGAAAATTCTAAAAATGTTACCAGTATAAATGACCGATTTTTAACTGAAGTACTAATTAACAATATGGAATAGAATATAATAGTCTTCAAAAATATATTATCGTAACATGTAGATACTAATATCTATATTGTGACTAATGGACCAATTTTTCATTTTCCTTTATCTAATTTAAAAGCTACAATAGTGTCATTCTAAGTTCAAATATGAATACACTTAGTTAACATTACGACCTACTATCAATATGTACTGCAGTGTTAATCTCAGGTCTACTTCCTTGTTGAAAAAATTTTTTGAAAAGGTACAGGAGCAACGACAGTTAAGCTAATATACTTTTGACTAAATAATATAGAACAATTTTAAGTGAATTTCTAATATTGACAGGTAAGCAAGATTTATTTTTCTCAGTTGCAGATTATACTTTTCAAGAAAAAAAAGGGGGATACCCTAAAACCTCTTCTAACACATTAGGTGTACTTATCTTTATAAATTTGTGGAAGTATCCAAAATTCTATAACATTTAATATTGAATTCTCAAATAACGAATTTCCATTTAGGTAATAACGAAAAAACATTCTACACACAAAACATATTAAATTGATCGGTTTTGTCGGTCATCTTTTGTTATATGTACTTGGTAAAAAAAAAGTAGGACTTGAGAAAAGGGCTCTCAAATGGTTGCCAAGTTACAAGTTTGGTAATGTAAACATAATGTACGTTTATTATGTTAAGTATAGTATTATGATTAATATGCAAAAGTATCGAATACCCGATTATTTAAGCTCGTGGCTATTGTGTACAGACTGTACTACTTTTTAACAAAGTCCAATGTTCTCAAAATGTGTGCGATATAATCATAGGTTAATTGATAATAAAGATTATATTTAAGAAATATATTATTTGGCCAAATGGAATTGCAATGTACTCTACACAATCTAGTTTATAGACAAATAGGTGTCCATAGTACTGGTGAAATAATCTACCTTTAAAATTAAGACTCAAATAACTAATATCACGTAGTGTGAATAATAACAGGTAATTTGTTGCCTCAAATTTAACAATTAGTGTTAACCTCAATGTTACGATTTAAAACAATGGAAGCAGTTGTTTTAAGGGAGGGAGAACTGATTTAAGTAAAATATAATAAAAATGATATATATTACAAGAGCGAGATTTTACAGACCTTTTCTATTATTTACGATAGTTGAAAGTTGCAAAATGTTTTTAAACAGTTGGACCAGTTGCTCTCACTCATAGAACTAATATGACAATCTAATTAAATATAAGTTGTACCAAATAAAATTTATTAAAAAAAATTAAGATATTCTATTTAAAATCTACCTTACATATTAAGATAATAATCAATTTCAGTTAACTGGGTTTAAGACAGTTAGACAATTTTTTACCTATAACTTTTAATTAATACAACATTCTGTGTGCGCTACTTGAAAATGACAATTATTTAAGATTACAATGTAATATTTAATGAATTAAATATATAATTTTAAACCAATTAACTAATTTACCAATATGGTGGACATTAAGATTCTTAATAATTTTTGAACACATTGATAAATGAAATGTTTAATTTTAGTCTGGAAAATCTGTCAACCGAGTATTAGAATAAATTAGTAAAATGTAAGAGCAAGTAGTCGGATACAAAATTATATTACTATGTACGTTCAAATAAGTTTATGGGTTAAAATATTATTTTCTTGGATTTTTAATTATTTTATAACTGAATAGGTAAAATATAATTAGGCAACTGAATTAAATCATGTATATTATTCAGCTTACTGATTGAAGTTAACCTAACCTACAAAAATTATCAATGTAGGTTTAAGATGTTTCAAATCAATATTAAATAGATCTATAAAATTAAGACAAGACACTTATCATAAATCTAAAAAAAAAATGATAGTGTCATTTTTTTTTTTAATATTTGGTGGTAATGTCATATTACTATAGCTATTGGTTCAACTATATATATTTGATCTTAAATATTGAAAACTAGGGCATTAAAATATAATATATTCACTTACCTTTAGAAGACAATTATCATCGATATAACAAATGGAGAATCCATAAATGGCTGTACCTCGCTACACCTTCTTTACTCACATATTTTTTTTTTACTTTTTTAGCAATTTTTCACACTCATGTTATTCTCATCATACACAATTCATATTAAAAAAATGATTTAAAAAATTCATTAACACCTCAGTGTTTAAATACAGAGCCAAACAAACTTTTATCAATCTTCTAGTACAACAAAAATACTATCAAGAACATACACCTACACTACTAATGGACTGGTTATGTTCCCTACTTATGCTAAAATAATTAAGATATTAAACAAGGCCCTGAAAAGGGCCTTTTAAATAAATATGTAGTAAAAATATCATAATAAAATAATTATATCTAAAAGAAAAGATGTTATCATAAAAGGAAATACAGGAAATTAAAAAGAAAGGTGGGGAGGATCCCTATTTACCAGTTACCTTATACTTACCTTTTATCAGCAATAAATTCTTAATCCTTGATTCTTCATCTTTGGAAACGATTGAACAATTATTTTTTTAGAAGTTTTTAGTATAAGAAATTTTTTTTTTTTGTTGAAAAAATAAGACACTGAAGTTAAAATTTGTTAACAGACATGATAATATGATCTTACTTGCTTAACTGCACCCCATCCCCAACTGCAGCCATCTATATTTTTCAACTCCCTCACCAAATTAAAATTAAATTGTATGTATATAATATACGGATATATTATAAGGGATAAGGTCAGGTCCCTGTAAGGAGAATGAAAATTCAAATTTTCC
Organism: Rhopalosiphum maidis; assembly: GCF_003676215.2. Classification (NCBI taxonomy): domain Eukaryota; kingdom Metazoa; phylum Arthropoda; class Insecta; order Hemiptera; family Aphididae; genus Rhopalosiphum; species Rhopalosiphum maidis. Next base: position 1,164,628 of record NC_040878.1, on the reverse strand, counting down.
TCAGGACCCACAGAACCTAAATAACACAAGCTCAAAATCATAAGTTCATGGGTCCAAAGAGAAAAATTTGTTTGTATTTATTTGTTAATTGTTAAGCTAAATAAAATACTTATGACAATGTAAAGTTAACAGTAGAATTGCAACAAGGAAAGCTAGTAAGGATTGATATAATTCAATTTGCCACAAAAGAATAACTTACGAGCCTCCTTTCGCTCTAGTCCAACTTTTGACAAATTGATTATTAATGTAAAGAAATACAGGAATAGATTATAAATAAATATATGAATATAAATCCAAACAGAGACCTTGAGGGAATCAAAATAGTTAAAATTTAAAGTTAAAATTATGAGCAACTCACCATTAATATTAATCTGTTTATGATTCCTCATATTATGACCTACTTAATAATGAGAAATGTATTTCTCTAAAGGCTTTTAGTTTATCACAAGACAATAAGGAATAGTAATTGCAAAATTAAATAATAAAAAATATATACAAAAGTAAAATAATTAAGTGGTTAGCAAATGATTTCCTACACCGCAGGTTACTAAATAACAGCCAAAAAGTGCCCAGAAAAAAAAAAAGTACCATTCAAAGCTCAAACCGAACCAAGGCTGGGTCCAAATGTGAATAACATTCAATAAATGACAATAAGAAATTTCACATGTGAACCTTACCTAAGGCTCTGCCACAGCTATAATTCTATCATTATAATTGAAAAAACTTGGTGAACAGAAATGTAGTAAAAATAATAAAATTACATTTGCATGACTGATCAACGCTGTGATCAATGTTCAAAGATTAAAAAATTCCACCAAATTTTTACAATACTTCCAAACATACAACCCATCATATGAAAGGCCATGTGTTTGGAAGCCATACAATTTAAATAGAGTCTTACCTTGAGTATCCCTGTGAGCTCCAACTGCTTCTTGTGCATTCATAAATACTTCATCCGTGGTTTGGTTTCCAGACATTGGCCATTGATTAAAACCTGAATCAAGATATTCAGTCAATAATCTATAAAAAATATGATGATTTTGGCATACATACTTTGGTTTGAGTTGTCATGAGATGGTCCAGCTCTTGACATATCCATACTATTGTCCATATCATCATCATCATCCAATGTCAAGTCTTCTATACTGTCTTCGTTGTTCATTTCTTCCAAATACTCAGTCTTAGGTTCAATCAGTTCACCAGTCGGTTCGATCTTTGGTCCTGCCACACCATCAGCAGCTGATGCATCGTGGTTGTTGATGCGGCTGTTATCAGTCTCATGATCACCGTCATCCAACGGCGCACCTTTGGTTATGGTGGCAGGAATGTTAGGAACACCGACGCCGCTTAGGGCTCCGGACTGAAGGGGCGGTACATCACAGGAGTTGCTTGTATCAATATGACTGTCAGGATCGTCACTTGTTGACGGCCTGCGCTGGTTGCGCCTACGTTTTCTAGTAGGTGAGGCACTATCATCACGAGACCTGATGTGTGGACTTTCTGGCCTCCTCTCTATCGTTAAACCCTGTGCTACAGTAGATGGACCACGTGTGATAGACTGTTGAATTGGTTTCCTAACCGGAGTGGCAACAGGTGCCTTGACCGGTGCTGAAGAGGCTGTGCTGTCTTCATTGCCACCACCATCAGTCAGACCCTTGATCTGCAGGGATTCTGCAGCTTTCAGGAACGTGCTTAACTGGTCTTGGGAAATGTTGACTTCCCCCCTATACATGTAATCCATCATACTTTTTAGTTCTTGGAACTTAACGTCCTTAAGTATGACGATTGGATGCTTTTCATAATGTTGGCTTAATAATAGCTGAAAAAAAATGTTAAACTTCATTGTATTAACAGAACTATTCTATAAATGGACAAATTAAATTATGAGATAGATTAATAAAAAAAATAGGAATGGGAAAAATTACTGTTGAAAATAATATATAAAAACAATATCATATCAATAACAGTATACTATTACTACAAATAAATAAGATACTAAAGAATTCTAAAGGATTTTACAGCTTTTGCGTGTTAAATGTTAAACACAAGAGTGTGTTGTAACTCAATTGGTAAAAATAAATTTAAATCATATGGGGAAAAGTAATCAACAGATGAACTAGTAATTATTCTAGACATTTAAAAATATAAATTATAGAAAAAAACTTGCCATTGTTTCTAACAGAAATAATGTACGAATAAAAGGCTTCTCATGTTCATGTATTTTGTAATGGAGAGGTGCAAAACAAATGCTGCAATTTTAGTCAATACTAAATGTAGGATTTACAACAAAAATATTTTACATGGGCCAGTAGTTTGAAAAACAAAGAAACATTAAGATAATATTTCAAATTCAATATCGTTGTCAATCGTAACTGACCACTATCAATTATGGTCGTTGTTTGTCAATAACAATCTATGATCATTTAAGTTATTTAATTCTTAAAATATTGAAGAAATAAATTACTAAGTCTTCTTTGCCTTGTATTGATGTATATAAAATAAAAATTAAAAACATATTTTATATCAAACAAAAAGAAGTATTTAAATTTAGTTATGATAACAATACCTAGTATTAGGGCATTAGTTTTTGGGTTTAATCTGAATTTTGAATTAATATGAAAAATTTGAATGCTTAAATTCATCTAATAAATCAGCAGAATGGTACAAAGCTAGTGTTAATATGAATGTATGAGAATTAAAATTTTAAAATTATAATGATTTCCCATAATATTTTAAAACGAGTTATTTAAATTGCTAGAATAGATAAGATAATAATTCAGCGATTTCATAACGACGAGCACATAACGTATGATAAATCGAGAAGGCGCAAGTCTCAGAAATAACGGACGTTATTAATTGTAATAACATGACTAATTGCTACCTTAATTAGATGTAGGTAATGCTCGCACAATAGGCAAGAATAATAATTAGCAATTAAAATACCTCTAGGTATGGGCTGCATGCTGACAAGACGACTTTGTGGGCCTTAAGGTATTGTCCTTCGGCCGCCAACGTGCAATCGACCAACGTGCCGCTCTCCAGCAACGTGTCGAAAACGCTGATCAACGTGCTTTGGTGATTGTTCCAGCGCAGACAAAAATGTTGGTTGTCTCCCGCCATGCTTATCACAGTCCTGTTTAAAATTAAAATAAAAAAAACATGAAATTAATAAAACTATTTGAAAATATACACAGGTACAAAAGTTCGCGTTCCTCACCTTAAAATTTAAACATTTACAAAATTTAATTTTTTGTAAAAAAAAAAAATTATGTTACAACGAATAACAAGCGCGTTTTTTTTTTGGTTTAATACTGAGAAACACTTTTATCAAGTCATTTATAAAAAAAAAACAAAAAAATAAAACAATTGTTGAAAAATAAAAACAATTTAATAAATAAATAAATACTTGTCAAGTTACGAAACGTGCGTATAATGAGAGACTGTGAAGTAATGAATTAAGAAATATTATCATGTATGTTTTAGCGGGGGGTGTTTGATTTTTTTTTTTAAGTGGCGGAGCAGCGAGCACAACCGTCCGGCTTCACATCAAGTACGAAACAAAGCAAGTGCTGGGGCCGTGTCCGGGTCGGCGGCCGCCGAGCTGTGCGCAGAACGCAGTTTCCAGCGCAGTGCGCATGGGCCACCGATCGTGGTACGGCCGGTCCCGTGTTCTGTGACGAAACGGAGCGCGTCTAACACACGAACGTCGACAATATTCGTCGTTTGTACATGACAGGCGGGGCGCGCGGGCTACAGTCGGTCGGGCGGCCAGTCGAGTCAGGAACAGAACACGGCACCGGCTTCGGGTGTGGCTTGTGGCAGCTGCAAGTAAGCCGGTCGGCTACCGCCAGTCATACAGTTTTTCGTGAGCGCGGTGCGGGGCGGGGACGGGCCGTTTGCCGGCTGACGGAACGATGTTCGGCATCAAGCCAGAAACCAACGAACGGACGAAAGTGTTGCTACAGTGCTACACTATATTCCCCGTTTCCCCTCCACCCATCATTTAGCCGCCGACGCCTCATGCTTGATCCGGACCTTAAATACATGGACTAAGGCTTTCCGGCGCCGGCCACGCACGGTAGAAAGTGCACACGATTTGACGACCAACACAATAATATTGTTTACGATAATAATAATTAATAATATTTTCTACAGTCGTTTTTTGCGTTCCGCCTAGAACGAAACGGCCGTTGTCGTCGTTATTATCATTATTTCCCCCCCGATAACGTTCACGAGATTATCGCCGAATGCCGAGGCCGTTTTCCTCATTCGCGTTTCCCACCTATAATATGAGTTTAGTCATACTACATACGATGTGATGTTTGTCGCAAACATTATTAAGTTGTACGTTCTGTAACGACTAACATTGCTTTCGTTCGTGCCGGACACACATTTTTCCTTCTCATTTAACCCGGTTAACAATCTTATATTCTGTCACGTGGTTTTATAATACATTAATAATTGTACATAATTTTAAAATATAATACACTGTTATAGTAGACATAATATTGTATGTGACAGTTAAAAAAATACCTTTTGTCCGAATCATTGAAAAATATATCCTGCTCACTTTTTGGTGTAAATTATAGGTATGTTAAAAACGACCGGGCTGGACACGCCCGAAAATCGGTAAAAAGCGTTTCCCGTGATTTTATCTTCGTAAAGCGTTCATGTTGTTTTTCACGAGCGACAGTGACGCGTTATCCTTCTCGTATCATAAAATAACGTTATTATGTTATAAATGTAATAATACTATAATTCAAATCTAATAAATGATATTTCCGCGCATGCTTGTTCCGTTTTATGCCTGTCCAAAACGATCGGACGTACATCGTCTGATTATATATCGCAATATCACACTATACACACGTTTTTCAATCATAAATGAACAAAGGACATAATATTTTACAATGATTTTTATGGCCAAGATATCAAATATCGACGCATTATCGTAGTATTTTTCATAAATTTCGCGTCGATATGATAAAATCAATTGTCGTCAATGTAATGTTATTTTGTTATAACAACTGTATACGACTAATCGTTTACAATAAACTAACGATTATTTTCATACCACTCATGTATTGATAATAACATTGCAATATTTTTAAACGGGAGCTGGGAATTATATATTTAATATTATTGCATATTATATGAATCCCGGACAAAAAGTCCATAGACAAAAATGCATGTATCTACGTGCCTATTAAAATTAATAATAAATTATATGATTAAAAATGAAAATAAAAAAATCGAAAACAAAATAAAATAATATAATGTGTATAATATATAATGTCTACAAACATTTTTAAATTTTTAAATATTTAAAATAAATATTAATTATTTAAAATATTTTGTTATCTCGGACTTTTTAACCGATAACCAAATTATATTATGTATCTTTATGTTATGTTGTTTACGTAGTTGACACTAATAAACGTTTTTATTTATTAATATTATATGACACTATCGTCATGAATCGTGATAATAAATCGATTGAATCATCTAAAATGGTCTTGAGATACGTAGATATAAATATTTGTCTTTTATTGAACAATAATATTTAGGAAAGCAATTTATTTTTAATAATAGTGTTCAAATGTGATCATAATATTATAAATAATATATTTTTTTAATCAACATTGTTGGCTTGTTGCTTTAACTAATGGGATTTCAAAAAAAAACTCGCAGAATGTCGAACTTAATCATTCAGCAAAATTGTATTGAATAACAGTAAACAATATTGTGTACGTAAAATAAACTACTGCCTAATCGTATTTTTTCATATGAATACGATATAATTAAAATTACATTTTTTTAAAGGAAATGCGATATGATAAGTTTTATCTAACGAATCTTGAGTGTACATTTCAATTCTTAATCGTTAAAATTACACCAACAACAAATGTTGTATTATTATGTATAACAATGTACAGAGTTATTAAAGTAAAAATTATTTTATTTATTGTTATATATTTCCTTGTTATTTATTGTACATTCATAATTTAAATGAATTCCAATAATTATTATTAATTAAAGACTACCACTATCATTGCTTTTATAATAGAATATAGTTTGGGTGCAGTAAAGTCGTATTATAGACCTATAGGGCTATAGACTAGTAATCTATTATAAAATCAATGCTACCAAAAAATTGGAAATACGTTTCTATAGAATATTTTAAAATTTTTAGTACATTTGAATAACAAAATAGATTAAATAGAAACGTTTAAAAATTATAAAACTGAATTATTTATGTAATTAACTGTACAAATGTATTTTTTAACAGTTTTTAATACATTCTTAAGTGGTATAAAAATTGATAAAACTTTATTTATCATATTTTATTATTGAAATGCGATACAAACGCTCGAATTTACTATTTTATATTTTTATATTATTTAACTCCGTCCATAACATTGTATAAATGTTTCATTGTATTATTTACAATGGATATTAATATATTATAAATATCCATTGTATTATTTACAATGGATATTAATATATTATAAATAAATAATATTATTGATTTTTTTACATTTTGTTTTTAGAAAATTATGTGATCATATTATTTTATTATACAGATTATTAACTTAGAAGTTACAAGTTTACAACACATATACTAATATATAAAATATATTACAAAAATTGCCATTTTTTTAAATTATTAACAGTAATTATTAATGTTGACAACATTTATAATACATATAATATTAAAAATAATTACACAATTCTGAACAAACACCAAGTTACCATAAACACTTTTTCTGAAAAATCGTTAAACATTTTTTTCTTATTATTTATAACTATTAACAATTAGCATGAACCATGATAGCTTAACAATTACAAAAGTTTAAAACAAAATTGTTTAATATGACCAGATAATTAAACCTTATTGAAAGAACATATTTCAAATTTTAATAACTTATCATAAATTCATAATCATAACTAATATGATTGTTGATTAATCTGGGTATTGATAATCAACATTAGTTTGTACCTGTCGACAATAAATATTCAAATCAAGCTAGTATCTCATATAATTCTACTTGATTATTTGACATTACTTGGATTTGGTCTATAGGTGACTCCCCCAAATATTTTCATAGAACCCAAAATAAATTTATTATTTTATATAATTAATAATCATAAATATTATGTTTTATTCAATGAGGAATGACAGTTGGCTGATAGTGATTATTTATTTACTTATACAACAAAACTGTTACTTAATACCTATTGAAAGAAATGTATTCGATTTATTAAAGTAATAACTAATAAAACAGCGATTATAAAAATAAATGGCATGATCTCATAATGATCTTTATTTTAAAATCATATAAATATTAAATGTTAAATGATGCATTAGTGCTATAATATTTATTTATTGTTGTTACCAATATGTCATAGATAATCTCATCAGCAATCAATTACAATATAATTATTAAAAATTATGCTACCTTACATATACTATGTATACAATATATTATTTTATATTATACAAGTTATAATTTATAATTTATTACATGAAATATGAAAATTTTGAAAAATTTGCCTCGAATATAAAGTATAAAACTGAAAATTGCACTTGATTTCCATTTTTAAGTAAATATACTTACCTAGTATTTCTGTGATATCACATCAAACTAATATAGGTGCAAATTAGTAGTTACTTTCTACCTCTGTTTAATTGTTTATTTTACAATAATAACAGATTAAGACATTAAGTAGGTATCTATAAAGCAGTGCCATATCCAGGGGGGGGCTTTTGGGCTTAAGCTCACCCCGAAATCTTTTATTTTAAATAGTATGTGTATTTATATGTTTTTAAATTATTTCCTATTTTCCTGTAAAGTTGAATATGAATGTTTAAGCCCCCCCCCCTGAAAAAAATTCCTGGGTACGGCATTGCTATAAAGTACAATATAGGTAGAAACTTTTACATATTGTACATTTCCAATAAGTAATGCTGTAATGGCTAGTATACTGCAGAACTAACACTAATATATATTTAGGCGTAAAGACTATATAAGCGTCATATGAATTGCTATATAAATCAAATTTGTTGTATTGTTCATCACTAGGGTTTGGATTACAATACAAAGTACTTTAATTTTTTTATACAATGCATTCTGTGAACAAATTTGTTTTATGTAAAAGAAGATATTTTAAAGAGGAAATTTTTATTTTGCTTTTTTTAGTTTTAGTACTTTTAGGTAATTATTTACATTTTTAATACACAAATACTTATAATATAAATTATTTATCAAAATATTTTACTAAGAAATATAGTTTTCAAAATATTTGTTTTATTTCTTTATTTTTTAAGTCCAATAGCATATATATGGATTCGTATTTTAACTAATGTTACTAGAATAAAAATGGTATTTTTTCTAAAATATGTAGAAAAAAAAATATGTTTTGATATAAAAAAAATAAAACCTAACCAAAAAAATATTTTAAATATGCGAGGTAAAACTTAATATAATTATAACAGCTAGATGTTATTGACTAAAAAATTAAAAATAATAAATAAATAGAAGTGTTAAAAACTTAAAGATTTTGAAAGTTAAATCATCATTTCCTTTTGGTAGATGTAATGGTGGTGGTATAAAAAACGTTGGTAATTTTTATAATAGCATTATTGCGTTAAACAGGAATTGTTTAGAACATTTTTTGAGTTTTTAGTGTATATAAATCTGTTTCTTATATTTTATTACAAAATATTACTTAGTATAGATATAATGGCAATTAATGCGTTTTTAACACATTATTGTTGTTTTTTTTACTTATCTACGTTTGTTGTACAATTTTATTTTTTGTAAATGTTATTAATTATGGTTCTTTATTATTAATTGGAAATCACCTTAAACGAAACTTTAATTGAGTTTTTTATAGTCAATTATCAGACATGAAAGTTGTAACTGAAAAAAAATTCATGGGGGTGTCCAAATTTTTTTTTATATATAAACATTGAAAATGTATAGTCAATAAACTATATTCATCACTAAAATATTTCTTCTTTTAAAAATTTCATTATACTTGATTTGTATGCATTGTTCAACTATCATTAAAATTGTATTATTAAATATTTGTTTAATATATTAATGGCTTAATTATCAAAATTGGATGTAGGCATTACCTTTAATGGCAATGTACGATATACATAAACAATGAAGCTTAAATAAAAATAGTTTCATATGATCATATTATGTATGCCAATGCTGGTCAAAATATTGTTAATGTTCATTATAATTCTGAACTCGTAAATTTAATATATTTTATAGTTAATACTAAATCCATTTACATTTCACTATTTATTTAAACAAATATATCAATAATAATTAATATTTTTTATTAATTTATATTATTAAAACGTCTCACCTATATAGTTGTAATAGTAAAACTATTGGTCTAGGTGAGTGCCTACTCATCGATGCCCCTAAAGTCGGGTTCAACGCTTAAAAGCAAAAAATTTAAATACCTTAACCCTTAAGAAATGTTGTTACAATTTACAAACAGAGTACATACAACAGGATCACAGGAAAAGAAATCTATGTTTAGCAAACTAATTGTTTGTTAGTTACTTGTAGCTTAAATATTAGTACTGACCAGTGACCATATCATAATATGGTCCATATAGCTCATAGGCGTCGCCAGGAATTTTATCAGGGGGATGCATCGTGCAAGTAAGTATTATACGCTAATTTCTAAATAATGCTTATATACGTAATGATAATAATAATAGTTAAATACGTAATATAATATAATATAATGTAGATAATTATGCAAAATAAAATAGTTTCAATACCATTCAATTTTTTTAATTTAATTTAAGTTTTGAAAGCCAGGGGGTGCAAGTGCACCCCCTTGCACCCCCCTCACGACGCCCATGATATAGCTTATTCGCTTATTTATGAAAAATAAATAATTTTTATATTTGGAGATAACAGCAGTGTGCCTATTACACGAAAAGTGTTTTGGGGTATATGCTAAAGGGTGACGGTCTTGCGGGTTCACAATTATTATTAAATTATTATTAATTTATTAATATCACGGCATGCTTATCGGTGACAGCACATTGTTTAGCCGACACTCGATGCTGATACTTCGACACAATTACAAAAATTCTTGTTTTACAACTTAGGTTACGATATTCAATGTAAAATTGAAAGTATAATTTTATTTTTATTTTATGTACAGACTACATGTTTTTTTAAACTAGGTATACACATTTTATTATAATATAGAGATTACGTCGATTACGATATTAAAACGAGACAAAAAGTGTCCTGTTCAATTGTTCAAAATTTGTCGGAATAAGTAATGACATAATACGCTCTTCAAAAATGTTACGAATATTAAAAAAATCTCATAATCTCATAATTAAAATGTCAATAAAAACCTATGAAGTGTCAAGTGTGGATGCTTGCACTAGATAATATAATATTCTAACATTTAAATTTGACAAACGTTTGTACTGCGGATACAACACGCGTCACTACGTGAGAACTGAGTTCTAATATATTCTGTACTAATAGTGATTTTTTAAATTATTCTTTTTATCGAGAGATGTATTATATTATTAAGACTGAATGTTTGAAAAATAAGTATCAAATCTAGTATGTAATTATTTAAAACCCTCTTTTACACTATCTGTTGACCGTTTGCAATGTATTTGTAATGATGCATTGAAAAAATGAAAACAAAGATCATTCTTTTTTTATATTGTTTTTGTCTACGTCTGGATACATGTAAAGCGGAATTCACTAAAAATGAATAATGTGACCATCATTAAAAATAAAACTATGTTGCGATAATGCGATGTAGAAACCGGTGTCCGGTATCTGTTTTCGTTTTTCAACACGTTATGTTTGTGAATTGGGATATGGTTTAATGGTTTACAGACAACGAAATTTTGCACACTAAACAGTATGGTCACATATTTTATACTTGGCTATTTATATCAATGTGTTTCATTTTTATCAGTCACCGACAGACCGATGAAGACAAATTATGCTGATGCAAATGGGTGTTACCTCACTTCGTTCATTAACGAACAATTTAGTCGAAAAATTCATCAAATAAAATTGAAAAAAAATATTATGTCTTATGGCAGACCTTAAAGCATAATACTAATCTTTTATGTCCTAACCTTAAAGTTAATTTATTTATATCGAAAAGTAATTTTAATAATTGTAAGTAATGGACAATGATATGATAATATTAGAAAAGTATGAAATTATGAAATACAATTTAGTGTTTGTAAATGTTCAACATGGAAATATTCAATTATGTACTTATTGTGTCTTGGACATGTTACTCCGTTAGTTTTCACCTTACTAAATATCTAATACGTTGATAGCGAAACTAAAAATCATTGCATTTTTTTGTTACATACATTTCTTTTTGATATTTCTATAAATAAGATACATTAATAAAAAAATTAGGTAAATTTCAAATTTGTACCATTATGGTTAGGTGCATAAAGATAATACATTTACATTTGAAACACAATTGTGACAAAAGTGCAATAGTTGGGAGTTATTTTATAATATTGAGTATTTATTTGTATATTTGTTTTTCTTTAGTACAGTTGTGAACTTAGTACTTACTCTAGAGGCCTTAAAAACTTATTATTTCTATTAATTATTGGTATAATTATATAATTTGTATATACTATATTTATTTTATATTGTTTTATACCCATAGATTGTGCGACCTGCTGGCTGTTGATAATATAATTTCTTTTCTAATCACCAGACTGTATGACATTATTCGAAAAATATATTTCCCTTCGATTTATATTTTATTTTAAATTATAGAATTTTTTGTAATTTTTATGATATTTTTATTTTTTAGATATTTGGTCTTTAATTCTAAGCCGGAGATATGATATTTTCATTATTCACCCAAGAGAAATTCAAGGAGATAGGAGAATTAAACTTAAATCGTGGTAATGATGTATTAAGTATTTTGTATCTATAAAAATATAAAATATTATCATTGCCCATTAAAAATTATTATCTTCCGCTACTGTGGTGTGCTTAAATACCAAATCATGATCCAGATTGCCCGAATTTCAGTACTTCGTAATGTATGATTCTCGTAATTCGTTAATTCGTATATGTTTATTATTTATTTATTTAGTTATTTATAAACATAGAATTAACTAATTTTTAAATTAAAACTAGGTTATTATTTATGAATTATGAGTAATGTCTTGATTTATTATATTTGCTTGAATTGAAAACAAAATACCTACGTTTATAATTTTGTTGTTCCATTCACATATTCATAAAATTTAGATTAGATTTATTTATTATAAGTGTGAATATATTTTTACAGATTAATCGTAGTTAGTGTTCATTTTAGTATATTTATTCGTTTTATGTCTTTTAATGTAATAGTATACGTGCACCTCATTCGTTTTATCAGTCATTGTTAAATACATTTAGTACCTTCGGTCTATCAAATAGAAAAAATCAATGATCTAATATTTTTGTTCAAACTTTTAAATTGATTTATTTTCTGTCATTTTCTGAGTTATTAAGCTTTTTTTAATTTTTCTGTTTCTCAATTTAGAACTAGGTCATCAATCATAACTACATTCTATCTTAACAAACACAATGTCAATTATACATTATCCATTTAATATAATGATGTATATCGCTAATAATGAACAAATTGATTTTTTTAATTTTAATTTTTTTTTAGTAAACGTCTTATAATCTTTGATTTTTATATTTTATTTTAATAATAATTTATGTATGTATTTATTTTCTTTTTTCAATTGTTATTGTTATTTTATATCTACTATATTATATTTATATGTACTAAATTATGTACCAATCTTATGTAATTGGGTTCATACCCGTAAATAAATTCAAATAAGTAAATATATATTTTTTTAATTCCGAATTGGTGGCTCCATCTGCTAGCCGTTTCTTATAATTATCAATTACATTTTCATAGAAGTTACATTTTTTTAGTGAACACTGTACTACAGAGTAAACGGGTAAGCGCAAAATGTCCACGGTACACTTTAAATGTGTTGTAACTTGTAATACAAATACTGTAATTACTAATTAGTAATTACCAATACTAATACCTATGTTTTGCATTTCGTGAATTATAATAATTTATTTATAAACAATTATCAATAATAATATAACATTATTGTTTAATTATATGTTATTAATTGTTAATCAATTTATCATTGTTTTCAAATATTTCAAATTGAATACAAAGAATCGTGATTCAAATAATAGTACTTAAAACTTTTGAGTATTAAATTACAAAATTATACTTTAATTTTGTAGGATAATAAATTATTGGCAATTGCTTAATTTCAAAAAAAGATTGTTGTTTATACCAGAAAATTAATCAAAATATTCAAAATAGAACATATTAAGATAAATTTATACTAATTAGTAATTACAATAAATAAATAAATACTTATTATAATTTTATAATATTGGTAGAATTAATATGCATTATGAAAAATAAATCATAATAAAAAAAGCTTAATCTCGAGACAACAAAAAATAACTAATCTATTTAGTAGTTTACAAAAATGTATCTTATCTTAATAGTCTAACTATCTGTCTAGATTCCAGGAATGGGTTATCTAATTTAGATTAGGTATCGCGTGTTTACGAGATTATTGTTGTTTAACATTGGAATACTTTACTGAGTTTACTATCGATTAAATAATTTCTGACGTTATATTATTTTACTAATGTTCTGTCGATTATTATTTGATTCATCACAATTAATTCTGTATCTTGTGTGACCAATAAATTAATATTTTCAATATTTTCATGGTCGGACTTATTGAATATTATTTACTGTTGACGATCGACGGACTAAAATATTATCTAGGATATAATATTATATGGAGAATCGTTTAAGCATCGTGTACACTCTACTCTGAACGACTGAACGAATTATGTATTTCAATTTTAAGCTTATATAGTAAATACGCTCGCGTGCGATCTTCGTCGATTGTGCACGATAATCACTTCGCACTTGAGTATTGACCGTTATAAAATATGACGATTAAATTATTTCTCCAATTTTTTTTTTGCAAAGATTTATGAGTTGGGACGATTGACAAACCTTTCGCTTAAGTGAATTCAGGTGACGAGTAAAATATGGTATACATAAATATATTAAATAATACATTGCTACTGTTTGTTTCGCTCATACATTGAAATGTACCTAGTGTGCTTAGTGCGGTATTAACCCAAATTAACCCAAACTATTGGCCTTAATATTTTCGTGAAAACCGTCGCGTTCAGAGCACCATCTTTTTTTACTTGATGTAAGTATATCGTGTTGAACGACTATAGCCGGTAAACGGGTCTTATTTACATATTTTTTTCACACTTGTTTGTTTTATAGTCGACGCACTCGTAATATAATACACTTATTATCTTATCTTTCTGTTGTATATTTAACGTCTATGCATTATACTCTCTTCATAGAATGTAACGGAATTCCTTGTACAGTTTTTGATTATCAAAACAACTCGTCTGTTTTTGGACAACTAAAGATAACATATTGTACAAGTAAATTGAAACTGCGCTAAAAAAAAAATGGATTAGTGGTATGCGTCTGATGCATCATTTTGAAGCAGCAATTACGTTCGTTCACTTATGGCTCACTGTCGAAGTAAAATTACAAAACTTTACATTAGGTTTCAGACATTTTGTAATGTACATTAAGGATCATTATTGTATTGCATCGTGTCGATCTCAAAATATTTTTTATGTATGCATTTTTTTAATCTTTATTATTCACATTTTACCTATAAACTGGTGAAATTAATTTAGTTATAAATTGAATGTATTATTTTAATATCAAGGATATCGAATTTACTTTTGATTAAAATATTATTAACATTTTGGTTAACCATAAAATATGAAATTAACAATTATCTACAACTTATTAGTGCATATCTATTATATTAATTTATTGCAGTCAAGAGAAATTATTTACAATATATTATATATTATCTTGTTAAAATGACAAACAAAAATAGTGTAAACGTTAATAACTAATAATTCATAAGGCCGGGTGTACGCAACAACAAATATTGTGCGTTACAATTTTTAGTAGTATGGAAAAATGTGTTTTTATTGTACTTAGGCCTATACTCCATATATCTATAATGTTTTCAACAAGCATATGTCTATAAATAGTAGTATGAGTAATGTGTATCCGTCGAAAAAATCCCCAGTTTAATAATTATAATGTTATAAAAATTATTCGAAAATTATACAAAAAATGTTCGATAAATTAACTAAATATGCTAATTAAACTTAATAATACCCTTAAAAATGACCCATGTATTATTTTTGATATACATGCAAGCGAGAGGAAAATGAAAATAAAACATAACATTTTTAATATTTCTGTATCTCAACTAAATTAACAATAATATTAAATCTAAATATTAAACTTGGGTACCCACAATATTTTAATGTGACGGCGACCTGCCTGGCTGCCTCACTCATTATTGCCTTAATTTACACGCAATTGCTCAGCATTTTTTAACATACAATTAATTTTATTCGTTTCACTTCAAGGGAAATATTTACTTATATTACTGTCAGAACATTTTACAGTATTTATTAGGATTAATAATTCTACAACTAATTTTCTTTTTTTTTCAGAGGGGCACGAAAGACTTGAATGGCCCACGACTTATATAGTTATACCAAGCGTTAACCCCGAACGATGGAAATTATTAAAATCAAAATTGAAAGAGCGGGGCTACGGCGGTGGTATTATAAAAACGTCTGTGATCGCAGCGGATGCAAAAATAGAATTCACGCAAACACATTAATCATCCGAGTATCAGACGCGGACATTGCGTGGTGCGCCGTAAACACAACCCAACGGCACCAATATCATTAAAGTCATGACAGAAATGATCTGTTCATTTACGATTTATTAATATTGTATAATATTCTGAGTACGTGTCAAGCGTGCCACTACCGTTATCGGTACTATTGCGGTTCACGATAAAAACTGTTCTCAAAATAAATTCTCGGCGTCGGCGGGCGCCGCCGTAACAACAATTTTTCGTTTCTTTCCCGTCCCCTTGCCAGACGATGGTATTCATCGATTTTCGGTGTACCGCCACCATGGTATATCGTCCACTCCACGACGCGTGCACGCACGCACCGACACAAACGGACAGACCCGTTGCCCATACAATATTGTACATCGAGTGAAGAGAGGAGAGAAGTAGTGTGCGGCCCACAGCACTGCTCATCGACTCGTTTTCGGCGGTTCGGCCGAACAACATTCGTCAGCCCGCAAACCGTAGTTCCCCTAACTCGTTGCCACCGACGTCGTTCCAGCGAATTCTCTCCGCCGTACACACACACACACACACACATACACACACACACACACATACACACACTAAAATACGGCGCGTCGGCTATATAGTGCTGTCGTCGCCTCGCTCTCTCTTCTCACCGTCATTCTTGGTCGCCGTCGCCGCCACCCGTCCATCTATCCACGGCAGTCGGTCGTTACCCGTTCTACACCTGGCCGGCGGGTTTCGGCGGGTGGTGGGTGGTGACGGCGATCCGTACGGGGTTGCCGGGGCAACCGGTACGTCGGCGGCCTGCGAGCGCATCGTACAATACCACGGCGACGACGCGAACGCGGGCGCACAACGGAACGAACGAGGTCGACAACGAAATGTAGGCTTATCATCAGTTCCCGCTTTGTGCCGGCCGTTCAAATTGTCCGTTCCTCCTTGTTTGGAAACTCCGTGTAAGTATGTAAAAATCGCGTCCGCCGCCGTTTGCGTTGTACAAACATTCTTTCCTCTCCATTTTATTTTTATTTCTATTTTTTTCTCCCCCCCCCTCCCCTCAAAAAATGCCGTTTATTTATTTTTCGTTTTTATTTTTTTCTCACGTCCGTGCGCATTACTTCTCTGCCACCCACCGTCACCAGCACCCTCTACCCTTACGCCCACGCCACATTTGCCCACTCACATATCACACAGCCATCTCGCCCCATGTGTACGCCTCACTCGACTTCGGCGATTTCACGCTGTACGGTCGAGGGGCGGTTATTGTAATAATAATGATATAATATTATTTTCTAATAATATTACGTATCGCGTCGTTCATACCGTATAATAATATTGTTATAATACGATTATTATGCTGTATCGTCAAGTCGTCTGGCTCGTGCTTGCGACACACGAGCGTCCATCGCAAAAATTTTTGTTATTCACGCCTCTCTATGACCTAGTGGGTGGGTAGGGGTGTGTGGAATGTATAGAAAGCGCCGAGCGATAAACGTTTTTTCACTGTCTGTCGTCACCGCTCTATTTCTCGTCACTTGTGCTTTTCACTTGCTTTTCTCAGCAGGTCCTAACTATAACCATAACGATAATATGTAATATTATTACTTTCGTTAACTACGAGTTTTCGAAGATTTTGTGGGTCTTTTCCGACCCGGTGACACGTCATCATCGTTTTCTCTTCTCCAAAACTCGTCGGTCGTGGGTATGATTGGGTGGTGGTCCACAGTTTTTAGGATATCGCTCCCCCCCCCCCGTTCGGTGTTTCGCTGGCCAGCTCCCGCTAAATCGATCGAGACGTTTCGTCCGGGCTCGTGTGACGTCCCATGGGAATTTTAGTTTTTCGTTTTTCTCGTTTTCCTGAGTTAAGCACCTCAAAACGACATTTTTATTTCGATCGGCATTTTGAATTCCAAGTCCCTCGACGAAACATTACAAAGATTTGAATCGGAAACAATTTCGAAAAAAAAATTAAAAATAATACTACATCTTAATGTTGCAGGAACGCGTAATTTTAAGCAACTTTGTACCTGTCTTAGCACTACAATTTTATGACCGCTTTTCTTTTTTTTTTTGTTATAATGCCACTTATCATTATACATAGTTTGTGAATCCCAGCTACAGTCTTAGCTTAAAACTTTTAACACTTCAATACTTTATAGTCTTTAGAGACTAAAATCCTGGTTATATTATCTATTATAAAAGTTAATTACTGCTATTCTAACAGACACTCGACCTCGACGACCTTTAAAATGTCGTCGTTCACTCGTCTCATCAGTTATTTTAGTTATTCAATAAATATTAGAATATAGATTGTTTTACACAATATTTTATTTCAACATAGAATTATTCCATGTTAAATTAACGTTTTTAATGTTAAAATCGTTTTTGACGTTTCTTGACATTCACACGTTTTGTTCTTTATTAATTCGAATTTCAATTAAACAGATTTCGAATTTTTGAATCTTGATAATGTAATATGGTGTAAATTTTTTTTTATTATTTGTACGTGCTGTATTAACAATTTATGTGCGTTGGTGCATACATATACCTAGTACCTACGCAATAACCTATTTTCGGAATTAATTTTATTGTATAAAAATACATTTATAAAAACCTAACAGTAATTCCTAATTTACTAAAAACGTTTATAGTATTACGATATTCTGCTTTAATTATAATACTTTCAATTAACATAAAATTTTTAAATAATTGATTTTGAAGTATTTTTAAATTAATTTAAAGCAAAATTATGAAATATGCCCTATAAAATGTTAAGTGTTTATCCGTTCTTATTTCTTTGAGTTTATTTTTTTGGTGAGAACTTATTTTTAATTTTTTTTTTTTAATGAAATATTTATCTGTACTAAATATCTATCTTTTTAAATTATGTTTCCTAAATGATAAAAATTTGCGATTTAATTTTCAAACTACAAATATTTCCATTAAATAAAAATAAAAAAAAATTGTAAGAATTTATTTAGAATTGAAATAATATAACAATAGCATAATTCTTTTATTAAGCTTTGTAATAATGAATAATTATTTTTACAACTAATCTATTTATAATTAAATTATATTTTTTAAAAACTATTTCATTTCATTCATACAATTGTTTCACAATTTAAAAAAAAAATATTACAATATGTATATTTTTGTCTTAAAAAAAATATAGAACTATGTATATTTGTTATTTCATTCTAACTTAAATGATTTAATTTTAAATTAAATAAAAAAGTAAATTATTATTTTATTATGAATATGGGAAAATATTTAAGCTCGTTCAAAACCACAAAATACCACGGATATAAAGTGTTAATAGGTTATTATTTTTATATTTAATTTTATCTATCCGTGTCTGTTATGACTAATGTTATTGTAAATGTAAACAATGTAGACTATAATATATTGTCAGTTTAAAAATTTAGTTTTAAATATTTCAGAAGTACAATGACAGTTAATGGCCAGCACTACTGTCTGCGATGGAACAATTACCAATCAAATATGACCTCTGTGTTTCACCAGCTTCTTCGAAATGAATCGTTTGTTGATGTTACTCTTGCTTGCAATGAGAGCACGCTCAAAGCACATAAAGTAAATGAATAAATAATCAAGATGTTTTTATTTATCTTTGTTTTATGAATTTTTTATAAACATTGACATTACATAATAGGTGGTCTTATCGGCTTGTTCGTCTTACTTTCAAAAATTATTGATGGATAACCCATGTAAACATCCAACCATTATATTGCCTTATGATGTTTGTTTTAACGATCTCAAGTTCATCATAGAGTTTGTATATAGGGGCGAGATAGATGTGTCTCAAGCTGAATTGCAAGTAAGTATAAAAGCTTTTTGTAAAAGCAGAAAGCTCATCAAACAATTAATTGTATTTTCAGTCTCTTCTGAAGACAGCAGACCAGTTAAAGATTAAAGGACTATGTGAAGTTCCTGAAGATGAACGTGATACATCTATTGTGGCTGAAGTAACTCCTTTGGGGCCTTTAAAAAGTGGTGGAAGAGTGTTCACAAAATTACAGCGCAGAACTTCTCCTTATTCAAAAAAATTGAGTCCTAATCAAATTCAGCAGGATCAGTTTAATCGAAGTTATTATCGAATTGAACAATCAGGTTTTGCACCTATTAATGTTGATCAAGAAAACAAATCTATTAATGTAAGTATTAAACGTTGAATAGAAACAAATAATAATTTATTAATATTATTGTTGAGTCTAACTTAGTTGTTTTCTTTCTAGACTATCCATTGCATGACTGTAGCAACTTCAACTGAAGATGATGAGAAAGAAATTAAGTCAACACTAACAGATTTACCAGTGGTCATACTAGAACCACATCCTTCATTAAATTTACAAGCCCAACAACAGCCTCAGATAGTACACATACCAATACCACCATCACAGCAGCAGCAGCAACAACAACAACAACAACAACAACAACTGAGTCATGTAACACAACATACAAATCAACCACAGTTGCAACAAGCATCAGTTCAAACTCATTCACAAGTAAAATATTAATTTATTTTTTATTTTATAAATTTTATTTATTTTATGATATTTTCAGATGATTATCACAACAGGTCCAGTTATGACAGTGAATGAAGCTGATATTTCACCTGATATACAGCCTGTTGGGCCAAGGGCAACACCAGTACCAGTTAAAAATAACACAAGTCCCTCATCAACACCTACACATAGAGATATGGCTGGTAATAGGTTTAAAAAATAATTAAGATAATTATGAGTTTTTGAATAAATAAAATATTTATAAAAATGATGAAAAATAACTCAATATTTCAATTAAGATATAAAAAATAGTTCCATTGTTTAAATATTTTAGTATTGATTAAAATAATAAATACAAGTTATAATAATACTAAAATATATGAGCTCCAATAAGTGTTGTATTTGGCATTTTTAAATCTGGAAGGATATCACTTTCAACATACTCTACGTACTCATCGTAAATTAATTAAATCCTAAATGAGTAAAATTTATTTATAGCATTAAATATGGTAGATAATGTTCAACTGATAAAAATGTTTCTAATTTCTACAGGGATAATAGGAAGGGTAAAAACTGTGTCCTATTGTATTGTAATTTATTTACTAAATATATTTAATTTTTGTTCGGATAAAGTAAAAACTAGAAGTGCAACATTAAATACCTTTCCTTGGCTCTATCATGTTAATGTGAATTGTTATAAAGTTTATCATAGTTTTAAAATATAAACTTAAAATGAGTTTGTACAAAACTAAAGTTTTCTCTTTTTACATTTATACTCAATGTTACAATTAAAGCCGTGTATTAAGAGGACATCACACCCGTGTGTGTTTTCTCCGTCTTTCAAGTACGTAACATAGCAAATAATACGTTCAGTAGATCACATTAAGCTCTGTTAGCTTAAAAATTAGAGTGAATCAACTCATTATGAAATTTGATGGTAAGACAATTTTTTGTGTTCATATGTTGGTTTTTTACAATGGTTTAATTTTTTAGCAAGTTATGTGTATAAGGCTAGCGTTAATAAATATTGATGGAGGGAAGGGGTATAAATATATGAATTTGCTGACTACATTCTAAAATCTAAAAAAAATTTGCTAATTATACCACCCACAAGTTACATGGGAAATTTTGCGTTCAGAATAATTCAATTATCAGAATATTCCATTTAATTTTGTTAATTTAAAATTCGAGTAAATTAATATATTGTAAAATTTAAAGATAAAATTATTATCCAGGCATATTGGAAAGTTTTATTTATATTTTAATTTTGAAGAAAGTTAATATTTTCAAATTAACATAAATTGTTTCATTTTTATAATACCAATAAAACACTCCGAAATGCTCTAGATAATAATCTTAACTTAAAATTGCACACTAATTGTATGTACATTATTGATCAATTTACTCTAATTTAAAAAATATATACTGAACGTAAAATTTGATATGTTACATATGTATAACAGTCAAAACTTAACACATGCCGATACAGTAGCGTCTTAAGAAGATATAAGCGCAATATTTGTTTTCTCACTCAGAGCCACCCACACACAACACTGATAAACACTTTCACCTTAAATTCTGTTGAATGTTTTATTAAAATAGATTTTGTTGAAAGTTCATATTTTATAAATCATTACAAGGTTAATATTACATTTTTCAATAATATTTTTTTCTCAGTACATTTATTGTAATTTTAATTGTTTTAGGATGTTTTAATGATTCATGCTTTAAAACCAGAAATAACTAGCAAGAAACTGCATGATTACTATAAAACCTGATTTTGACATTAATGATATTAGCAAAGTGATCAAAAGCATGTTTATCCCAATCTTTATAAATTGTTACAAGTAGCAATAAGTATTCCCATAAGCTCAGCCACTTGCAAAAGATCGTTTTCTTCTATGAGGCATATCAAAAATTAGTTATGAACCAGTATGCTACAAGACCACTTCACAAATTTGGCAGTTTTGAATATCAAAAGAGGTGTTGTTAACTTGTTAAATAATGAAGACGTTTTAGAAGTGTACTGTGTTAAAGACAGAAAATGTCTATTAAAATTATAGAGTTGAATTTGTATGTATGTATTATTAATGCAAATTATGGTAGGTATGCGGGTCTGTTGTCTTGGTACTTTTAGCTCCCCCCCCAAATATAAGCTCTAGTTGCACCTATGAGTCTAACATATTTTATAGTTTAATTTTAGGGTTGAATTTGAAAATTAAATTAAAAAATGTAACCTTTAATTATATTTGCTTATTGTTACTATTCTTAATGATAAATTGATAAATAATATTAATTTGCTATTTAATACATAATTATATAAATGAATATATTTTATATTATTTCAAATGTCAGCGTTATATTTTTATTTTAGTTGGTACAACATGTTCAAATGATATGATGAGAAGTGATGGAAATGAGAGAAAATTTGAAAGTGCTAAATTTGAAACACTTCGTACTATTGATCAATCATCAGATGCAATTGGAATAGAAAGACAACATTCTAATGATCGTGTAATAATAATTTATTATATAATAAAATGTTATAGTACATCAATTATTAAATTTATGATATTAACAATATTTGTTCTTGTAGAATATAAATGATGAAGACAATTCAATGCATACAATGATGATAACACCCGAACTTTTGGGATTATTACCAAATTCTTCTAATGCAGGAGGTATTAGCATTTATATATAATATTTTATACTGTGTTTTATTTTTTTGTTGATCAATAATATTTATATACGATTATTAAATTATAGATGTCAGTGAAGATAGTTCTAGTAACAATATTAACAAACAGTATGGTACAAATGGTGGAAAAGGATGGACAGCTGATGACATGGAAAACGCCTTAGAAGCATTACGTTCACATAATATGTCTTTAACCAAAGCATCCATAACATTTGGAATTCCTTCTACAACATTATGGCAGCGGGCTCATCGAGCTGGTATAGATACTCCTAAAAAAGATGGACCTGCTAAATCTTGGAACGATGAAGCTTTAAACATTGCATTAGATGCTCTGCGCACTGGCACTATTTCAGCAAATAAAGCTAGTAAAGCATATGGTATACCTAGTAGTACATTATATAAGATTGCACGACGAGAAGGAATTAGATTAGCTGCTCCATTCAATGCAGCACCAACTTCTTGGGGTCAGGAACAATTAGACCAAGCATTGCATGCCATACGAACTGGGCAAACAACTGTACAACGAGCTGCAGCCGACTATGGTATTCCTTCTGGAACACTATATGGCCGATGTAAACGCGAGAAAATTGAATTGTCCCGCAGCAATCCAACCCCATGGTCTGAGGACGCTATGATGGAAGCTCTGGAGTCTGTACGATTAGGTCATATGAGTATTAATCAGGCAGCTATACATTATAATCTACCATATTCTTCATTATATGGACGTTTCAAAAGGGTGAAATACGGAGCTGGACATCCCAATGATGATTGTGATGATATGATCGATTCAGATACACAAAGTGAACAACAGCACATTCAACAACAGCAGCAGCAGCAGCAGCAGCAGGCAAATCAGCAAGTACAGGCTACTCCAGTGTCCCAAATAATGTTGGTTCAATATCCAGCACCACAAATTCAAATGTACCAACAACATCCAACTCATTCAACCACTAGTTGAGATGAAGTAAAATACTTGCAGCCATTGTGATGTGTTAGAACTGCAAGTATTCCCTGTAACAATTTATAAGTCTGACGGTTGTACTTTTTTTTTTTTTATTTATCTGTGATATTTAAACAGTGAAAACATTATTGTTATTCAATGTTTTTATTTGATCTCTTAATTACCGTTGTAAGTTTTATTGTAAATATTCATATTAAATTGACAAATATGATAATACTATTTCAGTACATAATAGTTTATATATTGTGTGTACTTTGCGTTACAATATACTTTATAGTGAACAATGAACATAGTATACAAAATAATAATAAATAATAATCCAAAATGTTAAGACTATGTGAAATGAATTGTTTTTAATACTTTGTTCAGAGAAACAAAAATTCTTTTTAATATTGTCAAACTAGATGAATCAATTATTAAGAATACCTACATACTATTCTAACTATAGGTGATAATAATAAATAATAATAATAATAATAATAAATATTATTAATATTATTATTATTATTATTATAATAACATAATTTGTTTTTAATAATAAACGTATGATAAAAAACAATTCTGTTAACTATTGTTATCAAAAAATTATTAACTATTTATTAAATTAACTATTGCTAAATATTAACTAAATCTAAATTATTACCAAAAACCTCTAAAATTTGATAATCTGATCATTTTTTTTTTATTAGAAAAAGTGTTCAGACATAATTGTGAAAAATAAATTGTAAAATCAATATTCTCTCCACATAAAATCTAAAATATTAAACATATAATTTTTGTATAAATTGTAAACTATAAAAAAAAATTGAGGAAGAGATTCTTACTAGAATTATTCTGTACACCTATATTTCTAACAGCTTTTACTAAAACAAGCATTTACAAAGAATTTTGTATTTTCTAATTCATAATAAAATAAACTTATTTTTCATAACATTTTACATATTAAGTACTGTTGTCTATAAAATTGGTTTTTATTTACTCAGTCTTTGTATAGGTCCTAGAAATTGTATAAAAATACCTAATGGAAGTGTAATTTTGAATTTTGAATATTAAAATAATGGTAAGTATTAATTAAATATTTATTTAATATGTATTTCTATTAGTGTATTGTAATTTATAGATGACATATAAATAAAAAATAGTAATAACGATAAAGAAAAATACCAATATTTTCTGTAGGTATTACAATTTTAATATACACAGATGCAACTGAAATCATGAATAATATATTATTATTTATTATAATTTATGAAATTAAATTTCAGTGTTAATTAAAAGCTTATAATATTGAGAAAAGACAAATTAGATACTTAGTGATTTGTTTTTTTATTATGTACCTATATAAGATTTGATAAAATGTAATCCTAAATAATTGATAAGTTATTATTTATTGCCATAGATTTTAATAGAAACAAATTTAATCTTAATTATACTAGATTAATTATTATTTAATATATATTTAATTATTTTATAAATTATTAATTTATAAACTTAAATTACTTTTTTTTTAAATGAAAAGTCATAGGATTGAACAGTGATCGTCTTACTTTTCTAATTTTTTTCTTAAGAAACGTTTATAAATACCTTTTGAAATATTTTATAATTTTAATACTGTGTTAAAAGTATCTTAACATTGGTTTTTATTGAAAATTTGAAAATAACAACAATACAAAAATATCTAAATATTCTTCGGAACCTCCTTATAAGTGTTATTATTTTGTATGTACTTTTGTGGAGTCGGTACTTACTAGTCTATTCAAAAATAGAATTGTAGATTCTGATTTATTTATTTTGTTGATGTAGGTAAGTATAAAATAATTTATAAATAAATTCATATCAATTTTGTTAAACTTTGTTACTATAATATGCATTGGACTGCAGAGATTAAGTAAGGTGTATACTTTATTTACTGATGATTAAAGTACATAACTTAATTGGCCTAAACTCAAATTATAATTAAATTTTATTTTATAAGTTTACAGTTATAAGTTGTATACTGGAAAAAAAAAAATCAAATTTAATACTTCATTTTAAAAATTATACCCAATTCTAATTTCTCTAATAGTTCAATGTTGGGTTTAGAATACAAGTTGATAGATCAAAATTACTAACCTGATTAGATCCGGTAGGGCTATACTTGGTCATTTACTATTTAGTACTTAATTATTCAATTCATGCGATTGTCTAAAAATTAGTAGGTATCTTAGACTTCATAGATTCGATTTGAATTTAAGATTTACTTCAGACTAAGCCACTAAGGCCTAGACTCCTAAAGTTTAGAAGGTATTAGAACCTTTTTTTTTCCACGTTTGAATCGACGACGTCGCGGGGACTGCTTTCGCATTGCCTCCGCCATCCTTTATGGAAAAAATAGTTATTTCAGAGTTGTTTCAAAGGGGATGACGAGGACAATCCCCTGCTATAGTAAAAAAAGTATATTACATAATAAAGTACATAATAAGTTGATCGTCGTCTTGGTGGACCGACCGGAGTCTGCCGCCTTGGATCTTCGTTCTTAATCTGCCGTGATTGTCGTTCTTCCCGTAGTGCCAAGGGAGTGGGATAGTATTAATTGTGGACGAAAAGTCCGAGCATATTTTTAGTGTCGGACAAAAAGTCCGAAAATACAAAATATTTATGTTAATATTTTTAAATACATGTATCTACGTATCTATTAAAATTAATAATAAATTGTATAATTATAAATATTAAATGAAAATAAGAACCAATATAGAAAAAAAAAATCGAGCCGTCGCGGGACGCCTGATAGATGTAAAACATCAAAAATTTTCATTTTGTAATAATGTTGAAAATAGATGGTGAATAAGATGACAATGAAATAACTTCTAAATTAATGTCATAAGACTATTTTGTTTTTTATTTCTGTATAAAGTACTTAAAAGATTTACAAAGACATACAAAAATATACAAATGTAATAATGCAACAACTCCAATGAATATTATCTATTGCTATTTTGTGTTATTTCCAAATGTTGTGTGTTGCCTTGATGCAGATCGCTGATTAAATTTTGTTGTACATTATCTGAATTCGAATTACTTGCAATCGTCTGTACATATTACTGACTCTCCATTCTTTCTGCTTCCTCTAAATCATATTCTCTTTGCTGAACCTTTTTTTGACATTTTCTTTTTTCTGCTTCACGTTGTTTAAGTTGTTCTCTGTGCAATTCCCTATATTTTCGTTGATGCTCTTTTTTATGAGCACTCTTCATGTCTACACTGAAAATTTGATAATTGAATAAAAATCAGTATATTATCAGAGCAATGAAGTTAGTTATAAAATATTACTTTTCATTGAAATGTTCGTTATGCGGTGCTTGTTCTGTACTATTAAAATCTGAACAGCTTGTCGTAGGTTGAAAAAGTACATTTTGTTTATTTTTTCTTCTTTCTGCTTCACGTTGTTTTAGTTCTTCTCGGTGCTATTCCCAGTATTATTGTTGCCGATCTTTTTTATTAAGAGCACTGTTATATATATATATACATATACATATATAATATAATATAATATTTAATACATCGATATAGAATGATATAATATATATATATACTTTCCTGTTATACGAGACTACCACGATTTTTGAGAACATCACAATCCTGTTATTTAAGACTACCAAAATGATACTTTCCTGTTATACGAGATTACTATTTTCGTGACTACTACTCAAGACTACCTCCTTTATCGCGACTACCACAATTAGCTGTACGATATCCATGCACGGCGTTCTAGCGTAGCAATTCACAATTGTTATATTATCTATTATATTATTAATTATTATATACTTATACAGGGTAATTTAAAATTTATGTTACTGCCATTGTAACACAGCGATATTCAAAATAGAGAACCATTTATGATACAAAAATTTTTTGATGTAGAAACATCTAAAATGATTATACGATACTAATATTATTACATTTTTTTTTATATATATAATTCGTAAATGTCGCTATCATTATTTATTATTTTATTTGTGGATTTACCATTTTTTACCACTATTATTTTTGTATTTATTATAATTATTATTTTATTGTTTTTAGTGACCGTACGCCACATATGTAGCGTGTGTTGTGTAATACATTTCAAATGATTACTGGGTATTTAAATCCTTTTTTTATATATATAATTCGAATATATTCATCCTAACAATACCTACTGATTAAAAAAATATTAAAGAATTAAATATGCAGGTGCATTGCACTATACAAATATAAATACTAAATAAAACTAAGGTAATCTGTGATATTAGGAAAGTGTGCAAATTTTGGTAGTCTTAGATAACAGGATTGTGGTGTTTCACAAAACAACCGCGGTAGTCTTATATAACGGATGTAGTCTTGGGAGGTAGTTGCGAAAATAGCCGTAGTCTCTCATATAACAGGAAAGTACCGAATTATTAAACAAAAGTATTTTTTCAACACATATACACAAACACAGACGCACATCGTTTTATTTTACGCGATTGTCCACGTGTTAGATTTTTCTAACAATATATTAATTTATATAATTCCATTTTTTCACAAATTACATTTATAAACTGGCCTTAATAATGACTACTAATCAAATTGTTATTATAACTGCTTCAATAATAACAAGCGTCCATTTAGATCATTGAGTTAGGTTACTATCTATAGCACCACCAAAAGCACCTGTCGAATACCACTTATCACATTTCGTTGACGAACGCCAGTATTTCAGCGTATTTCCAATGACGTCAGAGAGGCACCGCTTTACGTCGCCTCTGATTTTGTACTCGTTTACAAAAATTACACACACATGCGTATGTACGCGACTGGTTAATTTAGTAGAGTTACGCATGTTCGTTTTTCATCGTCTCTACGTACTGAAAATAGATTTACTATTATAGTCACTTGTCAGCCCGTTAGGTTACAGTCGCTACGAGCACTGCGGCACGTTCAACAAAAAAAATAAACAATCAATTGTTATTTTTGTAATACATATGTATATGTTACTACTCACTATATATTATATATAATTAAAATTTTATCATATGAATATTTTTATATTTTTAAATTCCATTCGTACTGTTTAATTTTTGTTATGATAGGGGGGAGGGGTATACATAATTCGCCTCACTATAAAAAAACTAACCTTTGACTCGAATCAGTGAATTGTGTATCGGGATATACATCAAAAGCACTCCATAACACTTCGACCTGCATTTTGGTTATCTTGAAATTTTTTTTTTCTTTTTAATCTAGAAAATTATACAATCTGTACAAAAAAAAAAGTACAATAAGCATAAGTGATGGTTATATTTAATTTAGTTTATGAGCTTGAATATCTTGAGGGAAGAACCAACCAGCGAAGGCACTTCGGCGTGAATTTACAATTTATTTATGATTTTATTATTTGATTTTTTTTTTTTTTTTAATTTTTTTTTAATTTATAAGATCTCGAGGCCATTGTCGCTTGAGTCTTCTAGGGGGATTCCCAGGGATGGAGATGGACAGTAACTTCTTAACATGAGGGTTTGTGTGGTTTTGAAGGCGGTTTCTGAATTTGGAGTAAAATAATTTGGCTGTTTCAGTGACTTTAGGAATATGGAGATCTGTGTGAAGGGTGTGATTAGAGATATAAGGAGGACAATTAGTTATAAGTCTGAGGATTTTGGATTGAAACACTTGAATTTTTTGAATGTTCGATTTTTTGGCAGTGCCCCAGACCTGTATACCATATAACCATATTGGTTTAAGGAGAAGATTATATATGTGAATTTTAGTTCGGAGGGATAGTTTTGAGAATTTACCAAGGATGGGTTTGAGAGCGTAGAGTCGTTTGTTTAGTTTTATTTTTGTTGCATGAATATGTTTAGCCCACATTAGACGTTTATCAAAAATTAGACCTAGATATTTAGCTATATCGGAGTTTGGTATAGGCTTGTTGTTTATTTGCACTGGGGGTGGTTGGCTGTGGCAGAGAGCAAATGTAGTGTGTACAGATTTACTTTCGTTTATTTTGACACGCCAGTGATATAAATACCAGTATGATAGGTCATTTAGGTGGTTTTGGAGAGAGGTTGAGACTAAACCCGGGTCGGTGTGATAGGAGAATATAACTTTGTCGTCGGCATATTCGGCAATTTGAATATTCGGATTGGTGTGCTGATCTGCCGAGTATAAGTTAAATAGTGTTGGAGATGCTACTGCGCCTTGAGGAACGCCGGCTAATATTGGAGAGATACTGGAGTGATCTGTTCCTGATCTCACAATGAAGTGTCACTCACTTAAGTATGATTTAAAGAATAGATAATATGACGGGGGTAGGAAGGATTTTAATTTGAAAAGAAGACCAGGTTGCCAGACTTTGTCGAAGGCTTGTGAGATGTCCAGAAATACAGCTGAAGTGTATAGTTTCTTTTCTAGGGAACAGGCAATAGTATCAGCCAGACGGTGTATTTGGTGGAATCTTGAAATTTAATTCTTATTTCTGGCGACGGGTCTCGTTCCAATATTTTCGTTATATTTTCACTGTCATCGTCAATCATATTTTAATAGAAAATATATTATACAATATATTTATACGTAACAGAGAGAGGGAATCGTCAAGCTTCGGCGAACTGAGCCGAATTAATGTGTATGATATAATATAATGTATACAAACATTATTAAATTTTTAAAATAAATATTAATTATATTATATAGAATATCGATATGTAACATCTAATGGCGCGGTACGGTAGTGAGACCGACTGTTGCGTGGCGACGCGTCGTCACGCCCCACTCGTGGCTCGTCGCCTCAATTCGCCGAACCTTGGAAAAAAATTAATAATAATTTTCAACATTATTACAAAAAGAAAATTGTTGATGTTTCAACGGACTTTTTGTCCGATTATAAAAACTGAATCCGGACTTTTTATCCAATTTTTTTTTTATCGGTGGCACTTCCCGACGTTTTCACGGGTAGAAGTATTAGTACCTATGTATAATGAAAAATTAATTATCTAGATCAGTGTTATTCAATCAGTGTGTTGCCGGTGAAGTTCAAATTTGTCACAAAGTACTTATAATAAACGACAAAATATACAAACATTTTTGGCTCGATTTACAAAAATCAACAGTTATTTGATACAATCATTAATTTTTATGATGATGAAAAATAATTTAACTGCTATCCAAATTTATTATTATTTTTAATTTTACATCACCTGCAATATTCATATATTTTTACTAATTTACTGTGTCAGTGTCACAAAGAATTAAGTACCTATTTTAATAGTTTGTTACCATACTACTAGGTTGAGTCATAGAGTAATTACTCTGGAGTTGAGCAACATTAATCTAGATAGCTTAGGTCATGGGCCCTATGGTTCTAAAAGTAATTCCATAAAAAAGTATTCTTGTGACAATGTAACTTGTTGAATAATACATTAGTATATTCAATATTGTACCAGGGGCGAATCCAGGATATTTTTTTTGGAGGGGCTAAATTCAAATCATTTTTAAATATTAATAGTATTTATAATAATATAAACAGAGGTCTCTCCCGGGGCCCGGAATGACAGATATAAATATATAATATTATGTTATACCTATTGTTTCAATTTTGTTAGTTGATAATTTTTTTATATAATAATTTAAAGTCAATGTACCTAATCAAATTATCAAAATGTTCGGGGCTAGCTATTTGGGGGGGGGGGGGCTAAAACCCGTTAGCCACCTCCTTGGGTGCGCCCTTGTATTGTACTCATAAGTCATGTTAATATGTTATGAAAAATATGGTTCTTAGAAAATATCATTCTTGGGTATTAATTTGCCGATTTTTACGACTTCGATTTTCTGTAGATATAAATGTGATAACTAACATTTTTGTGTGATAACATTTCTTGCGGTGTTCGATTTTGTCAATAGATAATATTAGACTTATTAGTAGAATAGAATAGTTTACATTCACCCGATAATCAAGTACCAAGATGACGTGTTACGTGTTTAGTGAGAGTTCATATTAGGTAGTCGTTGAATATTTGGAATTTTGTTCATCTTTGCGTACACAGAATGGATGTGATCCGTCGTGAAGTAGTCATTTGTAAAGACGTATTGCAGGTAATGTTTACTTTTTAATATTATACACCAAGTATGAAGTTGAAAATTAAATTATTAAAATACAGAAATTGTTTTATTAATTTGAAAATTGTGAACCTAACCAAAAACATTTTAAATTTTATGTAGGGCCTAGAGAAAAACGGTTTATCAAAAATCAACGCATTTGTTCTACTAGGGGTTAACATTGATGTGGAAAATGTGTTGAAAACCTATATAATTGGTTTTGTGGATTCATCTTTCAATGTAGATGATAATTGTCCTTACAATTTGAATACCTGTGGTTTGGCTGGAAATGCTGATCTAATTGAAAATGTCCAGGAGTATTTGGATAATGTACATACATATATTTTTAATTAATACCTATTATAAGCTATTGTTAATTATAAAGTATTTCATCTCATTTTAGGATCAATTTAATGAAAATTATTCACTTTATTTGAAAATAGTTGGTTCACAAATAAATCTTTGGGAATTGAAAAAAATTGATGATGCTATCCAATCTGAAAAACTTGAGTTTCAAGTTCAAACAAAAGAGGAATTAAGCAATAATTTGTTGTATTTTAGAACTTGTATGAAATTGGAACTTGACAGAAAAATTAACGATTGTGACACTTTATATACTGCAAGTTTATTAGAAAAAAAAGTATGTTTATAAATACTAAGATTACTTTAATAATAAATTAACTGAATAATCAATAATAAAACTAAATATCTAATACCTATCATTTTGATAAGTGATAACATTAAGTGGTAATAGAATGTGTTTTGAGAAAGTGTTTTAAATTACAATTAATATAAATAATAAAATTAGTTTTTAAATTATTATATTTATATCAGGAAGAGTAACTATAGTAGTCAAAATAGTATAAATTACAACCTGTGTTTTTTTGATATTTTATTAATTTTGAATTTAGAATTTAACTCTTAGTACCTAACTAATTTTAATGTACATAATAATTATAACTTTATAAGTTCAAATTGTTCTATTTGTTTTAGATTGGTTTAAAACCTCTTTTTTATATCAAAGAAAATAAACAGTATTTTGGAAAATTGGAAGAAAATAAAACTATTGATGGAATAAAAGTAAAAACAAATAAATTGGATTATGAAGTTTTAAATATATCTGTGTATCAAAATTTATCAAATGTATCAACCGAAAATACAGATGTATCTGATTTCCCTATAATTCATCAAACAAATGGTAAAGTTTAAATTAAACATATTTAAAATCAATGGACAATTGTGGATTAAATATGAGTTGTTGTTTTTTAGAACCTTTTGATGAAGAACTTGTTTGTTGCCAGCTAGACGCTTTATGTGTGGTTCCTAAAAAAGCCACATATACACAGGCATACAATTTGATTAATGGTAGTATAGTTAAGAATGTACAATCAATTCAATCATTTTTGGTTTCAAATCCCAAAGATTTGCCTGCTGTTCATCATTTCTTGCCTGATAAATTATGCCATTTTGTAACAATTGTTTGTTCACACAATCAGATAGATTCGTATAGTATGTATTTTAATAATACATTTAAATCACTAAGATCATATGTTATTATGAGTGATTCATTATTATTTTATTATTAATGATATTTTATATAATAGTTTATTGTACAAAATATAAAGGAATATGAAAAGAGTGCATTTCTGCATTAACCAATTTTTGTCTGACCACAAATTTACTATTATTATGTTTTATTATTTTGAATTATAGAATTAGACTACAGTAAACTAAAGTATTGTTAGCTTCAATATTTTTTTAAATAAATTAACTTAAGTTTTATTGTGACTTATTATAGTCATTGGTTGCTTACATAAAATGATTTTAAAATTTACTTGATGTTGTATGAATTTTAAAATTAAATAATGATACTAATGCTTTTATGAATTACCTTGTAATATATTATGGTGTAAAGCCAATTTAATGTTCTTAAATTAATGATGGTTAATTATTTTTGTTTTGATAGGTAATTTAAGAAAAAAATTACATAATGCTTTTCATTTGTCCATGGATAGACCATTGTTTCGTATATCAAATGCTTATCAATTTGACGCTAAGCCAGCTTTAAATGACGATGGACTTTTGACAAATGTACACGAAGGTCTGTCTCCTTCAGGAAGTAAGTAATAGAATAAAAATATATTATTATCATATGGTTTAAGGTGTTAGGTACCTATCTATTATTTGCAAACTATGTACGTTTAGGCAGCAACATGACATTAAGCTTGGGAAGAGAGGAAGAGTTACAAGAACTGCTCAGAAGAATGGATAATGTTTTATTGAGGGAATGTGACATGAATATGAATAGAAATAAATAAAAGGTAAAATAAATATGAAATTGAAGCAACAATAACTGAAGAAATAACAAAAAAAAAAATCAATTAAAATGTAATCTAATATCATTGATGTTTCATAAAATATAAATGAGTTTAATGTGAGAATAGATATTGAAATATGTGTTTGAGATTTTAAGGGCAATTTAAAACAATAACATAATTTTATTAGTGAAATCTACTAAAAAATTGATTAGTTTTGTTAAAAAATATGATTTTAAATATTGTAGTTATCTTGTTAAATTATTATTTTTTTATTAAAGTTAAATAAATGCATTTTATAATATTAAATTGTTTTCTATCATCTTCACTGTTATTATATTTATTGGTTAATACATTTTATTTTTTTAGTAAAAAATGGAAAAATATCATTAATTCAGGGTACATATACATTTTACCACTATGGTCAAGGTGGTTTTAATGATCATCAGTGGGGTTGTGCATACAGATCTTTACAGACATTATATTCTTGGTTTAAGTATGTATTTTAAATCCATATACCTAACCTATCTAATTGTAATGCTATATAAGAATGTTATATATTTATATTTATATTTAATATCAGTGATCAAAGTTTTATCTATAATAATACATAATTTTTAAAATGTCTTTCCTACTCTATAAAAGAGTTTTTTAAATGTAATGTTTGACAAACTAAATTCAACTATTATTATTTCTCATGTTATAATAGGTGGCAAGGATGGACTAATAAATCAGTCCCTTCCATACGTGAAATACAGCAAATTTTAGTTGATATGGGTGACAAAAGTAAATCATTTGTTGGTTCTAGCGACTGGATTGGTTCAATGGAAGTTTCTTTTGTATTAAATGCACATTTAGATGTCACATGTCGAATAATGTCTTTGCGACAAGGAGATACATTAAATTCAGTGTGTCTTGAACTGTCTGAACATTTTGATAGACATGGCACTCCTGTGATGATAGGTAATAGAAGCAATAGTGGTATAATTTCAGAATATAATTTTGATTAATGTTTTAGGCGGTGGAGTACTTGCTCACACTATTTTAGGAGTAGACATCAATGAAGAACTGGGTGCAGTTAAATTTTTGGTTTTGGATCCTCACTATACAGGTTCTGACAGCATCAAGAGTATTCAAGGTAAAGGAGTTTGTTGGAAGGAAGCGTCATTTTGGAAAAAAGATACATTTTATAATCTTTGTTTACCATTGAGTTTTAATGGCATATAATATTTTATAGTTTTTATTTTATTTTGTACTGTTATTAATTATAACTATTCATTATATTATATTATCATTTATAGAATGCACTTATATGTGTCAAACTCAACTAAATCATAATTACTAAAATAAAAAAGTTTATAAAAATAAAATAATAATATTGGTAATACATTTAATTAAAATATAAATTTCAGTGTTTCTAAAAATTATTCCAATTATTAAACGACTGTGATTTTAGGAATTTTTTTTGTTGTTTTATAGTTAAATATATATTTAAAAAACAAGTCAATTAAATATATAGTTTTGATTTTTGTGTTCTTAATTCAGTAAACCATAGTTCACTAACTAAAGTCTAAAATATATTCTTGAGAAGAACGTTTCTAAATCTTTAGATAATTTATTATGGATTGTATAGTTCTATATATATAAGCTGTTAAACTGGTTTTTGATATAATTCATCATGGTCTAAACTTTGGGAAATTTTTTTCTCTATAAAAACACATGATGAATTGACAAATTGGCGATTTAACATACAATTTCTCACATAATTTTTTAATCTTCTCAATCAAAAAAAAAATGTTTTTTTAATGCTTTTAACAAGCACTAGATAAAAATATTGAACATTTAACATCACAATATTTTTTTATAACTACTTAAAGTTAAAACTTTGAAAAAATCTCAAAATTTCATAAATTATTTTGTAGTTAGAAATTCATTTATTAAAGATTATGTTTTTTACATCTGAAATTTGAAAATTCAATTTAAGGTTCTATAAGTTTTCGATCTAACTATAAAAAAAAAAAATTACCGCAGTCATATTAATTTTTTATAAGCATTTGAAGTTCAGATTGTTACAAAATTCATCAAAATCACGAAGAATTACAGACTATAAGTGTTTTGTGGTAAGAAATGTATAAAATCTTTAATGTGTATAGCTAAGGTATGTTCATTTAATACAATGTTCCTCAAAAATAGTTCTTACAGGAACTAAAAAATATACAAACCGTCTCCACTTTGAATTATTTTTGTGTGTAATGATATAGAATTTAAATTAAATTGAGTGACCCTCTCGGCACCTAATGTATAGCAGAACTGTATCTACCTACTTGCAAATCTTTTTTTATATAATCGATGTAAAATTACAGAAACCGTGATATTTTAAACATAAAACATATCAAGTAAGTAGGTACGCGGGTAAAACATTCTATATTGAAAAATACGCTATTTAGTATCTACCTACTTTTATTTAATCTCCCACGATGTATATTGTACTTAGGTATACCGCCGTATACACTATGTATTCATAGGCGCAAATAGAGGGGGGCTTAGCCCCCCTACAATTGCTATAGCCCCCCAAAAACTAATGATTTAACTACATAATACATTGGAAAGAATAATCACTTTTCGTGCAATTGAACATGAATGATTCGATTAGTGCGTCGATAATCACGTAATCAAGCTAATTACGGGTAGTCGGTGGGAAATGTGCAGTATTGACGACAAATGACAATCGATCGGTAAATTTCAGTAGAAATCGTGGAATAGACCACACGTCCAACCGGCATCACAATGTCACAAAATACTATTTATGACTCGTAGTTCGTTCAATATTCTTCCATGCATTTGATGTTCATTCCAACTCTGGAGAATATATTTTTATGCTGAGTCAGTTTCAATACACGATTTGAATTATATAATATAATTTATATATT
This sequence comes from Rhopalosiphum maidis, assembly GCF_003676215.2. Lineage (NCBI taxonomy): Eukaryota > Metazoa > Arthropoda > Insecta > Hemiptera > Aphididae > Rhopalosiphum > Rhopalosiphum maidis. The sequence goes on along the minus strand of NC_040878.1, from coordinate 1,127,269 downwards.
TAATATTTTTCTTAACCTTGTGTCCGTGTTTAAATGTTATTTTGTTTAATTATAAAGTTCGTTATTTTCTGTGATCGATTTTTATAATAAATTCATTGTACATTCTCCACATTGACCACATGAATTGTTGTCTGTTGATAATATACAATGAACGATTCAAAAGTGTACTCAATTTTTAATATGAAAAGATCTACTATGGCTCAAAATCGATTTAGTAATTTGGGTATACTTAATAACGAAATAGATATTGTTGTTGACGTTGAAGATATTCTAAATTCTTTTAGTAAAACTGAGAGAAGAATAAAATTATTATAATTATCTAGGTTTAAATATATGTACGTATATGTTTATGTATTTCTTTAATGGTTTTTTGATACCTAATTTAAAAGCATCATAAAAGTATCTAGTATAGACCTGAGTTACAGCTATTTTGAAGTTTCTCTTATTTATTATTGTTTTTTAAATCTATCCGGAGCGATTAGCTAGACAATGATAATGTGTATATACCTTAGAGTTAGTGTTTGGCAAGTTTCTTATAAAAATGAATTCGTTCCATTCCTTGTTCCTTAAAAAAAAAGGAATTCGTTCATTTGGTAAATGAACGAGTTTTTTTTTTAGTTTTAAATAAAATAAAAACTATTATTTAATCATCAATGTTTTTTTGTATATATATATTTATATTTTATAGAAATAGCAATACTGGTTAAATAAAAAAAAAATATTTATGTATAACCATTAATTAATTAGCGGCATTCGCGTTGTAAGTTATTTATTTTTGAGTTCACTTTTTAATTATACATACCTATAGGTACATTATTTTATTATTTACTATAGTTTTTTCATTTATTCATTATTTTTAAACAACATAAATTAATATTATATTATAATAGACGATAAAGTAATTTTTTCCTATTATAGAAGATCCAATTTCTCAAATAGTTTATCACCTAGTTTGTAGTCGGTAACGTTTAACGGTCATTACATAATTGGAATTATTATCGCTAACAATTATTACTTCGTCATATTTTATCCATAGTTAGGATCAAGGTGTAGAGAAAAAATAGCTTAACGTTTTAAATATGAATTTTTGGATAAAATCCGTATTAAAAAATATTAAACTAAAGATGGTCAAAAACTGTTTTAAAAAATGGATTTTTTTTCATCCGATACTACAAAATACGTAACGGAACACGAAAATAATGCAAATTTAACTCAAAACTTGTACTGTATACTGTTAAAATTGAAGACTATATTTCTATAGATGACAATATCCTTACAGAAGACAATACATTACCTAATAATATCAGATATAGTCAATTGTACTATAGACAATTTGAGCAAAGAAAAAACTGAACTCGAAACAGAAGATGAATAATATGAGTTTATATTATACAACCCAACTTTTGAAGAAGTTTGGAAAACAATAAATAATTTAAAAATAAAGACGATAAGATCGAATTATAAATGGTAGCCAATTTGCAAGTCCATTGCAAAGAACAGAAATAAACTACAGAAAAAAAAAATTAATAGTTTTTGTTAATTGTATACATAAATATTTAACATTTATATACCCATTTTTTAATACATAAATACACACATATATATATACACAATAATATACAATAATAAGCAATAAATTAAAATTAAAATAAATCATATTCTAATAAACCTCCCTATAATATAGATATTTTGTAATTCTTCATAAAATGTCCACTATATAGAGGTTTCACTGTTTATATAACTGAAAAGTTTATAACATTTATAGTTTCATCAATAAATATAATATTTTTTTTAAGAGAATATACATTACATTGAATTGTGTTAGATATACGGATTATAAGATTAATTAACATCCAACTATTTATTTTATAAATAATTTTTAATTAAATTGATTTATTGACATTTATGATTATTATTAATTTTGTATTGTCATTACAAAACTTGTACTATATTTACCACGTTAAACTGACAAAATCTGTTAAGCCACTCATTATAATATTGTCATTGACACGGTTGATGGAGGATCATCTATAAATTGCAACAATACATTGCCCATAGAGATTATGTACAAAGCAAAAAAAAACATCCTTCGTGATTAAACCTTTATGAAATCGAGTGTCTAAAGAACGGTGAAATTCAATTGTCACTGTTTTGGAAAAATCATCTATGTAACTTGGAACCATAATTTCAGTCCAACAATGAATGACGGGTATTTAGATTGAACACAACAATACAAATATAGGTCAAACTCATATATTTGACACTAGTAAAGTAAAATTACTTAAAAGTAATGAAAATCATGTTTTCGCGTCATCTATGGAACTTCTGGTAAATTGATATTTACTTTCTTACATAAATCGATTTCTAGCTCTTTTTTTTTTGTAAATAGTTAATATGTAATGTAGAATTAATTATTTATTATCTATTAATGTAGATTGATTATCTACTTATCGGTTTATCACGCATTATTAAATAAAAATAAAAATTATAAAGAATTTTATTTTCTGATATACCTATTTCTATCATAACAATAATGTTTGTTACGTTAGACGCATATTGGATTTTATTTTTTAACTGAAACTGGATTATTATAGTTCAAAAGTCAACAGTATCACTTACTGTTGACTATCGGATATCTAGTCATTTCTCTGTATTTATTCCTTTGCCTTGGTTCTGTTAATTGTTATAAGATATTTTGGGGTCTAGTTGATTTTTTTCTTCATAGATTTAATTCTGTCCTTCTGTTTTTATTTTTCAAAATTCCGAAAAAATATAGGTTTAAACTTTAAACCAATTTAAATGATAATTTTTCAGATGATATATGAGTAGTTCATGATAAAATAATCACCCTGTATATATGTTTTAATTTTATTAAGAACAAACAAGAATATGTCTAATCTGTATTAATTTATATAATAAGTAATATAGATATTTGTAAAAGGTGGACCGCTTGATCGAAGGGAATGCCCCAACAACACTACTTCACAATTCTACTCTTTATTTTTTTTATTTAATTAATATTTTGTACCTAAATAATTAATCCTGTTTTCCTGTTAAAATATTATTGATTCAATAAAAATATTCATTGTAGACCTCCTAGACCTCGTGTAGTTATTCAAATGTCTTGAAAATAAGTTTATTAATAAATCTTGAAATAATCTTATTATAATTTATAAAATTTAGAGTAAAACTTACTACAATATTTTTAATTATCAACAAAAGTTTTTAAAATTAGAAATGATATTACAACCTCCTGTAGATAACCCGACTACAGTGTCCTACTTGGTTTGAAAATTTAATCCATTTTTATTGTTTAAGATTCCAAGTAAAGCAAAAAATAAGATGTATTAGTTATGTACAATATATTCTTATTAATTTTATTAATAATATATATTGTAATATGGCTTTTCTGACCTTAATTTTTAAATTTGTTGGCAACTTTTATAAAAACTTATTTAAAAAAAAAATAAAAACATTTTTATTGGCGTATAAAATTTAAAAGCTTTATTTAGTAAAAGTTATATTTTTGAACGAAAAGTAGGATTAATATGTTACAAAGTGTATTGTAAAGTTACTTATAGTGTAAATGTGTAATGCCGTAATGTGTTGCCGCATTATATTACCCACCTTGTTACAACTAACCTGATAAAACTTATCGATTTTTTGGATTTGTACGTTTCGAGCAGGCACGTATCTGGAACCTCATCTTGGGAGGGGCGATTAATTTTTTTAGGAATAGTCCAAATCCTCCATAATACATTTATTTAATTTGATCTAGTTGGTACTTTTTGTGGTCAAAAACTGTGTATTAGTTCTTTTTTGGAATAATTAAAATAATTAATAAAAATTATAATTTATAAAGTGGAAAAATGGGAATATTTACGTAATACTAGTTTTTGAAAAAATCGATTTTGTTTTTTTGTTGTATTTCAGAAATACATTATATTATGTATTATCTTTATTTTAAATATTTTATACTACATATTAAAATTAAAATGTTATACGCGTGTTATAATTTTTAAAATATTTTGTATTTTTTAAAAGTATTTGAGTTATTAATTAACATTTGGTATTTCCGAGATTTTATAATTAATATCAATTAACCGATTTTTGAAAATACTAATAATAATATAAATATAATATCTTACATAAAAATTATTCTTAGATATAAACAATGATCGCCCGTCTCTTTAGTAGAAAATAATTTTTTATTGGTTCACCTACCATTACTATTTATCATCGCATTCAAATCTAACATATTTCATTATAGTGCCACAGAAAGTTATAAGTTTATAACTAATAACTAGTCATAGTTGAAACTTACTGGAATATTATAGTTATACTAGTTATAGTAGGTAGAATTGAGATTCCCTGTTTTTAAATTATAACGGTCTATCCTTACGGTGTACTCTATATTGCTAAATTATTATTAACGAAGGGCTAGACAAGAAATATTTATGTAGTTACCGATTAGTCAAAAATTTTAAATATCGTTATGGTGGTTGTTACCGAGTTGCAGTTGTTGTCGGGAATAAAACAAAAAAAAATTCTATAGTTGGCTTATATATTTATGATAGTTACTATAGATACATATTTTATGAATATCAGCGAATAAATGTGTTTTTTCAAATATTGTTTTTATTTCATTGTTTATTCATTTCTGACTAAAATTGTCGGATTTTATTTTAGTTTTAAAGTCTACCGAATTTATTTTTGCATGTGTATTAATTTGAATAGGCACTTTTTATACACTTTAAAAATGAATTATGTTAAGATTTTGTGTTCGTTTTCAGTTTTGAATTTAGAATTGAAAGCTTCATTTGCATTATTCATTTTTCAGATATTATCTAAAGCTAACCAGAGTGTGGTTGGAAAAATAATATCATTGTGGATATAGTTGATGATTAAATAGTCGCTAAATGCGCACTGCAATTTGGACGGTAATTAAACATTCAATTTTATTCGCGACCGCAAATTGGACACATCGGTGTTATAGACTTTATGGCATATAGGTATAATATGAACTTACTATACTTTTAAGTTACTATGAAAACTACTATAATATATATTGTTTATTTTTTACATATATAGATAAATAACAATACCTATATATAATAGATAAAATCTTAAAAATAAATCAAAAATGACGTTACGTATAGTAAAATTCATAATAATATAATAGACGTAAAAGTTTTAAATCCCTGTGAATAATGTTTTTGATTTGTAACAAAATAGTTAGCATCGTTATTCATCGTTAAAATGTCTACAAAAAATAATTGTGTATATATACATTCAGGGCCTGATTTAATAAAATTAGGGCCAAGTGTACAATTTTTTTTGGGGCCCTCGAGTCAAAAAAATGTCCTTGAAAAATTATACAAAGAAAGGGGGGAAATGTTAATAATAAAAAAAAAATATTTATGTGTTAAAAGTGTTAAATATCAAAATACCTATCTCAAAACTCATAAAATATTTGTACATTATTTCATGTATTATAAATACAATTTAGTTACTCAATTTAGTTACTTGGTTTTGCAAATTAAAGATAATGATAAGTCAATACTTATTAAATAACATAACAAAATTATACTATGTTAAAATATTAAAAATACTTAAGGATTTTATTATATAAATTTAAATTAAAATAAACTAATTTCAGTCTTCCATAAAATTATAAAAATGGAAAATAACTTATTAATTTAACAATTAATTCTGTATAATTAAAATTAAATAAAAAATGACCAATTTCTATTTATTTTATCATAAAAGAGTTTAAATTAGTTATTAGGTATCAAATATTTCTGGTGTTCAAACAGTTTTCTATTATTATTATTTTAATATTTTGTGATGGTAACTTATTAGCACTGGGGTATGGAATGACAAAAATAATCAAAATTCTCAACTATTAATTTAATGATAAGAATATACTTAAGTCTGAACATTGACAGTTGGTTACATTTTAGAAAATACATTTTTGTGGAATTAATTAAAAAAAAATAATTTCCTACAATTTACAGAGCCCGTGGGCCCCCAGAAATTGGGGGCCAAGTGCAAGTGCTCCACCTGCATTTGCATAAATCAGGGCCTGTATACATTATCGTGATTATATTATAATTTACAATATTTTTTAATTTAGAAATTTATTAGAAACCTTATATTAATTTTTAAAATATTTTATTCATTTATACATTTTTTTTTATCGAAAGTTATAAAATAAAACAATAAATTAAATCGAAATTTCTCATGCTTAAAAGTTATAAATAGCTAAAAAATAGTTGAAACATTTTGATAATGTTATCGTACATAGAAAATGATAAAACATTTATTGCAAATCTCAAGTATCTACGTTTATTTTTTCTGGAGTTACACCAAAATAATACAAAGTCAAGTTTGTCAAAAATTGTATTAATGTACAAATTCCAGTTATAGGTACCTACTTTAATTTTTTGTTTGTTTTTCCCGATTACTTTAAAAAATGTTGATAATTTAAAAAAATTAATTAATTTTTTTATTTTTTCTTGTTCAAAGTACAAACCAAAACCAATTTGCTATCCGAAACCACCCTCAAAGTCGAAAATTAAATCATTTTTTCAATACTTATCGTGTAATACGAGTATATGACGTGTATATACTATATACAGAAATATAAAAAACATACATCATTGTAGAATTAATATATTTGTCGCCATGCTCAGAATCTTAAGTGTATAAAGTGAATAATGTGATAAAAAATATAGACAATTAATATTTATAGTCCCAGACGCGGATCCAGAAAATATTCGAAGCAGAGGCATCTTGGGTAAAATTTTAGTAAAAGTCTGATAAAATATAAATATATTTATATTATTATTCAAATTTCAATTTTTTAACACAATTAACAGTAACCCTAGAATTTATTAGTCTATTGGGAAGGGGGCTATCGCCTCTTACCCTTCCACCTTGGATCGGCGATTGTATAGTCCTTGAGTAGGTATCGAATACATTATTAGATAGTTTGTATTGTTTGTAATATCAAACAATCGTCACATGTATTTTTTGACAACCACATTTTATTTTATTTAAGAACTACCTACCTGAAGTAGTTACATTTTGTACAAATCTCAGAGAAATTGTATTTTACCAGTGTTTTTTGAAATAAGGATAAAAATAAACTCATTATAAATACAATAGTTTTTGCTTCCTATATTTCCTCTATTGGAATTTTATATTATAATATAGTTTTAAATGTGTTTGTTTAGTTTATGGTACAGTGTATACAATACATACAAATTTAATATACGTATTCATTGTTATGAACTATGAACTATTTTTTCTATGTATTTATTTACAGCTACCTAAGGGTAATAATTTAAAATATCCTTATATCATTACTTATTTAAAAATGTATAATTTTTTATATTTGTGCATTGTTTTAACATACTTATTAAATGTTTTTGCAATGTTAAAATGTATAATTAAATATAAACATACATACAATAACAATCATGCATAATTATAAATTATACAATTCAAAGGAAACATTTAATATCATAACTAAAATTGTTATATTTTGTAAAATAAAATGTTAGTTATACCATCAACGAGTTGTTATTTAACATTGGAACAAATAAAAAAATGACATTTGTTTTATTACTAAATCTACAGTACATTACAATTTTAAAACCTATTTTTTTTAAAATTGTATTTTGTAATTTTTATGTATAAAATCTTATTTAAAAATTCTTAACAATATATATTAAAAAAAAAAAAAAAATAATAATTAAAACGAAGAGGACTGGAAATGAGGCTAATTTAGTGTTATTGTTTGATAAATATTCAAATATCTTTTTATAAAGTCAAACGTATCAATTAATTAAATGACTGTATGTGGTTATTGAAAATTATTATTCTTGGCGCCGACGCTGAAGATCAGCATCTCTATGCCCCAATGCTGGGGGCCTGACCGCTGTTGCTGTGCAACGGGCGCTCAGTAAATAACATTCCATTTCGTCTAGGGAATAACGTGCGTACTTCGTGCAAATCATTTGATGAGGTAAGTCTAGCGTTTAATAATTTATAAAAAAAAATTGTATTTTTTCTTATTTTATACAATAAAAAAAACTAAAAAATTTTTTATCAGTATAATATTCATTTCTAAATATTTTAGTTTATCTGTAAACCTTATTTAATATATATTAATATTTAGAAATTAAATTTATTCACATAGTAAATTATAGTACATATTATATATTTATCTCTAATTGTAAATAAACCATAAATATGAAAATATATTCGTAAGATACTTTATATTTATTTTTTATAATATTTATGATATCCGTTAGATATTACATACATTGTAGCTTAATATATAAAATTATATTAATAATAAAAGTATACTTTAGCCCAAATTATATAATACTTTATGACGAGAGAAGTATAAAAATAATTATTTTCTTAAAAATATAACTTCAATATATTGAAATTATAAAAAATATAAAATAATGGCTATATGTTTTAGAAAAATATCAAAATAATAGTTTTGTTTTATTTTTGTGTTTATTATTTTCTTTACATAATATTATGGCTTATTATCATATTGCTATATGACATACAGATATTGATCAAATTAACAAATACTTAAAAAAAAAATGTATAAATAAATAAATTAGTTTTAGACACAAATTAAGATTTATTGTTTTATATGATCTCATTAATTATTTGTATTTATGTATTTTTTTAAAAGATAAATTATATATTACATTTTTTATAGCTATATATATACCAAAATTAAATATTAAATACTTTTTTTTTTTTATAAAATAACGTAGCTATGAGTGTTATTAATTCAGATTTAAAAATGTTGATGTAATTTTCGTTTAAATATAAATTAATTAGTAAATTATCGTATCTTAACTTATTTTTATGACAGAAATAAATATAATAAATATGTTGTATCTTAAATTATACATACCTAACTGAATATTTTACAATTATTTTTAAGTGAAATATGTATTATTTGTTTAATTTTTAAATTAAGTAAATTGTTTGATTAGTCAGATAATTATGATATAATATATAAATTTACTAAATGTATTTAATATATATATCATACATAATACACGCATGTCCTATTTCCTATTTAGAATATACATAATGTACATACTATTATACATATTTTACATAAATCGTAAATCCATTACTCAGATAAATCATAAAATATTTTATTAGTTTATTAGGTACCAATGGTAAATAATATAATTTATAGTATAATGTGTAATTATTGTATCAATATTAAAAAAAAAGACTAAAGTATAAATTAATGATAAAATATTTAAGAAACAAAATAATAATAGTGCAGGTATATAGTTAGTTATCTTATTAGGTGTGATTTTTAATTTTTATTAGTGTTGAAAAGCTGTTTATATTTAAAATAAATGTATATATACAATTAAACGTAATAATTATAGAAGTCGGTAGTTATACTGATAAAAGTATTTATATTAATTTTTAATAAATATTAAAATAAGTTTATATTTTAAAAAGAAAACATACTGTGATTGCTGATTATTGAATATTGATTAGTTACAATATCTGATAAATTAAAAGTTCTGTGTTCTAGATAGGTACTGTTTTATGATATTTATTTTATGTTTTTATATTGATGAAATAAAAAAATAAAATTAGTAGATTTACTTTAATTTAATAGAAATATAGTGAGTTCTAAATATTCTGTATTGGTTTTGTAATAATGAGTTATAGCTGAATTTTATTGGTAATATTATTTGGTGGACATTTTTTACGGTTTAAACATTTTTAAAATTTAAGCTTTACCAGAAACATTTATTGCTAAGATGGTTTTTTTTATTTCAGGCATAACACGTTTCCACTTATTGTGTAACTTAACTATTGATTAAATATATATTTAACCAATGACTTAACTTTGTAAATATAAATATCAATTTTTATACCATTAATACATGTACCATTTTTTTTTAATTTTACACTAATATTTATCTTAGATTTTTAGAACATTTTTCCCAAAATTTAAAAATCTTTTAAACACGTCAGGTTATTTAAAATATAATAAAATGTTTAAAACCAGTTGAGTTGAGTCAATAATAAATAATTAAAACAATATATTATACATTTTACTAAATACAATATAATATACCTAAGTAAATAAATTAAAATTAAAATAGTTTTATATTGTAGTAATAATTTTTTACTGGCACTTTCCAATGGTTTTTAGTGTTTTTACACTTTAAATATATATATAAAATATATTGTGATTAATTCAAGTCGTAATATTTTGGGTATAAACTTAACTTAAAAAGGACGACCAACGCACGCTAGTTGTTTCATTAAATATTTAACCAAAACTTTTATAAATCAAGTGCTCAAATTTATTATGAAATAGCTTACAGTGTTAATAACAGTTGTAGTAGATATAGAAATTGTTTTGGTGAAAATTGGAAATGCTAACCTATCATATTTTATTTTATCACTCATTATTACTTACCTACAAATTTATAAAACACTATACTATCTTGCACTGGTATGTGTGAAGCGATATGAGTATTTAGTGTTTTTAGTATTTACCCATCAACTGGTCTGTCTCTTTATTTTGTCTGATTATTATTTTTATTTTTAATAATATTAACAATAATAAAAGAAAATTCTATAAATATTAAATATTTCACGACTAATAAAATATACATTTATTTTCGTTTAATTTGAATCTTATACAAGCTGAATAAATAGATATTTGTCACTAACAGCGAAATTGGTTTTTTTCTAAGTTAGTAATGGTGACATTATTATGCCATTATGTTCTTATAATTTGTACATTTATAGCAATTATACTTATGAATCAATAAAGTAAAATTTACATAGTAATAATTTCATCTATTTTTCTTATTTAGATTTAAAACTTCTTTCTATAGACGCTTATTGGTTCGATATATTGGAGAGGACTCTGTGTTGAAAAGGGGATATATGTATTTATCCAAAAATCTCTAATCCCTTCGAGTTACCTTAACATTTTGATCACTTCATAATAAAATACGTTGACAAAATTATATACTCGTACATAACCCATTTATCCAAAACCGAGAGGTTAAATGTATTTTACCACCTAATATTATACATTGTTATGATATTAAATTTTAACTATTATGATATTAAAATGTTATTTAAAAAAATAATTTAAACATATTCTATTTTTAACGATTGTATTTTATACAAAATTATTAATCAAACATTTCTACGACCGCGACAAAAAATATGTTAAATATTTTTAGTGTGTTAATTCATTAGTTAGATTTCTTTTGATGTTTCTAATTTATGATATTTCAGTTGATGAAATGTTGTCGTACTATACTTTTTCTTAATCAAATTTTTGTTTTGAATTGACAAAAATCTACCTACGTCAAAATATTGCTGAACTCCCAAGGATTGGTAATGCAGTTTAATACAGTACTAATATAATATAATTGAATGCGAGATAAGAAGTAAAATGTGAACTAATAATAACATTTTTAGCTATTAAAATTGCATTTGTTAAACTAGGTATTTGAAATTAAAAAGACAAGGAATTTGGGGTGCTTAATTTAAAGTTGGGAGTGAATCAAAACACCCTAGTACTCCTGTAGTTGTCCCATTGCTAATAGATACACATTCTCGTACTCTATTCTTGCCTGCAGTGTGAAAATGTCCGGATAGATATTAGATAGCGCTTATACCTATTTTAATTTATGATTATAGAATATAGTACAGAATGTTACAATATTGTATATAATAATATAAAGTGTATATATTTAGGATAAGTGTCTTATGTTTATTCTCTCAGGATCAACATTGGGCATTTAATTATTATTTATTATTGTTATTTGACAATCTTCGTTACTCGTCATCAAAATATTTGAGCACCAACTACCACAGCTAATCGCATATATTTTCTGAATTTCAAAAAACCAAAATAAGAACAAATATTAATAAAATTCAAAAATAAATAAATATTGTGACTCATAATAGTACTAGTAGTATAGTTATATTGGGCTTGCTGAGTAGCCAACTACCTATATAGAAAATAGAAAATACATTTGTTTGGGAGAATGAAGCAGAATATGTGCTGTTTTTTCTTTGTCTCCATCAATTTGAATATTACTCACCACCATTAAACAACTAATGTTGTCAAAGATTGTCACTTAAAACTTTTAAAAATAATGGTTAGTAGTTACCACATACATGTATTGAAGCTCTTTTCAACATTTGCAAATGGAGTGAGATAATTTGGAAAAGTTTACCTCGATGAAAATTCAACACGTGTACGCAAAGAAAATTATACACTACCAAATTGAAAAAAGAATCATTACGAGTTGTGTAAGCTATAAAAAAAAAAATTAAAATAAATGAATGTTAATGATTTCTATATAAAAACAATAATTTTTTGAATACGTTTTTAAATTCGAAATAAAAAGAATATTTTACAATCATTTTTATAAATATTTTTGTGGTTCATATTGTATAGTAAATATAGATATTTTTAGATTATTAGTACTATTAAAAATTAGTTAATCTAACTGTTTAATTCTACATTATTATTAAAACTTTACTTAGATAAACTTTTGAAATTTTATTTTTCTATAATACAAAATAATATATATTTATTTTTTAAAGTTTAACTATTTAAGTATTTTTGAAATATTATTATCACATGAGTTAACTTTTATACAAATTATCATAAGTTTTTAAATTAATAATGTAATTTTACTTAGAATAATATGGAAAATATTAGATTATTCTGGGGTTTAGAAATGCCCAATATAATTTAATAGATTATTAACTATTAAGGGGTCTCGTGGCTATCATGGTTAAAACTTATTACTCTAATTTAAACAATATGTTATAAATTTGCAACGTCTATCATAATAATTTTCGTTTTGAAGAAGTATTCATTTCCCATAACATGCATGAGGGAAAGGATGAGTCACATTTTTTTAATTTCGTTGTTTGTATTGTAATAAATATGGCTTTGAAATTCAAAAATTTCAAAAATCTCAAGCTAAAATGTTCGACGAACTAATGATAATTTTAAAAATAAGCTTTGTAGTTCTTTATAGAGTTAAGACGAATTATTGAAATTAGAGTCGCCGGTTTAACTAAAAAACAAAACATTTTTTTATTATTACAATATTACAGAATGCATTTATATCATAAACTCGCGAATACGCGTTATTTAGGTGCTATATCCATATATTCATTAGTCACTTATGATAATTTATGAGTTACAGCCAACATAATATGTTATAGCCGATGGCCGAATGCATACGAAGTTGCCTATAAAATGTTCTTTGAGATTTTAATATGATCTATAGTAGTCGCGAGTCGCATTCAATATTGTATGTACACATTTCAATAATATTATAACAGACAACATTGCATACGTAATATTAATAATATAGTTATTATAGTTTAGTTTATGCATAAACTAAAGTTTAATATTATATGCTCACTATACTATATTAAAAAGAAATATTATTTTATAAGAAAAATACGGATGCCCGCGTCGCCACTCGCTCGCTGCGCTCACTAGAACAAAAAAAAAAACGAAAATATCCCTCGACTTGCTATGCAACACCACCTCAAGTGGATCACTGGGTAACTACAGTATAACCATTACTCTACCACTCTTATCATTTTTCGGACAAGTGCTTATCACTTAATAATTCCATTTAAGTAAATAAGTTTTAATTATATTTTAATCTCTTTCCGTATTTTTCTTAGAAAATAATATTTCTTTTTTATACTATTCCTCGTGAATATTTTCCTATAAATAATTGTCCTGTCCCATCCAGTCCTATGATTTATTTTCTCGATTAATACGGTTTTAGATTAATACGGATCCACATGAATAATATACTCAAAATATATCGTCCCGATTTGTACAGTCCTGAGCGATATTTTCCTAATTTATATCATTCCTAAAAAATATGATTCCGTGTTTTTAATTTACTGTTTGATATTTTCCTGAGATAAGACTGTTTAGAAAAATATCGTTCCAAGAATATATTAGTTTTTGAAAATATCATTCCTTTATTAAACCATTCTTTTGAAATATCTTTCTCTACAAGAAATTTAGTCCGGATAATTATTTTCCTGAAAAATACGGTTCCATATGAAAATTTTCTTCGTTTATATGCGGCCCCGTTCTTATAAAGACATTGTTATCACGCGTGAGCGTACTCAATTTGAATGTAAAATTTATTGTTATGTGAATTAATAGCATTTGGTAAATATTTACAATAAAATGTCGTTATTAAAAGATAAGTTAATCGTTTTTATTTTTCCACAAAGTATTATATAGATTTTAAATAACTAAACATACAATTATGTATATAAAAAAATATATTCTGTTTAATTTCATTGTTATAAATATTTATATTGGTTAAAAAAAATTGTTAAAATTACATTTAATAACCCTTTACTAATTTGTTTATATAACAACGTATATTTATCAAACATTGTACTTATTCATTATTATTATTCAATTCTTAATCATTCATTGGTCCATTCAATTTGAATAATTCCTCAAATGTAATACATTTCTATACAGAAATGTATATTTGAAATAGTACATTTCATTTATTTAAAAGAAATAATAAAATTCGTATTGAATTAAAACAGGCAAATGTAAATCCGTGGTACATTTTTTATGCATACTGTTTTAGAAATATTTTCAACGGAATGTGTGATATTTGACAGCTATTAGTATAATAGTGGTTTAGGTGATTTTTTTTTTAGATATTGTTAAGCAATGGAAATTTAATTTTTCTTCTTTTTGAGTTGTAATCAACGAAATACTTATATATTTGTAACATAAACCAGAAATAACAAATGTAAACTGTGGGTTTGAATTTGTTTATGCGAATCGCGGATAGATTAATATAGTTGACTTTGAGACGCACATTTTGTGTTCTATGCCTGTTATTATTATTTTGGCGAATTGCCGAATTGTATATAAATAATAGTATTGCTGTAATACCTACAGGTAATATTATTTTTTTAATTGCAGTTTTAAGTGCTTTAATAGTTGCATGTTTTAATTTCTAATGATTTCTTTTATTAAATATTAATTTTCATTTTATTATTATAAATTATTCATGGCATTTACCCAGCTAGTTGATAAGGATCAGGGACTATTATATGTGTTTTAGTTAGTGAGTTGTCTTAAAATTGAATAAGGACTGAGAACAGTTTGGAATTTATCTCGCTTTACTCATATTTATATAGAATAGTCGGAGAATTTGTGTAACTTTATAAATAAATGATTATCAGTAGATAAAAGGATGATATATTTAACACAAGACACTTATTATTTCAAAAGTTATAAAAATTTTCGAAAATATTTTTTACATCATTTAAATAA
The DNA here is from genome assembly GCF_003676215.2 of Rhopalosiphum maidis. NCBI lineage: Eukaryota > Metazoa > Arthropoda > Insecta > Hemiptera > Aphididae > Rhopalosiphum > Rhopalosiphum maidis. Next base: position 1,111,863 of record NC_040878.1, on the reverse strand, counting down.
CATTTAAAATAAAATATATTTTTCATTATTTTTTAAAATAATAAATTTTTTTACTTTTGCTAATTATGATATGCATTTTTAATTCTTTAATCCAAAGCAGAATATTTTTTTAAGTATTTCGATACAAATCGAATTTTGACGAGTGGTTTATGATATTTAAGTATTTAAGATTTATATGAAGAACGGAGTGGTGGTATTGGAGTATTCAACTAAATGTTAGTCCGTTACTCTGCTCATCTAAAGTTTAAATAATTGTATTTATAACTAATAAGTATTTAACTATAATTATCTAAAATTTGATGTTTATGGAGTAAAATACTTTGAATAATATTCAACTTATGCATATGAAATTAAAAATGCATGGTGTTGTCACCCAAAAAAGTACATAGCTTAAAAATTATAATAATAAAAAATAGTAAAAACTATAATTTTTTTCCTCAAAGTCGTTGATTTTTAACAATTCAAAATGTGAAAATAGATATTAGTATGTTCTGAAATAGATGTATACTTAAACGTCTAAATGGCTTATTAAACAGTTTATAGATTTTTATGAAAAATTATAAAAATTACGTGAAAAATAATTTATAAGTATGGTAACAAGTTTATATGAATATTAAGTATTGGGTGAACAGTGTTTAGCTCAGAATTATTTTTTAATACTATCGCTGATCAAACATGAACGACATGAACCCATTTTTTTAAATTGTATTCTCATATTGAATTGTAATGTAAATTCATATATAATACAAATTTTACTAAACAAAGTATAAAATTATACTATGAGAAATATATATATTTTTATTTTTTATACCTACTATTACCAAAATATTCTCATTGGACACGTTTCTTTCTTTTATCAAATATATAGCTGTATTACCTCCAAGTTAAAATGAATCTAATTTTTTTATGTTTATACATAAATAATATTCGAGAATTAAGAAATCAAATAATGATTTCATAAAATTAATTATTGTGATTATTATGTTCATAAGTATTTTATTTTAAGATTTGTGTTTAAAAAAAAATATATTTGTAGACATTTAATATAATATATACTATTATATTTTTATTTATTTTAATAGTATGTAATATAATCTGTAACTTATATAAACCATTTAAATAAAAAACAGATATTCGATTTTCATGAGTTAAATTTAAATTTATGTGTAAGCCACTGTAAAGCAACCTATAGGCGTTAAAAAATAAGCTATTAAGGTAAGTTACCCTTAGATTCCTTGAAACAGTTCTATAATTTTTGATTCCATAGAGGACAAACAAAGAAATATTAATTTATATATACATAGATACACATAGAAGATTTCTTACATACCGAAATTAACAAAAGACTAATGAGTACAAAAGTTGCCCTTGGTAACATACAATTATTTTTTTAAAAGTTACTAAAATAAGTTTATAAGGTAGGTATTCTGAAGAATGCATCTGTACAAAATATCACAATTTTCAAATAATTTACATTAAATTAATTTTGTTTTAATATTATACCTTAGCAATTTTCTTTCAAACTAGTAAATACATACTTTGTATGTAAAAAACACATGTTTATATACATATAATACCTGTGAGATTCACTAATTATGAGTTAGAGATTGTCGTGAAATATTTCTCACTGTATAATCACTTATATGTCAAAAGGTATCGAAAATTGTCTATTTGATTATTCAAATAGTAAATAATTTTATGTAATTACACTAATTTCATGATTTTTTTGTATAAATAAAATTAAACATTAGAAATCTTATTGTTTTAATTTGGCATAAAATAATCGAGTAAGTTAAAAAAAAATAGTCAAGTAAACTTTAACATATTCATACATATAGCTCAACATTCATTTTCTTAGTAGGTACTTATAATTTATACCAGGAGTTGGCAATTAAATTTTATAGCGGTCCAGATAATTTGAAAAAAAATTTTTGAGTGCTAGAAAAATTTTATTATTAATTAATAATTGTTGTGTTATCGTGTAAACAGCTATAAATGATAGACGCTATCGTAATCTCCAAATACATAATAAAAATAGATCAATTATGTATTATGTGAGGAAAACTAGCATTAAAAAATTATTTTTGGCGGTTCAGTTATGTGATATACACAGGCCGCCATGAGGTTCTTGCCAACCACTGGTTTATACAAAATTAAAATCTAATATTGTAAGAAGACAATTATTGAAAATTATTATGGGCACTTACATATTTTTTCATAATTTCCGTATAAAATATTGTAAAACTTCTAAATTTAGTTAAACAGTTTTATTTATTATTTTTTAATTTCCTATTCCTTTTTTTAACATTAGTTTGTTATTTTTAATACCGTAAGAATTGGTGTACACTTTATATGAGTACAAATATATAATATAATGTAACTATATACATTAATTTTGAATACCTACTATGTTTTTTTTTCAGAAACTGTATGCAGCTGACAATGAGAACATAAGTAAAAAAGGATAAACCATGTCATATTTCAGCTTTTCTTTGCTAATATTGCTTTTGTTAATTAAATTTGATGTTGGTGATGCGCAAACTGATATGAAAAATAATTCGACAACAGCACCTACTTTATGTAAGTTTATTTATGATATTAATCTTCCAGTGAGTCCTACCCTAATGCACTTGTCAAAAATCGTATAGTCTCCAAAATTATTTGTAATTCTGCAAGACATATTAAACATAAATAGAGTTGTGATCTGTTAAGTGCATACAACTAATACTGATTTAAAATTAAATATTCTCAAAATAATAATAAAAATAAAAGAAACCATAATGTATCATTAATGAGCTTTCTCAATATTCATTCATTTATTTATATATGTTTAATTATCTTTGATGTACCTAACCGATATCCACGTAATTACTGTATAGATTTTTTTTTAAGAAAATAAATTAAATATATGATATCATATTATCGCTATATTTCAAATTAGTTTAGGAATTATATAATTTAATCACAATATACTTATTTAATACGTACAAAATTAAATAAAATAATTTTTAGTTCACAATGGGTAATGGGTATTTTGGATATACACTATACATATGTTCACTGTGTCTAGTTCATTACAAACTATTGATTTTATAAAAATGTTTTATGTTTATTTATATTTTCTATAATAAACTCGGAATTTATCACTATTCTTAAAACATACAGATATTAAGTTAATTGAAATTTATACTATTTTTGATAAATGTATTACCAATATTTAATATTATAGATGTTGTATTATACTTGATGCCTTTAGCAGTTATTTATCTATTGTTTGTTATTTTAGTAATGTAATTTGATCATTGTATTAAATAAAGCAGTATTAAAATATTTAGCTGAATAAATATGCTTCTAATATGTTTTTTTTATTAATATTTTTAATATGTTGATCTTTTTATAAGCTTATCAGTTCTTTTTTAAACTAACGTTATGTTATATAAATGTGGGCTACCATGATTTTTTCTGCTATTGTTTAATATACATTATATATTCAAATATACGAAGAAAGAATACTTAATTGTATTCGAATTTAGGTATTTTATAATACAATATACCATATGATACCATTTGAGTAGGTAATAGGTAGGTATGTAACTGTCTGTATGTATGCGTATCAAATACATACAGATAAAATACAATTGGATTAATAAAATTCAAAATTCAAAAAATGATAAATAGAAAAATTAAAAATATATGAACTATTGTTTTTTTAATATAAGTAGGTACATAACTTTTTGAACCGTGTAGAACTGTAGACTATATAGAGTTATTTTATATCCATATTTCTTAAATGCTTGTGAAATGATAATAAGTTTAAAAATATTACGGCATGTCATAGCGCTGTGATGCATATGTATTGTTGAAGTCATAGGGAATATGATGAAATGTGAGATGACAGTTAGACGGATTTGAGTGGTAAGGCATCTGAGAGTACAATAGGACTATGCTGATATCGTAATAATGATATAAAATTTCCATTTTGGCATTTTAGAAAAATGTTTGATAATTTATTAAAAGTACAACATAAATGATTAGACCAACGAAACATTTCACAATGTTATATTATTTTTAGTTTTCATACAGGGATCAATAATGTTCTTTGCTTATATTGTAAAATTATTTTTTTCTAAAATACTTTTGATATTATTTTAAAGTAAATATGTACAATACTGGTGAATCATAATCATTTTAAGGTTGCATTAACGTAGTTCTTAAAAACAAATTAACAGAAATCAATTTTATTTTTGAAAACTGAAATTGCCTTTAAAAATAAAATAATATTACAATAGAACCTTGTTCCAAGAGGGTAGATTATGTACGAATACCAGCATACCGAGAATACTCAAAACTCAGACTTTGTAAGTAAGGTACCTAATCTAAAATTGAAATAATTTTTATTTTAATTCAAAAAAATAAAAAAGATGAAAAGTAGGTAACCGATCTGTCGTATAGTTAAAAAACTAAAAACAATAGAAAATGTCATTTGTCTATATATTATATATATATATATATATATATAATTTACGTTTAGTTCAAAAACAGTTAAAATATTTAAAAAATTTAATTATGTATCTATAGGAAATGCCATTATTAACTTCAATAGAAATATCAAGTACCTATAGTTATTCGTTTAAGTAACACTAAAAAACTAAATTGATTTTGTTGAAAATGTATTTGACGTAAAAATTCCAGTTTTCTTAAAACCTTTTTTTAAAAATACAGCGAATATTTTACTTATTATCACCACAAAGTAATAGCTAGATCCAATTCGTTACCAGAAACTATATTTGAAGTTGGAAATCTGAGTACTTTTTTAAGACAAAAACTGTCTTCTTACACAAAAATACATACATATTACCTATTATTATTATAAATAAAATATAAAATATACATATTAATATATTATACATCAAATCGCTCTGAAGCTAAAACACTCATTAACAGAAAAAATTTATATAATTTATAATAAATTAGGTTATGTTAGGCTATTAAAGTTAAAAATTAACTTTTATATCGTGTTCTAGTTCTTACAAGAGAATGTGTCGTAAAAAGATAATTAAAAAAAGGATAAGATACACAGACTAGATATTATAAAAACATAAATGCATATTCGTTGATTCATATCTATTAACGATAAGTTATTTTCTAGAAATATTTTATTTTGTTAAATGGCTATGTGTTAAGGTGTTTCATTAAATTCACAGTTGTTTTGAAATTTGTTAGTAGATTTCTCTTATATTTAAATTTTTTTGTTGTGAATTGTATAAATGATTTACTTGGAAGTAAAGTTAAATGATGAAATTAAGTATTTTCTAGTATACATTTAGTTGAATTGCATCAGCTATTTTTTGTGTTAGTTTAATTTAATGATTTGTCAATTAACTATTAATATTATTAAATTTAGTAAATATTAATCTAAAAAGAAACTGTTAAAATTTACTTAGTATTTTTGTATATTTAAATGGAGTTTCTGTTATTTTATTTTTAGTATGTATTCAGAAAAACACCTTTTTAGATCTAACACTTCTGTATAATGCCTGAGAAGTGAGTTTATGAGACTCTTGAGAATATTCAAGGCATTTACCATTGATATTGTTTAAAGGTTGTCCAAACGACACAAGGTTTTTCCAAAACGGTTTTTCATCTCATTTCACTGGATTTTGGTGCATTAGTATTGTAGTTGCTTTTATTACTGTACTAGTGAAATCGAATGGTGTGAGTGTAGTCTCTAGGCAGTATATATAGGTAGTGTTCGTGCAAGATAGAGTCTTAAAATGTACGTTTATCAGTAATGGAGTTGACTATAAAAAAAACAAACAAAATGTACAATCATTACGTGACATTAGAATTTACAAACATATTTCGAAACAAATGTATTACACTATTAAATTATATAGGTAACAACATAAAATTATATAATATTATATATAAGTGTAAAAATGATTTAATATGTCGAATTGGCTTATAGCTTGTAACTTAAACTTAAAAATATATACAAATGTATATTAATTTAATTCAGATGTACATATTTTTATACTCCGAGCGAGTCAAGGAGTGTAGTGTATAATGTACATTAGTTGTTAAATTATATATATGTGTGTTATTTATTTTATAAGTAGGTAAAGGTAATGATTGGTATTAAGTATGTGTTTCCTAAAAATTAGGAAAAACTATTTAGAAATTTTTATTTTGCAATTATTTTAATACCAAAAGCTTTAGGATTTAATGTAAGATTCCATACGTTATAGTTGAATTCAAATTAATCACATGCATTATAATGACCTTGACAATAAAAAGTTCATGCAACGCGCTGACTTCCCTCTTTTTTAAAGAAAATATATTATTATTATTGATATTCAATAAACTTTACGTTTAGATTGTAATTATATAAAAAATATAAAATATAATTTATAAATGGTTCTTAATTATTACTCTAATATCTATGTAAAACTAATATATTTTTTTACTAAGTATTATTAAAATGTATGAATATATACAATAAACATGTTATTATAAGCTGTTAATTCTATTAGAAACTATAATTATATTTTGAGATAAAACCAAGAGTTCCCAATATTAAATTAATAAGTTTAGTAGTACCTATGATGAATGTTCTTCGAGGAATTTAGAAATTATATTTTTTAGTTGAACTGATGGTGAAGTATTAGCTAAAAACTCAACAAATTATATTTAACTTAGAAACTTGAAACTTTGAGTAATGTTTTAAACTTTGATCAATTTATTTATAATCAGTCGGCATAAAAGTATTTAAAATAAAGAAGTATTAATATGTTTAATGTTTATGTTAAAACTAATTGACCTATAAAAATACATTATGTTTACGCTTAAAAGTTAGTTGTTTTTAGTAAATTATATTAATTTTCTAATTATTTTTCACGTAATATAATTAAATATTTAAATTTTTTTTTCACTACGATATAAGTACAACTTATAATAAACTATCTATTCAATTTTAAAAATTTTTTGGAATGTCAATTTTTTTTTATCGGTATTACAAAAACTTAGAAAAATCCAAATTTTCAATTATCTATAAATAATTTAAAAAAGTCAACATATTTTGAAAATTTAATCGTAAATAGATAATGCTAACATAAACATTTGGTGAAAATTTCAAGTATTTATAATCATTTATTTTCGAATTAAAGCAAAATAAAAAAATCATTTTTGTCGAAAACTGATTATGCATAAAAAATCTCGTTTTTCAGTTACTGGTTTAGGACGCTTTTGAAAACTACTGGAAATTTTTGCTTTTGACCCCCAAAATATCAACTAGATTAATTTTCATTTTTTATTTTTGTTTGTTATGTTATCAGTTTATCACTTAAGCTTATTTTTCTATATTGTAACAGATGGCTAAATATAGAATTTTGTTGAAAAAAAATAAAAGATTAATTTTCCTTTTCAAAGAAGGGTTAAAGTCAAAAATCAAAGCACCATTATACTACTACAAAACGTGATGACAGACACAAAACAAAAAAAATAAAAAAAAACATACATCATTGTAAAATCAATATATTCATCACTCCGTTCAGAATTTAAAATGTATAGTACTTATATAATGACGAAGGGGCTTTTCACAGCAACGGCCCCGGCGGATTTCTCGCACTCTTCACCCGGGCCAGTCTGCCACTGAATGTATGTAGAATTGTTAATACTCATTACTCAATGATGAGGTAACCTGTTATATAGCTGTATGCTATAGACCAGTGGTCTTCAACCTGTGGGTCGCGTAAGTTTTAAAATTGAGTCGCAATAAGTCTTCTTTTTAGCAATTTTAAGCAATTTTAGCTTTTTTACAAAGCTTATGTGGGTTGCGAGTCCAGAAATGTTGAAGACCACTGCTATAGACTCCTTCTAAATATTATTATCATTTATCATAGGTACAAAGGTTATAATGAAGAAATATTTAAAATTATAAATTAAATTCATTTAAATATTGGACACGGAGGGCGTAATCGAATGATATACGACATAAATTTAATGTATAAAAATATTACTAGGAAAACTATAATATTATATCTAAATTTGTGTATAACATGTCAAAAAAAAGAAAGTAATACAAAAAAAGGTTAGGTGTACGACCAATCCTCTCAGAAATGAATTCACGTTGCCAGGTCGACTTGATCGACATGTAAGCTCAGTCCGTTAAAATGTTTAGTAAAAACCTAACCTTAGCAAAAGCGTCAAACAAAAAAGTATGTAAAGCAGCAGGTAAAATTTGTAGCTCTAAGTGCCACAGTAGCAATCCGTGCTCAAATAATACATACATGTAGTTATTTTTTAGTCTTACCTATTAAACTAAAAAAAATAAATTACCATTACTATGTATACTAACATGTATCTTGTATCTAATCAATAAAATAATAAATAAATAAATTTATTTTACAATAGGTATAGTTTTATACATAGTATAGTATACATTACCCTTCACGCATTCTATCATTGTGCACAATGCCCGACTACCTCACTTTGCCCGTAATCACTGAGATAGATAACAACTACTGGAGTGTAGACTCTGTTCCGAAAATCGAGCTGTCGCGTTGAGTGTTACCCCCACCACCGAATGGCAAAAACCCGTAGTTTATACACGCAACTATAGAGATAGGATGATTCAGTCACTTTGAATACTTTGATTCAAAATCAATTTTTTTGAAATGTAACACATTTTACTGAACTATTAAATTTAATAAATTGTTATAATTAAAAATACACAGTAATACAGCATTAATGTTGTAACCTGGTTATAATTGGAGCGTTCCGGCGTACCTTACGAATAATTTGTTAAAAGAAACGCTTTTTAACCACATTTAGAGGTAGGGTAACTGAGTTCCCACTTAAACTTCTGACCCCTGAGTATAACTTAATATAAGTAGTTCATACTAGAATATGTACTTTTAAAAGTTTGATATATTAAACTTTAGAATTCCCTTTTCAAAAGGAAAAAAATAAGCATAGAGCCATAGAATTTGTACAAAATGAAACAACATATACAGAATCTGATTCAGAAAATGAAAATGACATTAACATATTTTTAGATCAACTGAATAAATACACATTTAGAAGAATATGTTAATGAAATATTAAATTACATTTCTGGTTACATTGTTAAAAGTATTATGTCAAAAGTGGTGTGTGACTTTTGTATAAGTATGTTAATGGAAAATCAATTTGACCATAGTTATATAAATAATTTAACATTTACAAAGTCAGTTTAAGGTAAATTAATTTATGTTTCAAAATCAGTCATATTAAATGTACAATATTTGGAAAAAGCATTCCAGGTTATTGTTGTCAAAGAAAACAAATTTTTTTATAATGCAGAACTGAATATTACAGAATGTGCTAGAAGAAGTATACTAAGTAAAAATACACTATTTTTTTCCCTGGCACACACCCTATAAATGTTGTTTTAGAGACTCCTAGTCATGAACATATATTATTTTATTTAATTAGTAAAAGGTTTGTTAATATTAGAATGAGCTATTTTGAAAAAGAAATTTAATATATCTCGAGAACTTAAAAATAAATCTTCCTTAAGAACCAAGTTATCTAAATTAATATTATTTAAAAATTTGTAAATAATTTAAATTTGTATTTATTTTTTTTTAATTATTATTTTACATTTTATTATATTTGTTATCTTGGTTATGAATATAATTTTTTTCTAGCATAATCATTTCTTTATTAATTTCTCTTTATAAATTAAAAATATTTCATATTAAAATATATCAATATAAAGCCAACATCAAGATAAAAATTTTGATACCAAATTCGATCAGTTACGATCATTTTGTTACTGTAAAACGTTAAGTTAAAATTTACTGAAATCCAGTGTTAAGTAAAGTGCATTTAAATAATTTTCCATTCGGTGGTGGGGGTATCGGTATTCTACACAGCTCGTTTTCTGTTACATTATGAACATAGCGAGTCGACGCTCCAGTAGTTGTTATCTATCTCAGTGCCCGTAACACACACACACATATATAAACTAAAAAATACAAAAATATTTTATGTATTAATACGAGTATAAATTCAAATAAATATGATACAGTATTTCCTGTGTAATTATATTGTAGTTTACATTTAGTTTTATTATTTATTATTATCCGCGACGATTACAAGTGTAGGAACCAGAGAAGTGTAACCACGATGCTGTTAGACTATAGAAGTAGGTAAGTATCGTAAATATAGCAGTCAATAATTAAAAAAGAAAAAAATTTCATTAGTATTCTGTGTGTCTCTAAAATTTGAACATTTTCTAAAATGTGTCATATTTTGAAAAGTTTGGGAACCTTTACTTTGTATAAATATTATGGAATACTTTCTATATTAGAACGAGTTTTAACCGAAAATACACAGAAGAAAAATTCCTATATATGGTTGAAAAGTTATATAATGTTTTTATGTATGGTTGTTATTAATATCTTAAATATTTTTCATGGAGATTTGTATAAATAATATGATCTGTTTTGTTTTTTATTACTGTTCAATATACTACTAATAGTTCACACTAATTCAGTTGACTAATGTAAACATTAGTATTAAAGTTTATTAGTTTGTATTTTTTTATGATTAAAATCAGTTTAAATCTTTAATTATAATTGTTATTTTGACATTTTGGCATATCCAATATCCATATATTAGTATCGTACTGGCGTACCTATAGGAGTTATGTTTATACATATATGACGTATATGTATTTACAATATACACTCCGGGTGTTGAAAAGTCACGCAGTGTTTTTCTTTCACTAGCGTTTTGGGATGCCGCTGCTGCGGATATTCGTAAAATAAGATTCGTTGCAAATAAGCATTCAGTGGAGGTAAAGTCTAAAAATGTAGGCGTAACTACTGTCATCGTCAACTAACGCAATGGCGCGTATAGAAGATTTATTTTGGCGTAGTCCAAACATTTTATATACTTACCCCCTTCACTCTTATGATCAAATCAGGACTTTTTTAGTTAAGTTTATTTTTTACTTATTCTAACTGAAATAAATATTCAATTATAATATATTTAAATAGGTTCATGGTCCACTTTCTTGTAGTTTAAAACGGTAATAACACTAATTATTTTTCATTATTTTTTTTAATACTACATTGCATTCAATTATTACTCTCATTCAGACTGCAGAAATTGTATAGAACTTAAACATACTCAATAAAAATGTTAACGTTATTATGTTTCCAAAAATGTTAAGTTGTAGAATGCGCAGAATGTGAACTAAGTATATTATATGTAATGACTAATGGTAGACACTAAATGCAAGCAGTTAAATCAATAGACGCTAGAACTTAGAAGTATATAATTTAATTCACAGCTTGCTTAATTACATCATTGGCCAAGGATAGAGATATATTATATTAGTACATTATAACGTACATTTTTATACCAGTAGAATATAGATTATACAGTAAGGTAAATGTAATATATTGTTATTAGTTATTAGCTTAAACTCACTGATCTACAGTCCTACGACTCCTACGGATCTAACCACTTCGGACCCGCTTACTGATTTTGATTTTTGGTAGATGAACTGGCCTCAAAAAAAGCTGTCGCTACGCCACGAATCATATAGATAACAAATTAGAATGTTTCTTGTATATGTTAACTCACTATAACATAATATATAATAAGTAAATACATTTGTCACTCCGTTTAGAATTTAAAATACATATTATTAGTGAGATAGCATAATGACTGTAGATATAATTTTATTCATTTTATGTAAGGTTCATTATAGGTTATTTAAAGTTCAAAATATTTAAAAACAATTTGAGTTATTTATTGGTATGAGAAATTTTCAATTTTTTATTAGTTTTAGTTTTATTTAGTTTAGTTTATTTTTATTTATTTATAGCTATTAGTATAAACTATAAAATCTAAAAATATAAAAACAATTATATTTTGTTATAATTTAAAAACTTTATTCGTGGGAACTTTAATTTTTATGTATTTTATATTATTAAGAATTATACTATACGCAATAACATTTTTGATTTATTTCAAGATATTATATATTTATATTATAAACCTATTTTTACTGTTTTACGTTAAAATAAAAGTCTTTATTAGTTACATGAAAAAATAAATTATGAAATATACTTAGTAAAATAGGCTGATTCTCTGACAGACTGCTCAAAATCGTTTTTCGTATACGCTAAATATTCATTATATTTATACCTACAATAATATATTATTAAATTAAAATTCGACACACCAATTTTTTTTTATGTATATTATAATTTTGCAAGCACGTATTCATGATCAATTTTCGGTGGAGAGGAGGGTGTTAAAATATTTTTAATACATGAAATAAAAATACATAATTAATAATTATAATTTGTGGGAGGGTTTGAATCCCCCTTTCCCCTGTATACAGATTTGTATTTTTGTAACGTTGTTGTAGTTATTGCTCCTTACCGAATTATAATAACATTTCATGTCAGATGATTTATGTTTTGATAAATTTTAATAATATTTAACTATGCTTTATTATTGTCTTTAGGTTATGTTTGTATAACTATATGTAGGGCTCCCACATACAATCTCGGGCCCTTGTATTAAATGTTTGTCCGGGCTCATTATAAAACTCTACCAATTAATTTCAACGGGTCAATGTACTCAAGGGCCATCAGCTTTCCCATGTGGGGGCCCTGATTATATGCAATAATTTCCTTTTAACCTTTTATTAGAATATATGTAAAACAAAATAATTTATAAAAATTTTATTACAGTAAATTACATAATTTACATATTCAATAAATAGAACATATATATTTTTTCATAAAAACTCTAAAATTAGTTAATTAATTAAATTTTTTGTAATATCTTATTAAATTAATGTTAATGATTTATTTTTTAAAAATGTGTTATTTACATCAATTGCTTTTTGCTCTATTCTGATGTCATAGATAAGTATTAAATATACAAATAAGAAATAAACTTGAAAACGTTTTATTAATATAAGTCATAATTTTGTATTTATTGTTGTAATTTGTTGTTCGTAACCATTATTTAAAGAAAATTTTTTTTTTAATGAGTTCAACCAAACAACAATTTATAGCAAATATTTATTTATTTTTATAAATGTCAACATGTTATTTTTTATAAAATATTGTAATAATTTTATTCTAATAATTTCTATAGCTTTATATTCAAATGCGTATTATAATTTAGGTCAATATTTTTAATATAGATTTGAATTTTATAATGAAATTAGGTTATTTTTATTTTTCGAATCAAATACCTATGTATGATTATATAACCTATTCCTATATAGGTACCAATGAATAATAATATGGTTAAAACTGAACAATTTGTGAAAACTTATTTGTTGATTAATATAGTACAAGTAACGTTGGAAAAATCATTGGTAGTTTTAAACTAACTATATGAATAATTTGGGAAATGACATAATATAAAAGTTTTATATCTGATACAGATTTGATGCAAGCCATAAGCTTATCATAGAAATACCTAGTAGATATATATTTGAAAAATTAAATAGAGCTTTTTATTAGAATTTTTTTATTTTAAAAATTGATTTTATCATATTTACACTGTTTTAAATTATGAAAATCTATAAAAATGGAAATACAATTATTATCGTGGTGTATTATGCATGTTTAATTTAATGTGCTGTCGTAGCTGTTGTAGCTGATTTAATAAATACACATTTTATGAAATATTTTGTTTAAATTGTATTATTAATACAATTTATTTTTATTTTTAAATAATCCGTGTAAGCCATTGTTCGTTATAGTTATAATAGTTTATGACTTAGGTGTTAAGAATAAAACAATATTATGTTATTATGATATTGTAAATTAGTATAATATATACCTACTGAATGGCGTATTATTATGTATTAAATTTTTATTTTTATTATTTATTTGATATAATAGGTAATCAGTGCTTGGAGTCGGATTCGTGTCAATCTAATTCAACTTTGGACATTTATCATTGTGATGAAACATACTGTATACCAAAATCATTGGTTTGCAACGGCATACCTGACTGTCTTCGAGCTGAAGATGAAGCTGTATCTGAATGTGGTAATATATTAAATCTTATTTTATTTTTAAAATACATTATTTGTGTTTTTTATAATATATAAAGTTTATAAGGATAATTTACTTCAAATAGATCGTTTTAAATTATAAATTTTAAACAACTTTATTTTATACATCTTGAAGTATAGCAATACATGGTACCTACTTTTAATTTAAATATTAAAAGTTTTCAATTTGGTATATACTTTTTAACAGTGATGTACGATTTATTCAACATATATAGACATAAAATCTAGGTAAGTTGCCATCCGACTTTTCCGATTATTTGTCCACTCAATGGTTTTTAGGAACATCGAATAAGCCACTTGTATGCGGACAAGTCCCACCAATAATTTAATATTATGGTTATTATATGACTTTAATTAAACATTTTATTTAATTCTAGTAACATCAAAAATTTAAAAGGAGTATTTATTAATTTTTTAGGTATTAATATCAAATATTTTATGGATTTTGACAATGAAAACGGATTTTAACGTCTTAATATGTTTTTTTAAATTTAACAAACAACTTATTCGATATTTTATTTATCTGTAAAAACATAACTAGATGTTGAATAAACAAAAAATTATATAACCTGTTTACATTTTTAAAGTTAAATTTTTACAAGTGAATGTTTAAATTTGTTTAAAAGTTGTTGTTAGGTTCTAAAAAATATAATATAAAACAATGAGGAATTTAAAGTTGTTTTTAAAAACCACATTATGTAATTAGATCGTTCACTATTTTATACTTTTGTATTTAATTGCATAGGAATACAAATAGTTTTAGAATAAGAAAAAAGTCCAGTTTGAATCATGTTTAGCGTGTTACTTAAATTTTAAATGTCCTTTTATGTGGAGTAAAATATCCTATTTCCTGGTAGAAATTTACCTATTATCATGTATGATGTCGTATAATATAATATATTCTTTATAATTTTATAGAAAAACCAATTTAAGAATCTATGTGTAATGTGAATTACTATTGGTGATTTCGCGTTCTTTGTTGCTCATAACGCAAAATTGCTAATAGTTACCTATCATTTAAAACATTTAAAGGAAATTAATTCGTTTAAATAATTTTAATATAAAATATTTTATGCGCTATTTTTGAGAATTATTTTATCGTATCACATTAATATACTATAGTATTATTTAACTCTAATATTTATTAAGTAAAACTATTTAATAATAAATTGTAGTTTTAGTTGATTAACTTCAATTTAACTTTAAGTTTATATGAGCTATGCCTACTGGCTACTTAATAATGATTGAATATAGTATTCTTACGTATGAACTATGGTGAATTGTATTAATAATAACTAAACCTGACTCATCCGTCTTAAAACAGCACATAGTAAGCGGTGATCCATCAATTGATCATACGGAACTCAATTTATGTAGTCAAGCGGGACCTTTTATAGACTTCTGCAATCTTCTTAATTTTCTTAGCCCTTATTTTTAACAACTTAGAAAAGGGGTATGTGAAACCAAATATTTCTAAATACCAACATCGAGATAATCAGGTTCTTTAATCTAAGTTCTATATTTAACTAAATCCTCAGTTATACTACAATGTTGTTAATTTGTCGTTGTTAATTACCAACTTTTTTTATACTAAAATGTATTATTATTTCTTTGATTACATTTTTCTTCTCTAAACAATTGTTTTGCTGAATGACTGATTTATAACATTTATAAGAATTACGAAAACTACAGACATTAACATAGCCATTTATTTCGCTGTAATGTAAACCTAACGTTGCTCGAATCATAATATTTTTAAAATAACATCACATAGATAATAGACATAAATACATAATTATTGCAAATTATTGCATTGTGGGGTAATTTTCAAAAACTAAGCATATTTGTATTGCTATTATAATTTATGTATCATATTTAAATACAAATGTATAATATATGCCAATGATTGTCTGATTGTCAATTATTAAAAATGTTTATAAATTATAGGTTAATCGAGAATTAATAATCTCTAAATATTATTAGCAAGATCGGAGCTATTGAGTGGGCTCCTAAACTCAGGTAATCGATAATTTTATGTATTGAATTGGTTCCTTCAATATTTATTTTATAAATCAATTGGATACCAAAGTTTTTTGAAGATAAATTTAACTATATATTAAAATAATGTAGTAAGTATTTCATTTTGTAGTCATTTTCGTTGTTAAAAATTTTCAAATAAGCTTTGCATCCTCATTTAGTAAATTTTAATCGTTTAAATGAATTTTAGATAAGCTTATGATAGTTAAATTTTAACTTATTTACTATTAAAATTAATTCCCCCTTTTCACTATTCATTTTTCGACTGCATTGATTTTATATTTAAACGTGTATGTACAAATTGCAATGAATTGCGGCAGATTTCGACAACTGCGAGTAAGTACTGCGTTTAATAATATCATCAGTGAAATCTCTTGTATTGGGTAATTAAATTATATAAATACGACGGTGGTTGGGACCATTTAATGTGTTATTGGATTAACGATTAAATAATTTCAAGCAGTTATTTGGCGCTGTGTTGCTAAAAATATTAAAGTCGCGTAATTTTTCAACTTTTATATTCTGATAACCACTTGTTGAAAATTATATTGGAAGCCATTTCAATATTGCCTTTCTTGGGAGCCAATTCAATGGTCGCCAGGAAGATAACTTAATACCATATACTCGCTATGGGTATAAATGTATAATATAGAACATTTTAATGGAATTTTTAGAAAAATTAAAATATTTTATTTATTTTATATTTAAACACAAAATTACTGAACCTATTTTAAAAGTGATTGTTTGTAGCAACAATATTAATGTTGTATTATAATGCTATTATGTAAAAGTGGTTTCGCGTAGGACAAACTTACGTGAGTATACTATTTATAATAAATTTATTCATTTTCATACTCCATATATAGAAGTGAACTGTTTAATAGCGTTTTTATTTTTTTCGGTTTAAATACTCAATAATTATTAACAGATCAATGAAAAAAGATAGGCGGTACCGCTCTGCTGTACATTAGGTGTCGAATAAGTCACTAGCTATTATGAGTGTGTTAAATTTGAATTCAATGATATAATAAAATCACTATTAACGAACAACAATTTTAGGCGGATTGTATATATCATAAAGTATATTTCATGATATGTTATTTGATATAGCTGTTAAAGTTAGACATTTGTTATTCTTTAAGTATAATAGTAAGCTGGTATAATTTTCCCCTAAAATATTGTATTTATTATGTTATTAGTATTAATTTTATTATAATAATATATATTTATACCATATTATAACAACTTATGTAACTCAAAATTGTATAACATTTTACTGTTAATAGCATAAAACAGTAAAAACATATTCATAGAACCTACAAATAGATAATATTTTAAAATAAATCAAAAATATTATAGCGTATAATAAAATTCTAAACAATATAAAATACATAAAAGTTTAAGTTCCTACCAATAAAGTTCTTAAATCAAAACAAAATATAATTGTCTTTATATATTTTTTAGATTTTATAGTTTTACAATGAATTGCTTATAAACAATCTTGTATCACATTTTCAAAAATTAGATACAAAACAAAGTTTTTATGAATTTTTAAGTATCAAATAGTTTTCAATTTTTTGAAATTTTGTTTTCAAATACATATGAAATACAATCGAACCTATGTAGTTTTGATGTTTTCACAGATATAAGAATATCTTTGTGAGATCATGTATTCAATTTTTAAGAATTTCGACCAAGCAAAAATTTTTTATCAACATAAATCAAAAAAAATCTGATAAAAATTAAAAATTTCTTTTGTCTATAAAAAATAAGTCAAAAAGAATTAAAATATTTTGAAAATTTTATCGTATAATTAAAAATGATAATTTAAGAATTGCTGATTATTTGAAGTATTTATTGTTATTTTTTTAATACAATGAAATATCGAAAATTGTTGAGGAAAAATAATTATTTTACGACTGAATATTAAAAAATGTACATTGATAAATTATAGTGAGGTTTAATCTTGATGACATTTTTATGGTGTTAATTCGTTGTAATAAATCAACAATTTTTTTTTTAATAGTAATTTTAAAATCATAAATAGAGCCTAATTAAAAGCTGTAATCAAATAGTAATTAAATTCTTTGTATTTCAATAATAATATTGACATTAACCATATTGGAATACCTATGTTATTTATATTACATTTTTTTGAAATATTATTAATATTATATTTTTTTTTATCAAATTTCAAGTGTACAAAATTTATTTTTAGGTTTCTATGATTAGATTCGCAATCCATTTAGGCTTTTTTATTCATTTATAATACTATAACAAAATTTGAGCTTAAACGTCTCAGAAGATTATCTGAAATGGGTAAGGACGATCAATGTTTAATAAGTAAAGTGGAATAGTGAAATAGTTAAGTAGTATGTCGTGGAATTTCTTATAAAAGCATTTAGCTTCTTCGCGTACTGAAATTTATTATAGAGGAAATAGGTATAGGTGAATACTTTTCAATTTTTAAAAAGGCCTTCGTGGCCCATGAAATACTTTTTAAAAGTTTATGTGATGTCCAGAAAACCACAAACATAAAAAGACTTAAAACGTTTTGAAATGCACACATTCTTTTTTATCCAGTTTTACTGTCAATAGTAAATAAAAGTATCTATAATTTTATTAATGATTGTACAGAGAAGAATAATATTTCAATAAATAAGAGATTTAAGAACTGTGCCGAATTAATTTTTTCAATTATACTATTATAGTATAAATATACCCATAAAATTTTAATTAAACAACTTAATGTTCAAACTACACGCCATTGAAAAGAACAATTGATAAATCAAAAAGTTCAAATTATTTATAATTTGTTTTAAACTTAATAAAATAATACCTAATTATTTTAAATATAAATTTTGGATTTAAGTTATAAGATATTAGTTTTACTATATATATATGTGTGTGTGTAAAATTTAAAACACAATTTGAGACCAACAATACTTAGTATTTTACTTTAAATTTAAAGTTACTAATAAATGAAAAAATCCAATAAAGCCTTTTTTATGTGGTGTCATCATTGAGGCGGAAATCACTAATATTATTTTCAAATATTTATAACTTAACTACTTAACTCGTTTAAGTCTTAAAAAAGCTATTGCGAGGCCATGGTTATAAGTTATAACTTATTGACGAGTGTTACAAATTTGTGAATGCAATAGTGAAAATTATGTTATTTAATACATTTAAAAAACTTATATTTACATATTTTTTTAGATTATTATGTTTTTATAAAATAGTTATTACATTTTAGCATTTAAGTACTTTCAGTTAAAATATTCATGTTTACAAGTCATAATATATTAAGTTACATAAAAAATGTATACATTTAATGGTTCACTAAAATTTAATGAAGTAAGGCTACTAAATCATATTTAAGAGACCTATTAGTTTACTATTGGTTTATTAAATGTTCAATGATTGTTTCTGCAACCCGGCATTAATATTATAATCTAAATTGATTAATCAGACGAAAGATTTTGTTGTTAATTATTCCATTATACCTTTTTTCTGCAATTGAACTTTATCTTTCAGGATATGTTTAATTGCTTGATTTTTAATACCACATAAGGAATAATTTTTCTTTTTTCATTTAGATAGGTATTAGCCAATAAGTATTTAGATCTTCTATATACTGCGATTAAGTTGTGATATCATTTCAATACTTAAACTATAAATTTATTAGTAGTACAAATCGGACTTACTAATATAAACTATTAATAACTAATATTAAATATATTTTTAGCTGATTTTGCACAGCGTTGCCTATGACATTATGAATATGGATTTATGACTTTTTAAACTTCGTTAAATGTAAATTGTATAGATTTTCAACACAGTAATTTAGGCGTTTAAAAGTATATATTATATTCATTATCCAATCATAATAATTATTTTATTTTCTGCAATCAATGGAAATTCTATACAAACAAAAGGTATTCGTTTTTCACGAGTCAACAAATCCCTGTCTAAGCCTCTTTTTAAAATGCAAATTTTAAAAAATTGGCTATTGAGAGGCATATTCTCAGATATTACTTACTTATATACCAAATTTGAAAACCATTAGTGAGATAGACTAAACTGTGGATCACTTAAACACGCACATACAAACATTGCCCATTATAATATAAAGATTAATTATCTAAAAATAGAGTTGGAAATTATTAAATAAATGTGAGAGTAAACAGTTTAACAGTAACACATTAAAACGCTAAAATAACAAAATAGTTTTTGTCTTTAAAAATATTTGTTTTTTTTAATTTTTTTATCGAGTTTATAAAAATTATTATAGTATAATATATATTATTATTATTTTATATTTTATTTTATTGTTTTTTAAAATAGCGAATATTGAAAATATATAAGCAATATGTCAGTTAAAAAATAATCATTATATTTTATGTAGGTTAGGTATAGCGTTACGACCTAGCGTCGTATAGGGCATAACGTGATTAGAATTTCATTTTATAAAAGTAATAGTAGAGAATACATAATATATTGATAAAATTTCTATTATTTTTAAAACAAGGAATTCCAATTATTTTGTGTATATATTTTTTAATATACATCTTAACTGATTAATGTTCTTTGCAATAAAATATATATAGAATAATTATATATTTTTTTAAATGTATTTATTAAAATTTTTAAATTAGTTAAGAAAACTCAATGTGTAATGTGTTTTCTTTCATTTATTCGTAACGAAATTGTAATAGTTTAACTAAATATTTAATCACAACAATATTCACATTTCTATAAAACTTATCTCTACCTGTTCTTTTAAACAAATTACTGTCGAAATTTGTTTGTTTTTATTAAAAAATAATATTAGTTATATATAAGTGACATAAGAATTAAATTGTATTTTTTTTTCAAATTTAATTTTTAAAGTGCTTTAATGTATGATATTATAAGTTAAATAATATATACATTTATAAATTTATTATATCTAATCTTTTAATACGTAATAAAAGAGGTATTTTAATACCATAAAGAAATTTCAACTATAGACAATAAAATAAAATATCTTTTGTTCATTTTTTTTCTGATAAATATAAAATAGTAAAATTAAATTTTATTAAATATTAGCGATTTCGCGTTATGAGGAACGAGGTAACTGTTCGCGGTTAGCAAGAGTAGTCAGCCACTCCCACTACCGTGGACGGTTACCTCGTTGCTCATAACGTGAAATCGCCAATAGCTTAGACCCTGTAAGGTATGTCACATATGTCTGTTTTATATTAAATTGAATTATTAAAGTTTAATAGGTATATAATAAATTATTATAAACTTTAAAAAAGTTATTTTTTTAAGTTGTGTGAATAATTTATTTTAAAATTATATTTACGGTTTAAGGTGATACGTTTTATAACGATTTATGCGTATTTAATATTATTTGTTCAGATTTTACAGTGTTTTTGTTTTGTTGTTAAATATATTATGTGTATTAAAAAAAGCTCATGGTTTGTTTTATTCAAGTTTAGAAATTGCAAAAAAATCTTTTACTATTTCATCATACTTATTTTAGAAGAATCGATAAGTTTCAATAGGTAACTGACATCGGCTGTTTAATACTGGTAATAAATTGCGTTTCAATTCATCATTATATTTTGTAATCTGTGTGAAAATAAAACTATAATTTGATAAATAATTAAGAGAAAATATATCAATTCATCACTGTAAGATTATTTTCTGTATTATTGCGAAATGATTCATTATATGTTATTATTACATTTAAATAATGTTGTTGTTTTACATTTTAATCTAAGTAATTATTCAAAACAATATTTTTATCGATTACAATTTCGAAATATATCTTGGTAGGTAAGTATTTATAAAAAACCAAATTAGTGTATTTATTTGCACACTATCTATAATTTAAAAACACTATATAGATATATATATATATATATAGGGAATATTATTCATTGTTATATTTCCAATAATAGGTCGGATTAGGTTAAAATAATTTTCAATTATACAAAAATAATATTTATTTTAGCTAGTGAATATAGTGTCCGGTCAAAATGTAATGTTTAAAATAAATGTGATAGTATAAGTATTATGTTGTAGCTTGTAGCCTGTAGGGTTATACATAATGGACACTTTGTATGAGGTTTTTGATATTAGCTATCAGTAGGGATATGCATTTAATGTTATAAAGTTCTTATTTAATAAGAATAATACAGTATATCCTATACACTATATTCAGTATGTTCACTGTTCAGTAATCAGTATATTATGTATTATATACAAATTACTTATTTTAAGGACCTTGAAATACTAATGAATTGTGTATATAAATATAGTAGTTAGTTTAAGAATAGTAATTCACATAGTATTATATTTAATTAAAAGGATTTATCAATGAATATATCTAAAAATAAATAAATAACATGTATGTAGTAAGTACTATAAATTGTGTTTGTATTGTAGTATTATGCTTGAAAAAATATGCTTATAGTTCAGTTGAGTAGGCTACTGCTTTGGATGTGTTATATTTGTGTTGTGATATTAAACTTAAAAGTAGGTTTCAATCATTGCATTTTTAAAACTATTCTAAGTGGAATTTAAATTTTTTCTTTTCGTCAAAACGAGTTGGTAGTTTTTTCTCACGCATAGAAAACTAGTGGTTATATTGAAAATCGAAAAACGATCCCATTTAAGTACCATTTGGGTTAAATTTACAATTGATTGATAGGGCTTCTTGAAATTTTTGGAGCACTTCTTTTTTCTAAAATGTAAAGTGTCTGCAGATAAATATGGAAAAAATATATTACTGTATAATAAATACGATATTTGTTTTGTTCAGATTTTAAAAGTTGTAACTTAAATTGGATTTGTATTTTATTCACTACATATTAGTTCTTAAGGACATTTTTAATTTTTTTAATGGATTTGTTTAAGAATTGTAAATGAAAAATTATAATTTAATGTTCCAGATAATTACATTTAAATTAATATAAATGTAGCTGGAATGAATTGAATGTAAAGCTGTTATCGCAGTATTTTATAATTTTATATTTAAACGGATAAAAAGCAGCTTTTATATTTTTCTTTCTTTTACATTTTTTCTGCTCTGGTTCTTATTAATATGTTAGTATGGAAATATCTAAAAAATCTTATTGTAAATAAAAATGTATACACCTGAATAACAATATTATAATTTTAAACTTAATTTTTTTCTACGATTCCTTTGTAATAAACATTTTACATCAAACAATTATTATTCTTTGTACATAATTTAAATAATACGAAATAGAGAATATGGTCAGAGTCAGGAATAATTATTGGTAAAAATTAGTATGAGATATAGATAATTGATACAGTTAATAAAAACAAATAAATTGAAAAATTGAAAGCCGTGAAAAGAGTTGAGACGTCAATCCAGATTGCAATTCGTTTTTGCAAAAAAATAAAAATAGTTTTTGTATTGTAAGATAAAAAAAAGTTTATTTATAATTTGTTGACATAAAATGTTTCTAGTAGCAAACATTATTTAATTGGATAAAAGTATTCCGGTATATTTTTTTTTTAAATGGGAAAAATTAAAAAGAATAGTGGAAAATCGGGAATATTTAAAAAATTACATAACATTAGTTATTCACCAAATCAATTTTGTTTTTTTATTGTTATTAAACTAAAATATTGAATATAACTACAGTTTAAAATTAATGTCAAAAATTAAAATTTTTTTTATTAGAATTTGGGTAATAGTAATTCTCAATTACACTTACTTATAGTACCTTATAAGTACCTGAATGCTGTAATCCTTTATAAGTAACAGTATATGCTATAATATAATTTATAGCTTTAATCTTTTACATTATTTACTTTTTATTTAGTTATGTATAAATTATAATCATGAGCATCATGAGTCACACGAGTGTTACTTTTGCTGTACCTTCTATAATAATAATAGGCGCTTTAATAAATGTATTATACTAATCATTACCATAAATAATTTAAAATACCATTTATTAATATTATGCAGTCCACATTTAGTTATATTTCCTAATATATTTTTATTACACGATGATAGCTATAGGATTGTTAGGTTAAAATTTTTTTTTAAAGTTTTTTTAACTATTAATCACGTTTTATTTAATAAAGTATTTATATGGACATTAATTATTCACAAAATGTACGATTGGTAAATATATTATATCTAGATTAGAACAATTTTATTTTTCATTATTTATAATTTTATTTTATACTAGATGATTTTGCGTGGTGTTGTCCGGGACAGATTAAATGATGCCAGTTGATTTATCCTGTTTTAAACTACTTAAAATGTAAACTACACTAATTTTGGTATAGTCAATTCATTAAGGGTGATTTCGACCAATTATAAAATATATTTTATTTTAGTGGCTATCCATTGTGTAATGATGGGTGATGAATATTAAAAATTAATTTATATTGATACTCCGATATTTAGAGGTTAGATTAGATCGTTAGAAGCTTAATAATAGGTATAATTTCTGTATCTTTAATATAATCATAGTAACCATATAATAGTAGTAATTATAAGTTATTTTTTTGTGGATGTGTAGATTAGATTTATTTATTGCTTTGGAGTCAAAACATAATTTTAATATTATATTCAAATTTAAGTATTATATCATTAAAATTTCTAAATATTGACTAATTTTGGATTTAACTTATACCCCATTCCGATAATTTAAAAAGTTTATTGTTTGTGAACTGACGGCAAATACTTCGAATTTCTTTATAATTTTTAAATTTTAGTGAATCAAATTTTATTATTTGTACAATAATATTTTGTTTAATTTTTATTTGGAAACTATTTGGTACTAGAACTGTCATACATATTTGTATGTACCTTATCTATTGAATTAAAATCAAATTATGTTGGAATTTTTTTGTTTTCTTAGTTATTTCCTTAAGTGTATAAAAATTACCAATCACAATACAACTATTGTTGAAATCTAAGCAATGTATCAGGTTTTAACTTTTATTTGAATTCATTTCTGATTGATTTTGTTAACTTTTGATATCACAATTTGTCGTTTTTAAATACCAGATTCAATAAATGTTTAAAATATTATACTTTAAAGCTCTTATAATATTAAATACTTCGTATAAAAGTACCTAAAAGTATAGAATAACGTCTATATATACTTTATATTTAAGCTCTACTAAAAACTATTTTTTGAATTCGATATCATTGTTTTAAAATGTATAATAATAATACAATATTAGTTTGTTTGTTTTACCAAGGTGAGCGAAGCGTGTCATAACCATAATCATACTTTTATACTTTTTATTTGTGTGAGATCCTTTTTCTTATAATTTTTATTGTAGACGCTTTCTTTGTAATATTAATTTTTAAAAAGAAATTTAAATTTTAAATCTTTATGATTTTTTTTTTTTGGTTTTATTTAAAGAAAAAAATAACTTAAATACAATTATTGTAAACCATACATGATGTATTTTTTTATGAAATTATTGAAAGATATTTTTTAATAATGAGGGAATGGAATAAATAAATAAATAAATAATGGTTATAAGTTACAATACTATTAGTATAATATAATATATTAGTATTTTATTAAATATCTGAAATGCAACTATGCAAGTTGTTTTACAGAGAATACTATATGTAAAATGTCGATACTCTGTTAAAAAAAGAGAGGTTATCAATTATTAATGATTTTATGGTTTTTCTCTCCTAATAACCGGCTATCAGAATATTTTAGTAAGTCTTAAAAGTTGAAGCACTTAGTACGCGTGCTTATAGCAATGACATACTGTTTTTAATTATATGGTGTTAATCAATATAAGTTTTTAAGTACTACATTTAAGATAAAGTGTAAAATCATGACATTTTAGTTTCGTAAAAGTTAACGAAGTTTACAAGATAAACTTTCTAACTGTTGATCTATCTTTATACAAAATGATTTTTTATAAAGATACTTAAGTACACAACCAATTAATTATTTTATTTTTTATGTACTATACTTAAACAATTATGATGAATAATAATAAAAATATTTATTTTACAACAACAACAACAAAAACAACAATACATAAATAGTATCATAAAAATAGATAAGTTGCAAGTTCGACCAATAAGCAAAGAATGCTTGTGGCGGTTAAGCTGAGTTCTTAAAAATGAGATTATAAGAAAAACAAAACTGAAAAAATAATAAAATACTACAATGTTAAATACAATATTAAGACTTAAATATAAAATAAGTATAAATTAAAAATAAGTAAAAATATTGATAATATGATATTTGTATTTGTTAAAACTATCAAAATTATTTAATTTTATATTATATTTTCGAAGTAAAGAAATTCCTTTAATTACCTATAGGACTAAGCGTCCCGAAATTAGATTCATTAAACGGTACAATTAAATTACATTATTTTTAATTCTTGTATTATAATAACAAGAAGGCTGAAATTTACTAATATTCATTTTATACTAATAAAATAAAACCGGTAGTTCATAAGTTTGAGTAAAAGTAGAAACTTTAAATTCAGAACAAATAAAGTTAAAAGAATATAATTAAGGTTTATTAAGAATAATTTTAATTATAAAATGTAGAGTTTTAGATAGAACATCGATGTGGGAGGAGTATGTTATATTAACTTTGGAATGATTGATTAAGTAATACATATTTTCAAACAATGTTGCAAATATAATGCTATTTATGTAAATATTATCTTAAAAATTTAAATTAGCAATAACCCACGTTTATTATTTATAAATATAGACTGTCAATTATAATTCTGAATATATATTATATGTTTTAGTATAAATTTTGCTTTTGGTACTAAAAAAAATTATAGGTACCTAATATATTAATGTAGGCAATAATAAATAAATTAAATAAATAAATCGTATGAAAAAATTAAAAACAAGATCATTTTCATGTTTAGGTATGTGTTTTTGTTTTAAATTATTACGTAAATTCATTGTTTGCAGGTTGTCTACAAAACGAGTTCCGATGTATGAACAAATGTATTGAACTAGTGA
The DNA here is from genome assembly GCF_003676215.2 of Rhopalosiphum maidis. Lineage (NCBI taxonomy): Eukaryota > Metazoa > Arthropoda > Insecta > Hemiptera > Aphididae > Rhopalosiphum > Rhopalosiphum maidis. The sequence continues at coordinate 1,084,711 of NC_040878.1, read as the reverse complement.
AACGATGTGATAAAATTGCTGATTGTGACGAGGGAGAAGACGAAATCGATTGTAGTGAGTTAATTTTTATTTAATGTTTATTAAATGTGTGTATACATTTAGTGATGGACGGAAAATTTTCTGTAAATAGTTGTAAAAATATTTCAAGGTTTATTTTAAGTAAATCTAGTTAATTATATATTTTTTTAATAATTGCTTGTAAAGTTCTAAAAATAAACTGTATTAATAATAATTATTATTATTGTGATATGATTAATTAATTCACTGAGCAAAATAATACTATATACTCGTAGAATCTTATTTTGAATAAAAAAATGTTTTTCAAATAAATTAATCCTATTATTGAAATATCTTGTACCAATCTATTTTAAACTAGTTTAGTTTAATTATATGGAATTTTATACCACATTAAATTTAGTGTAAATTTAAAAACTTACAAGAACTTATCCAATCAAATTCGATTTATATAAAATAATTAAAATATGGTCAATTCATGAAAAAGTATTTGTGCGTCGTTATTTGTGTTCTTGTGAATTTGAAAGTCTTACCAGCTTTCATATAAGTTACATTAGAATTGCATGAATTTTTGTACTTAAAAAAATAACTACCAATGTTATATAAGCTGAGTATCAAGATAATACTATAAAATGTATTGTAGATGCCTCTATTTTATACCCGTTTCAAATATATATAGAGTATAGACAATAGACATACAATCTGTAGTTAATTTTATTTTTAAATTTTTATTTTTTTTAAAGATATTGTTATTAAATTATTTATTATTTGAAGTTGATGCACATATTTGGTCATAGATTCTTGTTGAAGATAAGGATTTGTTGTCATTTATATGATTTGTTTGATTTTATTTATTAATGATATTTATGGTCTAATTGACTGTTATTACCATGTTATTGGGTTAATTGGTTGTTTTTAGATTTAAAAAAAATGTTCTTTCAAAAGTTGTTTTTATAGCTTTAATTCATATTTTGTCATTTTATATATGCTTGTTATAATCTTACATATATATTATACAATACTAGGTTAGGTATCAAATTAAAATCGAAAAATGATAGATATATATTTAAGCTTCATGAATATTATTCGTAAATATAAAATAATAAAAACAATGCATTTTTTCAATTGCAATAAGTACATTTTAATATAATTTTACAACATAGTGAAATATATACTGTGTGAACATTTTGTATCATTATCTCTTTCAAATAAGTTAAAAGTATTTTTAAACTTGAAACTTATTCACTGAATAAGTTGTGACAAATGTTGTAATTTTTTTTTATCAAATTACTGAAAATTAAAAAAAAAATAACCTATATATGTAAAACCGTTAGAGACTTTTAAAGAATTTTTACTAACCCAAATAAATGTTTAACGTAATTATCAAAAAATATGTTTCTCTTCTGCGAAACAATTTGTGAAAAAAATTTTAATAAAATAAGGCGTGTTAACCTTTTATATTTTTATTATCATAATTTTCGTATGGTATAACGATAAAATGAAAAATATTTTAAAAATTGAATTAATTTTAATAATTTTGTAAGATGGTTTAATTCAGTATTTCAGTAATCTATCCCGTAGTATACTCATCACAAATCTAGAATTATTTTTCAGATAAAAAAGTTCGAAAAATCAATCAAGCATAATATGTGTCTCTTGTTTATCCATGTATACTATGTATCATTATTTTAATTATAATTATTACGATGTTAAAGTTGGTCTACCGAATTACCCCGTTAATCTCCAAGACAGTGACTTGCACAGTGCTATGAATACTAATATTATTTATGATTATGTTGTTGAAGTATTTATGTACATAATATAAAAATATAAAACAGATTGTTCAGGTTTAATTTACCTTAACTCATTAAAACTGTAATACAGGTGAATTTGTGCAATAACTGCAAAAAATAAAAATAATAAACCTAAACTAAGTAGAAATTTACAAAATATTGCTGTTGATAACACATAAGAAGATATAATAGCTATATAGTAGATTTTTAGTAGTTATTAGATGTGTCAGCTATTGTTATAGCTACAAACAGTTCAAATTTTCATAAAAGTTGCTAGTAACTTGTCACAAAATGTTTGAAAGTCTGCGTAAAAATAAAAAGCTATAAAAAGAATATTGCGTAATACTTAAAAGTTGTAATTATTATAAGAACCATAGAAACCTTAAAGTTTGTTTGATCTAATTATTGTTTATAGTTATAATTTATATAAAATCGAACTTTTTAATTGCATAATATATTGGACCTAGTTTTGATGAAAATTTATTTAATATATTTACGTGTTTTGTTTGATTAGTAGTCGTAGTTTAAGTTAGGTTGTGCTATTATAGAGAATTACTGCGATGAATTGAATTGGTTTTAGGATATACATTTATTCTTAAATTCTCAAGGTTTTTATACTTTTACGTTATTATAGAGTGAAATAAAGTGGTGTTACATTAGATATTACACGATTAAATCTACCAATAAAACACATGTAATTCATGTGGAGTGGATAATACTGTTAAGCATATTTTAATAGAATGCTAAAAATATGAAGACACGAGAAATAAACACCATATATCATAAATTCACGGTATATAAGAAAGACATTCGATTCGGTAATAAATTATAAAAATATTTGGCCCGAGAAAACTATTTGACTGGTTCTCAAATTTGTTTCATTCTGTATATATTTAGTGGTTGTTTTAAAGTGTAATACATGCTTACTCTGAAGTTGTATAGAACATATAAATAAAATAACTATGATAATAACTGAAATGACTAATATTTTTCATTTAATAAAAACAGAATATGATATTAAAATAAAATAAAATAAAAATACCTACTTAATTGTTTTTAAAAATTTTTTTATTTAATAAATCACTTTTATTTTGGAAAATGTCTTTGACGTAAATATTATTTGATATTTTTCTCTACAGCCATTATCAGAAATGCTTCTCTTATTCAGTGGCCAATCAGGGGGGGGTGAGGAGGATAGATTCCACCCCATTATTTTTTTCTTTAATATTTATAACAATCAAATTTATGTATATAGTACTATAATGTTACCGTATTAAATTTTGTTTTAATATTTATGCCACATCCCTCCCTACCATGACTCAAATCATTTGACCGCCACTGCTCTTATTTGTATGAAAAGTTCGCTATACACTACCAGAGGCGGCGGTGGCGGCGGGAAAAGTCCCGATACCCCGGTGGCATTGTAAGCCACGAGTAGCATTACAAATGAACACATCAAATATAAATATTATTAACTTAATTAATATTAACTAAATTAATCTAAATCATAACAAAACTTACTCATATTATTACTTTAAACTTATGAAGTTTACAAACTATACTATCTCCATAAATCATTTATATTTTACTGAAGCTTTCCTTAAGTTTACGTAAACGATATTGGTGTTGCATCTGCAATGATTGACATTCAAATATAACATCCAAATATCTATAAGTTTCCATTGACAAAATAGAAAAATTAATAATAATTTAATTTATTTAATGTATGATCAAATTTATTAAAAATAAAATTAATATTCAAATGAAAATGTAATATAGAATTAGATACTGTACATATTTTTAATTTAAATGATGGATTAATTAGGTTTTGGTAAAAATTAAAAATGTACTAATAAATTTAACTATAAAAATGTATATAATTTAAATAAATATTATTTTTATTTATTTATAGAAACACACGTTTGTCCAACTACACACTTTAAGTGCGCAAATTATTTTTGTATACCCACTGATAAAACATGTGATTTCAAAGACGATTGTGGTGATGGATCGGATGAACTTCAATGTAGTGAGTTTTAAATAAAATTTATTAGTTCTTCAAAAATTGTATTGTTTTTTAAAGAATTAATATTATGATAATATTTTGTTTAGAGCACAGAGAATGCTGGCATGGGGAATTTAAGTGTAAAAATTCGGAATGTATTCGTCCTGGATATTTATGCGATGGTGAAGTTAATTGTGTAGATGGTTCTGATGAAGAAAACTGTGAAACAAGTAAGTTGAAAATTATGAATTAAAAAAATTATGGTTTGTACTATAGATAATTGTATTAGATTAAAATATTTTGTCATTTTATTATCGTATGTTTGATATGAAATCAGTAATAAAGAGTTTATAAAGAGATAGTAATTAACGAATAGTATCATGTACATGCTTATTACTTATTAATAATATAATTTGAAGTATTATGCGAGTTAAACTAACAAATTATTTTTATTATTGTGTCTATTGTCACAATTATTTTTAACTTTGAAAATAGTTACCGGTAGTAAGTAACTAGTTAATACTTGGGAAGAAGGGATTAAATAAAAACAATCTTACCACATTTTACTGAATAATCGGAGAAAACGAAAAATTGGAATATTTCAATTTAATTTTTAACAAAATTGATTTTGTTATTATGTGTACTAAATCAAAAACAATTACCCGAAATACTTTAAATTTCCAAAAAATTAAACTGTAATGTATGAAATGCTATAATTTTTTTTTTTTAATCATTAACTATTTTCAAACATTAGATTTTTCACTTTTTTTTATATAAATATTGATATAAGTTATGTTTGGTCAGAAAGCTTTCAACAAAGCTCCTGTAAGTTGTACTTAGTCTCTAAGTTTTAGAGCAACTTAAAAAAATATATATAAAAAATAGGTACAATTTTTTTTATAGATATTTGAAGTTCAAATTTTTACATAATTTGATATATGAATAAAAAAAAATAATCTTAGTTATTTTATTTTAATTCATAAAATATTATTATTTATTAGACGTTGCATTTTCAAAATGTATATTATTATTAACTAGGTGGATATAAACAATGGTGTTTAAAAAATATTAGTGTAACTTATACTACCTATAAATTACTGATTAAATAAATATGAAACACAAAATATCTTTAGTAATTTTTTCTGTGGTATCTGCTCAGAAACATTTTTTGTATAAAATTATATATTATTGAATTTAAATTTTATACATTCAATATTTCCACTCATTCTTTCCAATTACATTTTTTATGAAAATGTTTTCTAATATACAGTATACACTACACTTATTTAATGTTCTTGATGTTTTTTCTATTATTATTTATTTGTTTTTACTGAAAACATAAATAATTTATTTTTTTGAATTATTAATTTATATCCGAAGCTTACATCGTAAAATGTATTTATACGATTTTCCATACTTTATACTCGGAAATCGGAATCGTTATTTATAAGATCATTGTTTCATCGATTATAAATTTAATTATTAAACAACTACGTTAAAATAAATCTATTTGTGGTCAGACGTGTACTAGTAGACTATCCATTACAATATTGTTAACAGAAGTACATCCTTGTCCCTTCTACCGAATCATCATCACGCATGAAATGTAGCAGGATTATTTATTTTGTTTGTATACAATAAATTATGGATTCCTATTCAATTATTATTTACGTGATTTTCTAAGTATTCAAATAAAGTTTTAATTTGTATGTAAATAATTATGTATTTAACTATAACAAGTAATAACATTGAATAGTTAAATTTATTTTTATTTTACAATACTTAAGATATTTTTACGAAATTGCTTATTTTTTAAAAATTTTTGTTCCAAATTAAAATAGAACGTTTTTCTTATAAAACAAATAACAAATAATAATTATTGATAACAAGTATGTTTTTAATTATAAATCATTTAAATTAACAGAAGTTTAGCGAAAATTGTTGCTCATAATTTAATATTAATTGTGAACCAATTTTATGACATTTAGTTATAAATTTGTATGAACATCATTTTTATGAATATTTATAAGGTACATAAACCATAGTCCATAAGACTTCTAAAACTGTTAATAATGCATTTGTTGAAATCACACTCAAGTATTATAAAAGTAATTGGTACATTTAGTAAATTTAATACATAATTGATGATTTTAATTAGAAAATTATGTACATTTCAGGAAGATACATATATATTAATTATAACCATAATGTTGCAATACTTTAAATCCACAATTTTTTTTTTGTATTTCAAGTATAATAATCATGGTTTTAATGTATCAATATTTGAATTTTTTTTTATAGAAGTTAAACATTTTTAACATAAAAAAAATAACCTATTCATTTTTAGTCATACAAATAGGGAGCCTTTTTGCTATATCTAAGATGTATTACCTTTGAAAAAATATCTCTAGTGAAAAGTTATCCCTAAGTGAAATTCCACTAGAAAATAATATTTAACCCTAATAAAATTAAAAACAATAAATGTAGTAACATTTTATTTTACTATATTTTTTTTCATTTTTGATTAAACTATATTTTTACAAATGATATATTATACATTACAGTATAGAGTAATTCGTAGTTTCAATAACATGAACATACTTAATGAATTAATTTCTTCTATTCTAAATTTTGTTTAATTATTTTATTATATAGTTATTAATTTTGTTATTATTCATAAAAAATATTACATACTTATAATATACAATATTGTAAAATAATAATATTAATATACATTAATAATATTAATACATTTGTATTACTACATTTTATTACAAAATAAATTATTTTATGTTAATTGGTTTTCTTATAGACTATTTGAGAAAATGCTTCAAATTTTGTAGTTTTCAATGGTTTTTTTTATTACCAATCCGTAATTTTGTACAGTCGTATGACTTGATGGAAAGTGAAATCCACGGAAATAGCTTATTGTACTTCTGTAGATGTTATTCGTAACGCTTTCCGTGTTAGGATTAAACATATTAAATTTACCTTAAAAACGTATTTCTCTGAACTTACTTTTAAACTACGCTCATAGACCTGGTCACGTAAAATCGCCAATTCGAACAGAATAAAACAATATTCTAACTCGCACCACTTATAGTTTCGGCCCCGGGCTTTGTTTATTATCCTACTGGATGTAACACATTTTAACCAGAAAACTTTTGATGGTCGAACTCTGTGAAATAATTAGATGTTATCAGTGAGATTTGAGAGAAAACCGTCACCTTTAGGCGTTAGCACTGCTGGAAATGGTTTCAGCTTTTTGCATTTTAATTAAATTTTTTTTTCTTATCGTTGTTAACAAAATATGGGAGCCAATATTTGGTAGTCAAATAATACGGTAACAATGTTATAATAATATAGTTGTAGTATCAAATAAGTAATAAATAATGATTAATAGTAATGTTGAACTAACAGAGAGAAGTGAGTTGAGTCTAATAATGCAGTTCGTTGAACGAATAGTTTGTTATGAATCAATAAAACGTAAATGGAATATTAAGTTTTTCATGGAAATTAATTTTGTCTCAAATTGTTTCATTTATTTTCAGAATCTTTATTTTTAGAACCTAGTTTATATTATACATATATCTCATACCTTGTCGTGGTACTATAGAATCACAAGTTTCACGAAGAAAATTATTTATATCGATCTCTTCACAATCTCCCTTCACTAACGAGTCGCATAACATAACATTAAGATACCTTTGCTGATAGCAACTGGCGTTTTTACATTAATAAGATATTGATGTTTTTATAAATTTAAAAGTTCTTAAGGAATGAATGTCAAAAAAAAATACAAATAATATAACTTATTAACCAATATTGATATGTAATTTAATATTAAATTAAATTTGTTCTAAATAATTTTTAAGGAGTGTTTAATAATTATAATTTTAAATTCTGAACAAACATTGGAATACCTATATTGATTTCATTATCATATTCTTGGTTTGTTTAAAATCACTTTTAGTTGTTTTTTTTTCAGTTATAAGATGTTAAAAATTGTACTTGTATTCTATTTTCTAACAACACACCATTTTTGCTCTGATGTACACATTATAAATAAAAAATAATATGACGTATTTTATCTTACAATGTTTTTGAAGCTTCGATAAAAAAAAAATAAATAATGTAGTATACGTGATTTATCTATAAAAAAAATTTTTACAAACTTAAATAAACTTAAAAACTCAAAAGAAGAAATGATTTTTTTTCTCTTTATAAAATCGGTATTACAAATGCAATTGGTTAATGGTCGGAGTGTGTGATGGGTGAAGCTATGCGTGAGCTTGATGTGTGACAATTAATCTTGCCATCCAACTCAGGAAGTCTGGATACGACTATGGATATAGCTCGTTGTTGGAAGCAAGAAATAAATATCCTACCAAATTAATAATACTAAACATTACGAAGAAAAGCAAGGTAGAATTTTAAACATCTTTATTTTACAAAAATAAATATTCGATATTATTTTATTTACTAACAATTAACAATATTATTTTAAATTCTTTGTAGTACGATAAATGTAGATTTGACAAACATAACTTAACTTATATTTTTTTTTATATTTTGATTTTTTGTGCTTTTTATTATAGTAATTTGAAAATATGAACATTAATTTCGATTTATGTTGATAAATTTTGTTTTAAGTTTAAAAAGCTTAATCCACATTCACAACTTTGGGGAAATTGAATATTTAATCAAAAATTAATATTTAAATTAATTGTAAACTATTTATACTATAAACCTATTCACATTGCTCTTTAGCATAGGTGGATAACTGAGGGACTTGAACCAAAAACATAATGTAATCAAACCACACCAGATGTCAAAATAAAAAATTGTGTATATCAATATTTGATATTTATAATTTTTATTTTATTTTGTTGGGATACAAGAATGGTCTGTAATATTCACGTCTATCGTTATTGGAGAAAACCATATTTTGTAGGTATATATTGATAACCGCGAATATTCTAGAACTTGTTTATGGTACCTATAAAGTATAAATAAGCAAGCTGTAGACCGCCGCAGCAGTAGTGTCGATTACGTCACTGGAGTGTGTAGTATGTTTGTCTTTAATTTTTTTCTTTATATCTACATGTTATCTTTTATCTATGCGTGGTTTACCGTAGTGGCAAAGAATTGTATATTGCAGTCTATTGATGAAAAGTATAGAACTTTAAATGACGTGAAAAAGGTTTTATCAAAACAGAATTTCCCTAATTTATATAAACTATTTTAAGTTGCTTTAAAAATACCTATAAGTTCCTCCATTTTGAAAAGAGTTTTTCGGCCATGAAATAAAAATGGTCAAATAAAAACTAGCCTTCGAACTTCTATGTTGCTCGAAATGTTCAATAATACCTCAATTTTGTATATTGAAAAATAATTATAAAAATCTATTGATATCGATACGATTAGTAATATATTTGTTCAAAGCAATAAATTTAAAATAAAAAAAAAAAATTAGTAGCTATTCAATGTTTTATTTTTTATGTTCCTATTACTTAATATATATGTATAGGTAATATATACTTGTTGCCTCAGCTAGAAAAAGTAGGAGTAGCCACAATAATTAGTAGGCTGAAGCGTCTAAAAATGACTGTTTACGATAATGGATAAGACAAAAATATTTAGCACCTCCCCACGGATGTGACTAAATATCCACCTATGAGGTCTTTAGTTAAACTTGTAACTTAATAACTGATTATTAATATTAAATATTTATATAAAACATAATAATTATAATAATCATTATTATTATTATTTTATTATATTGTTTTGTAAATTATTATTACTTGTAATTGTGATATGAATATTAATTGAGCAGCTCTTTATTTAGTTGGTACTATTAAATTAATACTCTCATATTACTCTTATGGTTTATTATTTTAAAATTTTATATTCACTGTAATTTTAACATTACATAATGAATACAATTCATGATAAAATCAATTTGATTGTTCATTGTTTTTCTTGAATTTTGTGGTTTAAAGGTTCTATCGAAAGCCAACAAATTTATATTTGTGATTGTATGTAATAGAAAATAATGGTTTCTTGTGATTAAATCATATAATAAAAAAATATTTAGTGTATATAAAAATCTTTTATTGATTTAATGCTTTAACTATAATAATGTGGGAGAGTGACTATAAAATATGACATATATAAATGTATTTTCTAAGATTTTGATATTACTTATGTAACCGTGCGACTTTATGTCTTATAATATTCTACGACGCACGACAACAAAAAAATATTATATTTTTTATGAGATATTTTTGTCTTTTACATTTGGAAAATAGTAGGGATTAAAACAAATCGCTGTTGATATTCGTGGTTGTCATTAACGGATTTTTGTGAATTTTAGGTGATTTTATTAAGTGCGGCGGGAGTCATTTGGTACACTCAACGTTTTGGTGTGACGGATGGCCAGAATGTACTGATAATCACGCTGACGAATTATTATGTAATTATTCAAATTCATCTGATATATATTTGAACGTATTGATGTATTGGTCTGTCTAAATAGGTAACATAACCTGTTCGGAGAATAAGTTTCAATGTCCAAACGGAAGATGTATAAACGACGCTAATGTATGTGATGGACATTGCGATTGCTTACAAAGTAACGATGGAAATTGTGCCGATGAGATGAATTGCACAGCGTTTTATAATAAAACTGACGGTATGTGTATTGCTTATTTCTTTAAATGTAATGCTCGTTAATTTCAACTTGAGTATGGTTATTGATTAATCAAATGCTTAATTAAATCTCAGTGTGATGTACAATATAGTACTGACGCGAGTGGGAGACAGTTTAAGTAATATATGATAAATTTAATTTGCAAGGGTTAAATTGGCTAGATACTATAGGAAAAACATGTTGGAATTTGTGGGTATATTGCAAATTTATTATTCAGGTAGTGTACACAGTTACGAAATTTTTTGTGCAACGGATATTGGTGTTGTTCGGTAAATTCAATCGAAGATTACCTATACTTCGTTGTTTGTATTGACTGTGTTTTAATTTTAGATAATTTACACAAGTGGTTGAAAATAAGTACAAAACGTCATTCTAACACGTATGAATATTATAGAAATATTTTATCAGTATATTTTGTGTACTTATAGGTATATTATTACTTAGATTTATTTTAAAGATAAAAATTTTAATTTTAATTCTCAAATCTCAGTAAAAAAAATTTCGGTTTGAAGGAAAAAATTAGAGGTAAATTTATTATATGAATTCGAGATAGTGAACACGTGTATGCTATAAGTCCAAAGTTTTGAGTTTAATCTAATAATTTTTTTTTTCTAAAAAATTATCAAAATATACGTACAGCTTATACTTTATTCCATTTTAATTTAAAAAAAGCTGCAGGTCAGGCGTAATTTCTGATGGTGTTAACAGTTGAATTATGGTTGAAAGTTCTTGGTAAAGCCATCATTATACTAGTTCTAATTTTAGAATGGTATAACGAAATCTAATTTAACAAAACAGGGTACGTCTACCCAGCAAACGTGTAAAATATAGTGCGTTAGATTGTCTTTATTATTTACAGTAGTTTTGATAATAATTTTTAAAACAAGTTATAAGTTTGAATTATTGTATTTGGTTTTCAGATGTGATTGTGTGCACAACAGGATCAACGCTCAGTTGCTGGGTGCCTGAGGGAAATCCTTCCCGTTGCATACGCCAAAAATATATTTGTGACGGTCAAAATGACTGCTTTAATGGACTTTCCATTTCAGATGAATTTGGCTGTGGTGAGTGATGATATTTAGCTTAAAGGAGCTGCTACTGATATAATTACAGTAATGAATAATTTTTTGGCAATCATTTTCTTGAGTTCGGAAGTGTCATGCAATACATCAATATTTACGATTTTTATTCTGGATTAGTTATTAACATGGTTACTAATTATTACGAATTCACTAATATCAATTTCATTTATGCATAATTTTAAATATATAATATATACTTTTTGAATAAAAATTTAAAATAATTTAAGTGCATGAAGTAATGTAATGAACTATTGATAAATTACATTTTTTTTTTTTTTAATAAAACACTATATTTCAAGAATTTATATTTGAACTCTTTGAAGTTTTAATTATAATAATATAATATTAAATTTAATATTTTTTATTTTATGAATCTTATATGATTTTTAATTATTTTATTTAATACACATTTTTATATTTTATGAAATATTGATTGTAATAGGTATTATGTATTTGTACTGAATTATAAAATATTATCATAAATTATATTAGTTCTAATGTTGATTAGATGAACTCTAAATACTTTTCATTTTTACTAAAAACGAAAGTTTAGTAGAGCAATTAATTTAAAATTCGTTGACAACTTTATCTATGTGTTATTATATTAGAATATTTTTTTTATTTCATTATTTGTTAAAAAGTTTAAGAAATCTCATAAAAATATAGGTACTATATGACTGTTGTAGTAGGTATAATATTCTGTAAATGATCGTTTTTTTTTAAATATATAATTTCGTAATTGCAGTGCAATTTCTAAATACCAATAATGGTAGGTATACCGAAATGAGAGCAGTTGTACATTTTTTCGAAAAGGAATTTAAATTATTTTTCATTAAAAATACCTATAAAAAGCATTTTTTTTTTTAAACGGCCATGTATAACTTCCTTTTAATAATACCACAATAATTATTGAATTATTAATACATTTGTTTGACATTTAAAGTCATAAAGATTATTAAAAATTTGTTTAAAAAAAATGTTAATTTTTTAAAAGCACTTAAGGAAAATTTTAAGAATGTTGATTTGAAAAAATCTGTCTCGTTTCAAAATAAGTGTATTTATGCTTTACACAAAATCCAAAATTATGATTATCCCGTAAAAATATGTAATTCTAGTTTTAGATGTTTAAAATAATTTTTTTATTCCGTATATCACCTGATTATCTTTTATTTTTTGAGTAAATTACATTATATCGAATATTTTAGACGATAACTATTTCGGAAGCAATTTTGATTTTACATTGTATTTTACTGTTCTACATTGTTGTTAGATCAATGAAGTGATTTAAATATTCAGCGTATTATAGCATGATAAATAAAGTCAAGATTTATACACTATACACTTATGTATTATCGTTAGATATAATACATTATATCCAGCGCCACGGTCGTGGTGCGAGCTAAGTAAAAAAAAATATAGCAGCGGCACGACATATATTATATAGTTAGATAGGATGATGATAATAATAATAATAAAAAAAGGTATTAAATGAAAATAAAGACCAATTGAATAAAGTGGCTGTAAATGTTTACTCTGAATAATTTTAAATTTCATTATTATCGCGATTTCATTTATAAATTTTGCGCAAATTCATTTAAAGCGATATTAACAACAATGTATTTTCAGTTGTATGTTCATCAATTAGTATGCCGACTTGGTACAAGAAAATATTTTTAAATAAGAATTTTTATATAATTTACATTCAAAACTTAAGATGAAATTTTTCTATATCTTGTCTGATCTATGATTTATATTATAGATAGGTATGGAAAATATGTTGATTGAGCCGATTTTTGCCTGGGTCTCTTATCGAAATAGAGGTATTTGGTTAGTTTCACAGTGTCAGATTCAGCGAGCGGACGAGTTTGGGGTTGGTTTGTTTTTATTCGTTGACCATTAAGTCAGCGGTTACGACGCTTTCGTTGGGATGGATTTTAGCAAATCTCAGTTCTATTATTATAGAAACTATAATAGTGATGTATTAGTTATTAGTTATGACCTGCCACTTGTAATGGATATTTCCAGTCATTAGATAGTCATAGTAAATATAGCCCTGATGTGGCTAAGCGGCACGTTATAATACCATTTAGAGCGAGGAGTGGTTGTTCTTAAGTGGGAAACAAACAATTGTACAAAAAAATGTATAAATAATGTATATTTTAATTCTTTACATTAAGTAAGTAGCAGCTCGTTTTCCTTCTAAAATATTTAAAATTGTTAACCATTTTACATTAGTCATAGGAATCTATAGGTTCGTGATAAAAATTAAACATACTAATACGTTTATAATAATTATATGATAAAATTATATAAAACTTATATGATATCATGATATATATCACTAACATACATCAGTTTATTTTATATATTTATTTATTAAAAGTAAAAATTTAAGTTACGTGCTTATATAATATACGTTATTAAAGCTCTGAAATTTAATACACTATTAAAATAAATATAATTTACTATTGCTGCGGATTACTGATGGATATGATGAATAAATAATACAAATTAAATATTGCCACCATAATACATCTATTACTTATTTAAGTTACATAATATTCAGTTTAGGTTTAAAATGCAATACCCTTAGGAATTATATATATTTTTTAAAGTAAATATAAACATTTTAAAACACACAACTACATCTAAAAATATATATGTTGAAGTTAAGAAGTCGAGTGACTATTACCTTGATTAAATTCATACTTTGCTTTTCCAAATTTCAATATTGAATTATTTTTCCGGGGATGGAAGAATCAAAAATTTGTATAAAAATAAAATGTATTGCTATAAAATGAATTAATAATAACGGTTCGCGTTGAATTGAAATCATTTTCTCGTTGCTATTGCACTATTGAAACTGGCATTAATCGTTGGCATGTTTACTAAACTTCCCGGCTCAATAAAATAGAACACTGAATTTCGTGCCTGTCTTTAATACTGTCGTGAATTCAAGATAATCCTTGTTTAGCTTAGTTTTAATGCAAAAATCTTTTTAATTTAATGAAACAGCCTAAATTAATGAATACATTTTCTCATAAAAAAAATAATAATAAATAAATATATAGAATGAAAAAAATATATTTAGTATAGATTAATATTAAATAAAAGTTTGTATTATTAAGCCACTGCACATGACTGATGATTTTTTCGAAGAAAAAACGGTATTCTATAACTCCCAAAAATTGTATCATAATTATAAAGCGCCGCCAAAATGATTTATTGTAAATTATAAGTTAGCAAAACATAAAAAAATGTGCCATCATAACCGCATTGTTGTTTCTAACGAGGGTAAATAAATCAATTATTACATGATTTAAGTATTTATGTATACATTTCATACGACATTTATAAGTAGAAAGTAATAATTTCTAATATTTATCCAAGTTTTTATTGCGAATATAAGGAATTTTAATTTTAAAGTAGTGGTTAAAATGAAATACGCCATGCACAAGTAGACTAATAGCTACTTAGTTCTTAATCATAGATTACTTAAACAAATTTTTATTAGAGCATATTGTGCATTATTTTATTACATTAAATAAATTCAGACGACGTAAGTAACGTATATGTACATTGTTTAATAAGATAGATATATACATTTACTGAGTATTATTAATATTAATAATACTCGGTAAATGTACATCCAATGTACAATACTTATTGAAAAATAAATATTTATAAATTAAAAACATACTCGGTTAATGTGTTATTATAAATGGATAATATTATAATCTGATTTAATATTTTATCGTTTATTATTATATTTTGATATTGTCGTGAACTATATTAAGCATAATACATTACAAATCGAACCATTGAATATATAAATTTTTTGTTTTTAGGTACCTTTAAGTACTTTGAAAAGAAATCCAGAGAGACTGATTTTATTTTGATATACCTATTTGCTACCTACTGCTATCGACACAATACATTATTTAACACGATTTATCAATGTGGTTTTGGGGGTTGGTTTGTAAACAATAAATTAAACAGATTGACAATTAATCTATATTAGCGTTATACATTGAACAAGAGATAGAATAAAAATAAAATATTATTACATTTATCGTATATGGAATTGATAGTTTTTTTCATGCTTTTTTCCCATTTTGATTTACTAAAGATGAGTCGTTTAATCATTTAATCTACACATCAGTTATTTATCACTCCTCTGTTTATTGATCACCGTAATGATTTATCGAAAAAACCTATAGACTAAACGTATTTCGCTATTTTAATAGTTATATACCTACCCAAGTTTATTTTTGGTATGAAAAATTTGTTTATTTTTTACGGTCTATCGATATTTGATGAGCTAATTGTATTATTTAAAGTATTTAAGTCACTTGAGTGTAGCGTGATCACAATAAAATTGATAAAAAATTAAAATAAGGTAACAATTTTTTACAGATAAGCCAAATTCGCATTTAAATGATGAATTTTTCAAGTGTAAGGATGGCAGATGGTTGCCGCTTAAACATCGCTGTAACTTTAAAGCAGAATGTTTAAATGGTGAAGATGAAACGAATTGCGAAGTTTCGTTGCCGTGTGATGAAGACCAGTTCCGGTGTGCTAGTGGCGAATGTGTGAAATCTGAGAACCGCTGTGACGGCCATACTGACTGTTGGGATAAGAGTGATGAAATTGGATGTGGTAAGTAATGCTGGGTGCAGAATTATAAACTATAAATACATAAAATACTTTAAGTACCACATTACATAGTTGAGTAATGAGTATATATCCTATAGAGATGTAAATATATTTCTAGAATACATTTTAGATTTTAAAGTTAATAACATATTATTAATTATTGCTTGCAATTCAAAGCTGGGAAAGTTTAAAGTTAGAAATTTTTAACTAGTTTAAGTTAAATTACTTAAACATGAAAACTTATTAAGTTTAAATATAAGCTTCTGAAATTTCCCAAATTTCTTTTTTAGTTAAAAGTTAATTAGTGAAAATAATAATTTAAATTAGAAGTTAGTTTTTTTTTTATAGTTAAAAATACAAATTTAAAAACCTATTTGTTCAAATGTAAATGTTCATTATTAAGTTCTAACAATTTATTTCGATACTCGTGGTTTAAACTGTCCATTACGAAATAATACGAGGGATTGATAAGAAATAATTTAATAAGTAGTTAACTTATTTATATTATCATAAAATATTAATTATTTTACATTACTTTAGTTTTACGTTTTACATACTTTTACGGAATATTGCGATTTTCGAAGTAAAAGAAAAAACTACAAAAATAACTAGTTACTTTTTGTTTTTATCTTAATGAATTAGGTTGTTTTACGCATTTAATCAAATTAAATTGAATTAAATTTAACTCTTATAGTTAGAAAGTTTCTTTAAAAGTAACTAGTTAGCGCTTAGGTTTGTTGTAATTATTAATTAACCGAATGTCTTTTGTGATAATGCATTGACCATCAGGTAAATGATAAATGTACACATAGTTTCCATAATTATCATGGTGTATTAATCATTAATTATTGTAGCGACCGTACCATGTCCTAGCGAAAATTGGCTGAGGTGCGAGATCGGCAAACAGTGTGTGCCAATGGAAAAATGGTGTGATTATAGAGTTGACTGTATGGACGGTTCTGACGAAAAAAACTGCGGTGAGTAAAGATTTCATACGAAAATTTACACAGAAAATATTGAAAAAAAATTAGTAAAACCAAAATTGTGTACCTATACTGTGTAATTACTAATCGTTACTGAATAATTCCTAGTTAGTTAAATGATAGTGTTTTATATTTATCAAAGTTTGATTTTCATTAAATTGTTAGGAAAAAAAATATTGAGAGTGAAAATTGTAGTACAATTTAATTCATATATAATGAATTAGTTGTTTACTTTTGCACTCAAAATTGTATATATTTTTTTTTATAAAAAATATTCTTATAATATATTCTTTTTTGTATATATTTATTTACTCATTATTATTTATTGTTCTTGGTACTAGTTGGTAGTATGATGTTTTTTAATCGATTAAAATTGATATTTAATTTTTATGATTAAATTATACACATATTATACAATAATTTTAACAATTTTATTGAAAATCGAAAAACTATTTGGGCAGATTCCATTAAAGAGTATCGTTACTTCTTAGACACACTTTCGGATACTTTATAATATGTTTATTTTATACTTAGCATATATAGTATTTATGATCCAAAAAAATCCTTTTTTATAACAGATTATAGATTATGCAAAGCTGACGAGTTTCAATGTGATAGCGGTCAATGTATTCCATTAGAGTATAAATGTAAAAAATATAGAGAAGAACTAATGGGTTGTGTAGACAAATCACACCTAAGGAATTGCGGTATGTTAAATATAAACATTTGTATTTCTTGTCATGTGTATTATGTATGTTTCAAAATTACGGAAATAGTTATTATGATTTGGACTAGAGTTTATATTTTTTTAATCAGTAAATTATACTGTGAGGCAAACATTTATTTGAGTTGAAGTATAAAGTTATTTTTGTTATTGTTGGTTTTTTTTTTTTATTGATCTTAAATAAATTCGGTTTTGACTACGAAGCCATTAACAGTTAACACTACATGATGTGTAAATATTTTCTTAAACAATTAGATTTATAAGTAGCTTTTCGCCATTAAAAATGTATGTATGTACTCGTTAATTCTGGTTCGATTAAGTTTTTTTTTTTTTTTGTTTAACTGTTATTCGCAGTTTATTTTATTCTTCAATAAAGAATATTGAAAAAAAGACTAGGAGTCTTTATTAAATGTATAACACATATTACAAACTAATCGCATGTTTGGAATATTATTATGAATATTTTACTCAAATTTTTATTTTGTAATTAAGTGAGTTTGATTACCTAGGTATTTCTAATGACAGGAAATATTAATTTATTTTGACAGAATAATCAATAATCTCAATAACTTAAAGTCAGTTAAGACAAATATTCAAATTACACCTAATACATTTTGATTTATTGAGTTTCAAGTTGTTTAAATGTTTAAATAGTATATAGGTATCATTGTTTTGTAAACAAAGGTTAATTTTGGTTTCTACTGTTTCTTAGTCAATTCTAAATGCGATGAAAATGAATTTAAATGTCATCGAGGGCCTTGTATACATCAGTCTATGGTGTGTGATGGGCTATTGGACTGTGATTTGACTTGGGATGATGAAGACAATAATTGTTGTAAGATTTTGATTCAATTATGCAATATTCTTTGAATAGTAAATACACTGGATTCCTTATAACAATGCATTTTAGATTTCATGTGTTCGCATATAGCATCTGACTGCCAGTGCCAAGATGTCCATATAAATTGTACTGGTCATGGTCTTGTCCAATTTCCGTACGACGTCGAAAAAGAAATCACCTTTTTGTAAGTACATAATAGATAAAATATTAAAAAGAAACAAGGTAGTGAAAAATAAAACAATATAATCTTGTTCAATATTTATATAGCCATTTGGGTGGTAATAATTTTTCCGAGGGCCTTCATGAAAATACTTTTCAACATTTGGATCGCTTGGTTTATTTGTAAGTGAAAATAGATTCGACGTATAGGAATATTATAACATAACGCAATCATATATTTTAATTTTACAGAGACCTGATGAATAACTCAATAAAACATTTGGAGCCATTTCTGTTTTCTACGCTTTGGCGTTTGAAAACATTAAACTTACAAAATAACAAAATAACGAATTTACGAAATTGTTCGTTTATGGGACTCGGTCAGCTAACGGGATTGTGAGATTAATTAATTATTTATTAGAGAATTTTGATAAAACATTGTTGGATTAGTCCAGCCTTGCTAACCCAGTGAATAAACTAAAACTAATCTTTGCTTTACCCGTTCTATATAGTTATAATAATTACCAAACTTGAAATGAATTATATTACATATAACTTTATATTAAGTTAAATGTTCTAACTATCATTAAAATAATTAAAATTAAGCACTCAAAGTTTATTTTAAACAAAATAAAACTGTTCAAGTTCTATTTATTAATTATTGTTTATGTGTTTAGTGAATTGTGTAATAATCGTATTACACATATTAAGTAATATATTACTTAAAATTATTTTTAAAACACTAAAAGTTGAATAATCTGAAAATAGTAATGACCCAACTTTAATAATACAGAGATACCCAAGGGAAATAAAAGCGTTATTAAGAATGTGATTATCATTAATAATTGAGGAATGTTTCTTAAACAGCTAGAGGTTTTACTGGTTTTAATATAAAGTATCTCGGTACCATTTGTTTTTAGACATTTACAAGGGAACAATATTTACAAATTGAGCTCAATGGCATTTCAGGGGTTGTCTTCTTTAATTACACTGTAAGTATCTACTACTTATCAGAATTCAATTTTAGAGCTAATGCAGTTTTTCATTTAATATAGTGACTTAAGCAATCAGAACATAACAGATATAGAATCGGAAGCTTTTGTGGGTCTTAGATCGTTAAAAAGTTTGTTAGTATCAAAATACATTGTTTTTATTCAGTATATTTATCAGTAATTCGTTATTTATAGAGACCTATCAGATAACTCGCTCACTCACATACGAGATGGCACGTTTCGTGGGATGCCCCAAGTTGTATTTCTGTGAGTATAATATGATTTACTGCCAAACTTATATTTTCAACGTGAAACTTAATTCTTAACAAAAAGCTTTTATATTTGTTGTACAGAAACCTTAAGAATAATCAATTGAAAGTCATAGACAAGAACGTTTTTTTCACTATGCCGTTACTTGAAACACTGTGAGTCATTAAAGTTGCGTAGCTGTATAATGTTGATGTTTAGTAATTAAAATAAACTGATGAAAATACTAATAATAACAATAGTAATAAAATAACAATTATTTATTTCATATAAAGACCACAAAATGAACTGTTTATTAACTTAAACAAAAAATAAAAAAAATAAAAAATGGATGATAAAATAGAAAAACCATTATACAAGTATTATTTTACGAAATTGGAAGCGTACGTTATTGCCACATTATTATTGTCTATTGGTATTACTCAATAATTTATTAAAAAAATGTGATAATGTAAAAGTGAAACAATTTTTGGGAAACACTATTCTCTTCAAATCTTAGTACTTTACAAATATGTAAAATAATGAGCTTATAGGTAAATTAAATTAAAACTCAGGATAAAAAAATGTATATTTTCCTTATTAAAATTTTGAAGATCTCAAAATATTATATAAGTAGTTTCATACGAATTTCATGTATATCGCACTACCGGTGCTAAAAGGTCATAACAATTTAAATTTTAAAGTATTAGTATTTCTAAATCTTTTTTTTCTCTATTTTATAATGACATTATTTAGTGAAAAGTTTTTTTTTTATAATAACCTATAAAAGTTTAAAATTAATTTTAAAATTCTATAACAAGACTAAAATTGAAGAGTGTTTGCGAGAATATATCAATAACTTGAAATAAAGTCGTTATCACGTATTATTAATTTAATACGGTTAGATTAATACGGTCTTGTTGTAAATAATAAATGCTGAGTTTTTCTGATTAGGTAAACATGATATTACAATGCGTGCTAAAATATGGTGTTTAATAATGATTAAATTAATAGTAATTATAATGAATTTACATAATAGCATTAAATTGAGTATTGATAAAAATACAATATGTAAATGCAATATCTTTAAATATTCTTGAAAATGTGAAATATACATTTAATTTATAAAAGATACTTTTTTTAGAATTTATTGGAGAGTGAAAAACGGTTTTAAAAGCACAATGATTTTTAAAAAGATTTTCATACACAATATTTTGAATAAAGTATAAATATAGAAGTATAGTATGTATATACATATATATATATGTATTTAGTTTATTCAGTACATCAGTCAATGGAAATAATACCGAACTTAAAAAAATCAACCTCATAAACAATTTATATATTTTAACTTTTTGAGTTATGCCCCTTTAGTAGCACTGGCAGCATATATAAACACGCCTATAGCTTATTACGGCACGTGTGTAGGTTTACTGACGAGTTTCGTTTCTGCTGCTTGGCCCGGTACGTGAAGCAATGTGAACCGCTGCCTGACGAATTTAGCTCGTGCGAAGACCTGATGTCCAACATCGTTTTGCGGGTGTGCATTTGGATACTGGCCGTGGTTGCGATCACTGCTAATTTATTAGTGATCGTGTTTCGGGCCAAATACAAGCATACCAATCAGGTGCACTCGTTCCTCATCGTAAACTTGGCGTTAGGTGACTTCCTGATGGGTTCGTATCTACTAGTGATAGCCGTGGTCGACTGGTACTACCGTGGCGTATACTTCATCCATGACTCGGACTGGCGACGGAGTTCAATGTGCAATGTGGCTGGTTTTATAAGCACATTTTCTAGCGAGCTGTCTGTATTCACACTGACCGGTAAGCACACAATTTTACACGTACTAATTATCTATACCAATATTATAAAGCTGAAAAGTTCGTTTGTTTGAGTACACTAATCTTAACTGGTCTGAGCTAACTTGATCGATTTTAATAAAAGTTATATTAATAGATTCTTCGAGACTCGCAGGGTGATTTAGTTTATTTCCAAACCCTATAGATTGCTAGAGAGTGGCTTAACAATAGTAATGAAATCGAATAATTTTTTTATTGAAATATAGAGTTAAGTAAAATAAATTTGAAAAAAGTAGACTTATTATTGGATTTTGTTAAAAATACAATGAAATAAAAATTAGTTAATTTTTTGCTATTCAAATATAGAAAAAAATACAATGTCCTTATGTTAATAGCTAATAAAATCAATAATTACTTAACTGATTTTAACTAAAATTTCAGAGATTATTTTAAGTTATATATTATCATAAAAGTTTAGATAGTAGTTTAAATTACTTTTTAAAATATACAAAGAGCTATATATCCAATTCACAATAAGTGGATTATACATCTCAGTCAATTTAGTTAGGTACACCGATGTCATTTTGGGAAAATCGGGTTATACAGGTAGTATATAATATTATAATATATTAGATGCACAGCTTTATCGTATAGGCGTAAATGTCAGTATTGTTTTATATAGTCATTCGTTGTTTTGAAGATGTAGTTGAATCTATAGTTGGGCGCCAATAAAATATTAAACCTACTCGAATGGGTCAAGTTAATCTTTAAAAATGGATTTATTGGTAAGGAATTCAGAGATTTAATGGTATATTTTTAAAATGGTTAAAATTTAAATAAAAATTGTATGGATAATAACAACGATCTATAATAGCAATGTTAAAATAAAAATAAATGATTTGTACATTGAGCAACCATCGCATAAAAATTAAATACAATAACCATTATTGCTAAAAATAATCTTATTTATGGTTTTTAATTTCATATTTCATATCTGAATAGTTTTTAAAAGATAGAAAATAATAAATAACTTTTTTATTGGTATAAGTTTAAACTTACATTTTGTTTAATTTTTAAGCATCCTGAATATTAACAGAGAATTTGAAACTATGCACTGAAACTCCATTTTTTTTCTTCAAACAATAGTGTACATTTTGCACAATAAGAAATACGAAAATACATTGTTCAGTTTTTGTTTTCCTGCATTTAACAATTTAAAAGACAGCTTAGAATTAAAAAATGCTCTAATAATCCATCTTTATTTGTATTACAATTTGTATCCTAGTGAACTCAAAAATATTATGCTCAGTTATAGTGTTATTCAGACCGGCTTTTCATAAAAAGGTTTTGCAAATGTAATATTAAATATAAAAATAATATTCTTGCAAAGCCTTTATAATATTTGGGTAGGGATGTGAATAATTATTTAAGATAAATATTACACTGGTTATCGTAACTGCAATAACTATAACAACTCCTCGACAATTTAATATGGTTAAAAAATTCAATTTACACTTTTTTTGTGTCAGACGGTAGGTACTATTTGTTTCCCAACAAAATAATTAATGTACCTTCATACCTAACTATATGTAATTATCTGTATAACTACACCTCACTGTTCTTGTTATTTACCTCTACCGTTAAATTCAATATTAATGTAAAAAAATTACATTTTACATTTATATTCTTGGTGCATTCTAATACATTTTATCAACAACATATTTAAAAAAAATTATTTATTGATTACACTTTGTTTAAAGTTTAATATAAAAATGTAGATTTTAGTGATTTTAAGTTAATATTAAACAATAAAAATAATTAAATTTAATTAAATCATAATTATATAGACTTACAATAAGATATAAAATCTATAGTGAAATAAATAAACATACATTGTATTAAATTGCTTAAGATAAATGTCATTAATAATTAATATAATTAATATATTATAATTATTATAACACAGACAAAGTATCGGGTTGTATCAAAATATGTATATAATATACTCTTTAATGATGATATAATATGAACCATTTCACATTGAAATGTTTTAAGCTCAATGTTTAAAGAGTATATATTTGTTAATTTTTAATTAAAAGTGGTTCACGTGTACTTAATTCTCTGAAAAATATTAAAATAAGAATTCATTGCACTTAAAATTTTAAAATAACTTGTAAAAATGGCTTGGTATTATAGAGTATAATACTCGTAAGCCCATGCATTTTTAATTGCATAAAAATTATAACAAAAACATTATAGTTACAACAAATATTACTCAAAGTTTAAATAAATAAACACATTTTTAATTGTCTGGAGAAATAAAAACAATTTAATACATACTTATAAATTATAATATATAACATAAAATTATAAGCTAAATAAAATGAATAAAAAATGATTGAATCGGCGAAGAAGTATAGACAATGTTTCATAAAATATTTTCTGATAGATTGAGGTGTGAAGAAAAATGACATAATTTTTATCGTGTTTGAACTTCGCGGGTATTTTATTGTTACAGCTTTCGTTATCTGCATGAAATGAAAAATAGGCAAGAAAAACTTTAAACAACTGCAGTATATAATATTATTGAAAACATGAAAAAATAATTTATACAATAGATATACATTATTTTATTTGTTTATAATACATTCAAAATATATAGTGATCACTCTGGAAAGGTTATTGGCAATCATATTTCCGTTTAAAGTCCGACGCTTGGAAATGGATTTTACACGTATACTGATGGCCGTGTGTTGGTTACTAGCAATAATAATATCTGCTATTCCACTATTCAACATTCATTACTTCAGGTAAACACACTGAGAAATTTGTGGTAATTTTTCTTTCATACCGGAACACATTACGATGATTATACTATTATTTGTATGTACAGTAAAATATACCTATACAGTTTATCTATTAATTTTTCAGAAATTTTTACGGACGATCTGGCGTATGTTTAGCCTTACACATTACTCCAGACAAACCCAACGGTTGGGAATATTCCGTCTTCATATTTTTATGTAAGTATTATATTTATTTATTTAATTATTTTTTAAACATTTTTACTACTGCAATACGCCTGTACATAATGATTTGTATAACCGTTTTCATTTACAAATTCAATGATTGTGTTTAAGTTGTTAATCTGGGTTCCCTGTTGTTGATATCTGGAAGCTACCTTTGGATGTTTTTCGTTGCTAAGATGACTCATCGCGCCACAGAAACCCTAATCCGACACCGATCTCTCAGTGAGTCTGCAATGGCCTGGCGGATGAGTCTGTTGGTGGCTACGGACGCCGCGTGCTGGGTGCCCATTATAGGATTAGGGTTATGGTCTTTGGCTGGATTTACCGTACACCCACAAGTAAAAATATATAACACGATTAACTTAATTAAATTTAATAATCGTATTAAAATATGACTGTACTATATACACCTTGTTTTTTGGCTTCATAATAATGTAAGGATTTCATCAACTACCGTCCCTGTTTTCCAATCATCCAGATTTTGAATTTTATTTTTTAGTTCGTCACTGATAATGATTCCAGATCCCTCTTCGCCCAATCTATCCATCACTTGGTTCTCCTCTGGATATTTATCCTTTCCATTCTCAATTGATACTTTTACACTAATAGTTTTTTTCTACAATCTGTGGTGGACCTAACTACTGAAGATATTTACCTTTTAATATAGTTTAATATGGTATATCACTACGTATAACATGACTAGTTGCCTACTGAAAAATGCAAGAAGACATTTAATATAGAAATAACAAATTTAAAACTTGATTACATTTTTTTGGAAAAATTAAAAATAGCCAATTTGGTAATCTAATTAAAAAAAAATAATGGTACAAACAACTATTTAAATTAAGTAGTTTATTTTTTACATTATTTTAAAGTATTAATATTTTTTCAGAATATATTAATTTGAAACGTATAAACGTTTTTAAATATTATTTTTGGACATGAGTAAATCTTTAATTATTTATTATCCATATAATTTTCATAATACGTTTAACTTGTATTAATTTTTAATTTTTAATTTGTCAGGGTTACTTACTGTTACACTTAGTATTTATAAAGTTGAAAGTACCTACACGGTGTGATTACAGGAACAATTTTCAGTCCAGATTTTGTTGTTGTTATGCAGTCAATTTTATTGCTTTCGTCTCATCTTGATCACATAAAAGTTAAAACATTAAAATCCCTGGGGTTCATTATACGTGAAACTCAGTAATTCAATAATGCACTTTGTCTAAAAACATTATTATATTATATCCTGGTTAGACCTACTTTAGAATAGGGTTGCTTTGGAATCCTTCACAGATTGGCTTAATTAGACCTCTAGAACGATTAGTTATAAAAAAGGTTCATGCATTATTTATTTTATAAAATAACAACCTCAAAAAATACTACTCAATCGCAGGCCAGCTCTTATTATTTTAATTTTAATTTCGATATCTTAGTGGCAAGACATCAATTTTTTTGTTTGTTTTATGTATAAATTGTTGAACGGGACTTTTTCTTGTCCGGAATTATGTCTCATTTCCAACGTTTCCCCTATCTTATTATTAAACCTCGAATGCTTTGAACCCCATTAAATAGAATTTTCATGAAATTTAATAAATTACTCACTTGATTTTTTGTCAAATCAGATAATCCATTTGTCTTAAGATTAAGCATACTAAGTAATTTATTACTGATAATAGTTTTTTTTTAACACTATAATTAATTTTATATTTTTATATAAGCTTTTTTGTTGTTATTAATTAATGTATACTAATACCAATGTATTATAGTCTTCTGGTGTTAATAATGAAAACTATAACCACACAGTTTATAATCTAAAAATTAATTTAAATACTAATTTTTATTTTTATCTAAATATTTAAGACGTAAAATCCGCATTAATCCGTATAATCGGTTAAAATAATATATTTTGAATTTTTAGGTGTTTGCTTGGGTAGCTGTTTTCGTGTTGCCTTTGAACGCGGCGGTAAACCCTGTGCTTTACACACTTTCTGCGGTTCCGATAATCCGTCGTACTGTAGTGTCAAACAGAAGGGCGGTGTCGTTCAGACGGTCTGTGACCAACGACCCAAATCGCACAATGTCTACGACCATGGTGCCTCCTTCTGTCCAATGTACGGTAAACTGTTTACCTATAATAAATACTCAATTTATTTTATATTGCGTTATGGATTAAATTTTATTATTATGTTAAAATAGGGTGTATCTGGAGACTGGATTTAACTTTTTTACACTTAAGAATTCATGTCTTCCAGATACACTCTGTATTACTATGGGCAAAGAATGATTTTGGTGATCAAAGTAAAATAAGGCATGTTTTCTGATACGTATTGTTAACTATCACTTATATCAAAAATTTCAATAATTTTGTTGAAATAAATTCTCAATTTATTAATCGACTTATTTGTATTACTTTTATCGGTATTTTTGTCACTAGTCACAAGTCTCAACCAATATTTTATATTAGATACGAAATTATCTACAACCCGTTTGACCATTTGGGTTAAATCAATAAAATCTATAGTTTATTTGAAATTTAATTTGTGTAATATTTTAAAACTAATTTGATAGTGTTTTATGTTGTTTTAGTATATAAAATAATAAAATTATATGACACTGAAAACGTAGTTGGTGATGATACATTTAACTAAGTTACCAAGTAATTTGTTAAATTATATACTTTCAACTATATGAAAAATATGTTCTGAAATAACAAAATTAAATTTAAAAATATTTAATTTAGATTTTAAACTAGACTCCTTATCCCCCAAAAAATTGAATGCTTGTAAAGATCGTTGTTATTTTTATTTAAGATAAAGTTGAATTACTTGAAAAAAAAATAAAATTAACCAAAGAATATTCAAATCTAGATTCAAAATATTTTTTATGGATATAGAGCTTTTTAAATTACTTTTTATACTTGAAAGTCGAGGATTATTCGTTTTTATTGTTAATTTCAACGTCACTCGTGTAAAACTGATTCATAGACTGAGCATTATTATTGTTTACCCAATTATACATACGTACTATACTATTTTGTTTTAAGTTATTCAAAAACGATCATGGAATTTTACCTATACGTACTATAAGATTTGACTTATAATCTTATAACCCAAACAGTATTCACACTTAGTAACATATCTATACATTACACAACTCCACTACTTACACAAAATATTCGTTAGTACGGACAAAATTCTGATTTAATAAAAATACAGTTTATGAGGTTTCGGTTAACTAAAATTTATAACCTATAATTTTTTTTTATAATGTGACGTTTTAATGTATAATATAACCTATATATTTTGATATGTGATAGAGTATTCGGCAAAATAAGGTGATTAAGTAATTAAAAAGTTTACTTGGAAAAAAATTTATTAAATAAATTTAATTAGAATAAAAGTTGAAATAAAAATGTTTTAAATAACTATATTGAACACTGTATATAGGTATTATTTATTTGAAATTCAGATTTAAATATTAAATTATCGTGCAAATTTCTTTTTAAAAAAAAATTAAAATTTTTGTAAATACAAATATAGGTTAACTTATCAATAAATCTAATAATTTATTTTTATATATATTAATTATATAATTTATAAATACTTTTCAAAAAACCATTAGATATATTATATAGTGTAGGTTAATGGGAAAGAAAAATCATATTTTCATTGTTTAAATAAAATAATTCATAAGTATAAGGTATTTGTGTTTATAATTATTATAGTGATGTTTTAAATAGGTACTCGTCTATCTCAAAGCCGAATTAATTGTACTTATGAGTGTGGCCACCAAAACAATAATATTATAATGAATTGTTAAGCACTTGACGCATCTATCTATAATAATGACGTATCACTTGAGTTTATCCTACTTCCTGTAAACTTGGAAATCGTTAATAATTATTAAGGTATACTTAAACTCGGTTATCAGTCTTATGAAAATCAATCATCCTACAGATCCACCAGTGATGTAGTATCTATTACGAATAATATACTTATAGAGAATAACGTCTAGTTCAAAGCCTGTCTGGCAGTCTATCATTAGTCACGTGAACAACAACCTTCTAAACTTTTGGTTTGGATTTAGACGAAAACACGCCATTAAATCATAGGCGTGACTAGACCTAAGGGAGAGAGATAAGGGGTGTTAAACACTTTCAGTTTATTAACACTACCAAATGTTCTGTAATGTATTTTAATTGGATTTTCTAACTAGCACAAAGCAAGTTAAAACAATTAGATTAATAATGATAATTTCTTATAAAGTAAATTGTTTATTACTGTTATATAACATAAAACCGTTTACTGCACTACTTATTTTAAAATTGAACAATACTAATTTTTTTTTTAAATATTTGACTAGTTAATTTATAACATTATATAGATAAATCTACTGGAACTTAATTGTTTAAAGAATGTTTTAAATTACTATAAGTATTGTTGTATATTATTGAATTCATATTAATTTAAGTGTATCATATACTATGATTAACTGAAATCTGTAAATGGCAACTTAACGTATAAATAATAACTACATAAAAGTAATTACAATCGTTAAAAATCAATTCATACTTTAAAAGATATTCTGTATTATGAACTCTAAATAATATAAATATTACTTGTCATAAAAACCATTATGCTTTTATTCTTACTTTTATTATTCATTTTTTAGTACCTACTCACCGATCTAAATTTTCATATTTTTTAAAACCTATTAAAAATTAAATTTACATTCTCAAAAGAATATTATTTATAGTAGTGGTTGTAAAATACTACATGATTTAATTTTATATTAAAGATTGTTTTCTCTAAAGCAAATGTTTATGAATAAATTAATAGTTTCCAAAACTGGGAATTTCTGATTTCATAAAAATATAATTAAACGTATCAATTCTTAGATGTATTATTATCTTCAATAAATTTAATAATATTGTTTTATTACTAGGTAGAAACAGTATAAACGATTAATTTAATTAATTAATATTATTTTTCATTATCCGTAGTGTATTTTATAACGTGTGTTTAGACGTGTTTACAATTTGATGAATGTTAATTTCAACCTATACTTGATTTGATAATATTAATTACTGTTTACATTTTTAGACTCGTAAATTATGTATAGAAACCACGATTAAGCTTGTAGAGTGTGCGTTTCCTTATTAATTTATTTTTATGTACTTTAAAGTTTAAAGTACCTACGCGCTTAAGTCACTAATGTATTGTACTTTACATATATGGTTTAGAATTTATCCTTTAATAACTTCTATGTGTACAAACTTCGTCTTACATGATAATAAATTATAGTTAAACCATTTGAAATATCTAAAATACATTTTGTCAATTTGTTGTTTTATAGATAATGGCGATAAAGTGACTTTTTCATTAATAACAAAAATCCCGCACAGGTAAAAAAAAAAAATGTTTATAGTTTTATAAGATTACATTAAGTGTTATTAATATTTATTTACAGAGGTCCGGAAATTGTCGAGACAGAAATGACTACAAATGGCCGATCGATCACATTTGGAAAAATGATATGAATAATTATAAATTAAGTGGTATCTTTAAAGTAACTTTATAGGAATCGATGCCTGTGTATCTACGTAGTGTATCCATATAAGTTCTATATTACATTTACACATAATTATACAGTGTTGAATATTTGAAATAATTATACTCAATACACATCCCTTTGCTCAAACGTTGGTAATACACTAGAGACATTGTTACGCACAAAGTAAACGTATGCACTGCGTAATTGTTATCTAGCTTCTATATGCTCTATTCGAGTTAAGTTTACTCATTTTCACGTATATTTCTGACCCTATTACACATATATATATAAATACCAGAGAGCCAACTCCCTGTTTCTACAATGTAAAAAAACAAAAATTACGAAGCTTACAAAATGGCAAACATTTTCTTATTTAAGAGGTAAATATTTCAAAATATAAGATGATCATTTTTGAATTAAAAAAAAAAAAAAAATCATTCTTATAGTTTTTTATCAGTGTAATGTAAATGGATAGATATATATGTATAATATATTTGTAAATAAATGTAAATATTCATCTTTTAGATGATAGAATTTTGGACATTTTGTCGAATTCTTAATTATTTCTAAGTCAGCTGTTAAGTATTTTTATATATTAACCACTATCATGAAAATGATGCCATAATACAGCTCAGTGTTTACTACGCGTACACCTTTTACGGTCGCAACGTCGACACCAGCGCTCGTATAGTCGATAACATTTATGGTGGGGATGTTTGGCGACCAGTTTTTCGCCAGTCAAGTGGGTATTGAGTATTGACTTGTACAGAATATAATAGTAGAATTATGTACTAAATTCTATGGATTTAACATTTAACGAATTTTTATTTGCTTTATGTATTTTTTTTGTTTAATATCTGTGACTTATTTATTTATATTTGAACCGATTAGTGATTATTTATTAAGATTTTAAATATTTTATTGTTATTCTATATAATACCATATTATTATTGTCCACATACATATTTCCCACCATAGATTACAATTATGAATAAATACAATATTGTGAATTTAATGCATTTTCCTTAAGGTCTTATTGTAATAAATACATTTTTTTAAAGTATTATAAATCATTAAGAAATGTATTAAATGTTTATGAAAAATCATAGATTTGAGACAACAATTATTTTTTGTTATTATTATACTTTTATAATTATAAGCAATCACCAGTTATTATATTCATATGAGTTTTGATACTATTATATTCGCACAATTACTAAAGTATCGGTAGGTACTTAAAAATAATAGAAACGAGATTGTAAAAACACGAAAATAATATAAAATACAAAATGATAAAGAAAATAACAACATGGCAAATTAGCAAAAAATAAGTGAAATGTTAGTAGGTATACGTTTTGTAATATTAATTGAACAAAATAAATATATAATTTTTAAATTTAGTGACGGAGAATTACTTATTGGATATTTTTTGAGAAATATACAGATTAAACTTCAAGAACATAAAATAATGAAAGGTACTATTCAAATTTTATAAACAAAATACATTGAAAACAATTGTCTTAATTTTTTGCAGACTGAATAAATAAAAATTCTGAGATATAATATGACCTCATTAGATGGGTAAAATATCAGATTTGATCCGAAACATATAACCTGTTATTTTAATACACAAGAAGAAAATTAAAATCACGAGGTGGTTAGTTGTAATTGTCTTTGTTATAATATCGCTAAACATAACTCAGCACCTAACTGTAATCTTTCTAATTTATAAAAGTAATTAGAAAATATTTTTATTTGTTAACTTTTTCTTAGCATGTATATATTAAAGTGCATATACTTAAATTTATTATCAGAATGTTTTAAAATTAAAAAAAAAAATACAATAAATGATACTTACTTTGACGGCTTTGCTGGGACAAAAATCTTGGTGCAGTCAAATATTAAAAAGTAAGTATTTAAATATAAAGTTTAAACCAGGATTAAAGTTATTTTAGTTTGATGATAATGTTTTTAGTTAGTAGAAATATGTTTTTGGATGTTTTAATTTTTAAGAGTATCAATTATAACTTAAAATTACGACGAAATATTATGGAATAGAGCAAATTAAAAATTCTTATGTATTTATAATATATAATATGTATTTGTATATATTATACGTAAGTGTAATTTAAATAACATAAAGAATACTTAATAAAAATAAATAAATAGCGAGTCATAAAAAATAGTTGATGTAACAGATACAATAGAAATATAAAATAACGTCGAAAAAACAATCAAAAAGGAACATTATCCTATTCATTAATAATTATTTATACATATATATACATAAGATATGTTTATAGTTTCACAACTCGATGGTTTTCTATTGCATTAACAAAACATAATGTTTAACGAGACATTAGATTATAAGATTAAATTAATGTGTATACAAATATATACTTGTTTTTATGTATATCATTTATTTTATGATTTGGTTAACCAATTCCATGATTGTACAGAACAATCGTGTTTAGAACAATAAAATAAATAATACGAGTTATATTTAATAATTTATAATAATATATTAAGTTAAAATATAAATCGTCATATAATTGGTAACGACTGTCGATTTCTATTTGTATTTTTGGTAATACTACTACTAATACTACTACTACTATATTACTGTTACTTCTACTATAATAATAATATTTATGTAGATAACCGTAGAAAGACAACGTTGAATAAGTGCAATGAGCGCGTCGGCGGTCGAGTGACTATGTACAGTTTCTGTTGATCATGATGTTTGCTAAAGCATTTCGTCTTTTCCTCCAGCATCCGAGTGTTTGACAGTGATATTGCAACTGTTTGTACCACATTTTCGTCTGCTCACCATCCTGACCCTAAAAAAAAAATTATTATTTTTCGGTTTAATACGAGCTACCTAATTCAGGTTGGTTTTATTTGCCAAACGATAAAAATATAATCAGCGCGGTTCCGCGTTAATTTCACGCTGAAATTATTTTGCACGCTATTCAAGGATCGAGAATGAAACGCGTCGATTTAATGTTACCAATAGTTTAAACAAACAAAAAAAAGAAAAGAGTAATAATAATAATAATAAATTCATTAAAAATAAATATTGGTATTTTTTTAACAGTGTGACACACACTCTATTTTCTATTGCTTAGAAACTGACCGGATATTTATTGAAAGGAATATATTATCACATTCGAGTTCAGGAAATATTGATAATTTATTATACAGAGATATTGACGCGTAAGATTCTGCGCAGGACGATGTAGGAAATTATGTGTAATGAAAACTTACTTTCAGTATGTACGTGTCCTTGGTAGTGATTTCGTGCAGTTCAAAGTAATCGTCCCAGTCGCTTTCACAGCATAATACGCACCGGTCCAAGTACATGGGTTCCTAAATTAAATATAATAATTATCGTTTGAAATACACAAATATTATATATATTACATTTATTAAGTAAATTATTATTATACGTAGGTATAGAACGTATTAGAAATGTAAATCGAGATTTTCGAGATTTTTTAAAATGGTATCAAAATTCACAAGTAATGCCATGACACTACAATAAACGTGTATAACATTTATACAATATACACACGCGAATCGGGTCTGCAAAATTCTTGAAAGAAACTTCTCCCTCTCTCTTTTCTCTTTCTTGAGAACATATATAGGAGATGCGCGTTACTAGACATGTATATCACCTATATTACTGCATCACCATAATGCCAAATTGAAATCGGAAAGTTTTCCCTTTTTTTCGTAACTTACCCGGAGCAAACTTATCCTGCCGCTTTTCTCCTTTAGCAACACCAGCGAAGCGTCTCTTATGCCGTTCTGTCTGGGAAAAGCGATGTCGTCCGCGTCCGGGTTGTAATTGTCATTAGGCTGAACACAATAAAGAAACGTAACCACATATTATTTATGTATAACTCATATTTTAAATCAAATGCATGCGTACGTATACGAGAAGCAGACAATACAATTATAATTGTTTGTATAATTTATTGTTATTACGGACTCACCTTTCCCAACGTCACGATGATCGCATTTATCGGCATCAGTTTGATAGTCCTACCGCCTCGCCGCCAATTGTGATCCGACGGTTGCGTGTATAGCAGCCGACCCTCCATGGCGAACCGGATCTCTTCGCCGAGTCCTGACCATTCGAGCACGTCCACGGCCACCTGCTCGATCAACAGAAATTTATATTAAACACCTCTATACGCGTGTTCATTTGGTGTGACAAACTTGACGACTTAGAGGCGACCACGAATTGTTAAATATTTAGGTACTACCCTTATTAATTACTAGGTACTCCAAACTTTGCCACTTTTAGGAAATTGTTTAAAGTTAAATTTTTTAAACTAAAAACCTGCCTACAAGCCCGTCGAACACTACTCAAACACCGCGACACCACATAATACTTCGTCATGTTACTGTTTAAAATATACACGTGTACGCAATACTAAATCACTAAATATCACACTGAAATTAGGGTGATGATACTTCGACTGCATTTCCCGTAAACGAATTTACATTTCTGAAGGTACCTTCATTCTAAATACTCACCGAAATAAAAATGTCCGAACGCTTACACACGCGTATAATATAATGACAATATAATTATTATGCCGTCGTCAATAAGTACAACATACTACGTAATCAAGCCACGTCGTCTCCGTCAATATACGTCAATATACATTATACTGTTGGAATATTTATTACTTTTTTTAGTTGTGTATAATATAATGTTGTGATAAAAAACAATAATTGAAAATCCGAAATACGACACGTCTGTTTTGTATAACGTTAACCTAACCTAACACTTTTCAGTATTCGATTTGTGCAACACTCCCTTCACATTTCTCCATCACTTGGTATAGTTGTGTCTCCATTAAGATTCATCCTTGGTGTTATAGAGAGACTCGATCTTACTGGACCTGCGTGGTTGTCGTTTTTTACCTACGGCTTGATAAAAATACTGTTTTGATCAGCGATCTGCTCTTTCCTCTTATAACTAAGAGTAAGTGTTTTTACACTTTTCAAGACAGCGAGATTAAAAGATAAATTTGCAACGTTGCATCCAACGATGCACATGACTCTTTCAGTGCTTTCACGCGAATACGCTTTAAAGTATCTTTTTCCTCGCTTCTTTCATTTTCATACTTGCATACTCTACTACTTACCTGACGTGACATTTTTAACGTATTTTAACACTAGATTTTATAATTTCTTATTTTCATAGGTAAACTAGGATCAAGATAAAAATAACGAAAAATATTCATTCGCTTTCGGAATAATTTAAATAATAAAATTAATAATAATAAAAAAAAAAAGATAGTGATATTTGTTTTCATTTACGATTAACATGCACTATTATATTGTTAAAGTTTAATTTGCTTTATTATTTTTATATTGGGGTTTTATATTATAAATAATATGTAAATTATAATTATAAATTGACCAAGTGATATTAATTATATTAATTAATATCTGTAATGTATTTTTTTTTAAAATCATAAATACCTACCTATTTATTATAAATAATAATAAACAGAAGGGAATATTACCTTGCGAAATTTTATGTCGGCCAAGTCCTCGTTATCAGGTCTCTTGCCGTTGATCGCGTAAATTTTTCGCCACAGTTTCGTGGAACTGATGTCTTTTGCCAGCTACAAATAAACGGGAATTTCAAACGTATAATGGTTGTGTAAAGAAAAATTAGTAAAAAAATTCGTGTATAAGACACTTACGGAGTTTATGTGTTCCAGGTGCAATTGTATCTTGTGCCTCGCTTCGTTGAGTGTCTGCCGAGCTTCCAGATGGTGTTCGGGCGTGACTTTGTATAAGCGAGCCAACAGCAGCGGATACTTAGTCACGCGTTGGACGGGCACCTGTTGTGTGACAGACGAAAATCAAAAACTATTACAACCGTATTAAGATTTTACGATAATAATATATAAGGCGCGACGAAACATCGTTCACGCTCAACCCCGTCAACGCACGACTCCCCTTCGTCTGCGAGCGACACGGTCGCTGAATGCGTGTGCGCGCGCGTATAAATCGTCACCGATGCTCGCAGCCGTATCGAAACAATGATTATAAGCTTACCATCAGGAAACTGTTGAGGTTCATTCGGCGGAGCACGGCATTTTCCATTTGCGACACTCTCAAAAATATGCGCAGCAACTCTTTTTCCTTCTCCAGGTTGGCGAGCAACAAGGCAGCGTTACCCTGTGAAACGAAAACGTTGTTAGATATACGCATAGACCTTATACCTTATGAATATACGTGAACATAAAACTCGTGACTCTATCATCAATCTGTCACGATAGAACTTTCACACTATATAATATATGGTAGTGATGGTACACGCATCATTGACCACAGAGTTGAGGGCATTGGTAGGTGCTATCACGATGATAATGTAGTAAACGTACGCGTATAACTTTATCGTACTTTCAGTTATAACGATACTAGAATTATTTTATTTTATTCACACTGCAAATAAGCTCTTAGTGGAAGCAATGTTTAAAAATTTAGGTTTAATTACTATAATTGTACTTGATTCAAAATTAAAACAAGAAGTTTCTCAATTATTAAAATTATTATACTATAAGGAGAATAGTCAATAGGAAGGTTATCCAAAAATATAAAATATATGTTATATCGGATCTAGTATTTTTAATTATAGGTACTTGTATCATTTTTTCAAACTACAAATTATTACTAATAGATCAATATTAATAACTAACATTTTCAAATCATCATAGCCTCAATATAATATTATAATCTAAGCCCATTATTAAGGATATATTATCCTTATTAGTATATAAAGTTAAATATCTCAAAAATTATTCGTTTTGATTTTGATACGGATTCTCTACGTTATTGAAGTTAAGAAAGGGAACCCCCCTTTTTCACGCTTGGCTTATCATTTTGTATAACAACAGTTCCCAACCTTTTTTAGTTCTTCGAATCATCAATTTCGTAAAAAAATTTTTGTGGCCCACTAATGACTATCAGCACATCTATATATACGTTATTATTTTAAATAAATACGTTAGTAATGGCAATATCATATGGTTCACGGCCCAGCTCCACGCTGCCCGCGGCTCATGGATTGGGAACCGCTGTTGTATAATATGCTGACACGATGACAACAGAGAAGACGACGTCAACAGAGTATAAATTGGTTTTCGATATAGATCCAGTCACGACACGATACCGCACATATGGTAAGTAGGTTATGTTTGGTGTGTTAGGTGTACAAGTAGGTGTATGTAAAGAGGACGTACTTGGCGAGTGCAGTACGACTGGAACGCATGTAGCATGGATGGCGACGCTTCCAAGAACAGTCTGCCGATGTTTACAGTGAGTAAGTCGTCGTCACCCTGTTCGACAGCTATCTCGTACGCGTCACGCAATTTTTGTGACAGAGCGGTGCTGTGCTCTTTCAACTCGGACACGTTGAGGAACACGGTGGTCAGCTGGTCGGCGTTCAGCAGACCGGCCACCATCATGGGCCGGTAAAACTCCTCGGTGATGATGTCCAGGTCTCGGCCGTATTTTTCTTCAGTCTCAACGATTTCGGCTATGATTTCTCTCCGTTCGGCCCTACGCTTATGACACTTGCGGCACACCAGCGGTGCGAACATTATACCACTGTGAACGGTTAAAAACAACAGACGATATTATAATTTATTTGAATATTTATTAGTTATTGCTTTGGTTCTCCCCACCCACTTATTATGTGTGCTGGATTAACATTTGGATGCTGTAAATAAGCTCTAAGGCGGTATATTTATTTTGGTATTCAATTATTTAACATTATGTATCTTTAATCGAGTAGCATGAGTTAAATTATTGAAAAATGTCGTGTTTTAAAGAAACAAATATCTATTGTCAATAATATACATATATGTTTCTATATATGTATGTAGGTACATATAGGTATTTATTCTTAAAATAAAATTATAAAGCATACTGAAAATATATATTATTAGAATTGACCCACATATATTTTATCTGCCTAACCTAATTTGTGATTATAGAGCGTTGGTTACAGTTTATGAAGAATTATAAATCATCTTTTGTAGTTTTGTCTACATTACATCAGATGTCAGTACAGTCGGAAAAATTTAAACCTCAATTTTCATACTTCAAGTGGTCATTTTTTATTAACTGGGGCTACAAATAGGATAATATAAATTTTTATTAAATTGTTTCACATATTTTTGAGATATATATATGGTTTTAATAACTCCTTGATAAGGTTTACCGAATATATATTGCTTCGGGGTGGATCTAATCCTTAATCCAGCTCTATAGAATATATTGAATTTAAAAACATAATTCCACATTAAAAAATATTTCTGTTTACTTTTCTAGATAAATGGTAATCAAATACTATGGAATTGAATTTCTAGCATAGCTACAGTACTTACACGATTACAGGTACTTGTTTGTTATCAATAAAATTTAATATGTCGATATTCATAATCGATATCTCTACATTTCTATACTATTTTACATGACGTAGTATACATGAAAATATATGATGTAGGTTAGCCCTAAACAGTATATCACCTATTTAAGAAAAAAGAGTAAATACATCTTATGATACTTAAAATTATATTTTATTATGTTAATCGTGATAGTATGATTTTGGCTTGTCATTATATTACATTTATTTTTAATTTAACCTATCTTACAAAAATTATTAGCGTATTATAAAATATTGTTGAAAATTAATTTTATTGAGTTATTTCCAGCAATGCATAAAAGTGGCAACCAAGTTTTACAATAAATAATATTATTTTATATTATTATTTGAAGGTTTTGTAACGCTATATAAAAAATATCTTAAAATAACGGAAGATCACCTGATGGCAAATGATAGATTTTATATGGGTTGGTGGCGAGGCAATAACAAACAAGTACCTATGTATAAATATACATATAAATACATTCTACGTTATTATCATCACTGCAGTTGCTGACGATAGTCCCAAGCGCTATTATAATACATTTTTATAACGAATAAAAACAAACGATACACAGGGGTAAGGTCGAAACACACTTCTTTTGGTTGAATTGCACTAGGGACAGAAAAAGGTTAATGTTCATGTTCAAATTACTTTCAGGTTCAAATAAGGTAATGTTTGAATTGTAGATAGATACACGTTCTGACCATTACATACTCGTAAAAGCTACTTATTAACGAACATCCGTCGACGGTCAGGAAAATAATTTGTATTTTTAATATTTATAGTTTATTGTTTCGATTATAATAATTAAATATAATACATACAATTTAAAAATATGTATATACGTTTACATTAAAATTAATCACGGTGAAGTTATACTTAATTGATTGATACACACACGAAATTATCTATTTTAATGAATATTTATTCTAAGTTGTATAAAATTATCGAACCTAACCGAGTGCAATTTAAACATTAGGGTTTAGGTGGTTAGTTAGAGCATCCACACATATCGCAATACGCCAAATTTTAATAGTTCGAAATCAAAGTAGGATAAAAATAAAAATCTCCAAAAATTATCTGCAAATTGCGCATACATATAATATTGTTTTGTTTAACAATAAGACATGACGTGGAGACTGAAAGTCTGAAAACGACATGATGCCTAATGCCTATGCCTATTTCTATTTTTATTCCTATGGTTTTCGTGGTGCAATGGGAGATCGCGGTGCGCGGCGGTTGAAATTAACTATACGTGAGTTGAGCGCATAAATGTTTCCCATCGAAAATAACGATGAAACGTACCTACAATAATCCATTTTCGGCCAGACGGATATTAAACGCGGCACGTGACTGTTCGGGAATATAATAATAATATAATACAAATCACAATGACGACGTACGGGTAGACCAACAAAGAAACGATACGAAATGTTTATTGCCGGCGCGATTCGAAGGCTCAAAGCCAAGCTGAGTATGCGTTTTTAACTCCAAATCAACTACTTAATATACACGTGCATAATAAAAGTAATGACTATATCTATTTAGTTGGGTACTCTACTGTACGTGAATTACTTTCTTTTCGGCTATTGCGTATAAATGAAATATAATATTATAACATCGAAAACGTGACTCGACAAGAAATGTCTTCCCCACATTGCTCTAGTAAGTAAGTACGATCACCATACTTATAAATTAACCATCGTTAGTGGTATATTAATAAGACAAGTATTTTTTATATATTATGCAGTTTTGTTTGGGATATATTTCTGGGCACCAGCTCACTATTTTTAAGCCACCTTCTCGAGACGTTAGACGTTTACTACTTATAGATATGAATTATTATTTAATGGTAATAATACATAACAATAGAGATCAATAACTTTAAAACATTCAGAATTAATCGACCTAATATTTCCATACCTAAAACCGAATAGACCGTCCATCCAATTTATTGCCTCAGCGACACCCAACCCATTATAGAATGGTTGTAGTTGTATACACGATCACGGTTATTTTTTATTAGTTATTTATGGTCAGTGATGGCTATGAATGGAAGAAGTATTCAATTTTTTTGCGGATAACTCTGGGCAGCTATCAACTATCATTTAACCCATGGAATATAACCACCGCCACTGATCATCGTCATTGTATTTTATACGCGCACAGCGCACGATTTATATAAAAATAAATCCGTGTACGTCCCCACTACGATGATTTTTCACTGAAATCCCATCAAAATCATTTTATGAAAATCCAACTCACCCGTCTGTCGTCTGTATTTCGACGGGCTGGTCGCAGTCTTCGCAACTGTGCTGGGTCTCGTGCTGCTGCTGCTGTTGCTGTTGCTGTTGCCACTTGCTCCGCGAGCTTTGACTGGTCTCCGAGCCCACGCCCGAATCGTTGCGCTCGATGTCTACTGCGGTTCTCTTAGCCGTGTCGGCCGACTGCAGCATCGCCGGAACCACTGCCGCGCTACAGCCGCTGTATGATGACGACTCCTCGCCAGAGTCGTTGAACGCGCCACCACTGCAGGCGTCCGACTCGCCGGCCGCCTGTTCGTCAGTGACCACTACGAACTTCGGGTGACAGGCGGACGTATCATGCAATGAGCCGCACCGGCGTTTCGCGTCTACCAGATAGTTGATGATGTCGTACTTGGTGGCGCCCTCGAATATCGACCGGCACGGTAAAGCGGTGGCCGGTTCGTGGTCGGCGCGGTCGGGTGGCGGGCACGTGGGCAGTGGCGGCGGCGTAGGCGATTCTGATATCTCTTCGTAGATAGGTTCAGCGTCGACCGCCATCGCTGCAGCAATAGCCGACGATGATGTCGACGAGAACGACGACGTGGACGCTGACGACACCGACGAGTAGGACGCGTCCTCTTTGGCCGAGGCGTAACACGATTCGGAACTGGACTCGGTGTCGGACATAGGATGGACGGCTGTGTGGTGTTTTTCGATTTCTGAGACGCGGTACGGGCTTACCAGTGGCGTGTTGGTACTGCCACCGGACCTTCGGCCGCACACGTGCGGCGTTACGTCTAGGCGGGCTGCCTGCACAGGGTCGTAGTTCATTCTGATGAAGTCGGACATCCTGTTTCCCGTCCTGTCCACCACCGTCACGTTGCTCTTATAGTTTCCGCATCTGCTCCCCCGGCCCGTGCTTCCGGTCGGTCCTATGCTGATGGTCACCTTGTTGTCAGATGACGCCGCGTACGCCGCTCCGCCCTCGCCGATGATCACCGACGTCTTCAGTCCCGGGCTCGAGTTGATCAGTATGGACGTTTTCTGTTCCGGTTCGACCGGATATTCCGGACATGTTCTGAGCTCCTCGGATGGTGAAACTTGCACCACCGTCCTGTTGTCGTTATTGTTATCGTCGTTGTCCACACCGGAGCCGGGTCTACTTCCGCACAGGAAAAGTTCAGTGATTGTTGGAGTAGACGTTGACGGATGTGGTGGAGGAGGAGGTGGAGGTGGAGGTGGTTCGGCTGGCCTATCGAACATCACCCGACTGTCTGGTCTGGTTTTGTGCCTCACGTGAATTCGCATTGTGTCGTTGAATACTGTCACATCATCCGAACCTGTTGCGTGTCCGGAGTTCTGTCTGTCGCTTAGGCTCCTTTTCAGTTTTCGTTCAACGGCTGTCACAATCACATCTGGACCTAAAAACCACAATTTTTCATTAATACCGTATAATGAGTAATTGCGAATAGTTTATGCTATAATATAGCTTATATTGGTCAATTTATGTGGAAGGAGGAAGGTTGCTTATGAAGGGGCTTACGCGACTTAAAATGTCTAGTCTTTTACACATAAATTAGTAAATTAAAACTTTTACTAGCTGACGAAAAGACTCGAATCATAAGTTTTAAATTCTGCACAACCACTATATATTGCCATCAGACCAAATTTCCACATTAAAGTCGCACAATAATAATTGTTTGCTCGCATTGTGCAATATTTTGTCTTGAAGCATATATTTTTTATACACATTATATTAAACACGTGTATAATGATCACAATAACCGTACATAAGCCTAAATCACCGTTGTTTCCATTTATTATTATTGTTATTGTTTTTTTTACTAATTTAAATCTCATGAT
The DNA here is from genome assembly GCF_003676215.2 of Rhopalosiphum maidis. Classification (NCBI taxonomy): domain Eukaryota; kingdom Metazoa; phylum Arthropoda; class Insecta; order Hemiptera; family Aphididae; genus Rhopalosiphum; species Rhopalosiphum maidis. Next base: position 1,041,536 of record NC_040878.1, on the reverse strand, counting down.
TTGCGTGAATGGCCAAAGCACTCACTAAGCCTGTGATAATATATATTGTTGAGCTCCCTCCAGCCTACCATCACCATATAACATAATGTATACCATCGTCGAAGGAAAACCAGTTACTCGTATTTTGAAATGTTATCATAATACAGCCGTGTCTCAATGACACATTATAAGCGTCTCCTTCTCCTTTCCACTCCTACCTAACATGTACCAGTATAGATCTTTTTCACCGCAGTCTAAAACTAGCACCGCCGCGACCGGAAAAGCGCCCACGCGATCTGACTTGTGTGAGACGACAGAAATAATTTTGAAAATATTCGAAATAATTTAGTAAATGGACTTTCGACAAAAAATATAAAACTTGCACGGCCTTCCTCAACAGACCATTTAAAATCTATAACCTACACAGTATTTTGTATTAGAGATCTATAAAAGGATTTTAGATTTTTGGTACTTATTTAGTATAGTCGAAAATAATTTTTCGATTGGCAACTAATTGTGGTCCGTGTTTAAATTTATGAGAAAACAGATGGGAACAGATGGAGAAACACTTAGAAAAACTTACCACTGCACAATGGGTTTTGATCTTTCTGATGCTGCAGATGATGCGCAGTCGACGGCGTTGATGGTGTAAGAGTCGTCGGTGGCGTGTGCTCGACACGATTTTCGTTTACCATTAAAGCTACAGTCTCCGAGTGGCGACTGTCGTCTTCACTCGATTTTTCGACGGCTACCGAAACGATATCAAATTGCACTTGTTTTTTCGTCTTCTTTTGCAGTCCATTACACGGGCTGGCACCAACGACGACGACAGTCGACGCAGTGTCTGGCGTTCGTGATCTGACCGGACTTAAGTCATCTGTGGTTAGCGACGCTGGCTTTTTCAGTATGGACTTGATCTCGGCCGATATGGTGGTCATGCCGCATGTTGTCAGTGAGTGTGACCGCTTAGCTGGGCCCGTGGATAAGTGGACGCCGACAGTCTGCTTGCACCGTCGGCGTGGAGGCCTTACCGGTGACTGGTCTGTTTCTGCGGCCACTGTGGTGGCCACATCCGTAGTGGACCCATCATCGTACCATACCGAGGACGCGCTCTCGTGACTGGCAGGAGACTTGTTGCCGTTGAACAGTCGAACCTGTACAATTGTAAATAAATAGTTATATTATAAAGCTATGAAACTAAATCCTGACAGACAGGAGCATCTATAAAACTATTTGTAAGGGAGGGTAGGTTTGTAAGGATGGTTAAAACTAAAAACATAAACTCATTCTTTGCATATTATACTTTTAAACCACTGAATATAAAAAATATATTTATTTTTATTTATGTTTTAAGAAAACACTTTAAGTATAGGTATATGTGAGGGACATGAATTGGCTTCATAATAATAATAAATTAATAACATATAGCATGGCAAATTGTACATTTAGAGTTATTCAGTTTGCTCTTTCATTTTTAATATTTTAATTAATTCATTTATCATACAATTTTATGGTAAGAATACTATTTGGATCCCTGGTGGTCTTTTGATATTTTAATTTTGAAACAAGTTGTGAGTATTTTAAAATTAAAACACCAATACACCATATCTTGTGTATTCATATTATTCTGAATGAAAAAATTGTGGGTCTTTTTAAGGTGTTATGAATAGACAATTTCAATCACATAATCAAAATATACCACAAATTTATTAAAATATAACCATTTAAATTTTTATTACTAATAAAATATATACAGTAATTGTTCATTAATAATATCTTATTAGTATTTTGATTTATAATATAATAGAAATAATTTAGTTACAGAACAATTAACTATAAAAAAAAAAAATCAAGAAAACTTTCGTAAAAAGTTACATGATATAAGTGGGGGGGGGGGGGTTGAAGATGTCTTTGCAGCAGAGTGGCCAATGATTATGATTAAATTTCAATTCAGCAGTTACACTTACCGTGTGTCCGGCGATGTTGACGCCTCCGCTTGTGTTCCCATCCAACACAGTTTTTTTGGACAAACCATTAGACGAAAACGATCCAAAACCACCTATGCTCGATTTGTTTTTGTTGAACACGGTGTCTTGTATGCGGTTCATGAACTTATCTTTTAGCGACATCCTTTTGGGACTGTCTCCGTCGGCATCGTCGTCGTCGTTGTCGGAGGTCTGCTGCAATAGATCGTATGGGTTGACGTTGCACTCGAGTATCGACCGACGCGAGGACGAGGAGACGACACGACCGCCCGAACCCGTGTCGTCGTAATCGGGAGACGGCGTCCTCGGCGAACCACTGCGATTCCGTTTCCGGTCGAGTTTTCCGATCGCGGTGGCCGTGTTGGCCATGCGGTTCTTGCGGACGCGTTCGTATGGGTCTTCGGACGACGGTGCAACCGTTGTGGCTGCTGCGGCGGCTACAGCCACGGCGGCGGCCGCTACTGTGCCGAAGTGGTCGCGGTCCAAGAAAGTACTGCGCGGCTTGTTCCGGCCACTCGTAGTGACGTGACGGCCCACCGTTCCCCCGCCGCCGCCGACATCCCGTTCATACAGCCAACCGTCTGCGTATCGCATGGACTTGGAAAGCGCACTTCCGGCAGACACACTGTTGTACTTGGCGTGATGTGGCCGGTAACCGTTTTGATAATGACGGCAGTGCTGCGAGCGGTCGGCGCTGGTCGTCTTTGCCGTCGCCTGATGATGGGCGGCGGCCGGTACCGTGGCCGTCGGCTGTCGATACCTTTCGGGCAACGCTACGGACGCGGCCATCGCAGCGTTTGATAACTCGTTATCGGCGTTGACTACACTGTCGCGGAATACCGATCGGCCGTCGTCAGTGTGCAGACGTACGGCGTCACCGCATCCGATTCCGATTCCGAAATCAGTGCGGCGGCATTGCGACAACAATGTGGTCGTAGTCGTCGCTACCGGTCGTCTGTCCCGCACCGTTGCGATCGAATGCTGTCCGCGCAGTCGGTTGCTGTTCATCTGCACCTGCTGTCTGTCGGCACGTTGTGGTTATCATCTTATGTGGTACTGACCTAAGACAAGGAATACCATAATGGTCACTATTAGTACAGTAATAATAATAACATAAACATAACGTATTTATAAGATATAATAATAAGCAATGGAGGAATTGGGAAAAACCAATAGAGAAACTCTCAATCCAATACGATTTCAAACTGTGTTCCGAGTGAACAATTATTTAACACTCCCAGATAACATTACATTTTGTAATATTGTAACTACAGACATATAAATTAAGAATTAAATTCATGATAATAAAAATAAATGTACAGATTTATGTTCACTATTCATAAAGTTAGTTGTCACTTAAAAATGAATAAATTTAAAAACAACGGTCAGTGTTATTTAAAACTCATGACTTAAGCGATATAAATTATGATAGAATCGTTATTTTTTTTTAGTGATATAATTTTCAAGACGTTATATTGGTTGTTAGATCGATAGAGTTCGGTAACCGGCGTGATTGTTTTTCTATAGCCTATGACCTATATAAACGGTAGAAGGCGTACAAGTAGGTTACCAAATAAATTAGTAATAATCGAAAATATTAAAAGTTATAAAATTCATTGCATTTTTTCGATCAATTTGTCAGCAGTAACAACAACAATTCAGGGCTCTAAAGCTACGTCATATGTCGTATTCTAAAGTTAAGCTCGATCCAACCTTGAGAATTTCCGTCAGATCGTGGTTTTCAATGTTTTTATGAATAATGATAGTATGTTACCATAGTACGAATACTAATGACAATCAGAATATGATAGGTTAGGTACGACGCGATAGACGACGTTGATGTGCGCACAACTTTAAATCTTTTACACAGTCAAAACAATTTTTTTATTGTTTTATTATAAGTTAAATAATTGTTGATAGAAAATAAGGTGTGATTAATGTTTAAATACGAGGAAATTATATAAAAATATATTCTGCAAACATAAATAAGATAAGTGTCATTCGTGTGTAGAGAAAATCAGTTGAACATAGAATTTCACAAAATTGATCTTTACATATTGTCTACATTACAGAATCGTGCTTTTACAGTGTAGGAAGTATATGTTCACTCAACTATTGGTATCTTACACATTTATCACTAATTATTGATTTGTATCTTGAAAATGTGTCGTAACAAACTCAACGCGTTTAGGAGTGAAAAGATCGATAGGACCGTTATAATAAATTATAACCATTACTTTTACGTAGTAGTTAATGAGAGTTTGAAAACCCTATAAATTGGCTAAATTTTTGTTCAGGGTTTCACACAATATTCGACGACAAAACTCTCGACGATTAAAGACTAATAGAATTAAATTAACGAATATATTTAAGTACTCGAACTGTTAATAATACGTGTTATCGGTGATCGTAATAATCTTAGTATTAGTTCCGAGTGGATACTTACACTGATGTATATATAATAATAATCATCGTGTACGCTACTAACACGAAAAGTGATTCAAAACTTTCTACAAAACACTGTATCTACACATGTGTTATGACGAAAAAATAATTATATTAAGTTTCCAGTCGTTTGGAAATAATATATCATAATGTCGTTTGAGATAATTTCTAATACGGTAATTAAACGGATATGGCGAAGTTTTTTAAACATATGTTCCGCCGGTCGTTTGCAAATTTGATTCTATATAGTCGTAATATTTATTGTAGCTACTTATGAGTTCATATGCGCATTTTAAATTAACGTATTGGAAATTTTACGAATATTAAAACAATTTAACGAAAACGACCTCTAACCCACGCGAAATATAGATACTTATACATGCAATATTATATTAAGTATAGTTTCTAATCGTGGTTATTTAAAATATGTGATCGTTGTTAAAGGAATCAACGAATTTAAAATTTGATATACCTAAATTTTACGCGCGTATATCTACTACGAGTTTAATATTATACCATAATATGCGTCAGAATATGCGATACACATCTCTACGTAACACTCTCGCGCGAGTACATGATTAATAACTTTTATTTATCGAAACGAATTTATTTGTAGGTGCGCGTGAAAAAAGTAAAGAAAAAATAGAAAGCCAAATGGCATTGTTCCAATCTACATTATTATATTATTATACGTTGCGGCGTTGCGCTGATCAGCTGAAGTGGCCCATCATCATATTGTTATATAGTATGAAATCGAGATTATACATTGACGACAATGTTTTTATAGTCATCTGTTGTTGTATCTAGTAGGTAGACTTGTGTGTAGCGTTTGCGGACGACGATATTCTCGAAAAACGTCGTCAAGGTTGTAATAGATATAGGCAACGTTAATATTATACAGAATGATTCACAAAGCACACACACACATCTATTTTTTCTTTAAATTTGATTTTTGAAATTTTTAAAAATTCTTAATTTATTTTAGATTGATACAACTTTTTTATATTTCTAAAGAAGTGTCATGTACTCATGTGGCGATATAATTTCTTTTTTCAAATTAAAACTGTCCGTAAATGTCAATATTTTATAATTTTTAAAAATTTTCCGAATACTAGATCCAATACTCGTATAATTGATATTTTACCTGTTTAAGGGGAATATTATTCTTACTCGTTAATACGTAAATTTTAATAATTCAGAAACTATTCATTCAAATTTGAATTAGAATCTAAGTATTTAAAAATATAAGTCCTATAAGTCTTAAAGTATACCTATAGGTGGAAATTCCAAAAATCAGTATTTAATTAAATTAATTATTAAAAGAAAAAGTGATGCTGAGCGTGCTTGTTGAATCACACTGTATCACACTTACTTTTGATTGACTTGTTATCATAATTATACTCTCAGCGTTTCGACTGCATATATAATAATTATAATTACAATATTTTCATAATGTCGTAATATCCGTTAATCATCGTCGATGTTCGCATACAATGATATTCTTGTACCACAGTAGGTATGTTTATTAGTTATTATAATAATACAATAATGTTAGCCTTAATACTATGTTTTTAAATATAATATATTTTTGTTTCATACTCTTTTTTTTTTATACTCTGTTTATAATATTTTATATCTATACTTTGCTACTTCTTAATATTGGCTATTACTTATTTATTTTTATGGATTAATTCTAAGTTTATAATATAATATAAGAACTACTCCCCCAGCACAAGCTTTGCTTTTAGGGGGTGCTGCAATTAATTATTCTATGTATTTATATAATCCACCTCTTGTTGTTTTTGCAAAATAAATATTATTATTATTATTATTATTATTACCTAGGAATCGTAATAAGTACAAAAATAATTTAACTATAAACTATATATATTACTTCTGACTTATATGCAGATATACAATTGTTGATGGGACGGTTTTTTACGAAAATAAACGGTGTCTGTAAGGTACAACTAGTTACACACAATATTTATAGATATAGATTATAGATAAAGAATATTATTTAAATAAGCACCTATATAATAAATTGTCAGGTTTCTGTACAATGATGTAGGTTATCCCGTTTGACAATAACTATAATCAATCTTTGCGCTTTTAATGTTTTTTTTTTTAGGTACCCAATATATGGATGTATAATATTATATTTAAAATGGTAATTTTTAATTGTAGCTTTAATTATATACTAAGAGTAAATAGCTTCGGGACTTGACATAGCAAAAATAAATCATGTAAAAAAACCTAGCAGAAAAATAACAAGTCATAATGTAATATAATTTTAGTAAATATTACTGTACCTCTTCATATAGAAATATTGAAATTAATTATAAAATCTATTAATTAGTGATACACTACTCTAATTTTCTTAATTTCTAACAGGCGTCGGTTAATCTTTTGAAAGTATACGTTGTTGTTCTTTTAGTTTATTTGTTACAAGTTTCATACAGTAACCGTAGTATTATAGAGGTTCAAGCGAACGATTACAACAACGATTATTTTAACTGAGCTGATAATACAATAGTAACAGGTTCCCTCTTCGACACAGGATTTCGAAAACTTCGAGTTATCAATGTATTGTTGCATTCAGATTGCCGAACGTTAGAATATATATGATAATATTATAACAAAGTATAAATCGCTACGAACTGTACATGGGTAAATGGGTATAATTTATAACATATGATACGTAATAAGACAACGAGAATATTGAATCCGTCAAATACGTTTCGATTTATGCGTGTTGTCATATCCTCGTATATTATGTGTGCGTGATTTAGTGTTTCTTTTTTCATATAAATATGGCAAAATAAAAAACAATTTTATCTCCGTCGGTACAGCAACCAACCTCTACACCTCAATCTCAAGGTTTAAGCGCCACCACCGCCAGCTTTTATTATCGAAAAGGTACGTGCACTTATTATGTAACGTCGTTTATAACGGTTTATCTAATAAATCGCTTATATTGTGCGCCTTAGAATTTACAATCGAAGGCGTGCGACGTTAATATAATATTATTATATCATATATATACTATTGAGAAATATCAACATATTTGTTTCCTGAAATTTAAAAACAAAAACGTATTTTTTTTTAATTTTATTAAAAACAACATAACATTGTATACGATGAATGAATATGACTGAAACATGTTATAAGCTATGCTATAATTGTTTTACTAATGTGGACAGATTTTGAAAAGCAACAAATTAAGTTTTTAATTTATTCACAAGATTCTGTTACGAATTTAGTTTATGTATGGAACTCAACATCTTCGCTGGTAATTTTCTTGGATGATAAGGCATTTGGTGGGATCGCTGGCTAAAAAAACGCAAGACTTTCAGGTTACTTTCGAATATTATATTATATTGAGGAGACAAATCGGTAGTGATCCTAATAAATTATTACGACCGCAGTCTAGTTTAGCAATAGTGGTTTAATATTTCACGATACCTATAACTAGATATTTTCTGTTTTTCGCCGAGTGCTTTACCCGTTTACCGCAAATCTTACGATTTATTACACATGTCGGCTAATATTGCTAATACTATATTATAACATAGTTACGATATTTAATTTTATTATTGTAAACCTACGTTTCTATTAACAAACACCATTTTTTTCTGACGAATTTATTTTTAATATTATTAGTATCATTAGGCCAGCGAATCGAAACACGTCACATTATTACAGCATTGCGACGTAATCCTGTTTCGTATTGCAATGATTTGCTCACAATATAGATTTACGTGATAATTCATCTATAAACTTATATTTAAATGTATTTTATTGTTACGTTATGAATGTTATTATATAGCTGTTCAAAACCTTCTCGGCGGAATCGAATTCGTTTTTTTGGCTAAAATTAGTGTACGCGTAAAATCATCGTGGTATATCGTAAATATCGAGTATGTAATACATTTTTATTTCATTAACGAAACGATTTCTAACACAGTCTTTATAATATTATATTATAGCCGACGGACATTTGCTTTACATAACGCGCAAGCACTGCACATCTGCATAGTAGTTTATAAACGCATAATGTTAATTAACTCGATCAAGAGAGATAGAGAGTACAATTAAGAGCATTATATTGTAACGGTATATAAAAATGTATGACTCCCGTAAATGAATAGTTTTTATAGTTTATTTTTGTTTTAATATTTTTTAATCTTAAGTCTGTTCGTTATACATTTATACAAACAGTTTGTTAATCAGGTTTATATTTATTTTTCTGAACACTATAAATGTTACGGGTACGCTTTTTGTGCAAAACGAATTAAAATATTATAGTTGTGGTCGAAATAAACATGATGATCGGTTTAGGTTAAGTATACACGTGACAACGAAATATTCCAGTTGAAACTAAAAAAAAGAAGATTATAATTTATTTATAGATTGTCGCAGAATCGTTTAAGTGCCCGCATAGTATTTACCACAGTAAATATTCTGAATTTGTGTTGTAAGTATGTATTATACACATTTTATTTTAAGTAAAATACCACTAAGAAGTGGTAAGAACTAGACGTATATGAATTTTTATTCTGTTTACTTATAATGTATATTTTAGGTATATGCTAAAACCTATATTATTATAACATATTATTTATATCATTTAAAAAACTGATGTTTTATTTTTCAACAATTTTATTATACATGTATTTTAATGAATAATAAATTAAATTTGTGAATGATTTTTATTTGCAACATAAAACTGTTTTGCAAACGTCATTTCCAGTTTCGTCTCGTCGTTAAAACTCGCTTTAATGATACTGTTTTTTGAGTATATTATCAAACCGATAAATAGAACGTGTGCACGAGTTTATAATGGTGTTGGGTTTTAGGAGAAAAAAAGGAACCACGCAAATCTCGGTGTCATAAACCGGTGTACACAAAAACCTTTATATTATAAGGTTGACAATATCGACTATATATTAGTATTTTATGAACCTAATGAAACCATTTATGAAATACTTCGATTTTTTATTTTTTTAAATTATTATTATTTAGGTACAAGAAAATGTATAAATTATTATGCTAATTTTTATTTTCCCGCTCATTAACTACGTATCTTCGTTTATATTTTCAACGATATAATCTGTTATTATAGTAAATTATATTATTGATATTTATAGCTTTATAAGAAAACTCGAAACAGAAGAAGAATAACAATTTTATCATTATGTTATATAAATATATAATATATACTAAAATTTATGTTTATTTTCAAACTATCTTTGAAAATCAAAAATCAATCAATTTAAAAAAGGTGAATATTTTATTTCATACCTATTAAATCCTGTTTATTATATTTATGCTCGACACCAAAAAACAAATCGGATAACGTTATTTATTTAATTTTTTTCTGACTATATGTGAATTTACGGTGTTTGATATTTTACACGCGCCGCTCCCGGCAGGATTTTCGTAGCATTTATTCGTTTACCAATTTTCCGATGAACCGCAGAAACGATATTATTATAATATGTTACAGGAGTTGTTGGTTCGGAAACTTATCGATCTCATTTAGGTTTAATTTCACGGTTGCGTAAAGGGTAATCAATACTTGACTTTTTTTTTATCTGTAATAAACGACAAAAACTTTATATTACAGGTTCTTAGGGATTTCATGGTTTTATCTGGATGTTGACACGGCCGATCTGTTTCCTCCGAGATGACCGGTTAGCTGGAAAGTTCTTAAGGTAAATTTCCACTACACACACCTTCACATGTGTGTGTGTGTGTATTAAAAGTATACGTTAGTTTTAAATACACTTTTTATATTGATTGGTGAACATTTGTAATAAGGATTCAAGATTAAATGTTTTTTTAATTATAAATGATAATCAATATCATTCCATATAGGTATATCTTTCTTTATCAATATTATACGACCGTGGTCTACACACAATTGGTGAATCAAATCCAACAACATGGTTACGTAGCTTAACGTGTAGTAACTATAGTAAGAACGTATAAACACTCTGGTATACAAAATTACAAAACACATAACTTATTATGGATATCAACCAGTCACAGTAAAGGACTTTAATGCATATATTGTGAACTGTAAAGGCGTGAACGTATATGTTTAGTGGAAAGTGATACACTGGAAACCCACTTTAAGTCACGCTGCTATCGGTTCGGAATTTCACGGAAATTACTAAAATATATTCATATTAGTACTATTAATATTATTAGGCACTCAAGTTATAGGCACTTCAGAGGTGTCGGCTTGTTGACTTGTTCTGTTTATTAATTTGATGATTTTATATGCAGCTAAATACTTTGAGATTCGATTAATTCATAGTTTTTCTCTAAGATTCTTTGTGTTTTTAGATTTTTACTGCGATATTGAAATTGAATATAGAAGCATATTTAGTGGATCAATTATAATTTATTAACGTAAAGTAGTCGGTGGTTAAAACAATGGTAGTTAATCGTTTCTCGATAATCACTCATTAAGCCGACCATACACACATTTTCAAGCTAAACCATAGCCCGTTAAATCGCCTGTTTATTATTTTGCTATATACTTACAAAATGCCATACACTAAAATCACATAAAGATGCGAGATAATTATGGAAAAACCATTTTAGTCGCATTAAAAATCTGCGATCTGATATTGTGTTTCTATGGCAAAACAGTTCTGCTGTTATATATGCCGAGAGAAGCATATGAATCAATTCAAAATTTGAACGAAAATAATTTTGCATAATAATATTATTCAATATAACATTATCATAATTTATAAATTATAAATCATAAATTTCAATCAAACTGTATTATATTTTTCGATCAGGTGTCTTAACTAGTCTTAAGTGAATTTCATTTCTACATAATACTATACTTATCGGGAAAATTAGAACGTTATACAACGTGTACTAAAATTCTGCTGCACCCGCGGCAATATTATTTTATCACCGCCAATAATTCATAGAAACCGTTTGAAACAAATAAAATAAATAATAATATGTGATATTGGTGCGTGACCTTACGTTCATGTTACTTATATATTGTTACCCATTAACCATGCATATTAGGTACTATTATTAAAACAACAATTTATTTGGCTCAGAATTTAAGTGTAATAAAAATCCTACAAATGTAATTTGAAATCCAATTCGTGTAGTATTATTATTTATTATAATATAATATTATACATTCAATTAAACAGGGCCACAATATATTATGCGTAGCCACGTAGGTAGGTACATTGTGTATACGGATGAAAGGTTGATAAAATGCAACCGCAACTTTCGAACGAATTTAATGTGACGTGCGGTAAGGCGAACGTGTTAAAGACCGCACGCGCATAATCCATAATGCAAACTGACATATCTAGCTGCGTATATAATATTCGTTTTGAGTTTTTTTTAGCATTTATTAAGCGCGTGTTGTAAAAATAAAACTCATAGTCATAAATACACATGGATACCATAGTACCATACCTAATATACTAATACGGTATACTGTGTCTACTGTATATTCCAGGGATGGGTAACTGAAAGTTATTAGAGGGCCAATTTTTAGAAAATTAAAATTTAGCGGGCCAGAGTATAGAGAGCAAAAAAAAGGTCATTCAAATTATGCATTTTAATTTAGCAGAGACGTAGCATAGAGTATAGACGATTGACTTAGAATTGTATGATGTAATTTGAAAATGTAGCGCGGGCCGCCAGTTGCCCACCCCTGGTCAGTACTATAGTTACCATTGTAGACTTTAATAATATGCGGTTGAAGGTATACGGTTATTATGATAGGGGAAAAATTTTTATCGATCTGCTGTCTGCCAAATTTTTAATTCAACTAATTTGTATTCAATTAATTCCTTCAGTAATAATTAAACAATAAAAAAAACTATATTATGTTAATCAATAAATTCAATTAGTTTATTATTAATTTTCGGTCAAGTGAGGTTTTTATAATTTAATTTTTTCTTATGCAAAAAAGACAGTAGTACAAATACATACAGTAAAATTTCAAATAATTATAAAGAATTAATAATAATAATATATTATTACATAAAATACCGAACAGGGTTTTTTAGATAGCTAATTATATCAAAACCAATGTCTTAATACCAATGATAATGTACTTTGGTACTTAACTTCCTATGGCTAATAATTCCCAACCACCTCTCCCTACTAGGACTAAAATATATTCTATCTTAATATTTGTCGGGGATGAATTATTTGTAAGCTCAGTATTTTTATAGGAACAAACCATTTACTGACGTACATATCATTACAATCAAATATGTAATACATTTGGTAACTATGTAGTATGCGCTTCGATCACAATTGAATACAATGCATGCGTTCTATACATATGAGTATAACTAATTTTTTAGCAAGTTATAGTGACACGTTTAATACTTTAATGCCCACACAAAAAAGGTACATAATATATAATAAATATTATAGGTGTATTGTTGTATACTGAGTAAATCTTTAGAAAATAAAATATAATATCACCAAATACAACTAAAGCAAAACACGGTTTGTTTATAACGTACATAGAGGATGATCATATTATAGCTCGCACATGATGAAATTGTTAAACGGATAAGATAATTCAGCGCAACAGCAAGCGATTTTCACAGACTTTTCAATAGTATACATTATAATAGTACCTACGTGAGTTATAATATCGGTACGGACCTTATCGGAATTACGACAATCGCGTTTTTCATCCGATTCCCTGTCATTATAATATAATATTTTTATATTTTGTAACGATAATCGATTATTTTCAATTACTTATTCAATACCCGTTATCCCAACCGATGCCATAGGTTTCGTCCGAAATTCCGCGCGTATGTCATACAGGTATGTGGCACAGCTGATATTATCAACGGACCGCGGAAATAACGTCGATCGACGCGCGCAGGTCAGGTTTAGGTGTAAGCGATATGTGTGGGAACGAAGGAAATAAAAAAACTCGCCGTATTCCAAAATGTGTCCGACCTATATAAATAATATTGGCGCAGAAACCACCGCATTTAGGTCGGTCGTCATTTTCGCCGACGTCAATTATGATGAAATAATAATATGCGCGGGCGGGATGTACGAGGGACGTCCAGAAAGTAAGGTTACAAAGGCTGTGTAGGACGAAGGGAATTTTGTTTTTCAGAGTTGTCACCAGTGTCATGTAGAGAATTTTCAAACAAATTATCAAACTCCTCAGTCCGTTACGAAATGTCGTCACAGCAGCCAAACGCGTCAAACAGTTAGTCCTCCAATCGCTCTACCTACCGTAGATGTGAGATACACTCTGTATTCCTTAAACGGTATGAAAGCGAGGGTGAAACTTTTCTTGACTCAATTGTGACTGGTGATGAAACGTGGGTGTGTCACTATACTCCTGAATCAAAAAGGCAATCTCTACAGTGGCGCCATACCCATTCACCATCAACCAAAAAATTCAAAGTTCAATTTTCAGAGAGAAAGATTATGGCATCTGTTTTTTGGGACCGGAAAGGGTTATTATTGGTCGATTTTATGCCTAAAGGAACCACCATAAATGCAGCTGCATACTGTGAAACACTCAAGAAGTTAAAAAAAAAAATCAAGGACAAAAGGAGAGGAATGCTGACTCGTGGTGTGTCACTCCTTCATGACAATACTAGACTGCATACCGCCCGTCTCACTCAGGACCTGCTTGTTTCATTTGGGTGGGATATTGTGACTCACCCACCCTACTCCCCGGACCTGGCACCATCGGATTATCATCTTATCAATAAATTGAAGGAGTTTTTGGGTGGACAACGTTTTTCAAATGACGAGAAGGTCCAAGATGCTGTCGAAAATTGGCTTCGGGAGGTGGAGCGGAAGGTATACGATGAGGGTATGCAAAAACTGGTCCCTAGGCTTCAAAAATGTATTGATTTTAATGGCGATTATGTAGAGAAATAATGAAATTTTTTGATACTTATCTTGTAAATTTAATTTAAATATATTCATTTTTCAATTTTTAACATATGTTGTAACCTTACTTTCTGGACGTCCCTCGTAGGTATGTACCAAATAGTAACAAATTTATAATTCGCAATGGACAGGTGTATTTGAACATAACATGCAATATTTTATACAACTTTAATACTTGGGATCTTTTTAGTGTATCCCAAAATAATATCTGAATAATGTTCTGAGGGTGCCCATTAAAAAGGTATGACCCGTATATGTGTTCCAAACTAGGAATCATACTATTTTATTGCATATCCAATATGTATTCTCCAAGGGACATACGAGCCACGAGAGGTGAAATGTATAATGTATTGCATTCCGTTGAATATTTCATTTTACAATTTTATGATATTATTTTCAATAATCTTGTGAATTTAAATGTTAATATATTTTTTTTTTATTATTGATGATTACATAATAAATTAATTTTTGGTTGATTTTTAGATGCTATTATTTTCACAAAATAAAATCTATCGTCGTGTTATTAATTTTTTCATATTGCAGTACTCAAGGAATGTAATTTTTTCTGGTTGCCCGATCTAATTTTTTAGGTATTAGATAAGAAAACGAATAAAAATGTTTGTATTAGTTTGAATTTATTTTTAATATTTCTAAAAATGAATTTATGACAAGTTAAAATAAACGATACAATTACGGATGCTGTTAGTCTCTAGTGTCTCTACCAAATATATCAACAATATCATTGCGGACGTTTTTGGGTAATTAAAAATGTATAATTTCGAAAACTGTACACACTCACGACGCTCTTGGGACTTAGGGTGTTCAACGTACTATATTTTAAATATGTAACAAATAATCATTTAAATATATCAATATTTAGTTTTCAATACTCGTGAACCGTTTCAATTAATATATGTATATACTTAACGAGTGTTTAAATGTCTGAGCACGTAATAATCTAAACTAATGAAACTTTTTCAATCCAAATAAATGACAATTTCACAATATGCTGATGGGTCATCAGTTTCAAACAAATAAAAACAAACTCAAATACCAGATATTAATGTTTATATATTGTTATGATATAACAACATAATGATGGAATATATAGGTAGTGAAAGAAATAATTCATGAAATTATAAAAAAAAAACTAAAATTAATTAAAATTATATATTTAATATTTTAGTTTGATTATAAAGATAATATACATATATTTTTTGTTTTAGTGTTGGAGTTTGTGGAAAAACCAAGGAGAAGGATGAAGGAACAAAGATTGTCTCAATGCTATAAAAATCGTTAATTTTTTTTTTTAAATTAGAATCAACATAAACACATTTATTGGTGCATCAATGGTCCGTGTACACAAAATATCATAAATTATAATATTATATTATTACTGTACACAATCTGTCGGTAGGCGCCGCATCAAGACCATCGTAGTCCCACAGCGCACAATCAGAAATCGATGTATTATTTCCGGTCGCAACAAGAATAATACGTGACGACAAAATGAAAATGGGTCGAAAAAATAATCGTTGAACAAACAGAACACGACCGTATTTTTTTTTTTTATTCTTTTAATAAACGGTTAAATTTATTGTTGACAATAATACGGCAATAATAATCGTCTTTTCTCGTCTTTTCTCGCCGAGGACCGTCACGCACTTATACTACACGTTATTGGTATGTATACACTTCTTTAGGTATACATTTAATAAGTACAGGTCATAATTGAAATGTATAAATGCCTAGTTAAAGTTACAATAGTTTTGCGCAGTCATTGATGTTAATTATTATCTTGTAAACAATTGTACAGTTATATTTTTCGCAGCTATTCACCCGATTTTTCATCTTAAACACCTGCACTTCTGGCCGCCGTCGCTCCTTTTTTTATCAGTTGAATTTAAATTTTCCTATTCGTAAAGGTTATACCTATTTATTATTATATTTACAAATATATTTATTTTTTATATTCCATTATTACATCATTGCGTCGCGTCGACTCCGGGCTGTTTATTATTATTCTACCATTAAATCGCTCACGCGAACGTCCAAGCTCCCACGGTTCCCATTTACCTTAATAACAACAATATTCGCGTATATATATATATAGTTCGTGTCGTCATCGTTGTTTTTTGTCCGAAACGGGTATTTCTTTCCGTAATAATTATAATCTCGTATTTTTTATTTTTATTATTCTACGATGTATACCTAATCCTAGAAAATACATTATTATTACATTTACCTACCTGCCTGTTTAACCGTTAAAATAACTGAACCACAGTACTCCGACCTACGCGGTCGACAATCGCACAGCTGGTTGGGTCCGCGGTCGTATTATCGTGTTGGTGGTATACAATATTAATTTACATAATCGATCGGTTTTTATCGTAGCGCGTTTTTCCGCAGTTTCGAAACAATACTGTAAAATAAAATGAAAACCGAACGTTTTAAAACGAGCGTTTGTAGACGAGAAATTGTTCGCGATGTCTTATCGTATTCGCTGGATTCGTTATAATACGTATTATGTATATATCTTCGCGCGATCATTACAGAACCTTGCGATGTATGTATATATTATATATACTTCGATGTGCGTGCACTTATTCAAGCCGAACCTACGGCGATTTTGATTTTCGATCGTTGTCGTAATAGTATAGGTATAATATATACAATAATAAAACTGACCGGCCGAATAGAAGCACTATAAATAATTGAACCACCCCGCACCGTTTCCCAGTCATTCTCGTTTCTGGGAGACTTTAATATTCGAATGGTTTTTATTTTCATTTCTGTGGTAAAGACTGTCATAATATGCTTAGGTATTACCTTATTACCTATGGAAACAAATCATTTTTCAATTAATATATTGTATCAGACTTTCATATAAAGATATGAACAGTGGTTAGGTTTTAGATGTAGTAATAAAAATATAAGAAATACTTAAACGATTGTATAATCATAATATTTAGTAGAAAACGCAGTGAATTCGTAATAATTTTTTATACTCTGCGTTTTGTACTAGATAAAAAATATTTTAAATCATTTGTATGTTCAACTTTCTAAAGTATCATGGATGTATACAAGAATCAATTAAAATAGGTTTTCGTGGTTCCACAGATTTTTTTTTATTCTACGCATATACAGTAGCGCCAATACCGAATTAAAATAATATATATCTACAGTATATGATTCACAAATCTATATTTAACACTACCTGCTGTTGAAATATTATAATAATTAAAAATAATTACATTTTAAAAAGAAAAATGTTATTAAGCATATAATATTATAACATTTTGTTTTAAAATAATTAATACTGTCTATGTAAACATGTTCTCTACTCTAAAATATGTTTTCCTGGTATAATAATATCTCATTATAATTTTTTTTTCATGTACATTTTGTATTGTACTGTACACCCACGTATAAATTGAACATTTTAAAAGCTTTAAATTAAGTGTCGCGTAAATTTATAAATCCGTAACGTAACGTAGCAAATTGTATTTTATGAATATTTTAATAATACAACTTTTTACAAAAGTATACACACAACGATCAAGGTCAAAAAAAATTGTCTTGCACGTGCATAACGATATTATATTACAACATAGTTTACCGATGTGCCACAAGTATAAACCTAAGTACTGTCTATCTATAGGCTTTTAATCGTATATTATGCACTTTAATAGAAAACTGTGAACACACTGAACACTGAATACGAGAATATAATATCGAAGACGCCTAGTAATATCATAAGTATAATTGTGACTTATCAGTATTACATTTAAATTACGATTCACGTCAAGTTTTAACCTTATAATACAAAGGGTACACATTCCTAAAGATTTTAAAATTTAATATATTATTATAATATATGTATCCAGCCGTAGTAAAATGCGTAATCTGCTGACATGTTGTTTCTTGCATTATACAGTGATAAATAAAATTGGTACATAATTATTCGTCAAAACTCAAAATGATTTTAATAATTTGATTTCAATATTTTTTTTTTAATTATTCTTTTAATGTTATACCTAAATAAAAAATAACACAATAAATTTTAAATTAAATTAAATTTTTTACTTATTATAAGCATATTATGTATAAAGTATTAATTTAATAACCATAATTAAAATAACTAAAATACTGTACCTAATATTTTTTTTAATTTAAAAATATTAATAAATAAAACCATTAAAATTCCCTGGTTTGTTTGCAGAATCTTAAGGACTCGTCCGAAACACACACAATAGAAAAAAGTGAAAATATAATATAGGTTAAGTTATAAAAGCCAAATATAACTGTAAAAAATCAATATACATGATTGGTTTATAATAATTTATCCATAATTTGAAAGTAGGTACTGTAGTCTATAATATATTGTGTAAGAATTCAATACTAAGCAATATAAAAATAATTTCAATCGACTAATTGATAAAAATGCATTTTTCCGAATATTACAAAACCAGTAAAATAATATTGCGCAAATGAGATGATTTTATAATGTTTTTTCAAAAATAAAAATTAGAAATTTAATTTGGAGGACGATTGCTGGATTGGATTAGCAATTCAATTTCGTTCGAATCGTATTACGCCTCATCCAGCAATCGGGTCGAACGTTACATTAGACGTCTGAATAATGATCGTGCAATGTATCAACGCGTATGATTACAACCTTGAAGTATAAAACATTTTTATTTTTATAAAAATATGTAAGAATTTACATCGACCGGGTAATTTTGTATGGTAACGAGTAGACTAGAATAACGTCGCAAGCGAGATAAACGTGCATCCACCGCATATATACGCTTTATACTACATAATATTATTTTATATATTAACTTAACTGAGTTCTATTCAATATGATGCGGTTGACTGTATGTTACGCAGTATAGTGAGCTCTATACTCATTATTTATTTACGAATTAGTTCACCTCTGTTCGTATAGCAATCATTAATAATAATAATAATATTTCTCTTTATTGTTCTCTAATGTTTGTCACTCGCGCGCGCGCGCGCGCTTTTACAAGTACAGAGATGCGTGTTGTCGCTGTTTCACGACTCGATGGTAAAAAAAAAACATGAAAAAAATCATAGTAATATATTGTTCACGGTATGTAGGTCCGCCTGCACCGCAGCCGCTTAATGTCTGATGATTTAAAAACGCATTATATTCCCAAAGAATGTTAAACGGTTCAGCGCGATAGTAATATATTCGAAAGAAAGGTTTAGGGCATAATCGTATAATAATAATAGAGGTACTTTTTTATGTTTACGGAATTCTTAATATTCCGTACATATTTATTTACGTTTATTATTCGATAGTACACACGTCAGTATGACCCCGGTGTATATATTGTGCGACAATGTGTCGCCATGACTTTGGTCCACATCGAACAACGTGACCTGCGTTGTCGATATATTTACTGTATCTAATTCGAAGGCTAAATAGTAAGTAAAGTATAGAACATGTCGCCCCCCCTCTACTTTCGTCAGGTTTAAGGATTTAAAAATTATATTTTTCTACAAAATATTTTTAGGCTTTATACAATAATAATACACTGCAAGGTAGTGGTGATTTTTATTATCAAAGAAAAATCATAAGAACAATAAAAGTTTTTGAAAATATAATTTACATAATTTTAAATAAATATAAAAAACGTTTTTCGATAAATAATCATCCTATATGTTGATGCAATTTTAGAATTATTATATTTTCACTTATTACTTTTTTTATTCTGTTTAAATGAAATTTATAAAATTATAACTTGTTATAATAAAATACTAGTGTCTAGTTGGATCTTACGCAAATTAAAAAATTAACATCGAGTTAAAGTTAATGTATATTATGCTAATCCAATTAGCGTGCCTACACATACATAATACGTCACGTAGTAACTACAGAGTAAAAAAAGCGAATTTTACAGGGAAAGTCCTTTCGTATCCCCAAGGGACCTGAAGATTGACTCTTTAGGGTATTGCCGTATATTTTTACAGTTTTACCCATAGCAATAATGCTTAAAGGAAGCCAAATCGTTTTTTCCTGTTATTTTAAAAAGCAAGTTAATATAACTCTCGTTTTTAAATATATGCATCAAAATGTTGCATTTTATTAATTAATGTTAGAGCTATAAATTTAATACATTTGAAAACTTTGAACATAACAGGAAAACATTAAAAATCGGAAATATATGTACATGCAAAACAATTTTTTTTCTATAATATAATAATAATTTAAAAATAACATTGTTAATAAGAGTTTGGTAAGATTATATTTGTCGTTATTTGTACTTATTTGTACTATTGTATTTTTTTAAATATTGTTCGGTGTATAAAGGTGAAAATCAATGAATGAGTTACGTAATATTTTTTTTCATACACAAATGTTATTTGCTACACCAATCTAAAATTGTTAAAAAATACTTTCAATTGCAAAAACTAATTTTCCTAACAGCACTGTGCTTATTGCAAAATATCATAAGGCATGAACGCTTATGCCCAGTATAGTATATACACTTAACTAATACTCTTCGAAACCAGACTAAATTGAATATGTAGTTATTATTAGAACGACTGGTAATCTCAACGATTTTAGCTTAAGATTTATAATAGTTATGACTAGGGTGCGGATTTATATGTATTATAAATTCAAAAATATGTACATATATATGTATTTATTTTTATCCAAAAATGCAATTAAAAATACAAAATATGTAAAAAAAAAAAATGTTTTTATTCTAGAAAAAAAATTATAAAATAAGTGTATAGGTACGTAATTATAAATTAAACAACACTATATTAGATTATTATTTTATTAACATTAATTATGAATATATTCAAATTAAGTAATTATTCATTGGAGTTATGACATTCTTTATCGTCAACAAAACAATTGACAATCATATACTTTTTGAGGTTGTCAAAAGTAAATCGACGTCAATTAGGATACAATATATTTTTTACGTCAACAGAAGTTACAGGAGCAAATTTAAAAGACCCTAAATCAGTAAGACTAAATTCAAAAGAAGTTTGCGTACCGCGAGGTTAGTTTAGTTTTATTATCGCGTGGTGTGGACTATGGAGAGTTGAAACTCACGATTATTATTAGCACACATATACGGACTGGAAAAGAAAAAACACATAATATAAATGGGCGATAAAGTACTAATTTTGTAAATAGCTGAATATTTAACAAAAATATGTAATATAAGTAAATTATGTAAAAATATGTAATATCAACCATAGCTTAAAATAATCAGATAGTCCTTTAATATATTTCTATAAAGGAATCATTCGAATATTATCATTCGCGACAAATATGTAAATACATACAAATCCGCACCCTAGTTATAATATAAAAATTGTTTAAAAATTTCAAATACACTCATTACAACTACTTTTAATAAAGCTACCACCCAAATTTTAACTGTCTTTTTAACATTTTCTGATTATCTAGCCGGTTGATAAATGTCAAATCTCAAAACAAATGAAAGCTTTAATTTTAGTTTGTCTTATTGAATTTCAAGATGAGCTTATTGAAAGAAATATAGTCAAGAGTGTGGAAAAGTTGTGGTTTGTTTTAATAATTAAAGTTTTGAAAATAAACGACTTAATACCCGGATTTGTAAGATACCAAAATGATTGAGAAGACTACACAGCTACAATTATTATTTTATATTTTTATGTCTGATATCAGTGATTAGGATAACATACGATAGAATAAAACAGCTGTCCTTTTTTTTTTTTTAAAAAAACATCATTTAAGCAACATTTTATACATTTGTGTATTTATTAGTAGTGCCTATACTCATTTAATGGATATCGCAAGTTAAAATCAGCTGCATGTATACACAATTGCATATTAAGATAGTATGCAAAATTAAATCACAATGAAGCAATGTACCTATAATTAGTTTAAAATTACATTATAGAATATCATGTTTTTCGATTACTAATCAATTTGAAGAATCGTATTAAAAAACGATGTACTTTACAAATTAAATTACGCTATTGTTTAAATGAAACACATTAGGTAATTGCACCATTTCGAGCAGTAATTAATTTTGCCCGTTGTACCGTTTAATAATGTAGGAAAAGGTAAAATGTAGTCAATGTAGGATCTCACGCGGGTCAATAGTAATTATAACTTACCATTGACTAAAATGTCTGAACAATTAATTTTATATTCTCACGATATTCCTATTTCGCAATATGAAAGTAGAGAATTTACTTTAAATTATAATAGTATAAATATTAATTTTTCAATGTTATAGATATCGAAGTTTTTAAACACATTTGTTAGTAAGCTATTTACAATATTGTTGTAAAATTACATTAATTATAGTATAACATAATATCATGGGGTATTAAGATTTGATATACCTTTGAATATCATCTAAAAAATGTGTATTATTTAAGAACTACTATGCAATCTATACTATTTTAATTGGTTATAACTTATAATGTTTGTTTGAAGTCTTGAAAAATGCCAAAAATAAAATTAAACAGCTAAATAATAGATATAACAATAAAAACGAACAATTCTAATATTCTATTGAAATTTAAAACCAATCATCGTTTTTAAGATGCCCTTTCACGAGGTATTATCTATTTCGTGGTTGATGAAATAATTTTTTATGCACACACACATATAATATTACGTCTATAGTTATTTGAGTTTTAAATAACGTATAGGTGATTGTAATATACTGTGAAATTTTTCGATTTTTTTTAATCAATGTTGTTTTGTCAATCGAATATTGTTCGTGAGCTATAAAATGATTTCTATGTACGTTTTTATTAAAAAATATTACGTCGTAGCGGTATCAATTATATTAGGTATATATCTAAGTTATTAAAAATGTGATTATTTTATTACCTCGAGTAATATTTAGAAATTAAACGTTATTGTTTTATTATTGTTTTCTCGATATAGTGTCGTATAATAAAATATTAGCTAAGATCACACACTGAAACGAACAATTATAATATATTTTAAGCATAATATGCATATAAATCATTACACGTAACATCTGTAGTGTCTACAAATTATGCGGATGACTGAGTGTGTAAACTTAATCTTGTTATTAATGTCAGATGTTAAAAAAAATAGTTCGGTAAATTACAAACAAATATATATTATTACATTATTATGTAAATATATATATTATTCGGATAAAATCTCACGTAGTTTAAACTATGATGTAAGAGTAAACTCATATATGTATATATATTTCCTATTAAAAAAAAAAAAAGTCCTATTACTTTATATTTTATAATATATAGTATAGTATTTCTGTAGCGTTTACTGTGATTCAAATTAAATAACATTCAATTACTTTAATAGTTTTTCTTCTTTAATAAGGTATCGTTTCCGAAGAAAAAAAACTGTTTCTTTATTATCATTTTTACAGTGCGTCGCATAATAGATATACCTACCTCCCGTGGTATTTTATTATATCGCCATTAAAATATATTATATCGGATATTTATATTCTGTAATACTATTTAATAAGCAATTTTACCTATATGCATTATTATATATTATTATGGTTACGTGTATTGATATAAGAGGATCGGGTTTTAGAATGCTGCGGTAACTGTCGACATCACGAATATTACAAGAAACAGAGTTCAACGACAGTCTGCATGCTTTTTCAGTAATCTAATATTGTAGGTATCGTCGGAATGTATGTACGTTTCATTACCTCGACAATATTAATATATTATGTGGGTAGAAGGTAGGTATTTTATGTTGTTTTAAGAATTAAAAATGTAAATTCTTAATTAATAAACTATTTCACGATAACTTTAACGACGTTACGTATTAGTTGACAAAAAATAAATTTTCACATTATTCTTTTTCAAATTTTAGATACATAAAACATAATATAATATAGGTACAACAAATTTAAATATTGTATTTTCATTATAATCCATTTTATTAATTTGATAACAAATTCGACGTTTGATTTCGTTCCCACTACTTGCCGACTTGTAACTATTGTAATACAGTAATCTACTAATACATACCTAGTAGATACTTGGTACATATCATATATATTCTATCATTGAATACGGTTTGAAAAACCCCATAAGCAAGCGCGCATGGTCTTATATCGGTCTTGAACCCTTTCTAATTTGAGTGTACAGTATTATAAATTACGATTACCTATGTATTTTCTCAGTTCTCGACAACAAATATACTCATTACGCCCATGTATATATTTTAATCCATGGGGGTCAAGGAATCTTCATCTACTTGCGGTTGGAATGTACGTTACCGCGGTTAGTAGGTCCTCTAGCTACAATCGACAAATGTATTATATATGTATATTAATATTAAATATGAGTGTGTGTGCATATGGTTGAATTCAATGGCTGAAAATCTGTTTTTATATTTTTAAGTGGTTCGGCACCAACAATGAACCACTCAACAACAGTTGGAGGACGGCACGCCTGCTGCAAGTAGTCATATACAACAGTTGTTCACCTGCTGCAGGATGATAGACTTTCGCCCAAAATATGTTAACCATTAAATTGAAACAATAAGAATAATGCAATAATGAAAAAAACTAAAAGACACTTCAATAAGTATATATATGTGTGTGTGTGTGTGTGTGTGTGTGTGTGCGCGCGCGCGCCACTACCCACAGTACAAGCCTATCACATTTTATTTTTGATAATTTTATGTAAGTATATCGTGCATATATAGTGTTTATTATAATAATTATGATATACTATACTCTATTCGAATTTCGATTCATATTTTGTTTTAAACGTTCCCAGGGTAAGTCTTTACCTATTTAAAGTCACGAAATTATTATGCGCAAATATTAATCTTTCAACGTTCATTATTTTATAAACGTATACATTTTAAATAGTGTTTTAATCGTGGGACTATTTTTTGTATTATTAACGGTAATAATAACACCAACAACTAGATAAAACAAATCAAATCCTCAAGTCTTACCTATCTACTGCTGTATAGTACAGAGCAAAATAGGCTGGTCGATTTTCAAAATGTATAACGGTGCAGTACCGCGGTGACATAACTATACAGCATATTTAGTACACATATACACTTAACGTGAGAAACGTCGTCTCCTTTTTAGTATTATACATTTATTTTTATTTTCGTCGCGTTTGCTTTTTTTTTAGCATATGAAAAAATCCCACTTTATAATGTACCCATGCGGCCATGCTATCACATTATTTCTGCGTATATTTTATATGCAGTGCTTCGAATCGTATACAAGACAAACACGTATGATAATGCGCGCTTTTGTGTCTTACGATTTATGCGTTTTGTTAATTTTGTTTTCCCTCCTTTATACGGAAATACAATAGGCACTATACGACATATTAGATGCGTCATGCTATAATAAATAGACGTTCGTCGCGTGCGGTGTGCTCAATATCGACGGATCATCGTCGGCGGCGTTTACTGCTGCAGCATCTACTGTTTATACGCGTAGTAAATGGGCTGGACACTTGTGTACACATATACACGTGAGAGAAATCCCATTTAAAAATCCAAAACACAATTTTATAAGACTCTGGTGAGCCGTTTTTTATTGGCTTTCTACGATGTATGTATAATGTACTCGCGGTCGTATATTTTAACGGCCGTTTATACGCTGTACATCGTCTGCAACAGTAAATACAACGCTTTCGTCAGCGACTCGACAATAGTCATTGACGTTTGCAATATTGTACTTGAATAGCACACGTATATAGGTACCGACAACCTACGCATACTTCAAGCGTATATACCTACCAATGAAACGAACTAGATGAAATTTAAATAAAATCGTCCGCTAAAGCACAATAATAATATATGTATTAAATTATCGTAACGGAGCGCTTTAGTCAACGTCGCGATGAGCACCTATTTGTACATAATTAGTATATTTATATATTACATACTATATGTATACTATATATATACTAGCTTAACCCCGAACACTTCATTGCCCTTACAAAATGTATCCGTGTTAAATCTGGTTGCCTAATCCTATAACATTTGGTGTGAGGATTAATAATATTTTTGGTTTGGCGTATAGATGGTATTTCCGACATATCGACTTAACATAACTGTTTCGTCCAGTGTGCATTTTTTCTATTGATTAACCGATTATGTATCATTCGTTAAAAATAATAAATTTATTTTACGTTATTAATCGGAATAAAAACTATCCCATTTTATGATGGAGACCAAATTATACACATTAATCATAATTTCATCAAAATCGGTCAAAATAGTTTCGGAGTGCATGGCGAACATACCCATCGTACACCAAATTTGTATGTATAAAGATATATTTACGCTGGATAATAATGTGCGATTAACTCACATATATATATTGTATTTTATTTAAACCTTTAATATTATCCTGTCTATCCTACAAAGGTTAAACTTATTTTTTCTTCGTAATATATTATAATATTAATGATTTAGTGGTCCTCGCGGACATCATATTTTCTGTGAACATAATATATATGATGTACATAACCTATATGAATTATCGATTACACGTTCGCCATACATACGATATCATTATTCATTATTGTACATCGAATAATATATATGGGAGTTCCCCGAGTGCGTCCTGAAATTACATTTTTTTTTTAATGTTCCGAGTGCGTCCGAAATAAAGTAACACCCGAGTGCGTCCCCCAAAAAAGGTTATATTTTTTAGTATATTTAGAGTTACCCTGGATGGATGCACCACGAGGAAATGAACTGGCTTACACCCCAAAAATACTTTATGATTCTTATTCATGACCCACCGTTTCCAATGCTTCACAATCATAGCTGTAAAAAATAAGTGTCAATAAAGTATTATAGTTGTAGATTTGAACCACAATATTTGATCGTCAAATCTGAATCTTAAATAAGTATCTATAGCTGTGGACTGAGAACACACTTGGGCTATAAAAAAGGTAAAAATTAAAAACGGAACAAACTCAGGATACAACTTAATATCTACTTCTAAATTATATTTGGTATGTTCATACCAAATATGGGCATTATTCCAACAGGTAGTTAGTCCTCAATAGGGCAGTATATGGTATATGGTATACTAAAAGTGCAGTTGACTTAATTAATAGTTAGAATAAAATAAACATATAATTTCAATCACATCATCTCTATATATTATATTATTATAGTATAAAAAATATTAAATGGTATTTGTTGATTTTCAAAATAATAACCTTATACGCCCTTTTACTAAAGTAAACCTTAATATATAAGATCAGATAATATAGAATTTATTACATACGCCTACGCATAATTTTACTGTTCGATTCTAAGTATGTTGGCCCATAAGTAAAAATTATTTAAATTCTAAACAGCTTTGCTTTGACCTGGTTAAACTTATTTTTAATTTACATATTTTCATTTTGTGCGTTTATTTATAGTTTTGTTATCAGGTTTTATACAGTAATCTGTATATTCTACATATTTTAATAAATTCCATCATAAAAAGTGAAATACTTTTATAAACATTTTGGCGTACAAATATTTAATATTGAACAAAAAGTTTTTAATTTTAAATAAGAGTTGCAAAGTGAAAAAGTCACATTTTTAGTATAAGATTTTTATGAGAATATGTTGCTTCTGTTAAGCTATATCCCATTTTACGAGCA
Source organism: Rhopalosiphum maidis (assembly GCF_003676215.2). NCBI lineage: Eukaryota > Metazoa > Arthropoda > Insecta > Hemiptera > Aphididae > Rhopalosiphum > Rhopalosiphum maidis. Next base: position 1,013,526 of record NC_040878.1, on the reverse strand, counting down.
GTCATCACGTGTTAATCCAAACACATTTATTCAAAGGTCAGAATTAATAATAGACCATTATATATTACTATGTATTATATTCTGTTCTAAACGATGAAAACAATTTTTTTTTAAACCGATCGCATACATAATATACTTTTATGGTGAACCTTGACCCGTCTGAACGGTTTGCTGTATAATCGATTGGTTTTAAAAATCTGCGTCATTCGATCACTGATTATAAAAATATAGAACAAAATACTTATGAACACACTACGCGCACACACCCACACACACGTATTATATAAATATATATACAATATATGTATCAACTCACAAGTTAATCTAAATAACATTACACAGCCAGAGGGTAATAATAACTAATAATATAGATTAGTATATATAGATATTGTCGTTTGCGCATCGTGTATATATATTTTAATGCACATGCTGCCGTCCACGTACATATTACGTATGATATGTTTATATTTAATGTAATATAATATTATAAAAATATATAATAGGTACTATAGGTAGTATTATATAGGTACGTTGCTTTTTCCGTGTAGACTTTAGAGACAACCGAAGATTGATATATTACATATATATGGGAGTAAACAGCAGTACGCTGTGGTTTATTTTATAAGTGCTCTTGCCCCGCGTGATTTGAATCGTCGACATGAGTACAAACATTCACCACCTGGAGTATTGAATTTTCCGATCTATATACACACTCGTATACCATACATTTTTTGCAATCGGTTTTCAGTGCCAAATGGTGGTCAGGGGGGTGATCAAGGTGTGTACTTACAACCCCTAACAATTTTCATCCATAACTAGCCTATAATAGAGGTTAAAACCTCCATTAATACTTACCACTTGTAAGTTACCAGTACATATTATTTCCTACCTAGTCTATATAGTATATACTTTTTTTTCATTGACCATCACGCTTCAACATCATGTTATAATAATAAAATAATGTATCAAGTTAAAAATTTGTTTTCAATTTATTTTATTTATAATGTCTGGATAAACTTGTATAAACTTTTGTATTTAAAAAAATTTTATATTTTGTTACATGGGCGTAGTGAGGGTGGGGCAAGGGGGACAAGTGCCCTCCCCTTGCATTTCAAACTATAAATTATAATTCTTACACCTTATAAATTGAGTTTTAATGATTTAAAATTGGCTATGTCACTGCCCCCACCCTGATTGAAATTCTAGCTACGCCCATGTTTTGTTAGTTGCTTCAGAATTTTGTAAAGATTATCTGATAATTATTTGCTTTTCGTATTTCGATTTCGTGTTGACGTTATTCTGTTAAAATGTATTTTATTTTATAGTAAGTTGAATTACACAATATATATTGGGAGATCTTCTTTAGTCATTAAAGACCGAGAGTTAACTTTGTATGGCCGATTCTTAATCTATTTAATATACTGACTCGTATTTTCTACATTTGTTATTTTTGAGTCATTTGTCTGTTGTTTTTTTCATTTCTCTTAGTTTTTGATTCAGTTTTGTCACTATTTTCATTTTTTTTATTCTTATCCATAGATATATGTAGGTATTTGTAATTTTTTCTAGTTAATTTGTGCAATTTATTTAGATTTTTTGTCATGTATATTGTAACAGTTGTATACATGGTTTGCATTTATTCCTGTTTCACTTGTGTATATAATATAACTATATTTAATTTCAAGAATAAAATGCTTTAATAAAAATATGGGAATTTTCTTTTAACAATAATTAAACTGGACGATGGAAATTGGCCTAGTAAAATGTTTGCACCCTCTCATATTACACTGAAATGGGGCCCCTCTTAGATTAGATCTACAAGTAATCTACACGGCCGCGGACCAGCGAGTTTATCGATCATCGTTTGTGTTGCCGCGTCCCGCGCAGCATTCGCGTCTGAGCAATAATAATTATCGAAATGCTGCCGTCGATATAAAATAATTCTATATTAGAAATCACATACGCTGTCGTTTTGCTTTCCGTTTACGTTATTATAATAATTTACGGCATACGCCTAACATGCAAAGGTGTTCCTATACATACGTTTATTATAATAATATATTATATTATACAGTGGCGCTCACATTATAATTATTGTATCGAATACGAACCGAACGATTGCTGGTTAATTTTACACACACATACGCGCGCGCGAAAATTTTCTTAAACGATGAGTCGGAGACTTTGTAGTATACTACACAGATAAATGCCGATATTAAACGCGCATAAATTGCGATCCGTGTGAAATTTCGCGTGATAGAACTAAGCCGCGGAAACCATGTGGCTACACGAATATTATTGCTCAATACCACCCATGGTACAAGTTTAAACGCTTTTTCTCTGACCAATCACGGATTTGTGGGTTCTAGGACATAAGTATTATAATATTATACAGAACTCAATGTTTGCGCAGTGAAACGAAAGATCGATGGTAAACGATATTTTCTGGCGCGAAATATAACCATATAGGTATAGATATATCTACTCTATAATGTTCACGCACATGCGTTATGTGTCACGTAAGAGTGTTTAAGACGTCAAAATAAAGATGTTAAAAAATTATAATATTAATAAATTACTTGTTCGAAATTTGATTTTTATAAATCGAAAAACTTTAAATAATATTCATCTTCGAAATATGAAATTAAAAATGTATGTTGTCATATGAAACAGCAACAAACTTTAAAATAAATTGAATTATTTTCAAAAAATGTTATTTTTTTATGGCTTGAAATTATATGGAGAAAATATTTTTACAAAGCTAATGTTTTCTGAAATAATGAGTGTCTTATTACGTTAAATAGATTACCCCGTTTAGGTAGGCGTACATTTCTGTTGACTTGCATTTTTAATAGCCCAAAGACCTTTGATTTTCACATCATTAAACTCTTATACGATGAATTTTATATTTCTTCATATACACCTTTATGTGTGTGTATTGTGCATTTGTGCGGTTGCAAGACTTTGATCGCGCTTATACCATGAACCGCGGTTGTTAATTATATCACGGTACCATTTGTCAGGAAACGCGGACAATATAACCAGTAAGGTTAGAGTAGCTGGCCGACACATACCTAATATAATTATTATTGTATGCGTATTGAGAGAGTGTATCATTAGTCGCCTCGGATGAATCAAAGCATAATATACGCACGCAATTACGCATATGTAATCGATACACAATAGAATAAAACTTTCTTCGTACATAATACATATGTTGTATGCATTTCCCAGAGATTATTTCATAGCCAAGTTAATTTTATTATATGAATACGCGTACTGTAGTATATATGTACAAAACGGTAGTCATTATTAATAAACGAGAGTCGAATCAAACAAACTCTCGACTAATGGACTTTTATCATGATCATTATTTATAATAATAATATTATGTACGTTTTATATAGAGCACACAATGCGTGTTTCATGACTCGTAAATAGTCATGCCATAACCAATTGATTTCAAAACACTTTTCCGGCGCGATATGATATCGATATGTTTACTACGAACCAGTAAGACGTTTTCCTAATAAGAGGAATAATAATAATAAGCTTTTTGTAGAATGTAACGGTTAATTTATTTTATGTTTCACCTGCATTATACGCGCTTAACACTGCAAATATATATTTTGTCTATCAAATGCAAATCATTAACTATCTATTATGAAAAACCAATGGTGTTGTCTATATAGATAAAACAAAATGTTTATTTTATATTTTTATCGTTAAACATTATTGTATCTTGTACTTTTTATAATACTATAGCATATAAATAATTAAAGGGTATATAAAAAAATGTAACGTGAGTATCCATCTGCCACTCACATCCGCTTTTTTATTTTAGGCCCGTCTAGACCTTACAATGATACATGCTGTGCCATTATGAACAATATTGTCATTTACACCAATAAACGATTATTGTTGAAAATCTGTATTGATCTAATTTCCTTCAAATTTAACATTTTACTATCTGAGGATTAATTTATGTCTATAATCTCATCAGTGCCACTATCAACTAAATTCAATTCAATATATTATATTTATTATCATAAATCGCTATTGTGAATGACGCTCTATAATGTTTACCGGGCGATTTCTAATCGAACGATGCGTGTCATAAACTAATCATTTTTTTTTATGTTTGGTCGTGTGTACACGTGTTTAATTTACTTGTAAATAACAATCTATACCTGTGGTTTGAGGAATAGACGAAATCGATTATGTTATGTTTGAGAATTGGGTACCAGGTGTAGTATTTACAATCATTTAGGTTTTCTGAATAGACATTTGAGTATAACAAATGAAAAAATTCACCAGCTATACATTCATAAGAATTTCATCATTTCGTCAAATGTTAAAAATTGTGTGCATTTATATTATAGATAATAATGTAGTATATTTCATGTTTAATCCAACAAAAATTGGTTTCGGTTGATGGAAATGAAAAATATATAATTGTATGTGAACAAGCAGCCACGGCTGACAAGGATTTGATTTAAAACAAAGTAATTATATATCTCTTAATAATAAGAAATTCCTCATCAATAAATACCTATATAATTATATTACTTATTGTTGAAGCTCAAGTCTGTATCCAAGTAATAATTCTAAAATAATGACGTTTTTCAAAATTGTTTTATAGAAAATAAACGTGTACCTACTTCACCGGACTTGTGAACAGTTCGAACAATCATGACTTTCTATGTATAACATTCATTTGTTATGAATAATTTCTATTAGTGTTTACACCAGTCTTCGCGTTTTAACTTTGTTAAAACAGTTTCGCTTTTGTTTTTAATTGTAACCGTTTTATTTTAATACTGTTTTCACAAAAATAATAATTACAACTTATCATTATATGTATTTTAAATATTTTGTGTTGTGTAATATTATTGTTTTGTTGTTAATCGTTTTAAGGTGTGAAAAATTCCAAGGTTTTGTTTTTTGCTTCATTTTTTACCAAATTTATAGTCAAAAAATTACTTAACTATTTTATATGTACTCGTATAAAGAATAAGTATCATTTACTTGTATATTTTATAATTTTCAATCATTATAATCTAATTAATAATTGTTTTAATTGTTTTCACTTCAGTACTTGCAATTGTATATCACACAAAAGCGTATTTATATACTATAGTTAATATATTATAGAGGTATCATACTATAAATCAGTATATTATGTTGAAATTGATATTACTGAAAAAACCAATCAATCTTCGCAGTTGTGTATTACTATAACTTATAATACGCACTCTATAGCAGTTATATTTCAAAATAATGTAACATTGCGTTATCGGATTTACGTGTGATTAATTGATCATAATAATTTTTCGTCGTTTAAAAGTGTAATATAGGTGCATATCGCTTCATACAGGTGACTGAATTAAATTATGCCTAGCCGAGTCTGCGCATTTTATTTTTTTTTCGTCTTTACGTGAGACGGCGTGTATATATCGAAAAGATAATTGTTCGAAGTGTGTGTTAAGATAAACCGTTAATCCGTCTTAATTTTCAGTCATTAAAACCTTCACATTTATCGGTAAATTCACATAATAGCCCGCTGTAAACAAAGCGACGTGAACGGTTAATATAATTATTATAAATCTCTCTGGTTATACGTACGCATGCACCTACGGTGCCAAAACCGATAGAAAGCGAAAGGTCCACTACCGCAGGGCCCACGGGCTACCATACATCAATAAAGTATACCTATATACCATAGTGCCCGCGGTTCAGATCATACTGCAGATGTGTTAAAACGTTCAAAACCTGTTTTTTCCGTTATATCAAGAAATTTCAAAAACTTTTAATCTGCAGTCGCTCCCGCTATATTGTACACACTGCACATATAGGTATAATACCATACATAATATGTGATGGTCATGAACATTCAAGTGAAATTTTTATTTTATTTAGCTTTTTATCATTTATTAAATACGACAAAAAATTAAAATAATAAATCAACCACACAATATGCAGTAAGTATTCAAAAATAAATATAATAATATTCAATAGGTACTTATTTCGATAGACCATTTTATAAAACTATGTCATTGTGTATACTCTAACCCATCAATATACAATCGTCTGTAAGTTAATAAAGTTTTGAGGTTGTATGCGTTTATCTTTTTTTATAAAATATACATTATGTATTTTGTATGGTGATTTACATTGATTTTATTGATAGGAAACTAGGAAGCATAGAACAAAATTAATCTATGTATGTATACTGTATATCGCTATTAAAAAAATACTAATTTCTCAAAAGTAATTTTGTGTAGAAATATCTAGAGATTTAAATAAAAATATCAACATTATTTTATATTATTTTAGTTTGAAATGTATACGATATGTCATAGGTATGTAGCTCAAAAAATCAAATCTTAAAATATTTATTAAATTTATTTTTATACTGTGTATACTTGTTATTACGTATTATATAATTTAAAATCTAATAGTCAGTATATTTTCAGTTTTTATAGAATACGATATCGATAGCTTCAACATCCGAACCGTAATATATAAGTATAATAATAAGTAATAACCATTGCACGCGGATCGTTGGCGGGATCATTATTTATTTACCGTATAGCGAGTAGTGAAAATCACTATACTTGAAATATTATACACAAGTCATATAATTAATGCGTGTGCGATATGCAGTATACACGCGTTTAAAATATAAATGTATAAAAATGTAAGTGCACCGCTGGGTAACGGTAGGTACCTACGTGGCGGACAGTCGAATCGAAGTGAAATACCCAAAATGCCTTTGGGCGCCGCGGCAGCAACGCTCACCTCTGGGGCGCGATGTATCTATACGCACTTTCTTTTTCAAGTTCATGATTACCGGGTGAAAGAGAGAGTGGTCTTTTTTGGGTAGTTATACCGGCTGTACAGCGTTCTATCGACTACTGCAATGAATGGATAATTTTTTTTAGTTTCATCTTTATCGACCTCCTCGTCGCGGTCGTCATATTATTATTACCATAATTATCCTGACATTGGTGGCCCCTCAGTGTTGTAGTAGTACAGATGTAAATAGGAAAAGAAAAATGCATAAACGGTCCACGACGGACGATAGCGATGGCGCAATAACACACACGCCTCTCAAACGTACACACACGCCTGCTGCTGCTATATATATATATATATATTATATTATAGATTGTTATTCTCATCTGGTCACACGTTAAATGATAATTAAGGTATTATTAGTTATTATTACATAGCGATACTATTGAAACGTACCAACACAAATATAAATCGTAAGATAATAGTCACCAAACAACGTGGATAACAAATACAATATACATCAACTATTAATATTATTATATTTATTAATTAATTTTTAAAAATACGGGATGCTGCCCAAAATTATAAACATTACATTACAAATATAACTTTTAATTATATACAATAATTCAATAACGCATACAAGTAAACAATATAAGTGTAACAAATTAATAATTTATGATCACATACTACAGTATAAACAGGTAGATTAATTCATACAAAATGATGAATCTTTAATGGAAATCTACATCATTCTAACAAAAGGGGTCTCGAAACACCTAATCGGGACTTCTTAGCCTCAACCCTTCTATTAGCCAGAGAAAATCCAAGGGACTGAAGGACTTGAAGATACTGTCGTGAGGCAAATCCTCAATCTTCAGTGCAAAAACCGGGAAAATTTAAGAACTATTGCTGCACACGCTCTATTTGTTTACTCGAAAATTTTTTATTATTGTATTCGGTGAAATTTTCATCGAAACTCAATCCCCCCTCCAATCGGTTCACAACTTGGCTGTGTAGATTTTACTTTTATTGCATTTGAACACTCGTCGTGTATAACATATATGCAAACACGTTCCAATTATACCCACAGTTGCATTTATATAATAGTATATGTTTATGTCGATAATACGGTATATAATATAATATTATTAAATTGTGTGATTCCGGAGAAAAATATACGTAGTGTTATTAATGATCCAAAAGTTTCTCTTAGATTTGGCGATGTTATCGTGATATAATATCATAGTGTACCGAACAAAAACTTCTCGTGACTATATCGCGCGTATTATCCATACACAAATCTATATGAATGTAGTATATACAATATATTATGCTGTACGAGTGCGAGTAACAGTGAAAATTGTGTGCACGTATACAAGGAGCTTGTCGAAGAATCGGTCAAACGAGAGGTGTTTTCGACACAAAGACTTCCGCGTGTACGTTTTTTTAAAAAAAATATGTTTTGTTAGGTTACCACTAGTATACAAAAAGCATGTCATTAAGAATATATATATACTTATCACACGTAACTTATTAAGTTGTATAGGTCAATTATAACGACTCGTATACTAATGAAAAGATTAGATAACCAAGTTTATTTTAAGTTATCTTTCGATTAGTATATGGGTAATTTACCTGCGGCTAACGATTGCCGAGCTTTACAAATTTGTAATCGGACGAAGACTTTTGAAACACTCTGTACATTATACTTAAACGTAAATACTATATAGGTATAGTTATTGAATATTCGAATTTATTATTTTTCCGTGTACGAATCATTAACATAAGTTGATTATCTTGTAATTTTTTGCTCGGTTCTAAAATATCACTAACTTTGATATTTAACATCTTAAAAATTGATTTTCCACCTACAGATTAAAAGTAATTACTACCTAATTTATATTCGAGGGGAGCAAGTTTTTATGCCACGAATTTCTATTTTATTTATTTTTATATTTATACAGTTTTTGTCAAAAAGGTCTGGTTGATAATATAATTAATTATGTACGTGGAAAAAAAATATATAAATATATATGTAATTAGATAAATATAAAGTTATAAATGCTAAGTCGGTATAATAATTAAATATATCTTTACATTTATTATTCCATTAAATAAATTAATGTCGTACTTTCGTACTTCACTTTAATCAACCAATCTTATGTGAGTACTATATAATAATATTATATTAATTATATTTTTAATTTTATATCATCTATTTCAGAATCTGATAAAAGAAAGTAGCAATACAAATTAAGTAAAACCAGCACCTTATCACTGGTTAATAATCAGCAGTCGTCTAATTAATTTTTAGATCATTTTATTTAAGGATTTTTTTTCAGTGTATTTCCGTAAAAACATGTTCAATAACATATTTATACACCATTGCCACATACCTATAAATAGTTGGACATTTTTGCAAAATATAATACATTATGAAGACACTCTCACTCGTGGATTTATAAAAAATTATACGTATTTTACAAAAATCAAACGTGATTTGGTTTGATAACAAATGAAAAAAAAGTAATCGTGCCAATAACACGACTTGTAATTTTATTATCGTTCTCGAAATCTATTTCTTTTATTTAGTCGTGAATATAATATTATAGCGAACGGCATTAAACCTTTACAATAAGATTTTATAAATCATTTTCTTTTTTACGGATAATACACATATTATTATTATAGCGGTGTGGTGCATGGTAGGTAAGTACTATATAAAATTACAGCATAACAACAATGGTTACCGATAAGATTAGAAAAAAAAAAAGCCAATTCTAACAACAACAAATATAATGATAATATATTATAATGTACCGAAAAAACTGTGAAGACCATCGAACAAATATTATAATATGAACATAATGCCGAACACGCGTATTGTATTATACTGCACCGTATTAAAATAATTTATAAATAAGCGCCCATGAGGTAATTTTGTTTTTTTTTTTTTTTTGTAGCCTCGACAGTAAGGTACGTACGGTAAATTTTTTCTATATTCATAGCATAGGTAAACGTCAGCTTCTACCTTCCTAATGGGTACGTACCGCGTCTAATATTTGCGACGGAGCTGAGTGGAAATAACGAACCAATTCGTTTTCAGTCATGGTTCTGTGACACGTCAATATTATTTCATCCCGAATACGACAAATCGTACAAATCGCGTAGATTTTTCGATCTGGCGGTGAAACACGTGCGCAGCACGAGAAAAAGTAAATTTCGAAACCGGTCATCCATATTGGGCCTAACTATTAGTATACCTACACTTTTTTTACGCAATTCGTTTTCTCTGAAAAATAATAATCATCACTAATAGTTATTATAATGAACAGTACTATTATTTATATTATTATATACGTACTACGGTCAACATCAGTTTTTTTAAACGCGTCTGTTTTTCCCATAAAAGGGTGCCCTTCAATCATTTTATATACAGTTGTGTTCTAATTTTTTTTTTCTGCTCCTACTCGCGTTCGTAAACGGGTGCACTAGTCCTTCAAGTCGTACGCCAATTTCGCGTTCTATTGTTTAATTTATAGTTTCTTGCATACGCTTAGTGATGGTCCAAACAATGTTACATATCATATACAACATATACTTATATAGGTACATGGGATATGCCGCTCTCTATTTACCATGGTCCGAATGATATATAAGTATGGACTATGAACACAAAACAAGAGTATTTCTCCTTGACATCGGACACGAACAAATAAGAATTTCAACATTTCGTTTGTAATATTTTTTATTTTATTTGGTCGGAAACATAATAAACTCGAACAATATAATATTCGTTGTCAATCAATATATATTCAATGGGTAGCATTATATTTTGCTCTTATCTCATTATTTAATGCAGCAGCAGTAATAGAATAACTATAAAGGAAACCTCCTAATAGTAGTTTAATCATGGTTATTAATCATCTCTTAAATTAAAATAGAGAATGTATTTAATAACTATTGGTATAATTCAGTTTCTTATAACCATGTACTCTTTTTTTAAACCCCATCTACACGACTAAATACGTTTTAAATTTCAATTACTGCAGCTATTTAATATATCAGCTGCGTGATTTCAAATTATATGTTTTTAAGTGTCTATTTTAAAATCAGCCCGTTTATTATATTACTATTTATTATTAATTAATAATCATATATAATATTATGAATACAACTTTTTGATTTACTGTTATTATTGATAAATAGTATAAGACGAATTTCTTTTAATATAAAATTGTCTTTATTGTTTATTTCAGGTATAAGTAATTGTTTTATCAATTATTGTAATGTGAATTGTATATACATTATACAATATTATAATATAAAATAAGTGGCCAATGCTTTTACACTTTCGTATATTGTATTATATACACTTAACAGTGTAACACGCCTATGAACAAACAATGAAACCTCTAGCTCCAAATAACGTAAAACTCTTGATAATGGACATTCTTTTTGAACTGGTCGATGTTCGCCATAATATTACGGAGGTTTCACTATACAAAAATATACACATACGTATTATAAGCACGAAATCGTAATAGAAGTATTCGTGACCACTATTTACTACAGTATAATATACATATATATATATATACGCCTACACCGTGCCTATTTCTTTTTTATTTACCATTAAAGTAAATCTAGTTTTAACAATGCGATGTCATTATAATGTCCGAGTTTTTATGATTGTATTTTATCTTATATCCAACGGTTTTAAATTTTTTTTATCTTGTCAAATATGCCGAACGGGACAACGGTATATTTTTCACGATTCCCACTAATTAAGTATACCTACCTATACAGGTTAGTCCTCCTCTATAATATAGCTTAAGACGACGTGAACGCACTATTTGTTTACTCTCTCTAACCTACGTGCAACATAGCAAATTCTCGTTCTGCGGATCCGACTTTTTGTTGTTAGCTTTATGACCTATTATCAAATTTAAATATGAGACTATTATCTGTGTTTGTACATCAGCATATTTACCTATAAATTATGATATTATAATTTTTCTATTGTAAATAATAAATATTTTAAATTGCAATAATTGTATAGGTATCAACTCATTGCTTACATAAAAATTAGTTAATGTACAAACGAGTTGTATCTTTTCAACTTTGAATTTGACAATTCGAAATACCTATGATTGGTTCTATTGAATGCGAATTTACTGTGTCGGGCGTCAGAGAAAGAAAACAAATAATATACTGACATTCTCTTAACACTGCAGAAACTATACGCGTAAATACAAGCTGTTTATTTAATGTAGTCAAATATTACTATTGCAACAATAAAAAAAATGTCATTATTATATCAACATATTATATGCATGAACAATACATATTCAGTAAAACCACTTACGGATAAAACGTCAATAGTTATAATCTATAATCTTCGTCAAACGATAATTTCACTATTCTTCGTTAAATTGACGTCCGCGGGACTATAATATAATAAAACGTAAATAGAGACAATATTTTAGTGAAATAAATTAATTACAAAAAAAAAAAAAATGCTGACTTAGGAAAAATTGGAGAAATTTAGAAAATAATGAAGATCACATTTTTTCTTCCATCCCGATTAGCAATGCGATTTTTTCTATTTTTAATTATCATTTCAAACCGGTTGTCGGCACACAGAGACTTCGAATTAAAAACTAGTTCAAATCATTACCTATTCTTTATTATTTATAGAAAAAAAGAGTAATAAAAATATATAGTTGAATCACATTACATTACCTTAAGGTCAATTGTAATTGCAAATAGCAACATTTCGTCAGTGTATGAGTTTTCTGATGTTTATATTATGAGTATTTTATATATTATGTTAGTATGTATTTCGTTGATAATCAAATAACAGACCATACCACATTGATAAAGTAATGAACAGGAATTAATATAATGAAAATGTTGGCTTACTTTATTAACATTTATTTGTACAAATTATATTAAATTTATAACGATGTCACATAATATATTTATAATATATTATATACGTAATTTAAATATAATACAGTAGTGTAATAAAAAATATTGACTGACCTCTAAAGTACAATTGTAACCATTGGAAACTAGATAGCTTGAAACTGGATACATAAATACACGCAAGAGAAATTAGTCTTCATCACCTGAAACAAATAAAGAAATGCTTAATAAAATATTACTGCGTCAATGTTTATATCAATCGGTAAAATAAACTAATGCATAAAGTTTTATTATTATAATTTGTGTATTATAATAGTTTAAACTGTTTTATTAATTGCGTACATATGCATGTATATTATATTTATTGAACTCTGTAATAAAATTATACCTATGGTTAGGTTAGGTTAGAATTTTATCTAAAATATTTGAATTTTTTCCTGTTAAAGTATCAGTGTGTCATTTAACATTTTGAATAAATATTCTATAGATTTCAGTTGTTGTTAAATAAGATAACTTCTACATCAAACAAACCTAATTTTATGACGAGTCAACCTATTGTATAATAGTTGTTTAAATTTGTAAATAATTCTTGATGTTAAAATAACATACGAAACGAATGTCATTTAACCAATACATAATACCACAGTACATTCTAAGTCTAATAACATAAAATACATTCTACGTTTTTGCTTAATAAATTCATTCGTATACGACGTTCGGACTTTGAAGTAATAGGTTTATCGAGGAATAATAATTTAAATTAAGTGCCACCGTAGTGCTATTCCTGGAACGTCCTTGAATATTAAATCGTGCCGATGGTCGTCCGCCATAATATTCTGACAGAATGTAAAGCTCTTTCTTTTTCTGTCGCAATCGCGTATAAAACGCAACACCCTAATACATATTATACATAATACACATTGGTACAATAACAATACACTTCTGCACGAGGAAATTAAGATTGATAACGAGCGGTATCATTGTAATTTAAATGGTTCGTCCAAACGTATAATGTACAAAATATATAGTGATCCACCAAATGTGTATTTACACATACGCGTATTTTAATTTATATGTATCTATTCAAATGCCAAACTTTATAATTCTAATACAATATGAAAACAATAAATTGGGGATTAACATGCTCGGTGAATTGCCCTGTAAATACCCACCTGTCTACCCACCTATTTTACTGGCTATAAACTTATACATTATCATAATGGTCAACAGGGAAACATCAAATAAACACATACCTTTATAGGTTCCGTACAAAACCACAAATTATTTACACATAGTATGTCAGTGGGGATCCGTCGTGTAGACAAGTTTAATATATACTAATTAAGCAGAATTATATATTTTAATATTATGATTTGGTTTTAGACTTTTAAAATAGATGATTTTTATCAACTGAGAGAACACCCAACATCAAGTTGAGTGAATATTGTAAATACATTCTGCATATATTCAGTAAACATTTCTGTTAAGAGGACGTTGTACCATGTGTGCTAATCCTGTAATGGGAATTTTAAAATTTATATTTTGTTTGAAATTTTAACCACTTGCAAAAATCCGTGGTAATATTATTACCTACTATAATAGGTAAATTCACTCCGTCAAAATAATAATAGAATAAAATAAACTCTTCAACGTTATACGTTAAGACGGAGACAAAATATGACGAGTACGACTACGCGTCCTCTTAATATCTCATTAATTCTACTATGAATATATTATTTATCAGATTTTATGTAAAGGGAACCGAATAATAATAAATTGTTTTCACAAATAAATTATAACATTACATTATTACAAGTATAACATGTTTTAAGATGAACACTTATTCAAAAATAAATTGATTTAATTTGAAATTATTGTGTAAAATAAAAATTACTATTCAATACAAATCACGTACATATTAAAAACTATTTTAAGTAATATGTAAAATTATGTAAAACGAAAATAAAATTGTTTTATTCAGAAACTCTTAAAAACTATATAAATTATTATTCACGGGTACGTTTATATTGATAACCATTTAATTGTCTAAAAACGTGTGTTGTACCAAACTCAATATTAGGTATGCGGTTTACGTGGATTTGTGTTATAATATTATAATTCAGTTGAATCACATTTTAATTTAAACTTATGTATAATAAAATATATTTTATATTAATTATACATATTTATTATTTTTATAACCGTATATGATTAACAACGTCACTGTATACCATATGGGCTGAAACGTATGTGTTTTAAACTGTTCAACTGTGTAACGCGTGAATATAATGCTATGTTGTTGCAGATGTGCCCCCAATGAAGATGCATCGAAGGACAAAATATAATATTTTAGCACTATGTAAAACAAAATGTTATGCCTTCTTCCCCAAAAAAGAAGATCAATCATTACACATTTTATTTTTATAATATAATATGTATAACTATTTAAAAAGATGATATCTATGATGAATTATATGTATCGTAATTAATTCTACAATAATGTGTGCGTGTTGTTGTTTTTTGTCTATCATAATCTTTTAGAGCACTAAAATTGCTTCAATTTTCAGCTTATTTAAAAACGAATGGTTTCAGTTGGAGATTCTCATCTAATTTTAGAGGAAGGGGTCCCAACAATATTCAAGTTAATTGGAAAAACCAAAAATAAAATAGGAATCAACTTCAATTTCCAATCAAAGTTTTGTTTTTTATCATAACTTGAAAACAAATAACTATAAAAGATTAAATTTTTCAACAAATACAAATATTTATATTATAATTTTAAAAATATGTTTACCCTTTATGTGTTATTTGTAGGCATTGAAATTGTTTAAATTTTTAGTTCTTTTAAATTTATGAAAAATAACATATATTTTTTTAATGTTTTATCACTTATAAAACATATAAATTGATAACAGTAGTATTATAATATGTAATTTTTTTTTCGGCAAAAATCAGTTCAAAAATCATTATAAGATTATAACTGATAAAAAAATAAATTACCTACTTTAATAGCAATATATAAATAGGTATATATTTTATAATAAATTATATGCTTAGAAATATAGACTTTTCGAATACAATATTGAATTCAAATTTATTTAGGACACCTTCCATATATTTTATTCATATAATAGCAACCTTCTATATATATCAGAACAACTTAAACGTTTTGATTTTTTTTAAACGGTAAAAACAGCATTATATTTTAAATAAAAAAATAGTCTGCAACCCTCTAAAATCTGCCAATTGTAAATCTTAATTTTTTTTTCAAAATAATCCACAGTTTAATTTAACAGCTGAATGGTATTATTTTAGATTATATAGTATAATACAAGCAAAACTTTCACGTTTTAATTTCATATCGCGGTTAATATATGATTATATATTGTATATCAGAAGAAGATTAATAAACAATTGAACTATTTAAAAATATAATACGTAAATCATGCGTCTGCTTAGTTTCTTCAACAATAATTATTAATATTGACATGAAAATAACTACGTTATAGCTGTACTCGGTAACATATAATTATATTATGTGATATTTTGAATAAAACCATATCATTCGTGCGTTACTAAAATCATAATATATTATGTATTATAATTTATAACTTATAAAGTTATTTGTTTTCAGATAGTTACACACACATAAATTTGATTTTAGGTTGCCAGGAGTTCAATTTTTTTTCAACTAATATATATATATATATATATTTGACATTTAAGGTTTATATTTTTTTATCATCAACATAAATAATGAACATGTTTTTATGCGAAACATAATGAATACGTTACGTATTAAAATTTAATAACAAGTTATTTTTTTTATGAAATAGACAAAAAACTTATATAAACCTTATTGTAACGCACACTCATATATATATATTTTTACATAGTATACATTGTATACGGTAGGTTATATTTTTTGGTAAAAATCGCACTAGTTACGAGCCACTACAAATGACGATAAAAAATAAACAACAAAACAACAGTTACCTATTTTATCAACGGAAGAGTGACATGTTAGCAACAATACTCAATTTAATCGAAATAATTTCAAATACGATTTTTTTCTTCTATGGTTATTTAAACAGTTACATCTGTCAAATGCGTATTTTTTGTATGGTTTTGTTTAGTAAAAAAATTAAAAAATAGATTAAATTATTTTATTCCTCAAACTATAACTGCGTGTTACCTAAAAATGATAACTCGTTAATCATAATAGAATAAATTTACATTATTAGAATACCATATTACAGATTGTTTAAATTTTGTTATTAAATGATATAGATTATAGGAGTTCACACACGAAGCGGCGCCTAAAACGGTTTGAAGAGAATTCAGTTTGCAGTACATACTGCTTCCAAAGGTAATTGTTGCTAAAACATTTAGCAACTACATTATATACATTATAATGTGTTTAGTATAAATTATGCTAAACATTAAGGTGATATTTACAAACAAAGTAACCGGCATATCAACGAAATCAATAATGTAAGTCTATCGTAAAATCGAAACAAACGTTTTTAAACCGTACAATTTGTAAACAATAGTTCTGAAATTAATCATATAGGTATTAAGTAGTCCATTTGTAATTGCTTATAGTTTGTTTATTTAATTGTTTTTATAAAAAGGTCATACAATTAGTTCTGTGGATACCTTATACGTAGTATAAAATATAAAATTTATGTCGTATCATTTGATTAGATCTAACGCCGTATTTCGTAGATTCCTAATTATGTATAGGTGACGAAATTTTAGATTATTTGTTATTACTATTTCGTCTGTATATAGCATACGAGTACAAATGTACAAATTAATAGAATGTAATTCAATTACACTGCATATTTTATGTATGATTATTGATAATAGTATGTCAACGTGTATATTCTAATATTACCAATAATATATATATGGTAAGTGGAGAGGAGGGCTAAACGATGATAAAAAAAAAAATTAATTGTATATTTCGCGGACCTAAACCACGTGAAAAATTACACGGCCTTAAACGCTTCATACGTAATGTATTATAAAAATAAGTGCACAAAAGGATTCCGACGTTGCACTAACAGTTTACATCTACAATGTGCGTTGCGTTGACGATGCGATATCCAACGTCTAATAAGAACATATAGGCGTGAGCCAAACGAAGAGAAAGTCAAACAATCGACGTTGTACGGACGGAATAAGGTAAACCGAAATAAGTGATTCCTCGTGCCTATTCCATGTTGTGTATAATAATATATCATATTATTATACTGTCCGTCAACTGTGTATACTATGTACTATTATAATATTCTAGCATTTATTCCGCGCATTTTATGGGTATATAATGTTTTGAATTTTGATCCCGTTTACTTCGGAAGGTGAAAAATAAAAACTAGAGATCGTTCTATAAAATACGTATTATACCGAAATTCCCACGTTTATGTATTTATTTTATCTACGTATTGAGTATAACCGTGGCAACACGTAATTGCATTACGATCTCTGAGGACCCTAGTCGGCTCTCGTTAACGTTTAGAAACGTCACGAAATCGACTTTCGTCAACGGATCAAATTATTATTATTATCGTCATGACACGCGCGTATAGTCAGCAAATAGTTGTTTTAGGAATTTTGAGGCCCGGGGGTTGTGATACGTTTAAAATATCTGTCGCAAACTGCGAAAAACACACTTTTTTATTTATCTATTTTTATCGATTTTTAAATTAAATATATTTTTTTTCTTGACTATTTAATATCATCATAATTTTATAATATATCGACTCATTAAGGTTTTACTATCAATCTATTATTGTATAATAAAGCAAACATTTAAAAGCTTGATTTCACTTTAACGATTGCTTCAATAAAATTCAGATTTATTCAGTTCAGTTAATATTTTCGTGGGTAATAAAAAAATTTTAAAAAAGAAATTAAAATTAAAAATCATTTTATTGTATCACTCAAAAATAAAACATTGAAATAATATAAACATTAATAAAAGTATATCATATATAGTACATTATTATTACAAATTTGAATTGATACAGAAAATGTATTTAAAAACGATAAATACTATCGCAAAAGCAAAATTAATAAATAAAACTAAAATACCACGATTAATAATTGAATTTCATCTTTTCTGCGTTTTTATATTAACATAGCGTTTACCTATACAACAATAAAATTTATCAATTTCTAACGCATCGGCCATCACGTTGTATAGAAAAATACGACGTAAAAATGTCAGATTATTAATTATCACTTTTGTCTAACAGCCTTACGTTATTGCGATAACACTATGATACGATCACAATCGTGTACTAAAACTCGTAGACAAGTTAACCGAATTCGGGTAATGGTCGTAGTATACGAATATTCGTGATATTAACGATATCAATGACTTTACGTAGGTAATATTTTAGTAGTTGTTTGTAGTGCACCACAATACAACATGGATATAGGTATTGAATTTAGACAGAAAGAAAATATGGTTATAATCTACGAAAATTATAAATTTTCAAAATTAAAACATGAATTGTATTCAGGTGAAACAGAATGATGATGTAGTATAAAAACGAGTGGAGCCTTTTTGAAAACGATGGGACAAAACAATTATATTACTAAAAAAAAATGTAAATCACAATCATTTAATCGATTCTTAAAAATTATAACCATTATGTCCATAATATTATAAAATAATAGAGTTACAATCTAAAATGTACATTAATAGTATAAACGAGCCTTAACGTCCTTAACAATTTTAAAACACAAAATAAAAAATAATAATGTTAGCAAATGGGTACAAATGGTAAAATTGTATGTACAATTATTTTATTGGATGCAACTGAATGCATGGCTGAATTTTCTTTAATTCAATACAATTGTAAAATTTCCCTTTCTACTTTTCTAGATTTAGGATTGTTATTTAACAATATATTTATGTAATGTGTGGTTAAAAATCACATACTTCATTATATTGTATAGATATATTAAAAAAAATATTATAGCTAATTTGTCGGCAAATTCAAACCTAGTTAATGGGTTATTTTCGTACATTTTATATGAAATTGTCTTTGCCTATTTTTTATACATATGACAATTTATTTGTATTACAGTTTTTTTGAGTTATTATTATTTAAGCCAAAAACAACTCGAACGTCAATAATTCTAACATACATTTCGGTTGTTATGATTTTTCATTTTCATCTGTTGCACGCAATATTCAGATGCGTTAGTTTGGTTAATCTAACCTAAACCTTAAGCTAACAACTGGTTTTGAAACTTTTTAGATCTATCACTGCATTGGACCCATGCTATATAATACACATATCAGTAATCTGATTAGAAACAGAGATAACGATGCTGATGAACTGCAGTCAGATTTAGCTTTAAGCCGAAGCAATTTGTTTCGAATTATAATAATAAAAAGTTGTACCACATACGTCATACATATATGATATATCATCGGATGTCTTGGTATCTACTGTAATCCGCATATTATTATCATTATTTTATCATCGTGATGTGAAGACGGTTACGTCGTCTAAAAACTGCATACTTTCAGGTTATTATTGTTGTAAAATAATTTTCCTTTTTTGCTATCACGTGCCCTTTTTTACCCGATTGCCTTTCCTTATACACGTCACGTTTAAATTTTATTATTGATATTTTTTCCACTTTTATAATAATGCATTAATGCATAGTCGATAGTCGCGTCGACTGAATTTATTGCATAATATTTGTGTATGGTTTTTTTTTTTTTTTTGTAGAATAGTTCATAATCGATCGTCTATTATAATAGTTGTTTTTCCTGACGTAATAGAATTTCATCGACAACGCGAGTTCATCAAAACATTAATTATTTACTGCGACGGTTTGGAATATTTAATGATTCATTTTATTATTATTATATAAATAATATACACATTTATATTCATACGCCCTATTAAATATAAAGCATTTGCGATGTTTTTTTTATGTAAATTTATGTTTTATTTACTACTTTAAAAATGTCCGTTTTTTTTTATACCAACGGACGAGTACCTATGTTATATACATAATATAGTTGTAAACCTATATAAAACGCATAAAATGCATCATCTGTGGCTGATACATAAACAGTAACACATAATAATATTATACACACACGTTTTTATAATGTCGAAACGCGCGCATAAATTGCATAACAAAAAATCATAAATTATTAATAGTGTATACAAACTGAATTAAATATAGACATGTTGCTGGTACCGCCTTACATATTCATTTCGACTCCGCTGCAAACGACTTGGATCGAATTTCGTTTTTTTCCAACAATTGTACTATAATCTGCAGTTAGATCGAGCAGTGTATAGAGTTACGTAATACCGTATATTATACTATGTCGTATTATAATATACAATATATCTGATGATGCCGCGGTCGTTAATTATTGGATAACCACGGTGCAATTAACGTGTACAACGTAATACTGTGATGGTGGCTGTTTGAGAACAGGACACCCATCGTATTATACATAAACGGATAAACGTATATCTATCTACAAATTTAATTTGGTCGAAAACCATATCAACGTTCATTATTCTATATATTTTTTTACATCAAACAGTAATGACCAAACATGTAGTATTACGTTATGTACAGAATTACACAAGATTATTATAAAATAACTGCAGCACGCGTATAAAACATATTTTATCATATTATACAACACGCGTATTCGGTACTAAACCAACTACCACCAATATACCTTCAGTAATTAACGCCATTGTTCTTCTGGTGCGTTACTCGTCCCGAGTGTACACTATATAATAATAATATAATATATCTGTTCTACGTATAATATTCCTTAGTATTCATAAGATCATATACATCATAGGTACATAACTTTCTTACATTATACAATAATATAATGTACATATGCTATTCGATTTTTTTTTTACACGGAAAAGTTCATATAATCATAATATTGTTATATTATATTATTGTACATAGCGCGCGTTACATAAACCCTTAATGAATACAATTTATATTACCATAATGATCGTTTGGCCGTAAAACAATTAAATATAGGTATAGGTTGCGGTAACAGGTGACCGTTTCGCTTTGACGAACGCGCGTGTTCTGATATAATTTTATACTTAGGCTTTGGCGAACTTTCAATCATAAATTCATATTAAGTATAATGCAGTGTATAGTATAATATTATATACTGTCCGTCAAAGATTTTAAGCTAATAAGAATTATATAGTTATATATTCGCGTCGACGGTTCGGTTTTTAACAATGGTATAATATATTCATGTCGAAAACAACTTTAAAAATCGTCACTTGACTGAATAACTAGTAGAATTTACATACATATATATATTTGATATGGAAAAAATATGCAAAAAATAATTCAAATACAATCACAACATATTAGGATTTTTTACATTTTTATGGTATTTTTGTAATTTTAATAATTTTATTTTACTATCTATTGCTAATCCATGCGTTGTTCACATCTAAGTTAAAATTAAGATGAATATATTGATGCTGAATGTGTATGCGTTTATTGAGCCTGATGATATTAATACTATTTTTAACTGAGAATAGTTAATGTAAAGCTGTGTATTTTACAATAACAAATTTATTACTCAAATGTAATAGAAATTCATTCAAATTTGGAAATATTCACAAACATATACGTTAGGTTGGGATTTATAATATAGTTACACTAATATAATAAATAATTATTATCTTGAAAAACATTATAGCATAGATAATTTGTATTTATTATATTTTACAAAATAAAAAATGTTAAATAACATCGGATAGCAAAAATATTTCATTAAATTTAAAAATAAAGTTTATTTCATTTCATTTAGCTTGAAAACAGTTTTTATTTGTAATCATTATTTTCAAAGCACATTATTGTACAAATGTCATTGATTTCTAGTGCTACAAGTTTCGAGCCCTGGTCGTCACGTTTTGCTGGGCCAAACACACACGTAGTATCTTTTAAAGTACTTTAGATTAGTTTACACTGAACTATTAAGCCGGATTCACAATGACAGTCGTATGTCGTGTTGTATGACTCTTATCGTATTCTGATTGGTCATTGTGATTATGTTATAAATTGCTAAATAGTTTCTACGAGGAAATTTTAGAATTGAGCTGAGCTCAACTTTTTGACACGAAACAACTGACGACGTCACCATGGACCCGACTTTGTATGTACCTATTGTATTAAAGTATAATCTAAGGGCATACTAATATGGTTATACATGAAATTAAAGTCGTGATAAACTCGCCACAGATACAGTAGAACCTCAGTATTTAAAAGTCCCAAGAGACCAAAAAAAAAATTTGAAATATCGAAACTTCGAGTTACCGAGATAATTTAAAAGTCTAATGTCGAATGATCAGGACTGAAAAAATAAATTCGACGTACAAAAACTTTGAGATACCAGAGTTTGAGATAACGTGGTTCCACTAAAATAGATATTAAATTACAACAGCTAATATAGAATAATAACATTAAAACACAACATGACAAATATTACTATAATTAAACTGATAATAATAAAAAAAAAAAATTTAGTATTGAAATTAATTTTAATTTATTGAATTCAAAATTTGGAAGATAGTGGATCGATAAAATTGTGTTCTTTATCTTAAGCTACGGGTTCTCACTACACCGAGTATCTGAGTCGTAAAGTTGAATAAATTCAACATTTAGATAAAGTTTTACCAATATTTTGTTAACTGCGTACATTGATGTACGGAACATGACATTGAACAGTGTAGTGTGAACCTGCAGGCTTTAAACCATACCCATAACTGTATATACGATATAACTATTATGATACAACAAGTATAGACTCTTCAATCATAGTATATCGCGTATACTCGTATTATTAAAAATTATTTCTTTTAGAGTAATAATATCTATGTATACGAGTACATTATCTATTTCTATAACGATAATATAATATCATTGTAACTATCATTAATAATTTGTCGGTTGAAGTCGAAAGTTTTCATGATCACGGCGGCTGAGAAACATACGTTTCCGGCGACCGAGAAAGTTTACAGCAGTCAACGTAGGTATAAACATAACTTCGTATGTACCTACTGCCTATACGTGTATATAGATTATTCTGTTGACAGTTATTACTGCATTTTAACCGGTTCGAAACAGCGAAAATCCATCAAATCTTGACGCAGCAACTCGACTACTTGGAACGATAAATAATGATGATTTGGTTTTCGCGTCGATTATCGGCCATGCATTTATTATTTATTTTCGTTCATTTGATCTGTCAGATACGCGGCTCCGCTGTAAAAATTACACAGCAGAATAGTAAAAAAAAAAATCAATTTTTCTTTCTTCTTCTTCTCCACAAAAACCTCCTATATTTTGTTTGAACCGTAACTGTTTATAGTAACGTGATTATTTTTAATATTCGATGCAAACACATAAATGATATTAAAATTATATAGTGCCACCACGTCACTCTCACTATTTTTACCGAGTGGACCTAATATACTACTACCACTATGGCCACTATTTAATCTAATATGTTATTATTATCTTAAATTATAAACAGTTGTGGTTCCCATACATTTCACCGGGCGTTACAACTTTTTCGAACTGTAACAACTATAACAACAACAACAACAACTACAACAATTATGACGGTAGCGGTGCAGCCGGTAATCGCATCCGTTTATCACATTGAGACCGCGGTTATGTTACGATTTTTCGTTTTCGTTTTCTATACTATTATCGTTGAAACCATATGTTTATACGGGGTGGTCCAATCATGTAATTTTTTTTAACTATGTATTCTATGTTGTAGGTTTTTTTTGTTTTTAAAATTTTGAAATTCCTTAAACGACAAACATATTATTTTCAATTTTTTAATCGAAAGCAAAATGTTTTTATAGAAAATTTCTAGTACTGCAAAATAATCAGTTCTTTTTAATTTTTTAAACATCAAAGTTAAAAAACACTACGGATATAGTGACCAATACCATTTGCCAGTTAATCAAACATCTACAGTAGGTACCTTTACGCAATATTACGTTCAATACGGCTGTCTAATCATACATGTAAATCATTATATCAGCTATATTTGTTGACCGTTGTCGTTGATTTTAATATTCGCAAACGACCGCAAAATAAAACCACATAATTACTAAATCTAATTACAATAAATCTCTAAGATAAAACAAATGTATAGTAAATAATACCTATATTATGCTATAATACTGCGAAACATAAATATAAAAACATTTTTATCAAGAAAAATTGAGAAATCTACTTAGAAAATGAATGTAGCTGTGCAGATAGAACATTCTGTATATACTTACATTCCACTTGTTACAGACGGTGAGGCGACGGTGGCCTCGTGTGAGAAACGAAACGGTACTCATCGAGAACCGTAGTTTCCCCGAAGACAATGGAGACAGTGCCCTACACTATTTTGCCAGCTCATTACATACCACAGAGCCCATACTTGTATACAATATTATGTATAATACGAACGTTTAATTACTTATGTAGGTATATTGTTTTATTATACAAACCATCGTCATCGTCATCGTTGATTTTAATTCACGAACAGTAAAATCACATAATTATTGTACTAATTATAATAGTATTATGACGAGCGTATATGAATAACGTTTGTTTTCTACGTACACGACGGGAAAGAAGACTTTCGCGGGAGAATGCAAAAGCATATTATTATATTATCGTAATATATTATAAACTCTTTTTATGATTGTCTACCCCATACATAATATTATACTAAACGAGAGGCGCAACAGGTATTAAAATTATCGTAATATTATAACGCACCACGTAGCGAAAATGATAGTAATAATATTATAATCTTTAAATGATGTACATAATTTTCTGCCCCGGTAAAGCGATTTAGTCGTATTAATGTAATTGCTACACATGTGTATCTTTGCATTACTCATAATCATAAACAATAACGAAATTAGCCTTTATCAGTGTATTAAATTAATCTCAATATTCAAATCATCAGAACAATACCAGAAAATTGATTAAGTGCCTGATGTGTAGTAAATAATAAATTAGTAACATACATAATTACGAACCTAATTTATAAGTAATGAATTTAAAAATTTATTGGTATGTTAATGTGAATAAATAAGAATTAAACTCGTGTTTTTCAATTAATGTAAATACTAAATTAAAATGATCTATATAATATCTTTCGTGATTTATACCTATTAATAATACCTACTGTTTTCGTTAATCTTAAAATTAGAACATTTTAATAATATTAATAAATAGTTATAAATGTGTACAATGAATTAATAAGTACATACTTAACTATATTTGTACAACGTAATACTTTAACTTATAAGTTATAACGGAATTGTACTTGGAAAACTTCAAAAACTAACCATGATTCGTATAAGACCTGAATATACTGTTTGTCTTTTTTTTTTTTTATTGTAAGTATCTTGCAATAATGTGTTATTTCAAAATATTTTTTTGAAAAGATTTTTTTAAACCAATAAGTTAAATATAAAATTGTTTATAATATATAAATATAGTAGATTAATGAACTAACACTGCAAATGACACTATATAAAAATAAAAGTATAGTCAAGAAAATAATTTATGATAACTTAAATCAAGTACAGTTTCAATTAAATCTTGACATTTGTTTTTTAATAGACGAACTCAACTCAATATGGTATATTGAATAAAGCAATTTATCATTTCATCGAAATACTAAGACAGACATTAAGTAAAGAGCAACTCATAGTTCTATCGATTTTTATAAAAAAATAAATCTAGTATAGTACTATAAAAAAAAACATAAAAGGTTTAAAAACCAATTACAAAATTCGGAAATTTAACGAGAATATCCATTTATTACTCGTTTTGATAGTTTTTATATCAAACTTTAGAGTAACGACCTTAACAAACAATAATTAAGATCAAATAATATGCTGCTTTAAAGTGGCGTAGACGTGGAAGTAGGTATCTGTAAATAAAGAAATTTTCAGGCTTTAAACACGATTTTTTGGCTCATAAATCGTATAATATATTATATTATTATGCAAAAACAATAATGTTTCTATTTCACTTTCGAGGGGGCGCTTGAGTAGGTGTCTGGCGCATACAGTTATCTGGTGGTGGCGTGAACCTATACGTTCACTTGCCATGTGTGTATTTATATTTTTAGTATTTTTTACCACCTACTATATTATGTTGCTATACTATCCTCGCTTTATTCGAGCATAAATATACCAGCACATTTGAAACACATGTCAAAAAAAAAAAAGAAAAATGTGTCCAAATGATATCTTTATTATTAAGAGGACCTGACCACATTTTATATCATTGGCTATATTAAAACGCACATTACCTTAACTCAAAATTAAAAAACCCGAGTTACCACTATCAATAATAATAAATCGTTTAGAATATTATTACGTTTTATTAAATTAAATAATTTTTATATGGGGAAACTTATTTTTTTATTGCACTTGAACTCAATTATTCTTATAATGGTAAATTGAAAAATAAATAAATAAAAGTCTTAATTAAAATACTATATATTTTCAGTTTTAAAAAAAAAATTTAGCATATTTTTTAATTTAAAGTATACAAATAAATAGAAGGTGATGTAAGTACGATACCCATATAACCAGATAATGTAACTTTGTTGGAGTTTTCTAAGAAATGTTATGTTATTCCATTCCATTTGGACTGACCCTTTATGAAAGGTAGTTTACAATTTTGATATTATCTATTTTTTCTTTTTGGCATGTGAATTGCACGCCAAAATTACATGTTGTATATAATATATACTGTAACTATTTAAGCGAAAATGTAATAGTCTAGTTGGACATTACGAGCCTGCAATCTCAAAAATATACTTTTCTGGCGGACGCTATTACAGCAGCAGTATAGTTTGTTGTTACGTTTCATTTCGACATTCCACTATAAATGTATTCATAATCCATAATACGTGCTATTATAATTTTTCCTATCTTAGAAACAATAGAATACGATTTCGCTAGTTCAATACATTTATTAGAATTTCATAGTCACTTACACCACGTTATAATGAAAACGCTGAAGCAATTAAAACATTATTAATACAAACGTTATTGCATTACGGCCACTGCAGTGGTCCACCCGAATATATCTGCAATAATACAGGGTTTGACAATTGACAGTGTAATAAGATGATTTCGATATTCAATAATTATTTAAAGAATGAATTAATTTTTTTTCTAAGAAATATAAATATAAGATATAAAAGTTATCATTTATACTGTTCAATAAAAAATAAGCTATTTTCGAAGTTTTGTACGACTCCTGGAGCATATTAATGTGTATTGTTCAATCTCATCCCGAATGCGTTCTTTCGTTACTTGGATACTTCTCGATGAATTGTCCTCAAAGCTTGATTTAAAGAACCCCCATAAAAAAAAAAAATAAAAATTCATACATTTCAATGAAAATCATTCGGGGCAAGCATAATTTATATAAAATAGTTTTTTTTTTTTTATTGAACACCAAATGGCAATTCTGTACTGAATATTGAAATCATCCCGTTTCACTACCGCCGGCCCTGTATTATACCAATCGAGTTGTTTAAATGCGGTTATTACAAATTTACAAACCATATTATTTTTTTATTTCACGTTTGTTTTTGAATATTACGATGATGTGCTTGCAGTTTAAACAATGGTTCTACTAGAGTCTCGTATTGTAGCAATACAATATTACAATGGATTTATGCTCTAAATAGCTTTCCATATGGATATATATTATAAATGGCTAATGTTCTGCAACGTCAAAAATGGTCCAACAACAGTGCAACGGATAACGATAACACTAAGCGACGCGAAGACGACCGTCCACCATAATAGTGTAATAATACACATAATATACCTACGCAATACACGAGTGCAGTGCAGTTTGTGTGTGAATGTGTTACGGATTATGCACCGTTATAATACAGGTACGCTCTGAGCAAACTTGTCTACGCCATATAATAATAATAATAATAATAATACGAAGACGACGACGATCATAATACACGCGGCAGACGGATAAGAGCGAGAGAATACTGTAAAAAAAAAAATGCTCAACGTTGATAATTTCCGCGCGCGTTTTATATGATCAAAAATTACGAAGAAAAAAAATAATGTCAACCAGTTTGGCCGAAAGTTTTCAATTTCTTCACTGTTATAATATTAAAACATGAATGATATGCAGAAATGTATTATCATAATATCTTCGTAACTCGTAAGTGTATATAGAAATATTAATATTACATATTATTATTATGTTATGCACGCACGCGTGTCATACCGACGTTTTTCTTCTTCTTCTTCGCCTTCTTTTTCTATACACGCAACGCGGTGTTTGTCGGTTAACTTAGACGGGATAATGCGCATTGAGCGGCCAAAACAATCTTGACCGAATACATACGTATAGATATATAAATACCGGTTATATGGTCACTCTGACCTTTTGACTTGACCGGCTACACGTCCGACGCAAAACTCGTAAATATACGCTCAGCTACTTTATAATATGGTATAACAACTGTAGCGGTGGGTTTAATTTTTTTTATCGTAAACCGATTATTGCGACATACGATCGCGCGCGCTTGCAAACGCGTGTGGGGACGAAAATCAGATAACCGCAAAAGTTAGTCATTTATTTACCGATCAACAGCGATCGTTTTTCAATAATTATCCTATTACCTTGTCAAAATCAAAGTATTTATAAGTATTTATTTTAATATATTGTGTATAATTGTATAATATATTATAATAAATGCATAATGTATAGAAATACCGTGAGTTCGGCGAGAGATTGCGTAATATAGTATTTTACTAGTTTTAATTAGTATATACCCAATGATTTCATGATATCGCGCCCCACGCGCGAACGTCCTTAGAGTTGAATTAATATTTGAATGTTAATAAATGAGTAACTCATGAGTTCTCATAAATCTGAATGATTTCTATAGAACTTAAAGGAACCTTAACAGCAAAATAATATTTTTTCCAAATTTTGTATACTCTTCTTTTTTGTGTGTAAAAATTAGCAAATTTTCTAAAAACTATTTAATGATATGCAGTCCCGCACTGATTATAAATATAATAATAAATCTAGTAGTAAAATCCGCGTAAACGAAATTATAAGTATTGCGTTTGACATGTATATCGATCTAAAATGTTCGTGTGCGAGTATATAATTATAGTTAATAATTTAATGATGCATTTTCGCGGTAAATCATTTTTAATTTCAGCAACGAAAGAAAAACTTTTCATTTAATTTTAATTACGCATCACGTACCTAATTCCACGTGATGGACATTTCTTCGAGTATTAAAAATATTACATTTACAGTAGATTAGTATCCATCATCCATGTTATGAATATTTCGTAAAAAATTATTACGCGCAACAAATATAAAATATAATATATGATTATATTTTGCTAGATACTACGTTGACGACGTATCGTTTCTGCGTGCGATACCATACGCCAAGACTATAACAAAAAGCCTTATAATGATGTGATTGCAGGAGAGGAAAAAATCACTGCGTCCCGCGACGGTCCCACGACGGCCGCGAAATAGGTATTATTTCAGGTAAATTACACTTTTGGACAGCTGTTAATTAACGAAACACTACTTTAACAACTACCTATATATTAATATATTATCATTATTATTATATATATATATATAGACCTTCACGCGGTATCCAAGGACTTCTGTCAAAAAAATCCAAACGACCGTCTGCCGTCCGTCCATACGGTCGGCCGCGTCCGACGCGCATCATCGAGCGAAGACGACGACGTATACAGAATACACGCAAAGGTAATTCTAAACTTCCAAATCACCTATGTACCTATGTATTATATTATCATTATACCGCTGGCCAGGTGGGTCGCATCCGGTAATTCTATACGTACTTGGTGTGCGTGCGAGATTATACACATACACGACGAGACACAAGCACGTCGTTGTCGTAAGGAAATACACGTCGTCGGTCGGCATAATTTAATATTATATGTACCTTTATGTATTATACACGCATATTATTGCAGTTATTGAAACGTATAATATGATAATGTTTTAAGGATTCGTGTCCTACTACAGAGAATGGAAGGATTCGCTGTTGTGGTTGTGATAACCCATAGGATACTCAATACTATAGTATAATAGTATATTATAGTTTTAAAACTTATTATTATATTATTATTAAAAATATTCTTCTTCCATCAATATGTTGAACCTATACCCTGGATAAAACTTATAGTCAATGGATTTAATACCTAAACCTGTTTAAATATTAACCGATTTTTATGAGAAAACAAAGATTTTTCGTAAATAAAACTTATTTCCAATTAGTTTTTAAACAAACCAGGTGGTACAGACTATAATAATATGTACGTAAAAAAACTACTTTAAAAATAAATTTTTTATAAGAATCTTTATTATCCACAAATATTTATTAAACACAGAATTGTATTACTAAATATCAGTATATTATGACCATGCTATAATTCTAAGCTAATATGAATACAAATCTTTAAAAGAAAACGAATTTTTTTTCGCAAATAAATGGGAGTAATAAATTAAACATTTCACAGTATAGGATAGGTTAATTTTTTTCATGCTGTACAATTAAAGTGGAATGAATGGAGGTACCTCTATTTTTTTTTTTTTGTGTGATAATAAAATATCGCGATTGATTCGGTCACGCCACTACTTTTACGCCGTCAAATATATGTATAGATTTATGACTTTATAATACCACGATGAGTACAACGCTAGGTAATAGGTATATAATCATTTCTACGACCGAAAATCGGATGTCGTTTGGACTGCGACGACGGAAGTATACATGTTATTATTGTTGTTATGATGACGACCTCTTCCTCTCTTCCGCTGGTCTACGGTAGTAATGACTGACTGCTGAGCTGCTGCTGCCACATATATAGGTATAATAACCGTCAGGTGGTATTAACCGTGACCCGGTTGGCGATTTGTTACATCCGTATTTTCTACCTACTATATAATAATATCAGGTACAACATAAAGCGTGCCGTCTACCTAACCACCATGCGTATATTATTATTATATAATAATAATATCATATACTTAGGTATACTATTAATATTTGTAATAATTATCATTATTCACGTTTTACAGGAATTGTCGCATCCTGCAATAATGTATATCTAATATGTATAATTTAACAACAATATCGATATTACTCCAAATACTCGTTCGATCAATCCGAGGAACGATAAATAATTTTTTTGGTGCACGAAAAATAAAATTATATCACACATATACATCATACATACCACATACCAAATAGACAATAATAATATATGACACGTCTATATATGCGACACACACACATCACGTACCTGCGGATATATATGGAAGACAGTGTCCGTTGACCCGGTTTGAGAAATATTGTTATTGACAAACGGCGCCGTCGAGATCGACAATAGACCGAATAACCCTTACCATATATATGTATATCGCCTATATCTATGAACAGTATGAAGTATATACATGCGTACTTACGACCTAATAGTCATCAGCTTCAATAAATAATAATAATACGATACAAATGTGTCGATATTCGCTACCTGTTCACTATGAGCAGTTGTCCTCATTCGTTGCACATGCCGCTGCCGTCTAATGTCTACCTACAGAGAATATTATTATCATCGACGGCACCGTTATTTGCGCGCGTCGGTGAAATTAATCGCGGTAGCCGTTAAGCTAACCTAACCAAGTGGTTACGACTGCCATCATCGCCGCATCGATCACTTGATCGTTTGAATTTATACTTACGAAACCCTGTGTCCAAATTTACGAAAAAAAGACTGCCGCAGATCATAATATATAATAAAAAAAAATTCAAATTATAATACGAGTTTATTCGGAAATTTGCATGTAAACGCCTTTCGTTCTGCTCTGCACCATTATCACGTATGTATAGTTATTATCAAACTCGTTTCCCACTCACGCCTCCACGGAGCCCATAATGTCCACCTCCGGAGAATCTAAAAAATGTTCCTCGATCCCGCAATGCTGTCGATTCAACAACAAATATTTTTATTGGCGCGTCTGTTCGGGTTGATATTTTTGGTAGTGTTTGAAAACCCTTATTCGCAATCTTTACGCATTCATCGGACCTATCGCAATCAAAAGTATGCGTTCGTTATTTATTGATTATTAAATACAGATAAGGCCCAATGTTCTATAGGTAACTAGAAATGAATACAATGCAAATTGACATAAATATCCTATAATTCAGTTAAGTTGATTCTGGCCTACATGAGCTCCATAATTATTTTTAACTTGAACATAAGGGTAGAGTGATAATTTGCATCATTTGGTCAAAAACTACTTGTTTTAATTTTTAATTAAATCTATAATTTTTCAAAAAAAATCAACTATTATAAAATTCAACGATTTGCTGTAATAGAGGTATTTCTCTTTGAAAAAAATTAATTCACATCGTTAAAAGATGCATACCCTATACATTAAAATAAAAATATAAAAATATTTAAAATTATATAACTTTTTTACAAACCTATAAAATCCCAAAATCAAAATTACAATAATAATTTTAAATTTTTCATAATTAAACGATAAAAAGGTGGTTGACCCTGCACATATATTTATTTCAATGCATTTATTTATATTTTAACATTCTATAACAAAACTATCTACTATATAAACGCGAATAAAATAACAAATTGCTTACTCATATCAATAATAACCGTTTGGCGCTATTCACACAAACACGTTTTAACCTTCAATTATATATTAATATATTATATTTTATTATTATAATATTTGAAGTGTGTACGATTCGACGACGGCTACTGCACAGAGTACACATAGTAACAGCAACATCCGGTGGACCGACGACTTTGTAGGTACCTACTACCTATAGTACCTATATTACAATGGCGTAAGAAAATTCACTAGCGCATCTGGCAAACGTAGAAAAAACGCCTATTTATCAATTAAAAAATTGAAATGTTGATATTTTTTTTAACCTTTAATTTTACTAATTTTATTAAGGATATGATTTATATTTATTATTACAGTGTAAAATTCAAACTAAAAATTTGCTTTTGTCGCTTTAGAGCTGACGAATTCATCAATAGTAAATTTCGTTTTGAAGGTAGAATAAAAATACCACTTTTGAATTACAATTTTCATCCCTTTACAATTACGCCTCTAGCGTAAGCACAATTTGCCATATCCTTGCTACACTACTAGGTACCTATATATTATTAGATATTATACTACACGACCGTGTATTTAATTTTCTCCTAGATCAATAAATCTAAACGCATATATTAAATGACGGAACAATAATTCACTGACTGGATTACGTTTTATATCATAATCACTATACTAGCATATTAGATAATATAGTATATATTTATATACATATAATTTGGCAAAAATACAAAAAACATGATACATTTTAAAGTATGGTCTTTAAGTATAATATTTAAAAATTTCAAAAATCAGAATTTAAATTAATTAATTATTAAGAGAAGAATGGTGATAAACACGCTTAGTGAATTACTCTATATATATATATTTACTTATTTTTGACGCAGTAATTGAAACGCGTATTTAGTAGCTCCTATTATGTATATTGTGTATGTGTTATAAATAATGATAATATTATAATAGGCACTTTAAGCGCGCGCTCACCTTAATACATCCTGCAGTAGTTAAGCCGAACGGTCCGGTTTCGATCATTTATGTTACTACACGTTTAGCAGAAGAACGATGAAGTAGCCGCGGTAATAACCTACATATTATGATGTATACATGTGTACACGTTAAGTATAAACTACCTACCTATTTGTTTTCACGTATACTTATATATCTTTGTATCTATATATATATATATACAATACATCATTATTGTTTTTATCTGGTGTTAGAAGGTGTGCAAGCATATAATATATAATACATAGTATAATACGACCGCACGTCATTTTGTACTCAACTAATCCACACACGGCTACAATTAAAATAATAATTTGCGCGCGCAAACAAAAATATAATAAAATCGTGAAAGTCAACCGCAACACGCGTTTATTATGATATTAGTATACAATATACTTATGTATGTGACCATTAACCAATGACGTATGTAATATATTGGACGCTGAAATGCGATATAATAAGGAAAATGGTAAGCGCATATGATCGTAATATTATATTATATCGTTCACTTACATGCGCAATGTACAGTGTACCTGCGATATATATATTATATACTCGTACTCGAGGGCGCCTCTAACTCATAAATAATAACGACACGCGTCACGACAGATCCGCGAACCTGCAAGGTCGCGTCCTCCAAACGGTCAGAACGGACGTCGGTGATTAGTTTTTGTCCATTTTTATTTTTTGTTCTTTTGTTCCAATCTCTTTATTGACCTTTCGCTCACCAAACCGTAGTCTCCAAATATAATAATAATATATTAGTTCGGTAGCCAGAATTTTGCTTAAGGGAGTCGGATTATTTATTATGTAGGGGTGTGTTTTCATCCATAAGTTTGGTATGCAATTATACCGAGGGCACAAAACATTTTGGATCTAAATTTAAAAAAACTAAAGTTTTAAAATATAAATATAAATGCATGATGTACCTCTAAGTTTTTAGAAAATCTTTAAGGGGTCGTAAATCAAAAAAAGGTTGGAACCTCTGTACAAAATAAAATAAAATAATATTACATACAAAAACTCAAATAATTGTCTACTTCTGATAAATAAATCTTACTTCTTTAAGACCAGAGGGTGATTTTACACCCTGAACTCCGCATATATAATAATTATATAGACAATAGTATAAGTATGTCCGTAACGGCACATTATTATTATTTGTTATTCGTAGTCCGCAGAATGAAAACAAAACATTCGAATAACAATCGCCTAATTTCGGGCCGAACGTGTTTACAATAATTACGTCGGTCACGACGACAGTTCTATCAAAATACAGTATTCAAATTTTTCATCTATACGGACGGTCCTGGCATGTATAATGTGTATATTGTGTGTGCGTACGATATACAATCCAACGTAACAATGCACACAACTCTAAATGTATAGTGTAAGCCGACTTAGAGAGCCTCTCTAGGTCAGCTGTTGTACCTACGAATCTATTTTGATATTATATCGAAACGTATATTATTTACGCGCACTGCTGCCTGCAGTGTTTTGGAATTCCAAAACCTGTGAAAATGTATTCATTCTATACTTCTATAATATTTCATAGAAAATGATGCGTAATAAGTAGGTACCTATCTAATAACGGTACCGATACGCGTGTCTTGACGGTGGAGCTGAATATTGTCAACGGCGTAGAAAACAAATAAACAGAAGAAAACTTAATAATATATAATAAAGTTTATTTTTGATAATTATTTGCATGCTTCGCGTAATTTCGTTATTAATCGAATCCAAACGATTCGAACATTATCTGTTTTAAACTTAAGTGCTATTCTGACATTTTAGTTTAGGTAAGGAGTACAGTTCGACAATTTATTCCCAGACGGAGGACTTACATTGAACAAGTACCAATTATTTTTCTACAAACAAATAGAGCTTTACCTACAGTTGATATCGGTTGCTATAGCGAGATCCTGCAGGCCGTTACCGGCGATATGTCAACAGCCGAGCGGCTCAGTACGTTGAGGAGAATGTTCTCATCTTTGACTAGATTAAAACCGTATAGGTACCTAAGGAATTCGAACAGTCAAACCCGCCTCGACGTGGATTATCTTCGACGAGAAGTTTGCAATTGTTAGAAAGTAATAGTGGCGATCCTGGATAAAAAAATCAAATTAAACCTTTGACAGGTATCTGTAGAATTTTCAAGAAAATTTCCACTGTATTAAAATTAAATCAATTTTCGCTCAATAATAAATAATAAATCTAGTTAAAGTTTAGACTGAATATTATAAAACTGTATTTGAAAACAGATTATAATTATTTTATTTCCGATGTTTTCAAACTTTATTGGCACACGTAATTAAGTGTATTGTACCATTCCATTTTTAAAAACTTTTATACTTTTATGATCATCAAAATTGTCATTCACACAAATTGAATATCCTCCCTACACTCTACTACCCGAATCGTCTAAACAGAACCCAAAACTGCAATATATAAACTGCTAAGACAAACCATCTGAACAACTATATAATAAATTATATTACTCGATAAATAGAGCGACCTATATAACGTATTAAATACTTACTACACATTCATGTATAAACTATATAAATAAACATTTCTGTGGTAAAATTATTTTACTTAATTTCTTATCATTTTTCAATTTAGTCTCGAACGAATTGTAAGATTTTACATAAAATTCAATTAAACATAAACGTATTATCATAATACTTCTTATTTTTTAAATATACCCAAAGTAAATTTGTTATTATAATAATTACAGTAATTATTTAGATACACAATATTTTTAGTATTCATTGAAATTAACAATTAAATTAATTCTTTTTGTTTAAAAATTTTTGGGTTAAGGTTGAATTATTATCATATGTGTTCAGGTTGAAAAACCAGGTTAAACCATTGGGCTTACATATGTGTATTCCATGAATTAAAAATTATAAAAATAAAAATTAGATGATAAAATATGGATTTAGTACACTCGATTTGATTATAAATTAAAATTATTTAAGGAAAATCTCTCAAAATATGCGTATTATATTCACGGCTGAGATTGTTTTCGGAAATATCATAGAACAATAATGTTATTTGTATTAATAAAACCATATCTAAAACGCACCGAAAAAAAAATCGTAATGACAGCGTGTATATAATACGAGTAATATATATAGGTATGTAAGTCGTACTAGAAGGCAAGCCCTCCGGTCCAGCAATAATGGATCACACGAATAAAAGCGCTTGTTATATTCTCTCCCACGATTACTTTCATATCTGTCCTTTCCGATCTCAGGGTTTTACTTTCTTCTTCTGTAATTCTTACATTTTGGTTCGTGATTAACTGTGTACATCGGTGTCCACGATCCCCAAGTTGAGATTGATCGATAAGCCATTTACAGGTGCCTTAGTATAATATAATATACCTAACGTCCTAGCCTAAAGTATACGCTGTCTTTCTTTTAAGCCATTCGTTATTTTATTTCTTATAGTTTTCTAACAAAAATGTCAACTTCCTATAGTTTCCATTTCGAGGAGCTGCCCAACATATCGAACTTAACTAAAAATTAAACACTAGTATTTGTTTCATAATTTCAGTAATAAATAATAATATTTTTTTTTATTTTTTTTTCAGAGATGATTACATAAGACGTTTTTAATATTATTTTTTAATTCAATTTTAAAAATTAATTTTTCATTTAACTCGATACACACGAGTATATTTAAATGATATAAACTGTTGGTAAAGGTAACTACACCATAAAGTTAAAAAAAAAGTTGTAATCATTTTTAATCTTTTTAATCGATTTTTATAAATATCAATACATTTTGCTTTAATGGTTGTATCTAATAAAACTAATTGATAGATATGATCTCGGATGTGGGAGGTTCAGTCATTAGAAACTTCGTTAATATATATTTTATAATCCGTAGATGTAAACTCGATTATTTCTCATTTTAAGCGTCGTGCAAATGACACGTGAAACGATAAATCATTAAAATCGATCGTGCACATTCATGAAAACGGTTGTCGTTCAACGCATGTGCATTGAACATATTTTGAAATCACGCGCGTGTTCTACAATTATTCAAATCGACAGTAATAATATGTTATATTATTATACATAATTATTATTTTATATTTTGATATAACTTCAATTTTTCACATAACGTGGATTATACAATTTTTTCTTTTTCGTTCGATTAACTCGATAAACAAAATTATCTCAAAAATGCAATAATTTATGTGCATTAGTTTAATTCATTTTATATTTATATAATATAATAAAGATTAACAGTTACCTTTTCCCACTGCACATTGTAGTATGAAATTGCTCGTGTATTAAACCAGTAAATAAAAAATTTAATAGCATAAGTGCATAATACATTTATATTTTTATTTGATATTAGCAGCAGAACAAATATTGGTCGAATTAACGTTCTGTTAGAAATCCAACGGTATTACTTTACCGTCGTTATTTAGACCTTAATTGTATAAACGATTTTTATTGGCATTTGACAATAAGGAAAAAAATTATAAAAATAACAGTGTTCTTTTTGGAAGTAAAGTGTAATATAAATAATTTAAATTTATTCATTTTATTTATGTAGGTACACGCGGTGTATTCGGCAACAAAGAGTAAGACGAAAAATATTTCTTTGACAAATTAACTTGTCATTATTATTTGTTTGATGGACTTGAATTTTCTCACATACAACAATATAATATCAAACAAGCACGTAAGACACGTACCTATATCATAATTCGCGTATTATTATTATTATTATTATTATATTACTTTCTGACTATTGTATTTGTATGAGTGTGTGTGTAGCGTACTGCACGCAGGACTATTATAGTTCTGTCTTTAATTTTGGCATTTTTTCAACAAAACATAGAGGAGCGGTGTTTCGAACAACGTTTATTTCCTTTTTCTTTGCGGTGGCGATAACTCCGCACAGAAGAAAACAATGACCTATTTTCTAATAATTGATACTATGATTACGTTAAATACGATCTGAATTTCGCAACACGAATCACTTAACGTTTGCTTCATAAATATATTGTGTATATCTATTTTCTTCCCGGAAGGAAATTCTTACATCGTAACTACACGCGTTGAGATACGCGTGCTCTTGTATTGTATTATTATGTGTGCAAAGGTCCTGCGGGTCATTTAATAACTGAGAACTTGAACACAGTCGTGTGAGTATAATAGCTATGTATGTGTATGTTGTTTAGTTATGCGGTAGGTACGCATACAGTATACCTATATGGAATGTATGCGTAAAATCTCAACAGACCTTGGAAAGCTGCCTCCGTACTTGGCAGATCAATCTATTTATCTCGACTGAATATCGACGACAAATGTCTGGACGAATAATCGTGTGTTGTTCTCTCCTCCTTCCTCAAATACTATTATAATAACCGTACTAGAACTTGTGTTATACTACACCTATACGCGTAGTTATGTGATTGTTCCGCGGCCAATGTATAGACTATAAGAAAATAGTATATTCTACTGTAAACATTAAATCGAGGCGAAAGTGAAAAAAATAAACAGTAATCGTGGACAGATCTCAAATATAAAGTTGAGCTGTTGCGACCTATTGTACAATGTACATGTACAGAAAATATGAAAAATATAAAACTTCGAAGATATATATAATATCTATACCATTGGTTTTTTAACTTTTTTTTTTTTAATGCATAAATGATTAATACAATAATAGTAAAATTATTTTAAAGAGAGAAATCGGGCATGTCAATTGAATAAATCTGGCGATTATATATATTATTAATACACTCACGTTGTGGTTGTAGTATTTATTTGCCAAAAATGTATATAGTTGGGAACCTACTTTCGTTTTAATTCGGTAAGTGGCATTGTATTATATACAACCTCCGCCACTCCGTCTTTGCGTTACATCTATTATAGTAAATAATACATGCGTATATTATAATATAATGATATTTTACTACACAACAATGAAATTAAGTAATGAAATGTATTCAATTGTTTTATGCTGTCGGGTGTGTCAACTGTTTTATAAAACAAATTCATTTTTACGTTTTTATTTGTATATTTACACCTTGTTTATACTCCGCGCTTTGAAACTACATCGGACCTCGGATCTGCATTATTGTACTTGTATATTAAACATTTTCAATTTTTGACATGACACGATTTGTAAGATATAAATAAGTACGTGGTTGTATACTGTATAGACCAAACGATATTAGTTGGTTGGAATAACAAAATTAAATTTCACTGCTTATTTTAATAGTTAATGTATATTTAATGTTTTATGTCATCGAAAGTTTGGCCCGCTGAAGGAAACGGATTAAAACAAGGATGTCAATTACAATTTGAGTAAGAAAAAAAAACGGAAATAATTACACGCGTACTTATATTAATTTATGCCAACGCGTATTGGTGTGAAATAAAATCAACACTACTGCACTTTATCACTTTTAGATTTCGTGCTCGAGATTATAGTTTATACCTGATGTGCAGGTGTACGTCGATCATAAACACAATCAACCCGAATTTCACGGCAGTTCGCAATCTTTTAAATAAAATCTGCGACGACCGTCTATTAAATAGGTTTATATTATAGATATATTAGGTTTATATATATCATATTTGATATTTATATAGTGTACCTACCTGAATATACATGCCGTCATTATACGTATTGGGTAACAAAAAATATAATCGGAACAATAATAAAAACGCTCTTTGAATTATAGTTCCTAACTTATAAATTTGTAGTGATGATTGCAATAGTTCACCCACAACCTTCTGACCCACTCCGCGAATCGAAACACAAAAGTTTGACCTAATACAAAGGTTCC
Source organism: Rhopalosiphum maidis (assembly GCF_003676215.2). Taxonomy (NCBI): domain Eukaryota; kingdom Metazoa; phylum Arthropoda; class Insecta; order Hemiptera; family Aphididae; genus Rhopalosiphum; species Rhopalosiphum maidis. Next base: position 972,188 of record NC_040878.1, on the reverse strand, counting down.
CAAACTTTTTTTTTCCGTAGACCATGTGCCAAGTTTTTTCATTTTCGTAGACCCTTAAAACTGAATTTTTACAAATTCATCTAGGCGTTTTTTATAGGTTACACGGAACGGCTAACTTAAATAGGGTTTACTATGGAGTTCAAAAATTATAATGTGTTAAGTTTGTTTTTATTCATATCTTTATTTCTTTAATAATGACAATATTTATAAATTTTTTTTAATAACTAAAACGACAAGAAATGCAAATTAAATTAAATTATTATACACGCATTTTTGACTTAATAACTTTCTTGGTTCATTATTTAAACAGCACGCACCCCCGAAATTTTCTTTTTCGTTGACATAGACCTGTTAGAATCGATCTCGGGGAGTCAATAAAAACCACTTTGGGAACTTCTGATCTAATATAATGGCCTATAAATAATTATATTATGCTGTACACATGAATTATTATGGACTTAGAATGCATATGACATATTTTGTAGGTGTTGTATATTGACCACAGTAAAAAAATTATTAAAAATCAAACAGATCATATTATATACTTTTCACTTCTATCCGTCAAACAATTATAGAGGAGTACTGTATATACATAAATATTATATTTCTTATTCTTTCATTCATTTTGGATAACATTATAAAGGTTCTCTCTTAATGCATTATCGCGAGAATCTCAAAAACGCCAACTACTCGCACACATGTACAATGATTTTTCACACAACCAATTCGCGTCCACGAATACCGCAGTATAGGTATTTAAAAAGTCCCGTTCCTACACATAAAATTGAAATCTCACGTTACCTAAAATCACACGCGCATATTATGCTTCTTATCATAGTGTTTCTAATACTATATTATATATTGTTTTATATTCCGTCAAGATGAATGCTTAAATTTTACTCACAATTTCGTGGTTTTATGATGGTTTTCCGTCTAAATAAAACTGCCGTATTTTTACACCACGACGTCTACACCTCCATACAAAGTTATGAAAAATACCGATATAATATTATATACTATTATCATACCATTTTTTTTTTATACATAACACCTCTTTTTTATTTTGTTATTCATGGTCGTGATCCGACCGAAGAGGAAACGCCTACAGGTATTACGGCATTATGATAAACACATGGATTTACGAATATTAAGCATAACTCGCGGACAGATACCAACGGATACTTGGGGACGAAGAGAATGGTTCGAGCTTCTTGCAATATAATAGTGGGCGAACGTGCTAAAAACTGGTTCCAGATCGCCTTGTATAGACAACAATTCCTCTGTCTCCGTCCCGCAGAATTCCAAAAAATACTAAGTTTAAAAAACACTAAGTAATTACTTAAGTGTTAATAAAAAATAAACAATAATAACGAAAAAAACAGAAGCTATAGTATATAATAATCCTCCATTGATAAGTTCAGTTTAAATTTCACTAATCATATTCGACGTATGTTTATCTGGTATATAATTAAGAATCCTTAATACAATAACGCTGTATACGACTTTTAATACTCGTTTTCGACTGTAGATATGACTTAGGTACTGCAAATTACTCAATTTACTCTAGTTGTAACTTATACGATGTACACTTCTTATCATTTATCAATTTATTATGACTTACCAGCTACATAATCTCTTATTTGAAAACGAGTTTTGTTTTTAACTCGGTCAAATAATCTTATAATATAATATTATGTACCTACCAATTTTTTTTTCATTATTTTAATTGTCGTGCTGTTTACGAGTACATGAATATAAAACATTTTTGACAGTTTCAATAAACATTATTAGGTGCTTACTACGGATACACTTATAGTTTTCATCTTTGTTCATCAAATTGGAATGTAATACCTTGTCCTACGTAGTGAATTAATATAATTTATTTATATATACGTTCAACACTTAAAAACACTTTTATACTATTGACACTAAATACGTAATCAATATCAAAATTTTAAATATTCCAGCTTTATTTTTCACACATTTGTATGCAAAAATTGTACTAATTTTTAATATACCACTTTTTAAATTTCTCATACATTATCATCATACAATTATTTATAAACGATTATACGTTGTATACACGCTATTTAAAAATATTTAACCTTTTCACTACTTATTGCTTAAAATATTTAATGCATTACCTTAGTCAGTGTATGCATAATTATGAATTATGATGTACCCAATCATATTTAATACTTTGGATATAATAAGGCAGCGGTTCCCAAACTTTTACGACCACTACGGCGCCCTTGAGAAATAATCTATGTTTCGTGGAACCCCCTTTTTTAATAATATTAAAAATAATTCAAATATAATATAATCCCGCGTTTAATATCTTAATATTTTTTTTCTTATTTATACTTTCAGATATACGGAGATATACCTAATACAATACTACATACAGTAATCACTAATTAGTAATCATTTAATAAATATAAATATTTTAAAACAATGCAAAATTATTCGGTCGCTTGTCTTTGTCTTTGTCTCTCCCTCTCTCTCTCTCTCTCTCTCTCTCTCTCTTTCTCTTCCTCTCTCTTAACGCCTACGTGAAAACCAACTATAGTTGAATAAATAAATTATTCTCGTATGGTGGGTTGACGACAGTATTTTATCGAAACGATTAAGGTTCCTATTTCCTACATGTATAAATATTTTGTATACATATAAAATATTGAAATGTATAATGGCGAAACGCGTGTTTATAAATTTGAGTGCATTGACTCATCGCGGCGTATATACATAAAATACATATACGGTCATCGATGGCCGTGATTTATGTCACCTTTATTTTTAATCACAAATTTATTGTTTTCGGGATAGAATAATTACCCCGGTAGATGTTCAGAAAATCTTTGTCAACGTTATATGTAATATTATTCTAAATTAATTGGAGTAAATAATATTTAAACTATTCCTACTCTATACAATTGAGTATTCAAGAGATACGTGACGTATCGAGCGCGACGCCCGTCCACTTAGGCCACAAGTTTCGCGGTGTACAGTTTTTTGATATTGTATAATACATATTTAAATGGTGAATAGGAATTTATTACTTTTATCAATACTTTTTATATACCTGTATTATATAACAGGTGCTGTAATAATAATATGTGGTTCGACCTTGAACTCGATGCGGTTTGCACCTCCTACTTCAAGGCAATTTATACTTGGGGATAAACAGTTCAGGGATCTCCCCGTCTCCGTACAAAATATAAATCAAAATACGGCCACAAACAATAATAATATTATTTAAACATATAGGTATAAATACATCCATAAGATATCATTCAACGTATGGGGGGTATTATTATAATTTCACAGTTTTGTTTATGATTATTACCCCTTGCCTGACAAATAACACACCTTGGGCGGAACCCATTTCTCGCAGTGTTTGAAGATAGTCATAAATACAACAGTCCTAGGTCGACGCAATACGTAGCCGTCATAACGAACAGTAGCTTTGTCCGGCATATTTCCAACTCAAACCTCTGCTGTAGGTATCAAAGTAAAATATTATGAAGACATTCACACAAAAAACATATCATTACCCGTTATTATACCTGCGTATCTACATATGTATTGTATACATTAGTCAAAAATATAAAAAAAAAAAAAAAACTATTACAATTTGAATCAAACATATCCGTTACAAAATTATAATTTTATAAAGTATTTTTAATCACCTTAATTCAAGTGTTTTGCGTTTTCGTGTAAATACAATATAATATAATATCTTACCTTGCTATATTGTGGTCGATTCACCGCGCGTAACCGTCAATATATAATATCTTTATTTTTCGTTTCTTGATATAAACTATGTATGTACATCATTTATCCATATCACACGCACACACAAACACACCGCGTATTGTTATATACTCGCAAAAACGCTTTATATTATTATTATTATACACAGACGCCTCCTGGACTCTGGCAGGTGGTCGTTAATAAACAAAAAACGGTCATAGAATAACGAACTTAATGAGAGAGACCTCGAAGGAACGAACGAAATAACCGATAAAAACGTAAACGGACGTGAATTTTTCTTGTCTTCTGGTAGGTGTAAACAATACGGTATACGTTGGTAAATATTAAACAGTTTTTTCGCGACAATTACTCACTAATAACCACGTATTACAGATATAGAACGGACGTGTGCGCGCACGCGGACAGACGAACGGACGGACACGAATATGTCTACAGTACTGACTGCAGTCGGTGACGGAGAGAGCTCGGCGCGCCACTCACCTTACCTCTCCTCTCGTTCTGTGTTCACCTGTCCGGTTTTCTACGCCAATGAACTAGACACGTAATAATATTAAGCAGATACGCGACGACCGTCGTATACCAGTAATGTTGGCGGTAGAATATAATAATAATAATAGTAGTAGTAGTAGTAAGAAGAAGAAGAAGAAGTAATAATTACCGATACATGTGCCCGGAGTTTGCAGTTGGAGTTCAACGGTTTGTAAATCGTAGGTAATGCCATCGACATAATATATTATATATTTTTTATGTATTAGTTTAATACAGACACAGTCATACAATAGGATGAAATACCATTATTAATTGTTATTTTGTTATTATAATTATTATTACTATATACCAAAGCGTTTTACTTATTTGTTTTTAATTATAGTGTTTCTTGTGCAAATTTAACTTGGCGAACAAACGCATTCATTGGCGACGTGTCAATAAATTTTCGTATCACCGTGGGTTTCAAATGTTTTTCAAGACGACCCGACACGAAATATTGATATAATATTATCTAACAAATAAAACCAACTGGATCAACCAATAATATAATTAAATGTATATCACACTGCGATATAATTATCGATCGAAAAATAAGTGATATCTATTTTAAATCTGTAAAATATAGTTTTACTAAAGTGTATTTAAAATTATAAAATACTTTTAAATCAATGGTATTAAGTAATGAATAGTATAATAGACGTCGAGTTTATCTCATCATTGAGTAGGTCAGTGTACTGGTTAAATTTGAATGCAAAAAAAAATCATTATGACCAAGGTATACGATGAAAAATGATCCTGAGCGTGAACGGTCGAAACGGTTAGCAAATCTTACCAAGGATATTTTATTTTATATTTATATCAATATTAAAAACAAATTGCACATTATATAATAGTGATTATAATATTATTTCATACAATATATTACTAACTATATATATGTGTATTATAATTTTTACATTAATAATTTTATGTATACATTTTATTGGAAATTGTGGTTATCAATTCGTGTAATTGTTATTTTTTTTTTTTACTTTTTTCGGTTATTTTAAAAAATAATATGAAATTTGTACTTTGGCCTCCTCCCATACCACAAACTAGATCAAATTAGCTACCTGAAATCCCTATATAAATCATTGGAACATTTTTTCTAATAGAAAAAGTCACAAAAAAAAAACCACATTCATAATTTTAAAACCAATGCGATCATCGCTTCACTCGGAAGCTAAAATTATACTTTCATATAATTTCATCAAGAGATAATTTTCATTTTTTTTATAACTACGTGTCTACGAATTATGTATACATGCAATTACTAAAACCACAGTAGATTGATTTATATATTATACACTGTTTAATAGCTGTTATACCAATATGTATCATTAAAATCTTTAATAAATAAAAACCATTTTTTATAACAGATGCACTCTAAAGATCGTTCAAATCGATTCAAACGACATACTTTTTAATATTCCTCAAATTGAATAATTAAAAAATGTAATGGTTGTTAAATTTTTGAAAATTAAAAAATATATTAACCTTAATCAACACGATTATAAAAAATACATTTTTTAATAAAAATACAGTGGATTCCGCTTAATGTGGGCACGTTGGGACCGACCCTGTTTTTCCACATTAAACGGTTGCCCATAAAAACCGAAATTGGTTTAAAAAAATTATGATATCAAAAAATGTCCTCAAAATCCCTTTCTGCATGCATTTTTATTTTTCCCGATAAAAATGTACTTATTGTAAAAAACACCAGGAGGATGTGAAAAATCTTTAAAAAATATTCAAATGAAACTACCCTTAAAAGTTGATTAAGGATTAATTTTTGGCACATAATTAGGTTATGATATATTTGAATATTTCAATAAGTATTATACTTAAAAATCTATACTTGTTTTTAGAATATTCTGGACAAAAAGTCCTACAAGATTTTTTTACCAAAGATTTAAATGGTACCTAGTGATTTTTATTACTTTTAATAAACACAATCTCATAGATATGACGAAATTAGTCGTTTTTAAATACATATGTGTATATTCTAACATTATGATAAAATAAAAATTGGCCACATAAACCGAATCGATTGCCCATAATACGTAGCTTTTTTAACCTTGTTAATATACATTTATATTGGGACCAGGCCATTTTGACCATTAAGCTGATGCCCATATTAACCGGTGCCCACATTAAGCGGAATCCACTATAATTCAATTATAATAATTAATATGAATAAAATGATAAATATTTTAATTCGATTTTAAGGAACCGTATATAATAAATATATATATATTAACTTAAAACATAAAATGTAGAGTACAGCACATGTAGAACTCGATTTTGTCAAACACAATAAACTTGATATTTTCTCTGTTACATGAAAAAACATTGAATCCTATATATATATATATACGTTTTTGGCAGTCGCTGTTAATTTCTACCCATTCATATGATCCAATGTTTTTCCATACATGTAAGTAAGAGAGGTTTTAATTTGAATAACCAATCATTTAAATCTCCATAAGATACTCTTAAAGTTGTAAAAATACCCCAAGAATTTGAAAATATAGTCTTAAGGTATAATTAAAAATTCCAATAGAAAGATTTCGAATAACTCAATTAGTGTGCTTAATGAATTGTCTTGTATATGTTAAAAAAATAAATAACCCAATCTTCAAATAAAGTTGGTAATTATATCTATTTTATATTTTCACTAAATATTATATTGGGCAAGTTCAAATTGATATTAATTAAAAACTGAAATCCACAAACGTTCGGCTACGTGAAAAATAACTATGGTTAGGTACTATAGATATAGTCTGACCAGGTTTTAAAATTTTATAATATATAAAAAAAAACAAGTCTCCACAGGTATAAATTACAAATAATCATTTTTACAGTCATAATATATAATATATTAGTCATGATATATTTCTACGCATATAAAATATAATTGTTTCAATAATTAACGCAGCCGGGCTTAATTTAATATATATAATTTATATTATTTTAAATCCACTTCAAAGTCTCATATGATTGTATATCATATTATTTAGACGTCAAGTTTTCTCCTTTTTCATTTATAGAGAACAAAATATTATATAAATCCTTTGACTACGCCTGATTGGTGGCAAATTTTTTTCTCTTGTTTATGTATGAAGAACAAAATACAATTATTTATCAATTAAAATAAAATAATATTATGTATCTACAGAGACTTAATTTATTATAATTAACACTTCCTACATTGCTTTTTAAACATAAATATTATCTCCACTTGAGCCCAACAGCGTAAAAATGTATGCAGAAGTAACAGATATTAAATAGCTTAGATAGATTAAGCGATATTCTACTATAGTTTTGAAGTTTTCGTGAAAGCAAATTTAAAGAATATAATGAAACCTTTTTGATCAACGATTTACAAACTTTTGTCACACAAGAACCTCTTTAAAAATAATCTTTGGAATCCCGAGTTTATGAGCGAAAAAATGATATTTATAAACACTAATATATTCTCCAAAAAATTCCTTCCATATTTATTTATTTATTTCAATAACTCAATTTTTCGAATGTTTTATAACAGTAGCATATTTTAATTATATAAAAGTTTTTTTATTACATATTGGTATACAAAAATATTTATAATAATACAAATTACATAACTCAGTTACTCAGATAATTAATATCGAACATATAACGTGTATTTATAGACCATTATAAAAATAATTTTATAGCTATCCTGGCATCGTAATGATTATGCTTCCATACAAAATTTGTGTGTACACACCGCACAACCCTAGACGAGACCATCGCTAACCCTTGACACGAGTATCACAGACCTCCAGGCTATCACTAGATATTATGGGTCATTATTTATAGACCTGTCAGTTTGGATAATTTTCGAGCAATGGATCACAAATACACATGTATAGTATATTATATTATATAAATTTAATTTAAACTATACCACGCAATAATTATTAAGATAATAAGTATACATGTTAAGTATAAATTCTAAAATCTACAGTTATTACTATTGTTCTTTGTCTTTTAATAAATGTAAGTATTACATTTTTTCCAACTAAAATTGTTCGATTTTAAATAACCCTTTGTATCATCAATAACATTTATTTTCATAAATCAATAATATTGATCATATTTAGAAACAAAAAGTCAGAATGATGTATTAAAATATTAGATTTATTTACTATAAATACTTCCTGTTAACTTATATGACAATAAAAATATAAATTCAGTTAAAACAAAGTTTAAGTTGGTCATAACTGCAAAATATTCAATTTGAAACGCTTTCAGTAAGTGCAGTAAGTACAACTCTTAGATTTTAAAAAATAAAACAGCCTACAGATTATTGTGTGATAAAATATTTTCTCTTATACGTTTAGCCTAAAGCAGTTAAATTGATGACGATCATCGGATCATACAACACATTCGAAAATTATTTACGCATTCTCTCCCACGATGCTAAACAGGAGTACATCATGTAAGGATATAACCTATAATATTTATCGAAACATAAAAATTAAAAAGGATTGTTCTTTTTAAGACATTGAATAATTATGTACGCTTAATTAATATTCAAATGCATCCCAAAAAGGACTTTCACTTCACTTGAATGTATATGTATAGTGCTTATGGATAATAGCAGGAAGTTGTTAAAAGTAGAAAACCTTGTTTCCCTATGTCAATATCTTAAAAACTATTGTACACAAAACACATTACAGTCGATATAAACAAAAGAATATTTATTTGCAATGGAATGATAAATATTATTAAAAATATGTTTCATAGTGAACCATAATTACGACTATTATAGAAAAAAATATTTTATTTCGCTAATTTTATTCTTATGAACATTGATCAATCATCGTTATATTATAACATATCTATAGATCGATAGTTCTTAGAAAAATCAAAGTACTGTGAAAAACTGTAATAAATGTGTTCATGTATGATTTGTTTCTATACGGCACCTGAGTCGGGAAAAGCTTTACTCCTATATCCCTCTTTATTAGCGAGACGTATTAGTTCTACACGTCTTGTTATAATAAATTTAAGGGTATCAACATTAAATTTATTTATTGCAATAAAAACATTATCGCTTAAAAAGCTTATATTGTGCAATTATAGCTTCTATAATTACAATAAATATCAATAATTCTCAACAAAATTTGTTATATTTAATAACATTGAAGTACAAAATTATTGAATGTAAATATTTACCACCTATTATAAATGAACCTAAAATAAAACGTTGTATTCAATTATCTGAGTATTTTAGTAGATGGTGTAAAATTATACCAGCGCATACTAGTTGACTTCCCAAATAAACAAATTGCCTCCCATTCAAATCATAAATAAAAAAGTTAATATACTTTAGTTGCGTCCGATTATCAGTTATGTTATAATTTATAATTATATACAAATTTCCTCACAAAAATGTTCACACTTTTTGCACTCATATAAATGAAGTAATATTTAGTAAACTTCACTAAAGTAAACTACGTATATAAATAATATATACTACATTTAAGTGTTATGATATAATTATAAATTTATAAAAATTAAGTTTATAGTATGATCAGTATGCCGGTGTATATGTTAGCGGCAATGTGTATAATATATTTAATATATAAAATGCCTAGGAATTCTATACAATACTTAGTGATTTTTTAAAAAGTGAGTAATATATTTTTTTACGTACATTTCCTAAATATTTAGTATAATAACTAGGCATTTCATAGAATGACAAACAACAAATTGGCAATCTGTAGAAAAAAGAATTCGCTAGGAAAAAACCAAAAAGATCAATTTCCTTTTATCATAATAAAGACAATTCATTTTATTAGCACACAAAAAAAAAAATTATTTTTAAATTGTATGGGTATTGGGTAGTACACAGTTATTAATTATTATTACTATAACATTATTCTAGAAAATACAAAAATCTATGTAGAACGCAGGTACTTATAAAGTTATAAGGAAAAATTATAACTCTCCACTACTTGCAATTGACTCTCCACACACGACATTTTGTCAAAGACTGAAATGTGTCATGTGAAAAAAACATATGACTACGTTGACGAAATAATTATCGAAGTATCTTTCGGCAGTCGAAACTACTTCATTAAACTTGTTGATATTACGAATTACTAATGGATTTATATTAGGTGAAGGTGCATTGTCAAATATCAATACTAATAACATGAATTTAATACATTACCTTTACATTGTTTGGCATTTCATAAAATGCTTAGGTAATTTAACCCGTCACTTGTCGGGCGGGGTAAATAATCTCCCAGTTTATTTATAAACACGTGTTTTCCCGTATTTATCTATAATATGGTTTTGTAATTCCGATTAGCTTATCAATATCACATCATAATTCGAAAATGACATTTACTTCATCGAAAACTATTTTAGTTTGTTCGGTGTATGCGGGTCGAGAACAATTTTTTCGTTTGGACAATATTTACCCCGCGCGACTGAAGAGTAATTTAATAATTTTACATTTTTTTTCAATTTTATTTTCTCTTGATTCTTATTATAAAAAACATAGACGAAATTGAGAGACAGCGGATTGAGTGTCTATTAGAAAGCACCGAAGAAGATTTATTAGGAGGCTTTTCAAGTGATAACAATGATGATAATACACCAACATATGAACCTCATGACCAAAATACGGATACAGAACAGTCAATGTCCAGTGCAAGTTCTATCGGAAATATTTCTAATGAATCAGATTTTGAATAATTGTACCATGAATCTGACGATGATTTACCTATATCTATGAGACGCAAATTTTTTACTGGAAAAGACGGAACAAAATGGAATAGAAAATCAAATGTTCGTGTAAGAATCGCGAATTCTTATAAAGTTACAGAAAAATCAGGAGTTAAGCTTATAACTACAAGTGCAAAAACAATTTTGGAGTGTTGTATGTTATTTTTTTCAAATAAAATATTGGATCATATAGTAAAAATGACGAATATATATATTGAAAAAGTGCGAACTAATTACAATCGAGAAAGAGTTGCTTCGGGAACATGTATTCGAGAAATCAAAGCACTTTTGGGGATAATTGGTAAGTTAATTTTTTTCAAAAAAATTTAAAAATTGTTTATCAATTATTATTTTATTTTAGGATCAATAAAATGTAATCACAGATCCACTGAGGATCTTTGGAAAATAAATGGATGTGGAGTAGATATTTTAGCATGTGTTATGTTGGAGCATATATTTCGTTTTTTACTTCGTTGTATTCGATTTGATGATATCCGAGGAAAATGACATAAGAAAAAAAATTGATAATATGACTCATATTCGACATACATTTGATTTATTTGTAAATAATTGTAAAAATATATATACTGTTTCCGAATTCTGCACGATTGATAAAAAATTACAATCATTCAGAGGTCATTGTTCTTTTAGAGTATATATGCCAAATAAGCCCGCAAAATATGAACTAAAAATGTTTACTTTAGTGGATAGTATTAATTATTACACACTCAATATCGAACTTTATGCTGGTAAACGACCAGATGGTCCATTTTTAGTTGATAATGCTGCATCTTGCGTTGTAAAACGATTAGCAAACCCAATTTTGAATACTGGTAGAAATATTACATTTGACAATTGATTTACTAGTTTTCCATTAGCAGACTATTTACTTCAAAATAAAACAACTACGGTAGGCACAGCTCGAAAAAATAAGAGAGAAATCCCTCCCGAATTTCTCATTTCAAAAGGTCGTGACTTATATTCGTCTTATTTTGTTTTTTTTCAAAAATAAATCAATCTTATCGTAAAAAGCTAAATCAAATAAAATAGTTTTCATAGCTTCGACAATGCACAATGATATGAATAGATATGAATACTGGAGAAAAATTAAAGCCGGAAATGATTACATTTTATTTTCGACTCATTCGACCAAAAGTAGTGTAAATACTATGGATTGGATGACCGAAAACTACAGTGTGGCAAGACATAGTGCTCGTTGGCCTCTTACAGTATTTTATTCTCTACTCAATATCGGAGGACTAAATTCAATGATTGTGTACCAAGAAAATATGCAAGTAAAGACGACACGTTTAGAATTTTTGAAATCATTGGGTAGGCAACTTATAGAGGATCAACTAAAGTACAGAATGACAATTAGCAGTCTCCCCAGACCTTTAAAAACAAGGCTTCAAAATTATGTTACGGTAGTAAAACATTTTTTTTATATTTAATAATATTTTAAAAATGTTTTCGTACAATTATAGGTTGAAAGAGAAGTGCTCCCTCCAAAGTTGAGAAGTTCGAACCGATGTGCTTTCTGTGAAAGAGCGAAAGACAAAAAAAACCACCAAAGTGTGCACCAATTGCATAAAGCCTATATGTAGAGATCACTTGATAGAAATTTGCCCAGATTGTTTTACATTATAATAGTATTGTATTACCTTACCGTTTTTATAATTTTTGAATTTTTATTCATAAAACTATAGACTCATATGCAATTAAAATTGTATAATTATTTATGTATATTAATTATAAGTATTGTTAGTTACAAAGTACCAATTAAAAGTAATATTTTAAATATATTTCATATTATGGAAAATTTTTACCTCACGCGACCAAAAATAAAAAATAAATTACTCGACCAGTGACGGGTTAAACAATTTTATACATTGCCGGCTGTAATTGGTATTATTTAAAGTTCCTAAATATTTTATAAAATACCAATATTATACACATTACCGCTAATATATTATATGCAAATATTTAATTTAAATTACTAACTTATCTTTTTAATAATATATTTCATTTTTCGTTTGATCCTAAGTACGCCCATGTCCAATATTTATAGTATTATATTATAATATTATTCTCGTCCCATGACACATGCCTTCATAGTTAGTTTAATCAATTTATATAATATTTTTTTATTAATGACTTAAAACGCCATTACTATATTATGTATAAACAAAAACAAATTCTATAAAATTACTTAATACTATTTAAATCCAATAATAAGAGTAATAAGACTATATGATTTGTGTCTTGAAATACGGCGATCAATTTAAATAATAACTAGTTATTCACCGTTCATAATAAATCGTAATAAACATATTTACTAATTCAAATTATTACAATAATATGTTTACTTATGAAATCTAAAACGCACAATGTAGGTACTATAAATCGTTGAATAAAAGAAAACCCTAACCTCATTTAAAAGCAACTTCATCGACGTTAATGTAAGTAAAATCACATACTAGTATTTATTAATGTACACTTACTTCAACGCCTTCAACCAAATAGTATACATATTTTCATCGCTACTTTATTTAAACTACACAATCTAAAATTGTCTATAATAATAATATAAATTTAGTTGTACAGCTAGTTGAAAAAACTAAGCAATAAAAATATTAAATTTAAAAAAAAAACGGAATATTCTTACATTGCACAAGTATTCATGTAAGTACCTATCGGTAATCACAATAATTGTTGAAGTTTAATAAAGACTTTAATATGAAAAATAATTTACCTCATTTGTCAGCGATTCATTTAGAACACGTGCAAGAACATACTGTGAACCTAACCTAAACTATGCTTCGAAGGATAAAAGAAAAATAGAATTCTTTTTTTGAATTTTCTTTTTTGAAGTATTATAGTTTTTTATTAATATTATTTTATAATTTTATCTAAGTTTCAAAAGTTAATTTGATTTTAATTTTTTTTTTTTTTTTTGTTATAAAATATATAAATAGCTTATGTTTAAGTTTAAAATAGAAAGAAAGTAGATAACTGCTCTACTACATAATAGTTGTCGATTACATCGCATTATTAGGCGAGTTACTGTAATCTATATGTTAAATCTGAATTAAAATAATAAATTATTGTATACAATAAAACTATTCTGAGCAAAGATGATCTGTCAACCTATATTATTAAGTATATTTTATGTTATAATTATAAATATTAAAGTAATTTATTTTACTATTAATAAGACAAGTTCGATAAGTTAAATTAATTTTTAAAAACATTACATTTACATTTAAATATATCATTGTGTGTATAAAATATCATACAATACCAATATACGTTAAAATGTCAAGTACTCCCAAAGAATATTTTTGAATAAGATAATTATAACAAAATAACTAAAATGGTGATTTTTTTATGTATTTAATTTTTTTTAAATCTTAACTTAAAATTTTTATTAAAAAAACTATGTTTTTGAATCACAAAAAAATAAAAATAAGTATGAGTAAAAACTTGAAACTTTAAACATTCATAAAAAAATATTTGCTGAATTACGCTCAATTTACTTTTTTAATTTTAATAATAACAGCTTATGAAAAACATTATACTAACTTTTCAAACCTTATGTATGGGTATTAAAAATGATATGCGTTTGTAACAACAAAATGATTTGCAATATCTTAACAATCTTAACTAACTTATTTGTTTTTTCTAGTTATTAACTCCAACTAGATCTATAGAAAAAATTTTTTTAAATTTAACCATTTTTAATGGCCCAAAGGATGATAACTGATAGAAAAAAATACATCATTGAATCCTTTTCTCTTACACATTTAGATAAGTTTCCTAATCATAAATTGCAACAACATATAACTACGTATAATAGTGATGTCGCTAATATTAACAGGGAATATTCTTATGCAATAGCGGCGTGACAAAGGCTCTATGAGACCAGGGTTTCATGACTGAGTGGTTGTCATTAGATGCCGTCTTACAGTCGGTACACAATATATATTTACACTCTACAGTTATATTATTAACATTATTATAAATCTAGTATACTCGTAAACTATTAATAATCAAAAATATTAGGGATGCGTATAACTATTTTTAATACTTTAACATTTTAAACGACAATTTTGGGGGTAGGCTGTCCCTAAAATTGTTTTTGTCTCATGAATGAAAAATGTTCACGCCACCACTGTTCTCATGGAGATTATTAGGTACTGAAAAGTATATTTTTATAATCTTAAAAGTAAACTAATTGTTTTATTTTGTTTATAGATTATTATAAATATATATTCATAATTTACACATAACTTATACGAAAATATTACATATTAAGTCTGCAATTTATTAAATTACAATTATAAACCAAACTCTAATAAAAAATATAAGTATAGTATAGGTTTAATTATTATTTTATAAGTTTATAGAAAACGCACGAGGAATGGTGATATAAATAAGATATAAATGACGAAAAATGTATAATATAATCATGTATAACTTATACATTTTTAATTCCAATACTGACAGATTTTTTTCTGATTGTTTTTTTAAAAATCATTATAATCAAAAATTGAAATATAATTTATGAGTAATAAAAAAACGTAGATATGTCTCATATTATTGTAAAATTAAAAAAAAAACCATTTTAGCTCTTGATAAATAATATGATTACAGTTTATAATTGTCATGAACTTTAAAAACATTTTCTTTTTATTATCATTATAAAATGTATTTTAATGTTGTACGCCAAGCTTAGAAGATACTGGAAACATAAAATCATGACAAAGATATAGTTAAATTGCCTATCTAGAACGCCGTGTAATCATAACATCAATATTTATAGAAATAAAACTAAGATAAATTGAATATTTCCAAGGACTATAAATATTAAATAACTCAAAAAGTGTCAAAATATATTGTTAATTTTATCATATCTAAAAAATTACAATTTAAACATTTGATAAAATTTTTAAGTATTTATATCGTTCTTTGTTTTGAAATTACAAAAAAAAAAAAATAGATTTTTCAAATACTAGTTTTTTTATAATAATTCCTGTTTTTCTCGGTTATTTTTTATAGGTAGTACTGTGAATCGTGAACACAAGCGCAATTTAAGGGAGACTCGGGGGACTATTCCCCCTCAAAATAAATTATTGTCCCCCTAATGGTTTGTATAATATTCCATTCTACCTTTATATATCTCAGGGAGCATACACACAGTAGTACAGTAAATACATGATACACACAAATTATAATAGCCTATTTGCTTTAACCGCATTTACCGCAGAATAGGTAAAATAGTGCTTTAATTATAGATGTTTTTCTCGCTGCTTTGCTTTTCTTTATTTCAGTTAGACATGTTAGAATGTAATGCACCCGTTGAAGTTGGACCAACAAATGATATAGGTTTCTTTATAAATCGAAGCTTGTCTGATATTGAAAAAAACATAGTGAGTGCATTTGTCACTGATAAGTTTAATCACATATTATTTTCAAATTTTTTTATTTAAAAAAATTTAATTAATTAAAAATCTGTGTAACTTAATTTAAGTTACTTAATGTACATAACATTTTTTAAGGTTTTAAATAACTTATAGACACCACCAGTAAATTATGATTCTCCAATATTAAAAATGAACTCTAAAAGAAACTTGAAATCTGTTAAATTATTTTAGAGCCGTCTTAATGCAAGATCTATAAAGAAGATCTTTATAGATCTTGGTCTTAATGGACTCATAATGCTATCAATCCATGGAGATGTGCCTCTAACAGCTGAGGAAGTGGTGGACGATCTGGCAAAAAAGCCTAGAAAATTAGACTTTTTATTATAATTTGATGCTAATAAATATATAATTTTTTTAAATAGTACAAAATTTATAATTAGTATGACTACGAGGGGTGTGGGCCTCTCACTTTTGTATTCTAGTAAATTTCCAGAGCCCCCCTCCCCCCATTGAAAATTCCTGAGAACGCCACTGATTTCATGCATATATTAATATTTAATATGTACATAATTTTAATTAACAAACTGCCAATATAAAATAAAATTGTTTTTATGTGTCTATACCTAGATTAGATTGAAAAAAATATTCTATTTTCTATGTCGTTAATAGGTTTTGAAATAATAATATTTGATACATTCGATACAAGAATCAAACATAATATAGTGTACTACAAAATTACAAATACGATAATGAATCGTTTTTGATGCATCCTTGCACATTGCACAATAAAATATGCATACAAATAATAAATAATAATATAGGTAATATTCACAGCGAATTATCTACTCATTCGACATAATCTATATTCTGAAATGTAATACTTTTTATCGGGCACTATCGATATAATATAATTATTAATTATTATTTATTACGCATCGCCAAGCTTTAAACGGCATGGCGTAATCATATGATTTACAAAAAACGAATGATAATATATTATACTATTATATACTAATCAATGATTGATATTTTACTATTGTAGTATTAGCAACAAATAATGCAATAATGAGTAAAATAATTTTCTGTCTTGTTTACAAATACGTATTTTTTAAACTCGTTTAACAGTATACAATTATTTCATTATAAGTAATAACTATAAGACGTTTCTATGTTAATTTAAATCGACCACAGCTAAACTCTAAACATATATGTGGCAGTAAGTACCTATAATCATTATGTTTGTTGTATATGCATTAAACACATACACATCGCCCATACGTTACAATACTCTTTATTAACATTATCTATTATTATCAATATGATTCTAATTATTTGTTTATATTGTAATTGAAGTTAAATATAATAGGTATTCGTAATTATTTACCGACGAACAGCCAAGAGTTCTAATTCCGAACTTCACAGCTCACAGTAATATTATATAAACGTCGTGGAAGTAGAGTAATTACTAATTAGTCAATAACAGCTAGAATACCGTGGATACATTTGTACTTTATTATATGTTAAAAATCTATGTGCAGCTTGTCAATAGCTATAATCTCTCTTTGTGGGCATGCTCGAACTGGCTTTATAATTAAAATTGTATGGCCTCTTAATTTCTATTCCTAGGTATACGTAATAGAATTGCGAGACAGTGCGATAACTACTAAACACATTTTTCGTTGCATAATAGTTACTGTATCAATTTGAATGATCGAGTGATAAAAATGCGAATTACAACAATACATCATGTTGGTAAATATTTATTTACTGGCTACTTCAAACAAATCTTAGAACACTGCAGGTACAACATTAGATAATACGTTTTGGCTTTTGAACTGGCCTAGAATTTAGGATTACCTATATTAACAACTACAACTGATTAATTTATTACAAACGTTTGATCATGAATCGTGATATATTAATTATGAACGTAGGTACTATATTCTATTTGGTATTTCAAATCAAAACCACTGATGCAATAATTGTAAGTCAAACGTTTTCTAAACAACAAATTAATTAATTTTAAATTATAATCTACATAATTAAATATCCATATACTTACTCGTTACATAACACAATTTCATGTTAATAATTCAAACCGTAATTAATTATCCCATATATCATGACTATTGCCTACTAGTTAAAATTTATATTTTTATATTATACCAAAAGTGTATAGAATAATTCGTTAAAAACATACTCAACCATTTTTTCCTTTATTAATAAATATTTTATCCAAATTTAAATTTAGATAAATGCTTCCTTAAAGACCGTAATATTTTCAAATATACTTATATAATATACATCTTGATCTCTAAGTATCTATAAAATATATTAGGTAAGGAAAATGGAAAATATCAAATGTATTAACACTGAAATAAATGCTAATGTATTTTTAGAAAAAGAGCACATAATTCTGTTAAAATAAACTATGAAGTATGCATGATACATCATACATGAGTACATGTACAATATTACTATAATATATGTTTTTTTTATTCTTATGACGTGGTAAAAAAATAATTCAATGAATATAATATATAATAGGCGAGTGCATATACTGCTATATGTTCTATAATCCCTCTCGTCTACAACGACTACAACTGATTTGAGCATATTAAAAATATGCTAGAATATTATAGAATTATAAAATTAACCGCTCCATTCGTTTGGAAAATAATATAAATACATTGCGTTCTTCTTTTAAGTATGCAAAATATTATTTTCCTATTACCGGAATTATTTAGCTGTATTTATCATTTAGTAATACAAAATTATTTTTGCCTGCTAATTATATATATATTTTTTTTAAAAAGATAAACTTTGGCGTGTATAACTATAAGGAAAATATGATCCAAAATGTATAAATTCATATTCTCATAATCGGTGACTTATTATAAAATAAATCCATATTAGCTTTAAAAAATGTTCTCATTTTCAATCTCCAATTTAATTTTGATTCCAATTTGTATTTGTATGTTGTACATTATTTTTTTTTTTTTTTTTTTTTTTTTTTTTTTTTTAATCTTGGTTTGGTCGAATACAAATGAGTAGTTTATAATATTATTACATGAGTATCTCGTAAAAATAAGCTTAAACATTTTTTTCGATTTGATATATATTTATCACCAGAATAAAAAATGATACTGTATTTTCCAAATTTAATAGCTAAAATTGATGATCCAACTGAAGTAATACATGACTTCTATGATTATGTTTTTTCAACATATATTTTATATTTTTACCTAATTTAAACTTCAACCCATCGCTAGGAACTAGAAAACCAAATAATAAACAATCAAATACAGCGAATGGAGCTGAAAATTTTCATTACGATTTTAATATTGAGAATGTATATTGTGTATAATATTATTAATATGTACCTAATGAGTTGTTGTTCGAGTTGTGATATAGTTTTAATTTTATTAAAATTGCGCAAAATAGCCCCCCTCCCCCAAAAAGATAAATAAATAAATAAAATATACTTATATATAGGTACACACGCATCCATGTGGACATGTGAAAATTCGACAATAAATACACATTGTCGCCAGTCCGAAAATTTGATAACTATATAATCTATAACTACGCTTATAGCCATAATCAAATTGTATGAAAATGTATTTAAAACACATGACTAAATATAAATAATTTATTACCATCCCAATTATTGTTGTTTCATTAACTTTTCCAACGCCAAATATCGGAACAATGGAACTTCAACAGAATCAAATAAATATATTATAATAATGAATAATGTGTTGCCTACTATTTATATGTAGTATATAATGTAGGTGGTTTTCAGCTTAACCGCCGCCCGCTAACGAAGATTACTTTGGTCTTTATAATACCATACCCATTTCAACAGAGCAAAATATATTACAACTACGAACTGCCCATGTGTAGCCGTGTACTGTGTAGGTATATTTTATACTTAATAATATTATAATATTACTCCAGATGAGAGGCGTAAGCACTGCAGCTCTCATATACACTACAAATGTGTGTGTTTAATGATAAATATATGATGACTA
Source organism: Rhopalosiphum maidis (assembly GCF_003676215.2). Lineage (NCBI taxonomy): Eukaryota > Metazoa > Arthropoda > Insecta > Hemiptera > Aphididae > Rhopalosiphum > Rhopalosiphum maidis. The sequence goes on along the minus strand of NC_040878.1, from coordinate 951,664 downwards.
TTATATATATATAGCTATAACATTATAATACGACATATATTGTGTATAATATTATTCGACTTCAAAGAAAACAGCTAAATTTGTGGCAACGTGTATAATATGGTAAACCTATATAATATTATGAAATCGTATGAGTTGCAACGCATGTGTTAAGTTCTACACGAATTGTTGTGAACAAGCCAATTACATTGAGTTTACACTCGTATATGAGTATGATATAATAATAACAATAGAACGCGAAAGTGTTATTGTGCCAAAAAGTAAAACCATTTTCTCATGGCATAGCCCGCATAGGTATAATAATAATATGTGATACAATATCGCGAAATGACGATTTAAAAAAAAGACGTGTTCCAAAACCGTGGATATGGTATAATAATTCTGTTTTACGTACAAATAAAGTATATTTTACAAATTAACAATACCTATATTTTAATCAATTAAAAAATAATTTTTAACCATTAATACAATGTGCAAACATCAAATAAACAATTATTGCACATAGACTTTTCGGATATTTGTAGGTAATCATAAATAATTAATTAATACTTTGATAAGATAAGTTTTAGATTCTAATCATCAAAGCAATGATTAAATGTTCAGGTGTTCCAAACAGCACATATTTTTTCTTATGTTAAAAGAGGAAATTTGAAAGGTCCATAATTCAAGACTGGGCACGTTTGATCGAAAATTAAAAATTAGACTTGTATTGTTATTAAAATAATTCAACAAATAAAATCTTAAAATTGTAATATTAACTAAAAATAATTTATTACATAATAGTATAAAATAAAATAAAATATCTAAAATAGATTACACTTAGATTGGAATAAATCTACATCCTATATTTGTATTTTCAAATAGGTATTCTATTAAATGGATTTCATTACTTATGACTATTTTGATTAAAGATAGTTAACTAGTGTGCAATTCTAAACGATAATGTGATTTTGAGATAACCATGCGAAATTGAGTTATAAAAGTGTGCAGTTTTTAATGACGACCGTTTTTCTAAATTGTGAGATTACGACGACCGCAGGGATTTACAATAAAATGTTTTAGGTTTGTGTATTTGTCTATACGCGATAAATGGTAGTAGAAAAAATACTTTTAACTTCAATTTTAAAGGTAGTTTTTTATAGCAAATACGATCTAGTTAATTATTTTGAGAGGTCAAAATTTAAAATTAGGTACCAGTATTCAAGGTTAGGTTTTAGGTTTGTCGATAAACCTAAAAATATTAAATATTAATCATATTATATTTAAATTTTAATATATAGAAGTCAATGCACTACTTAAACTGATAGATCATATAATACATCATATTATACAATTTCAATAAGTACCTATGAGTTATAATTGTATTAATATAAAATCATTTATAGGTACATATTTTAATATTTATATCTACTAAATTTAAAAAGTCCAAATTAATTTTAATAGTCACCACATCGTTTTATTATATGACTGATAATTTCTCTAATCACCCATACAACAATTATAAACACTCTTACCTACAAAGACATATTAAAGAAAATAAATACTCGCACATAATCAAAACATAGCTAAAATCTCGGGAAGCATTGCACATTACAGACAAATTAAAAGAAGTTAAAGAAATATTAGTAAATGGTAACTCCCATTAACCTATCCCGCCGAAAAGACATAATAACCACCAGAGCAAGCCATACCTCATCCACGTACAACGTACACCTAATCAAATACGAAGAAATACCCATATACAACCAATGCAACAAACAACTTACAATCAAACATATTACATTTTACATAACACTGTCCGAAATTTTCACAGTCAAGATCGATATTAAATCATCCAACCGCAATAAAAACAGCACTCGGAGAACATACCACATGTACTTGTAATTAATCTCTTAAGTCTGTTTCGAAGCTATCAGAATCGTCTCTAAAATGTAACATTTCAATTAAAATAATCTAAATACCCAGTTTTATTATACAAATTATTTATAAATGTTCTAATTTTAGCTATTACACGTCACATATATCACTACTCTTACTACTGGCTACTGCATATATACCATTAAATTGTAAACACAGGCTAATTACCAAGGAGTTGAAGCCTTTATTCCTTAATAAAAAAAAAAAAAATTCCTAAAAAGTATTGGTACCTATGTTTGGCATGTTCGCATACCCGCATAAATTTAGAATCTTCGGAGTGCATCCCAAAATTTACATTTATAATAACCCCAACAAAAAAATTGTATCTTATTTATTTTAATTAATATTTTTTTTACAATAAAATGTATACGTCTTAGTTGATTTAGGATTATCTAGTGCAACGCTATATTAACTACGAATTATACCTCCAAAGTTTATCATTTCGATATTTTCCAGTTTTCCTACATTTTCTTTTTACCAAGTGCCTTATATTAGGTAGTTTTTGTATTGATTATTTTTTTTATATGTCGATATGAAAAAACTTTTCCATTGATTTACCATAGACACTTAATGCTAGACAAGTGACCAGTGACGCAAATAAGAGGGTTTTTGGGAGATTAGCCAGCCCCCCCCACAAAAAAAAATAATTACTCAAAGCCCCCTCAAAAATTATTTTATGTGTATTAATCTTAATAAAAAATGTTTACCTTGTAATTAGACATTTTTTCCTTACACCAATAAGAAAATTTTTTTTATTAACTAATTAGCAAATTAAACAGCATTTGGCATTATACAATGGTAAAGTATTTCCAAATTTTTCTAAAATGTTTCAAGTAGCTATTACTCTTCCAGTAAGTACAGCAACCTGTGAGAGATCATTTTCTACTATGCGACGTATTAAAACATGGTTACGTACTTGTGTGAATCAAGATAGATTTAGTAATTTAAGTATTTTGAATATAGAAAATGACATAAGTATCAATAATGAAGACATTTTAAATATTTTTGAAAAAACTGAAAGACGTATACAATTACATTAAAATATATACCTACCTATTTATTTATATATTATGTTCAATTGTGTTACTTATTGAATTACAAATTATTATTATTTTTTTTTTTTTAATGAAACAATTCGGTTTATTTATAAAATTATAAATTTGTATTACTATAATATTAATACTTATGTCATATATGTGTTATATGATACTTAACTACTTTAACTCAGAATTGAAAAAATACAGGTATCCTTAAAAATATGTACTAATGTACATTGTACTAATATATTATAATTTAAAAAAAAATTTCTAGGGGCTTGAGCCCCTCCCTAAATATTTTTACTATTTGCGACACTGCAAGTGACCTATATGGTGCAAAATATTATTAAGTTTACTGTCAAGACGAATTATCAGAATCTATAGAAACTCGTCCACTGTCCAGTTTTTTAGTTTTTACACCAGTACAAAGTAAAATTATGAACTCACTAAAAATATATCAGCAATACCACTGCACTATCATAATTATTTAAAAGATGCAATTCTGTTAACCAAACTCACTCAAGCTATAATCCATGGGCACTATACGCAGTAGCATGCTACTTGAGGAAAAAATTTAATCTAATAGTTTTTTAATAAGTATTTTCAATTAAATATTATGTTAGGTATTTGAAATTACTATAATTGAATTATAGAATATTCAACTACGAGATAGGAATTAATTAGGCACATGTATAAAATATACAATATCAATAATGTATAAGTAGAAATCTTTATTTTAAGTGAAATATTACTCATACTAATTGGAAAAAAAAATAGAAAACAATATTATGCAAATTAATGAAAACATGAATAAATATCAAAATAGGTACCTACTATTTAATTGTAAACTTCTCATCAATTTCAGTTCTTGTTGTAAATTATCTATCATTTATAATAATATACATAAAAAAATAAAAACTTATACATGCATATTATAAATTGTCAATATGCGAATGCGAATACGCGTTTGATATATAATTATTAAACAATTGCACTTACGACCTCACAATTTCTAGAATTATTCCTTATTAGATCAAATAAAAATCCATCGTTTTTAAGTTAAAACAAAATACAGGTTCAGTCCACGAATTTTCACATTTACTAGGTACATTAAATTTGCCACCAATCTCCCACATAATTTAGCAACACTTTTCAAATCAAATGAATTTATTTTTAATACGTGTGGGTAATTGTATTTGTTTAGGTAATCCGTTTAAATCATTTATAAGGGATAGATATGTTATAAGTACACTTGACCTCGAAAATTAAAAAAATCAGTTTACCTAATATAGTAATACGTGTACGTCTTTATAACTGCCGCATGGTCACACATTTAACCCGGAAATAATAGCCTATCATTTATTTTAATAATGATAATAAGACAATAAGTAGATGTTCGATGTTCCAATTTATCAAGTTATTATATTTCTCTATCGCTATTGTTGTATGGTGATTTTTCTTTAATTACACTCCAGAAAGCCACTACGGTTGATGTAGAACTCACGTCTCGTGTGGGTAGACTGTACGCAGCGACACACAAACTTCGACTTGAACCTGTATTATTATACCGAGATGCAGTGGCCCAGTGGCGTTTGAATACCGCGGAAAATGAGACAGCGTAACTGTGCCAATTCTGACCACCAAACATAATATAATATGTTATGTGTTAAAATACAATAATTCGAAAGCCACCGAGAAATTCGGAACTGGACGTGTGCGACGCAACGTTAAAAATTAAAAAACGCTTTCACTTCTAATCCCCCACCCCCTTGCACAACCAACTCAAAATACGACGGTCGTCCGAAATCGTCATACTATCAGTTAAAAATTCAAAAACGCAATTTTATAATTTTAAGTATGAATTTAATGTTTATCTAGAATAGAAATAAAGAAAGACCATATTATTATGTACATGGACGCTTACGTACATATACACATAATTACATGCACACACACACACACACACACATATATTTACAGAATTTAATATATTGACATAATTTGACATAGTTGACATCTCTGCGGAACAAATATAAATTGGTAAATCACATAATAATGATTGGGTTATCGATCAATTAGGTCAAATCATCTTTTAAAGAACGTTTTATTTTACACTTAAGAATAAAAAATATTAGTAAAATATGCAACATAATACAAAATATTTGTAAATAGAAATTTTAAACGAATTGTCACTTAAGCCAAGTAACTATACGAATCTTTCTGTCCCTCGGTTCTCTCTAGGTACTCTTTTTCGATCAGGATGTCTATACACTTTTTGATAACATTGACTCTAGGCTTAAATCTTGATGACAGTTGTGTTAAAACTTCAGCTGTCAGCTGTTGGTGTTTCATGACTTTGCGCATTTTCATAATTCTTACAATAGCAGCTTGTATAAGCATTTTCCTGTCTTCCTCGATATGCTTGTGTGTACTCTCTTGTTCTAGTTTTATTTCTTGTTTCATTGGAACATTGATGTTTACGCGCAACTTCTTATTCTTATACCCGAGAAAAAGCTTTACATGGGAATTACCTTCCACATTCGCCTCATCTTCATTACATGTTAGGAGTTTTGCTTTCAACAATATCTGTACAACTTGTATCAAATAATCAGTTTTCAACTGTGTTGATTCTGATAGCTGATTAACTGTCCACGACTCTTGTAGGTTGAATTGCAATAAAACGGCCATTTGAAAAGTGGAGGCTTGTAATGTATACCGATTTTTAAAACAGTTAGTAACCAATTCACCTTTGGACATATTATACAGCCAGTTAAGTTTACGCCCTGAATGCTGGGCGCTATAAAATTGGGTAAACCTTTGAACGGATCGTTCCAATTCGGACGGCAGTGAAAATGTAAGAAGATACTGGAAAGGCCATGAACCTGATGATAATACTTGTATGCTAAAGTCGATATCATGAGGCATGTTTGAGTTTGATACGTGCTTTCTAAAAGCCTCATTAAGATCTTTAGACACACCAATATCTTGAAACATACGTTGAAGTTTTGAAGTGTACTCGAACCCACAGGCTTGTTTCAGCTTAGATATCATTGAGGCTTCAGCATCGTCACTGGCAGACATGTGTTGAACGAGTCGTTTGGCAAGCATTTTGCTATAGAACTTTTGGAACACATCTTTATCCTCGATGTATTTAAACATAATCATTACCTATATTAACAAATGGATAAATTAAAATAATTTAAGTCAACAATTGTTGTAATAGTCATACCCCCTTCCATGTGTTGTATCAACATCATGCGCAAAGTAACAAATCTAACAACAGAATTCTTACTATAGATTGTATACAGTTAATGTTAAAACAAATTTACATATTATCAAAATTGTAGAGGAAAATACAAACTTTGATTAAATGAAGTTTTTTTCATAAATTTATTTTAAAACAAAATATGAATTAAAAAATTTCAATTTTTTAAGTACAAATAAGTTATACCCAATTCATTTTAAAATAAAAATGTGATAAAAAATCTTTGCTTTAGCACAATTTATATTCTCTACAAATTGTATAGTAAACTAATTTGCTCTAACATTATAACTATAAATATTTAAAAAAAACTGTTGTAAGAATCTCATACTTATGTATGATTAGAAGATACCTAGAGGTATTTGTTGTATCGTGCTATGTAAGTCAGAAACAACACATACCAATCAACATCCTCTAAAAAAACTATTATTACTCACTTGATTTAATGTATCTTCAAGTTCGGCTTCTTCTGGGTTCTTGCTAGATTTTTTCAACAACAGATCACAAAATTTGGCTAACATTTCCGGACTTTTAGAACTTGAGTTGTATTGTCTTGTGACTAAGTTGTTATTGATAAATCCTCCACAAGCTTTATCCAAAGCAGCAACAAATCCTGAATCATTATTAAACGATATGGCAACCAGTGCATTGTATTTTTTGTGTACATTTAGGATAACACTGACATAGGTTTTTGGATCATTAAAAGCCATTTCTCCACATTTTTCGATAGCAGTTTGACCCTGTGCCAATATATGACATTCGAGTATATTTTTCAACTCGCCAAGACCATCTTGTATACGTGAAACTAACTGGTACATTCGACCGAGATCATCATTCTTTTCGAAATTTAATAAATTTTGAAATTCTGCATGGAAAATTTCCATGTGTTTTCTAATTAACACTCTTTCACAAGTATCTGCAAGACCAACTAATGTGGTTTCATGAAGATAATCTCGCACTCGCTTTTGTTCTTCTTGTAAACGTTGTTCTGCCTTTTTCATGTACTCTGTTACTGTATTATTAGACAAAAATTGATCACTTTCTTTAATATAAAAACATTTAGTTTCTTCTAAAAATGTTTTTTCAAAAGATTCTTTATAAATTGTCAAACTCTGACCTTTTAGAGTTGGCTCTTCTTCATTTAAGCCAAGCTCAACATAACAGTTAATTACACCACTAACCAGACGTGTGTTGATTGATTCACCATTTCGTTCACGTTCAATCAGCTTTAGGACGGCATTAGTAACACGTTTATGTAATTGCTGGAATAGACAGTCTCGCCATGCCACTAATGCCAATTGATAAATTTCATAAATACCTTTACGGCCTTCCTCGCATTCTCTGCGTACCCAATGTCGATTAAGATATGAACATACACCATTCAACACTTTTGAACTGAAACGATAGTCTTCCCACTCACGAGTATAGAAAGACAGTACATCTTCGTCCATGAAATTAGCACCACGGCTGATCAAGTCCACCAGGTAGTGCCTTAAGAACTCTTTAATCCTACGGTATAACTCTAGACCCACCAACTGAGCACCACCAACTTGTGCAGTGGACGTTGACGATGCCTTTTTGGAACGACTACTCGTTACGGATGCGTTTTTATTGGGGTTTAAATGCACACTGGTACAGTAATTGTAAACATGAGTATAGAGCTCCATGTAACGGGGCTTAGGCATCGACTGGCGATTGTACACATGCTCAATTCCGTTCTTCAAATCTCCCCATATGGTGTCGAGATCATAGATTTGTTTCGACGACATACCGTCGCGCCGATTTGACATAATCGTTACCACAGATTCTTGTTTTTAACACTACTGTACGTTACTAAAAATAACAAATAAAACTTATAATTTCGTCACTAACGAACACAACATACAAAGATTTTTAATTTACACAAAGAGGAATTAAATATTTAAATAAAAAATATAACAAAATATTACCTAATTTTTAGTTAAGTTAGTTCCCGAACAATGGATTCGCGGATAATGTATTAATGTGATAGGAAAAAGTTTTTTTTTGGAGAAACTGATGTAGTCATTTACAAGGAAACTGTAAATCGTATTATTCCCAAAGAGGTCTGAGAACCAATCCACTTCACCGTGATTGTTGACTGAGAGGACAAGCAATTTTATTATTTTTTTCTTAAAAAAAGACTCTCGTTAGTCATTATGAGATTTTAGAACTAGGAAATCGGTCCAGTACGATTGTTTTGAGATTTTCATAAAAAATAATGTCATCTAAAAAACCGTTCAACTTATTCGAATACTTTTCAACCTGCACCAAAAGTGAACCTGTTCAACTGTACAACTCTAAACTGATAACAAAATTACCTAATACAATCATTTTAATAATGATAAGAAATTTGAATGTTAATATTATTATTTATGTCCAACGAACGATGTCAACAAGAACGACTAGAACGAGCTGAGTTACATGCCTACACAAGTACAAAACTCCATATTAAAATGATTAAGATTATTGTGTCTTCGACTACGACAGACTTTGCTGTGTGAATATAAACTATTGTCTATTATCGTTTACATCGTATCGTTTTTTTCAAACAGTAATGTTGACGGAACATTGAGATGAAAGGGCAGATGTATTCTAAGCTGAAAAACGTTTATATAAAAGATACATGGCATAACGAAAAGGTTCCTCTGGACATTGTCATTACGGTGGAACAAACTTTTCGTGACAATGAAAAAGTAAGGAAGTAAGGCACTTTGTGATCTAGTCACAAATAGTTTCATGTTTTGTAGTATTCACATATCAAGTTTACTTTTAAATGCTTGTACTATGTACTGTTTATAGTTGTATATAAAGTATTATTCAACAATAATGAATAATATTACCAGCAATCTGCATAATATATATATATATTATTTATAATAAATATAAATACAAAATTTACAATTAAAATATACTTACTATTCCATTAATACTAATTATAAATGTTTTAATTTTAAATTTAAATCTAGGAAAAGCTGAAAAGGTAAACCTTTTCTTCTAATCCTATGATTAAGATTTTTTTTAATTCTGATGAACAGTTTTGAATGATTACATAAATGTTTTTAAATATAGTTAAACAAATATAATTATGTTAATCCGTTAGTTAAATACTTAACCTATATTTTAAATACTTTTCAGACTATATTTATCTCTGCTTCTGATGAAAATGACCCACTTTTCTACATCACGGCAAATGTTACTGAAGAGAGCTTTAGAACTATCAAAGAGTCTCAAGACTTGGTCGTCTGCTTTGATGGTTTTCCAAATCAAATAATTCAACTTTTAAATAATTCAGACGCAACTGGTGATGATGGACCTAAGTAAGACATTTTTAAGTTTTTAATTCTTATGTACAATTTTCATATATCTTATACTATCCTAGACAATATTATCCTCTGAGGTACACATTTGTTTAGTTGTAAAAATAAACTATCAATATTTTTCTTTCTCTAGATTTAAACTGTTAATTCAAGATGAATGTATGGGTAATAAAATTTATAAAGGACCAAAGTATGTATTAAAAATAATTGAACTAAATGAATTTAAAAACCTTTGTCATTTGGCCATTGAAATGTCTAAAGCATCCGATTCTGATGTAGCAAAAAACATATGCAAAAAAATGACATCAATCAAAGTAAATTAACTTTTTATTTAATTTTAGTAAGAAAATAATTTATTTTTATTTTAGAATATAATTGAATTAAAAGATAAAGAAACTGATAACTTGAAACGAGAACTTTTAAAACTCCATAATGAATTGGCAAACAAAAACATTGAGTTAGAAAAATGTCAATCATCTATGAATCATGAAAAAATTAACTTAACTACCAAACAAGAACAAATTATAGACCAATGGAAAGAAAAATATGAAAAAGTAATTTCATAATTTATTACTTGTTCAAATATAGTATTTGTAGATTAAGTTTTTTTTAAATATTTTGTATTTATTTAGTTAATTGTATATTGTTCACTCACTTAGTTAGATGCTGAACGAATGAAACAACTGCGTGAAATGCATGAAGAAATGATTGCACAACAGGAAAGATTAAGTACTTCTCTACAAGCCACTATTAAATCGCAAAATAAAGAAATTCAAAGTTTATTAACTCAATCAGAAAATAGATCTGAACAAATTAGGTAAATATATATTTAAAACTGTATACTATATCTAGTGTTTGCCCTGTTAACTTTCCATTTTATAATTAACATCTCTGATATCTGTGCTATCTTGAAAAATTTTAGATCTGCCGATCCTGACAGAATATAAAATGTTAGGGTTCTTAAACATGTATCTTCGACCTAAGACTATTCTTCTGTTTAGGCTATGTACTGTTCATTTATTTAACTCGTGATCGAGTATAGTACCATTCTTTAGAACCCTTTTACTACTACTGATTTTTATTTTATAGAAAGAGTTCAAAAACGTGTCTTCCTTCAATAGTCATTAGTATTGCACTAAATATTCTTCATCCCATTATCCTTAAGTTAGGTTTGTCAAACCTAGCTAATAGATAAATTTATGCTAACTTATGATTTTTACATAAACTTATAAATGGTTCTTCTAATGCTGCCTTGCTCCTTGTGTATGCCCAAACATAGTACAGTTTATTACTCAATCATTCCGTTGATTGTATCTAGCCAATTCATTTTCTAATCAGCATTCTGCCTAATTCACAATCACTGCTACCTAAGTAAACATTCTATATTGTTGTTCTCTACCGATTATTAATTATCAAATAAATAAATATAATCATTTATTTTAGTGAAATGTCAATACGCATAAAAACATTGGAATCCAAGAACAAAACTTTAATTGAGGAAACTACATCCCTAATTAATACTAATGAAAACTTAATATCAGACAGAGATATTAAGAAAAAAATTATTGAAAGAATGCAAAATCATATCTTATCTTTAGAAAATGTAAGTATTTAGTCTAAATAGCATTATGAATTTAAACTAATTTTGAATTATTTTCCAGGAAATTAAACAAAATACTAAATTGCTTCAGAAACAAAATAATTATTATGACATATCTAATAAACTTCAAGTATGTAAAATATTTATTTTATTTTATATGATACATATATATAGAAATGAATGTATTAAGATAACTTTAAATCAGTGACTGCTTGTAATAAGGGCACATAAACACTTGCTACACCTAAAACATTGAATAAAAAAAAAATTATTTATGAAAAACACAATTTAAATAAAATCATAATAATTATACAATGATGTAATGTAGAGCATAAACAAATTATAAAATTAAGCCCAAATTCAATTTTTTTTGTGTTTTTATTTTTTTATCTTTGTTTTTGTCTGTAATAATCACCAACTAGGATATATCGGGTAATGTACATTACACAAAAACAAAACAATTGGAATACATAAAAACCAATGTATTAACATGGATAATTGTTTGTCTTCAAATTTTGATAATTGGTCAATTCACTCTAATCTTTAATATTGGCAATATAATAATTGATTTTGCTGAAAGTAAATTTGCTATATTATGCATTTGAAGATATGATGTCCTCTTAATATTCAAAACATGTTACTATATTAGTAATTTGTTGACTCCATTAAATGACCACAAAAAATCACAATATTTTTTGTTACCAATTTTGTGATATAATTAATTTAATTTTTTCTATATCACCCTATATTGTTTTTAATTTTATTGATTATTAAGTACAGTTTTTTAAAAATATTTATCAAGTACATACAAATAAATATCTACCAATTATTACACTGTATTTTTATAATCTTTGACCTAAATATATATTTATATATATTTGGAAATGTGTTATGACAATTTTGTTTATCTATAATATTATATATTAATAAATATTATGTATCATTTTTTAGGAGCAGTTATCAATTGTTGTAAAAGAAAACGAAGAACTAAAGAAACACAATGAAGACAATTTAAAATCAATGTGTGATGAATTGAAACAAGCAAATAAAATAATTAAAAAATTACATGATTCCAATCAGGAACAGACACAGAAGGTTTTTGAATTTCCCATCAATGCGATTATGTTATAATTTTGATATTTTATTCATACTATATTATGGTTTTAGCTTATGTTAAGCAAAGACATTGCGTTGAAACAAAAAGAAGACATTCTTAGGTATCAAAGTGAAAACACAAAGTTGTCAAAATCTCTCGAAGAAAAAACTTCCAGTATTGAAAATCTAAATATTCAATTGTTGGAAACTAAAAATAGGCTCACAGTTGTAGAACAGAACTTAAAAGAAAAAGAAGAGCGTTTAGCCAGCAACGACAAGGGTAATTTTTATTTTTTTTACGATATAAATTATTAAGTATTGATTTTGAAGGAAAATAAAATCCATTACAATATTATTATTGTTAGTGATTCATTGGTTAAACAGCAAGTTAAACAACTGTGAGATTGTAGCAAAGTCATCTAGTAATTGTGGTGTGTTATCAGAAACAACTAATGTAACGAAAAATGCTAATGTCAAAAGTATGGAAAAATTTTCAACATCGACTCCAGCCACTACCGAAACAGTATGGCTATTAAATGGTATGTTATGTGGAAAAATCCTAATCTATATATTCATTATTTTTCTAGGACAATATTAACCTTAAATCCTCCAATGGCCGGAAACTGAACTCAAAAACCTTGAGCTCTAACATCAGGTTATTATTCCATTTCAATAATATTTATCAATTGAAATTGATAATTTATTGATTTATATTATTTTTAGTGAAACATTGACTAATAACACAAAGAGAAGTGCTCCAATTCGGCGTGTCATGTATGGACCACTCAGTTCTGCTCCTTATTTTGCAGCCTGAATATGTAATTTTTAAGATTTTAATGTTAAATAATTTTTATGAATGTATAATTTTTTATCACAATTTATGTAACTATATAATTTTATAATACTCTATACCAAACATTTAATCGTAAATATATTTGATACTATTTATTTACTATTTTTTAAAAAATTTGTGTATAAGACTGTTGACTTAAAATTATAATAATTGTCATAGTTGAAATATTATGGTGATCGGTTGACAAACAAACTCATTTCCTGAACTGAGAAAAAAACAAACATTATTGTGAAAAGATATGTTACAGAACAAAATTATGCTCATTAAAAAAGCCACATTTCACGACATATATAAATCCTATGGCTTTACAGTTGATGTGTGGATAAATTTAAATTTTTATCAAATCATCAATCTCTGCAATTTTATAACATTTTCACATTCATCACAAACTGATTGATTAGATAATAAACATGATAACATTTTTATTTTTTTTTTCCAATGATTAAAATTTAAAGTAATTAGTATTGAACTATTTAGTTTTGATTTTTTTTATTTGATATTCACAAGAAAGATGTATTTTGTTCTAATTAAAAAATATTAAGCTACTGATGAAAGTTTTTTTTAATTTCTATAGTCATGGACAATTATTACAAAAATGATCTGTGAAAATTACAATACAATAACAGTTTTTGTAATAATGAAAAGACATCTGACACAAAAATTAATAATTTTTCATGGATTTATCGTTGCTGTTGATGTATGATGTGGATTTGAAAAATTGTATAAGTATTGTGTTGATATGGCTATCGTGGAAATCAACTCTATTGAAAAAAGCCATGGTAAGGTGCGGGGATATAGAAAATATAAGGAGACATACTCAAATTTTTAATTTAATTATTTATTTGTTAATTTTTATTGTGAAAAAAGGGTTAAGTTACAATGTCATTCTATCGGGTGCTATGGAAGATATCAAAATGTGTCAAGTCAAAATTTGGATATAGGTACCTACTATTGAGATACTCCACACTTCTGGGCTTTAATGGTACGCAGACTGAAAAATTAAAGTTAACTTTGAGGATTGTCTGGTGAAACATTGTGAGATGCGCAGTTTTTATCATCAGTGACGACACTTAAGGATTAGTCTTTAATAATATACCCATATAACATGTAAGCATTAAACTCAAAACCCTAAATATGCGGTGATTAAAATTGAGATATTAAATCTTTGTAAAATAAATACAATCAGTGGCGTATATAGGTTTTATTTCGGAGCGAGACGATTAAGTATTTGGATTTTTTTTAGGAAAAGAGGGAGGAGACACACTATTTTAAATAGTTGTTATGTTTATGATTTTAATTTGGGGGGTGGGGGGGCTCAGCCACCCCCACCCAATAAATACGCCACTGAATACAATTTAAATATGAAAATTATTAATTTATGATATTAATCATAGACAAATTTCTATAAGTCTATGATATTATAATCCATAGAGTAATAAATATTACCTACTAGGTATACCTTAAAATAAACATTTATGATTTATCTGTATGATAATTTAACACAAGATTAAATAATGATTGGTTAATTGGTTAAGACAAAAATCCATTAATTAAAAAAAAAAAAAAGTTTTTTCTGCTAGAAGTTATATTAAATACATCAACTAAAGTGAAAATTTCACAGTAGTTAAATTTATAAAAACAATTAAGTATTATCTTAATAAATAGGAATGAAAATGTCAAGCCTAAACAATCTTAGAATAATTATTTTCAGAGTTACAATAAAAAAACAAAAAACCACGTGCATTTTCCATTTTTTTTTTCTGTTGAATTGCTGTAACTTGGTCAATTTTGGACTTAGAAAGTTGATTAAACTACTAAAATTCATTACAAAACATAGGTAAAAAATAATAAGTGGTTAAATTAGGTGGTTGCTAATTGAGAAAAAAAATTGTATTGCGCATATGTAATTAAATTTAAAAAGAAATGCATAGGTAGGCCATATAAATGTGTATGTTTATGTAATAAGAACTAACCAAAAAACAGAATTCAAATTGCAGGACTACGCAAAGATATTAAGTGTAGGTACCCAGGTACCCTCAATTAGCGTTTACACATTATTGTATAACAAAATATTCAATAGGTAAATATTTGTATTTATGAAAAAAAAATTCATTGCTAAATATAAATATACTGTAAAGATTACACTTGAATTTAAAAATAACAATTTTTTTATGAAACATGTTTAGTAATTAGTGTATATATTGGTGATTTTAACTCCTACGTTCATAAACTTGGAACAGATCCGACGTGTACGGAAATATCACTCAGGTTTCAACAAAATAGTAAATACCTTCATTAAATAGGATTTTTGTTAATAATCAAAAATTAGGTTTCTTATTAGAATACATAATTGTTTTTAATATTTGGCCGTGGTCTAGACAGTCTAATCAAATTACACTTCAAAGTTACCTCTTATAAAATTAATTTTAGAACATAAACATATCAAAACATTTTAAAGTTAATATATTTTGTCTCGGAGGAACTTAAGCCTATACTACTCTTATTCAAAGAATGGTTAAGAAACTGCTCTTTTTTTTGGTAATAATTTCAAAAATATAAATTATTTAAATACTTGTTATTAATAATTTATGATAGTTAACTATTCGAAAAAACATTGACAAACAACACAAAGATAAGTATCCTGACTAAGCATCAAGTATATGTAATGCAGAACCTCACTCGGTTCTGGTTCTGGATTTTGTAATAAATTGAATTTTTTAAAGTTTACTGTTGAATTATTTTTATAAATTTTTGTATTTTTTACAGTTATAAACATAAAAAAGTGGTGTATGTAAGTTTTTACACGGCGGAAGAGAGGTACATATGTAAAAAAAATATACTTATATACTATATTAATACAAAAAAATGTATGTTAATTAACTATCATTTATCCACAAAAATTTTAATTTTTAAGCTTAATATAAATTTCTAGGGTTAAGCAATTGCATTTGACAAACGTCGTTCACCACGCCACTGAATATATGCTTTCAAAAAATAGGTTTATTCCGAAATAATTAGACTATAAAAATAGACATTACACAACCAGTGGCGTATCCAGGGGAGGGGCCATGGCCCCCCCATCATTGGCCGTATTTACTATTTTTTGTTTTAAAGATCTTAGTTCGTGGAATGGACATGTCCATTTGGCTTTTTATTATTTTTTAACATTATAATATTATGTCTATGGTTTTTAACTAAAAAGTAAAAACGATATTTTTAAATTCGTAATTAACATTTATTCTGCGTGATTTATTCTATGGTTTTATATAATGTCTGTGTTTAAATCTAGTTTAGCGTGATTAGATAACATCACTCATCAGTCGTCACTGATTGGTTGAGAACACAGTCTTAGAATGATAATAACCCTTAGATAATACATACACACTTAACTATATAACTGATAAGATTAAAATTTAAATGGTTTTTTTTTAAATGATCTTAAACTAAATAATTTAATTGTAATTAAGTATTATAAGTGTTAATTCGTCGTTTGTGATTGTATACTGAAGTGTTTCATTCGTGAGTTTATAGATCCTAAGAGGAACACATTTTGTTTTTATTACGAAATATTGAGCAATCGTTTTCCAGTTTTGACAGTCATGGACGACCATCACATCAAAGTTGATCTATTGAAATTGTTGGACGAAAACTGTTTGACAGTAGCGCAAGGGACATCTGACCACAAAAACTTATTATTTGTTGTTAAAAAATCGTCGGCCATTGAGAAATTAGAAGAATTCGCTAGTTGTTATGCAGACAGGATTAACGTGAAAATTGCCATAGTTGAAAACTTGAATCTCGGTAAAGAAACAAACTCATATTGTTGGTTTGACTATTTATTTTAATATGTTTATTTTAGAAGTGTCCAAAGGGTCATTGTACAATGCCATTCTGTCAAGCTTTGATGTGGATGACAATATTTCATCTAATCTGAGCTTAATATCGACATACACCTCATTGCTGGTTGCTGGAGGCACACTGATGGCAAAAACCACAGTTGGCACCGAAGAAACACTGGTGAAGCATATGAAATTATGCGGATTTCTTAATGTTACAGTGAGCAAATCCATTCCAGGAATGGTCATTGGAAATATGCCCACATACAAAGTAGATACACATGACTAAATAGATAATAATATTCAATTGAAGTCTATCAAATGCTTTACCTGTCTATATGTGCTCATTCTGTTGTTTCCAGGTTGGTACCAGCGATAAAGTCACTTTGATTCCAGGGACAAAAGAAAATGTAATTTCAGCATGGAAGTTGGACGATAATAATTCAGAAACAATATCTGAAGACGATTTATTAGAAGCTGATGACTTAAAAAAACCAGATACTTCCTCACTCAGAGGTATGCATTTATAAGACGTAAAAATAACAAATTATCATTATTTTAATTTTTGTTACCTAAACATTCAGTGTGCGCTACTACCAAAAAGGCTAAAGCATGCAAAGACTGTACTTGTGGATTGGCAGAAGAACTCGAAACAAATCGTCTCAAGGACACACCCAAACCAGACACTTCTAACGCCAAATCATCTTGTGGAAGTGTAAGTGAAATTGTCATGTTCATTATATTATGTCATTTAAATATTAGCATTGCATGACTCAATTAAAACTCAAATTTAACTGATATTGCAATATGTTTTTCAGTGTTATTTAGGCGATGCATTTCGCTGTGCTAGTTGTCCATATCTGGGTATGCCAGCTTTTAGACCCGGTGAAAAAGTTCAACTCTCTGGAAACTTGTTACAGGATGATTTATAATTGACACATTCTGTTAACAGCACTCATAGAACTAGAATATTTATTTAATGGTATTTTAATTATATTGTGTATAAAAATATCAAAAAATACGGTGATTGAAATAAATAAACATGATTTTTTTTTTATTATTATTATTCCAATGTATTTTTTCCCCTCAAACCAAAAACATGTTAAGGGCATTACAATTATTATGGTTACAAATGAAAAAAAAAGATTTTAACATTGAAAAATGTATAAACTAAATTAATTAATATAACTCAGCAGTTTAATCCACTAAGCTATTGGCAGTCTGTCAAATGTTTATACAATAAGTAACATAAACATTGAAGCCGTGCGTACAAGATATATTATTATAACATAATATTGTATATACACATATAGTTATAGTTTTATAAATTAATATTCAGTTCAGTGATTTTTTTAATTATGTTTGTTTTTAAAGCGTTACAAATTCTGCATTATCAAAAAAAAAAAAAAAAATAAAAAAAAAATCTTCCCTTATATCTAAAAGTAAATGAACTTAATTTGATATTAAACATAAAATTGAATTCATTAACTAAAAATAGACTAAAATCTATTAGCAAATTGATATTACTTTAATCTAAACATAGGGAGTATTTTTTTTCCATTTGGAGCAAATAATTTATTTTAAGGATGATTTTTTCAGATGTTTGCTTTTTGTTTATTGAGAGCAAAACTTTCCAGGTACGTGTGTTGAGTGGGTTTATGTAGACGTAACATATTCAGTGCATCTTCCAATTTAAACCATTTGCGTTTACGACCTAAACAAATTAATAACATTAACTTTATTTTTACAAACAAATTTAATTTAATTTACTTATTACTAATACTAAAAGAAAATTTTTGTTATGAATTAAGGTACAAATAAATCAATATACAAATAATTAAAATGAGTTATACAACTCATTGTCATCACTTTATAGACACTAAAATTAAAATATAATTAAATAAATGATAATCCACAGCTGTCTCTTGGCATTTTTTTTTTTTTAACTTAATTCTTTATTTAGCAATCTGTTATAAATTTGAACAATAAGCTTAATTTATATAATAATAGAATTGGCATTTAAACTTTTAAATGTATTTATTTTTATTTATGTTAATTTTTTTTCTATTATTATTTATTACCAATACAATAAGTATGTTTAATGTTTGTAACAACAATTTGTGTAAAAAAAAATGTTCCCTATAGCATTAGCTATTTTAAAAGAAATTTCTATACTGTTGTGCTAAACAGCAAAGTATTGAATTTCAAAACATTGTAAACATCATTTTTTTTTTTAAGCACAATAACAAAAACAACACAATATCAATGTATACATTTCTCCAGCTTATAGTTCAATAATTTATTTAACTCGCAAGGTCACTTCCCCATGAGATTATAATTCTATTATGGATATCTATAACCTATTACTCACTTGTTATTGTGTTTACAATATGTTCTACCACCATACAAATAAACAGATATCAATAACAAAAATGATAGGAACATAGTTTAATGTGCTTGTATGTATACAGGACATACACTATTTTTGTATTGAGGTATTTTTTCTCTTGCTATCAACTTACATCAAACATAATTAATATTTAATAATAGTAAATATTATTTACAGACAAAGCATATTTTTGTTAACTTGAAGTTTGAACTGTTAATGTGCATAATATAGAGTTTGCCCCATTAACAATTTTTGAATTCTATGAAATTCAAAATAAAAATCTTAGAGTACACTTGATTACACTGTTACTTAAAAATGTATGATAGTCAATCTAAATAAGCTCACAAGTTAAATTATTAATATTGATTGAATAATTACTGTATAGTATAATATAGCAATGTAAGTTTTTCAAGTCGAGGTAAGATACTATAATAATAACTAGGAAAAATTATATTTTAACATTTTTAAATAATACCGATATAATTGATAATCATACAAAAAGATATAGATTAGTTGAAACTAATCAATTTATGTAAATACATAAATAAAAAGTGTTGAAAGAAAAATTCTTTAACAAAATTATCATAAATAATAATTTTTATTAAACAAAAACTTATTTTTGAGTGGAATACAATACTTCAGATAAAAATGCACTTACGTAAAATGTATCTAATAAGATATGTCATATACAGTTTTTGGTTTTGCTAATGGACCCTCATATCATGAAAAATGTATATTGAGTACAATTATGTTGCTTACTTTTACAATAATTAATATAATCCCTATTTAACTTTGTTTTACAAATGTAGTGTTTTTTTTTTTTTGTAGGATTAGGTAACCTAAATTAGGAACCAATTGGCTATGAAAATACTGTTAATAATAATTAAGTTTTAATCTTTAACTGAAATGAAAATAAAATATTGAGAAATTTACTTTGTAAATTAAGATTTGTTAATGGTTTATTACTATTATATTTATAACTGCCTTATTTTATATGCATATTATCTTAGTATTATGTTTGCTCACGTTTTTTTTTATTTTAGGTATGATAAGTATGACTAGGCGTATTTTCTAAATTCACTTCAAGACTAAAGTTAAAAATTCTAGACTATTTGGTTTTAATATTCTTTAAGTTACAAAAATAAAAGCTTATAAATTAACAATTATGTATAAGTATAATTTTTATTGAACTCAAAATATTAAAACAAATAATGCATAATTTATAGTTAAAAAGTACTTAATGGAATTTATATGATGAGCAATATTTACAAATGTTATAATATGATATATATGAAATATATATATATATATATCTTAATAAATTATTGAATAAGTAAAAATGTCAAAATTGCATGCAGCTCAACATAATTTTATGTTTTAAGAAAACTCACCTATGCCCAAAGAGTCTTCCCACTCAGCTAATTCTTCTGTTACAATCATAACAAACACATCTGTTCTATGCCGTCTGATATGAGTCTAAAACAATTAATTAAAAATTAGACACAAACCAACAGGCAGTTTTTTATTATAAAAAAAAGTAATAATACTAACCCTATCTTCAAATGTACCAAGTCTTCTATGTAATCTGCCCACAACACCAGCTTCTTCAACTACTTCCCTTAAAGCAGTGGCACTTGGTTCTTCTTCAGGTTCAATACCACCTCCTGGTACAATCCATTGTTCAGGTCTACTAGATGAAGTCACCAACAACACCTTCAACAAGTATCATATACCTATATAATGTGCACAATAGTCTGTTATCATTATTCATTATATACATTTGTGGAGATGTGAAAAAAGAGCACATTTTAATGTAGCATTACTTAAGTTTACCTTGAACTAGATATTTTTATCGTATAACATACTAGATGTAGTAGCAATGTAAATTTCATACCTAACTAATATACAACATAAGTTTACACAGGTTATTCAATTTTTAGTTCTTTTTTGGCACAATGTCCATGACCTAATAATAAAAAAAAAGAATAACTACCCACCTGTCATAATAACAAAGTGTACTCATGTTTCAATAGGCTATAGTCTCACAAACAACTAAATTATTAATACCAATATTAAATATTTATTGTTAATTATTGATTATTATGTTCTACTTCACGTTTGATACTATTTATAAGTATATGATACTTGAAAACCATAATATGAATCTAATGTATTTTAAGAAAATGGATAAGGTTGTAGTAAAACAAGTATTGTTATAAAATTTTAATATGCTCACAAGTCATAATTAATAAAACCAACCAATCAATTATCCCAAGTTACACCACTACAATACAATTGCTTATAGTTTAATAGAAAGGCAAAATTTGTATATCACAACAAGTTATAGGTATAATAATTGTTTCGCTTCTATGTTGATGCATAATAAAAACATTGTATATATTATTAAGGGTAATAAGTAGTGTTGAGCAATTGTATGATTAACTAATGATTAAAGTTTATAAATATTATACAAATAGTTACTGATAAATTTCTATAAATATACATTGGATATGTAAAAAATAAATGCAACTTAACTATAAAAAAAAATACTAGTTAGTGATAATAGTCATATTAGATTAAAAACACAATCATAGTTCATGATAATTAATATTGTTCCGTTTTTTTTTTTATGTATAACTAATGGGCTTTGGCCATTGCTAGATCTGCGAACCAATCTCTACTTTTAATTGTAATTTTAAATTAAAAAAAATGCATTATTTTGTTTTTTATTGTCTTAGCAATTATATTTATTGAAATTTAAAATACCAAAATACTTTTTAAATAATAATGAGAAATACATAGATTTTAAATTATATCCAGAATAATACGTACAAGACTTTAATTATCAGTACATTATTATGAGTATATTTTTTTTTTGCACAACTGGTTTTAAAAATAAATATTTTTTATTAATTCTTTTTAAATATACAAATTAAAGTTAATAAAAATTAATACGAACTCTTCAGTCACATTTTTGGTAACTTATCAAAAATAAAAACAAATAATTTAATTTTGTTACTTAAAAGTTATAGTTAATAAACAAGTAATGCAATCATCTGTTTTCGTTACAAATTAATTACCAATGCACTAGGTCCTAGTGCATTCCTAGTGACTAGGATATAGAAAGAAAATATTTCACTAACATTTAGTTATTAGTAATTTATAAGAATATTAGTATATAGTATAATACTCCATAATAATTATTATTTATATAATACATTGAGGCTACTAAATATATGTTTAACATTTAAACACTTTATCAAAAAAAAAAAAAAATTATGAACCTATTATGAACATACCAATATTGTAATACATTTTTTTTTTAATTAACAGATTATTTAATAGTTTTATTCACAAATATATATGTATATTGTATATATATATTATATATTTAAATAAAAGTATAAGTACTCGAATTTAAAAATAACCATTGTTTTCTAAATTATGTTTAAGTATATGTAGGTAATTTTAACTCCTACATTCATAACCTTGGAATAGATCCAACATGAACAAAAGTTATCACTCAGGTTTCGACAGAATACCTACTGAAAGTATGACTTTAGTCAATAATCAAAGGTTTCATTTTTGAATATGTAATATATTTTAATATTTGGCTGAGGACTATTCAAATTACACGAAAGTTTAAACGTCTTAAATTATTGATTTTATAGCAAGCACATATACTCTATTATAAAATTAATGCTAAATCATTACCAACTTTTATATATACATATATAACTTATAGATAGGTTACTACTTCGAGACTAAGCAAAAATCAAGATAATTTATCTTACTATATTATTAAAATAAATAAATCTGTAAGGAATAAACACTTAAAACAGATAAAAGGTTGAATACTAAAGTTAAAACTGATAAAAGGTTATTTAAGGTCAATAATAAACATCTAATATAAGTATTACATACATAATAATTTGTCACTAAGCAATATTAATAATAGATTTAATACAATTTCAACTAATTATTAAATAGTGTTATATTTTGGCATATCATATAACATGAATACAATATCAACATTTTAGTATAAGTTATAATACCAAAAACACAGTATGCTAAATATGTTACCTACTTTTCTAACTTGGCTTCAGAGTTTACTTTGACCCAAATGAAAATATAGATTACAAAATTCATATTATAAATATCAAGGACATTGTATATTGTACAATTAATAACTTATGTCAGTTATAATTAGTATTGAACATTCAGCTACTTTTTAGTTAAAGGAACAAAATGTTTTTAATTCCTTTTACATTAATATCTGTGCTTTTTTTAATACTTATTTTTATGACTTTAGGCGCTTAGTAGCTTAGTTGCCAAATCTTGGTTATAACTGTGGCATAAAAATATATTGTAATAGGACAAAGATTCAGAATAAATTCTCTATTTGTACTAGATAATATGATTCCTGTAAAATATTATAGATCAATGGCAGATCTAGGTTAAAAAATATTGAATAACTCTGTGTTTTTACTAATCTTTTTTGTTTTTTTGGTATGAAACTTCAAAGGTTAGTCTGAACTTTACTTTTTTATACTCATGAATATATAAAAATTTAATATTAATCTACTTACAATATAGATAGAATATGACTATTCATGTATCTTACAAACCACAAATTTACTTCGTGCTATATACTTTATAGAAGAATAATAATGTATAAAATGTTTAATAATTTCATATAGATACAGTTAGAATTAAAAGTGAAATTAAAAAAATATATATTTAATATCAGTTTAACCCAATCAAAATCATTTTACAATGTTATACAATTTTACAGCAATTAAGGCTTAATTACAATAATAGTTTAATCCAATTAATCTACATATTAGATAATGTAAATTAATATTGGAACTACATAGTAAGAGCCCAAGTATTTAGAATTATCTTAAATATAAAGATAATTTATTTATTACACAATATAATACAGGTTCCATTATATATCATATTACTTAATAATAGTATTAGATAAATATAGGTAATGAGGGAAATTTGTGTAAAATTTAAAGCAAGTTTGAGAACTAACAATATATTAATTCTTTCTTTTTAACTGTATAAATAAAAAAAATGTAACTTGTTACTTTTCAGTTAGTATTTAATACTTTTAAGTATATATTAAGTATATATATAAGTACATATATTCTGTTTATGTCTATTGTGTGTGTGTCAATTTAACACCAAAATTGGAATTTAGTTTGCAACATAAATATTAAATAATTACAAAAGTGCAATCAATTATTGGATTTCATTACCAAAGATAAGCACTTTATAATAGCTAAAATTGTAAATTTTAAGTATGTAATTAAACCAAAACCATTTTCAGAATTAGATACATTAAAGTAATATAATTAATAACTAAAATCAATTCTAAAATATATTTTTTTTCTAATTTCATAAAGTTATGTTTTATTAATATTTTTATAATTACATGTGTAGTTATTAAATTAAGACATTCAAAGATTTACCATGTTGAATATGTTAAGAATGATTTTTTATTAGGTATACTATATATTTATATTGTTATACAAAATTATTAGTTTGTTAGAATAAGTGTTAGGTAGGTAGAAATAAATATAAAATAATTAACTAGATACCTATGTTAGCATTTATATAATATACCTAGTAAATATAGTAATTTTAATAATATCAGTAATTTTACAAAAGCTTTAAAAACAAATATAACTGAGAACTTTAAACTTAAAAAAAAACATACAATTAGGAACCATAAACAACTCTATAGATTCAATTTTAAATATTTTATCATTTTTTATTAAGAATATATGGATATACTTACATATGAACTATACTACTAAAAATAAACTTCAGATAAAAAATTACATAAAGGTACTTAAAAATATGTCAAGTCTATTAGAACTATTTATCTTGGTATTTATAAGAATCATTTTTATGAGAATATTTAAATTTTATGCTAGTGTTTAGTTACATTACTTACATTACAACATTTCTATAATAGGTAAACTATAAAGATAATGTAAGTAGGTACCTTGATTTAAAGACAATTAGTTTATCTGCCCAACTTATTCAAATACCTTAAAAATGTTATTTTTAGTTAATACTTCTAAGAAATAAAAATAACCTGTATGATAATCAAATATGTAATACCCAGAGTAATACCTATCTAATCTAAATGACCAGTAAGGCTAATCAAATGTTGTGTAAAAATAAAATGAAACTAAATTTACAGAGTAAAAATAAGAATTTCTGTAAGTAAATCTTGTGAAATATATATATACACCAGTTAAAAAAATAACTCAATAATTATAAATATTGATTGATTTTACAACCCAGCCTAATGTTATGGTTTGTTTTAGCATATATTAACCCTTATAAATCACTTAATCTATCAAAATATTTTAATTTAGACAGTTCTTAACGGGGTTTTAAAGATAAATTGTAGTGTAGATACAGAATACTATGCATATTATGTAAATAGGTAGGTAGGTATTTCATATAAAATTTCCCAAGTACAAATACAATACATCAATACTATTTAGAAAAATTAATAGTGATGATTTAACAACGTAAAAAATACATTAAACTGATAGCTATGCAGTAGAATACATCTATATAAAAAAATATTGAATTCTATGAATCAAATTAACTTTGATTTACTTATTGGAATAAAACAGTGTAAAAACTAGAAACATACGTGTTATAATTGTATAAAACCGTGACGTAATATCAGAATGATAGTGCAAATGATGTACTAGGCACAGTACATTATTGACAACTCAAAAAACCAAATTAAAGTATAAAATATATAACAATATTATAATTACCTCATCGGAATCATTGCGCACACATATACAAGCAGCTCGCCTGCGAAATCCATCCTCGTCATAAATACGAGTTGAATTCGGTTTATCTTTCATATTTACTAATGAATTGATATCCTCGTAACTAGGAAATAATTCTATCGACGAATTCTTAGTATAAATAAATAAATCTAGGTGCAACTATGAGACGTATCATCGACGATTGACATTTTTCTTCTGAATTTGGAAATTGTGTTTTTGGAATACGAACGAGCAATTGTGACTTTTTCTTTTACTTCACGACGAATTGAAAATCCACCCGCGTGTATAAGAAACGTATATAATATTATAATAATATATAAACGTAAGACGACAGAGATGGTAGATTTTATGAGTTATATTAAATATACGAGCTAAAGTGGATTTAGAATACTAAGTACGAGTATACAATTTTCAATAAAAGTAGTTTAATTTAAAATTAAATTAAAATAAAGAAAATTAATATGTAGGTAATGTATATAAAAAAAAAAAACGTAAAAAAATTATAATAAAACAAAAAAAAAAAATAGAAAAAAAACGGGGAAAAAACGGGTATTAAGAATTAAACAATAAGAGATACATTAGACAAATGTCAGTTAGAGACATTGTAATCGAAACATCGTACCGCCGTTAGACGATTGCATATCGTTTCGTTCGCTGTTCGTCCGGACAACCATAATCGTGACGACGACGACGGCGGCGACGACGGGAATGGGTGTCAAAGTCCAAAAAAAATTTGATGAGGCCTGAACGCGCACGGGCGGCCAACGACGCGAAAAACTAGCCAATACAAATGCACGATTGTGTTGGTGGTGGTGTTGTAGTGGTAGTGGTGTAGGCCGTGGTGGGGATGGTAGTGGCGATGGTGGTGAAGGGTGAACTGTGCTACCTTTATGGCTGTATATTGTGCGCGCGCGCACGCGGGTTTGTATCTACAATCCGGTGCACACGCGTGCGCGCAGCCCGAATGCACCCGCCGCCACCACCGTACATATCATCATCATCCATCATTATTATTATTATTACTAAGTATCGTGGCATCGTGCGCGCCGTGGAGACGACCGCTCGAGCGCATAGATGTGTGCTGGCGGGCGGCGATCGAAGCGATTACGGAGCGAGAGACGGTTACTGGCGGGCGATGTTGCCGCGTTCGCGCCTGTACCGCGGTCGCCCCGCAGCCTGCGTATTATTATTATGTCTACTATGGCGCGACGGCCGACTGCTCTATGGGCCGCGTGGTGTGTGCAACCGCGTGTGAACAACTACCACGCTCGTCGCTCGACGTCATAACAAAAACGCGGTGGGACGAAAGTACGAGAAACGAGACACGCCATCGGGAGAATGCGAGCATAAGGAACGCGTCAACGCGATCGGTGTGGTAGCCACGTTGCGGGCTGCGGGTCACAACCTCGCTGTAAAAGAAAAATGTCATTTTATTTATTTTTTGCTACCCCCTCCCCGGTTCTGAATTTCCGACCAACACCGAATGCACTCACGTGGCTATCGAGAAAAAGTGGTTTTTTTCAAGTCTTTTGTTATACGACAATTATCATATATTCATATCATAAGTCATAAACTCGTAGTACATTTTTATGTCAAATGAAATTTAAAGAGAACATTATACTGACATATGATATAAAAAAATGCAGGATAATTTGTTTTTTTAAATATTTAAACTTTCTTGATATTATTTTGAGTGTATAATACACAGTAGATTATTATAGTACGTATGCGATGTATTATTTTACATTTCTCTTTCCTACCATCGTAGTCCGTAGATCGATTGTAAATATTGTTTTGGGTCAAACGACAAACACTCATGCGATATCTATAAATTACTATACTGCACTTATATATTTTCCTATAATGCAGTAGGTATTTTAAACCTTACATACACGAATTCAAGTTGTCATAATAATTTTGATTTTGGGTACTTGGTTACAAAAATATGTGCAATTTAAGATGGCGACGACGGACAAGAGATGATTAATAAATGCATGCGTGCTATGCTTGTTAAATTGCCAACGGGCAACGAGTTCGCCGCCTTGGTCCAGTTCTATTACACTTAAGGCTACAGCTAGCCTATAGCAATGCCGTAACTAGACTACTCGAAGCCTGCGTGCAAATCAAAATTTAGAAGCCTTCTGTGACAGTATTATACATTTTTTAAGCCCCTGCAATATAGTATGAGGCCTATAGCCCGTGTGCGATGCACAATCTGCGCACCCAGTTTTTACGACACTGTAGCCTAGAGTGATAGTCATTAGAATAAAATAATATCTGAATATCGTATTTTATTATTGCATATTTACGTGGCCGATGATTAATAGGTAGTTTATATAACGATAATTTACAATGAATAAATTTAATTTTTGTATTTGCATTCGCTTTATCAACTGTAATCGATCTACACGGTTAATACCGATAAACACAATCCCTATCTATCAATAAAATATATAATATTTGTTTTTCAAAGCCTAGATTCTTCACTCACTCCAAATCCAAACTAAACAAAACTTTGACAAAATTGACCATTATAATATCGGAATCGGATATCCTATAATAATCAAATTAATAATTGTATATTATATAATATGGACAATTAAAAATATATATTTCTAACTGAAAAAATTCAACTGCTCTTACAGTCTTGAGGTATTTAAATTTTAATCGATCTATTAAATGCCTTCATCTATTCAATCCTCTTGACTTTCACTTATATTAGGACTGGTCGTGTATAATATTTTAGATATAAATAAGCGTTGGACGTTAGTGTGTACAAATTATTACTATATAGAAATAGAAATTATTTATTACATTTTATTGAATTCTAATTACCATTTACGTTTATTAATTATTCTAAAACTGTAAATACATAAAACGTATCAACTTACTAAAAGTTGTAAAATTGTAAGTTAACTATTTATGGCTTTTAAAACTAAAATACTAAATCATTAAGGCTTTTTTGAACCAGATGAATATCGGTTCTTCCAAGCATACTCACGCGCAACAAACTGCTATTATGGAACTTGTCTTGGTGGCAGGGAATAGGGATACAATGAGTGAGCAGAATAGTGAATACACTATACAGAGTATAGAGTAGAAGACGTATCGACGAATCAACAATGTAATATATATATATATATATATATATATATATATATATATCAACGCAATGGCGAATAGTTTCAAGAACTGCAGTCTGCATGATTGTATGTAATAGAGCTATTTCTTGAATTACAACAAAATAACTAAAATTGTTGAAGAAAGATCGTTATTTTTCATTTTAAATTATTCATTTTTGTCAAAATGTAAATATCAAAATATCAAATGTTTACTTATAACTTAAAAGAATGTGTGACTCTATTTGTGATATTTTTACATTTCTGAAGGAATTACTTTAATAGGGAATTTTAACTTTGTATTACCAATTAGGTACGTTATTAAGCTTTTTGACATAGAAAAAAAAGTTAGCAAATGTGATGGTTATCGCTCTGCTGTATAATATAAGTACGTGTTAACTGTTGAGTGGATCGTGGATTATTGTTAAAGGTGTGTTAAATTTGATTTCAAGATATATCATTGTATAAGAATGGAGACGGTCTGCTTGCTGTCATCCTAATATATCACTATACTGTCTACACTTATAAGTATATTTTATGACATGAATTTTTGATATAGCTATTAAAGTAATTTATTTTACTTGTATAGTATTAGAATAGGTTGATAAACATTTTTCCGAAAACAATAAATTATTTATCATACCTATTGGCATTTAGTTATTATTACTTAATTATTATAACATATTAATATGTATTTATTTTATACTATATTGTATCAACTTAATATATAACTTCAAATTTAATAACATATTCCTGTAATTCTTTAAATACCGTAAAATTATGAAAATAGGTTCGTATTATAAATAGATAATATCTTAAAATAAATAAGTGTCATTACGTATAACAAAATTTATAATAATATAATAAACGTCCCCACAAATAATGTTTTTGATTTATTATAAAATAATAAACATCTTCATTTAAATACATAATACTTTATCAAATGTCTTTAAAAAATAACAGTATTTGTAAACATTTTTTAAATATTTTAGTTCCAGAATCCAGTATTAAATACTTATGACTTTAACATAGTATCAAATTTCCATACCTTATTAGCAATAAAATTTTTAAAGATTTTGTACATTTTTCACTACAAAACACTGTAAATTGTAAATTTTTATAAATTATATCAAAATGTATAGAAAATAAACTATGTACCTACAAACAAACTTATAATACAGATAAAACAACTATAAAATATATTATATTTTAGCATGAAAGTCATTAACAGAAGTAGGTACTGATTGTTGAAAGCAAATTGTGCTGAAACAACATAAATATTATGTTATTTCTGTGTTACTCGGATAGTCGGGTTAAATTTTAACACCGCCACTGCCATGCATGACAACTCATTGGTCATAATAAAGTTCGTTAAGAATTGTGTGTACGTGTGCGTGTATGTGTGACAGTCGTACGTCGACCTTAGTAAAGTATTTTATGTTTGCTTTAATGTAACAAGGGTGTTCCCGAGTTTCCAATTTAATGACCATAACGATAACACTACTGTATTATAAATTTCTATGTAATCATTTTACCTTCTACCTTAAATACTGATCCAGGCTAGGCAGAACCGTATTAACCTTTATAATCACTTAGTGTCTAGGGCCTACGAAAAAATGGTTAAAAATATACAAAAAATAATATTCAAAAGTGCCTATGTTACATAGGCGCAAATAAGGTGGGGCTTGGGGATCTTAGCCTCCCCTAGAATTGCTATAACCGTGAACTTATCCACCACAGAATAAATTAATATTAATATATTATTTTTGTATTCACAGGTTCGAAAATAAAAAAAAACACCCGTTTCATAGTTAAATGCTTCATTAATAGGATTGGGCGAGGATAAAAATACCTATTGTTAATATTACTTAATTCAATAGATGAGCACATTCATCGTTCCGCTCAGGATAACCTACGCACTAAGCAGGCATTAGTTTTGTCAAATTTTTTATTTAAAAACAAAGAATAGGAAGCAGTACTGTATTACTGATGCATACAACATTTTGAGCCCATGACTGATTTATTTACTGCAACGAAAAGGGAAAAAGCGTTTTGAAAAAATAAAATTTTAAATGAAAATAAAAAAAACTTTAAAATTGTATTGCTCTATTTTAAATGCTTAAAAAAATGTTATTATCAAACAATAAATAAATGAGAAACAAATTACTTGCAAAAGCTAAGTATATAGCCCTATATATATATATTATAAAGTCGTATACTCGTATGGAAATATTAGATATTATGTAACGGGTTTACTATTTTTTGAGTAAGTTTTACGCTAAGTATAATAATTATCATAATCGATAGACGATAATCATAATTTGAATTACATTAGTATAATGTTGGTAATGCATATTAAATACCTTATAGATAATAGGTACCTCACTTGAATCTAGAAAAAAATGTCCACGGTAAAAATGTCCGTGGTAAAATTGTCCAAAATAATAAACTAAGTAAAATAACTTATTTAAAAATATTTAAGACATTGATTATAATAACACTTAAAAAAAAAAATAAACAATTCTTACGTTATTCCTGTAGTCAGATATGAAAAGTGTATTTACATTGATTATAAATTATAACATAAAAAAAAAAAAATGAATAATTCTTTCGTTATTGCTTTATATTTAAAAATGTCAAAAAAAAAAAACAGTTATACACAAACACATATTGCCTAATTAAAATTTATAAATGTCAATGATATACATTTTAAAAAGTTTTCAATACTTCTTTCGTTAATTGTTGTACTCCTCACATATTTTTTTTAATTTTCCTTGCATATTAACATACATTTTTTTTCCGGAGGTTGTCCGATATCTCTGCCCAATTTTACAAGGTGTTTTTTTGACATGGATAATTAATGTGTTACAGAGTGTTCTCATTTTATTATGTTACGATTAATCAATTTTTCGATTTTGGAAAATTTTACCATGGACATTCTTGGTTTCGGACATTTTTGTCTAATACCACCTAACTTACATCAGCTTAAAAATGTAGTAATTTTTTCATATTTGTACTAATATACTTAATAGTATATAATATTATATATTTAAAAAAATTTAAAACATTATGTATAATACTATTTATTTGTTTTTATTAACTATTACTGTTATATATATATTTATATATATACTTATAGGTATGTACCACTTATTATTTCTTCCACAAAAATAAATATATATACCAATCGATACACCTATAGAGCGGAAAATGGTTATATATTATGCATATGTATAATAATATAAAGATTATATAATATAATATACCTACTGCATATATACTGTATACAACAAGGGTAATAATGTTGATATAATTGCTGCGTAAAAACTTAAAACAATTGAGACTGTAGTTAATGATGGTGAGTACCTTCAACCGTAGGTACTACGTTTTAAAATTACGCATTTAAGAATATGGCGTCAAGAGTAGGTTATATAGTATACCATTAATCATCTCCCCAGGACGTATAAACAGAGTTGTTTTTTTTATATTTCGTGTTTCGTTCCTATTATATTAGGTACTTACTATTATAATAATAATAACTACCTACCAACCAAGTACCTATGATTCGTCAATATTTATAACTATTATAAATGCAATTATTTAAATTTATATTATATAGTTGCCAGTAGGTACAGAACTGGTCAACCGGATACGTTTATCATGTTTAAATTTGGCTAACAGAACTGTCAAAATTTGTAAACACTGCTATTAAAGGTTTATTAAAAAAATAATATAAGTAGGTAGAATATGAATATATACATGACATCATTGACATTCCACCATTTATAAAATAATAATAATAAGTCATAAGATTATTATTTACGTAGGTACTAATCCTAGGTATCTACTATTTTTATTTATTAACGCTGTATCTTGTATGTACAATTTAAAATATTGGTTTATATATCAATAATAATATGTAGTAAATATTACAGCTATTTTATTTTTTATTATATATTTTTGTTTTTATCGCCAAAGCTATCAAAAGATTAACTAATATGGCAAAAAATAGGGTCAATAAATTATATTACAAATGGAAACCTTTGTTTTTTGTGGAAATTGTGAAATACTGAACTGGTCTCTATGTATTGTCAATAATATACTGGTATTATTATTTATTACTAAATAAAATGTATTTTTAGAATGTATTTATTTAATAAAAATGGTTGTGCAATGCTTAGTAACCATGAATAAAAAATGATTAGATATATTTAAATTAAATAGAAACAACAAAATAACATGTTAGGTAAGAAATTCGAACAAGTTAAATAAGTACCTATAGGTAACTATTATTTATCTAATATATTGCAATTCACAGTAGATACTATATAGGCATATAGGCATAAATGCATAAACTGGAATTATACTGTTGTAATAGAAAACAACATAATATGAAATATATAAAAATATACTTTATTGGATCTTAAATACATATTTAAATTGTAACTGGAATATTAATTATATTTAATTTTTATATGTTACAAGTAACATAAAATATTCACAGGTAGACCTTGGTATTTCAAATTAAAAATTATTGACATTTAGTTTTAAAATTAAGTATGACCTTTTCATTAGTAGGTAGTAGAAACACAGTTTTATTTTAAAAGAATTATATAATATATATAGCCGTAAAAGTATAATAATTAAAATGTTAAATATGCATAATACATGTATAGTTTATGTCTATAATATTAATATTATACCGGGCTAATTCGGCCGATTAAACTGTGATTAAATTTAATCGGAGACGGTACAGTGGCGGCTCTATGGGAGGGGCCCAGGGGGCCATGCCCCCCCTAAAATCCAAAAAAAAAAAGGTGAATTTAATAATAATATAATATGTATAATATGATACGTTTATATTATTACAGTTTATAATATTATATTATATTAGTTTACTAGATATCATTTAATTGTAAATTCTTGTTAGACGTTATCTTATATTTTCGCATAGTACACTAGTATGTAGTATTGTAGTATGAAAAAGGTTTTCCGATAGGGACTCTCGGATTTTCTATAGGTATATTTCTAATTTGGTTGATTTCTTATTATTAATATGATTAACCGTATGACGACTGTCGTGTTTAGACGTTCAGATTAATATCGTTTTAAATGTTTTAGTTTTTGTAGCTTCATTTTACCACAGCCATTTTACGCGAGTCGACGACCAAAATAGTTACCATTGTGAAATATTTAACCTCTGGCTTGTAATTTGCATTGTAATGATACATATTATTTCAGCGTATTAAATTAAAAATTATTTGATTAATTTCTAAACTGTAGAATTAACCAAATTTGATTAACTATTTTTTTTTATTAATACAAGTAAATACTCTATATTTTCCATTAGAATTGAATTTTATTTTTTATATTTTAATCTCAAACTTTACAGTATATCTATAAAAAAGACAATTTTAACCTTTTTTTAGAATTTATTTCAAAACAAATTGAAATAAAATTAAAATTCGAAATTTAATAATAGTTATAGTAAATTCTTCTTTCAAAAAAATAGTTAACAAAATTCGATAATTCCACGGGAAATTAAATTTTACCAAAGAATTCACTTTCGTTATTTTGTTAATATATTACATCATATCGTGAACCTCACAATATCAAGAAGTAGATTATAGAAAAATTATTATAATATTAAAATGACTACTAAAATATAAAATATAATTTTAAAATTTTTTTAGTTCTGTGGAAAATTTTAAAAATTGATAAATAAAATATTAGAATCTCAGAATAGATTACATCAGGAGCGATTCCAAGGGGATGGGGGCTAAGGGCCTTGCTCTCTAATTATTACAAACAAAAAAACATATTATACTATCAACTATCATAAAAACGTACAAGTATATAGATATATCAATATATCATATATAGACACATTTCTGTATAGATTACGAAGATATGCCAAGAGCCCAAGAATAATAAGAAAAATTAAAACAAGGGCCAACCAAGTCTCTGGAGCCACCCTAGATTACATTTTATCCAGTCTGTGTTAAAATTATTTATAGCAGATAGAAATAAATAATAAAATTTGTTAATGGTTATTAGCGTTATTACTCACATAAACTTTTATAAAAAACTGTATCCCGTGGCAAACTTAATCCAAAATTAATTGAAATTTTATCATCGAATTTTAGAAATATTTATAGACTATAGTTAATAATAATAGTTATTGATGGAACAATTAAATTTTATTAGAATGAATGAGTAGGATACAAAATATAAAAAATACAATTGTTCATTTATCATGGTCATATAAGTTTAGCAAACTTTTATACAATAATAAGTATATATATATAGTGCCTAGTGTAGTATCCATCGGTCACCCCATGTGGGATTCTATTTTGGATATTAAGCTTTTCAACTAGGTCAAGTGTCAAAATTTAAACATTCACAATTAAATACCTACTCACTGCGTTGTACTAAAAATAATATGATACCTACAAGAAGCCCTTAAGTGGAAATAATTTGTTTCTAAGTTTCTTCATTTAAAATATTTAAATGTTATTTCAATTAAGTGGATTTCTGGACTTAAAACAATATCAAATTTTAATTGACATACTCGACATAAATCCTTAAATACATTGTATCGATAACTAATTAGGTACTGATATAAACATTATGTATCTGTATATTGTATAACCATAGGCGTGCGCAGATATTTGTGGCAGGGTGGGCTAAGTCAATAAATATTAAGAATCCTGAACTCTGATGGAAGAAACAATTAAAATTTTACATACTTTAATTTACCTACTCATAATCACCCACTATTTAAAGCATAAATCATTCATAGGATTAAAAATAGATACATATTTTTTTTAAATTAAATAAGAAATATTGTAATTGCCAACACAGTTTAATACAATTTTGCAATCTGTAATGATAATATGACATAATATGATATCAATTTTATTTTTAAAGACATTTAATTCATTATTATTTATTATCATTGTGTATCGGTTATTTTTCACCTGCCTATTTAATGTTTTATGATTTTTGTAAAATCAAAAATCGTTATGTTTTGAACATATATTACTATGTATAAAAATTTCGGTACGGCCCCCCCCCCTGTAAGCACGCTTATGTGTATAACTATATAATAAGGTAAGGTAAAATAATAACAAAATATAACACCAGATTATTATAATATATACATTATATATATTTGAATATTTAATTATTGTTTATTTCATTAAAGCTATAGCTCAATGGTTTAGTTATCAAAATCTGATAACAGTGATAACTATATTAACTATATTCTCATTAATTTAAACATAAATTTTATTGTGTTACTATAAAAGTATAAAGTTTCAGGATAATTATCTATGTATGTAAGTTTAAATAATAATAAAACCATTAATAATTCATGAACTTAAAACTGCCACAAGAGTTAAATTTAAACCTTAGTTATTTGTAAATGTATCATATAATACAATTTTATTGCAAACCTAATGTAGCGTATTTATTGATATATTATAGGGAGCAGATATTAAAATACCTATTACAATTATTATTAAAAATCTACAAGTTAATACAAAAGTATAATACAGATATTATTAGGCATCAGAGGCATCACTGTGAAGCAAAATCTAAAATATTTGTCCAGCCAATCTAATTTATATGATAAACCCATTTGAGAAGTGAAGTGATAACTTAAAATGACATATGAATTGGGTACCACTGCTAGACATAACAGTATAACACATACAAAAAAGTGCCACAGAAGCAGATATTATATCTGTGTCATCTGCCTCTAAATCTTGGATTATATAGTGTATGAGTCGGAGCCGGCCTGGAGAAAATTGTATTTATTTATTTTGCCAAAAAATTATAGTACACAATAATGTATAATTTTATTAATGCGAGGCCCAAAATATTATACCAAAGCGTGAGACCCGGAGCATGGGCCACTCTGGCCCCTGCCTAAAACCGGCACTGATATGAGTAAATGATCCAAACTTTAAATATGCCAGTATGCCACTGGAAACTCTATAATTCAATATCTAAAGGGATTTGGGATAAAACAATAAAAGCAAAATAAACAATATTATAATAAAATAAAAAATAAAAATAACCACAATCAATAAATACCAATTTATGTCTAAAAATTACAATTCATTTTATTAGTTTAATATTTTTTATTAGATACAAATGTATTTACTTATCCCAGATAACTGAAGCAATGCGAATATAATAATAAGGATTTAATAAAACAATTATTCATTAGCTGATAAATTATTTACCAAGATAAACTATTAAAAAATTAATATTTATTTATTATGCTTAGTTTTACTTTTGATAGATTTTACAAGATTAAATAGTTCTGGATTAATAATTGATTGTTTGGATTTCTTTTTTGGAGGAACATCAACCTATAAATAAATAAAATAATTATAATACTAATATATTAATATTTTTTATTCCATTTAGTTCCAATATATTACTTTTAGTGCTTGTATACTTTTTTGTACATTAAGTTAATTGTATTGTTTGTTAAATTATATATATATATATATATATATATATATATATATATATATCAATAATAGTTTACAATACCATCTTGCCCCAATGACACTGAGAACACTGAAGTAAAAAGAATACTCATTCTCAGTGTCATATTTATATTTTTATATTAATTGTTAACATAATTGTAAATAATATTAAAATCTTACTAACTTTTTCGGTATCATACTGTTGCCTCCTTGATGCCTTTTCAGAAATAAATTCTTCCATGCCTTTAGTTCTTTTGAATTTTGGATCAGCAGGGTCAATATTAAATAAATGTGATGTGTATAATGCCGAAAATCGATCATCTTTTACATCCACCTAAACAGCAGGAAGATTTATGAAAAACAAAAAATAAAAATTTAATGATTTGATAACTTACAGAGAAACCATCACTAATAGATTTTTCATTTAAAATTTTCTTTTTATTCTTTTTCTTTAGGCCTTTAATTTCTTCTTCTTGTATTTTTTTCATATTAAAATGTTGTTTTTCACTAGGTTCTTCATCCATCAATAACAATTCTAGTTCTGCTTGTTGTTTGATTTGAGTATTTTCACTCTCTGAATCATTTTCATTATCTTTAGTTTTATTTGTTTCTTTTCTAAGTTTTTGCTTTTCTCTCATTCTCTCTTTCTTTTTTTCCATCATTTTCTGGAATGGTGTCAAATTTTTCTTTGATTTTTCATCAACTGACTTTTGTACCTTTTCTTGCAAACCAATACCCCACGAAATTTCTAATTCTGAATCTTTACTCGCCTTTTTTTCTTCTTCATCTTGTATGTTTTGTAATAGTTCTTTATATTTATCTATCGGAGTTTTTTTAGAACCACCATCTTCATTATTTTCCTCAACAGATTTATTACTTTCATCATCACTATTTTCATCTTCTGAACTAAAAGCTACATACTTCTGTAAATCGCTATCATTAATTTCACTTTTAGGATTTGTCTTCAGTTTATTTACTAATTCACTACGTCTTGGATCTGTTTCATCCCATGTAAGATTCACTTTTGCTTGTTGTAAAGCAGTAGTAGTGAATAAATGAGGTTTATACTTAGTTAAATCCGGTAATTTATCACAAATTTCTTTTGGTTCCTAAATGATATAACATATATTTACATAATAATTTTATTATGCATATTCATTATATCTAGACATAATACATATGCTGGGTTGCATGAAAAATATATTAATTTAATCATTTTATACAATTTAATGGACTTTAGCTCACTATTAATTAATTTAATGTTTAATAATTGTTCACAAAAACCCGGCAATAATCTTTAAAATTAAATACATCTAGACTAAAATATATACATATATTGGTATTTTAACAACTGTTAATACAATTAAGAGGACATTTCACTCTCATGTGTTGTCTTCTTCTTACATATGTACAATATAGTAAAAACCGTTTTACGTGGATAAAAACCACTATGGTTGTAGTCTAAGTTAAACAACCCGATTTTCACACTTTAAAAAGGAA
Organism: Rhopalosiphum maidis; assembly: GCF_003676215.2. Classification (NCBI taxonomy): domain Eukaryota; kingdom Metazoa; phylum Arthropoda; class Insecta; order Hemiptera; family Aphididae; genus Rhopalosiphum; species Rhopalosiphum maidis. The sequence continues at coordinate 912,381 of NC_040878.1, read as the reverse complement.
AACATTTGGTTATGCAATATCGTTTTTAATTTTTTGATATTACCATTATGAAAAAAGTTCTAATCATTTCAAAATCTATTATTTTTTTGTTTTTCAAACTTAAATAAGTTTTATTTTTAAGTTCTTATATTGAAAAAAATAAAAACAATGCTGCAAAGTTCAAGATGTCCTCTTTTTAGTGTGTAAATTTGGTTGCTTAACTTGGGTTACAGCCCGAGTGATCCTTGCCTGCATGAAACTTTTTTTACTATGTTGTACATTTGTAAAATAGAGATAACACATAAGGGTGAAGCGTCTTCTTCAGATTATATAATAATATAATATTATATTTAAGTTATTTATTAATTTAATAACTACTAAATAAATAAAAAAAATTGAATAAAAATGCAATTGAATGCTATTAATTAAGTCAAAAATTAAAAATACATTAATTTAAGTTAAATTAAAAATTATAAATTATATTTAATTTAATCATTAATTGTTGTAGACGAGATACAATTCATGAGTCATGATTTTTAAAAAAATTTTAATTTTAAATAAATATTTATAAATATTCAAACTTATAATCCATCAATAGTTTAAGCAAAGTAGTTTATTAGTCTTTTAACATTCTCCTGAATACGTTCTGACATTAATGATAACAGTTTCACTTCTTTTAATTTTAATTAAATTAATTTTTATACTAGTTTAGACTTTTTTCTCTGTTTAATATTATTTATTTATTCTACTTTTATAATTCATAGTTATTTAAAAACAATTAAAAAATACTAAAAATGTTAAAGATCAAGCATGGATTTTTTAATATATAACATAAAATGCTATTAGCTTTAAATACATAGTAAAAGACAAATACTTATTGGACCTATATTATACTTGTCAATTAAAATAATTAGATAGTTACTTGATCAAATTCTGTATCATCTGGTACAAATCGTAAATCTAAACGTGTGGCACTACTTTCGTATTCTATACCATCACAATCAGTATATATTTTACCAGCAGTTCCAGGAGAGTCACATACAATAATAGCATAATAATATTTAAGTCTTGCTAGTTGATATTTACGTAGCTTTTCCATATGAAATTTACTTCCATCTTCTTCTTCCTAATTAAAAATTAAAACTATAACTTTTAATATGTATATTTTAGAAATTATCAACAGTACTTGATCACTATCATCAGATGAACCAATTTCCTTGGGGTTACTAGAAATCAGTTCAGGAGGCCCTTTAACTTCCTCTTCTTGCATTCGTTTCATACCAAACTCAGATGGATAAATCTAAATAAACATAATATATCTATGTAATTTTAGTAAAAATATTTGTTTATAAACTTACAGTTACAGATTTTATGTAACCATCACTAGGTAAAAATGAATTAAAAAGAATCATTAAATCAGCAGCTTGAATTCTATCCCAATCCATATTACACAATGCTAACCTAGACGTGGCTTCTTCAACATTATCAGCATCCTTGTCTAATTCTCCCCAACAATGTTCTACGTTTTCTGCATACAAATAATATTTATTAAATATAAAATTATAAAACAATATTAAAAACTTTTATAGATAATATATATACCTTCATTTTCTTCATCAGAAGATGTATCATCATCTGATGAGCTGTCAGACAATAATTCACCATCTCCTCTAGCATAATCTACTGTTTTATCTTTTAAGCGGTCTTTGATACTTTTACTGGTTATGTTACTGTTTGAATTACCATCATCATCTTCAATTAATGTTTGTTCTTCTGATTCGGATTCTTGAATAACATCATCACTAGAATTTTGCTCAGAATCTGTGTCATCTTTTTCATCATCAGACATATGGTAAAACTTTTTGAAGTCATCAGTAGTAGAACCCCTCAAGGGTTTTCCTCTTTTATCAATAGTATATTTAACTTTAAATCGTTTGTCATTAAATATTGATTGAAACCGTTTATCAATCTTAACTTTGCGATCAGCTTTAGGTATACGCCTAAACTTTGGATCATCACCAATTTTTGAAAATCGTTTATCCATGATGAATATAAAATCTAAAATCACTAAAATAATGACAAACAATGTTCTCAAAAGCTAATATTTTTTACCTAACTAACTTAATAATAAATAATTAATGAAATTTTGCGGTTAATCATTATATTGGTTAAAGCACTTACCAATTAATATATATATATTTCTTGAAGCACAATTTTTATAATTTGTGTGAATTTTTGTTTTTAGATTAGTACATATTATAATATTATTTAATTTTTAAGAACATAATTGTTATCATTTTTTTTTTTTATGTATTATAATCATACATGCACGTGTTATTTATCAACAATTCAAATTCATTCCACGGTTTAAGATACGGTCTAGATAGCTGCTGATAGACCGTGGTTTAAGATATACCTTATCATGATCTATTCTATGGTATAATCAGTAATTATAGAATTGCAAAGTAAACATAAATTATTATTATGCTTACAATTATATTTTTTGGTTAGGTTTGCGACATAATATAATTAATATTAATTAATAAAATCATGGATTCTAGGTAAAACACAGTTTTGTTGAAACATGAAATATTTATTAAAATATATGATTATAATAAGATACAAATACATAAAGTAAATAAATCATAATAAATATCTAGTGAAATCCCAAGTCATTATTAATTATTATATTACCAACTAAATTTAAGTCATTTAGTTTTATAATGTAATCATACTTATATTATGTTATTTAACATCAAAAATTATTAAACATTCAATTGTGTTTTTAATTGTTCAAGATTTTTATAACTTGAATAATATTGTAGATTAAAAATACATTAATTATCATAACATTGTAAATCATGCCAAATAAACCCAAAGTAATTTATTAATTAGTCTGAAATATGTTTTTTACTTACCTGATATAATTAATAGAATGGATAATAATTCATTTAAAATAAATTAAAAATATTTCTAGGCTTCCCTAAATTTTTTTTAAAATATTGATTTATTACTATAAAAAATGTATAAATTTGTAACAATTTACAAGTTATGGACTTTATATTGTGTTAAGAAAATTTTCCCAGGTGAACACAATATAGAATTTACAATACCAAATTTGGAGTATATTATATTATACATATAAGGTGCCATAGTTGTTCCCAGTCTCCCAGAAAGGTATAGACAAGCAACAGCAAACTCTAAAATTTACTAGTTGATTTACTATTGGTGGAAGAATCCACCATAGATTTATTTACATCATAATTAGATCACAAACTTTTAATATGCAACATTTGTTATCTTTAAACACTAAGAAGTGTACCCGATAAATAATGTAAATATTGTATTATTTTATTACTATTTCATACAAAGTAAATGTATGAATACATTTTACTATTTTGTGTTAAGATTTGAATAAATGTCATAAGATAATAAAACTTATGGAATACAACTTAAAAACATTTATTTTAATTAATTCAATAATTCGGTTTGGTTGTTTTCAAGACCAGTTAGTGTAGTAAGAATAATTGGCTAATAGCTTATTGATAATTAGTGATGTGCTACATTTGAATAAATATTTTATATTTTTGAACTTCTGAAATTATAATAATAGTGAACAACTTTTTTAGTATAAAATAAAATTGTAATTATTATTAAAGTAAATAACACAAAATTGCTTTTTAATTTGAAATCATACAGCAGGATTGGTTTTTTACATAGGATCTTAATTGCATAGTTCGTACATTATTTTTTTCCAGATTTCTTTATACCGCCACTGACCATTGGTCCCTTTTGGGCAGCTTTTGTTTTAAGATCATTCAATGCTTTTTGTTGTTCTTTTAATTTTTGTTTCATTTTTAAATCATCTTCATCTATTTCTTTGGATTCTTTCTTAGGGTTTTTTAAAGGCTTCTTTTTTCCTCCTTCACGTCCTGACATATTGCTGTTAGAACATAAAAATAAGAAATCAGATAAAAATGATCTATATATCATAAGATAAAATGAACAACTACTTGTATTTAATGTTCTTTTAAAGTGTACATATTAAGATGAGTATTATTTTTTATTAAACAAAAATAAAAACAATTCAATGTTGAAAAATGAAAATAAAAACTACATTAAAATGCGATGAGTTGTTACTATACATACAATTTGAAAAAAAATCTTCTGTGATGTACAATGGTTTAGTGGTAAATTATATACAAATTAATGAATTTAAATCAATACTTACGGATAGTTTTAAAGTATCGGTTACTGAATTAAATGTTAATGACAGTTATTTAAAAAATTGTAAGGACAAACTAACAAATTAATATTTAAGATTTAAAAGGACCACTACGAGCTATGTCCTACGAGTAACGAGTGTGTCACAAAATAAATATATTATAGTGTGCTGTGTGCGCTATGTGCAGATTTAAGATTTAACCCAATGCTTAATGCAGTATACATTATACAATACCAAAATTGGTAACCAGATAGTAAAAATCAGTTACCATAAATATGTGGTTAGAACCATTTTTCAATTCAAAGATAACAATTCAAGGATGTTAAATACTTTGAAAGCCCGGAAATAACGGATTTAAAATTGTTTATCTACATTATTATCAACACAACACAGAACGATAGCTATTATAACTTTGTTTTTATTGAAATATATGAAATATAATATTGCTATTTGTTAATTACTTTATTCCAATGCAGTGAGTTGCAAAAGAGTTTTTTTCGAATATGTATGGTGTATTTACAATCAGTTCAATAGATATAATAAGTATTAAGTACAACATTTAAATGCGATAGATTTTATGTTGAAATAATCAAAATTAGGAGAGAATTTACCATATTGGCACCCTCAAGTGAATACTTCTGAAGAGTATCTTTGTCACTGAGTAAGCTGTTTTTCTGTTTTCAGATGCTTTATGAATTTATGATACACATTAATTATAATTAAGGTTTGTACAGTTGTGCTGCAAATTAATGTAATAATTTAATTTAAAAAATCTTACCGAATGAATAAATATCTATGTTAACAAATTATTTCAATGATGTCATATATTTTACAGTCATAAGATTCATTTTTTATTTTTTTAAGCTCCCAATCTCTTTTTAATAAAATAACATATTGGTTATCCTTAATTTTATTATTTTTAAGTTATAAACTTGTAACTCGAAAGTATGTTTTTTCATTTTAATGAACACCTTTGATTTTCGAGTAGTGAAAAAGTATTAAACGATTTGAGTAACAATATAATAGATTGAAGAAAAAGTTTTAATTATACCTTTTTAAGCGAAAATAAAGTATTTTTTAATAAATTATTATAATGTATGCCTGTTGTACTTTCTTTCGGGCTGTCCAGCCATCCTCAAGGACACGGGTAAACTCGTTATCATGTTAACCAAATTAATAATAAATCGGTTAATAAACATTCATTTTGTTTCTATACTTAATTATTGTTGATTTAACGACATTTTTGAACAAAGATATTTTTTTTTACGACTTTTTCAATAATATATTTTATAAACCACTATGGTGCTTTTCTAACAATCTTCTACAACTTTGACAAAGTTGTGTAAAAATTAAAATCAGTTTATAGTCTTGATACATAAAGTGGGATTAATATTTCAACCATTTTTTTACTTCCCTAATGTTTTCTATTTTTTAGAAACATAGAAATCCAACAATCCCGAACACATTATACCTACATGAGTATAAAGTGAAAAGCCACTGCAAACGTCAAAAATGACATTGTATGCGTTTTATTAAATAAAATGTAGATATGTTAAAAATAGTAATGTTTTATAATTAATTTTAAATTCTACACACAGTTAATCGGTAGTGCACAGATTTATCCTGTCACTTTTATATTGCTGTTCTCGAGCCGTTCGCCAAGTATATAGAATTGTCCCCGGTGGCTTCAGGCTCATACCATAATCACGGTAACAATTAGCACTACAGAACAGAGCATTTATTCGATACTGGTTATAAAGTATTATAGTTCTCTGTCAGAAAGGTAAAGCAGGAATTCTGCACGGCGATTTTATGTCCGTAAACTTATTACTGTATTGTTTGGGGGTTGCATAGATTCTATTCGGCTCAAAGATGGCCAAATATGACTGTGAAAGACTCTTCAAAGTCTTCGGAGATAATTCATGCACATCGTTCTCGGATATTATTTGTCGTGAACTCCGGCGAGTATAGTTGGATTAGGTATATCAAAGCGCTGAGTTCTCATCAGCCGGCACCTTACTGCACGATCAACCGAACTGAATCCGGGACTGGATACCCACAAACGTCTTTAACATTCGTAATTATTCATGTATTATATAATTAGTGATGTAGTCCTAAAATTTTTATGGGTGCACGCCTGAATCATTGAAAAAAAAATGTGTGGGGCCATGCCCCCCACACCCCCCTAAACAGTACACGTTCATGTTATCTACCAGTAACTACCACATATTTGATAAACAAAACTAACATTTTCATTTATAAATAGCATGCTAAATCATTGACCAACATAAAATTATAGTAGACAAAATACTCAGGGTAGATAGCATATTGAACAAGTACCCACTATTTTGTTTATTTATCAGTTGTCTATAATATAATATACAATAATACCTAATACAGTATGATATATAAATATCAAAATTTAATAAATTTACATATTATTTACTGGGTGACGTTAATACATCTTATTCATGCCCCGTGTACCTGCGTATCATGATTTTCGTTAAGGGTACACGCATAATTATAAAATTAGGAGGTGGGTACACGCCGTGTACCCCCGTATACCCTCCACTACACCACTGTACATGATTGACTTGACGCTGACCGCGAATTTCGATAACGTACAAATCTGCAAAATTGAATACAAAATTAATTGTTTTCTGTGTTGTTAATTAATAGAATAAAAATCCCGTTAGACGTTGTCATGTAAATATTTTAATGATTTACGCGTTGATTGTATATGGATGAATAAACATTTTATAAAATTACTGATGACCGTATTAATATTATTATTGTAAAACATAATTTAAGATTATTTCTGAGAAAAAATTCTTGTTATAAATATTTGTATTATTTATGGAAATAATGACTAAAAACGAAAATAAAAATTGGTAAACAACTCATATTATGTATAGTGAAATGGCGTTTTATCGACTTACATATTCGTATAGGTACAAAAGAGAAAATGCTTTCTTTCACACACGGGGCGGCTAATATAATATGCATTAATTCTGCAATATAATATAATTTTAATTCATATCCAGTCGTCGTCGTTGGTTTGATCTAAGCGGAAATTGCCTGCACTGAATAGCCTAACCTAAACCTAATATAATTTGGCGTTATGTAATTTATTAATTCTCATATTATTCACTCCAACTCGTTAGATGAAATTTCTATAAAATAAAAATGTCAGATGTTATAGCGGTAATGTGGCATTGTTGTATCATATCATAAGCATTTTATCATATGAAATCTGATTTATAATGATTATAAAAATAATCATACTAATATTGAATCTCTATTAATTTCTAACGTCTCTGTAATCCTGAATCATGTTTGTTGTATTTTTAACACTAATTACTTTTATACCTAATGCATAATTATATAAACGATATTTTTTTTACAACGTGATCTGCAATGTTTTGTTAATGTGTAAATGTGTTTGAGCACTTTGAGCTGAGGAACTATAATAATTCTGGTGGGTATTTTTTAATTTTCGAAGATATAAAATATTGGTACCCGGCGTATTGAGTATGCAATATTACTACACATACACATACAAAAAGTATGTATAATAATGTAGTTAATATAGCCACAGAAGATAGAATACTGAACAATGTAGCCGGTATTCTGTTCTTCGGTTTTTATTAATATGTGTATAATTTTTTTTATAAAAAATTTAAACAAAATATTTTGGGTCAATAAATAAGAATCTTTATCAGTCTTTAAATAGGTATTTTTCTAATGTACATTTCCTACTAAAAATAAAATCCCTCCTAAAAATTAAAATGATCACTGATGATTATTATTAAATTACAGTTTAATGTTTATTATAGTATATTTTCAATTACTCAAAATATCCAGTTCAAGGATATAAAATATGAACACACACATCACGCTAACACACATGGGCGCGCTCATATAAATGAGAACGTTTATAATTAACGGATAAATAAAAATAATGAGTATAAAAAAAATAAAATATAAAAATGTAACATACAGATTGTAACTTAAATTATAATTGCAATATTAACGAATACTTATTAAATAGTTTTAATGGTTATATAGGATTAGTTTTTACTTGTTATCTATGTATTGCATAGTACGTTTTACAAAGAAAAATAATACATTTTACAAAAACCAAACATATAGAACGCAAGGAGTTTTCAGCCCTAAAATGAAATTTGCGTTCGAGGAACCGACTTTGTAAGAAACGTATACAGTGCAGTATAATACAAGAGTAAATTTAATCGTGATTGTCAATTTTCTAAGGAAATTGAATTCTCTGCATGTTGTTCCGTCTTTCCACAGTCAGTGTGATTTTGTCTCCGGCAGACGCCACCAATGGTACGGTCAGACAGCAATCGGAATCGTCTGTCCTGGTATTATTGACCTGTAGAAAATTACAGATAAATTAATATTCATATGTATCAATGTATCATATTATTATGTTCCTGAAAATGTCGATAAAACGTTTATGAATAATAACGTGTATTGTTTAGTAATAATATATTACATGTATAAGTGTATAGCATTTATATTGACATTGTAGGTATTTATATAGAACGAAGCGCGCTTTCACATTTTTTATAAATAAATAATTAATTATAAGTTTTTTTTTATAATACAATTTTTTAAATCATATTTTCAACGTAAAAGAAATAATCATTTTATGTTTTCTTTAAAAAATATTATTTTTATTTATTAATGTGTTTAAAAAAAATTATCGTATTAAAACGTTTTTAAAATTTTAAAGTGTAAAATATCGCATATTTTGAAAATTGTATACCTGAAATGAGTTGCATGTATAATATTTAATAGTTTCTTGTTGAATTGAAAAATATCAATTCAATGATATGTTATTGTGTACGAAAAATGATTCTGAGCGGAAACGGTCCATCAGCATATATTATCAAGCAATATATTTATTAAATAAAGCTATTCAAGTAATTTATTCTACTTTTAGTATTAAAATAGGTTAGGTGGTGCTATTGAGTACCTTTTCACCCTGTAATTTTTCGCTATTTAGTTTAATATAAAAATTACTTATTGCACAAATAAAAGTATAATTTTGCTTTTTAATAAAAGAAAAAATGTATTTTAATATAATTGTATTTGAAGATATTGCATTTATTTTATTATATTAGTTTTTAATTATCATAATAATATATATTTATATAAACTTATAACTCATAGTATCTATAAATAGATAATATTTTAAAATAAATCAAAAGTTTTATTGCGTATAGTAAAATTTATAATAATATAAAATACATAAAACTTGAAGTTTTTCCGAATGATGTTTTTAAATTATAACAAAATAATTAATATATTGTTATTTATAGTTTAAGTAAGTAATTTCGCCAAAATTAAAATTTAAAATGTTTGTGAAAAATAATTGTTTTTATATATTTTTTAGATTTTATGATTTCAGAATGAACTATACCTATGAAGAACTCCGTATTAAATTTTCAAAACTTTGATATAAAAAAGGTTTTTGTGCATTTTTAGCTATAAAATAGTTTCTAATTTTAGCAATTTTGAAGAATTTCGTCACAATTCTAACTTTAGATGCATAAAAAAAAATCAATTATGCCTATGCATTTTAATATATTGTACAGATTTAAGTATAACTTAAGTAAGATCTTGTATTATATTTTCAAGAATTTTTGTCCAGTAAATATATTTTTAATAACATTTATAGAAAAGAACAAGAAATTGTTTTTCTTTTAAGTATATAGGTTGAAAAACAGGTCCGTCTTTCCAGCACCCCTTCATTAGCCGTATTTACTATTTTTTGTTTTATAGATTTATATTTATAAAATAGCACAGTGAATAAACCTCAAACCACTATTGAGACTTTACCTTATTGTACAGATGTTGTGCCTAATATTAAATTTCTTTTACAAATATTCACAACTCTTCCTGTTATAACAATTACGTTAAAACGTTATTTTTCTACCTTAAAATGACTGAAAACATACTAAAGATCAACAATGACTGAAAATAGACTTAATGGATTAGGTTTAGTAAACATAAATAAAAAAAAAGAGATCATTGAGGATTTTGCAAAAAACGCATCAAGAAAATTGGATTTTACAGATGGGTCAAAATAATTTTATACAATTGTTACTGTTGTTTTTATACACTTATAATTTTGTATGGACTAAAACACCCGTCTTTATTATTAAATTACTGTTTATTATTATGTACATACATATTAACTTAATGACTGACTGAAAATATAAATAAATTATTTGCATTAAAAACATTAAATGTTTGGTTTATTTTCATTTTTCTTTTTGGTAGTAGGTAGTGTATATGGTAAAATTTTAGACAGCGTGTGCCCCCCTAAAAATTCTGGATACGTTACTGATAAAAGATCGGAGAAGACAATTTTTTCAATTTTATTATTAATTTAATATGATCTGTATTGTCGAAAATTTTTTCAAAGTCTATAAAAATTATATTGGTAAAATACAAGTAAATTTGTATTGGTGGTACCACTTAGCGTGAACACACTTCATGTAACATTGTATAGTAAATAAGTATATTAAAAAAATATTGAATGAACACCTACTTGAATTATACGGTCGTATCGTTTCAGCATGCCGCTCAAGTCAGCCGGTCCGCCTTTTCTGATATTATTAACGAATACTCCTCGCTCGTACAAACCATCTGATATACTAAATCCGAAATCTTCATACACTGCGTCTTTGAACAAAGTAACCTTTACAAAAGAAGGTGGTGTTATTTTATACCCGCAGTTCAGTTTATATATATATATATAGTGGCGTACTAACGGGGGGATAAACCCCCCCGCAAAAAAAAAAAAATTCAGGTCTAAGTACATCACTGTATACATATAGGCTAAAACTTTGTCTCCATTTATGTTACATTTAAATCTAACAACAAATGTCTTTTGTGATTTCGATACAATTTTAAAATAAAACGAATTTCTAAAGTTATATAGACTCACTAAAATGAGTAAATTAAAAAAATACTGTATGTAAATACTATTGAATTCTAGAAAATATTTTACTAACAATTTAAAAAAAAATTGTTCAACAAATGTCAAATAATATTGGTAGAGTTAATTGTATAGGTCAATAATTAGACCAGTGGAATTTATCTACAAAATTATATTAAAAATATAATAATTATCGGTGGAATTTATAATCGCCTAGTGAAACAGGGTGAAATCCTAAAACTGTGGAACTTAATATCGAGATTGTTTTCACTGTAATTTAACAAACATGCTGCGGTTAACCCCAATTATTTTCTTCAATAATGCAGTCATTCAAAATCTGATACATGGAATTTTTAAAATATTAAAATATTTTAAAATTCTTGAGACATCGAAAAATTCGAATTTTTACACATACACTAAATAATTTACAATAAAAATAAGAAGTTCTCAGTATTTACTATGTACCTATCACTACTAGACATTCCTAAAGTAGTAGGAAATGTCTTAAGAATTTGAAAATCGGTCTTTAAAGTATATTTTAAAATGTCAAAATCAGAATTTGAATTTATTAAATGAAAAGATGGGGTTATTATGTTTGGTGAATAACCTTGCTGTATAATATCAAACGATAAGTAAAATATTATTATAATATACATATTCAATTCTAATTCTAAATCAGAATGGCCGTCGACTTACCTGGAACAGGTCGAAATCGAGCAACCCGTCCCGGTCTTGGTTCTCGGCTATCTTGAATATGCTGTCAATGTCGTAGTCGGCGTGCTCGCGTATGTAGTACGGGCGAAGTGTGCCACCAAAATAATCACTGTCGAACTCCGGCACCTTTCTCTGAGCGCTCTTGGACCTGTGCCTGAACACAATGCGGTCGGGTGTTGGCTCGTGCAAGTTGGGCGCTGACCGGGTACAGGTGTCTGACTCGATGGCCGAGTCTTCTGCGGCGGCGGCGGAACTGGACAGCATACCAGCGCTGGTGTACAACGACCGTTGTTGCGGCCGTGAAACAGTGATAACCACCCTGTCATCGGTGTTCTGCAGCTGCGCTATGGCAGTAGACAACGGTGCCTCAGATAGGTCTGCGCCGTTAATCGCCAGCAAACGGTCACCCACATGTATCGCGCCCGTTCGATCAGCCAATCCACCTGCATAACAGTACGTTACAGTGATCACATTACGACCAACTATTGATGCGCGCAAATTTTAACACGATGCAAAATGCCTGACGCGAATATATTTAAAAATTCCGAATAATCAGATTTTGAATTACTACATAATTATGAAGAAGAAAATAAGATGAGCGCACTTTGTGAACTACCTTGTATATTTAAATAAAAATAAAATATAATATTTTCTATACTATCTATGATTCCATGTTAGGTATTATTTTGATTAAAAAACGGAAATTATGTACCTGCGATAAAATCAAAAAATAATACTATTATTTAGGTACTGTGATATTTATGTTGCTATTATAATTAGATTTTATAGTCTGCGTGTATAGCGTATTTATGTATAATATAATAACCGTAACTTACATTAATGAATCCAGTTATTATAGTGATTTTTATCTGTTGAATTGTACGCCATTATTTTTCTACGCAATAACACGCAAGCTATAGATATACGACATACATATTTTATTTGAACCAACGAAATAATACGTAGGTACTACAATGTTGTGTACTTGTGTATTGTCAAGTTTATACGACATTTTAAAATTAAACAGCTCAATTAATTAAAACTATAAGGAATACTTTATGAACGTAACTACATTAATAGCCAATCACGAACATTAGACCTAAACATAATATTTTAAAACCTGCAAAATTTTAATTTAACTTTGATTTGATTATTTTTTGGAAATTTGGAAAAATTAAAAATTAAATTAAGTATATAATTTATAAAATATCTAATCATAATTATTTTCAATACCTGGTGATAATTCTTGTATAGAAATTGGTAATCGAGAATCTTCCGAACCTGTGATGGTAATACCCAAAGGTTCACCTTTTTTGTACAGCTCTACTGTGTATTGAACCAAATCATCTTCATTTTCATAATCATCTATAATAAACCAAATCAAATAATCATATTTAATCCATGCAATTACAATTTATTATTCTACATTTATAATGAATCATAATTATTAAAAATCCACTAATTATGAATACACCATAGGTACCATTTATTAATAAATAATTTGGTATTTTAATACAAATAAATTGGGCATTATAACCTATCTACCTACCACATAAAGAATTTAATGAATTATTAAATAAAATGAAATAAGTAAATCATGTTTTTTAATTTGAAAAGTCATTACTCATCACCTACCTCAAGATTATATTAAAAGATTGTTAAGAGTAAAAAATAATTTAAACCTATATAGCTTATACGTACAATTTTGCTATCTGTACAAAACGACTCTCAAATAGTTATATAATTTTAAAACATTCTGCATTGTTACTTGAACCAATGCCACACACGTATCACTTATTCACATAGTATAATAATAAAATTAATTGAATATATATTCGAATAAAACAATAATTATTAGTTATTGTTTAAAGAATAATTTTAAAATATGTACTACTAAAAGTTAATATACAATATTATTTTGACTATTGTTTAATATTAAGTATATTTTTCATATATCTGAAGGTATAACAATTTATTTTATTTAAGGTGTTTGGTATTTATGTATTCTATCCATAGTAAATGTCTTTAAATTTTGGTCAAATAAATAAAATAATAGCAAAACAATGATTTAGAAACATAATAAATACAAAATAAATTTGTTTTCAAATACAAGTTTTAATTTCTTCATTAATAAAATATAATTAGTGTAGATTAAAAATATTAATTAAAATCGTATTAGAATTATGAAAAGTCGTAATTGTTAAATTAAGAGAAATACTTTTACGTTATAAATATTTATATATTATTTAAAAAATATTAATTAAATGACAAACATCAAACTCCAAATAATGAATATAAAATAATGCGATTAATTTAGAGTAATATGTTCTTAGTCTAGCAGTGCCAAAACGTATTATACATAATATTATCATGTACAATTAATAAAATAAATTCCAAACGGTTACTTTAATTATTTTTTATTTTTATGAGAGTTTAAGTTCAACTGTGAAATATTAAGTAATTTGGTGATTTGTTCTTAAAATTTTCTTTATTATAGTTACCCGTAATAATATAAATATATAAAATTGCCTTTAAAAATAAAATATTTATTCTATTAAAGGGATTTAAATGTTTTACTAAAATTAAGTAAAAGTAAATAAAAAATAGCTAAAAACTGATGTATATGAAAAAATTTAATTTTTAAATTTTTTAAATAATATTAAATACTATACATTTTTGAATATTTTTTTTTTCAAAAAACTTAATTTTGTTTGAAAATGTTTAAATAATTATTATGATATACGATTTTTTTTTCTAAACAATATTTTACACTCAAAATCAAATTGGTCCTATTTAAAATAATGATTATATATTATTGCATATATTATTGGTGTGTTAAGGCTAAAAGTATATTACCTATAGCTGTATTGGAAGTCCGTACTCGCAGCGTCACTATGTCTCCAGCCTCTTGAAGTATACTACTTGCTTCTTGTCTAGTGCAATCACTTAACAATTTATTATTCACAGCCAACAATGTGTCACCAACTTTTAATGTACCCGACCGATGAGCTATAGAACCAGGTACGATTTCCGAAATGCTCACTTGTCCATTGCCATCGTCTGTACAATATACATATAAGCACCGGTCAATGTTATAATTTATAAATATCCTTTATCCATGTATAACAAATGTTAAAAAAAAATATTCATTAAATAATATATACTAATGTACTCGTACATATTATTATTTATTATTCAGAATAGACGATTACGATTTACCTGTTATCGTAATTCCGAGACTTCTGTAGTCATTTTTCAGTAGTTTTACTGTAAATTCTCCTGATGTGGGTACCACAAAATCTGTTATATCAAACTCCACCTTGATGCAGGCATTTTTTACTTCAGGTCCTAAAAAATCGTGCAGTGGTTGTTGGAATAAAGGCACAAAACTGGTGCTCTTGCACCCATTCACAGATAATATGCGATCACCTACTTGCACACAACCGGTTCTAACAAAAAATAAAAATGTATATTATATTACTATACATAATTAAACGGGAAAATCGCTAGAAAAAAAAAATTTATATAAAAGCAACCTGTCAGTGGGTCCTCCCGGTTCAATATAACAAACGACAAGTGCTAAGTTATTCGATCGAATATCCATTCCAAACCGACCATTTTCGTCGGCGACTAAAGTCAATATTGTGTAATCTACTCTTACTACGTTATCTATGAACAAACCAATATTGTTAAAATTTAAAATATTTTATAATGATCAGATGATAAAGTCCTCGTAAATATTATATTATAATGAATCTTACGTGTTTCCGTTGGTTCCCAAACTATCGGATCTATAGGATCTTCGTATACGGAGTACAAATGTTGACGCGAATCGTATGACGAACAGTCTATAAATTTGAGGTAATACAAATGTATAATATTATATAAATATAGGTAAATACCTAGTCAATTGTATATTTTAAGAGCATACCAAAAGGGCAATCCCACCTCTTGAGATTTTTATCGTACTTATTTTCGTTGATTATTTTTATATAATTTAATTTTTAATTCGAAAATAAATAAATAGCGCAATTTTAATTTGGTAAGTTATGATTTCATATATCTACAACTACAGTTATGATTCATGGTTACAAGCCTCAATAGATTATTTGATGATGGTTACACAAAAAAAAGGAATATAGATATTATCTTGTAAACATGGATTTTTTCCATCATATTTTACATATTATATCATTTATATCTTAATTTTGTTGCTTTTTTGTTTGATAAATGAACATTCAAATACGCATATTGTTGTCGCCCATAATTGTAAATTAGAATAGATCTATGTGGAAAAAATATCGTTTTAAAACAACTACTAGACAGTGTCCCGTGAGGGTTTACCCATTACAATATCTTCTGAAATAATGGAGATATCATAATTATGTTTTTTTTAAAGACTCGAAGGGACAAGGACTACAAGTATTTCATATTTTAATTTAATTAAATGTTTTGATACAAAAATTTAACAAATAATTTTTGATTTAATTATTTAAAAAAAAATTGAAGATAGCCATTTAGTTTATTTAGACGTTATATAGAGTTTTCGACATTTTATTTTCATTAGCTTATGATTTTGAGAATATTTTTGTATTATTAAATGAGTACGAGCCCACGGGACACATATTTGATGACACTGGGCATTTAAATGATATTAAATAATTTACAATTTTTCTCAAACTAGAAAAAATATTAAAAATCATGAGATTAATGAAAATAAAATGTTGAAACGTAAATATTTTCTGAAAAATAAACTACAAAATTTATTTTTTTTCCTTTTTTACCAAAACATTAAATTAAGTTAAAATATAAAATACTTGTAGCTCTTGTCCCTGTGAGTCTCATATAAAAAACAAAATTATAATATCTCCATTATTTCAAGAGATATAGTAAAGGGTATATCCTCACGGGACACCTTATTATACAGCGTGTTAAGTACTATACTTAATTGTAAAATAGAACCACACATTTGCACTTACATTCGGCGTGTATTAAGTCTGCGGTAAATGCTGGTATTATTTCCAGTCTGAGAGTGGACTGAGCGCCTCCACATGTTCGTAGAAGTTTGTAAACGTCACTAGCAGCTGTCCTTAGCCCGGCTACCCTCGTATCATTGACTGCCACTATCTGGTCACCCGGATATATAGCACCGCATCTTTAGTAAAATATTATTTCATATTTTCATTTGGTAATGCATTTGCATTGTTAAAAGTATATGTTAATACGAATAATGGAATACAGATGTAATTGGGGTATAAGAGTGTCTAAGTGTGCTTAGTATTCCATTTGTAGTTAATTAGTTCATATTTTGTTTATAATACTATTTTCTATTTATCTATTAAAACCATTTTTAACGCAAGAACTCAGACTTACCGTTCGGCAATGCTACCAGGTTTTACATGATCGACTACAACCGCGCTATTATTGATTGTGTTTGTCAAACTTAGACCTAATTGATGAGGTCTCGGACTTTCGACTTCAACCAGCAGTGGACAAGTGGCGTTACCAACTCTTTCCGCCGCCGATACTTGGTATCGCACGGTCAATCGACACGCTCCGTCAGACTGCCTAAGTACTGCATCAGCATCAGCCAATATCAAGCCATTCAATGAAACACCATCGACGGCTAATAAATGATCACCGACCTTAATTGTGCCTTCTCTAAAAATAAATCAATATATTATTAATTTATATCAATCAATGTTTGCATATTTAATAACCTAATTTGTTATCATAAAACACGTTTATAACTATAAATAGTTTTAAGTAAAAACTTTTTAGTCCAGCAAGGTTAGGTATGTATAGAAATTTATAATATATTTGTATATATACTTATTACTTATTTAGTTATTATTATACCAATTAAATAAATTGCATCGCATACGGGGTGATTTATATACAACACGTAGTACATAGATACTTCGGGTTGATAGGTTGCAGACTAATTGCAAGAGACCTTTCAATTATTTCCCGAACAGAGTCTCCCATTAATTCTATAAATTAATGCTTAAATAGCCTTATGGCTAATTGTAAAAAAATTATTATTTAGCTGGTTGACATCTGACGGTTTGTTTTCGTCTGATAAGATTTTAACAAAAATGATTGAATCTCAACTATTATTTGAAGTTAAATGCTAAAAAAACGAATAGATCACGTGTAATTTGTGTAAAACTCATACAGTTAATTTATAAAACCAATTTGAAAAATAAAATTAAGAATGGCTTTTATTACCATGACATTATTGGAGGAAAAAGCGTTAACATAGGAAAAGTCAAGATCAAAAGAGGAAGAAAGTAATTTAAATATATTCTAGAACAGTGATGCTCGACCTTTTTTCTTAGGCAGCCCACTTTAGTAAATAATTATCTTTGAGCGGACTATTAAATATAAAAGTATGAATAATCTCAATCTTAATCTTTTGTTGTACATAGTAGATTATACAATTTATACATGTAGGTACAATTATAGGTACATATTAGATTATGAGGATTGGAACAACTAAATTTCAACCAAATGTTTTACTTTTATATAGTAAACGAAACATACACTAGAATTTTAGTTTTATTATTATTATTATTACTGTTATTATTACATTTTTTGAATACTTAAAAGAATACATAAATTTATAAAAAATCGTGTTTACAATAATTTTACTATTTTGTTTTATTTTAAAAAAAATGTTACGTGGGCCACATAGAATACCTTCAGAGGTTGGGCACCACTGTTCTAGACTTTTAGAGTATAAAAGAAAAAGAAAAATAGTAAATAGATATTAAAACATGAGTCACAGGTGGCTCCATCACAGGCATCATAATTAAATAGGGAGTAGTATGGGCTATTATAAAGACTAACTAATTTGTTTATTAAACATTTTGGAGTTAATTATTAGTACTTAATTAATTTGTCTGTTATTATTTTTTTTAGGAGATTCAAACGGAATATATAAATTTAAAAATGTACTTTACTAAATGTGCCAATGAATCTAATTAAATGATAATACATCTAAAAACAGATTTTGTGAATTTTAAACTACAAAATATTTTTCTAATTTTTTCGATTTTAACGAATTTCAAATGCATATACCCAAATATGCGTCTTGCTATGATGTTTTTAAATATTTTTATACAGATATAAGAATAACTTTTATAGGATCTTGTATTCAATTTTCAAGAATTTTGACCCAGCAAATAATTTTTAGAAAAAAAAAAATTAAAAATTTCTCTTGCATATAAATAACTCAAAAAGAGGTAAACAATTTTGAAAATTTTTATATAATGAAAATAATAATATAAACATTTGGCATAGAATATCTATTGTTATTTTTTATTTTTGCAATATAACAATATATTAAAAATTGTTTGAGGAGAAATAATTATTTTACGTGTGAATATCGAACATTTGAACTTGAAATGCTCATAAAATATTAATTTGGCTTTCTACTGGAATTGTTTTCATATATAGATTGAAAAACTAATAAATAACCATGCATTAAATTAAAATTTATATGAATTTTATCAAAATTCTAACTTTTAAACGTTTATAAATAAATATTGTGACTATAGATTTTCAATATTTTTAATTGAGAAATTAACAAATTATGAGGAGCTTTGTAATAAATTTTCAAACATTTCTACTCAGCAAATAATTTTTAATCAATATTCATAAAAAAAAATATTTTAAAGAAAATTTCATATACCTATAAATAGCTCAAAAATCGTTTAAATATTTTGAAAATAGATAATGATAATATAATTGTCTGGTTATGAATTTAAGTAACTATTTATCCGTTTTTGAGTTATATCAAAAAAATAAAATAAATTATGTTTAAAATTGGATTTGTGTAAAATTTCCAGTTTTACTTAAATTATTTGTTTGTTTTTTTCTTGACATTAAAAATAAGTACTGGGTTTGATCTATCTAAAGTACAAACTAAATTCAACTTTATATCCAAAACCACCCTCATTTTTATTATAATATAATACTCATCCAAAAATACAAAACAACTACTTCATTATAAAATTAATACTTTCATTATCAAGTTCAAAATCTAAAATTGTCATTTTTCAATTTTTAAAGAAGTTATAGCCTTATAGGTTATCAAAAAATAAAAAAATGTGGGAAAATCTATCTCAACTCTCGTGTAGACTTAACAACAAATTAAAATCTGTTTTCGAATTTCTTATCACTTCACTAGATCAATTGGTATTATAATATTATAATCCGGTTGAACATTGTTATACTTAATATTATTATTATTATTATATGGGTTATTTTATTTTTATTTTTATTCCACGTTACAATTTTTTATGTACATTATGTGTCAAAATGTGCCATATAATAAATAAATAAATTGGTATGTTTGACAAAAACACGTCTAAATTTATATGTTCTACGTCTATTAGACAAAGATAGAAATGGTCGGTATATCGAATCCCCTTATAATTACAATATTAATTTCGTTATACAAAAACAAGATGTATATTGGTTAATAATTGGAATAATAGAACAAATCTTTGTCATATATTCATCCTGTCATCCAGATGCAATGATAAAATCAAAGTGTCATTAAAGCCTCAAAGTCTAAACACGTCACAAGAATAGGACTACCAAGAACATTTTGCATATAGCCACGATATTCTCCAAGCCAGTCCTAATTTTACATAACAATTATTTAATCAGAATTATTATTATCTATTAAATTTATCATCAATTTAAAAAAATTTAAATTTCTGAACAAAAATCTAAACTTGATTTAAATATTACTAACCTATCGGCAGGCCCGTCGGGTCTAACATGCGTCACGGTCAACGGCTTGCACATGTCAGGATCCGGATGTGCACCACCACGCAGTACTATCCCGAGACTACCGTCTTCTCGTTCAATGAACACGTCGATGATTTTGTGCTTCACATACTGATCTGAAAATAAAGAATAAAAGCATATACACAAAAATATCAATTTGAATACCTTCAAAAAAATATGTTTTGAAATTATAAGAAACTTGAGTTTTATGAAAATTAAGTTGTAGATATTTTCTTTGCCTGTTTAAATATTCAGTATACTAAATTGGTTAAATACTATTAGTTTTTAATATGATAATACGCATTCCTCAATTTAAAATTACCTTTTCATTGAGATCTACCTCACTTTTCATTTATTGTTGATTATATTTAATCTTTATGTTTACCATAATTAAGTATCTATCTGACCATATATGCCTAAAACTACTATTTTGCTATAATTGCAAAATTTTCATAGGTATATATGTATATATAATATATATAAAAGCCCCTAATATTTGTTCTATAGCTATATAATTTTCCTAAAGCTCCATTAATAATTGAATTGTTACTGATTATAATAATAGTTAAATTATACTAAATAATTTGAACAATGGACTTGTACAATGATAATGTAGAGTGTGCTGAGTGGGTATAATACTATATTATATACTTTCTAGTTAATTTTCTGTTGCATGTATATTACATATTATCTATATTTAGTTCTACTTTACAGTCATATCAATATTATTATATAAATACACTCGTACATTGATCCGTGTAGTTACTGGACTCATAAATTGTGTGCTTGGACACCATTCGCTTGTCTTCACTCTTCTGGGTTGAACACACTTTCTCCAGCAGCCCTAAAACAAATTATGACAACACGATTGTGAGTTGGCTGTCGACTGTTTATAATATTATATTTGAACATACAATGTTGCTCACGTGTAGGCTCCTTACATTTGCTCGTAGACTTCCGGTTCTGCACGCTTTGTTTCGGAGACGTGTGTTTCTTCGACCGTAGCGTAGAAAACTTTAACGATGAAAACATTGCGCCACCGTCATGCTGATTTGCGGTATAGCGCAGTTAAAAGAGCGACGCGACGAGATGACGGCGCGGTGTACACTGAACTTGTACACTAGACACAACCGTGTCGGTGATCCATTTGGCTGAAGTTTAATTTTGGAACACACGACTCATTGCTGTATACTACACCCGCGTCCCTTCCACCGATACCGAAAACGATGAAAAGAAATACAATTTGGAAAAAATATCTTCGTATTTATTATGCAGTACTCACTTACGCCTCCGTCGTTAAAGTCGCCTTTTGCCAAACTACACACAAAATAATAAATATCAGCCTTTACGTGTAAAAACAATTACAAAAAAAGGACGGGAAAATAAACAAATTAAAACAAAATCTATATTTGTTTTTATACGTCCAAGGACTGGCGTTGACGCGTTTTGCAGTGGGGGAGTGAGTCTAATTATAGAGTGAAGGGATTGGAGACAGGCATAACGAATGAACGTGAAGGCTCAAATATACAGTGACGTATGTTAATAATATTCAACTGTGTAATACTAAAATTTTTAGAGAAAAAAAATACAGTTAAATTAATTGGTAAAATAAACTATTTTTGTCATTGAATTAATAAAAAATATTATTTTTATCAATTACAAAAACTATTTAACATAAATGTTATTAATTTTAATCAAATATTAAACTTTATTAAAATTTTATTTAAAAAAAAAACAATTATTATTTAGTTTTAAAATGTTAATATTACGTCTATGTATAAAAATCAATAAATCCTTTATCCGGCTAGGTCAATTTTAATCATACTAACATTGATAGTATAGAACTTGACAAAAAAACTCCAAAAAACAATGAATGCAAATATCTAATTCCAAAAAATATATAAATATGTCTTTAAAACAATCAAATTTGGCATTATAAAATCGTTAAAAATTTATATTCCTCATTATTTTAATTTTATATTTCATTCAAAATTTATTATTTTTTACAAAACGTAGTAATAAATTATAATATATTATTAGAAACTAAATACCTACGTAGTTCATATTATCGCATTCGTGGGAGTTGTTAGTTTGTGACACCAACAATAATACCTTATTATGTCTATTGTCTGTAAAAGCATGAATGAAACGCACTTGTGTTAACTTCTAACAGTTATTACAAACTGCCTTTGATTATTTTTATTTAAATCATAATATAGTTTTGTTGGATTATAACTTTATATCTAATATAATAGACCCTTAAATATAATATAGTTTCTTTTTTTATTACAAAATATTTTTAATGCCATTATAGGTACTTAACTTTTTAAGGTAAACTAGGAGGTACATAGTCTATAACAATTAACAGGGGTGGCCAACATGACTATGTACGCGAGCCGAATTATCTAATCTGTACTTTTATATCACAAAAATAATAAAGATAGCTAACATCCGATAAACATATTAAATTATGAAATATGAAATTATAAAATAATAATAATAATAAAAACATTTTTTTTTCATAAATGTATGCAAAAAAAATTAAAATTTTGGTTTTGTAAACAAGACCACGAGCCTCATACGTCGATGAAGAGAGCCGCATGCGGCTCGCAAGCCGCAATTTGGCCACCCCTGGTCTATAATATAACTCAATGGCGCAACAAGCGAGGGTGTTGGGTGGTACTTAAACTGGGACACCAAAGTACATGCCATTTTGGGGACTCCATTTGATGCATTTACATTTTTTGTATACTATTATAATATATAAAACCAATACAAAAATAATATATAATATTATGACGCATAGGTATATTATAATAATATGACATATTAAAATTTTAATAAACATTAAAAAGTGGCATTACCATAGAACAACGGTTCTCAACCGTTTTATATTCGTGTACCATCTACACAGTTTTTTTTTACTTAATAATGTATACGTTTATGTTACATGTGTAGAATTTTATTTTATTAGGAATTAAGTATTTAATGTACAAAAATAAATTAAATTAAATTAAATATATGTACAATTATTATTATTATTATTATTTATTATTACGATTACAAACGACCTCCACACCACCAAATAAACCAAATTATATTCAATGTTAATAATTATTTGTTCCAATTTTTTTTATAAAGGAAGATTTTGTTCGCGTACCATAGGTTGAGAAGCGCTGTCATAAAACATTATGTTCAATGTTATTATTATAACAATCATACAAATATTTTATGTTTTAATTTATTGTACCTAATGTTTTGGTTAAAAAGTTAAAAAATATATTTTTTTATTTAATTATTTTCAAAAAAATTGAAAATAGCCATTTTGTAGAGTTCATTTTTTTGAAAATATTGGCGTTTCAACATTTAAATTTCATTAATCTCTTGATTTTTAATATTTTTTTCTAGTTTTGAAAAAAACTGTGGCAGTTGAAAGCGTTTTCCGGCTCTACAAGCACGCGGGCCATATTATATTTGATACAATGATTTTTTTGAAATTAGAAAAAAATTAGGAGATTAATGAAATTAAAATGTCGAAACTTCAATATTTTCAGAAAAATGAACTATACAAAATTGCTATTTTTTATTTTTTTTAAAGAATTAAATAAAAAAATATATTTTTACTTTTTTACCAAAACATTGCAATAAATGAAATCATGGAATGTTTGTAGTTCTTGTCCCTGTGAATATTATTAAAAAACCAGAATTATGATATCTCAGGAGATATCGCAATAGGTAAATCCTTATGGGACATCCTGTATAATATATATATATATATTGCGGTTTGTTAAATGATGTGATATAACCACAGATTATCACCACTGATGGGGCACCATATAATTTTTTACACTAGGGCACCATAAGTTGTAGTTACGCCACTGATATAGCCATAATAATTGTTATCTGTGTCAATATCATTATATACCTACCCAAATAAATCAATAACAAAGTATATAGGAACCTTTGTCGAACACCAATATATATTTCATACACGCCAGATTGTCAGAGATAATTTGTTCGCGTTTTCAAAGCCATTATTATACCTAATACGTGCTGTGTATAAATACAGTCGATATGCTTAATCATTTTAATAAAAAGCAAACTGTTGGAGAAACAACATTAAAAATGTTTGACGGTCTGAATAACATAGAAAAAGTTGACACGTCGAAAACAAAGCTATTGAAGACTAGCATGCGTCTCCAGTTCAATGAATTTTTTAACCACAGTACATTACACGGAGTTAGATATATAGCACAAAGCGATCGGCCACTTCACGAACGGTATTTAAATTAATTTAATTAATTGTAAACTTGTCTTATAACTTAAAGTCAAGAAAAATTATCCAATATCAAAATGTAAATAAATTCATTATATATGGGTTATTGATTTACACCCCAAACAAATACGATTAGTAAAATATTATCAAGTACCTACAAGGCTACATCTAACCTACTACATAATTGACAAAATTCCTGTTCGTCGTCCAGTATATCTAAAACCATAAGCAACATTTGAAAAACATACTAGAAAGTGTAGAACGTAGAAATTGAATATTTTTAAATATGAATGTAAATTTAAGAAACTGATATCGATAATGAAAAATTGTATATTTTCTCTTGACACCACTACCCTGTTTACTTGTGTCAGGGAAGTAAAAAGTCTTCTAAATAGTCTAAATAATACAAGGGAATCTATTTCATCCTTCTGATTTCCATTCCCAAATTTCTGACTCCAGAAATGTACACGACACGTTTTCTACCCCTATAAATTATAATACATATATCACTCATATAAGTAACTTTAATTTATTTTTCATTTATGACCCAATCTATAACATAAACAGTTCTGACCATATTTTATATTATAAACTCTATAAAAATATAAAACAATGCTTAAAAATAGTAAAATAATTATATTTAAAAAAAATATACGTATTTAAGATACATTATACATATTTCATAGGTTCATGTGGTTTAGTTTCTTATCCGTGGGAATTGTTGTCACTTCTATCATTATAATATCGCTTTGGGAGAAGTTCCAAACAAGTCCGACCATTACTGGTTTAGATACAGACTTCCACAGTTGGGACGTACAATTTCCAGCCATAACGATTTGTCCTAAACGACCAACTTCCGATGAAAAAGTATGGGAGTACGTCACGAAGTAAGCAAAATTTTATAGTTTAACGAAAGTAATTTATAACTAATGATTTTTTATTTAGTTCACAAATATTTTATATTTCTATTGGCTATGACCTATGGTTGTATATTATTGTATTTATGTACGTATAGTATATTTTACCTGATTAATTGAAATAAAACATCATCGATTTATTTACCACCGATAAAAATATAATATAATTACAAATTACATTTTATAAATCATTGAACTTGATAATTTTACTGTTATTTAATACTTTAAGATAAACAACTAACAAGTCAATCATAATTATTAAATTTTAAATGCACTATGTAACACTATCTAATCTTAATAATTTAGCATGTATGTAAAATACTTATATGTGATGAAATTAAATTTAAATTTAAAAAAACACAATAATATTGACGACTTTATGACGTAATTAAATATTAATACATATTTGAATTGATCTACACTACAATAAGTTGAATATTATAAAAATATATATAGAAACGCTTCAACACTTGACACTGCAAATAAACAACTATGCGAATTTTGATAAATTGTCCAGTAATTATTTAAAATACGGAATATTAAGTATGATTATTTTTAAATATCAATAAGTTACATTAACTTTTGCTATTTATGATAACATTAACTGTTCATTATGTATTATAATTATTTAGTGTGTACGACAATAACACGGACAATGAACGCGCAGAAACATTTTTCAAATTTGTTAACGAAGTTGCTTCGTTCTCGTACGAAAATGTTCAAACGTTTAAACAATTTTCTGATTACGATTGGTTACCTAAGGATAATTTTAAAGATTTAGCTTACCAAGTAATATTTTTCGTTTTTATTATTATTACCTACTAGTTACTATAGATATATTAAAAAAGTACTTTAATGCTTTACATATAGGTAGTATATCATTGCGAAGACTTACTATACGATTGCACATTCAAAGGCGAACTATACAATTGTTGTTTGGGATTTGAGCCAGTGTTCACAGAATATGGATTTTGTTATAGTTTCAATGCTAAACACGTAGTACCTGATTGGCCATGGTAATTCAAATAATGCGATCCATTGCAATTAATATTTTACACAATACCTACATTTTATAAAAGTTGAATACCAGTTGTAAACACCGTTGAATTGATTTTATTTATCGTTCAACAGGATGCCCGAAAATTATTCAAAAGCCAATATAGAATACGTCTACGAAACAGACAATAAATTGACCATTACGTTTAATATGGACAATGTAACTAAAAACCCATTAAAAGTAAGAAGCATATGTACAATGACACGAAAAAACATATAACCAATTAAAGTAGCAATATAGCGTTATAGCCTATAAGTAGATGTTTCTATGGGTAAATGTAAACTCCTCTAAAATATTGTAAATTCCCCTAAAAACAAACTGTAAGTATTACACTTATATTAATTCCTCTAAAAGAGGTAATAGAGATAATTTAAATTGTATTTATATTTTATAAATTTTTTTACTTTTATTTAATCGTCAATTAATAATAATAATCAAATAGTTGTAACAATTGTGTATGCACAACAATAAAAAATTTCTACACTTCATTATATAAAAACAGTTTCACATTATAACAACAAAAAATATAATTTTAATTAAATTAGAATTATGGTGAATATGATTTTGTTTTAAATATAAAATATAAATGCAATTAATATAGTACAAAATTTTAGAGAATAACTAGAATTGTTTTCAAGTGGTATCCTCCTCGGTGAATAATGCTATATGGTTCGATTTTTTAAGATAGAAAAATGTTATTAGGGGAATTTATTATTGAGAGTTTACATTTGCAATCTGTTTCTGTATAATTTACGACTTATTTTCACGTAAATTTGTAGGGTGTATATGAGATACAACTATTAATGTAAATAGCTCTAGTGGATCTGAGATTTTTTTTTTAAATTTTATATTTATAATTTCTATTTTAATTTTATTTAATGCTAATTTGATAATATTGTATTATTATATAAATACAAAAAAATGTCCTAATAACAAGGAAGGGGGACGGATTCATATATATCCATAATACCCATAGACCATAGTACCTATCCTTCAAGTACACGGTCCACTATTGTGTCCTTAATAGTAAATACTTCCATATATAGGTACTAAGTATTAAAGTATACCTTTATTCCATAATCCCTTTGTAATTTTATTGTCCATGATGATGCGACAGGTATTTATACACAGCAAAGACGACATGTTAATCGTAGACTCGCTACCGCAACATCTGTGGACCAGGAGAATAGCAAAAATATTTTTTAATAGCAAACAAACGTACACCACCGAAGGCGCTCGACAGTTAACAATAAAGCAAAGGAAATGCGTTTTTCCAGACGAGATATCGTTATTGACGGATTCCAACTACACGTTTAGCGCTTGTATGATTCAATGCCGAATGGATACCAGCAGGAAACTATGTGGATGTGTCTCTTGGTTTTATAAATCTATAAGTAAATGAAATTTAACTTTTTTTTTAAATAAGTAGTATCATAGTATATTTTAATTCTTTTATCACCCTCGATTTATTTCCGAATTTTATATTTATTATTTTAGAATATTCAAATATTCTTATTGATTTATTTTTAAATAACGGAGAGTTAATCCAATTTACAATGCGGTCAACAGACAGGCACATATACAGGGAGGGGGTTCAAAAATAATAAACATAAAACTCAGAAATATACCTATAGAGTATAGGATAATAAAATGACTAAAAAACTAAAAATGTTCGTTCAGCGATCAATGATCCGAGTATACAGCCATACAGGCACGTACACAGAGGGGTAATTTGGGTGTTCAAACACCCCCCGAAATACTTCAGTTTTTGTATAGTTATTTACTTATTCAATTGTAATGTTAATTTTGTTATATCAATGTTTGGATTTAAAATAAAATATTTTAAGTATACCTAATTTTCATGAACAATTTTTGTACATTTATTAAAAAAAGTTCTACTTTTCAATAACTGATTTTCAAAAACACCCCCCAAAACTTTTTTCTGCGTACGTCCCTGCGTGTATAATAGGTAAATAAAGCATTGTGCGAACACGTATAACCGCAAACTTCACGAGGTTATAATTTAAAAACAAATGATTTTCCCCAATTTGTTTTTGGGCCATCATTCTTAAAAAGTTGCTTAAGTTAATTAGGCTTACTTGGGGTGGTGTTGCATAGCAAATCGAGGGTATTTTCGTTTTTAAATATACGAGCGATCATTTAGTGCCATGCTGCCATGCTGAACTGGGGAGATGGTATTTTGCATCAATTTTATTACCTGTAATTTGTGCATTATAATCTTAATAATTTTAAATTTAGATCTAACACGTTTTAAATTTTTTAGGTTTTCCATCAAATAATCAGCATATTATAATTTCAAATTTCACCAATTTATTGAACAATACAATTATATATTTTAATACTATTGTTTCAGATGGGTATAAATATTGCGATTTGGACGGACTAAAGTGTATTGGTAAAAATCTCAGTACGTATTTAATATTATTTAGATTTTATCGATGATGAAACATAAACCCAGTAATTTTTTTACAAAAATCTAAAAATTTTTATCTCCAATTAATCTACAGAATCGTTATTTAAAAGGATGTCGTACCTGCATTTGTTGTATTACCATACTAAAATATAAATACGTTCAGAAATTCGAATTTTGTGTGTTTAGCAGGTTTAATTTAAATATTAGAGTGAAATTACCTATTATCAAACTTAAATATAGAAAGATTATTTGTGTTCTCTAGACGGGTTTTTACGGTATTTATTTTTTAAATGTATATGTTATGAGTACCTATGTAAAATATTAAAAATGTTTATAGTGCACTAAGCACTTAAAAATTAAAATATCGTAAAAAACTAATGAGGGAACACGTATTAAGTACTTATCTTTAAATTTGTTAGTAGGTAATTTCACTTTTAATATTTAAGCTAAGCCTACAAAATTGGAACTACTGAACGTATATTTTAGTATAGTATGCCTTAATAAGATGGAGATAACACGGGTACGATGTCCTCATAATAAAATTTATTAATTTACTCAATATGTCTAGAACAAATATTAAACGGACTTGCCTGTCCATGTGAATTGGGGTGTATGAACACAGTTTACGAAGTAGAAAAACTTCAAGATGCTCAGTATGTTAATACATGATATATTAAAATAAAAAAATCTAAAGAAATGTAAATTGTAACTAATGAAAATGCTGAACTAATACAATTATTATTAGGTCTGATCAAATTGATGAACCACTAGAAATCAGTTTTGTATCATGGCCAATGGTGAGGTACAGAAGAGAAGTATTATTTGGCTGGGTAGATTTGCTAGGTTAGTCATAAACTTATTATAATTATTGAATAAATATTCATTAACTATTATTTTTACATTTCTTATAGTGGCTTTTGGTGGCATAGCAGGTCTATTTTTAGGTTTCAGTTTGCTGAGCGGAGTAGAAATTATATATTACTTCACATTAAGAGCATGTTGCATGGTGACAAATAACCCTACAGTATTAGAAGAATTAAGTCAAGAATATGATCAGAAAGACAAACCTATTATAAATTTAGGGTTAAAACCATTATGGACTGTTGAAAATAAGAAAACTCCTGTAATAACTAAAAATCACGGGAAAAAAAAGGCATTTGCTTTACCTTTTTTGCCTTAAATATTAGTACAATAATTAATAAGTGACACAAATATAATAGTATTATTTTATTTTAGGATTATATATAATACACTAATGTATTATGTATATATATTTATCAATAACTATAACAAAAGCGAACACAAATAATTGCACAACAAAAATATTTTAACTAAATTTTAAACAAAGTATAAATTTTCTAATTTCGACTAGATTATTTCAATTGAAACATTTGTTAACACTAAATTAAAATACATAGTAAAATTGTAATAAATAATGATGTTAAAATTATTAACTTAACTAATCTCTTTGAATAACACTATTTATTTGTTCATATACACAATTTGGACAAGCCGAATTACTAATATCTTGTAGAACTGATTGAACAGCTGTAGCAGTATTGGGTAAATTATCTAAACAAGCAACAACCTGTTGAGAATCTTTATTAAATTGTTCATTTGAAAAATAGCGATGGCCACAAGAATATGCCAATAATGTGTTCCCCAAAATTTCTGTGTCCTACAAAATAAATTTAAATTTATTAAACATACAATTCAGGAAATAAATTTATCATTTATACTTGAAATTCTAAGTGCATAAATGGTTGCAGTTGATCGGTATTAAGTATTTGTATTGAACGGTTTAGTAAATCTTCAGTTTTAGTTTCTGATACTGGTTCAATCCAAGCAGAACCTGGTGAATTTGTAACAGTAGCTAATAACTGTATAAAGTCTTTTTGATCTTCAGCTATAAAAATAAATATATTTTGTAATATTTGTAACAAATAATAATGATATACAAACATTTGGTTTGTATGTTTTTAGAAACAGATGAGCATAGTTCCATGCAAAAATTCACAGAAAAACATCTTATGATTTTTTTTGGGTCCATAATTTTTATATTCAATTCATTGAGGTCACACGCTTTTGATACGTCATTGTTACTGAAATTAATAAAAATGTGATTAAAAATAATATATTTATGTATAATTCATACAATAAACCAACTACCACAACATACCATAATAACAAAATTCCTAATGAATGATTAAGTTGATCCCATCTATCCATTAACAACTGTTCTAATGCATCAACTGGGAAAGATTTAGTCAACCAGTATGTAAGATACTAAAAAATAACAATTTTTATAATAATATACATACAATATACATATATTTATTATAAATACTGGATTTAAATTAAATAATTTTTTTTTTTATTAAACATACTTCATGTAAAAATGAAACCAAATTATCTTTTAGTAGGAATTTGAAATAATAATCAAACATCTGAGAAAGCTTAGTAATTCCAGGCCATTCTTTTACAATGGTTTCTTCAGTGGCCATACGTAATGCAAATGATTCTGGTAGAGAAGTTAATAGCTCCCCTTCTTCAAGATTAATAGTGAAGCCCTCAGATGGTGTAAGAGGAGTTGAAGCCCGCTCTTCATGACCACCTTCAATATTAAACCCAAACATTTCTCCATAGTCTCTTGATTCTACAAATGCTTCAAATTGATGAAACAATGCTGTAGAAGGTTCATTATTAATCAATCGAATTTTGCTAATCGCTTGATGGTTTTTCATGTTAAGACACTAAAAAAAAGTTTTATAAGTAAATATACTATATTATTTTAATTTGACAAATTTACCATTGATATAACAGAAGAAATATTATAATAAGGATAAAACCATTCTATTGCATACTGTAACAAATAATCTATACCATATAAACTGCTTAAACTATTCAAATTTTCAAGAAAACACTCAAATGAAGTTAATCCAGGAAAATTAATACACCGTTTAACCTATAAAACCAATCACAAAAATAATTAATGATTGTTTTTAATATTAAATAAATGATCTAAGTATAAAATAAATATAACTTACCTGAATCGAAAGTATATCTTTGATGTTGGAAAATGAAAATCTTAATTGTGGCAATACTATTTCAATTGGAGAGTCCAACTTATTTACAGTGCCATGCTGAATTTTAATAACTTTATTAGTTGATTTTATCATAACCATTTTACCATCTAATAATGTCTTGGCTAAATCTTCTTCTGGAATTTTACCTAACTAAAAAATAAATATGCAATGACTTTATAAGTTATAATCATTACTTAAAAGTTGATTTAAAGAATAAATACTTACTTGTCCTTCATGATTACTTCCCCAACCCCAAAGTTTATTAGCTGCATCTAAAGCTAATGTAAAATCAGCCCCACACCTAACTTCTTTTATTAGTGAGCCGCTAGTTGATGATGAGTCTACTATAACTGAAGGTGGACCAACTAATGTTAAAGTTGGAACAATTCTCTCACGTATACCTGACACTCCTAATTGTCCATCTAAATTAAGTCCCCAAGTATATAATTGCCCCGCTGTACTAATAACAGCTGAATGGTGACAGCCACAACACATCTAAACATGGGATCATTATATTATTAAAATAATAAAATTATATTTTGAAAATGTGTAATTATACTTGAAGAATGTCTCCAGCAATATGAGATGTATCCACAAGTGTTGGACTTAAATGTAATAAGCCATCATCCGCAGTCAAGGCATCAATTTCTGTATCATCTGCCTTAAAACCAATTATTTATATATAATTAAAAATAAAAAAAAATAATAATTTACAAACTTACTTGATCATTTTCATTTAATACAAGTTGATTTCTAGCTCGTTTTTGTGATTGTGCATGAAACCGAAGTACTTGTGGACTACTACCCCAAGTATATAAACGACCAACATCACTCAATGCTAACTAGATGATTAAAATAATAGATAATAATTAAAAATATTACTTGTTTATAATGATATTGTATCTTATTATTTATAAAAAATATAACTAACCATACCATTACATTCAACATTAAATATTTGTTTATATTTAAATAATTGATTTTTTTTAAATATTTTGTCATTTTAAAATAAATTAATAATATATTTAGCTTAAGATAAAAATGATTTTTTTAAATTTTAATACTAATATTATTGTTACTATTTCTACT
This sequence comes from Rhopalosiphum maidis, assembly GCF_003676215.2. NCBI lineage: Eukaryota > Metazoa > Arthropoda > Insecta > Hemiptera > Aphididae > Rhopalosiphum > Rhopalosiphum maidis. The sequence continues at coordinate 878,832 of NC_040878.1, read as the reverse complement.
GTAAAGTTTTTAGTTACTTACATTATGAAAATAAGCTGTATAAATACACTTAATTGGTTCAGGGAGTCCATATACTGGAACTGGGCTAGTAATTTTTGTTGTGCTGCCATTACCTAACTGACCAAATGAACCAGAACCAAAAGTGAACACTTTTCCATTGTTTGTAAGAACAATGCTATGTGAATAACCTCCATATGCACTAATTATATTCTAAAAATATTTAAATTTTAATTAATTCAATCTATATTTTTATAAATGATTAAAATTACTTCATTTTCTAAGGTCTTCAATAGTTTTGGTTTTTCACAGTCATCAATAGCTCCATGACCTAGTTGACCATAAACACCCCAACCCCAAGTCCACAATTTTCCACTTGCAGAGATGGCTAATGAATGATATTGGCCAGCAGAAACACTTACTATCAACTCGTTTGATAAACTATCCACTAACATTGGATATGGAGCTTGACCACGACGGCCAGTACCCAATTGCCCATAATGATTTGATCCCCAAGAATAGACCTATGCCGTTTATAATTTAGTTAAATTATTTAAATATTCAAAATTACACTTACTCCATTTGTAGTTAGAGCTAATGAATGATTTCGACCACATGCTACTTGAATAACTTCAACACGTATGTAAACAAACCAAGAAACTGGATTTGGAGTAGAAGTTTTAGTCATATGTGGTCCAACACCCAAACAACCGTATGATGAATGTCCCCACGTATAAAGCTTATGGTTACGTATATGAGCTGCATGAGCCCATCCAGCTCCAAGACTAGACTTGTGTTCTATCTCATTTTCAGAATCAGAGACATTAGAAATAGGTTTATGAGAATATAATACCGATTCTACAAAATTATCTGAATATTGATTTGAAGATAGTCTGGATATAATCATTAGGTAAGTGGTTAACCATTCTTTAATAGAATAATTCAACTGAAAAATATTTGGCCACATAAATTTTCAAGTAAATATTATTAAAAATTATTAATTCAATTTATTAAAATAAAATTAATTATACTTAATTTTCAAATTATAGAAAGATTTAAATATGAATATTTGATTGTTTTTATAAGTTTTATTAACATTTTTAAAGTAGTGTCCTAAAAAGATCGCTTTTTTTAAATTAACTAAAAAAACATTTTATTTTTCAAAAAATTACAAAAAAAGGATATGTACAATATCAGTATAACATCTAGTTTATGTATGAAAAATAATATTATTCAATGTCCTCCAATAGCTTGTTGACAGGCAAAAGTGAGATCGAGAAAATTAACAATAACTGCCTCAGTTCCCTCTGGTGAGTTTCACAAGGACACTTTAACCTAACCGGGGCTTTTGAGATCAACAGTTGAACCGGTTTTTCGAATTTCTAATTAACCAATGTATTGATGACACATTAGAAGCAACATCCCATCTAAGTAAAATACAAAGTCGTTTCACAGTCTCCGCACCACTTTCATTAGATTGGTAAAACCAATACATGTGTTTCAATTGACATTTGGTCCGTGGTGACACTTGGAAAAAACTGATTATACAGCAACAGACCGAAATTATAGTAGATTAAAAAAATGATAAAAGCAAAGTTGTAAACTTAAAAATAAAAAATGACAACCAATTTAAAAAAAAGCGTTTTTTTGGAACACCCTGTACTTAAGCAGCTTGTAAATAGTAAACTTATACAAAATAGATTCAAATTAGTAAAATGTACTTACGTTATTATCTTGTTCAGATATAGACTCTGTTTCATTTTTAAATTGGAATACCTTACGTAAAATTGGTCGCAATGCTGGGTTGGTTGGGTCATAGAGTATTTTAAGTTTCTAAAAAAGAAACAACAATGTAAAAAAAAAATTATGTTATGCAATGTACCATTATAAAAACTTACTAAAAGAACATCTTGAGAAACATTATGCAAATTTGCCTGTACAAACTTAGAATGAAGTGTTGTAAATTTATTACAGGCAACTAATACTTCTGTAAAAATTGATTCAGACACCAAATCCCAAAATCCTTCAGTTACTAAAACAAAAATTTATTTTTAAAAATATATATCAAAATTATTTAGGTCAAATTACTAAATATTAGTTATTAATCTTTATTTTTTAAAAACTCTGTAGTACATACTAACATAATTTCCTGGTTTTAATATTAAGTATAAATTGCTCGGAATGAAAAAATTTCAGAACCGGAACGCTATACATTATTATTGAATATACATAAAAAATATTTATAGATTTATATTCATATTAAAATTACAATTTCCATCAATAAATAAATATTTAGTTACACAGATAAGACTCAAAAACATAATTAACGTATTAAAATTAACCTAAGTATTAATTAATAATTTATAAAAATATAACCCACAATGATTTATACTTGTTTTCTATTTTTTTTTATCTTTTACGGCTATCAGTGTCATCAGCGGAATGTTAAGACTATATGTACTTTTGTGGTTTACTCAGTCGATAAATACATTTTGTATGGATAATGAAGTTCTTAACGGTGAAATGATTTCATTCAAAGTGCTAAAATTTTGTTCACATTAGCTTATTAAAATAAGAATCACAGCCATTGCTTTGAAAAGTGGTTTTAAATTTTTTGGAATATCTTCTCGTCCTAAATTCATTTTGAAAACTCTAAAGTTTTCAATTATATCATGTTCATTTAAATGAAACTGTTGACACAAATTTCAAATATTTGAGTTATTAGTATTTTCTATTTCATCATCATTTGATCTCTAAGATCTCTATACAGTCTATCAGATTTATAAAAGTACTCACATTTTCCTGGCGATATTTTTCTTTTGAGACTGATATATGATGAACTAGAAGTCATCATTAAACCCAATTTAATAAAAATGTACTCTTTTTTTAGCAGATTTAGATTAAAGAAAGCACAGATATCGATTGATATCTATTTTTGTGATCTACAATCGATATTATTTTATAGCATGAAGATAAAATGTATAGTATAAACTATTACTATACTACTACTACGACTAGTAGACGTGGCTACAAAGGTATTATCAATTAATAATATTTATTAATTTATTACCTTTTGGCAATAGGTAATAACTAATAAGCATAATTTTCCATTTTTCAAATACATACAATATCCAAATATTATTTTTAAAATATTAAATTTTCAATGAAATGGAAGGCTAAAATTGATTTTTTTGTGAACCGGACGTTTAAATAAGTGACATACTCGAACTGCATTCCAGTCCATTCCGAGCACTGATTTTAATGTCGATAAAAAATACTTAAAATCAAAATGGAGTTCAAAAAATTATAATTAAGTGATTATGGTCGAATTGATTTTGTTTGCTAAATAATTTTCAAAGATTGTAAATCTATAAAAATATAGGCAAAATAATGAAAAATTTAGATTCAAATATATGTAAAATCACGATCAAATATTTTTAAAAATGTAGTATGTTAGTCTATTAGTTATTTTTAGTATGTTAACAATGTCAGTGAACCCAGTTTATAAAAAGCAAATTTAAAACATTAGAGTAAGTTCTTTAATATTTTGTGGAAATTTACTTACAGTGCAAGTATTGACTATCGGTAGATTGTTGACTCATTAAACTGACTAAAACTGTAATAACTTCATTGTGTAATCCTCTTTCAACTGCTAAAAATCTTAACACATTGCATAAACGACTTTGACCAACAATATTGACACATAAAACTTCATCATAATGATTGTTCTCTGATAATAAGCGCCTATATCATAAAAGTAATGTATTAAAAATAAGTTTCAAGATAATTAAATCTGTATGTCTATTTACAAAAATTTAGCTTCAAGTCTTGTTTTTTCGCGGCTGGTAGCACGTAATAATTGCTCTGTATAGCTCATTACAGCTAAATTTGAAATATGTAACCTTTCTAAAGCAGTGAGATCTCTTGGATGTGCTTGTTCTAAAAGTGTACTGACAAAAAGAACAACTTTGTCTGTATTTCCAGAAGAAGCTAATCTAAGAACACGTTTTAATGGATTTGTCTGTAATATAAATGAATAGATTATACATACATTTTTCAAACAGAAAAAAAATTGAATCATAATTATATTTAACTAGTTTAGTCTAACAGTACTCAACAGTCACTAAAATAAATAATAAAAAAAAAAAGTGATCAGAAAATTATACTTTTTCCAATATAATATAGTTTACAGACCACTGAATTGTTCAAGTCTTAATGGTTTCCAAATATCAAGATGAACTAAACACGTTATAAACAAGTATAAAATAATCACTATACTTTATTCAAAATAATAATTCACCTAGTAGCAAATAAAACTAGTAGTTAGCATGTACTTATCCCACCATGAATAATAATCGTTACTATGTGCTGCTGACAACTCTTACAATGTTGACAACTTTTACACCATCAATAGGTAACTACTAATCATAGAGTAGCTTGCCAACGCCAAGAATTAATAATTTATTTACCTTTGATAATCGATAAAGTAAAGTGGCTTCTTCAAATTTCCTAGCACTAAGCTGTTGATCAGCAGCTCTTTCCAATATAGGTCGGATATCAACATCAAATGCTTCTGACAAATTATTTGCATGATCTAATGCACCAGCCATAATATTTTTAAATATTATCTCTTCTGGTTTAATACTAAAAAAAATTTAATATAAATACACAAATTATTATTAAGAATTATAATGTTACATTTAATTATAAAAAGGTTATTTGCCATTTTTACCTTAAATTCAAAATATACAATGTACAATTAGTAACAATTGCACATAATTCAGATACAGTATTATCTTTTCGAGTATGTTGTCGATCACACCTTTTTTTTTTATTAATTGTGGAACGATTTTTATTTTTAGGAGATATACTTTGAGAAACATCTAAACTTTCTTTTGTCTAAAAACACAAATAAATATTAATTCTAAAAACAATATAATAATTTATGTAATTATTACTTTTCGTCCTGATACCCTAAACATATCCAAAATTATTTCTCCATTGTTAAAATTAAAAGTACCTAACTGGCTTTTTTCTTTGTCATCTTCCTGCAAAATAATTTCAATGATACAATTTGTACAAAATTATTAATGTAAAATGCTTAAAAACTAATTACCATATCACTTTTAAGTTGGCAAAGATTAGAAGAAAAAACACTCAACTTAGTACCACCATTTTCAGAAGTAAATATAAACTGATCAGTATATAAAAACTTCTCAATATCTCCTCCTTTAAATAACTTATACACCAAAGGTTGATTAGAATTAAATCCAGAAGCATGTACCTATAAATAAGAAAATGTATGACACAAAATTTATGGGAGTAACAAAAAAATAACATATTTAATTGAATTGTTAAAGAAAACTACATTTTACTTAATTATTATAATTGTTTTTAGTAAAGATTATTATCTTTTATAGAACATTAAATTTATTAGCTTACCAAAATATGATTAGAACAAAGGCTCACAATAGTTTGTTTACCACAATGACTTTGTACATTAGATTTCATATCAACCACACTAGTAATAGGTTCAGGTGATGGGCCAGTACTAGGACAAGAACACCCAGAAGTAATTGTATCAGATGAAAAACTTCGTTTTGGATGTTTTACTTCATTTGGCACTAAAAAAAATTACAAAATATATTATAACTACATTAAGTGATAAAAATGTTAACTAAGAATAAATATACAATAAATACCACTTTGAACACAATTAATCACGGATTTTGGTTTTTTTGGTGCGGATAATTTTTCTATAAATAATTGTCGTAATCCCAATAATCTAGCTCTTGTAGAAGGAAAATTTGATATAACAGGTACAATGGTATCAATATTTAGTGCATTAGTTGGCCTTAATTGTTTTATAAAAGTATTACAATAAATTAATTAAATCAAACTATAATTAACTAATAAATCGTACTTGGTTGTTTTATCATGTACACTATGTGGTTTGGGATTTAGCCAACAGTATCCAACATCTAAACTTTCAAGCAATAATTTCCAACGATCTCCATTACTACAGATTATCTAAGAACAAAATTACAATAACAATAAAAATTATATGAATAAAATGTAATAAGTAATATACTAAACTTACAATCAACCAAACTGTATTGGAACATGATTCATTTAATATTTCTAGAGTTTTTATAGAACATTTTACACAAGTTGATCCAAGGCAAGCTCCAGTACGGAGATTAACAAAAACAATTTCTCCTATATTTCCTCCAATAATACCAATATCACTAGAAATTATAATTAAACAATAATTATTAATTAATACCAAACATTATTTATATACAAATTAATATGTGTCAAACAAATAAATTTACCTTGAATATGTAGGAACTATAGGGGTCCACCAAGTAATTGCGGTTGGATTTAATGAACTAGTAGGTTCCCCAGGAGCGGGTCTAATAATTTTTACCTTGTTTCTTCGATCACCATCTTTTGGTTCAAAAATTTCACGAACAAACACCAAATATAAAGTGCAATCAAACCCTAAAAAATTATAAACATATTTATCAATTATCCAACAGCAGTTTAAATAATTTTATCATTTAGCGTTTAAATATAAATGTGACAAGATATAAACTTGATTGAAGTTTACTAGTTTACAAATGAATATATCTAGAATAGCATGAAAGCACTTACCACATACAAGAAGCTTTTCACTAGTAGATTTGAACGCCAAGGAAATAATTTTTTTCCCGTCATCTTTGGGCCAAGGCAACCATTTGAGAGATGGAGGAATGTGGTCACAATAAAGTATGAGATCGTTGCTACTGTTAACATAAAAACAAAACTATATACTAGAAAATGTTTACTCCTCGAGTCATATTTTTATCGTTTTATAACATAATGAAAAATTAAAATATTGAAACATTTACCTGAGTACCAGTGCAAAAATATTACTGTTATTCGTTTGAAAACTGACAGCATTCACAATATTGTCAACTCTCAACAGCTGCTTTAAGCTCAATACGTTTCCGTACAAGCAAGTCATTTCAAAAAATTCTAGTATAGTTTATTCTTTCATCATTGATTACGCAAGCAACTACCAAACGTGTGACTGAAAAGGTTTGGGATTTATATTTTAAAATGTATTCTATATTCAGGTACTCTTATGTTAGTCTGAGTTTGAAACATTTAAAAAAATATATAATAATGTTATCACTTATCATATATCGGAATTGTAAATACACAGAATAAATCTATTATTCTATGGAATACGGTGTTATCATATCGGCGGGCGGCATATAGAGTACATCATAAATAGACATATAAAATTATCAATTATAATGGATTATGTGCCAATTGTAGAGTGGCAGTGGCATAGTCTCATTCTCAGTCTCATAGAGTATTATAGACTAAGGCACTAAGCGACTAAGCTATAGGCTATAGACACAGGTATGTGCAATTAATATATTATCGTGGTCATGATCGCGGACTAAGATATTATATCTTAGTCACAACTCACAATGCAGAGTAGATAATTTCTACCAGCATCCCTACATTATGTAGTAGCCAGTACATAGGTTTCCTATTAATTATTATAATAGGGGCATTACTCTATAGCATTGAATTAAATAGTTCAATGCTCTTTAACCTATAGGCGGGCATCAAGCACTTTTTCATAAACCATAAAAAAAAATGATACAACTATCAATAACAATTAATTTTGATCAGGATTTTTATCATAGTTCATGATTACGTTTTCATTAATGGTCATAAACCATAGTTTGATAGTTCATTGTGTTCATCATAGTTGAACTCTATGTTTTAGAGTGTAGATATAATATAGGTACCTAATTAATAATTATATATATTAAACAATATACATCATATTCTTTATGTCCGTGGACTAGAGTACTTACTAGATGACTTTATAATTCTGTTGCAAATTGCAATTAGTAATTTACAATTAATTACTGAAACAAAGTTACGTTCCTTTCCTACTGTTACATGATGTAAAAATATATATTTATTAATGTAATACTAGAGACATTATTGGATATTCAGTGACATTGTAATTTGTAGATATTTTAGCTAATTACTGCTAATACTTATGCAATAGTCAATTATTGTTTATGGGCATTATAAATTATAATGTGTGATATTTGTATATTTATATTTTTTTACATATATGTCTCATGTGTTTATCTCTTTTAATCTCGTTTAACTAAGTGGTGAATATTACAAATACATACTACACACATCACTATTAACAATTAAAATCTTAGTTGTTTGCCCACTTAGTCCACTTAACAGTTTCTAGATACATTATAACATGTTACATGTATAGTGTATACTCAATATTAATATAATGATATGGAAGAAACTCATGATTTATGAATTTTATGAAAAGATAATGTTATTAAGAATATAATATTCTTATGCTTTAATTATTAATTTATTTTATAAACTAAAATGGCACAATAACATGACCAATATTTAATGTAATAGGTATTACATTTGCACTATTGAATGTAAAATATATTAAATAATTTAATCAAATTATAATATTTTTACATTTATAAAAAATAATAGTACCTACAACATTTTAAGCTATCATTAGATTAGATAAATCATAAGCTATTAAGTACAATTTATATTTATAAAAATAACTTTTATTTTAACAAAAATAATCTTAATAAAATATAACATAATCTCAATTGGAGATAACAACATACTTTATAATCCCCTGTCAGTAAGCTAACAATTATTAGTTACATGTTTTATAGAAAATAAAAAACTATTTAATAAAGATTAAAAAGTAAATATGTCAGCGTATAAAAGTAACAATTCAATTTAATTGGCCTTAATTTCAAAAATATTTCTATAATTAATATAAGCTATGATGAATTAAAAAGAATAATTAATATTATGATATTGTGCAACATAAACAAAATAAACAGTCTTTACAAAATATAATGTCTAAATATAATACTTTTAAAAGATCATAATATACAATGGAATTTATTTGTATATAGATGTATTTAGTCTGTGTTAACTGTTAATAGTAGAACTAAAAAAAACTAGTAAGTTTAAATTAAAATAAATATATGACAAGTTTTATAAAAAAAAATAATAAAATAGAATTTAAATTACTTTTTATAACATAAAATAATAATTATGTACATAACATTTATATTGCAATATTATCCATTTAAAAATTTTAAAGAACTACTTATTTTAACATTATTTTAATAGAAAACTCAACAAGTAATACAATCCAAAAATAATAATACAATAAGTTTATGGATGAAAACATTAACAAAATAAAAACATATATATTAACAATCTTATTGTTAAATTAAAAAAAAAATGATAACTATATGGAAGCTGTCACATTTAAAAATTATACAAATAATGATTTATTCCCATTAATATAACTGGAATTTATGTTACCATTTTGCCAAAGTGTAGAATTATTTGTGTGTTGGTATGTCATTGGCAATATTACTCGTTTCTGATCTGTTCGTCTTGCATCATATTTTGCCTAAAATAATGAATTTAAATACATATTTTTTTTACAAATAGTTATTTTAAAATACATACCTTATTGTATGCAATAACACCGAACAGAGCCAATGCCATACCACAAACATTATTAATAGTTACTGGATTTCCAATTACAAATAAAGATGCAGCCACAACAAAAATTCTTTTTGATGAACTGGCTACAGCATATGTTAAAGATGTAACCATTGACATAACACTAAATGCTAATATATTTTGCAACCAACTAAGTATACCATCAGTAAACAGCAAACCTATTACTTTGTATGATTCATTATTCATCTGAAATTATTTTTAACAAAATTTATAAATATAGTAATCATTTATTGTTTATCAATTATTTATTATATCAAATTACTTTAAAGTTTGAAACTGTTACTAGGTGCCAAAAATCAAAATAAAGCCATACGGGTAAGAACATCATCAATGCTAGACGACCAAGTATATGTAAGAGTCGTAAATGGTGAATACCAGTATCATGAAGTACTTTTTTAGAAAATATATTTTGTAATGTATGTTGTAATGTAGCTGCCAAGGCACTCATCAAACCTATTACATCAAAAGATATCTCTGTGAAAGATGCGATAGCAACTCCAGCAATTATGGGTACTAATGATAAATAGACCTATAACAAAAGTTTTAAATAGTAAATTAAATATAACATATATTATTTTCAATAACTCACTTTTAAACATTGTTTTTCTCCTAGTATTATTCTTGATAAAACAACACTAAACAGTGGCATAGTAGCTTTTACTGAAATGATAAAAATAAACATTAATAAAAACTTAATTCATATTTCCATTACATGTATTATATTACCTGTGTGTGTATAAGAGACCGGTACTTTCCATAGACTGACATGTGTGAAAACTGATCCAACAAACTTTCCAAGAGCAAGTGGAACTATTAACTTGAAATAATAGGGCCAACTTATGTCTACAAACCGTCTTACACCCCACAAATTGAAAAATGGACCTGAATAAACAGCTATGGATAGGAGCTGTACCATGGTCACAGTCATTGGATATGGGAATTGATTTAAAAGTGTCTTGCCGACTACATTGCTACCGGAACTTACTACGTACCATATACAGCACAACAAAGCCACTGAAAAGACTTCCTTGGATGCTAAGACCATAATTACTAAATCCTTTAAATTTAAGTATATCTCATAATATTCATATTTTTAATTGTTTAAAACTATAAACTTAAACATTCCCATATAAATTATTGAAAAAGACATAAATTATTTATTTTTGAACTAGAAATATTTAGATTCATAATTTTATCAACTATGTTAAAAATTTAACTTAGAATATATTATATAATTTTTTATAATAAATTTCATTATAACTAACTTTAATAATAAATTTCTACATTTCGTGTTCGTGTTCACATTCATGAATTGGTATGGAATTATTTTAGATAAGATGATAGGTGACTGGACATGAAGTGATAACCTATGATTGACCATGTGGCAAGAAAACTTGGAAAAAAAAATCAACTAGACGTCCCCGTGGCCTAATCTTTTCAATAATGAAAAAATTGACAACGTAATCTCGAATCTATTCTAATTGCCATTTGCCACTTGGCAGTAGATTTAAATTTCTAGATAAATCTTTAGTAGTTCGTGATTTCATGTTATACACTTGTCACATATTCTATATAAGTAAAGCAATGCTGAATATGTCCAAGCGAACATTAAAATTATAAGTCCGGCATAAAGCATTGAACAAAATCATAATAAGATTATTTTTATATTTGATAATAATACAATATTAGTGTTACAAATTGGTTTATTGTACGATTGAAAAAATAAAATAAGATCATAAAACAATTATGCCAATGCCCATTGAGAATGAAATTCGATGAATTAAAAAATAATATTAATTAAGTACATCTTATTCAAATAAGTCAGTGAATAAAAAGCACTACATTATCATATTCAATTATTCATTATTTGTTAGAAATCAGTTCTTTGTTTTTAAATAACTACTGTTTAGAGATAATTTAAAAACAATACAAAAATTAAAAATAATTACATAATGAAATTATTTAACGTACAATTACCACTGCACACTGTATCCACAGACATTGACGTGACTATGATGACAGCCTAGGGTGCCTGGGCTGCCCCTGCAATTTTCGGAAGGCGCCAGTCAACCGAATTTTAAATCTAGTGGTTTACAACTTTATTCAGAAAAAACCCACAGTAATTTAAGGGGGGAATGGGACATTTTTTGATTCAGGTGGCGCTGTTCATTAGCTAGGCTGCCACTGCGGATGAAGTCTAGTCACGCCTATGTCCACAGATTATAAATTATAGGTAAAATAAAATAATATTATAGACACAATTAATAATTCAAGTTCAATATAATTTTTGAATGCTATAGATTGGGAAGAAAGTATGAGAATAAGATATTTTAATTAGGCATGACAGAATTAATTTTAATACTATGTTACAATAATAGACTTAATACCTAAACAACTAAATATTTACAAAAAAAAAACCCATGTAACAATAGTCAGCTTCAGGTATAAAATAGTTAAATAAATTATTAATATTCTTAGAAGCAATATACTTCTGAATAATAGAATAATACATATATATATAAATAAAATAGTTTAAATAATAATAAAATAATAATATAAATGTATAAATTTTGAATGATAAAATTATAACTTACATAAAATTGTTTAAATTTGTCGTCTCACAACAAAACCATACAATATGTTATAAATTCAGAAAAAAGGTAATAAACCCCATATCAATTAATGCAAATAGTATAATACATATACTTATACTGAGGTTTGATCCAAAAAAAATGATTTCCTATATAAATGTTAAAATGTAGAACTTCTATATTTAATTGCTGTATTATAAATTTATAACCAGGAGTGCATTGATAAAAATGGCATTCATTTATCTATAATGGATAAAAGAAAATTAAAGGTGGATCAGCCTTAAACAAAAAATTAAATCTAGAAAAGATTCAATATTTTTAGCACAAACTCAGTGCTAGATATGAAATTTTCCAATAATAATTTTACGTTGATGACTGACGATTAGATTTTGAATGGCTAATCAACCATTGCAAAGTAATATCAATATTTTCTTGTTCTTTGCAAGATATTGAATAGCAACAAATTTCTCGATCTTGAATTGCATTTAAATTCCTGAATAAAAAATATAATTAAAATTTCTTAACAATACTAATAAAACTTCAAATATTTTACTAACATCCTGTCAATCAGTTCAACTTCATCTAGAGCATTTGGCAAATCTCTTTTGTTACCCAAAACTAAGACAGGTATACCAGCTAATTGTGGTTTATCTATTAAATTATGAAGCTCATTTCTTGAAGCTTCTAATTTATCGGTGTCAGCAGCATCTACCATATAACTGTAAATATTTACAAATTAAGAATGAAATAAATAATTATATATTTTAATTTTATGTACACATACACAATAGCATTTACTCCTCGGCAATACCTCTCCCACATTGATCTGAAACGTGGCTGACCACCTATATCCCATATTTTAATAGTAACATTATTTTTTGTCACTTTTCGCATATTGAAGCCAACTGTTGGTATCATATCTTGATTAAATTGTCCAGACTAAAAATGTAATCATATTTAATTATTATTGAATAAAATGTTATAATTAACAAATAACAACAAACCTTAATAATATATATGATAAATGTTGATTGGGAACTTCAGTTGTTAATTTTGCATATTATTGTATATACTATATATGCCTAAGGTTAACTATGTTATTTAAATTTAAAATTTAAAATTTAAAATTTTTCATAAGCGACATAGTTTGTATATATATTAGGTATGTTCCTAAATAGATAGATAATTTATAACCCTAATCATTATTTGGAAGAATTTTTAATATCGCTATTATCATATTAATAATAACTATACTGTAATATTTTATCCAATAAATTTATAAGAATCAGCCTTGATCCAACTTTTATACAATATTTGTTATTATTTAAGTAGACAAAATTAGATTACTCAATAGTCTTAATAGATATAAATAATAAAACAAAAACACAGAACAATGTTTATAGACCCCTCCCTTATTATGATGAATCACTCAATAAGATACTCAATATGTACTTGTATGGTTAACATAAAAAAATATCTTGTATGCGCTCATAAAATTTTCCCCGTCATTATTTATAAATCATTAAAAATCTATTTAATTAATATTTTTAGATTTAAATGTATTCAAACAGCTGTACATACAACTTAATATTATCCACATACAGTGGGGAAATTAATAACAATATTAAGGAAAAAAAAATTATAGTTTAAGGAAATCAAAGTTACTTACTGCAATTACATGAACAAATGTAGTTTTGCCTGAACATTGTAGTCCAACGAGAGTGAGTTCCATTTCTTCAGTCCAAAACTTACTCTTAATCCAATCAAGGATCCGATTTATTAGGGTCATCATTTTTATCGGTTTTTATTAAACTTTTATTCTGTAAATATTTACGGCTAAGTTGAATGTAAAGATCACACTTATAATAAAAACCAAGTACTAAAAGTAACGAATAGTTTAAGAATATAGTAGATACTAAATCGCAATAATAACCAATAGGTACAAAGGCATTAAGTAATCAAATATTGTTATATTATTTAATAGTCAGCCCCTCGCTTATCAATGTTCAACAAACAGCTGTCAGATAACAGATAATTATGAACATTATCTTTGGAATTTACTCAATGTATAATCACAAATCAACAATCAACATCAGCTATAAACTGTATTAATTGTAGTTTATTCTGTATTCTGTATACTGTACGACTGACTAGTAACTAGTAAGTCAGTATTACTACTGGTACTGATGCCTGATACTGAACCGTCTAAACTCAGACAAGCCCAGCTGTAGTAATTGAGCACTGGGCAGGTAAATTGTAATATAACTAATAAACCAACAATAATTTATAATCTATTAACTAATATACTTAAAAATATGTTAAAGATCGTAAAACATTTAATACACACAGTATAGATAATTTTTCAGAGTTTATCATTCTGTCACACACAAAAATTAATAAATCAAACAAATTAAATTACATCTATAACAAATTTTCACTTAAAGACAATTACAGAAATATAAAAAAATAACTCATAATAATGTGTTATTTTTGTACCTACCTATACCTATATCTACAGAGTACAGATTATAAATATATATATTAGTACAACTATGAAAATATTTCCTATTAGTAGTCTATCATACAAAAATAAATTTAAATGTCTTTACTCTTTGTCTCATTAATATTGATTATTAAACAATTTAATATATTAGCAGACATTGCTCCAGTCGTCCCTTTAAAAATAATTTAATATTGGTTATTGACGTTGTATTATAATTTTTATGAGTTTTTTTTATAAATTAATCAAATTTTTATATATTAAATATATAACCCTGCTTCTACACACATACACATGAGTACATTGTTCATTTATAAATGACTATGAAAATAATATTGTGTAGCCGTGTAGGTACTTATTAGTTATTACTATTGATTATAAAATGTAAATTCTAATACTCATAATCAATGCTATTTTATTAAGTAGAAAATTTTTAATAATAAATAATAATTGTACCTATCTAAATAACTATAAAACTTTAATGTATATTAAAATTACAGTTTAAGATATAATTATATGTATGTATATCTTAAATCGTGATTATTATAATAATAATATAGTACCTACTACCTATATAGTACTTACGCGTAAACAAGTAAATTTTATATTTGCTATTTTTTTTAAATAGTCAATTATTATCACAGTTTAATTAGTAAGAATATATTTTGGTTACCAAGTTTTATTTTTATTGTTTACAAATAATAGGTAATCTAAATATTTGAACATAGCTGATATTACATAATTTTGTTACATTTTTTTTTATTAACTAACTACTTCAATATTACTGAAAATTTATAATGGTATAACAAAAAAATAAATATGAACTTATTTAAAATTATTTTTTAATTTTAATTTTATAATATTCTAGGATTCAAAACATAGTGACGTTGAATGCCCTACATGTAAAGGTCTAGGAAAAGTTCCTTCGAATGGTGATGTAATCGAATTCATAATTTCTTACAAAATAATATTCATTAAAAATATAAAAATTTTAAACACAGGATGATTATTTTAGACTGTTATTTTTATTTTTATTCATTACAAAATAATTTTTTTTTTATTATTTTGATTAACATAGTATTTTACGTTTTTGAACTGTAACAGTAATCCTCTTAATTTCAAATTCCAAAGTGGAACATTTTCTTAGAATTATTTTAATATTTAAAAATCCTAATAATTTTAAACTAATAAATATTTTGAGTTATGATGAGTGGATTAACAATTAATTGGTTTCCCCTATGCCACTCCAATAATTAGAAGTTAAAATACTTACATTATCGAAATTCGATTTCTAAAATATAATTATGTATATAAATTCATATGCTATATAAATAATGGAATTCTTAACAAAATATTTTACGTCGATAAAATATAAATGTATGCTATCATTCAAAATGTAAGAACTTAAAAAGTGATATCCATATAAAAATAGAATAAATAATTTATTTTTCAAAAATACTGTTCTATAATAACTTCATTTTAAAGTGAAAAATATATTTCTCCAAAAACGTCTATTTTGAGATATTGAGTGTTTACTAATAAAAAAATCACCTTGGATATAATTATTTACGCACATGCATTATATACAAAATTAATTCTAAAGTAAAATTTCTAACTATGGTCTTTAATCACAATAAATGTGTAAATCATATATAGTTGTATATTTACCATTTTGTGGATAAATGCATACATTCCTAAAATTTTAACTCGTGACTTACAGTTTAATACTATGATCAATGTTTGTTATATATTATATTTAATATAACTGAAATTTTTTAAAATTAAATAATTTTTAAAAAGTCATTTGTGAACAAACAGCTTCATCTCAAGATGTCCTAGATCCACTTTGCAAGGGTACCTTTACCTTTTTTTTTTAAATTAGTGTCATTTACTAAAAAATTACAATCTATACATTATAATATGAGACATGTAGTTGCCACTAGTTTCAAAACCAGCCGTAACCATTTACAATGATTTAATATGAATCATATACAGTATCAGTATAGTCAGTTTAGATACAGTATGTCTTATAAGCTAAATAGATCTATGCAGCAATATTATGTTTGAGACGTCTTATGACTTATAAGGTTATCTGGGAATGTCTTTAAATTATTTGTGAGTTGAGGTGGCTTGAGTTTATAAAGAATTTCCCGTGAAACCGTTTGTAGAAGATGGTAGAGGATGGTTTTAATTTACAGTAGTTTAGTTTATTCATTACGTAGGTATTTGCTACGCTTCCTTTTACGCTTTTGCGATGATACTCAGACAAATATATTGAAAAGATTGAATCGCTTGGATACCTATTTGATTTTCTGGCTTGGATCTAAAGTATAATATCATAGGTCCATATGCGACTGATTGAACTGAAGAAACTTTTGTAAATAAGAAGTTTTTTTAGAAAAGAAATGTTGGACCTGAGGAGGGGTCCAACTAGATAAAGTCTGTTTATTTTTTATGTTTGTCTTTGAGATGAAGACCCCAAGTAAGTTTTCTATATGTAGTGTGAATCCGAGATAATTGACTAGAGAAATGGGGTATGGGTATTGGGAACCCCATCACGGCATTACCCACCTATATGAATTATGATTAACACACTATTTTAGTTACTATTAGTGACAACTATTACAAGTAGGTACTTAAGTAGCATATATAATATGATACAAATTATGTATAATGTAATATATTATAGTATATAGATTGGTACCTTGTATATTATATGGAGATATAGAATTTACAAATAACTAAGAAATTTAACACCATGTAGTGTTAAATAACACTACATGGTGTTAAATATATAATAAAAAATTAGTAATAAATAATAATAGTCATCAATCATCATACTATATGGTACCTACCTATTGACTATTGAGTATTGACTATATAATAATTATGGAAATATGACCAATAGAGGTGAATTGTGTCATTGTAATATTTAATATTACGTTAACTATACTTATACTAGTATACTACCTTCATATTATAATAGTAAAACGTGTAAAACTTTTTTTATAATTTTTATATTTACCATCATTGTAATAAATTTACGGTGAAGACTTATTAGTCAATTAACTAATATCAAGTATTTAAATCAACATTTTTTTTAAACTATGTAAAAACCAACCTATTGTAAATAATATTTAAAAATTTGTTATTTAGATCCAATTCTGAATCAAAATGAACATCATGAAAACTATACGTTTGTAGTAGGTATACAATTATATAATATTTTACACAATATGATTTATAAGACATGTCACATGTCTATTGTTCGGAATAGGGACTATAGTGCATTAGTACAATCATAATCGAAGATATTGCCGCCTTTTAAGAAGCATTAGAAATACTTGAGTAGGCTGAGCAGAGCATTGCCGTTAAGATTTAAATTAAAAATTAAAAATATTCACCCCTTATTTTATTTATCATTATGCGTTTCAATATTTTTGGCGCCCCTTTAAACTAGGCGCCCGGGGCACATGCCCCCTAGCCCCTTCCACGGCACGGCTCTGAGGCTGAACCCTCTTCTCCGATTTTAGAGCTTATGGTAGTCATGACTTAGACTTTTTAATTTTAAATATTTTAAGTCCATAAGTTCAAAATGTACATTTTTACAGTTTAAAATTACTAATACTAATTGAAAAATAAATTATAGACTGTAGTTCATATTTTTAAAATTAATTTAATGTATTTTTTAAAATTAACAATTTAATTTTTCTACAATAAAAAAATTTAATATTATATAATTGTTGTTTAGGAATCTAAGGCATTTATACACGTCGGAAACCAAACAAATACAAATATGGCATCTGATTTCAATAACTTGTATAAAACATTAAAACATGTATATTTTAAATACATTTAAGTACGAATAAAAATACCAGTCTATTTTTAGGAAATTATTAACAGAAATGGATACTATTATTGGTTGTGTAACAGACTTATTGCCAGAAAAATCACCACTTGATAATCCAAAAGAAGTTATCAAATCAGTACAAACTCGTTTGAAAAATACTAATTCGTAATATTTTAAAAATTACTCGGCAAACTTGCCTAATTAAAACGTATTTAAATCAATAATTTTAGAGAAGAACACATTAGAGCAATTTCTGATGCGGTGCAGGTAGCACGAAATCACCAGAAATTATTAAAACCACATATAAACTTGATTAACCAAAAAATTGTCCAATTTCTTAACAGTCAACGAATTTTTTATGTCCGATTAGCGTGTCAGTCAGCTGGTGAACTTTTTAGGACAATGCGGTGTACAGATCGACCAGTAAACTCATTACACCTATTATACCTATTTAGTTTATAACTAAATTACTTTCCAAGCCGTAATTGAAAATTTTTTTAGGGAGTCCCGACATTTTTTTTTAATACATATAGATATCGAAAATTTATAGTCAATAAACTATATTCACCACAAAAATTTTTCTACTTTTAAAATTTTCAGGGGGTCCAGGTCAGGGGTCCAGTTACGGCCTTGACCTTGACTACTTTAATATAATAACTTAATTAAAATTGAATACTATTAAATGTGTTACGACTATGTATTTAGTTATTTGATAGCATTGTTACTGGACTTATGAACCGTACAGCGGATAAAAATCAAAACATCCGTATTGATGCGAATTGGGCACTTGATAAAATGGTGATCAGCATCCCACCGTTATATTCCATAAATTCAATAGCTAACTGTAGTCAACACAAAAATCCGGCTGTTAAAATAGCACAGTTGCGACTGATGCATTGTGTTACTGTAATTGCAGATCCAATTAAAATATTAAGTGGAATAACCGGACTAAAAAAAGCTAGACAATTAATTCTTAAAAATTGTGTAGCAACAATAGAAGATGCAAACGCGGAAATCAGGTAATATCACCTTCTTTGTAAACATTTCCGATTTCCGGAGTTAAAAATTATAATTATACTATATATTTATTATATATAAACCGAAAATTTAAACTCACAATGCAAAAATTCGGTACTTCTTAGTTATAGAATACAGACTATACTGATTATATATACTATATAAATACTAAGAATACATAATTTTTTTTAGTTACATATCTAGGTGATCACGATTATAGTATACAGTGACGTACGCAGGGGGGGGGGTGTCAGGGAGATGTGACATCCCCTTTAAAAATAAGTATCTGTTCAAATTATGAAACAAGGACAAAAAAAAAAGTCAATTCGTGCATATAATTATGATATGACACCCCCCTTAAAAGAATCCTGCGTACGCCACTGATAGTATACAGCAGGGGTGGGCAACTTGGGGATTTCGTCATAGTCATATACTCATATAAGCCTCGCGCCTTTCTTATTTATAAAATCAAAGTTTACTCATTATTATTATGGATTTTATTTTTTTGGTATATATTTATTACATAATATAAAATGTAATTATAAATAATATTTTGGTTCCTGGTATCATTGTATTTATCCATGTAGTTTGCAATCGTATTCATTTTGACCACCCGTGGTTTACAGTCAGTGGCGGATCCAGGGGGTGGCGATCGCCTTCCCCCGTTCTCTCTCAAAAAAAATAGTTTGAAGTCCCTGATTTTAGTTTTTTACGTAATTATACTTTAAGAGTATCAAAATTATAGTGATATATTTTTTTTTACTATTACTATAAAAAATATTTTTTTTGTTCTGTACTAGACTGTGGGAAAATAACATATGTATGTACCTATATAAATACTTTATCAAAATTAATGTGTGCCCTTTAAAAATCTCCCCCCCTCCTGTTATCTTGGTCTGGATCCACCGCTGTTTACAGTAACAGTTTATACAATAAACTAAAAACTATAAATCAACTACCAAAATATCAAATAAGTATACAGTATCTATCTCTTATATTGGACGAGAATAATCTAGGAAAATAATGCTTTTAGCGATAAGTACATTTAGAATTTAAGGAAGAAGAAAATTATAAATATTACAGTTAATAAATTAAGAAATGAAATGTGAAAAAGTATCAGAGGACACAAATATATTTTGTGTAAGAACTGTGTTAATTGGTTGTTATAGTAGCTTCTGCATACGATTTGATTATGGATTTGTTACAAGAATCAATCAGGGACCATGGCTGATTCTGGAACCATTGGAATGAATATTTTAAAAGCTGACTTAAATACTGGGAATTCTTTGAAGTTGGCAATATGGTTCTTTGAGTAGAGGATACATTTGATGAAACTGTTATAGTCTTAATGCACTCATCCGTATGCCGTATGGTGAATTCACTACATGTTTGCCGTGTTAATTTTGACAAAATACAAGCTAAACAGCGTATTAGTGTTAGACACATCCGTTGTTACCGTGCGTTGCCATCAAACTTATTAGAGGTTTATCTTATTTGAGACAGAATATAATAGCTCAAACCCGAAAGTATCAAAAATGCATAGCTTAATATAATCTATTTGAAAAAATCAAACGATAGTTAACTAACAGACATTAGAAATTAATAATATAAAATGTCAAATACCTACCTATTTACATAATATAACTACGCGCAATCATTGTTAAAACCCACGTCAATTATAATAATATAATATCGCATAGTGAAAATACCTAATAAAAATATATTTGTTTGCTTAATACTCAATATTCAAACTTCAATTATAACTTATGTTTATAATTATAAATATTCAAAAAATGTTAAAGGTTTCTGTCAAAAAAGCTCATGCAACTTTTAAAAAGTACTTGTTATGAAAGTTTCTGCTCTTCATTAGTTCAAGATATTAGTTGGGATGAATTGAAAATTGCTGAAAAGGTATTTATTTAAATAATTTATCAAAAATATATTTAATTATAAATAATAAGTATTGACTATATAAATGCTATAAAATTATAATTATTAATTATCTTTATGTATATATAATTAAGTGCCTTTTTATGTTCGGGATAATTTCGTAAGCTACCGAACGGATTCGAACGGATTTTTTTCGAATACCCTACTATAGTAAATTATAGTTCTAGTTTTGTGGGATTAACTCCTGTTTATGAAATATACAGCGATATAATAAAAATACCATGTACACCAGTAAAATAAAATTTAAAAATGTTCCTGCAGACAGTCGTATTATGGAGCTAGATAAATTTTCAATATTGTATTAACTTAAAAATTTTTATTTAATTTTAAAATAACAGCAATGAAAATCTATGAAAAATTAAAGATTTACTGGTGAATTGTGTAATTACTAAACTCGTGATATGTTACAAAGATACAACTAAACCCAACCTTATTAATTAAAGAATATATTTTTAAATTATTTATGTAATATTAATGTAACAAACCATAACGTTTTTTGTATAGAATTTAAATATGGAAGATTTAGCTGATATTTTGAAGAAAAATATTAAATGATCCAGTTTTGCAGTGGTATAATGTATGTAACTATTTGATTATTTGAATTAGGTATCTATTAAAATGTTTATTGAAATACATACATATTTTCTGTTGTTATTAGTAGATAAATTATTGTAATAATTAATAATATTTTTAATTTTTAAGTAAGTACCGAAAAACTTAAAATTGTTTTTAACTATTTAATAAGAATCTGGGTAATAAGATAAATAGTGGTCAACTGTTGAAAAAGTTATAATTTACAATTTCGGTTTATGGTAAATGTTAGGTTCGACAGCAACATAAATAGCTGTCTAATAAATGCTCAATAAATTATAATGACATAATGTAAGTATAGATAATCTGAATTTTGAGTTCTCGTTGTAAGGATTAAACAGTTAGCATACAACAGTTATTATTTTAACTGTTGATTATTAATAAAACTACTAATATATTTATTAAAACAGATGATATGATAAAACCCAGACTAAATTTTCACGATATTTAAAAGCGCATTTTACAATTTTAATCAAAAAGCGTACCTGCTGTAAAGAAAAAAAATATATTATGAAATAACGTTAGTTACTTATACTGTTAAAACACTTATACATAATTTATTCTTAAGATTTGTTCAAATATTCGTCCAGAATCTAAAATAATTGATAAAAAAAAATAACAAGTTAAAGACGGAATTTAAATTGAATAGTTTTTATTATAAATAAGAAATAATTAATGAATTATGGTAAGTAATTATAATGGCATTATGAGAAAAGAACTAGAGTTAAAATATTTAAATATAAATTGATTGCTGAAGAAAAAAAATCTATGAATAGAAAAGGAACGAGAGTAAATCTTGAAAATAATATTATATTATCTTTGTAATAATAGAAATTTATTTTAATAAATTTAAATCAACTAATTTAATTTTACGTATTTTGTGAGCACATCACACGAAAACCACCGAAGAAAAGAATTTTGTGTACTTACTTAAAATTTAAATCAAATATTTTTGGCGGTGCATCAAAAATAAAAATAAGATTTTTATCCGTGATAATAGTTATCTGGAAACTGATATTAACACTGTTTTATGGGTAGGTCGGTCGGTCTATGGCTTACTGTAATATAGACGATAGTCTGTAATCTGTATTCCGGTTGCCATAAAAAATATTGAAGATTACCTACTAACTATACTACTATAGTTACTACCGAATGACTAGAATCAATAATCATCATTTATTATAAAATATTTAAATAATTTTAATTTATAATCTTCTGACTATTAATTGTGTAGTGTGTACATTATTAACTATTTTTATGTTTATCAGAATATGTATAATATAATTTAAGCTTTAAATAAAAAACATGGTTTCCAAACTTATATTTATTGTCATATTATTTTTATTTGTATTTACTGTCAACGGATTGTACGAAGACCAAGCTGGAAAATTTGACTGGTAAGTACTGTCCATAGTGTACTGCTATACAAATTCGTATGCCCAAACCAGTGTGATAAAAACACATCAGAAGGCATATGTAGTTTGTTATACCAGTGCTTGTTTATTTTACACTAGTTTAGACTAATACATTTTTTATACAACTATAAAAACAATAGTGTTAAATTTCTCTTTAAAAATTGAGTTTTTATCAAACATTAAATTTATCGTTGGAAGTGCCAAATCTATTTTTCCTACCAGTTCAATATGCCAAACAACAATCATAAACTAATTAATCAAATCAAATTATAAAATGAATACTATATTTTTAAATTTTTGAGATTTGTTTGTACTATTTAAGGAATAAACTGCAGGAATACAAAATTCTATTTTTTAAATAAGAACCCTTTTCTACCATAAATTATGTAATTGATAATTTTTCTGAATATATTGATGTTTCAAAATCAAATAAACAAATACATTTTGAGCTATTTAATTTTGTGTATTAAGGACAATAGGTGCATAATAATGAGTTAGGAAGTTATAAAGGATATGATGGTTTAAACATTTTAAAAATTAATATTAATCTATTAACATGTATAATTTGTAAAAATGGTCAAAGTATATTAAATACTAAATCTAATATTACATCTATATTATATTTTTAAGAACTATTATTTTTGTTATAAACATTTCAATAACTGAAAAACCACTTTTTCTAATTTTGAATTAGGTATATTGACAATTTAAAAAAAATTGTTAACTAAATAATTTACAGTAAAATAACGGGTTCTTATTTGAAAAACTGAAGTGTGTACTACTTGAGTAATTTAAACATTTTCAATAATATGAAAATATGGTCTTTAGTTAATTTAAGAATTTTAAAAGTCAGAATCTAAATAAACTTTTTATGATACGAAAACATGTGGGTGTGCATGTTTGGTGAATCAATTTATATATTAATTGTATTTAAGTAATTATATTTATCTGCTTGTCAACCTATAAATTGTCTTAATTATTTGAATGAATTAGCTATTATTATATTCAATCAATATTCTTCTTAAACTATTGAATAGTTTTCTATTATTTAATGCTTCTTAATATATTTAAACAAAATTATAATCACTATTATGATTTTCAGGAAACAAAATTATGTTGGCGAAGTTAAATTTTCATCAATTGATGTTGACGTAACAACAAAAAGGTTATATGTTGCAACTAAGAAAAATGTTGTTGCTTCATTAGCTATAGACACTGGTAAGTAATCAATAAATTACTTGTATATTATTTTTCTAAATATGGTTAATTACATTTAGGTGATATTATTTGGAGACAAATTTTGGAAAAAGGCCCTGAAGGTAGTGTTGAACTAATACATCCTACCAAATCTAAAATCATTACAGTTAGCGGAGTTGATATAGTCAAAGTACGAGGATGGGATGTCAAAGATGGATATTTACATTTTGAATGGAGTACAGAGACTAGTAATGTCCTGTATTTGTTTGTTTTTAACGGACTTCTCCATAATGTGTATTTATCAAACAATTTAATAGCTGTTGATACATACCATTTAGAAACAGGTGTTAAAGGAAAAGCTACTTATACTTTCCCAGCACATTGGTTTAGTGGTTCTGATCGGTACTGTGATATATTTATGTGTATGTGTTTTATATTTATGATTATATTTTAAATATTTTTAGATGTGCATTATCCTCTGGGAGTCTAGCCTGTCTTGATGTAGCTGGAAAATTGAATATTGGATCATTAATTAAATCTAATAATGATCGTCTAAATCTTGATATAATTGGAGATAAAATTGAGGCTATCCCTGGAAGCCCAATACCTGCATTTATTATTATAAACAAAAATGTAGAAAAATTAATTTATATCAAAGAGAATACAATTAAAATACGATCTTTAACAAAAAGATCATCATCATTTATATATACATATATGGCTGACAGACATATTTTATTACAAATTTCTTCACCTATGCAAGTATGTACTACTTAAATTCTAAAATTTGTTATAGATATATAACATATAATATATTTATATAATTAACAATCAAGTTATATATTTTTTAGTATTCAATATAAAATATAAATTAATTAATAATGATTTTATTAATTTATATTAATTATTATTTTACCTTAATAAGATAACAGGAGAATGTACTACCTTATTTTTATCAGTGTCTGCTTATTGCTAGACTGAAATTATCACAATGTGTTAAAAAATAAAGATTATATTTTACAACCTGTTCCAATATTAGTTTTAATGGCTAATTACAATATAACTATTTTGTTTTATTATTTTAAGATTTATACTTATTAATTATTGTGTAATTAATAGAAGTTTAAAATACATGTGAAGTAGCAAAATTATTTATTTCCATGTTTCTTTATATATAATAGTTAAATATATTTAAAAAAAAAAAATTAATACTATTGTTAATATTTTTTTAGGATACCATTTTAACAGAAGGATCAATATTGGAGGATTCTACTGTTATTGAAAGTTTGTCATCAAAAGAGTCTAAGAGTACTTTAAAAATTTCTAATCCAAGAATATCTTCTGCATTTTGTGGTCGTAGTAAAGCAAATACTGTTAATTGTGTTGCTTTAGTTTCAACACAAGATCAATCATTGATGCTTCTTAAAATGCCAGGTAATTCAATAGTCTTATAATTATTATGTAATACCTATAATATAATTATGTTTCATGTACATTTATACATTATAATTTATCAAACTACTAATCTAAAATCCAGGTATTAATTTTAATGTCAACTTTGATAAATATAAGTAACTAGTAAGTCATAATGGGTTGGTCAAAGACACTAAAAACAATATTTTATTTTTTTAGTTAAAATTAAATTCATCTTTGTCTTATACTGTTGTATATCTACCATTTTTTTCAATTTCTTGCAGGTTGAAAAAATAAATAAAATCAGTCTAATTTTAACCAAAAATAAATTATTGGCTAATAATTTTCTAGACTGGTTATATGCTTGTGGGACTGGGACACCAGCATATCTCCCGGTAGGCCGCAATGAAAATGAGCTTATGGATGGGGGCTGTTGTAAACTATTTGGGGCTTGTAAAATGTTAATAATGAGAGGAGCCGGTTAAAATTTATTTCCTGGTTTGTTTGTATGAACTATTCCAACCCTATTATTTACTAAATTATATTTATTCTTAAGGAAGTACATTTATAAATATTTTTTCCATCTTTTTATGTATAATTTAATTAAAACCTTTATACTTCATTCATTATGATAACTGTTGAAATAAGAGGTATTATAAAGAATAATTACACCATCTGTAATTTTTTACATTTTTATTTTTAAGAAAGTTTACAAATAATTAAAAATCAAAAAGAATTAAATACTACAATATTTATAACTTTCTTAAAAATCTAAAAAAATACTTATTCTTTATAATTGTTATGTTATAATAGGTAATTATATCTTAATTTCAATATTGTTATCACAATAAGTAAAATATGGAGAGATTTTTATTCTACATATGTCTTAATTCAAACTATGTAGACATACATTTCTGATTTAAACATAGATGAAATTAGTTACCAATAAACAAGTGGGTACTACTCTGTTTTACCTTGTGTATTAGGTATTGAGTTTAGTAGATTATTGGGTTAATTACTAAAATGGATTTTGTTAAATTTAAGTTCAATGATAACTTATTGTAAATGAATAAAATCCATTCTGAGCGAATATTGTCTAAATTTTGGTAATCATGAAGCATGGTTACAAAACAATTATTAATAATAATATTAGATTTGAGTAAAAATAACAGTTTTTCCTTAATTTTCGATTGGTTTTCTCGATTATAAAAAAACTACTAGGAATTTTTAATTTTGACTTCTTTAAAGTATAAACCAGATTCAATTTGCTATTCAAAACCATCCTCAAAATGAAAGTGTAACATTTTACAGACTTTTAATCGTGTTTACAGATATAAAACCACACATAATTGTAAAACTAATACATTCATGGCTTGCTCAGAATCAAAAATACATTTGCCTATATATTTTATTTTATTATAAAATAATTTAAATAAAATATATAATAATACAAAACATTTGCATTAATTAGGTTCAATAAAATGGCATAGAGAAGAATCTTTAACTAATATTATAAATGTAGAGCTGGTGGATTTACCAGTTTCTGATATTGAAGCAGCAATTGAAAAGGAATTTGGAAACAAAGAATGTAAGTATTTTATATTCTTTATATAATATAAAGCCATGATGAAAATTAATATACAAGTTATGTTTAAATATTTATAAATGTTTGTGCTCAAGCATTTTTGGATCACAGTGTATCAAGTGAGTGATGATGAGTGATATAAAGGTTTATTTGTAGTGTTGTAAAAGTTTGAATTTTTGTGTTCAAATATAATTGTTTTTTTTTCTTTTAGTTTTTGATATTTTTTTTTACATTTATTTTGTATAAATACATTTAATTTTTGAGGAAAAAAATTGTTTATTATTATATATTTTTATGTAGCTGGCGCTTTCAGTATGTTTGTTCGTCGCTTGTTCAGTCAATTACAACAATTACGCACTCTATTTGAAACTGTTCTTGGAATCATAGAATCGCCATCTGAAACAACTGGAACCAAAAGTAATCTAGTCCGGGATCAGTTTGGCTTACATAAAATTATTGTGGCTGTTACTAGTGCAGGAAAGGTAATTAAACTATGAAATATTTCAGTGTATAATTATTAATTACAATTACTGAACGGCTATTTTTTTCTAATGTATTAGATATTTGGTATTGATAATTTAAATGGTGAAATACTTTGGTCTGTCCTGTTGTGTGGTGTTGGAACATTTTATGAAAACAAGGTTAATGGATTGCCATCAGCTCCTATGCATTTACAAAGAAATTCAAAGCATTTATCATATTCACCAATGTGTACATTATTGTTGAAAAACGAAGTAAACGTTTGTTATTATATTCTTATTATACATAAAATAATTTTAAATTTTGTTATTATTTTAGGATTCGGAGAATACTGTTTTGTTTACATTTAACCCCATTAATGGTGAATCCAAAAGTATGTAATTTAAATATCCCATTCGGTTTTCACTAAAATTATAATTGTATTAATTGTTGTTACTTGTTTTTGATTAATTTAGATGGTGTTACACAACTTCCATATAAAGTTATACAAGCTGTTCCTCTTCCAGTTTTGAATATTGAATCTGTCCGTACTCTTATATTGTTTGACAGCTCCAATTCTCCACATCTTTATCCTGCTGATATACCATTATCTTCAAAACCCCCTCCTATTTACATATATATTGCTAATCCTACAAACGGCTTATTGCAAGGATTTACTGTTGATGTACCAATTTCAGGAAAGGTTAGATATTTTAGTAATACTTTTAGAAAATTAAAATTATTTGTATACATTTATTTTTAGGAGTTTTCTGCTAAAGAAGTTTGGAAAACACAATTTAACAAACCTACTCAAATTATAGCGATTGGCTCACGAGATGCTATGGAACATGTACATTCTCAGGGTAGAGTTCTGAGTGACAGAAGTGTTTTATACAAATATATTAATCCCAACATGGTGGCTATTTTGACACTGGCTCCGGATACAACACACAAAAGTATGTTAAATTGGTACTTTTCTGTTATACGAGACTACGGCTATTTTCGTGTCTACCACAAGGTTAGGATAACCTCGGGTGACGGAAAGTAGACTGTTTTGGAGTCATTTTGCATTAGTTTAGTCGAGTGAAAGTTGTGGTTTGGTTTGTGTTTGCCGTTTAATTAATTTTAATATGAAATGTGGTCTTTACCACAAAGTGTAGAAGAAGCAGTAAAGCTTCTTCAGGAACATGGAATTTTACACACCCAAAGAACCTGTAAGAAGAATGGTCATGGCGCAAAATTATACTTCGGAAAACTGATATTTTGGAAGTGTAACATTAAAAGTTGCCAAAAAAATGTAAGTTTCCAAAATAACACTTGGTTTGAACGTAGTCATCTTCCATTTGTTACTGTTATTCGATTTATTTTTGCTTGGACTGAAGAGTCAACTTCTATAAAATGGTGCGAATGAAATTTTAAAATAAACAAAAATACTGTAATAGACTGGAATGACTATTTGTGGGAAGGTTGAGTTCTCTGTATTGAAACCAGAAACCAAGGAAAAATTGGAGGACGGGGTAAAATTGTTGAAATAGACGAAAGCTTATTTTCCAAGCACAAAAATAATGCAGGTTGAACACTTCCGCAACAATGGATTTTTGGGGGACTATGTCGGAAATCTAAGAAATGTTTTTTGGTCCAGGTTTCTGATCGCACTATGTCTACTCACTTAAATGCAATATAATTAAATTTTAAATAGGTAACAACAATTTATTCACTAATAGTTAATTTGAATATAGCCATTCCAACAATACCTACTAATTAAAAAAAATATCAAAGAATTAAATATGTGGGTGTATTATATATATATATAAATATTAAATAAAAATAAGGTAGTCTTAGATAACAGGATTGTGATGTTTCACAAAATAACCACGGTAGTTTTATATAACAGAGGTAGTCGCAATAATAACCGTAGTCTCATATAACAAGAAAGTACCGTTAAATTTATAAAATGTATATTGTCTTTAACTTAGTTACTTTTAGGTGTTTTAACGTTGCATTTGTTGGATGTAGTCAGTGGTATAATTATTTACTCAGTTGTTCATAAACGAGCTTCTCATCCTATACATTTAGTTCATTCTGAAAACTGGTTGTTATGTTCTTATTACAATGACAAAACTAGACGAACTGAAATAGCATCTTATGAGCTTTATGATGGAAATCAACTTTCAAATTCTACAGGTATCATTCATAAAATACTTTTTGATTTTATAATTAAACTATAGTTTGTTAAACTGTTTAATTCAATATTATGTCTATTTTAGATTTTTCTTCTGTCGGAGGTAGTTTAATCCCTCCAATTGTAGAAAAGCAAGCTTACATACTTCCTGGATTTTTACAAGCCATGAAACCAACCATCACTGAGAAAGGAATTACAAGCAAACATATATTAAGTGAGTTATAATATTGCTTTCATTTTTTCTATTAAATAAAGATTTTAGTATCTATAGTTTAGCTTTAACCTAAACTGTAATCAATAACAATAAATAAATTTTTAGTGGCTACTACTACTGGTCATTTATTAGAAGTTCCATGGGCATTTTTAGACCCTCGTAGACCATTAGGTGAACCTAAAGAAGAAGGAGCAATACCATATATCCCCGAACTTCCAATGCCATCTGAATCTATGATCAATTATAATAAAAGTCTTATGAGAGTTGATGGCATTTATACTACACCTAGCAGTCTAGAGTCTACATGCTTAGTTTTTGTTTATGGATTAGGTAATTATATTGTTGTTATTGTTTTTAGATAATTTATGCATATTGTTTTAATATTTACATATTTATTTTTTAGATCTCTTTTATACAAGAGTTGCACCTTCAAAAACGTTTGATGTACTGAAAGAAGATTTTGATTATTTAGTAATAATTATTGTTACCACAATTCTTTTAGCAAGTGCGTATGTGACAAAAAACCTTGCCTCGCAAAAAGCATTAAAACAAGCATGGAAATGAATCAATACAAAAATATAATCACTTAATGTTTTAATGGTTAATTAAATCATAAATCTTGATAACATCATAAAGATTAATTAAATTTTTTTGTAATATTAAGGGTTTTTGTTTTTATTTATTTATTTTTTCTGTAAGAACTTAATTTATTGTATAATATTAATGTTCAATTATAATAAATCAAATCGTGGATTTCAAAAAAATTATTGGTGTGTATATTGTTTGCGTGATTTATATTTCCCAAAAAATATTTTTCTATGTATATTCTTTCTTATTTTATTGAATGTGTTTATGATGTTTCAAAAATCATAATTTATTTGTTTAATTAATTAACACTTATAAGCTTCTACGACTTATTACATAGCTTTTCTTATGACATTTTATTTAATTATGCAAACAATTTTATAATAATAAAAAAGAAACTTATAACTATTTATTTCTCTATTTTGGTATTCCAGAAAAATGAAATGACATTTATTGGTTCTTCAGTACATTATTCTATTTTCTACCTTGTTCATTGGAATTGCATTCCATCATTTTATGTTTTAGAATCTGTACCACTCATAAAGTGCATTATATAAGTATTAAGTAGTTTGTTTTGTATGAGATGTCTGTATTATGTATTATGGTTTAGTTATTGTCGGCTTTTAGTTGATTTATCATGATTCTATCTTTAGATGTTTTAAACTATTGCCAGGGATTTATATTTTGTATCTTGGTTTGACCACTGATTTTATAAAATATGTGCAGATAATATTTTTTTTCCTTAGTAATAATAATAATTTTTTATTAATGGAATCAATTCCAATTGCAAATATTCTGTAAAGTATAGTGATTGTAGAATAATACAAATATACATGTTATTTTTTTAAATGATATTAAGTAAAATGAGGTTAATAAATAAAATTAATAAATAAATAAAATGTATGAGGAGTTTAAAGTTTTTAATGCCATATTATCATAAAAATCTATGCACATACATTATAAAAGACCCAATTTCATAAATAATTAACTTTGAATATAATCACGGACTAAGATATCCGTGAATACAATCTACATGCTTATTAAATGTCAATTTTGAATCAAATATTATCACTCCTAAGTCTTTGATGGTGTTGTTATGAAATAAATATAAATTAAGTTAATTTATAGAAAAATTAAAATATGAAGTTGATTTTTTTAATGAAAAAGATACAGTAGAGCATTTGTAATTTTGTTTTATGTTTCATTATATTTTAATTTGGGAACATTAGATAAATATTACTGTATAAATGTATTTTAAGTGTATTGATTAACTAAATTGTCACCGGATTTATTAACATACGAATGTACCGGTGTCCCAGATAAAGTGGACATTCTTGTTTTGTGCTTTTAAGTATTGAACATTATTATATTGCTTGCTATATTGTTAATATGGAAATTATTTTGAATACTATGACAGTGCTGAGTGCTCAGTGAATATGTTATACTTTTCAAGTTTATTTTTAAGAAAACATTTTACCCACATGTGACGGTAGTCTTATGAACATAAAAAAGAATATTTGCGTTCAGTGGAATCAATTTTATGCTGTTAGCTTTAATATTATAGTAAATTTACCAATTATCAAACTTAAAGGTAATAGTTTTATTTAGGGCATCGGGCATCTGTGGCTTTTATTGATATTTTAATTGTAAATTGAGTCATAAGCATTTTTAAAGTTTTAATATTTTACATAACCATAACTCACTTAAAACTCCACTAACAGAAAGTTTTGTATTTATGTATTTATTTTGATCGGCCACGGAGGAATTTGAAAAAATGATAAATAGTATATTTTATTGTTTGAAAAATTTAATTTTTATTTTCTAGTAATCTATTTGAGGTGGTCTGTTATTAATATTAATAATAAAAAAATGTATAATGAAAATATAATATCGCATTTTTGTGTATACTGTGTAGTCAGGGGTGACTTCAGGGGGGAGGACAAATAGGACAGTCACCCCTCCCATGGTCTTTCTTCAAATTGTTGTAATTTATATTTTATATCATAGCTACTTGGTAAGCTACCTAGTAATTTGTGTGTTTAAATATATATATATATATATATATATATATAATGTATGGAGTTACCCCCCCTATAAAATGTTTAGAGACGCCACTGTGTGTAAGATATTAGTATATTAGTATATGGTATAGCCACTAACCAGTATAGAACTTGTCTGTTTATTAGTATAGAAAATGGCATTACAATATTATGTCGTGATGTAATAAATAGAAATAGTTAAATGGAATGTTTTGAAAACTACAGGGATAACTAAACAGTTGCATACTCAAACTTAATTAGTATTAAAATCATAAATAAAATAAACATTAAATCTTACAGCTCATAACCATTTATATATAATAATGACGGTCAACGGGGGTAACTAAAAATTAAATTTATTCATACGTTTACTAATGCAAACAATAGCACTTTTAATAAAACATGTAGGTATCTACCCTTTTTTGCTTTACTCTTTGTTGAATAGGTACTTGAGTAAGTTAGTGTTTTGTCACAAGTTTATATTATGCAAATTATACTCTGGCTATATCTAGTATCTATTCATAACCAAACATGTCCTTGACACAACAATGAATCAGTAGTGCGTCTAAGGAAATAGACTCTTTATCAGAAATTTTCCTCCAGAAATGTGTCAAATGATAAATTTAATAAAAAATCAAAATTCTGATTTTTTAATCACACTATTTTATTGATAGGAAATAGTTGTGTAAGTATATTTAGTTTTGTAATTTCTATATAACAAAGGTTAATATATAACTAAATAACATTTTATTTTATTTTGGATCTTATAATTGGTTGTCAATACATTTTTTTATATAAAACAATTATAATCAATTTGAAATTTTTCACACAGCTTGAAAAATATTGGTTGGGATAATTCAACGTATAATTCAAAAGTTTTTAGATTTTAGAACAATTATTATCCACAATTGTATTAAAATATTCATAAAAGTATTTATTATTTTATTGACATAAATTATCCTACATACCTTTAGACTAGTGTGTCATGGACTCGTGGCAGAGTTGAAATGTGTCACAAAATAATATACAAACATTTTTGACATAATTTACGTACCTACAGTATAAACTTGTCGCCATAACACACAGGTTGAGAAACACTGCTTTAAACTATAGTTCCTATTCCTAACATCTTGATTAGAAAATAAAAAATTCACAGCCTAAATAAAACGATGAATATAAATTATAAATTATAGTCAATGTACTCAATATAGGTAGGTATTAGGTAATAGCCAGTAGGTACCATATTATGTCAAGGAGACGACGGATCGAGGCATCTGCGGAAAGATTGAGGCTGGCGTTTGGCAGAATGGTGTCGATGGTGAAGACAATATTCGGACAGAAGGAGGTTGCAGAGCGCGTCAGGCAGACAAAAGAAAGACCGGTAGATTAATTATGGTTAATTCTGTGGACTAAAAGCCAGCTATTCAGGGGGGTTGGGGCCCCCATCTATATGTATAATGTTTTTATAAGTTGGTGAGTAAGTGATACAGGATCGGGTGGCAGTATTGTGGCAAACAGTTCCCATTTGTTCCTTGTTTTTATTAAGAAAAAAAGGTACTAGGTAGTAGGTACAACTATATTATGAGTCAATTTAATGCATTTGCATGTTATTTTTGCTACACTGTATAATAAAATGGATTTAGCCAAAATTTGTTTTAACTTATTTATAGTTCAAATACCAAATCTTATTTTGTATATTTTTGCATATTTCATGGTTTAGGGTATATAAATGCATATTTTAACGATTTTTTTTGTATAAATACTTTTTTTCGTGCTCTTCTATTTTTAATCGGGTATTTAACATGTATTATTGACTATTGTACTCTTGAAGATTAAATTAATTTACTGATTTCAACAAGTACTCAACAGATGACAAAAATCGTTGATTGTGCAATGCAATAATTACTTTAAAGGTATAAAATATATAATTTTAAGTAGAAACATATTCTATTCTAAGCATATACTTTTTATACATTTTGTATACAACGAAGATCAAGACTAGTCAAGCCCAATAAGTCATATACTTATGCAAGCATACCAATTTGTAACATTACTAATATTTAAACTGAAATTAATAAAAAATAAGAATAAAAGTTAAATTTTAATAGTTTTTTTTGCATATTTTTGAAAAATAAGAGCATATTTTGTCAATTTTTCGTGTATAAATACATGCATATTTTATAGTTTTTAAGTGTATTAAATTCATAGCCTTAATTATGACGTTTTAAAAAAAGTAAAAACCTAACCTTATTTGGATGCACTTACCATAGTTATATACTATCTTTAATAAGACTTTACAAACTCCCGGAGGCTGCAGTTGACGTTTTGAATAAAACATACACACGTCTGACACCTACAGATTTGTAGCGGATAATAGATGAAACATTGAAACACTAAGGAAAAGAATCTATATACCTACACATCAATCATCAATTAACGTCAGTTATATACCTATATAATACATACGACATAGGTAATAATATTATCCAAAACTACAAAGGACAGTTTGAGATTGGTCGTTTGAACATTTACTATAGTATGTTTGAATCGTTTGATAGTGATTTTAAAATATTGTGATATTTTGGGCAATATTTTTTAACA
Organism: Rhopalosiphum maidis; assembly: GCF_003676215.2. Lineage (NCBI taxonomy): Eukaryota > Metazoa > Arthropoda > Insecta > Hemiptera > Aphididae > Rhopalosiphum > Rhopalosiphum maidis. The sequence continues at coordinate 843,025 of NC_040878.1, read as the reverse complement.
TTCATCGATTCGTTGCATAGGGTATACAAATGAGTAAGTAGCTCTGCATACCCTATTGACTGGAAGCAAACACATATTTTGGTGGCATTTAACTACTTTATACCTGCAATTTACTGCATGTATTAATTTTTCCGCATAAAAATTTAAAAAATAAAGTCAATATATGTAAAAGTACACGTCTAGTTCAAAAATTGAAGAATAAATATAAAAAATCTAAACAGAAGAATTAGCTTGGTAGGTACGTCATATATTTTTTTTATCCATATTTTTTCATATTATTTAATTTAATGCTATTTTTGCCATTCATCGTAATATTTTACTTTTAAAGCTTCTTAAAGTTTCACCTTTGTTGGGTGGTTATATCCAATTTAATGTGCAAACATTGAAACATATTAAACAATAAACATTATGCTCTAGCCTTCACAAACGTTATTTGTATTTTGTAGGGTGTTTCATCGCAGTGTTTGAATACTTACACTAGCTACCTAAAGGTACCTACTTAATATTATTATTTTCCTTTTTTTGTCTTATTTGTATTTATTATTTGAATGTATACATATTTTAACTGTTCGCCCTGATTTATAGAATTGAAATTATAGAGAACGCAAAATTGAACTTAATAATAATCTGTCTCTACTGACTCCATTCCACTTTAACTATACTGAATACTGATATGAGAACTATCCTGTCCATCCAATATCAACCTATGTTGGTTGAAATAATAAGCTAGTTATCTAGTTGCACTACTGAATTTATTACCATAGCTAAGTATAATATATTAGGTCGTATATTACTGTAGATGGGCCGTATACGGTATACATTTCAACATTTGATGTCCGTTCACCATACGCCGTGTTGTGTAACTGAATAAGCACGAAAAAATAGATTAAATCATCTATTTTGTCATGTGGTACATCAAGCAACGAATAGCAATAACTAATATTGTACTAAACTGTTTAAACTACTAATGTATTTTAATGTGGTCGTTTACGGCAGATGACTGTCGATGTGACACGTATAATATGATTGTATGGTCGACACACGTGTGTCGTGTACAAGAAATCGGAAACTCGTTTTCCGGGTAAGTACCTATTTTAAGAACACGGGGTCACTGCGGCGTAGTCATATTTATATTCGTGTCAATAATACGAATCCGACGATGCACAAGGTCGCGAGGGCGTATATTTAATGTGTATAAGATATACCTTATTTCTTGCACCGTCCTGGTGTAACCTGCAGTGCACACCCTTCACAAGTCACAACATAATATTATTATGTGAAAACGTATATTTTACGGTTTTATTTTATCAATAAGTAGATGACCTAACACGGTCAGTAAATTTAATGAATATAATAAATAAATAAATTATTTAGTCAAGTGTACAGATTACCGGATACCGAGTGCGTAATTTCGCAGACTAAATAATAAGACCAAAATATTGTGGTAGGTTGTAGCCGTTGTAGGTACCTTAATTTATAAATCCAACTCACAGGAATGCAGGATGTTATTATGTTAAGATATTACTTTAAAGTTTAAATGTATAATTTAACAATTTATTGTCTGTTTTATACATGAACATTTTATCCTACACACGTTGTGTTTACTCTGTTTAATTATTAAAATTTGTTATTATAATAATAAACATTAGATCGAAATCCACGTCTAGTATAATATAGAATATAGTATGATTTATAGCCACGTCTTTGCATTAAATAATAATATATCAATATAAAATCTAGGTCAAAATATTCAAGGAAAAAATATCCAAATTTAAAAATTTAGAAAAATGTTTTTTATAAGTAAACACTAATTTTTTAAAACTAAAAAAAAAACTATATTTTTAAATAAAATTAACTCAATGATAAAATTTAAAATTATTAAATTTGCACGAATATAGAATTTTTTAAAAAGACAAATTTTGTGAGTAGATTTTATATTTATATATGTGTGTGTGTTCGATATTTTTGTATTCTTCTAGGATATTTCATCCCCGACGTAAATCGATTATAATAATTTTAGCCTCTCAGATTTTAAAACATTATTTAGTATTTTAGTTACATTTTAATAGAAGGAAAATAATATTAAGTTTGAAAATTAATGTAATATTAGTTCATTACTTACTCAATATACCAGGTTTCCAATTCCAAGCAAATAGACGAGTTATTGCAAACTATATAGAGTGGTTGTTTTTGTGTAATCTTATTGTTAGGTCATCTTAGTCTTTAGTCATGTTAGTTTTAAAACACCTTATTTCTATTCCTGATATATTATCCTTTATACTTTTTTCAATGAGCAGTAAGCACTGCACCATAAACGATTCCTGTAACCGACCAATCTATATTATATCTATTTATATGATGCGCGCCACAAATAAAGGCTTGTAATTTCTATTTTCTATTTAACTATTATTAATATAGTAAATAATATACATAATTTATGTACATCTGTTTAAACTTGTATTTTATAATTTAATAATGTAAGTTATCTATTTTGGGATGTAAATAAATAAATAATTTCTTGGCCATTCTAATTTAATTTTTTTATTACATATTATATAAAAATGATAAATACATACAATTCCATAGTTACAAACTATTATGTTACAAACCATCCGTATACCGGTAACACAAATAGTCTGGATAGAAATTAACAACTTAATTATTTAACAGTTAACATAGGCTTAAAGGATCCAAAAAGGTAGGACGTTAACGGCGCCTGCATACAGGATGACATCTGACATGTCAGTGGCTTACAGATTACGCTGCATGCGTCGTTTGTGCTTATAATATTGTATAATATAAATATCTAACAATACGATTATATAATTATGAGAATTCTCAACTGTTTTGAAGAATAAACTTTATTAAATCATTCGTATTTCATTTAACCGTCTGAAACGACCTTCCTTAGTTCTATGATCTTTCCCAACCTTGAGTTTTTCGTCATTCGAGTAGGTATTCAGATTATAATAGGTACGCTTAATCATTTGGTTTATAGTATATTCCCATCTGAATTATATGCTAGGGAATAAAAATTGTCAACACGGCCACAGTGCCACATTATCCACAAGTCGATAGGTACAAAGTATAAATATAAATACATAATAATAGTTTGTCAGTATAGCTGGAAATACTACTAAAACTATTAAACTATAATGAATTTTATTACCGAACCAATAAAACAATTTCAAAACACAAAGCAACAATATTAATATTATCTTTGAACATAGGTATATAGTAAAATTAAAAAACTGTAGAATAAAATTTACAATATAGTATTATTGTAAACCTTTGTATATTTTTGTTTAGTTAAGTAAATTATATAATTGTTGAATAATATTGTCTGTAATTGTGTAACTATAGTATTGTACTGAAAGCTAATAAAAAAAAAAATCAGATTTGAGTTTGGTCAGTTCGGATGTTTATGAATTTTCTTGTACTATTGTTTATAATATGTGTCCATAAATGACTGTATAGTGTAATTAGTGTATATACTATATAGTATATTACACTATATATTATCATTAAAGTCATTTGCCTGAAACTTGAAAGTTTAGAACACCAGTACACCACCGTAGTGCAGTTGCACCATATACGCAGTATTGCATAATATTTTGATTCGTGTGGTGTACTTACAGTTTACACAATTATTTAGACCGAATTATTTCGCTTCAAAAATAAAATATTAATTGATAAAAATTTAATATTGCCGTGAGTAGCATTGCGCAACAAAAATTAATTGTAAACGATGCGGTTTATGTGTGGATACGAAGGGTGGGGAATAAGAAAAAGGTCGCACGTGTGTGTTTACTATTTACGCGCACACAATGTGTATGACGTTATAAATTTATAATATATTCTAATATTATTGTTATTAATATATTTATATGCGCTCTGTCGTCGCGTTTAATATTATATTGTACTGTTCTATCGAACACCTGCAGGGGTTCGCAACGGCAGACGTGACTCTATAATAATATAACAAACTACCAAGGGCGTGGTGGTGGCGGCGAGTGACGATGCGCGTTTGCCGACCACTGGAAGCAATGGTGGTATGGGCAGTATTCTTTTATCATTTACGACCACTGCAGCTGCCGCTCACCGGTGCACGGAACGACTCGAACGTGAGTGTACAACTGCCTGTTAAGCGGTAAGCGGCGAACGGTGTGCTGGAAAAATCGTCATTACGGCTTTCTGGTGGTGCCGACTGCCGACCGCGGGCCGCAGCTGCTGCTGGTGCCGCCGTACAGCCCTGGCGTGGCCGCGTCGGATAGAGTGAGCGACCGTGCCCCCAAGTGGGTGCGTGTGGGTGTGCGACGGAGAGAGAGCGACGTGTGCGCGCGCGTGCAGCGTGTGCATTATACGTCGCGACGTTAGCAGTGGGTGGGGAGTAGGCGGGGAATAGAGAATAAAAAAAAAAAAGAGAGAAAAAAGAAGAAAAAACACACTCGACCCACCTCTCCCCGTTCATTGATTAAGATTGACATTCCGATTCCGTTGTACGTCAAAATACTTGTGCGAACCATCACCGTCGTCGTCGAATTCGTTTGTTTGTTTGTTCGTTCGTACGTTCGTCGTGTCCGGTACACCCGCGCTCCTTTGTTTTAGTCGTTCATCGTCGCATGCACCCGCGTATCGGAACGACACCACCCCGTACGCGCGCACAGTGCAGTGCACACACGGTGCGGCCAAACATCAGTCGCGTCCATGATAATAACAACGCGATCCGCGCGCATCAACATTGCCGCTGCCTCAACACCATTTCCGTCGCCGTAGCCGTCGTTTCGTACGGTAGGGAAACCGTTCTCGGTCATACACGCCCGCTGTCGACCAGCACAGAACTATCACCACTGAACTGCCGCCACTGATTACCATCGACACAGCCGCCGTACTCTGCCGCCATGGGACCGAAAATCATTTGCCTGGCGGTCGTCTGTGTTTTTCTCATGCACAATGTAAGTACAAGTTCCTATTGCCGGCGTGTCCGTGGATAGTTCCAGTGGTAGCAGTCGTGGACCGACCTGGTAGATTTTCATATCAGTCGGTCGTCGTTGTCGTTGCCACTCTTCGAAGAGTACTGCCAGTTTAATGTACAGTCCATAATTATGCCTACCAAAGTTTGTTTGTTGTTGGATTGCGTTGTCTGTTGGTGTACAGTATTACCTACCTGGTGAATGTTATTTTATCAATCTTGTTGTTCTTATTACTCATAGGACATTGTCGCTTTCTTAAAAAATAAGTAGTTATTAGTATAGGTAGTCATAGTTTAGGTATGTACAGTTTAGTTATGTTTGGCGATTTACTGTTGCCGAAGGTCAACGATTGAGCGTTAATCGAATAAGTAATAATTGATGTCTGGTTCATTTTAAGTGCCCACGTATATGTCTACAGTAGTTCTATCCAATACTGTTACATAAATATTTTCAATTAATATTAATATGCTTACTATGCTTCTTATTATTTTCATTATTCAATAACCATCTGTTTGACCTTTTATCCTCATAAAAAGTTATATTCTTCCTATTTGTAGAATACATTTTTATGTACCTAATCATCAATAATTTCAATTATAAACCTATGTATCTACGTATAATTTGTGAATGGCAAAAATATGTTAATTATTCAAAGGTATCACTATCAAATAGAAATAACTAGGTTCTATCTTTGATCCATCAATTTAGTTACGTATTTAAACATGTTACTAATGACATTTATTAATTTATTAAATAACATTTGTTGTTGATAGTTGAGACATAAGTCATTATAGTTGCAGAACATATTCTTTACGTTTAATAGTTGAATCTCTTGTTTTCAAACTTTTGCGTTCATATGTAGAATGTACATTTATCTAAAGTAGGTAATCTGGTAATATTACCTACACATTTTTCTGAAACTTGATAAAGTAATTAAACGTACGTATGTCTGGTATTGTAAATTGTTATAGTTAAGTAAGTAAGCAGTCACAAAGAGAATAATTGTGTGTATTAATGGCTTAACTGGTTGAATTATCTAATGTAATATGTATTCCGGTATTTGTGAAATAAAAGTGGTTTTGAATTCTTGATAAACACCTACCAACTTTGTAACTTATTTTATATTCTTTGTTATCAATATTTGTTATTCATATTATTATTCATTTAAAATAATTGGATCTTAAATTCCATCATTTTTCCGATAATAGACAGATACTGTACTTATTATAATTGTTGAAAATAACTTTAATTAATCAATGTACAATTATACGATTAGATTAATTAAAGCTTTAAAACAAATTATACTTGTTTAAAATATTAAACTGCAAATTTGTTGTATTTACTTTATTTTTAGCAAGAGTACTTTCCTATCATGAATATTTTACTGTGTTTACATACCTACATACTGTATCAAAGTTCTTTAAATTAACATTTATTATTGGTTCTATTATTTTTGAATCATCATTTTAATAAGCCGACCTTTTTGATAATATAATTTATGATTTTTAAATAAATCTCAATTGTTTAATATGACTTTTTATTTATGAAATATTTACATAATTAACAGTTCAATTTTTGTTACTTTTTTAAAAATGTTTTTATTAAGCTCAAAGTTGTATTATGAAGTAGATACAATATTCTATTTTATATTCCAAACTTTAAGAAAAATTATTTTGAAACAACCATTACCTTACTGTTGTTCTCGTTTGTTGTGATATTTAAATAAATGTGTAAATAATTTACAGGTAGATTTGTTATATTTTTTGATTTTTTTGAATTTCTATAAATTTAGTACAGTGGTGGGTATTTTATTGGTCTGTCATGAATATTTTTCTTGATAACATTTTACTTTTTACTTTTAACCCGCTCATGCCCTTAAAGTATATAACAATGCTTTATGACTTATGATACCAAAACATCTAGGAGGCATGGCCACTATGTCCACCATCCCCATCCCCTTAGGCCACTACTAATTTAATATGTGCTTAGTTAAAGTATATGTAATTTTAATAATTACTTATACTTATTTTTAGATAATAATTATTGTAGGGATTTTAGAATTCATATTCATTTTTAAAGGTTTCTTTTAAGTCAATCCATATATATAATATTCTGGTTTGATACTATACCTAGAATATTATATTTTTTAATTAACTTATTTTAAAATATATGTTAGTTATTAGGTATATATTTATATTCAATGTATTGGTACAATATGAACTCATCATTGTTGAAATAAATAATTCAAATTATCTCCTTACTACGTGACTCCCATTTTTATCGTTTGATATCATTACTGCTTATTACTGTAATTGTATTTAGAGGATGCAAGCGTAGTATTTGTTGTCTCTCCCTAACCTACACACAACATAGCAAATTTTATGTTCACAAAAATGACTATAGCAAAATTAATTTTTCAAATTAGAGTGAAGTTACCTATTATAGAATTTGAAGTTAAGAATATTATCTAAGGCATCTCATAGGCGTTTTATTATATTTTTATTTTAAAGCGAGTTATGAGAATTTTATAATTGTATATACATCTTAAAAAACTCATAACTCGTTTTAAAATAAAAATATAAAACGCCTATGAGATGCCCCAGATAATGATCTTAACTTTAAATTTTATAATAGGTCATTTCACTCTAATTTGAGAAATTAATGTGGTTATAATCATTTAAATTTGCTATGTTGCGCGTGGGGTAGAGAGAGATAATAAATACTACGCTGGCATCTTCTTAAATAGACTGTTAGTTTATTGTTTATCGTAATATTACTAAAAGTAAAATAAAAAAATACATTAATAAAATTAAAATTTCTATAGATTATTTGTTGGTACTTAGAATTCAAATAAATGTACTTAATAAAATATAAAATGTATCAAGTAGAAATCACTTGTAATGTGATAAGTAAATAATGTTTGTTTTAGATGCATAAATTCTCCTTTATAGGGTTTCCCGTGAAGATTTACCCATTGCGATATCTCCTGATATAATGAAGATATCATAATTCTGGGTTTTTAATAAGATTCATAAGAATAAGAACTACAAATATTTCATGTTTTAATTTATGCATCCAATTAAAATTTTTTTTTTTTATTTATTTATTAATGTTATTAATGTTGTAAAAAAGTTAAAAAAATATTTTTTTATTTTATTATTTAAAATGATTAAAGATAGCCATTTTTTAGAGTTCATTTTTTGAAAATAATGACGTTTTAACATATTAATTTCATTAATCTCCTGATTTTTAATATTTATTTCTAGTTTTGAGAAAAAGCGTTTGCCGGCCATTCGTGCACGCAGGCCACATGTTTGATACAATGTCACCACTATTATACTAAATAACTCACAGTTTTTTTTTCGTAACTAGAAAAAATATTAAAAATCAGGGATAAATGAAATTAAAATGTTGAAACATTTTCAGAAGAATGAATTCGATTTTTTTGAAAATAATTAAATAAAAAAATATATTTTTTAACTTTTTTACCAAAACATAAAAATAAATTAAAATATACTATATTTATAGTAATTGTCCCTGTGAATCTTATTAAAAACCAAAATTATGATATTTCTATTATTTAGATATCACAATGGGTAAATCCTCACAAAATACCCTGTACCTATATCTATATCTTTTATAATTAACTCAAATAGCTATTAGCTAATAAAAACTGAAAAGCTCTTATGTTATTATGAATAGTAGAAAATAAATTGTGATATAAAATAATATAATATATAATTCATGAATTCATGATATATTAAACCAACAGTTCTCAACCTTTTTATATCCGTAAAGCCCCTAAACAGTATCAACATTTTCACGTACCACTACCATAGACAAATAACCTTTGCTTCTTATCTTAATTTATCCAAATAATATTTAATGTTTTCATTGATTGACATGTTTCAATCAAATTCATTATAATTTTTATTATAAATGGAGATTTTCTTTGTGTATCACTTATGTGCTTTTTGTATATCTCAGGTTACTATGTAGTAAGAAAAAACACAAGTCAAACCTCAAAGTTTTTTTTGTCAAATTATATAAAATGCCATTAAAAAAAAATCTTTAAGGTAATAATCTTGATAAACTTTAATTTTGCTATACTTTTATACATTTATATAACCCTGGTGATATGCAACAGTAGTAACAAACAATAAAAGTTGCTTGGTAGGGAGATAAATTGTGAGTAATCGATTTTGACTGGTGGCAGGGTCATAATACATAACCCATTTACCATATTTATTTTCAAAATAATTTATAATCATTATTAATAAAGGTAGTAACAAAAATATATTATTTTTTTTTTAGGTGCTTGCAGAATCTAATAAAAATATTTCATCTACTCTTAAACCTTCAAAACCATTGAAGGAGGAATTATTTATCGATGATGAATCTGATGATGGTGATACCGATAAATTAGATCCTGATAATATGATGCTAGGTGAAGAAGGTAGTGGTATGGGTCCACCATCAAAGGGAACAGGGGCCGAAGACATGGAATCTAGTGGGTCTGGCTATGGACCTGATGATGAAGATGCTCAAGTTAGTGGTAAGAGCAAAGGTAAAGCAGGAGTTGATTCTGAAGAAGATGATGAAGATATGGATGATGGTGATGATGAAGACGATGATGATAACGAAGATTTTGATACAGAAAATCCACATAAGATGTTTACTCCTGTATCTACTATATCAACTACAACTACCACAGTTAAGAGCCACGATGAAGAATCTATTTTCCCTGAACAGGTACATTTGTATAACTTAATGTTTTATTTATCTTCAGTCCTCGTAATCATGTACTTTCATCATGGACTTCTATCTGTTATATGTTTTATTTGTACCACTCAAGTAAAATATAAGAAGTATATATATATTTTATAAAAGTTGGTTTCAACTCTCTAAATTTTCTGAAATTGTGTTGTTTTGATGGTAGAAACATTTTTCATTTTCTGTACCAATGTTATTTTTTCTACTTTTCACTAAATAATATTTTATTAATTATATTAAAAAAAATACTGCTTATGTATTTATTAAAATAGTATATTGGTGTATATACAAATTATTTAGGTTGATTCTTATCATTATAAATTAATTATATCATGATAGGTTGAAATAAACATCTATTAAATTGAATCATTATTACAATTAATGGATCAATTATAGGTTATTAAATAACATGAAGGTGCTTACTGTTAAATATATAAAAATTAATATATCTAATAGATGCTAGTTCAAATTGTATTTAATTATAAATTAAAAAAATATTTTAATACTCAAAATAATCGATAAATGATAAAAATTGAAATTTATATTCTTATGTGTTTTGAACCTATTTTTAAATGATACCTTTTCTGCCTAAAAATGCCCCTCTGCTTTTAATTTTTTATAAACCATTCTAGGAACTTATAATAAGTCAATTTCCTTATTTATCTACTAAAATGATTATAATATGATTACATCTCTTTTCCATAGCTTTTCATGATTTTCTTTAGTTGTCCCTTAATAATAACAGAAGTAATTGTATTAAAGTATGTTTAAATTGGAATATGCACTAACTAGCAATTAATAAATAAAGACTGAGTATCCTTCAATTCATTCCAGTAATTTAATTTATAAATGCATAAATGTATTATAGTTTGTTATAATTACTATGTAATTCATATTGTATTAATCTAAAAAAAGATACTATTAAAATGATAAAATTATCCGTTTATTTATGTACATTACGAGGTACAGTAGTATTAAGATAAAGTTGTACTCACATTTATAAGTTTATTATACTATATTTATAGTATAATATATTTATTTAGTTAGTAGACTATTGTTTGATTAGGATATAGAGTGCAAGCTTGTCATTCAGATGACATTTCTTTGATGAGTATTAGAAATGTTATAGGTATAAAAAAATTAATTAACTATTGTTTATTTATACATTATAATAAAGTATATAAAAAAAAATATACAAAATATCCATGTTCATATTTATTATAGTCAATTTTTAAAACAAGAAGATTCCAAACAGTTTTAAATATCTTTGGAGCAGTTGCATTATGTTTAAAAATGTTTCATAAAATATTTTGAAAGGCATTTATGATTTATTAAACAGTGAATATTATGTTCTATGAATGTGAATCATATGTATTTGTTATTGTTATAACTTATTATTGTATGTAGAATTTTGTTTGATATGAATTTCCGGGAAGTTTTATTACCACATGTAGATATATTTTTTTTACCTCTACAATGCTTACCTCTATAAAACCATTGGAACTTTTAGTATTAATATATTGCATGTTAAACTCACCTGATGAATTGCATATTTCTTCTAATTTTGCATCGCTAATCTGAATTTTTTTTTTTTTTTTTTTGAGAGCAGCAAAATACTATTACTGTGTTAGCGATTTTTTCTTTATTTCAACTGACACTGCAATTTATTGTTCTTTATATCTTGGTGACTACACTTCTTACAAGTGATATATTAAAACAATATGAAAAATTTGCATTTATTATACCTTTGAAAACTTTTCATTGAAAATATTAATATAATATTAATAATAAATATCATTGAAATATCAGTAGTAACTATTAGGTATACATGGTAAAAATAATTTGTAACATTGGTAACATTTTTAGGTAGAAATAGCTACTAATTTTGATGAACTATTTTTTTTTATTATTTTTATTGAGATTTAAAGAAGAATATTATAATATCTTGACAACAAATTATTTTAAACCATTTATATTGATATGTATCATATTTGTTTAGTCGTTAGTCATAACAAACAACTGTATTCACTGTGTATAAATATAATTCATTTTTATATATGTTTTTTTAATAGAAACTGAGGGTTGATGACTCATTTAATTCCATATGTACCTTACAAATTATTTTTGCTTTTGATTATGATCAACATTATATCAATACTATTTAATATAACATATTGACATGGCCTAATAGTACTTTTAAATGGATATAAAAATATGTGTTAATTACCATACAAATTATATATTTATATGACATGCAAATTTTGTTTGTATGATTTCTTTTCTTTTCTATCTATTTAAAATTTTTTTTTTTTTAATTTATATCACACATGCAATTTACAATATATTTACCATTTGTATGACCAAAAATAGGTTCAAACAGTAATTATGGATTTGTGTAGTTAAAATTATATAAGTTTTTATTTAAAATATGTATTTAAGAAAGGTTTATAGAAATAAAACAATTAAGAAAACCTTAATATTTGATTCATATTCATATTTTTATTTTAGCCTAAACAAAACATTAATGATGTCAATTTGGCACCTAGTGTACCTAGTATGCCAGAAGTACCTCAGACTACATCTACGTCTACTCTTCCACCACCTCCTTCCAATGCTATTGATGAACATTCTAGCAGTAATGGAGTCTATATAAGTCCAAACAGCCATCCTGAGCGAACATCTTCATTTTTCGCACAACCTGGCATACTTGCAGGTAATAATAAAAAAACATCATTGGTTGTGATAATGATCATAAAATATCTCTTAATTGTAATCATCTAACATTATGCATATTTCAGCTGTTATTGGAGGTGCCGTTGTGGGATTGTTATGTGCGATTCTAGTGGTTATGTTCATTGTATATCGGATGCGTAAAAAGGATGAGGGTTCTTATCCTTTAGAAGAAACCAAACGTTCACCAGCCACAAACCCATACTTAAAATCTTCACATCGTGAATTTTATGCATGAGTACATTCATAAATTGGTTTTTACTTGAGCCTATGAACATAGTATACGTTATAATAATAATATTGTTTTATCACCTCCTTCGCCGTAAGACAATTCAACTATTCCAAAGGCAGCTATATGACTTCTAGTCAAACATAAATTTTATATTTATATATATATATATATATATATATATATATATAACGATAAATAGAGTTTCATTATAAATTATTGATTTTTTAAAACACAAAAATTTTATTTTAATCTACCATTACTTTCCTTAAAAAATTGTACAACATTTTTTTTTCTTATATTTTGAATTAGTCAGATTATTATTGTCATATATAGTGCAACTAAATTAAGATGACCAACCATACATAAAAGAGGAGCTTATTTAAACTCCCCAACCCGACAAGTCAACCACTCTAACCAGTCAGATACCTCATATTAATGAGTCTGACCAAAACTGATATAACCAGGCAATCGATAAATGGAGCTGCCAGGTCATCTTAACTTGGTTGCACTATTCCTATTTGTCTTCCGTAATCCCCTTTTAATGTTAAATATATATAAAATGTTAATATTAATTAGCTGGATCTATACCAAACTGGTGACTTTGAAGTTCTTTTGAATCATATCATGTTCATATTGATTGTATGGACAACCTTATAAGGTGGCTTCTGTTTTTAATTTTTATAGATTCTTAAATATAGAGAACGAAATTAAGATCATAAAATGCCAATTGATTTAAAATCATAATAACCGGTTTGGTCTGGCCTGCTTTATATTATTAATTAAAATGTACTGATAATTGCAAATCAATTTAAATTAAATTATACTATTATTTGTTGAAATTAATTTTTGTTAAGTATAAATATTAGGCAGTATTAAGTGGAATTATAATAGTTCATTAAACTAAAAGACCAATATAAAGAAGAACAAATTGAAGATAATAAAAATTGTATAGTTTTTAATTTAAAGACTAAAACATTGTAGAACCTTAGCCAACTTAATTATGTGCCATTTTTTTGTTGGGCCTCCCCCTTCTATTCATATATTTTAAAGTGTTTTTCAATATGAACACTTTGTACATAATATTTAGGCATAACAAATTTTTTTATTATTATTATTATTATTATTATCATTAGTTTTTATTTATAGTTTTCCAATATTTTTTATTTTATAATAATTATATTTATTTAGTTTAAAATGGAACTAATTGATAATGAATATACTTTTCCCTATTGCGTTTTTGTACATACATAATTGTACTGGTAAAACAATATAAACTTATGCTGCCTAGAGATAATATAAAAAAAAAGATAGCAAAACATCTTCTTTTAACTCGGTTAATTAATATGTATTACTATCGTTTATTATTGAAAAACTAAGTATAATATTACTGTGAATTTTTTATTTATTTAACCTACTCATAACAATTTTATTATTTATGTATTTGATTAAGTTTTATAACATCATTTGTTTTAAGTATTGAGCGTTTTGCAATAATGTTCAACATCGTCAAGCTCTGTACAAGAGTATTATTTTTACTTGTTTATACCATTTTATGTAAACATAATATACACTATATATTATTATACTCGATGAATATTCGTAAGAAGTTTTTATTTGATTTTTTTTTATGTTTACATTTTTATTTACAAGACTTGGGTCTTTGTAAACCTAAATGTTTTTTTTAAATGTACATACCCCACTCCCTCCACCATGAAAAAAAATACTTGTAACTTCCTTATTCACATCTAATAATAATGTAATATTATTTTTTTATCTTGGCTCCTTTGAAAATAATTCCAATAGTATAATTTATGTAGTATGTACCTTTATTTATGTCAAATATGCAAAATTAGTTTGAATGATCTACTCTCGGCAACAACAAATTAAAAGAACTATTATCATAAAAAAAAAATTGTATTATTTTTAGGCATCACACTATTTAACTGTTTTTAATGCTTTCATTTACTTTGAAATCTTTCATAATTTTAACTTGAAGTTTCTTAAGGTATATTATACTCATAAAATCCTTAAATTGGCAATAAATAAAACTATTTTATTTGTAAAATTGATAGTATCCATAAATATACCAATATTTTTATTTATATTTTCCAATTGTAATAATAGATAAATCCTTATATTTTATCTTGTTAAATTGTATAACTTTTTTGTTTTCGTTTATTTTGTGTAAGAAATACCACTTATTGTCCGTTGAAATTTTTCAGTATTAATTAGTTATGAATAATATTTTTTAACCATCTCTTTTTTTATATTATTTTTCTTGAGTTTTCCCTTTCGTCATATAAAAACTTGAACTTTAAATAAAATGAAAAGTTAATTTTTTTATTGTATCATCATACATGTGAAATTGTTAAGTACTTGTCAATTTAACTAAATATCTAGGCGGATAATGAAATTGCAGAATAATTAAATTCTTTGACTATATGCCTATGACATACACATATTTAAATTGACTAGGTATATATTATTGGTTTTAATTCAATACTTAATTTTAATTATTAAAAACCCGAAACATATACAATTACCTATATAGATATTATTATTACTATTTATTTTTTTAACATAAACCTGATTATTTTAAATTCTTAATAGTTATATTTGTTTGAAAATATTACTATTGTTATTAATACTGAACACTAAGCAATATGCCTAAGCTAAGGGGTGGGAATTTACCCCCTAGAATAAATTTGGAGTAGGTAAGTAATATTATAATGATCAATAATATATTGATATGTAATTATATATTTGCTCTCTCTCCTTAATAAATTTCCAAGTTACGCTCATGAGTACCTATATGTTAGCAATGTTACCCTCATTAGTAATTTTCGTACCCAATCGGTAATCGTTTATCACCATTTTCTATATTTATGTTTATATTGTGTATCTTTAATGTTTTTAAATAGTTTCATGTTGAAACCTTTTTAAACAACAATTCACCATTTCTATTTCTATTTCATCATTATCCTAGACTGACAAATCATCTCCGTTCAGAATCGTTTTTCGTGTACAATGTTACCTGTCATTGCATTCAAATTTAACACATCCATTATAGTAACCTATTCCCTATCTCTACTATACAGCAGAGCGATACTCACTTGCACACCTTTAATAAGTTTTGATTTTAAAATTATCAAACATATATTTGAAGCTCCCTTATAAAGGCACTGAAAATCAATATCAACCTGTAATAGCAAGATATAAATTATAATATGATACAATTTGTATATTATTTTAAATTAAAATAGTGAGGATGGCTATTATATTATAGAGATTTGCGAATAATTAAATTAAAAAAAGATACATTTTATTATACATTATAAAATTACAACAGAATCATTAGTATAACGTATAACTATATTAATTAGTGTTATATTTTTATCAATAACTATCTGTCCCCGTGCACTTCGTCGCCCATACAAAATGCACTCGCGTCAGGTTTGGTTGCCTATAACTGTCCCGCCTATATAGAGTTGCATTTTTTCAATTGATTAACCGATTATATATCATTTGTTAAAAATAATGTATTATTCGAATAATCCATTAAATAATTGCACAGCCATAAACATAATAGAGAGGTAATCTATTGAGGTCATTAACCGGGATAAAAATTATTCTATCTAGTGTCTTATTTATTATATAAGATATTAAGATGTAGGTATTTAAAAACTTAAAAATTATTTATTTAACTGCGTATAATACATAATTTTTTATTGTTGTCGTTATAAAATATTAACGTATAGCTCAATCATTTTAATTTTATAATAAATTTACAATACAAAATTCATACATGAAGCTTAAATGTTAGCAAACATTTACACATATACGTACACGTTGCTGACGACAAAACACACAAAAGAAAAAAAAGGTCAGGTTACAGGTAGCTGGAAACCTACTATCGCGGTCGGTCACGGGCCGAAATACACCATGCAAATAAGCATGTAAATTTAAATTTAATATTTAAAAATTAATTTGGAACATTTTCATAATCTCTCACCTTTTAAACCTTCCACAAATAATTTAAGACCAAAATTAGCTAAATCGGTCCAGCCGTTTTAGCGAGACTAACAAACAGCATTAGATTTTTATATATATAGATATTGTATACAATGCATACAATTATTATAGGTATTAGGTAACTTGTTAAATACAATTGTAAAAAAAAAAAAAGTTATTGGTAACTTAATATAGTAGCTATTTATTATTACTGAGAATGAATATGTTATATTAATTTATATAATATACTATTATACTAGTATGCATATTCATTCAAAATCCAAAAGATGTACATTTAACGTATTTTAAACCTAATATATTCGTGTATTCTTACACGTAAATTGATTTAAGTACGACCAACTATACTAGTACCTCAATAATACACGTATTATTGACGTATATTGATTACATATATATACACACAATACACCTACATTATTCTTATTTTAAACATAGATTATACGTGCTATGTTGAATGGGAATCAGATCTCTTCGTCAAATATATAAAATAATAAACAATATTGCCTCATCACTTGAATAATAAAATTGTTGGTTATACCTTAGAAATATTTCTCGACATTGCTCAGGAACTTGATGCTGTCTGGCACGAAGAGCCTTTATAAACTCCTCTTTTATGCCCACTTCATTATACCAGATACCTCACCTTAAAAGATAAAATCCTTCCTCACAAATCGCTCATTTGTAGGTAGTATGATGTGAAGTAGAATATTCTAATATTTATCCCATTAAAGCAGGCATCTCACGACTCGCGAGACAGTATTAATACACCGACATTTATCATTTATATAATGTATTTACTGCTGATGTAAATGTATATATAATAAGTGTTCACGGTGGTGTATATGGAAAGCGAAAGACGCCTTGATAAACGTATAACCTCGTGAGTACCTATTTTCTGTTTTCAGGCGTTTTAGGGCTCTAGTACCCGAGTCCTAGTAATAATTATATTATATATTATTATTGTTTAATTTCAGAACATTAAAACAGGGCTGTGAAGCAAATATTTATGTACGAATAAATGAAAGGGGAAATGCACTAGTCTAGAATCATTTGGATCGATCGATGGACAACGTTCGCAGTGCCGTCAAAATGTTAAATAGAAAACAATCCGCAAACGTTTATTTTTGTCCATATTTTCCTCTCTAATAACCACGATTAAAGATGTATATCTTTAATCGTGCTAATAACTGTGTTATCATATCCATTCAGGGGCTTCATTTGGGGTATTGCAGTGAATGCTTAGGCATACCTAAAATTTAATAAGATCCAATTTGGCCTGATTACATTTTTCTGCGCCAGGCAAAAATTATTTATTTTTTTTGTATATAATTGGTCTCAAGCATCGACATCTTTGGCCATAAGTTGTATTAGGTGTTAACTGTTAATGAACACATTTTTGACATATTCAATGTATTTAACCAGGCACCGGCAACCCGTGGGCTTCGAACTTTTTGCTGCGGCCCTCCAAATATATTTTATGGTGTTTAAAATTCCAATTTTATATAAAAAAAAATTAATCATGACTATTATATAACACAATGTGCACATCTCATGAGGTAAGCTATGAGCTAGAACGTAATCTAATCGTATATAATATCTAATATATATATATATATATATGTGTAATAAATTATATTTTTTAATATTTTAATTTTGTGTGAGGCCCTCAATAAAAAACTGAAAAAATTATGGCCCGTGTAGGTAAAAAGGTTGCCGACTCTTGTATTTGACTATACAAATGCTGACTTTCTTCATACAGAATAATATGTTACTGTTAATAAGTTCTTAGACCACTACGGAGGTTTTCAAATTAATTCTTTAAGCCTGCCATCAGAATTTTCTTCAATTAAGGCATTAGAACTAGAAAACAAGTCCTAATTAAAGTTAATATTAAATATTGTTTTAAATCTACCATTTGCATTTTCTGAAACAATAAAAATATTGTCTATAATGTTAACATTACCAGTGACAATCACATCAAACGAGCTCCTTTTTTCAATAAAATGGATAAAAAATGTTTGTTTTATTTTCCTTACTGCTTATAAAATATAAATAATTAAATTTAAAATAAAATAATGTAGATAGGTATTAACTTAGGATTATTAGGTATATATACTATAATGATATTAAATCATTATATTGATGAATAATTAAATTTTTGTAATAACTATAGTATATTATAATATATTGGCCTGCTTTGTTGTTAGCATACCTTTAAAAAAGTTGAAATGACTCCCCTGTATCCATTGTTTCATTAGATAAATTTATCACATATAATTAATAAGATATATTTTCATTACAAATCAAATGCAGCACTTAAAATAACGCATAATGTATTACATAATTAATATTTACAAACAAGATCACTAGTATAATGTTGTTTACTTTCAACAAAATATATAATTTTATTAAACCATCATGATCATTGTCAATTTTAGATTAAACTTGAATTATTTGTTGTATTTTGCGTTCATGGGGTATATTTTGTAATTTTCGTACGATTGCGATTAGGTCATGAAAATTACATATAATATACTATATCTACACAATAAAACTGTTATTATAGATTTTCTATCATTTTACAAATATCTATTATAGTTTTAAGTATTTTTTTTCAGTTACTCATTAAACAACTCCTGAATTGAATACACTAGTATGAAAATGAAGAAAAAACATCATCAATGGGTGGAAATAGAGGGAAATATTTCATAAATTCAAAATTATTTAGTACCAAGTACTAATATTTATAGGTACATCATTGTAGAAAAAATTATGGGGAATTTCAATTCCCGATAACATTATTTACTTATATTAGCTTTATTCTTACCCCATATATAGTATAATACAATGTAGCAACAAACTAATTAAGAAGTTGAATTCAAATTCTGTTAAATAGGTAACAATAAAGAAAACTTAATTTTGTCCGATTATCATTTAAATTCATATTAGTGTACGTTGGTAATAATTATTTATTGTTTTATAAAATTCCCAATAATATTATAGAATGTATTGTCTGTAAATTGGCTAATGATATTTAAAATGTATGTATATTTTTTTTTACTAATTACTTAGCAATATATTGATGGATATAAACTTTTTAATTTATGATAAGTTTATGTATGATAATTAAATATTGAAGGAAATAAATTAGACAGAATTATATTTTCCATACCTGAAGGCAAGTAAAATTAGTATACTGATGTAAATTGTAAGTAGTGTAAATGATGTTGGTAAACTGATTCTAAAATACAAATGTTATGATGTAACTAGTTCATGTCATAATATTAATCATAGACACAAATACACAATAAAAGAAAAACATCTAACGAATACATGGCTCTGCTCAGAATCTGAAAGTACACAAATTATGATTAAATTTTTCAAAACGCTTTTTTTTATTAATATTAAAATTTGCACAAAAATATTAAACTTTACAATCTAAACAATTTATTTTACAGTAATAATATATAACTATCATCATATTTATAATTTTTACTTATATATTTTTATTCAAAAAATATCTGTATTTTTACATAATAATTATAATAAATTTTTTGAAATAACATTTGTCATTAAATAACTAAATATACAAACATAAAAAAGAAATAAATATATATATTATAAATTTCTTTAGACTTATCAATAATTTGAATTAATAGTATTCAAAATGTAAAAACAGCGTTCTAATAATTAAAATATATTACATTTTTTAAAGCATCTGATCATTTAAATATTAATATGTAACAAAATTTTTATAATTTTTAATTTTTTTTTATAAAATTATAAATAATTATTATAAAAGTAATTAACTTAATTGTACTGAACCATTTCATTCAATTGAAAGCAATGAAATTTTAACAAAAAGACAATGGAAGGAAAAAAATAAATCTATTTACACAAAAACACTACTTTGGTGTTTTTATATTTTTACATTTATTTAAAAGAAAAAAATATATATAAATTTTAGTTGAGTTGATTTAAAAAATAATCTATTCATTATTTTTTTTATCAATTAATACTATAATTATTTATTGGTGTGTAATGTGTATTGCATTTGTTATGAAATACAACAGTAAATCATACAGGGGGTGGCGGTGGAGGTGGCGGGGGCGGCGGCTGTCTAAAAAACATAGTTGAAAAGTATGCTTGTGACGGAGGACTAAAAAGCTTTGGAGGACCATTGTCATGGACAGCAGCCGATGGTAACAATAAATCCTCTTTCGCGCAAGAATAAAGTTGCTCATCTGAGCGATGGTAATATGAATCTGAAACAACCAATTTTATTAAATATTATACTTATCTTATATTTTTTATTATTTGTATTTCTAGTTACAAAATTATAATTACATAGATTAGGAAAAAAAATTAAAAATGTGGTACATAAATACAGTTGGATGAATAATTGAATAAAAATAGATGGCCAGAAAAAGTTTTAATAAAAAATAATAATAAGCTGGCAATTGGTCATTTGTTATATTTTATCTTTTGTTTTTGGAAAATAGAATTCTAAAAGTTTGAATTTCTTGGATGTTATTTAGTTTACAATTATTTTTTATTATATAGTAGTATAATCATAATTTTTATACTTTATATTGAACAAAAGACTTATAAGAAGGGGGGGATGAAATTATTACACAAATAACTTATTTATTCTGCTTAAAATTTTAATGATTAAATATTATAATACATTTATAAATATAAATGTATTATTTCATAAAAAACATTTTGTTTCATTAATCTAAATATCCTTTTAATTGTTTTCTTTAAAATATTAAAATTTAAGGGCATAGTTAATTTCAAAATTCTTACATCGTGAAGTCTCAATAGGCGTGGGTATGAATTCAGGTGGAGGTGACAATCTTGGATGTCTTTTTGGTAAGTCTTCAGTGATGTTGACTCCAAATTGTCTTCTTAACCTATCATTAAGGTTTTCCCATTGTTTTGGTTCTTCTTTGGATATAGTTGTTTCAAATAGAGATGGGCTGGATTGTAGAGCCAATTTAGACTCTAATTCAAGTGATTTGGCTATAACTTGTTGAGTTATCTCTTCATAAGCTGCAAGAGTTGTATTAGGAGATACAGATGGTGATGGTCGAGTATCACTGGCTCCAGTTTCAACATCTTTCTCTTTAGTGACAGTTGCCTGTGATTCTTTACGCCTTCTGTACTCAGATAATGAAAGCTGGAATACACAATTTTTAATGTTTAACTATAAAGGTTATTTGACATAATAATCACAAGACAATCTTACCTTTCGCTTGACTGGAGGTGGTGGCGGAGGAGGTGGTGGAGGAGAAGAAGGTGGTTGTTCTATAACAGGCATTACACATTTTTCAATAGTTTCTTTTGAAGTATCATTAGGCTTATTATCTGGTGAATGGACATCGGAAGTATCAGGATGATCAGTGACTTCATTTGAAACTTTGTTTTCATGTTTTATAGATATTGTTTTATTGACTAAAGTTTCTTGGGTTGGCTGAGGATCATCAACTGCTTCATTTTTTATGTCAACCTCTATTTTAACATGAGACTTGTCTTGTGTAACAAGTTCTGTTGCACCTTCATCGTCAGGTTTAAATTCTCCCAAAAATGATTCAACTAAGGCTACTGTGTTAGATGATTTTTGTAAATCAATTAATGGTATATTCTTATTCTGAATACAAAAATATATTAATATGAGTAAATGTTTAATTTTGAAAGTAAGAGAATGTTTTATTTACCTCAAATATGGCTAATTTGGAGTCAATAGAAGCAATATTACGAGATGCTTGCTCTACTTCTTCATCTTCAATAACATCATCATCAGCAAAATTCATATGTCCTGAACCAGGAACTGTTGGGGATGGACAATCAGACATAGATTCTCGTGCCATTCGTCGTTTTTTCAATGGACCTACCTGTTGATCTCCATTACTAATTCCGACTGAATCTAAATAGAATATCAATAATTAAATTCCAATTAATATTATGTATTTAAAGAATATTAATTTCTCTTAAATACAAATTTAAAATTAATATTGTTAATACCTTGTTCACTAATAGCTTGCTGGAGCCACCTTTTTTTTGCACAACCTGACTCGCCTAGTTTGAAGTCTTCACTTCCAGTCGGAGAGTTACCTTCAGACTTCACCCATGAGTTAACAAAATCCTAAACAAAATATAATCAGTAGATAAATAAAGTATTTTTTATTTTTTTTTTTTATAGAAAAATGAATTACAAATTAATAATGAAAAGTTACTTTTTTTGTATTGGGAAATTTGAAGCCTGGTGCAAGGGGTCCAACTGCAGCAGCTACTAACATACATGTATTAGATAAAGGGGCTGGAGGAGTTCCTTCACTACCACTAGCTTCTTCACTATCCATCTTACTGGGAGTGTTGAGTATATTACTGTGTGGTGATCGCCGTAACATAGACCGAGGAATAGAGGAAAGTGCTGATGGTCTGTGTTGGAAGCGTACTGAAAATTTACAACGGTTCTGAATACGTTTTTTGGACAATAAACGACTTTTTCTATCCTCTTCTTCATCATCATCATCATTATTATTATCGTCTTCATCTGATGAACTGTTATAGGTACGAGATGAAATTGTGGCCGCTCTACGTTGTGGTCTATTAGTTCTTGTTGACTTAGATCGACTGTTTTTATTAGATGGCCGTTGTTTCCTTCTATCAAAAATAAATAAAAACATGACACTTTTTTAATAACAGATTTCATTGATTCAATAATGATTTTTAAACTCAAAATATAATTAGCCATTGATACACTATATACAAACATTTTAACAACCCACATTTAAATGATGATTAAATAAACAGAAAATGAAATGCATCTTACCCAAAGTGTTTACATATTATTATACAATCTATTCAGAATCTAAAATATACTTACTTCACAACACTTTTTCGAACTCTGTTTCTATTAAGATTATGAGGTGAAGAATTATTGAAGGTATCTGAATCTTTATGTGACCGCGATTCTTGTTTTCGCGCTTCTTTTTTTTCCATTCTTTCAAAAGCTTTCATAATAGCTACCATTTTTCTCTCTTCTCTTGACTACAGAATAAAATTATGGTTAAACATATTTAATTATTTAGGTATTATAAAAAATATTACCATTTCATTCATTCTTTTCGCTAGTTTATTATCATTGTTATTAGATTTAAGGTCAGGCTCAGGACTTGTTTCGACCTTTTTGATAGGACTTTTTGGCCGACCTGGTCCATTGGGTTCTTTACTTTTAACTGGTGTAAGAGGATGTGGTAGTAGAGATGGTAGTGGAGGAGGAGGAGGTGGAGGTGTTTCAACCTTAGGCAATGTTCTTTTAACTATTTTTTTATTTGGTTTCTTCATATTTCTTTGTTGTCTAGTTCTTTTGTTTCTTTGAGGTTTATTTTCATCATCCGAAGAATTACTAACAGTAGGATCGATTAATGGCGACGAAGAAGAACTTTTTGGTACAACAGGGAGAGGTGGTGTTGTTATATGAGGGATTGGGCTTATAGAAGCTGTACATGTTGATGGATCACCACAATTACATCGTTTAAATGGAACTGCAGCCTGATGATTTATGGTAATTTCTGTATTTTTTTCAATATATCGATTTGCTACTATGTACAAATGAATGGAACCTTTTTCAATATAATGTTTTAGCTAAAGCAAAAAAAAAAAAAAAATCAAAAAAAATGTTTTAATAAATAAATAAATCAATTTTACCTCTGCATTTGGTTTGCATGAGCGTCGAACAAAACGTGCATCATTACCATATGTACGACAATCAACACAAACTTCTATATCACAATCCGTAGAAAATCGAACCACATAAAAAAATACATATGGGTCTGTTCGATTGGGAATTGGATCTTTGTATGCCAATGAACCAGTCCAAGTAAATTTTCCCCTAACTTCGACTATAGGTTGATTGTTAGTCAATACTGAACTACTAACTAACATCTGTTGAATAAATTTAAAAATTAACATAAATATATAAAATATTAGAAAATAAAACTAATACAATATACACACTTTTATCCCACTAGGAAGTAAGGACATCTTTGTTCTACTAATCGGAATTTTGACTGGGGTACGGAGTTCTCCAGTTGTTACACTACCATTTGGTTTAATTGCAGATAAACGAGCACGTAATTCTTGTGAATAGTGATTAGTAACAGCTTCTTCATATTTATCAATCCAATTTCGTAACTGATCAACAGGTTGCTCAGAATTGGATTTAGTGTGCGGTTTATTCTGTTTGTCAGCTTTAAATAATTTTGGCTCATCATCAGTTGAGTAATCTATTGTCTATAATTAATTAAAATTTACAAATTATCTTAACATATTAATTTATTAAAAATTAATTAAATAAATTTACCTTCTTTTTTTGTATTATTTTCTTTTCTTGATTTACTTTCTTTTTTTTATCCATCGCTGCTAATCGTTTTTTTTCCAATAACATTTCTTTACGTTTGATTAACATTTTTTTGCGTTCTTCAGCTAATGCTTTTTTTTCAGGAGTCATTGAACCCTTTTTTCTTGGACCAGGTGAAGGACCACTTTTTCGACGTTGTTTAATTTGAGATGAGGACAAACCATTTGGCTTTCGTTTGGGAGTATTTTTCTGCCTGCTCTTATACTTTTTTCTTTTATTTTGAATATTGGTACGCTCTACAGGCATATCTGTGAAATAATAATATAAATAAATGTAACTAAGAGAAATAACAAAATTTAAGAAAAAACAAAACTAAAAAATAAAAATTGAAATTTAGACAAGTATTTTGTGGGATATCTTAATAAATCTTTGTACAGCTGTACCACTCCACTTAGATAGCGGAATACTTTAAATACTTGTAAATCACAAAATACTCAATTTTCTGTTTTAATGAATCAAAATATTCTAAAAAAATTCTTTAAATTGCAATTGTAAAAAAAATTTTGGTTCCCACTTGAATTTCAACAAAAAGTTGACCCTCAAATTCCATCTAAAATATTGTAGGAATATATAAAAAAACTTCATGATTTAAAATATTTCTAAATCAAAAAACTTTGTATTAATCATTTTATTTTATTATAAATATTTATAAGATAAAAATGGCTTTAATATAAATTTTGATTCACTCAATGTAATATTCTTTATCATGCTTCAAAAAATGCCTTTAAAGACAATATGGTAATCCATAATGAATTATTATTGCCATTCTTGGTATCTAGATTTGCCAAATTATCATTTAGCACCTCAGGAATAACCTATTTACCAGTCTAGTAGATGATATATTAGACAAAATGTAATGAAAACTTTATATATCAATCAGATTTGGACAGTAAGGTCTTACAATTGCAAAGCACGACATTTTAATTTTTCTACTCACTAAAAACCAGCTGTCTGCTAGACAGAAAAAGGTTTTTTTATGCTTAGTTTAAGGTATTAAAAATTGAACTTTTAGTGCATAAAAAAAACATATTTTTCTAAACAATCACTTCCAAATATTATTAAGGAAGATTAAGGTTAAAAACCTTGAAAGAAAACTACTTATCATTTGAAACCTGCTTATAACTATTAAACAAGTAAGATTTTTCAATCTAAAAAGTTCTTTTAGTCTTATGTCTGGACAAATACATTTATTTTTAACTTATATATGTTCTTTATATATTCTTATAAATAATGGATTATTAACTTTTATATAACATGACATATATCCTACTTAGTATATAAATTAAAAATATTTAAAATTAATTTACCTAGTTCTGAAGAGAGATCAGAGTCACTAGAATGTCGCAAGTGTGATGCCGAAGCCATTGCTATTCTTTTAGCTAATTTCATATGTTGTAAAGCTGCTGCTGCTTCTTTATTAAAGGGCCTTGGTGAACAACGTTCACACAAATATTCTTCAGGAAGATTATTTCTACTCTCCAATACACAGTCAACATGTTGCCAAACTCTAAATTATCACATACAATTTAAATTAATTAAAATAACAAGTATATATGCAATCAAAATTACTTACAAGCATTTGTCACAGCTTATCATAAATCCATCATCATGTTCCATTTCACTGAAAAATAAATTTTAAATATAAAAACAAGAAGAAGATATTGAAAAAATTAAACAGTAATATAAATAAGATGATATCTTCCTTATTGTTTATTGCCAGTCTTATAAATAGCAACATAACAAATTTATCTTTAGTAGATTTATTTAATTATGTTAGTTTTTATTAACTATTTTGTAAGTTATTTATTTGTTATTAAAGTTAGAAATAAGTAACATTTTCAGTGGTTTATTGAAAGTGCTTTTTTTTATAATAAATTTAATTATAAAAAATATTAAAATTTAAAAAGATGGGTAACACAACACTCT
Organism: Rhopalosiphum maidis; assembly: GCF_003676215.2. Lineage (NCBI taxonomy): Eukaryota > Metazoa > Arthropoda > Insecta > Hemiptera > Aphididae > Rhopalosiphum > Rhopalosiphum maidis. The sequence continues at coordinate 815,931 of NC_040878.1, read as the reverse complement.
TCTTTACAGCAAATGTCGATTCATTGAGTCACAGTAGTAAATTTGTTAAAATTGAATTCAATAATTTATCAATGCATTAGAACAGCGGTTCCTAAACTTTTTTTTTCTGTGGTGCCTTTTATAAACCAAATTTAGCCACAGTGCTCTGCTGTGAATTCCATGAAAGATAGAACAAAAGAGTACTCATTGATAACGATAAATTATTTATTATGAGCCCATAGACAGCAGTGCCCTTAGAAAGTGCTCGCGGTACCCCTAGTGCACAGTTTAAAAACTGCTGCATTAGAAAAACATTTTTGAGCGGCAGTGACATATTTGGCGGTTGGAGAGAGGGGAGGGGGCAATTGCCCTGGGCAGCATCAGATTTTTACATGACCCATTTTCTATTAATGAACAATAATATAAATTAGTTAGTATTTTTATTTATCAATAATATTCTAAGATTGTAACACCTGGCACTACAGCTATAGAGTAGACAAGATTTATAGATAATAGAGTTATATCTAGTTAGTATTATTTTGTATTATCACTTTGCCTATTATTTTCATATGTGCCAATTATTATGTAATGTCTGTTTTATCTTGTTTAAGGGCTTATGCCCATTGATTATAAATAAATATATATATATGTATTATCATCTTTAACTGTGTTTGAAGAACTTTGGAACCGTGCTCTTACCAATTACCATACAAGGAGCATGCTCTACAGGAAAAAGCAGAACAGTTAAGAAAATACTATTCAATAGATCTGGATTTATCATTTTTAAACAAATGTATACATTTTCGTAGCCATTTATTTACTCAACCTAAGGACCAATTACCAAAATCAATTATAGATATGAGTCACTTAAAAATGAAGGAATTGAAGACATATACTTTTATGTAAATATTGCTCTGAGGATGTACCTAGGTTGTCCCGTATTTAACTGCTCTTCAGAGCGATCATTTGGTGCATTAAAACGAACTAAAAGTTATTTGCGATCGAGGATGAAAGACTAAACAATATTGCTGTATTAAATATTGAATCAGACATTACGAAAAGTTTAGAGTATGATGACATAAACAATGATTATAATTCCTCGGGCACACACGCAAAAAAAAAAAATTGTAAATACTTATTGTTTTGTAATTAGTGGATAATAGCTAAACCTACTTTAAGCTAATTGGGATTAATTTATAAGGAAGGATAACAAAATGCTTAAAGCAGAGCTTAGCACCCGAATCATTTATTCAGGTTTTAGGTGTTTAAACACCGGAATAAAAAATTTAAACAAAATTTGGGTTTTCAAAACCGTTATTATTCGGGTTAATATTGGTTAATACGGGTGTTGAGTAATCTGGAAAAATATCTGTAAATAATTATTGAATTTACCTATGACTGATTGTAAGATTGTTCCTATTATTATTATTATTATTATTAATTATTTAACTCTACAAAATTGAATTCGCCACATGAAATACACACAAAATTATATATCACATGAAAATTAAAAAAATATCCGGGTTTTGATTAATACAGGTGTTAGGAAAACAGAAGCATTCGGGTTAATTCGGGTGCAAGGCCCTGGCTTAAAGTTTAAAATTGGCTTTCTTTTTTACTAACTTTTGTTTAACTCCTTGTAGAAGCAATTTTTTTTTATGTGTAAAGCCCTAAGTGTAATTGTAATTTAAATGTATTGCAGTATGTTAAGTATAAAATCAGTGAATGTAGACGAGATAATTAACTTTTTAGTTGATCTGTAACCATTTACTTCTTTAATCTCTTTTATATTATAGATTTCGATATAGAAGAGTAAATTGTGTAACGACTAAATTTTTGATTAAATAGTCAATTTTTTTGTAGGGATCACAAAAAAAAAAAAACATTAAAAACAAATGATAAAAAGTGCCATATGGATTTCGATACTAGGCGATGACTGAAAAGTAAGCTCTAACCTGTTTTCTGTTGTGTGTGTGGGGGGGAGGTAGTTGTAATAGAAAAACATTGGCATTTGAGCACTAATTTCTGAATACACCTTTGCTAAATGAAGACAATCTGTTAGCCTACATCACTAAGTATATTTAATGATAAGGTTTTTCATAAATGTTATAGAAATTTATATACATTTAATCAAAAAGTTATTAATTTTGAATGCTTATATTACCAGAAAACCAAATCGATTTTTTAAAAATATTGAATCTGTGTTAAACTGGTTTCATGTTTTATTTTTGCCTGTTATTTTGAAAAAGTATTAAAACTAATGACATAAAACCAATATAATATGTAGGTGAGATATTTTTAATAGGTAATGGTGAATATTGCTAAATATATAAGAATGTTATCTGTAGTTATATATATAATGGTACAACACAGAACCTCCTATAATAAATTAATAATATTCACAAGTTTATGGTTAGAATAGTTAATTTCATTTTTTTTTTAATCACAAAAATGGACTATACTTAAAATATTATTAAATTAATAAATAAAATTATTCTATTAACTTTTGTAACAAAATCCAAACCTAATAACAAGTATTATTGTTAATAAAATAGTAACATATTATGATAGATAAATGGTGTAACATGTCTTATATTTAGGTAAAATACATTAATAATAAATTATCTGCTATAATAGGTATTTTTACTTATTTATTTATTTTTTTTTATGTTAAATAGTTAATAATAAAACTAATAATTATTCAAGTGGTAGTTAATTTTGTAAATTAATGTATAAGAAGCAAAAACCTTAAGTTCTAGATATAAATTAAATTTAAAAAAAATATATTATATTTTTAAGTAATTAATAAATATTCAAGAAACAACCAAGTTAGTCATAGTATTAATAAAATAAAGTTTAATTCACCTTGTAAAAATTTAAAACTATTCGAAGACTATGAATCCTTATTCTTTAATAAATATACTAGAGGTTTAAAAACTTACCAGATGCATCTTGTTATAGCAGGTTCTTCTGACTTAATATTATTATCTTTGCCTTCAGCAACAGCTTCTGGTGCAGTATCAGTTTCTTCACCTTGACCATCGAGATCGTGATCACTAGCGCTTAATTCACTTTCCACTTGTACTTGTGGTTCATGCTTTACCAATGATTGCAATGACTGTAAGGATTCAGATGTTGATATTGGCACATTATTTGGAATACTTACTGACTTTTGAATAACTAAATTAAAATAATACAAAATTTTAAATGAGAATTGATTAAATAAGGTTAGGTTTATTATTGATAAAGCTTCTTTAATATTTTTATTTACCTTTATTATTATTATTATTTACAACATTATATTGAGTTTGTGGCTGTATTTGTGAAACTGTAGGTGATACTATACAAGATTGACCAGAAGTAACATTTATTGTTGATGTCAAACCATTGACTTGGTTAGCTCGTTGAGGTGACACTCTTGGAACAAAGCAATAGTTGTGTTCCACTTTAATTAACTGAAAATTATAATAAAATCATGTTCATATTTTTAAAATATTGAATTTAATATAATACAACGGTTCCCAATCTGGGATACAGAAGATCATGAGTAGTAAGCAAAAAAAAAAAAAAAAATTGGGAAATGACAAAAAATGTAGAATTTGTTTTATTTAAAATGATTTGTTTCAGAAATATGCAATACATGTTGTTAAAAATGAAAACTTGTATCACATAAATAAAAACTTATCTATTAACTTATCCTATAGAATTTTTTTATTCGTTTAAAATATCAAATAATTAATTTTTTTTTTATGTGTCTTATAATAAAATAAAAAAATATATACATTAATATATAACAATATAGCTAAACATTTTATGAGAAGTTATTATGTAAAAAAGTTATAATGAGGGTACATCTAGTAAAACATTAACCTTAAGGGAACAAAAGAAAAAAAAAGTTGGGAACCGCTTTTATAATATATCAATTAAAATATAAATCACAAACCTCTGCAGGTTTTTTTGCATCATATACAGGTCTATGTTCAGTCACTTCCAATAATTCATCATCACTGGGACAATGATCTCGTCTTAACATTGGGCTAACAAGAAAATTAATAATATTTAAAATAATTTATAAAGCAGTTTGTATATAAAAACATACTTAGGCCGATTTACTGGAACAACACGGGATCGTTGGTTATTTGATTGACGATTACGAGGTGGCATATATGTCATTAACATATGAGGTGTTAAGCCTACACGACTGTAAGGTAGTTGTGGTGAGGCAACTTGTGTTGAAACAAAAACGTTTTTTCGAACCGATTCCATTTGAATGGAACTGGCATTTCTCTGTTAATAATAAATAAATAAGTAAACTGAAATAATACATTTGTGTAAAAAAGATTAAAAGTTTTGATTGTTACTTGATAAACTGGTATTTGTTTGAAGTGTTGGTTTGGTGATAGTATATGATTGGCGCTGGCATGATTGAGCTGCAAAGGGAAACGATGCATGGTGACTGGTTGATTTGCGGTGCGCACCACAGTGGCACGTGCATGGTGATCTTGTGTTTGACTGCGGGATGGTGTCATCTGAACGATGAGACTGGGTCCTGATACATCCTGATTGGACACTGGACGCCCAACAGGAATGGTCAACTGGCCAGAGACAGCTGGACCACATGGTACGCGACTCGAACCTACAAGAAAGTAAGCGGCGCTTCCCGGTGTCCTGACGTTACCATCCGATTCCATCACCAACTCACTTTAGCTCTATCCTAAAAATTAAAATCTACATTGAACATATTTCTTAAAAAAATACACAATAGCATAAAATTTTTAATTTTAAGATAACTAGATTATCTTTGGGAAGCTATTGCATTAACTTAAGGTAGAAAATAGTTATTATAATATTACATTATTATGTTACCTATAATCATTATTCTCAAAAAGTCATTAATTTGTGGTAAAATAATGATAAGAATCAATATTTATAAAAGTAATTTGAATTACATTTATGTAAATTTATTATTTTGTATATTTAAAAAAAAAATCATCAAACCCAAGTATTTTATACATAACACTTTGATTTTTCTAATTTAGAACCCAAATTTTATGGATACAAAAGAAAAAAAATTAAACATTAAAATTTAAAAATAAAAAAAATATTAAAATTTACAAAAAAAAAGATTATTACTGAGAACAGTTTTGAATTAAAGACTGCATTAATTTTGTTTAACGTCTAATATTAGTCAAAAGTCAAAATAAATGCAGTTGAAATTCTTGAATATTTTGAATGTCATAAAGAATAATTAGTATGTAGTATATACTAAACAGATATTTAATCATTAGATTTAGTTTAAAGAGTGGACTAAATAAAAATATTACATTAAATCGGTTCAAAAGATAACACTATTTTCAAATATTAAAAAACATAAGCTATACACGTTACTTATGCTTTATAAATAATACATTTTTGATAACAGGTTAAACTGTCAATAAAAAATAAGTTTCTTTTACAGAAATAAATTTTGGCGGGAAATCAAAATCCGTTTATAGGGCTAACATTGATGTTATTAACTATATAACTTTAAATAAATATTTACATTTTTTACTTAAATAAAAAGAGAAATTGTTAAGTAATGGATGAGTCGTATTTGAAAAAAATAAACAAACTAATATGAATTACAAGTTACAAAAAGGACAACGGCTCTTCTGAAACTTCATGGAACTCGATTATTAGTAGATAATAATAATAGTCGTGTTTCTAATGGCATTAATGAATCACAGACAAGTAAAAATCGGATATATTATATTTGTTGTGGTGCATCAATAATTATTTCTGTAAAAACAAGTCGTTGGGGGGGAGGGGTATCGGCAAGCGCTCAAAATAATAATAATATTATTATTATTATCGACTACATAGCGCAGTGATAGAATGATACGAAATTGGATGGAAGAGAGGTGGTATGTGAGAGAGTAAGAACGCGACTCAGCAGCGTAGAGTTGCACTGCTTTATTGTGGCAAGGCCGACACCGTAGTGGTTCACTCATAGGGGCCCATGATGGGGTGTTTGGGGGGAACGGAGGCCGGCCGGCTGAGGCACGCGTGCGCATCCGTGACAACGAAACGGCGGCACAGCAGGAGCATTATATTATATTACAATAATATTATACGATTTATACGGCAGTCAGAAACCACAACCAGAGCATTTCGTAACTACTAACTACCGTTGAACTAAAAATACTATGATTAAGGATAATATAATCTCATTGAATTTAATAATACCTAAATGGGTCAATGTGTAATATAATACAAATTTTAGTCTTAATGGGTTACTAGTTTTTTAAAATCTAATAATCGAATATAATTGTATTAAATTTAAAAATCAAATAATAATAATCTTTCAAATACTTTAGAAAGATACAGACAAATTCAAAACATATTTATTGTAATTTCATCAATTTTGAATAATCGGTTTAGCATGAGTTTTTACACTGGATTCGTAACAATTACAAAGGGTAATTTTGGTATCAGGAACACACATTGGTACTGCAGTCTGCAATTCCTAATACTATCGTGCGAGCGTGTTTTTACTTGGAGAGCCTGCTGCAGACTTGAATCACACTCGTCATTCACGAATTATTATTATTATTATCAGTCATTTGTGTGTATAAAAAGCGCGCGCACCCGCATGCACAATGCAGTATTTTTACACCAGTGGGCAGGACGGCGTTACCGCCTAGTTGCAGCCACCCCCCACCAACAAAGGCAACGGAATCCGCAGACTTTAATGCATACCGTTGATTATCGCCTATCAAGGGAACGACAGTGGGACGCACCGACGAACACCACACGCGCCTGTGGTGTGCGCGCGCTCCCGAGTTCCGCGCGACTCGCGTGATACGACGGCACCGTACTACTGCCACCACCGCCGCATCCACAACGATTATAAAACTTATTGCGAGTTATCATGGCCGATTGTTATTTGTTATTATTTTCGTTTATGGAATAAGTTTGCGACGATCAAAAATTCGTTTCTCTGACACGCGAGATATATTATATTATACACCACTGGCTATGTGCAACATATTTCCACCATTTAAAATTCCGTGTCGGCAGAACGGTTGGAAAAATTCTTCGATTCCAACAGCTAAATTGATTTTTGTTGAAACTTTGCGCGTCAACGTCTGCGGTTTTCCTTAGTTATAAAATGGCTTGTATCTATACCCATTTTTCTACGCTAATTCTTGAGTTGATAAATTGTTAGGCAAGAAACATTTGGCAAGCATGGGGCAGAGAGTACAGACTACCGGCATAAATAAATTAAACGTATAATATTGTAAAAGATAAGTTATACGGAAAAAGTTCTCTACCAGGACGATCAGTTGTTGTAAAACGACGTAAAAAGAAAATTATAGAATTACTATTATATTTTTTGGCGGGAAAACGAAATAGTTAATTTACATTCGTCATTTGATGACGTCTGTATACTTAATACTTGCCTAGTATTTACATTCTTATTATCGGAGATAGTTCAGAAAGCACTATCAAATAATAAAAGTAACCTCAAAAATATCGAGTTCATAAAATATAAAAAATGTATGTAATAATTCAGTATTTCAGTAACATATGATCAAACATCATATACTTGTCTAGTATTTGACTACTGACTAGACTTAACTGATAACTAAACTATATAAAAAAAATATTAATGTGACCTGTGGATAAGGTTTCTTGAACCTAATTAATAATTTATAAACTGCCTTGAACATTATTTAATTCCTTTGAATATAAATACCTTAACATAATTTTATAAATATGTAACTAAAAATGTATTAAATTAGTCTAATCAGTTGGATAAAGGATTAAAATGTGAAAATAATTTAATGAAAAATAAAATAGGTAATCCTTATGTTATCAATAAAAATGACATACATAGTAATTTTTTTTATCACTTGTCAATTAAACTGTTATCTAAATAATATTTTTATTATAGATTCAGGAAATATAAGTGTATGTATATTTGATATTAAATATATCATAATATGTAAATTGAAAAAAAAAATTATGTCAGTTTTTGTACAAAAAAATCAATAAAAATCAAAAAGATGTTTAATATTAATTCACTACTTCAATTTAAAGGTAAGAGTAAATATTAATCAGGACACCTACATGCGTTTTAATATTAACAATCAATAAGGTAACATTTTTTAATATTTGGATCTTGTTTAAAATTTAAAAAAACTAACATAAATAATAAAAATATTTCAATGTTTTTTTATAATGGATTGAAGTAAAGTTCACATGCTAAACACATTTCTATGCCACTCAAAAATAAAACTTTAATCTTTTCACAAGCCCATAGTATAGTGATTTAAATAGAAAGGAATGTAGTTATAATAGTAGTAGCAATATTTAATAATAATTTTTATTTTAATCAGTTAAAGTAACTGAGAAATCACTATCAATCACCAAATTATTTTTATGTATACAACTAATAAAGCTCACTTGGATAAGAAAAAAAAATATGGACCACTTAAGTTAAACCATTAATTGCTAGAAGAATAACTTATTGTAATAAACTATACACTTATAAAATGTAAATAAATATTTAAAAAAACAACAAATCTAAACAATGTAATAGGTAAAATGCACATGTGATGAATAAAAATTTTTTTATTTTAATTATAGAACACAATATAAAATAAAATGAATGTTCTAATTAAGTGATCCAAAAACAGTAAATGTTTATACAAAATCGTAACAAATAAGTGAAAAGTTGTATATGTTTAGTTGTTGTTTTTTTAAGTGAAATAATGCATAATAAAAATTACTTGAAAAAAATATAAATTAAAACATTATTAAGAAATGAGTTCTAAAATAATTGTCATCACACAAAAACCCTACTGTATCGTGTTTTCAACATTTACTAATTGGAGGTGGTAGGACCAAAACAGTGAGACTAAGGAGTATAGGTTGAATATTATTTGTGGCTAGTAGCCTGTAGCCTATAGCACAAAAGGATTAATAAACGCGAGTGGACAACTTCAAATGGACAGATAAACAATGTTTGGAATTGGCGTAAACCGGCAAACAAGTGATAAGCAAAAGTGAACTTAGTGTTAAAATGAAAATACCGCCATTTCAGTGTTCGTCAGATGAAAAATTGCATCGTAAACACCGGTGCCGGGGGACCACCGAGTTCCAAGCAAATACTGACGGACGTGTCTTGACGTTGGATAGTTTTTTCAAACCAACTACATACTGGAAACCCACGAACATTCGAGTAAATGTCAAGTAAATAACTCTATTTGTACATGTACCTGGAACGTAAACATTACGAACGTGACGGTTTATTGAGCACAGGAAAACTGATTGCGGCAGCCTCGGTCTTTGTCGAACGTAACACTTGATCGCCGGCGATGTACACTCGGATATTTTGTATAACATTTAATTTAAACAGCGCACAGCGACGAGTAATCGACATGAAAACGTTAAAAAAACACTCGTTTAACCTAATCGGCCATCTTGTCCGTGTTCTCGAAGAATAACAAAACATCATCGATTCCGGGGGAACAAGCGTTTGAGTGGGGATGCGCCAGTCCACCGGCGCGCAGCATGGAATGTACGAATGGCGCAGCATTAAATCGCTTATTCCATGATTTCACTGATTAAATGATCCAAGCACGAGTTGTTTATCGTCTTTGGTATGTGCAATAAACGTGGGACTTTCGAAAACTATTGACTAAACCTAAAAACTTTTCCCTTAAACTGTAATCACATTAATCATTTTACATTCTTGATTTTGAATCAAATAAGTATGGTAATTGAAATGAAAAAAGCCTGAATTTTTAAAACTTCAAGAATTTGTGTTAAATAGGAATGAAAAATTGTAACTCAGTTGAAATGAGTAGATGGATAATTAAGCTAGTTTTAACATAAAATATTAATGAGAGAGATCCGATATCACACCCAAGCGGTATAACAATTTGAATCCATAAAACGTCAATGTGAACAGTCCCAACATTTCTATTTTTTAACTTTTCTCCAATACTATTATAGCTAAAAAGTTGGTTGATAGCTTATAAAAAAGGATTTATCAAGTAGATACAAAATGTGAGATATATGGATCTATCTCACTAAATGAAAATGAAAATAAAATACATTATGCATACATATTGCATACAATTAATAAATCTCTTAAAATTGAAAATCTAAAGAGTTTACATGCCGATCTCTGACTTGGCAAGCGTTTTTTTATTATTTTAGATTCGAAGTCTCATAATACATAAACATAATACACCATAATAACCAACTAATGAGTATTAGTTTAACTTTATTCATAGTTCCGATTTTATTTTATTTTACCTATACATCAAATTACTGCAATATTCTTTTTCGAATAACATTAAACTTATATCATGGTTATAATACTTTTTCATTTTTCTCATAGTGAAATGCCTGATTTAGAATTTAAAAGTGAATAAATATGGATATTAAATATGTAGCTTAATATTTATTTCGATCCAATTCTGAGTAGAGTAATGAATGTATATTGACTTTGCAATAATTATATGATTTTAATTCTATATTTCTATGTGTCATCATCACATCACATTTTGGGGTAGTGAAAATTATTTGTTTTGTAACTTTTGGAGGAGATAATTTTTAGCAATAAATTGGATTTAATTGGTATTCAGGGAGAGTCTAAAGTTTTATCCAGTACTTTTCAATATAACCAGAAAAAACAAACAAAAAAATTTAATGAAAACCGTGAATTTTCATGTAAAATCAGTATTCAATAAATTTATGATTTAATTTGACACATTTTCTTTAATAGATAATAAATTTTATTCTATTGAATGTCTTATATTTTTTGATTAACAAATATAACTATTTTAACAGTATTATTTTTAATATAATTAAATTTGTTTTGTAAAATGACCCTGCACCATCTTTCTATATACAAGTATAACATATTACATTCGATTTTAACTGTACCTTACACTGACCTCTTTTTTAATAGTTTTTATTTAAACATGTATCTTAAATCAAATTGATAAAAATAAATTTTGTTATTTATCATCTGTGTTTATACCATAAAATACTTTTATAATTAGTGGCGGACTGTGACATTGTGGGCCCGAGATGCGCTGTATGTGAGGAGCCTAACTATAGCCTATTGGTAGAAACGGTTTTATGGGGACCTTAGCTTCTTAAAACATGTATTATTTCAATTTCTTATATTATTTTTCTATACCTACCTACATTGATGAACGCACAATTATTTTTCTAAGTGTATATATGAGGCCCGGGATGTGATCGCATCCTGTCATTCCCTGTCAGTTCACCACTGTTTATATTAGCTAATTTTTTATAAGATTACTATTACCATTAACATAAGTTCATAGTTGTATTTTTCACAACCAATATCATCCTATAAATTAAAAATATTTTTAATAATTGGTAATAAAAAGTCAAGATAATAATAATATTAATAAAATAATTACTAATAGTAATACAATGTTCCAGTTGATAATTTGGTAAAATTGTATTTTATGTAGATTGATAATTCATAATGAAATAGTATATTTTTCCTTCAAGTCAAGTCATACAGTTTAATTATATCTAAAATTTAGAGTAAAAGTTCTGTAATATAACTAAAACATGATAATATAGAAAAATTAAAATAATCTAAAATGTTACTTAACCAAAAATAATTTATTATTTGATATTTTTAATCATATTGTTTTTGGTCGTTTCAGTATGTGACTGATGATTTTACAATGTAGACAAGATATCTTCTCTACATTGTGTTCACCAGTATAATATATTATAAACATAATATTTAATATATTAAATTAAGAATTTTATTAAAATTATAAAACTAATTTCAAAAATTTATAGAACTGTTTTTTTTTAAAATTAAATGTATATGTTATAGAGGTTGTATAAATAAACAATAAAAAGGTAATTATATAATATTAGTAAAATATATAAATGGTATTCTAAGTTTGCTTAATTAAAAAAAAATCTACAAGTAATGTAGTATTATAATGAATAATTAAACTTCAAAAAGGAACAATATTACAAGTGTAATTCATTTTTATTCATCGTCTTTTCTTCTTATCTTGTTTTCTTGATCTATGATGAGAATATGGGCGTCTAGGTGATGCAAATGTACTTCCATCAGAGTCATATTCGCTGCCATCACCATTATCCTAAAAATTCAATAAATTAATTTAATACTTTTATTTTATGTTTAGGTTAATAAAATAGTTTATGTTATTTCAGTAGTCATTATAATATATAATAGAGTCATACTTTGGAATATTATAATATTGCATGTAATTATGGTAGAATTATAACTTAAACAATAAATGATTGTAAAAATAGAAGTTATTATGTCAATAAATATAGAAGATACTGGTAAAAATATAAATAATTATTTTACAACTAAATTAGATAGTTTATAATGATGTATAATATATTATTTTTTCCAATAAAATAATAAAAAATTATTTTATTAAAGTTTTGTTTACAGGAGCAATCTATTAGTAAAACTTCTTATAATTAAAAGGAACAATTTCATTACTATTTTCTTATATTGAGTTAAGTTTTATTTATAGTATATAGGTTTATTTTTCTTACTAGTATTTATTACACCATCTTGGCATCTTATTTAAATAAAACTTAACAATTGGAATGTCGGTGATTCTATCGGAATTTATTCTACACATAATTTATTATTAAAAATACATTTGTTTTATATATTTTGTTAATTTTAAAATAATTTATATAAATAATTTAAGTCTTTTTAATAATTACTTTTGAGTCATTAGATTGGTCAGTTAATAAAAACACAGTTGTTATGCATACTAATTGGAAAATAGCAACTAAGTATAAGCCATAACGGATCACAGCATCAAATACTTCATCTGATTCTTCCATTGGAAACATCTTGTAAACTATGAAAAAGAAACAAAACAAAGATTATTATTTGTGTATGAAATTACATGAATTTCATTTATTTCAATCTCATCAAATAAAATTGTAAAAAATGTATTTATATTTATGAAATTAAACATACCAAACACCAATAATTAGATTAAATGTTTTTTTGAATACAAGGTTGTATAATTAAGTGTGTACAATAATTTTACTAAATACAAAACAATTGTAACTGTTTTAGATTATCAAATAACAATAGAATAGTTTTTATTCTATAAATTCTATACATGGATTCACTTTTCAGACTTGCAGAGTTTATGTTAATGTAACTTATAACTAATACGCAATGATATTGACTCAGTAACTGAACGAATCATTGGGAAATAAATGTTTTGTAGGTATCAACAGAATATAGAATAGTATAAAAAATACTTATATAAAATATTAAAAATCTATTCACTAGTCATAGCACTCATAGCCAATTGGCCATTGAGAATTCCACGATTAGACTCCAGAATAATAGTTGTCCACTTAAATAATAACTAATGACAAAAATATAAACGAGTATATTAATATTTAATATTCTTAATTCTTATTGATTTTTGTGAATGTGTTATCAGTTTATCACTTTTATTATATTTGTAATCACGGTTGCGACGATAGATAATAGATATTGTTATATACATGTTATTGATAAAAAAAAACCATTAAAAAAACTGTTGCTATCAAGTAAATTCAATTCTTATAGTTTTATCTTTTTTTAGTTATTTTAACTACAGACTACAGAGGCAAGATTAAATTAATTCAGAATTCTGTATTTCTGATATTTCTATGTCATAGTTATCAATTTGACATTTTTCATTAATTTCATAAACGTTTTTTAGTTTGAATTTATATTTTGTTTAATAATATCAGTTATTAATGCCTTAGAGTTAGGTAATTTATATTATTATTTTTAATTTTTCATAATATTCAATTTTGTTCTACACATTTTTTTTTTTTTAATTTTGTTATGTTTATGTTGTGTGTTCATTGTTTTACAAATTCTTAGTAATTATTATTGTACTTTACAATTTACAATATTTTTTTTTAAATTGATCAGTTATCACTAATTATTAATACACATTTATTTTAGTTGTCTAATTTGTTTATAATCATTTCCATAATATTATAGTCACACTATCTATTAATTATTGGCAGGTATGTAATTCACGAATATTTATAACTAAAAAGCAATATTTAAATTTATACATTTATTCCTAAATTTTGTTAATGTAATATAATATATACTTTAATAAAATTATTAATTATGATTTAATCATATAATCAATAACTATATTAATGTAGGTACATAAATTGATTGTTAATTTTTGATGATTTGATTTTTAAGACTTAGGTATTTACTTCTAGAATTTTACAAATGTATTTGATTTTGATATAAAATTCATATGATATTTAGCTATTTATACAGAATTTATTTTTTAAATTTCTTAGTATCATAAATTACATTTATTGACCTTCCTATTTTTTAATACCTACTCATACATAATTAATTTGATAAATAATACAATCTTAAATTTTAAGAAAACAAGATTATATAATTTTTTTTAACTATACGTCTATATCTAAAAATTGTGATCAACATATTTTATGATTTTTTCTGGTTTTGTGATTTATGAAAAATGGTTTTTGGTCAGAAATTTATGAAAAATTGTCCAATTTCCTAATTATTTTTAATTTTTTACAATTCATTTTATAGTTTTGACTTTTAATAATATAACTATTTATTAATAGTCTAAATTATTTTATGAAATAATGAATGTATTATACCTAAAATATGAGTTGCAATGTTAAGTATATGAGTGGTCAATTCAAACCTTTTGGTTTTAATTAAGCTGCAATTATAACATTCATTATTAGTTATTTATTTATATATTTAAAGTTAAACTTATAATATATAAAGTTATAAAAAGGTTATAAATTATATAATATATAAACCTAAAACCAAAAATGTTAGTAGAAACATTATATGTTTGTTTATTTTTTTTTATGTATAGAATAGGTAGGTAAATGTTTAACTACCTTATGACTTTATAATTAATTAATTCTTTCATGAATATATTTTGTTCTAATGACTTATTTAAATTTATTTTTCATTAGTGTCTAAATGTTAATACAAATCTATAGGGAACAATAGTCTTATGAAACACTTTTAAATAGTGAATAGTGAATATTTATTGAGAGTAAATTTTTTTTTATTTACTATGTTAATTATAACTAAAATATGAAGAAAGAATCATTTTGTAAGTGAATAATTTTATATAGCAATAATGATTATCAAGTTAAATAATAATAATGCTATATCATATAGTATTTGGAAAAATGTATTATTGATCTACCAATAGTTCAGAGTATGTACTTATTGATAAATCTTTGTTATTGCTATGCTATGTAGAATTGATTTTAATAATGTATACTGCAAATTTATTTTGAACGTGAATATTGTTAAGAATATTTAGGCGCTTAATATTTTATTTGATTAAATTATATTATTTTTTTAAATATATGTAAGATATAACCCTTTTATACAAATTAACGTATTAGTTTTTTAAATTTATCAATGCCTACTATTGGTGGCTATTGAATTTGATATTTTAAATAGTTTAAAATATAAATATATTATATAATAGGTAATTTTTATAAAAAATCTATTAATATTTTAAATTAATATTAAGAAACTAACCTAACTTTTTTTATTCAATTTTTTAAAGAATAGATTACATTAATATTTAAAAAATATTCATTATAGTTATGTAAATTTAAGTTGGCATAATAAACTACTCGTATTTATTATTACTTACTGAAAAAAAAATTATTATTATATAAAATTCTGTTTATTAGATAAGAGCATGAAAAAATGATTAATCTTTGACATTATAATTTATATAAAATTATCTAACTTTAAAGTTAATTTAATGTAATAAGTTGGTTATTTATTTTATTATTATTAAATAACCATTTAGCATTTTTTATTTTATTGAAACAATTAGTAGTTAGATTAAATTTGTTGTCATACCTATCTACCTATCTAGGTTTTTTCAACTTTCTTGGTAATATAATTTATTTAATGGTTTAGTTTTAACTTAAACACATAATAAATTAGTAATTAGTAAGATAATAACTAATATAATTAGTAAGAATAATATTATCTAAGTGTAAATATAATAATTTTATTTTAGATTAACAATGGAATTATCTGTTAGTGGACCATCATTTGAAGAAATTCAAATTCCTGTACCATTCGGTTTTGTAAGTGGTTAGTATTGAAGTTTTATTATTAATTAGAGACATCAATATATATATTTATAAATTATTATCACTGAAGACTGAACACTATCTTAAATCTTTACTTATACAACCATATCATATTATTTTTGTAAAACTTTACTTAATTTATAAGTAATAATTAAAAGTTAATTTTCTATTTTAATGAAAAAAAAAGTTGGTATGTAAATCTTGTTGCATTATTTTTTAGCAATTACTCATACACAATATTAATATTGCTGTGTTTGTTTTGTTTTGTTTTGTTTTATTTTATTTTATTATTTTTCTCATTATAATTCTAACATATACATATACCTGATATTCAGTACTTATTCTTTAATTTTACAATAGGGTTTGGCCATAGGCGCAAATAGGGGGCGCTTAGGGGGTATAACACCCCCATTTTTAAAAGTAGCACCCTCAAATACTTTTTTTATAATATCACAATCAGTAGCTATTTTCAACGCTATACCCAGAAAATGAAGAGCTTAAGGACCCTCAGTTTTTTTTATTGATATTGCGCCTATGGGTTTGGCTTGTATATTCATAGTAAATAAATATATATTTATTTTTCTTACATTATTTTTAGTATTGATACAGAATAGGTAGTGGTATCTCATAAACGAGATAAAAATAAATATAAATACATTTTTTATGTTTAATTTGTTTAGGTAAATGGTGGGGATCAAAAGATAAGCAGCCTATAATTGCAATTCACGGATGGCAAGATAATGCTGGAACTTTTGATCCTTTAATCGAATTACTACCTAAAGATTTATCTATTTTATGTATAGATCTACCAGGACATGGGCGATCTTCTCATATCCCTTTGGTAAAATTTTTTTTCAATAAATTTAAATATGAATTTTATCTGATTTTTAATACATTGAGAATTTATAATAACCTCTTTAATATAATTTTGCTTAATCGCAATCTAGTAATAAGTAGGGAATGGATTTTATTGTAATAAAAAAAATCAATATATGTATCAATTTAAAAAAATGTGTTAGTATTCAAAGTTACAAAAAAATAAATATTTTATAATTATAAATATTAAATAAAAGTATTAAAATGATATAATGTACTTAATATATGAATAAAAAGGCTAATACACTATCTAGTTGAAGATCTCAATTCTAATCTATGTGTTATTTTAAATTGTTCATGAAATGACTGTTTTAATTTTGATAAATATTTCATGTTAAGACTAGATTAATACAATCAATTATCATATTATGTTTCATAGGGTTTACCTTATTATATATTTTGGGATGGCCTAGCTATTTTAAGAAGAATAATCAGACATTATAATTGGAGAAAAGTTTCTATTATGGGTCATTCTTTGGGTGCAGCTATTGGATTTTTATATGCTGCATCATACCCTGATGATACGGAAATGTTGATATCTATTGACACAGTAGCACCAGTCATTTTTGATCCAAGTGAAATTGTTAAAAATACAGGACCAAATATTGATAAGTTAGTTTTATTTTATACATACTTAGTTCATATCAATTATCAAGTATGACAATGTATGACTAATAATTCATAAATAAATATCTAAAATATGTTACAGACTCATATATTATGATGCATTAGGACTTGATAAAATGCCTTCTTATAAATATTCAGAGATGATTGATTTAGTCGTTGATGGACATCATGGAACATTGACTCGCAAATCTTGTGAAATACTTATGAGACGTGGAATGTATCGAGTTAAAGATAACAAATATTTGTTTTCAAGAGATATACGTCTTAAGGTAAATATATTATGTATAAGGTGTTTAGTGTATATATGTAAAATATTATAAGGGAATAATTAATTTGAACAAATAAGCTTTCTATGCTCAGTATTAAAGTGCAATTGTAAACAAAACTATTAAATTTGTCAGGAAACAGTATTAGACATATTATAAACAATAAATAATTTTGTACTTTAAATATAACTGTAAATGGTCTATTTAAGTTGTTATTCAATTATAACTTAATGTAGTAATAAAATATTAATATATGCAAATATTTATTAAAATATATATTTTACTGGATCCCATAAATGCTATTTTTAAAATTCTATTATAGTTACAACTTAAATAATTTTTATCTATAGATGAGTATATTTAAAAATTGAATGACACAAATCTATGTTATCTTGTAGGTTTTATCTATATTTAATTTAAATTTTAAAATTAAATGTGTTTTAAATGTTTAATATATTACAGTTCTTTAAACCTTTAAATTATTGGTTACATATAATATGCCATGTCCTTTGGTTATATGTAGGGTATAGAAGGCAATTGAAGAAGTATTTCTTTAATAATTTTGAAGTTTGTGTTTTTTAACAAAAATATAGACTAAACCAGGGGTTGGCAACTGGAGGATCGTGGAAGGCAAATCTCTGGACTCTGTCAACACATTGTACTTACTTCATTATGTATAAAGATTTGAAAAAGATTTTTTTCACTGGATCTCATTGATTTATTATTTTAATCTTTAGGACTCCAATAGAAATTACTTGCTGACCCCTGCACTAAACAATGGTTTTCAACCTTTTTGGGTCCACGGCTCCTTTTGATTTTAAAATTAAACGTACTGCTCCCATACAAACATTTAAAATAATCAAATTTACATTATTTAATCTAACTTTATTTAATGATGAAATAAACATGTAATTATTAATAATAGGAAACATTTTTAAACTATAATAATTATTTTAATATTTGGTGGGACGGTTGTGTTTGTTTTTGTTGCATAATATTACCAAATCATGGCGTACATTTTTAAAGCGCGATTCTCATTTCCTCATTTCCATAATTTTTGAATTGAACAATAAGTTGTGATAAATGTTCCATGAATAACAATTTGACAGATTCTATCAAGTTTTTATATTTTTAAATTTTTAGCGCGGCTCCCTTGATAATAACTGACAACGCCCCTAGGAGCCGCGACGTACAGGTTGAAAACCACTGCACTATAAAATTATTAATATGCATTAAATATGTAATACAATGAAAAAACGTTGAGATATGCATAATTTGCAAAATACAGTTATTATAATTTTAATAAGAATGATCTAAATTGTGGAAAATTCTCACCAATTTTAAATAGTTTATACCAATAAATATATGTATTTGTATACAAATTCGTTCTCTTGTTATAAATTATAATTTATAATTCATTTTAAAATTAAAATATTAATAAAAGCGTACGAGATTCCCCGAAAAAATGTTTACTATAAATTTGATAATAGGACAATTTACTAAATTCTTAAATACTTAAATCAACAATACAAAATGGTTATTTCTGAGTGCAAATTTAGTATGTTGTACATCTACAAATACATATAAGACGACATAAATAAATATGGATATAATATTTTTTTAAGGGAATTTAAATTATTTTAAACAGTAAATTCAACTTATCAACATATGTACTTTAAGGTATATTTTATAATATTATAAAATATATCATTTAATATTAGGTTATATTTATTACAACTAAGCGGGTGAGTTATTAATTACACTATAATGTTTAAAACGCTAATGGGATTGCTACCTAATATAGTAATATTATATTTTGCATGTACAGGTTGCGTGGATGGGTTTACCATCTCTAGATGTAGTTATAGCATTTGCTGGTCAAATAACATGTCGCTATATGAATATCAAAGCTAAACCATACAGATCATTAGATAACTGGCCAGTTTATTCACAAATCTTGGAAATAATAAAAATGAATGCAAAAGACTTTGTTTTTAAAGAATATGACGGTACTCATCATTTACATCTTAATAACCCCGAGTGTTTAGCTTCAGATGTTACAACTTTCATTCAACAGTCTATAAGCTGATCATTATGATATCATATATCTAACATGTAATTATGAAATAGTATTGGTCTGCCTATATATTATACATATTATGCATATCATATTTAGTAATAATATTATTTATATATACTATACATTATTTCATATTTTATTTATTATAATTATATAATATACCTAGTTGATATACAATTTATCTATCAATAGATATATACTTACAATATATCTATTTTTAATCGACCTTAATACCAAATTATGTGTTAAAGTTGGTGTTCAATCCTTTGATCCTTATCGTCTTATGTACTATCTACAAATGTGATAATTCTTGTGACTTATGTCACTTGTTATTTGTTCGTTCAGTATCCTTTTTCAATACTCAATTTAAATAAAATCTATTTTATACTAGTACGTAGATAACAACACTACCACCTTTTTAAAGATCCATTGTGATATGTAAAGACATGAATTGTGTTATTAGGTGGATTTTAATGTTTTAGAGACTTTTATGAGTTTTGATTATATCATAGACCATTGTGATCCAGAAAAATTATTATAGAGAGTATTAATTGACACATAGGAGATGAATTTGGTCAAGTAAGAAGGGTTTTATGTAGAAAAAGTTGGATTTAGTTTTTTGTGGAAAATGTTTGTTTGTTTACACCTATAGTCGAATCTCATAAATAGAGTGTCCACTGTCTAGACGTTTAGGTTTTTAAAAGTTTCTCCCATCATCTCGAAAATCTTTATTGGGACTTTAATATGTCCTGAATTAATGCATTAATATGAATTCATATTACATTATGTCAAAATGTATGTAATTTGTATTGTACCTAACTTGTAAAATCAAATTCCAAGTATGATTAATAATAAATTTAAAAATATTATGTAACCTAATATTACATAATTCATGTTTTAAATTAAAATATCTATCTAAATTATACATTTGTTTTATTCAAAATTAATTTTTTCTTTATGATACATATTTGATTTGTCTCAGTTTTTCTTTTTAATAATCTGGTCACCCTACATCCCTACTCATAGATCAAAATGAGTTTGAGTTGTTAGTTTAAATGTTATATAATTTAATTTATTATGATTGGAGATAAATAGTGATTAATGAGTTATAAGTCGTAACTCAAAAGTAAAAAGAAGCTATCATGAAAGTAATCAAGAGCCCCCGGATAAATTTTTATATTTATGTAAAAATTAGGTAAAGTATAGGATCTGGTTGTTTTGGCTGGGCCTGAACATTCTTCGAGGTCCAGGCCCTAGGGCTACAGCCCTGGCTACCTCTCTCTCGTTGGGCCTGACTATCATTAAGCTAGAGATTCCCAACCAGAATACCATGAAATTATTTTATTTATTAAGCAATCATACATATTTTTTAATGTACAAAGAAAATTATTTTATGAAAGGTATAGCATAGATATGTGTGTAATACATATACATTAATTAATTCGTTTTTTCTATAAAATATAATATGTTTGATTATACTTATACCTAGATAAAGAGAACCAAAGTTGTAAAATATAAATATAAACAGACAATCTATACTAGTATCTATACTTCTATAGGGTGCCTCAAAATTTAACATTTCTTAAATAACTTATAAAAAAAAAAAATTGCTTTAAAAATGAAAAATACCATTAAATTTATTTAGGGTGTGCTGCTAGAGACGCATATTTTTTATAGCTTTTATATCAAATAACGTATCAGAAAAAATGGAACTGCAACGGATTCCTAATTCTTATTATGACTTGTGGACAACATATTAATATAATTTTATACTATGGCGTTATTACTAACATAATATTAGGTACATACTACATACATTATAAAATATTTTATCGCTAATGGCGTCAATACCTTACCTAGCCCTTAACCTTGATCCTTGACCATGCAGTTGTTTAGTGCTCTAGAAAATTGATTTTTCATATTTTATTTATCGTGCACAATCTAGAATTAAACTATTATTTGTTATTTATTATTTTATTAATCACATTGTTAATTGCTTATGAAAGTTACCTACCGTGAATTTAAATGTACTTGTATGCAAGGGCGCAACTAGAGTAAAATATATGGGAGTGCTAAAACCTATAGTATAGCATAAGAGCCCCCCCCCCTTATTTATGATGAGTAAAATTATTATACACAAAAAAAATTTTAATATAATATCATAATACTCATATATTGTTTTAATAAATTCATTTTTCTGTTTTTAGTTAATGCAAACTTGTTTAAAATATTTTCAGTATTTATGTTATTTATGTTATTTCTCTTTCAATATAATATATTGAAGCTAGATTTTTAAAACGATTTTGTTGTATCGTTGCATGCTTGTTCGAAGCCAATTCTTCACTCTTTGCATTACAGAAAAAGATCTTTCACAAGTAATCGTTAATGCAAGGATCTGAAGCAACTAACAGTTATGAATTTATGATAATTTTAAAATGTGCAGTTTCGAAAAGATCATAACTTATTTAAAAATAATAATAACATTAAAAAACTACATGGGCCCTGGATAATAATCTTGGCTATAAATTTTATAGTAGGTCAATTCACTTTAATATCAAAACTAACAGTACAATATTGAAACTGGTGAACAAAAATTTGACATGTCGTACGTGTGTAAGACGGAGACAACACATGCGGTTATTACGTTCTCTTAAAAATAAAACCTATTGATTTTACGTATTTGTGTACCTATACTGTATACGCCTTACAGTCTACAGACTACAATAATAAACATACTTGAAGTTTCCATTTATAATATTTTGATAAATTATTAATTTTACTGGCCAACACTCGTAAATTATTAATTAGAAAATCAGAAATTTTACAAATATTGTGAAAAACCAGTATAGAAAATTTGGGAATGCTAAGCACTCTCAAGCTTCCCCCTAGTTTTGCCCATTCTTGTGTGTATTAAAATATTTTTTTGTACAAGTAATTAGATTATTTTTTTTTCAGGTCAACAGGTTCGCTTTACCATCATTTGATGTAACTAACGAATTTGCAAAACAGATTCGTTGTCGTTACTTAATGATCAAAGCAGTTCCAGGTAGGGTGCGTGATAATTGGTCACTTTTTCAAAGTATTTTAGAAACGATAAAACAATCTACAAGCGATTTTAATTACGTAGAAGTTGAAGGGTCTCATCACGTACATTTAAATGATGCTTCAAAAGTTGCTCCATATATCTTAAATTTTATTTTAAATATTGCTTGATTGTAATTTTTAATTTTGATTATATTATATTATAGGTAAAAATAGATAAATGCATACTTACCAAATCATACTTGCATTATAATTTATAGTAGATATATATATATATTTTACAATATACATTAAATTGAATAAATAAACTTGGATGAATGCTGAAATGTTTATTCAATTTATTCTATAGTGGACAACCTCGATAATTATTATCCGTTTTCTCCTATAATGGCTCTATATATACAATTTTGTTTAACACTACAGCTCTAGCACTCTAAGTATATAATACCAATTTGATATATTATTTTATATCAAACCGTAGATACCTTCTATACATATTTACGGTTAAAAGTAGCTTTATATAGTATCTAATTTATTATTTGTAATTTATGTGAAAATATTTTTTGGTAATGTTGAATATATTTATGAGTTCTTAAGTACATACTCGTACATAAAAAAAGCTAAAATATCAAAAACATCTATTATTATATTGAGGTAAAGTGAAATATATTAGTTAGTTGTCTACGGTGGATATTTTTCTTTAGTAATTATTAGGGTCACATGACATATCTAGGTACTTCTATATTATACATTTTATAATAATTCATAAGTCACGACGTATGTTTAAAATATGTTATTTTCATAAGAAAAAATAAAATATCCCTTCTACATTTTTTAACCACCATCAACATTAATATAAGGGCATATTTAAGTTGAGACCATGGAAGGGGGCGAAATTAATTTTTCTTGTATACAAACTAAAAATAATTTACAGTTGATTACCTAAAAAGGCATAAAATTCTTATTATGTTTAGTATGATATTACGATTTACGATCTTTATCAAACAAAACATTTTTTAAATAAATTATTAATACTATTATATAGAACAAAATACGAGTGATGGGGGACGTATGTCGCTTCGCCCCCCTCAAATACGCCCTTGAATTGATACCTAGTGAATAATAGTTAATAATGGATGCTTAATTTGGTCTACTAGTTTTTACTTTATTAAATATAGGTATCAATTTAGGTCAATATCATCTAAATAATAGATATTTTTTTCTGACGTAAATTATACCTTATTGTATTAAACACTAAATTCAGAACAAAGGAGCTATAAGTATTTAATAACATTACCTTCTATAGAGCATATTTATAATAGAAATCAATTGATGAATGATGATTGTATACCTACAATAGGTATATTATTATCAACATTTTAAATATAGCTATCGTTTTTGATAGCCATTCTACCACTTTCACCGATAACATTTTTAAAATTAATTAAATTAATTTCAGGTACCAACACCATACCTTGTACCTGCTAAAAACATTTTTATAATATTTGTAGGTAATTCAATTTTACGGTTTTTTATTTCTTAAATAATATTTTAAAATTCATTATTTATGGTAACGACATTATTATATAGTATTAAATATTAATTGCACTATTACCTATTATTGTATAGAACTACGGTTATAGATTTATTCATCCACGTCTATAGAACTACTGTCTATATATACTGATTTTGTCAAAATATATTACCTAACCTAACCTAATGTGATTATGTGCTGTGTATTATAATGATTTTCGAACATCGTTAAACTTTTGCCAGTAGAATGCTTATTGCGTCCATATTAGCACTTGCAGTAAAAAATGTTTAAATTTTTAATAATAGATCAACAATAGTATGGTATTGAAAATTTTCAAAATTTGATTTTTTTGTAAGAAATATTTTTTATATTATTTTATAGCAGGAGTTAAAAGGACGCAACACCCGCGTGTGTTGTCTCCGTCTAACAAAGTGCGCAACATAACAAATTTACGCTCAGCAGATTACATTTAACTCCGTTAGTTTAAAAACTAGAGTGACCTGTTATAAAACTTGATGGTAAGACTATCGTATGTGTTTATGTGTTGGTTTTTTACGGTTATTCAGTTTTTAAGTGAATTATGAGTATTTTTAATTTAGGTACGCTATATTATAGACGTATGTTGTTGACATTTATTATAGACTTGCTAAAAAATTAAACTATCGTAAAAAATCAACATACAAACACTTAATATGGTATAAATTTGCTATGTTGCGTATACTTGTAAGACGGAGACAACACATTTGGGTGTGACGCCCTTTTAACATTATGTCTATGTAGGACTGTAGGAGATTATCTAAATTTTCAGGAGTTTACCATTCGCTAAAATTAATGTATTAATATTCAATTGACCTGTTTGATTTGTTTTTCGAGTCTATTCGTGGACTGTTTAAATATTAATTAATTTAATTTTGTTATTTATAATGTTTCATACTTTCATACATAATAATATTATAGCTTATATGGCATATAGGTATATGTTATGACTTACGACAAAATACGACTATTAACTAAGTTCAAATTATTCTGATTTTTAAAATTTATTTTCAAATACTTGATTTTTTCATGTAATTTATAAGAAGTATCCTATTTAGATTGTAGCGAAACAAATATCTTTTTTTCCAAATGTGAACTCATTTTTTTGTTATAAATTGTTAAGGAGAAGATCTTTTTAAAAAATTTCAATGCAAATATAAATTGAAATTTGAACCATTTTTTTCTGAGTTATTAAATTAATTTCAAAAAGTTACTAAAACAACTATATTAAAAACTTAAAGTTATAATCTACAGATCTACAGCGATACAATTATATTTTTGTTTATTGACAATTATCTTGGTTCTTAAAATTATACATTTTGTAGAAATATCTACTTTTTAAAATGTATGAAATATAAGTAAGTATCCCTTTAATAATATTATGTTTATATATTGCTAAATGTTAGAAGTAATATATTTGCGTTTAAACTTCAAAGGATTTAGAAATTATTATTATTTATTTAATCCAACTTGCATACTATAATAATTTAAACATAAAACATGGAAAACGGTTTATTAAACTAAGGTTTCATTTTTTTCATTATTTAAATAGTAATATCTCATCATTACTCTAATTGGAATTTTACGAGTTATCAGTAATGGTTTTAATGCATTTTTATATGTCAAACCCCTTTTAATAATAATATATGTTAGGTAGTATAAATTAACCCCCAACGAAGCAGTCAGTGAAAATGGTCGAGAGGAAGGTCACGATTACTGAGTGGAACAGCAGGTGGACACGCTCCGAGAAAGCACTGTGGACTCATCGGCTCATTCTGGACCTCGCCAGGTGGATGAATCGGACCGTGCCTAAATTGCCCTGGACATATCAGATGACCTAGGCCCTTACCGGCCACGGCTGCTTTCAGCAGTACTTCCACTGCATGGGTAGGGCTTCCAGTCCGAAGTGCATGCACTACCCGTGCATGTAGCATACTGTGGAGCACACCCTATTCCGCTGCCCGAACTGGAACGGTTTGCGGGATGACCTTTGTGCAAGACTGGGCTGTTATCCCGCGGCCGATTACGTCCCAAATATCCTCTGCGGACCAACAGGAGAGATGCCTCGCACTCTGGGAGGTGGAAGAGATGTTCAGGATTTTCTACAAGATGCCTGTGGAGATCCTGACGCTCAAAGAGATAGAGGAGAGGGCAAGGCAAGCCGCTGAGACCAACTGATGGCAAATATCAGCACAGATGTCGTGGGTGGCAGATTCAGGCCGACCCGAGAAGAGGAGCTCCGTCCGAGAAGAGTCTCTTTCGGTACGAGATGTCTAGGGCGGCAGATTTAGACCGGCCCGAGAAAATATCGTTACGCAGCTGCTAAAAAGAGGAAAGGGCGTGGTAAGCCAACGAGGCCAATTGATTACGAAGATCAGTAAGGGCGTCTGCCCTAGACACCCACCGCCCTGGTGGGCTCAGGCCGGTCCGAAAACAGTCTTTCTTGGCACGTGATGTCTAGGGCGACGATTAAAGTTGAAATTGAAGATTGAATTAACGCAAAGTATATCATTCTTAAATTATTAATATCTAGAATATTTCTAAACTCTTTAAAAATATAAAAACATTTCCTCAATCGTACTATTAACATATGTATGTGCTGATGTGCTTAGTTCATTTTTCATATTCATTGAATACTACTAAATATTTCGCATCAGATGATCTAATAATATCAATAACATTTTAATGATAAAGTTGATATACTGTTTTATGTCTTTTCTTACACTTAGACATATGTAGTTTAATTGAGATATGTTTTAGTTTATTGATTTTTGGTATACAGAAATAAATAAATTAAATAACAACTAATTTACTTTTATTTAACAATAGACTGTTGTTAGAAAACCATTTGTTAACTAATGGTAGACCTATATCATCTTTTGTCTCTATCTCGCTCCAATTTTTATCTTCAAAAACAAAACAGTATGCATATATATATATATATATATTATTTATTTATCTATTTATTATTTAGTAATAAATCGTTAAATTGTTTATATAAATTGAAACAAAATGGGTCCTAGCACTGTTTCTTGAGGTTTACCATATTTAAGCATACATTATTAATTACTTTCAAAGCCATTAATTTTAACTGCCTGGGTACCGATTAGAGAGATAAGATTTAAACCAATAACAAAATGTATCATTTATCCTTTTATCGATTTTAATTTATATAATAATAATTCATGAGAACCTAATCAAAAGCTTTAGTAATATCTAAAAATATGTATACCTAAACATTTCTTACTTGCATCTAATCATTCTAATAAACTATACATTAAATTAGAGAGATAATTAATAATTGATTAAAATGATTTGCCCTTTCTAATTATACAAAGTTATAAATTACTATATGTAAGCGCGCACGCATATAACACCTTCATGCGTATTACTGTATTAATATATTCAGTACATTGTGTTTATAACGTAAAATAGTATATAATTTTAAATCGTATTATTTATTACCACAATCCTTTGGTTTTATACGTCGTGGTCCAGATAGCTTGATAGACGATTATTTAGATACCCTATTTTGATTATTATTATAAATATATTGTCAATACAATATGTTAGGTGTATAGGTATCATTGTTATAATACATTATATTATAGCATTAATAATTCAATATCTGACCTCGTTAAATTATAAGTTACCACTAACCGCAACACGTAGCGTCTTTTTAAACTACCTATGGAACCTATTATATATAATCTATTGTCTAAACTCTAAAGTAATTTCATTTTTTTTAAAAACATATTGTCATATCATTTACACATGATATACACTTCAGATCACTTCACAGTTACCATGAGCGTGTTCATTAGTTCTACTCGTATCTTAATCATACTTGTATGTTCACTATTATCTGACTGCAGAGTGTTACGAGAACCTAATAAAAAGCAACCGCATATGATTCTTATTGTTGCTGATGATTTGGTGAGTTCTACTTGCAATATTGGAATACTTTTATTATGTATAATATAAACACAGATATTACCTATAAATGCTAATGTTGGAAGTTAATGTGGGGTTACCCCATTGGTTTGTGTTAAAATAAAAAAGGTATGTTTATTCTGACAGCCCATTTGCGCCAAATTTAGTAAATAGTTTACATTAATGACTTGGTTAATTCATATATTTAAAATACTTCGTGTCTGTAACGTATAATAAAGTTATTTTTATAAGTTTATAGATTTTAAAGCTTTGTATATTATCAACTATTATTACCTATACAGTTTATTTATTCTATTTACCAATCCTGATTATTGTTTCAAAAAAATGTGTATTATTGGTTATTATTTAAAAAAAAATTATTTTACTTTATTATAATTATATCAGGTACATTTGGCATCAATTGGCTGTCGGAAAAACATACCTTTTTTTTATTTTAGCGCAAATGGGCTGTACTCAAAACGAATTAATTTTTTTTGGCGCAAATGAGCGATGCCCGTTCACGTATACTCAAATGACAAAAGGTTTATTTCTTTGAATAATAAAATCAATTTTAGGTTCCTATAGGACAGCGGTCTTCAACCTTTTTGGACTCGTGACCCACTTTTTTAGGACTACATTTTTCGCGACCCACGCGTAAGCTTTGTAAAAAAACTAAAATTGGTTAAAATTATTTAAAAAAAGAATTATCGTGACCCAATTTTAAAGCTTATGTAACCCAAAAATGGGTCGCGACCCATCGGTTGAAGACCACTGCTATAGGAAGATGGTAAACTATGACAAAACTGATAAGATACATTAAACAACTGTGAAAATTTACTATATATATATATATATAGTCATACAGTGATGTAGTCATAAAATTTTTATGGGTACACACCTGAATCATTGAAAAAAAACGTGGGGGGCAATAGCTCCCACACCCCCTTAATCAATATTCGTTCATGTTATCTACCAGTAGGTAACTATCACATATTTGATAAACAAAACCAACATTTTCATTTATAAATAGCATGTTAAACCATCGACCAGCATAAAATTATGGTAGACAAAATACTCAGGGTAGATAGCATATTGAACAAGTACCCACTATTTTGTTTATTTATCAGTTGTCTATAATATAAAATACAATAATACCTAATACAGTATGATATATAAATATTAAAATTTAATAAATTTACATATTATTTTCTGGGTAACGTTAATACATCTCATTCATGTTCCGTGTACTTGCGTACCACGATTTTCGTTAAGGGTACACGTATAATTATAAAATTAGGAGGTGGGTACACGCCGTGTACCCCCGTATACCCTCCATTACACAACTGGTCATATAGATTATGTACCAGCAATGATTTTACTTGTAGAGTAATATTTTCGTTATTTAAAACCAATTTGGCTCTGGCGCTTTGCATGTTTTCTTTGAGAAAATCAATGTTGAATAATCGCTTATTTTAGAATTATATTTAAATTTAAAATTGTTAACATTATTACCAATAATTGTTTGCCATTTTGGCTAAAGATTTTTGTAAGTTCTATTTTAAATACAATATTACACGACATAGTACGTACTTGTGATAATCTTGTACTTGCGAAGGAGCCGATATTTAGTATATTGCATTAAAACTTAAAAATAAATTTGGATTTTCCTTACAAATTTGTCTCCAACATAATATATTAATTAAATTATATATGTATATACCTATTTATATTATCGTATTTGTATGATGTGCATAGTATCTATGTATATTATATATTTATATATATAAAGTAAACTGTTGCAGTTTATATAATGTTAATTTGTTTTTTTCGTAGTTTACATATCGACTTTTAGAAAAGGTGTAATTTTGTCGCAGTTTACATACAGCTAGGTTATAAGCTAGTAGTTTCTAGGTAGTGAAACATTCAGGATTACATTTGGGGGTAAAGAGAAATAAAATCAGAATATTTAATAAACATAAAATAAATATAATATTAATTTTTTTTTTTATCATGATTTATGGTAATACAGATAAGTATATTATATAAATACTATAGTATTATAGCAGTTTAATACTTAGTTTACTGTTCACAATGCAAACGTAAAGTGTACATAACTTTAGAAATAAGTATCTACTATATAAGTACCTAAGTACAATAGTGAACTGTAAATACACGTACCTAAATATGTACATTTTGTATATATTTTATTTTTACATATTAATAGGGATGGAACGACGTTGGTTTTCATGGATCAATTCAAATACCCACACCAAATATTGATGCGTTGGCGTATAATGGCGTAATATTAAATCGCCATTATGTTCAACCAACTTGTACTCCATCAAGAGCTGCTTTGCTTACTGGAAAATATCCGATTCGATATGGTAATATGAAATATATTGCATAATACATATACGATATACCTACCTATATAGTATATATAAATATATATGTATAGTATATATTATACAGTGCTCCATTAGTCCATTTACTATATGTCAATATAAATAGTTTATTTTATTAATAAGGTACTTTATTAAAGTAAAATTATCATAATATGATGTAAAATGTATATATCTTAATTTATTGTTATTTGTTAATAACCTATGTCCTATGATAAATTATATTAAACAATTATTATTTTCATTTTCGTTAATTAATGAAATAAAAATAATTAATAAATAATTTTAACTAAAGATGAATGGAAATTAAGTTTTTATGAACTCGAATTTAAATGCTAACATATTTTTTTTCAAATTGAAAATAGAATCTTTTTTAAATTTTTTAAAAAGGATGTCACACTCGCATGTATTGTCTTCGTCTTATAAGCATGGCAAATTTTAGTTCAGCGCACAGAATCAATTTTGTGTGTTTAGTTTAAAATTTGAAATATTATAAAGTGAAATAAATCTATTATCAAACTTAAAGGTAAGAATATTGTCATCTGTGTTCTATTGTCATTTTTTTAATTTTCAAGCGAATTATGAGCATTTTTCAACATTAATGTTATCATACTCATAACTTGCTCAAAAATTAAAATACCACAAAAAATCAACGATTGAACACAGGTCACAGATAGTGTTCTTACCTATAAGGCTATAAGTTAGATAATAGGTCATTTCACTCAATATTCAAGCTAAACGTACAAATTGGAACTCCTGAACGAAAATTTACCATATTGTACGTTTGTCAGAAACAACACATAGGCACACTTGTGGTGTTCTCTTAATAATTTTACCATAATAAATTAATATATTTTAAAATTAAAATATAGTAGAAAGTAGTGGTAGAAAAGTTTTCACATTTAATAAAAATGAATAATAAATTAATCAGGTATTATAATCAAAAATGTTGTACTTATTGATTATGACGATTATGTTCAAATTATTCGAACCGTTTAAAATGTTCTATTTTATACTTAGATAGTTCTCAAATTTCTTTAAGTTTGAGATTTTGAAGAGATCGGAACCCCATCAGTATTTTGTAGTTTTAACAAAAACTGTATTGTCTTCCTTTGTGTTTTACATTTTAAGGCCTTCAAGGATTACCTATTATTGCTGGTGAAGACAAAGCACTTCCGTTAACAGAAAAAATTTTACCACAAGTAAATATAATATGATGAATAATATTATTACTAAATAAGATATTTTTTACGTAATTACAGTTGGCTAATTATAAAAAATTTAGTATTTGAAAGATTTAGGTTATTCAACTCATTTGGTGGGTAAATGGCACTTGGGTGCTAATAAAAAAAATCATACACCTTTAAAAAGGGGATTTGACAGTCATTTCGGCTATTGGAACGGATTCATAAGTTATAGAAACAGTACGCATTCTACGGTGAATAAAAGTTTAAGAATGTTGATTATTAATAAATAGTGATTTGTTTTTGAACTACTATATAATTATACAGGGATTAATGATTGGAAAAGATGCCAGACGTGGGTTCCAAAGAGCAGGGGATGAGATGGTTGATCAATATGCAACAAACATTTTCACCAACGAAGCTAATAAAGTTATAAAGTTATGTAAAAATCAGCAAAAACCAATGTTTTTAATGGTAAGTCATTTAGCAGTTCATACTGGAGAACCCGGACCAAATATCTTAGAAGTTCTAAATAAAACACATAACGATATCAAATTTAATTATATTGAAAATAAAGAAAGAAGACTTTTTGCAGGTAAGAAGAAATATTTTAAGTTCTTTGAAAACTTAATATTACAAAATGTATTAATTGTCTTGGGTACCAACTATAATTTACAATTTCTACAGTATACAATAATTGTCAATTAATATTAGTATTACCAAAGAATAGATTAAATACATACATTTGACTTGGAAAAACTTTTAAGAGGACGTTACACAAAAATGTATTGGGCCCGTCTTACAAATGTACAATACAGAAAATTTGCGTTCTGTAGAATCGATTTTGTGTTGTTAGCTCTAATGTTAGAATTGATCTGTAATCAAACTTGATGGTAAGAACATTATGTTTGTACGTAGGTATGTAAGTTTTTTTGTGAAATTTTAAGTGAGTTATGAACATTTTAAAATTGTTATATTTTACATAATCATAACTCGATTAAAATTTAAAATATCGTAAAAATCTGACGAGAGAACATAGATAATGTAACATAGAATGTTCTTACCTTTAAGTTTGAAAACAGATTATTTCAATCTAATATTTAAGCTAAACACACAAAATTGATTCTGCTGAACGAAAACTTACCATGTTGTACGTTTGAAAGACGAAGACACACAATACATGAGTGTGGTGTCCTCTGAATAAAAAGGTAAAAACGCATCGTAATGTAAATTTGCAAATTGTAATAGGTATATAATCAATGAATAAAACTGGTTATATGATATATAAAACATATAACAATAGGTATATAAATTACAAGATACATATTTTATATTTTGATAGTTTTCAAGGTTAATGTTTAAAAATTTTAAATTAAAAACATATTATGTATACAAGTTTCTAATATTTCAAGCTATTATATTTTATAAAATATGGTATTTATATCCGTGTATAGATATAGATACTAACTACCATATAACTATTTATACATTATACCTATAATATAGTTCATAATCAAAAATGTAAATTATATGCTTGATTTAAATTTCTTATTTGACCTAGGAATTATTATAAATATCATAAATTATTATTGAATTTGTAGGTAATATTGACGTTTTATATATTATATTAATGAAATATATTTAAATTTGTATTGCAAAGTTCCAAAAAAGCTTAAAATGTATACTAATTTGATTACAAGATCAAGGCCGCCAGTATTTAAAAATAATATACATCATTATAAAATTGTATAATTTTAACGCTTTATGCGTACCAAAGTTAAGAAATATTTTTTTTACAAAAATGTTTCTACTAGCATTAACTACTAGTGACGTATTTTGGGAGTGTCCTCTATGTCTGAACATGAAATTAAAAAAAAGCCTAGTATTTTACTTATGGCTATCAAATTACTTATATCCAAACTGCAAAGTGAAATCAATTTTGTTAAATTCGACGACATGTTTGGAATTATTTTGAACACCCTCACTTCTTCCAAAATAAAAAAAATCACCCTTAATACGCCTCTAAAGAGCCCAGAAGGTAAATTTTTCTACGGGCCATTCAAAAATGCTCCTTTAACTTTTTTTTTACAGCTTTCATTGTAGTAAAAAAATTTCGAATATTAAGATTAACAATATCTATATTTATACAATATGTAATCAAAAAAGTAATAAGTATAAAAACTATATAACTGTACAGATTACAGAACTAGATTATTGTATAATGTATTGTACAATTTATATTAGTAATCCTTTTAATAGATTTGATGAGTTAACTAGTAACTACATTGTCAATCAATTTTTCTCGGTCAATTTCTATATCTTTCTCTACAGCTATCATCCAATTTTTCTTGTTTAATGGTTGATCGTAATTTTGTTTTTTTATCTTTAAATTGAAAAAACTCACTCGCACGAAACTTGCATAGACGGTAAAACAGTGGTGGTCAAATGATTATGTCATGAGGGCGGGGGGATGTGGCTAATTTTTTGCACTACTTAATCATTAAAATATAATTTATGGTTATGCATTTAACAATTATGCCTAACATAATTTTTTTAAATTAAGGTAAAATAGTAGGTTGTAGGTACATTATTTATAATAAGTGAGGAGTGTGTTGTTATTAAATATTCACGATCATCCAGTAGGGTAATTCCCGTATATTTTGTATAAGCAACTAAATCTTAATATTAATTACAGCCTTGTTCCTAGAATGAGCCTAGAATCTAAATAATAATAATATACACTCAGGCGTTGTTTTGATAAAAAAAAAATTTAAAAAAGTGTTAAGTGATTACAATTTAAATGTACGTAAAAAAGGTGGGCAAATGGGTATCGCTCTGCTGTATAGTAGAGATGGAGAGTAGGTCACTATAATGGGTGTGTTAAATTTGAATGCAATGACAGGGTATCATTCCATACGAAAAACGATTTTGAACAGAGATGATTTGTCAGTCTAGGATAATTAGTAGGATATACATATAGTTATATTATAAGCTAGCTATATTTAAATCGTAATATATCTTTATTTTACGCGATTTCGTAAAAAACTAAATCTCATACGCTCATAATTTTTTTTCTTTATTAACTCTAGAATTGTTTTTTAAAGTTATTTGAAGAAAAAGTTATGGAGAACCTTGTGCTGGATTTTCTAACCTTAGGTCACAACAATTTTATTAGTTTTCAACTTCAAAATCCCTTGCAAATTTTCGCGATTTTTACATATTTCGTAAACATTTGAACTTTAAATGCTTATAAACAAAAATTGTAACTAACAATTTATATTTAGTAGTATATATTTTTACTACGATAAGTACGATAAACCTTGTGTTAAATTTTAAATTTTTTTTAGGATTGCCAAATTTTTTTGTATGCATTTTAAAAAAAAACTTAGAAAAATCGAAAAGTTCAATTGTCTATAAATTGCTTTAAAATAGCCAAAATATTTTGAAAATTTAATTAATATATAACACTAATATAAACATTTTGTGAAAATTTCAAGTATTTACAATGATTCGTTTTTGAGTTACAGCAAAACAAAAAAATCGATTTTGCCAAAAACTGGTTTTGCATAAAAATTATCATTTTCCCGTTACTTTTTTAGGATTTTTCCTGACGCTTTCAAAAACTACTGAAATTGTATTACTTTTGACCCCTCCCTCCCAAAGAACCAACTAGATTAATTTTCCTTCTCAAAGTGAGGCTGAAGTAAAAAATTAAAGCATCATTTAATACTCCAATACAAGATGACAAACACAAAAAAAAAAAAATAAAAAAACACACATCATTGTAAAATCAATACATTCATCACTTCGTTCAGAATCTAAAATTTAACACATTAACATTATAGTACAATATACAATAGTAAATTTAATGGTTATAAATATTAAAGAAAAAAAGCACGGGGGATCTATCTCCCTCGCCCTCCTTCGTTTGACCACCACTGTGGTGAAATTAATATAAATTTGTAAACTATATGAATATATTACATAACAGATTTGATCGAAAAAATAATTCTCGAATTATTACAAAAGCACAATAAATACAATTTCTGCATTTATTACAATCGAATATTTTTGTTACTTCATCTTTTTACTCTCGGTATTATATTTGTATTAGATGATTTAGTTTGATAATTTGTATCATTTTTGTAATTAATATTACTAAAAGAAATATTTGGTAGGAAATTTTTAAATTGAAAAGCAAATTGTTTTAGCTTCAAGCATATTATTTGTCTGTCTAATCTTTTCAATTCATAGATGGTTTTTAATGCATCACTATGTTTCATTGACTCAATGTTGGAAAATAATTTTGGATCTAACCATTTACAATCTCTAAGGAAATTTTCATTTGGACAAATCTTTTTTCACTACTATTAAGTATTAATAGTATGGTATCCAAAATGTGAAAAGAATTTAGTTTGAATGATTTTCATATCATTAAAATAATAAAATGTATATTATAAAAAGATATAATGGATCTGAACGCATACCATTGGGCACAGAATACGAATTTTAGTAAATAATTTAATTTATTTCTTGAAAAATATGGGTCGAGTCCTCGGAGGCGATCGCCTCCTAGCCACCTAGGCCAGGCCAACACTGGTCACTGATAAATACGTTAGACTTATAATTAGCTAATCAATACTTTATTAATTTATCCAATACAGAAATAAATGTTTATTTAATAATAATTCCAGGAATGTTGACTTCATTGGATGAATCTGTTGGTAGTATCATTGAATCATTGGATAATAACGGAATGTTAGAAGATTCAATTGTGTTGTTTATATCTGATAACGGTGCACCGTCTGATGATCCGATATGGGGTTATACAAATTCAGGATCTAATTGGCCATTACGAGGGGTATGTTTAATTATATTCTATTATAAACATAAGTAATTTTTTCATTTAGGTGGTATTGTTGAAACAATGTCATAATTTAAAACAAAATTTAGTTTGTACTTTTACCAAACAGTTTGGTTAATTTACATGGTTAATTTTTTTTTGACATTCTCAATACATCTGATTTGTAAATTTAAGATAGTGGGTTGTATTTTGCTATATAATTGATAAAATATGTTGTTTTTGCAAATTGATATATTTGGAATCGAAATCAAAAGTGTGTGGTTTTTGTTTTTGAATGCAACCAAAAAATCGACACTATTCGAAAAATCATGTACCTACATAATGAACATTATCTGACTTTATCTACAAACAACAATTATTAATAATATACCATAATATTTTATTATCGTGTACTATGTCAAAAAATTACAATTACGTACCTAAACTAAATGCATGAGCATTTACGACTTTTGTATAAAATAAACTACATGACTTATCTATACTATTTAAAAATAAATTATTTTATAATGGCATAATACTCATAGACAATATAGATACTTCATATACCTTATTGAAAATCTATATAAATTACTTTATGAAATGTAAATTTAAAAATTATTATCGTTTTGAAAAATAAAGTATACCTTATAAGTCATCGTTAAAATTATTATCTCTTTGTTATCGTTTCTTTTCCATAAAACCGAATGATTTTCTTAAGTAAAAACAATTTAGACACAGCTTTTACATGTAGGTACAAACCGTACGGTAAACGTAACATTAATACATTATACAACAACATTAAAGTCTAGACGGCTAACCCTATCATATTTCAAATTTTTATAACTTCGTATTGATATATTTAATTTATTCATTGAAATTATTTTTGACCACTGTATTTAATCCTGTTAACGTTAAGAGTATAAAATATTTGAGAATAATTTTTACCATTCATAAATAATATAATAATACCTAGGACCTAGGATTTTATAGTGATCATCGCATCGACGACTAGTATTTTGTGCGAAAAAAATCTTTTATAATAATATAAATAACCAATAACCCAATAACGGATTTAGGAAAAAGGAACAGTACTTGACGGCGGAGTGCGAGGAGTGGCTGCAATATGGAGTCCGTGGTTGAAAAAGAAATACAGAATTTCTGAAAATTTATTTCATATAACTGATTGGTTGCCTACCCTATATACTGCTGCAGGTAAATATAATATATGTTGCTTTAATATATTATGAAACATTTGAATCGAGAGATCAGTATAAATTATTCGATATTTTCAATCTTTCTAAATCATTATAAAATTATACATTCATAAGTCAACACATAACACTAAATATAAAGGTATTTAATATAATATTATTATTAATAATAATTACAAGTTGACATACGCTATTATACGTACATTTTATAATTTCCCTGTAATACAGACAAATGACATTACAGTTGTGCGTGAAAGTAAGAAAAAGTACATTGGGCCATATTAAACTTTAATAGACACTAATCAGTAGTTATTATAAAATGGGTATCTGGGCATCTGGTATAATAGAATATTATAATAACAACAATCATAAAATATAGTAACGGAATTAATATTAAATTTAAACAGTAAATACTATTTTTTATTTTTACTAGATATTAATTTGTGAATTATTTTAAATTTATTAGTTGTTGGAACACATTACAAAAATTAACCTATATCCTATCATTGTAAGTCTGTAACTGGTATGCAATAAATTATGTTTAACACTTTGCTATATATTTACATTTGAAAGTCATTCATACATTTTTTATGAATTAAATTATTCTACTATTGTCTATTATTATCATGAATATCTTAGAAATAAATTCTTGTGACAGTCAATTCGTCGCTGGGAAGTTTTAAACGTGAAAAACTAAAATCGTATTATTATATTAGAATCGATCAAGTACACCGTTAAATCTGAATATTATATAGTTAATAATTAAATAAAAAAATCACAGTTCAGAATTTACTTACTGATTAATTTTTGTGGGTTTTTTTTTTAATAAAGTATTTTATTTCTACGGTAGAAGAATTTTTTTTGGGGGGGGGGAGTGCTAAAGCCCGTTAGCCACCCCCTTGGGTGTGCCCTTGCTTCTACCAGTTATACCATTTGTTATTTTTTCTATAATAATTTTATAAAATAATTTATTTTTCAAAATTTTTATGTTTATTAAAATGTACACGATTTGTATGCATACAAATAAATATGTACTTACATATAAAAATATAATAAGATACAAATGTAAACACTTTAAATTATACATACTAATATACTAATTCATACCGTTGCTTAATTATGTTAATTGTCTTTGATTCCATCGATTTTTCTTATAATCTTAAACTATGAAATGTTGTATTAAAGAGAGATTTTTCTAAAACGATCTAAAATGTTATGAATTATAGTTACAAATCTTAAATCTATAACTGTATATTGTATTTTAGAATGTATTGATTTTATAATCATAATGGTGTGTGTTTTGTTTTTGTTTAATTCTTTAATTGTATATATGCGGCATGCGTACACAATAAGTAGGCAGGAAAATGTTTTGGTTTTCAACATTGAAGGAGGTATCAGATAGGAAATTAGATCTACTTTTTTAGAGAGGTCAAAGTTCTTATAGTATTTTTCAAAATAGCCGGGAACTAAGGTAAGACAAGCGAGTAACTGCTCTGTTGTAAATTATAAGTGTTAAGTGGGTTACTGCTATGAACATGTTAAATTTAATTCAATGATATATTATCATTGTATATGAAAAACTATTCTGAATGGAGACAAGTCATCTGTCATCCTATATTACTATATATATTATTTAAGTATGAGTCTATATTAAATAGTTCATGGTATATTTACTATATTTTTGAGATAGCTATTAAAGTAATTTTTTTATGGTAGGTTTATTTATACATTTTTCTGAAAATATTGCATTTATTATATTATTATTAGTATTTAATTATTATAATTATTTATAGGTGCACCATATTTTCTATATTATGTAGTTAAAGTATACATTACTATAAACACTGTAAAACAGTAGGTATGTTCATGTTATAATTAAGTATATATTATCTTAAAATTAATTAATATATTTTCTAAACGTCATTGCGTATAGAAAAATTTATAATGTACGTTAAAATTTTAAGTTTTCGTGTTTAATGATTTTGAATAAACATGTATAAATCGATGTTAAAATATGTAATTTTTTCTAAATCTGCAAATATTAATAAAAAATAATTGTGTTTATATATTAATATATTATTTAAATTTTTAGTCAACCCTGTATTCGCGTTTTTCCTTAATTTTTTGTTTTTTTTTAATTATTTTGAAAAATAATAGGAATTTTTAAAAGTACAAACTAGATTCAATTTGCTATTAAAAAACCATCATCAAAGTTGAAAATCAAAACGTTGACTACTTATCGTGTAGGTAATTTGTGTATTAATAAACATTAAACACATATCATTGAAAACTTAATACCTTACTACCTATTGCTCCATTAAAAATTTTAAAAACATATCATTAAAATTGTTTAATATTTGAGGTGGTAATTTTGATGACTTGGGTCAAATTGATGGTGTTGATCAGTGGGAGAGTTTGACCGAAACTTCAAAACGTATGAGATCAATGGCTTTAATCAATATAGATGAAACGCGTGGAGAAGAAGCGTTGATTTTCAACCATTGGAAAGTTGTAAAAAGTAAGTGTTTTTAATTTTACAGGTAACTTATAATACCTACAAAGCTACAACCAATCTAAATGAACTAAATACATAGATTATTGGCAGGGGCCTCACAAAGGGGGGAGGTAATTGGACCCAGGGCTGTAGATAGAAAAGTTCAGGCTCAGGTCTCGGGAGGAAAATGCTTAAGGCCCCTATTAGTGGTGGTTCCAAAAGCCACCACAGAGATTTGATATTAATTTATCATTCGGTTAACATAATGTCAGCTAAAATTTGTAAATAAGCAAAAAAAAATTGTTCGAAAATATAATTAATTATGGTGCTTCTTTTTTCGGGCCTCTTAAAAAGTTCGGGCCCGGGAGGAATTCTACCTTTCCCCCTTA
Source organism: Rhopalosiphum maidis (assembly GCF_003676215.2). Classification (NCBI taxonomy): domain Eukaryota; kingdom Metazoa; phylum Arthropoda; class Insecta; order Hemiptera; family Aphididae; genus Rhopalosiphum; species Rhopalosiphum maidis. The sequence goes on along the minus strand of NC_040878.1, from coordinate 774,829 downwards.
TTGATAGGCCTGATTGGATCTGAAATTCTGAAGTTAAAAGCTAATTTATTTTAAATGACACTTTGAAATTAATTTGTAATTTTTTTTGTAATCTGTAAACATATTTTCATTATTTTTTCATTTAAATATTTTAATCGGTTGATTAACCATTGATTTTTTCAAAAATTATAAAGGAGAATACATATTGCTTGTAATGGGTCGTAACTGGTAAAGTGGTAAAAGGTAACTATTTTCAATTAAAATGATTATATTTGCATACCTACTAGGCTACTATCTAATCTAAGTTAGATTTGATTAGTATTAGGTAGGTATTGTACTTTGTACTATTGTGCTATACGCCGAATCAACCGAATCCTTAAAAAAATACATAAGTATTCTCAAAATTCTTATTATACTTAACTTTTAATTATTTATAAAAAATTGTATTAATAGATATTTTTTAAAGGGACCCACAAAAATATTTAGTACAAAAATCCAAAATGTAGTACCACCTAGTTATAAGCATATTTCCTTGACGCCTTATATGTATTAATAATATTATATAATTATAACTTGGTGACATAACGAGGATACCAGCAAGAAAAATGATGAAATCTCTGCATAATATACAAAAGATATTGTAATATAATAATAATAAATTATAACTATTATCCATTTCTGTCAATTTGTTACTTCTAATGATTTTAGAAACATTATAAATTTATTTTTAAAAGAATATCTTTTTACATCTATATTATGAAAATATTAACTATTACTATCAAAATTAAAATTTACAATAGTTTATTATATTTTAACAATAGTTATTGAAAAAAATGATGTGTGTGAGAATTTTAATACGAAATTTGATGATATTTCTATTTTGATAAATTTGATAATTTATATTATTACCATGCAATATGCTCTAATGCACTAAGGACCTTATTCTTCCCGACGTCTTGACCGCTATATATTCTTTTTTTATCCCTACAAATGTATAGAATATAGATACACGACACGTAGTTTTATAATCCAATTAAATTTTTAAGGTAATCGCACAAGTGACATTGTCTATTTCCTGAAATACAGTGGTGAACCCGGAAACATAGGACCAGACTATAATATGAATGCCGTTGCAGAAAGTCCGGTTGGTTTGCGTCTATCCAAAATTAACTGTTTAGTATCCAAAACAGACTGTATGGACACGTTGACTACGTACGATTTGTTTTATAACATTCGTTCCCAGGCCAAAATCGACGGCAAATGTACCGAGCGAATCACTGACCCAGACCCTAACGGGCATTATGAATGTTTTGATAGCCCTTGCTTGTTCGATATACAGAGAGATCCTTGCGAATATCAAAACATAGCCAGCCAATATCCGGAAGCTCTCAACATGACGATAGACATATTGCTACAATTCAGAAAAGAACTGATGATGCAAAACTATCAGGAAATCGATCCCAAAGCAGATCCTCGATTTTTCGATGGTTATTGGGATACGTGGATGGAGAAATCTGATGGTTCGATTTCATTCGGTGGAAGACTACATTCGCGCGTTATTTTAATTTCAATGATGTGTTTTTATTATTATTTTATAATTTGACGGCATTTTGTTAAATATACCTACTAATTTATTGAATAGTGATATTGCTTTAAAACTATAGTATAAATATTAAGCATAAAATAATAAATACTATATGTATACTCGTATATATACTACAAATTATAAATTAAAATATACATGTTTGAGGCTTGGTTATTTATAATTTGGTGATATTAATATTATATTTATCATATATACACCGGTACACCTACTTAAAAAAATTTAAAACAGCTATATTATATATTTCATAATTAATTGTTTGAAATTTTTTCTTTTCTTTAAGGAGGGCACTATTTTTTAATATACCTACCAACCTATAGGTACCCAATACACATTACAGTCTATATGTATATTTCATTAAATTTATTCTTATGCATACTTGAAATTAGTTTCGAGACGAGTAATAATAAATTAGAATTACTCAAATATATGTGATGAATCTTGCGTTAAAAGTATAATAACTGATTATAACTGCATATAATGATTATCTATAATTTATAATCTATGTATTATATCAAATATATCATAATTTATTCTTACATGAAAACCATGAACTAAGAAGATCTTAGTTCATGATGAAATCTTATAGAATGAATCGCGGATGAAAAGTCTAATTTAAAAAAAATTGGACAAAAAGTCCGAGCATATTTTTAGTGTCGGACAAAACGTCCGAAAATATAAAATATTTTAAATACCTATAATTAATATTTATTTAAAAAATTTAAAAATGTACACATATTATTATATTATTATATTTTCAACTAAAATATATATAACCGGAAATTCATAAAAAAAATAAAATTAAATAAATAAATATTAATAAATAAATAAATAAATATATATATATATTTATATTAATAAATTTCATTTTTTTAATTTCATTTTATATTATGATATATTATTTTTTTTTTTTAGTTTTAGTTTAGATTTACCATTGACGTGTTTATAAATAAAATGAAATACATTGTTTGTTAAAATGTATTTAGTTACAGATATTGTTGTTCTAATATATTGTAATAAATTAGGTATATAATTATAAATGAAAATAAGAAATTAAGAAAATAGAAAAAATATTATAATATAATGTGTATAATATATAATGTTTACAAATATTTTTAAATTTTTAAATTTTTACTTCTTTTGGACTTTTGTCCGACTATAAAAACTGAATCCAGATTTTTTGTCCAACTTTTTTTAAAAAGGACTTTTTGACCGATTATACCCTATTACAGAATAAGTACCTATATAGACAATAGACGATATTATAAATGTCTTTATGTTTTTTTTTTAATTACCTACAAATCTAACTAAAATACTAAAACATTTATTATGATCTCACTCATACATTTTATTCTTAACCATCCAAAAATTATAAATATTTTATAAGGTACCTCGTACCAATACTTATAAATAAATAAAATGGCTTTTAAGATATGTCTTAAATAATATTTTTTGAATGATTATAATTATTTTGCACGTGACAAGACGATTTGTGTTTTGATCAGGGAATCTAAGAAAAAAACAAAAATATAAAAAGAATTTGAACCACATGTATATGTAAAATAGATTTAATCTACAGATATGTATAATAAAAATTTATTTTATATAGGTATCTGTAGTTTAATCTTAATTTGTGATCCGTGCTCGGCAAGATCTATAAATCTTCTTTATACACCTTGAGATGCACACATTATAAATCTACAGTATGTTTTAGTATTATTTTTGTTTTTTAATATTGATTTATGCAAATTTTTATTTAAACAACACATTTAGAAATATACACATAACTAAACTAGTTCAGACTAGATCTTGCGTGCTCGGAGGTGCAGTTATCATTATTATTTATAAAATTGTGATAGGTCAGCAACACTTTCACCCCTCTTTATCATCCGATAGTATTATTGTGATACTAAAGATTATGATATGATTCATACTATTCATAGACAGAATATAATATTATAAATAATAATATATAATTTGTATATAGTGATATTATGTCAAATAATAGACCTTAGAAACTAGAATATTTAAATAATAATAAATTATAAATATTATTCATAATAACAAACTAACTAATTTTATAGTTTTTAAAATAGTGAATACTGAATAGGGACGTAATAATATATGATAATAATCCTAATATAAAATATTTATGTAATAGTATTATTAGGTTGGGTTAAGATTATTCATTGTAAATTATAATAATGTAATATTAAATTTATAATCAATTAAAATAAACATATTCACATTTACTAAAGCCCAACACTATGGTAAGTTGAATAACACACATATTAATATTGTTGTCTTATTGATCTTAGTTTTAATAGGTATACTTATTGTATTTTGTTATTTAACAGGTGTACAGTGCAGGAGAAATAGAAAATGTTCGTGTCGCGGTACGTTTGCGACCTTTAAGCAAAAAAGAGAAATCTACAGGTTGTGTACCTGTGGTTGTGGCTGATTCTGAAAATGCAGCTGTTTTTGTGAAAAATCCAAACCCATCGCATGTTGGTCCTCCAAAGACTTTCATGTTTGATTTGGTATTTGATTCGGATTCTAAACAAGTGAGTTAATGTCTGGTTAGTAATTTTAATTGGATATAATTTAACAAGTGAAATTCAATAGTTGGATGTGTATAATGAAGTGGCACGACCAATTGTTGACAAAGTTTTCGATGGCTTTAATGGAACAATATTTGCTTATGGACAGACCGGCACAGGCAAAACATTTACAATGGAAGGATCTCTTTTATCCCCAGAGCTTAACGGAATAATTCCTAATTCGTTTGCTCATATATTTGGCCACATTGCTAAAGCAAAGGAAGATATAAAGTAAGTAGGTCTTATTCATTAATCATTATATGTACATAAATAATTTTCATGAATAAACAGAGTTACTAATATAATTCTAAAAAAAAAAAAAATAATGTAATGATTAAAATAATTAATAAATTATATATTTATAGTTAATTTAGACATTTACCTGCCAATTATATTTTTAATTAAATCATGTATCTATGCGTTATTTATTTTGGTTTTTATTAGGTTTTTGGTTAGTGTTTCATACTTTGAAATTTACAATGAAGGTGTTTACGATTTGTTGAGTAAACACGTGTCTACTGAATTGGAAGTAAAAGAGAGACCAGATGTTGGTGTGTATGTAAAAGATTTATCGACATATGTGGTAAATAATGCAGATGATATGCACCAATTGTTGATGACTGGAAACAAAAATCGCAAGTAATTAAAACAATGAATAAAGGACAATTTATTTTATGTTTGAATTTTTAGGTGCCACTGCCGCGACAGCTATGAATTCTGAAAGTTCTCGGTCACATGCAATATTTTCAATTACCATAGAAACTAGTCAACCTGATGTTACTGGCGAGTACCATGTCAAAGTTGGCCGACTTCGATTAGTTGACTTGGCAGTAAGTCTTAATGTTAACTGTTGGGTAATTAACATAACATTAAGTTACATACATTTATCATTTATCCATAAAGGGTTCGGAACGACAATCAAAAACAGGTGCTCTTGGTATAAGATTTAAAGAGGCAACTAAAATTAATTTATCTTTATCAACTCTTGGAAATGTAATTTCTGCATTGGTTGATGGAAAGTCTACTCATATTCCATATCGGAATTCAAAACTCACACGAATATTACAAGATTCTTTGGGAGGAAATTCAAAAACTGTTATGGTAAAATAAAAATTTATTTTAATTATTATATTTATATATGCACTTTTTATACATTTATAAATGTATTATTATGTTATTTATTTAATTTTTTTAGTGTGCCACTGTAGGGCCAGCTGGTTTTAACTATGATGAAACTATTAGCACTTTACGATATGCTAACCGGGCCAAGAATATACAAAATACGTCCAAGGCTAATGAAGACCCTAAGGAAGCATTGCTTAGACAATTTCAAATGGAAATCGAAGCTTTGAAAAAACAAATAGACGATAGTAGTAAGGGTCTTAGTGAAGCAGATGATGATGGTGAGGAGGAAGGAGAAGAAGAAGGGCTGGTTGTTGGAGCTTCTGAAGAAGTTGCTAATGCAGTGCAGAGCAAACGTGAAGAATTGGATGCAGCACGCCAAGAAATGATTAGGTTAAAGGAGAAATTGGAGAACATGGAGAAAAAAATAATTGTAGGTGGCGAGAATCTATTAGAAAAATCTGTGGCACAAGAGAAGTTGTTAGAAGATTCAGCAAAAGAACTATTAGACAGAAAATCTAGACAGATGAATTTAAATATGCGTTTACAAGAAGTGCAAGCTGAAAAATTGGACACCGAAGATAAATACAGTGGTTTGCAAGAGAGATCAGGAGCATTAAGTAAGAAATTAAAAAAATTATCTGCAGCCATTTTAGCTGTTAAAGAAGATCTTAAAGATACTGAAGATGAGGGCAAAAGAGAAATAGTGGAATTAAAACAGATTCTAAAACAGACTTCTAAAGAATTAAAGATGCAAGAAGTCATTATTGAGCATTTTGTCCCTGATGATTACTTAGTAAGCTATTAAGATTTTATTGAAAATATTAGTTTTTGTTAAACATGATGAGTTGATAGTGTTTGTTATTGTAATTAACAATGATTTTGATTAGTCAAATCATTTTAAGAACTTCTGTAACTAAAATTACATTTTGTTTTTTAGAGGACGTCTTACTCACAAAGTGTTGTTTCCATCTTACTTTTAACACACTAACGTTTACAAAATTACTTTAGGCAGATCCAATTTTATGTAATTAACTTATATATTTATTTATTTATTTTATTTTATTAATTAAAATTGGCAAAGCCCAGTAACAGTTTTAAATCAAAATGTGACAAAAAAATTTAATTTATAGAAAGAAAAGGTGAACAGAATGAGATTAATAGATATTTAATATATAAAATAGCGAATAATTAATTAAGATTAATAATAACAGTAATTAGCAAGCTGAATTATCATACTCAAAGGTAAAACAATTATCAATGTACTATTGTTGGAGTTTAGAGTATTTTAATTTGTTAGTATGGTATAAGAAAATTATTAATATTTAAAAATGCTCACTTAGTTACAACATACTTAATAATTAATATTGTTAATAACTAACGAGATAATACAGATATTTGTTAATAAGTCAATTCATACTTAATATTAAAGCTAATGAAAATTGGAACTCCTGAATGTACTTTTTTGCATGTTGTTCATAATTAAGATGAATACAATATAATATCTTCTTAAATTAGAGTATTTAGTTGATTTTTTTTATAATTATAACTTAATAACCTATGCTGCTATAAATATTTTTACTACATAAAAGTATTTTATTTAATAAAAAATTACAAATTTAGTTTAAAAGCATTTTTGAGGGGATTTTAAATAATTTTTTGGTTGATGGGTCTTATTTCATCTCATCTACTCATCTAGCTAAGGTTTTTGATGCCATTAAGGTAATACTTGTATCAAAAATGTTATTTTTGTTTCAGGAACTTATCAAAAAGAACTCATTCTGGAACGAAGAGATTGGAGAATGGGAACTAAGATGTGTAGCATATACTGGGAACAACATGGCAAAAGAGTTGCCAAATGATGAAGAAATTACATTTGAGGTATGTTATGACCACAATTATTTATTATTTTTATTAGATTATACTATTATTATTAGGGCCCAGATTTAAATAACTTTAAGTAAAAAAAAAAAATGCATTTTCAATTTTCACATTCTTTTTATATAAACATGTTAGTGATTAGAAGACGATAGTTAGAATTTCCGTGTTTTTAATATTCTAACTAAACTAATTGTAATAAAAAAAATATAGGTACCAAATTTACTTTAAAAACTCTTTTAATGTATTAATGAATGCAATTTGAATAATTTAAATTACCCTAAAATGCAAAATAAAAGTTTCACCTTTGAAGTAATAGATATTTATCTATTATATAAAACAGATTATGTACCTGAAAATTCAATGTCCTAAACTCACAGAGCATTCTAAACATAATGCACTTTGTATCTAAATCCAGGCCCTAATTTTAATTATTGTAATAATGGATTATAAATGTTTAAAATATTAAATTAAATATCCAATTACAAATTGATGGGTATTTTGGTATTGAGTGATTCTTTATTGTTATCAATTGTTATTTATAAAAATAAAAATTTGGACAAATAAATAATTTACAAGTTATTAGTATTTAAAGTTTAAATATTGGATATCTTATACTAACTTTAATTATGTCAAAACCAAAGATTTTTTGAGCTTAAATTGATGACAGTAGTGAGGCCTCTTAATATAAACATTTGTTAAAATATAATTACTGTTCTAGACTCGCAGACCAGATTTTTCACACGTTTATTTAACTTACAAAGACAGAGCACAGACAAGATCAAAGTCAAGAACTGGAAAACGGACTTGATTGTTTTTCTTGTTTATGTATTCATTTTCAGTATTAACAAGAACCTAGTCATAGTTTTTTTTTTTTTATAAGAATATATCACCATTTACAACATGCTTACTTATTCATTTTTGTTATTAAAGTAATTAATTTATGTAGTACTCCTTAGTAAATATTCACATTATACAAGTATCTACAGCAGAACCTAGTTTATTCAAGTTTCTGCATCTAGTCCAGATAGGTCGTTTACATGCTGAGAATTTTTAAAAATTCTATATTTTATGTGTAATATCATTTATATTATAAATTACTACAATATAGTAATATAAGTATTAAATTAATTTTTATCACATACTATAGTAGATGTATAGATGTGTATATATAGAGAACAAAACATGACTGAAAAATTGTGTATGGTAAAATACTATCATTAGGTAGAATGAAAAAGAAATAAACTATTACCTGGTTGCATAAACGTTCTTTAAATATTTAACCGCCTGTTATTTTAGTTTATTGGTCCATTAGTTTAACATTCGATATCGGATTGCTAAATTTTAAAAATATAATAATTATCACATAATTTATATGCATATATCTTCTCCTTACACTAAACTATTAATCTATAAAGCTCTACTCAAACCAATCTGAACTTCGGACTACAACTATGGGATGTGGCAAAAAAATCTAACACTAATAAAATTTAAACATTTCAAAACATATCACTTCAAAGACTATATATGCTCTGCCCTATATCTCTAATCTAACTCTTCACAATGTCTTTCATACAGGAATAATTTAAGAGGAAGCATAAATTCATCCTAATCCCCTAATAAAATTTCTTTCCATCCCTACACTCCCAGGAAATCCTAACCATAGGTTAAAAAAAAGTAGTCGTAACCTTTTATAAAACTTTAATATCCACACCTCTAAAAATATTTAAAAAATAAAATTATTTATTAAAATAGTAACTAATCATGTCGCTGATGTTAAATACCACTTTTATTATATAAACTTATTGTGTCAATTTGTATAGATTATCTCAAATAAAAAGATTCTAAGCAGATATTCAAATTTTTAGAATTTGTTATTTTGTATATATATACATAATAAAAGGTCCCTAGATTCCTAGTAATAAGGAGTTGATACCGTAACTAAAAAATGAATACTTGTATTTTTTTTTAAACATTTAAAGTTCAAATTTAGACACTATATTTAAATAAAAAAAACGCTTGTTTAGTCAGAGATCGGTATATAAACTTTCTTGATTTTCAATTTTTAGAAATGTATTAATTGTATGCAATATGTATATACATATAATGTATTTTATTTTCATTTATTTTAGCGAGATAGATCTCTGAAACTGGAGAGCGAATTTTGTTAGATTTACATTGGCTAGGAGAAGTACAGTGTAGATTTTCAGAACTTTATTTTTTATAGCTAATTCATTACAGAGCTTTAACAAAAATTAAAACATATTTTATTGGGCATTTTTTTGTTTTTCAGTTTTATAGCATGTTAACAATTGAAGATAGAGTTCTGAAAATCTTCATATCACTTCTCCTAGACAATGTGAATCTAACAAGACGGCAAAAAACAAAATCCGTCCTCTAGTGTTGGTAATCTACCACACTTAATGAAAATCTAGCAAAAAATAACTATTTTTTTAACTGTGAAAAATTAAATAATTTTTTTTTGAAAATTTTTAATCTCACATTTTGTATCGAATCCCTTAATAATGAGCTATCAACCAACTTTTTAGATATAATAGTTTTGAAAAAAAGTTAAAAAAATAGGATTTTGGACTGTTCACGCTGACATTCTTATGGATTCAAATTGTTATATCACTTGGGTGTGATATCGGATCTCTTTCATTAATATTTTATGTCAAGGCCAGCTTATTTATCCACCTACTCATTACAATTGAGTTATATTTTTATCATTTTCCTATTTAACAAAAATTCAAACTTTTCATTTCAATTACCATCACACTTACTTGATTAAAAATCAAGAAACTTTTTAGGTATATTATTATATTTTACAGCTACAATAAAATATTCATAACATTTCGATTAATTCTATAATAGTATTCATATTGGCTATTAATATTTTAAGTTATATTACTACTAGTAAAATAAACAACTATAATAATTCATACAAAAATAATAAACAGATTGTCACCACTTATAATTACTGTTTTGTATGCATTGATTTATTAATGAAATTAAATTTAACACACCTATTACACAATTACCTGTTGCATGACAGAAGACCCATTTGATTCCTAGAGTATAGTAGAACATACGATCATTTACTTACCACATTTCTTTTTTTTTTATAAAATGTTTCAAAATTGTGTAAGGTATAATATTTATAGTTTGGTGAAAATACAAATTATTATTTTAGCTATAATTTATTTTTTTAGAAGTAGGATCATCTTTTATAAATATAAATAATAAGAAAATAATTGATTTGAACAAATTAATTGGGGTAATAAATAATAAAGAAAACTCACTGTTAGTTTAATTGAATCATTTCTTGGTTGGGATAAAACTTGTGAAATTCTCATGAATATAAATTTATTAGAAACTACTAACAATATTTTCAATTATTAGAATACAATAGGCTTATCATTTAAAAGTTTATTTAATTTATTAACAGTGTTCATACAATTATAAATGTTTTATACTTTTTTTTATGTATAAAACTTTTATAATTTTTCTAGGTTACCTGTATACACATATAATTATGAATATAGAATTTTGAATACATTGAGAACACATTAAAAATATTTCTATTCGTGGGAGGGAAAAATATCTTAAGTTAAACTTCATAAATCTACTAACACTTAATGCAAATGATTACAAAAGTAACTATATACAAATTATGTATATATCGTTTTCATTATCTTATCCTAGTTAAGGTAAACTTAACTAGGGCAGTTAAAAATAAAAAACAACAATTATTATCTCAATAATAAGAGACACTTTAGCCAGAGGAGCATGTTTAGCGACCACGGCTATTACGACATTTTCATCTTGACAGTGAATGTGATCTTTCTTCTTTATCATGAAGTCTTTGATGAGCAGGTAGTTTATAAAAAAATTGGTGGTCTAAGGCTTCCTCCATGGTCATGCGTTGAGTTGGCTCATACTTGAGTAATTGAGAGATCAAATCGAACAATAACTTGTGGTCTTCCTCTTCAGAGCTCATGTATCTCTAAAAACAAAATTAATTTATTAAGTTATCTATAAGTTATAAATTATACTAACCTTTAAGGGTTTGCAATTTTCTCTAACATATCTTCCAGCAGAGCTGGATTGGTCCCAATCTAATTTGCTATGATAGAAATATTTTGTTTTACTTCTTCTGGCCATCCTACACAAATTTATAAATCATAATTATTATTTCTAAATAATCAATAAACAAATCTTTACTTGTAAGGTATTGAGCCAAGAATTCGCTCCATCATTGCAAGGTGTTCACGGTTGTCATGTGTTTGGAACAATGTAATACCCAAATAAAGTTCAAAAATAATGCAACCAATAGACCATACATCACACGGTTGAGCCCACCCAAGTTCTAAAAAAAAAAAATATGAAAATATACGTGAAAGTGAGGTGGAAGAGAAATATTTTACCTAAAATAACTTCAGGTGCTCTATAATGTCTTGTTGATACAACTGTACTATGGTGTTCATCATCAAAAGTGGCACTACCAAAATCAATTAATCGTACTTCGGTATCTTTTATCATTTTATACGCACGCTTCTGTGCAACATCAATTTAAATTAATATATTTTTAATTAATAAGAAAAAGTTGACAATATTACACATTACCTTTTTTTGATTATATTGTGTATCATATTCGGACTTGACAAAAAGTATATTTTCTGGTTTCAGATCAGTATGTGTCAATTTATTGCGATGTAAAAATCTGACAGCATAACATAGTTGGTAAGATATATGTCGCACTTGGTCAACTGTGTATGGTTGATAGTTATTTTCTTTCTGAATTTATTCAAATAATTGTATTAATTTATAATTTAGTTCAATAACGACTAAAAAGCTTACCAAAAAGTCAAAAACACTTAATCCCAACAATTCAAATCCAATGCAGACATGTCCTCCAAATTCAAAATTATCAATCATTCTAACACAAAGACTAAAAACCAAAATACAATATTCAAACAATGCGGTTTTAATAATTGCAGTGTAAATCATACTTTTTACTTTCTGGATCCTTGGTGTTTAGTTTTTCTAATGCATTAATTTCTAAACGAGCCGCTTCTCGATATTTTTCAACATTTTTTATTATTTTAACTGCAGCTATTTCATCACGGCTATAAAATTTTCAATTTTAATATATTGTTAACATAAAATATTTTAATTTTTTTTATTTGGCCTATATTAACACCAAGATTTAAAGGTAATTAAACATTTGTCAAAATGCCAAATGGGCTACACATCAGTTCAACCCAATTCCCACCTACATTAATGCATAGTTTTACAATTATCAAACTGTAATATTTGAATAAAATTATAGTTAATAATAATAATAAAAATTAGGTTAATTTTCCATATATTTAAAAAACAATTTATAGGCAATTTTATATTTAAAATATAGGTAGGCGGCATTTCAACACATTGATGAAGATTAAATTAATTAATTAAAATGTTTACTTTTATTAGTATTGTACAACATATGCAAATAAAAATAAGGATTTATTACTTACTTTTTCAGACATTTGGCACTCACTACCTTTCCAAAAGTACCTTCACCAAGGGTTTGGATGATTTGATCTGAAATTTTTCAAAGTATAATAGATTAATACAAATATAAATGAAAGATTGCATCCTTTGCTGGGAAAACCACGGACCTTGATAATATTATAACAATTAAACAATAATTCAAAAAATAAAAGCAAATCTCATATTTGCAAATACCAGGTGAAATTTTTTAAGAAAATTAAACATGGGAATTCGGAGAAAAATGTTCTCTTATTAATATTGAAATCCAAAAAAGAAAATTAATCGAAATTATAGGATATTTTTCATTAATTTCCCATTAGTCAAAACAGTAATAGTATTGATAACGTGATGTGTATATATATATAAAAAAATGACAACCAAATATTAAGTTGATGAGAAAAAGGTATTTAGTTGTCCCCATTCAGCCAAAAACAACAAATGCACGCGCTTATGTTTCATCCACATATCATTTTTGTACATTACTGTTTTTTTTGTATTTTTTTTTTTTAGAAAGAGTAAGTAATCATTTGTAAAATGTAACTGGTTCACGAACATCTATCGGCCAGATTGTCTCCATTTTTGTATATCAGATGTCCCTCTTCGTCATCCACAATGACTGGACTTCTTGCTCGCTGCTGTTGAGGGTGATCAAACAGTTGCCGTAATTGTGGTCCCAATATTCATCATGTATTTGGTAGGAATTGATTAATAGACGCCCGGCACACACACACACGCGAATTGTTGACGGCCAATTGGTATTCGTACGGGATTTGTACATTCAGGTGGCGCACCCATTTTCAGCAGTTGCGTGTTTTATCGCCGCAATCATAAAGACAGAAGGACACAAGGCAAAGGAAAGCCTCGTTAACAACTTTTTTCATATACATATACATATTCTTACAAATATAAGTGTTATTTTATATATATTTTTATTTAAATATATATAAATTAACTATAATATAGTGTGTGAATGTGTATGTTTGGGTTTTAACAGAAAAAAAAATCAATAATAATAAAAAAAATATTCTACCTTTTATATATTATATAATATACTACTACCAAACAAATGTCACATTAATATAAATCATGGATATACATGGTTATTAATTTATTAAGAATGAATCATGAAGATTACCTTTTTTATTTTAGAAAACTGCCAAAGCCCCATAATGCTTTTAATTGTAAATTAACAAAGAAATTATATTATTTTAAAAACTGTAGTCAATAGTAGAATGTAAGTCATTATAGAATTTAGTCTTATCATATTATACATTACAAATAATGGTTAGTACTTATTATTTATGGCTTAGGTATAATGTATAAGCATGAAGCAATAATGATTTGTCTACATGGAATATTATTAAATTACATTTAACATTAATTGATTTTAATTATTTTTAACCTTCAGATATTATTTATTATTAATACAATTATTTTTTTTTTTGTTTTAATATTTATAGATTTGTTACTATAAAAGTGGATACAAAAATTTTCACATATAAAAAACGGTTAATACAGTTAAATTAACAATAAATAAATTCCCGCGCTTTTCAATTTATCTATTTATTTGTAAGTAATGAAGTATTTTTAAACGCATAAAACACATAAAGTATGAGGTGTAAAGGCGGTGGAGGAGGAAAATAACATTAAATTAACGTTGAACAAGCGCGAAAATAGATATCTCAACATGGCCTATATATTTTGAGAACTATTGGCGAGCAATGGTTAAGGATGGACCCTTACTAAAACGATATCTAATGCAACTAATTACAAAACTTTTACGATTTTGATAACCAAAATTCTAAATAAATTATTTTGATTTATACATAACATAAAATCGGCTTTACAGTAGATTTCAGAATTTGTTAAAAATTAGAATAAGTTTGAAATTATCGTGAAAAGAGTTATTCCCAGAAAGTAAAACCGGGGCTTTATTATTATTATTATTAAGGGGATCGAAAACAATTAATTTATATCATTTTTACTCAAAAAGAAGATACTTTTTACAATAATTAATTCGAAATTAGTGAAGATAATTATTCTATCAACTGTATAATTGTATCTATTCGATGTTACGAATAATAATTTAGAACTGCCGCCTTTAATTAAAATAGATCTATGTATGCAAATCATACACATACAACACATGTGATAAACTTACGCCGCTGCTCACAGAAGAGGTAAGAATGGAAGAATACTTTTGTTGGCACTTAGTCAAAACACTAGGAGTATCATCATTTTCCTCGTCATTGTCCAAGGCTGAATATTTCATAATCAATGTCTGTATCTCCTTACGCCTGGCTTCACGCTCCGTTATCACAGGGTCTACAGTTTGTACTATAGGTTCAGGTGTATGTACTGTAGCAGTGATAGTTGTAGGAGACCGTTTTAATGGTCGTATGGATAAAAGTACGTTAGGTTTATGGCGACGATACGGGGTTTTTTCGCGTGGTGTTTGATGAACAAACGGATAAGCTTTTTCTGATAACAAAACTGTAGTAGCACTTTTGGTGAGAGGCCTCTGTTGTCTTCGGTAACGATGGGCATCTAAGGCGGATAAATAACGATCTTCATTACGTACAGAATATCCAGATGAATGAAATGGGCTTGGAAGATAGGAAGAAGATGACGACGACGAAGGAATATTATGATTTCGTGACGTTTCGACAGGTTTGAGTTCAGGTTTACGGATACACTCGGATGGACCACGAGATCGTCCGGTTATACGGTTAATAAGACTAGAACAAGAATCTGATAACATTTGGGTGACACTGACTGTTGACGATCGAGCGTACCTAGTGCGGCGCTTTTCGGACGGAGCGTGGCCATTCATATCCGGAGGAAACATTAACCGAACTTATGAATTTATATAAAAACGTAATAAAATAAATTGAAAAAATATAAATTAAGTATCTAACGTGATCTAATGTATCTACATGGCCCTGGTTCGGAAAACTGTTGGTCAACTGTATTGTGGACCTGGCATACATGAAGCGGCCCTCGCAGATTGAGGCAATCTTCCAAAAAATCTATTTCTGTGTCAACCGGACAGTGTAGAAAAAAATCCCGACCTCTTCTGTACAAGTGAAACGTGGGCCACACGTCACAAGCTTTGTTGACAAAATTTTATTTTTTTCTTCCCCCACAAATAAAAATATTTAAGTATTAATGACTAGTGGCCTTAAAAAAAATAATTTTTTTTGTTATTGAATAAACAGCGTCTTAAATTAAAGCATACTGTAAATATTTAAAAAAAAATTCCAAAGATGAATTTATAATAATAATTTTAATTAAACTGTTAATTCATTGTTGAAAATTGTAATTTATGGATTAATACTTTCTTACTTACAATAATTATTTTTAGTAGCTAATGAATCATTTCTTACATGGTTGTATTTTTCAATCAAAGAAATGTTTATTTAACATGCAATTAAGTTAACGTTTAAATAATAAGATCTATACTTTATTGATTTATAGTAAATTAATATTATGTTTATATTAGAAAGGTGATTTAACAAGGTAATTTTCTAGGAAATATGGTTTTATAAATAAAAAACAAACTAAAACTATAAATGTTCTAAGTATTTATTAGTAATAAATATTTTTTTTAATAATACTGACTGGGTGTACGGGCCACCAATGAGCATCTACTATTACGGCAGCAGGCGGTTGGGGTGGTCTGACCCTGTGTGTAGTTCTGGATGAACGATTACGACTGTGTTGTCTAACCACAGCACCATCCGTATGATGCCATGGTGGTACAGGTCGTCGCCTGAGGGTACGCTCCTCAACAAACATAAGTGCAAACGCGACATCCAACAGCCTACTGGAGGAGTGATGTTATTCTCGAAACTGAGCCAGAAGTTTAGAGAGCGCGTTTCGATAATATAAATTATGGAGAGACGTATACAGTTTATATTTAGATGGCATGTGATTGCAAATGAGGAAAATAAACTGTAGAGAATTTAGCATTAAAATCCCTCTCCCAGTGATTCTACTAGTTTAGATAAATATATATTACTAATTATAGAATCAGTTTTCAACATTGTATACACCAGTTTAATTGGACCCTAATGTCTGGTACACACATGTTTTAGTAGGTGTCTAGTAATAGCTAAGTTTCTGTTTAAACTATCTAATTTTTATTTACTATAAATTGTATTAATAGAAAGCAAGTTATGGCAAAATACCAAATATTTAAAATTTGCAAAAATCGTATCTACGTTTTAAATTTATTAATTAATGTGACATTTGTGATTGATTTCCAAATACCAGACAGATATTATACATAAATTTTTTTTTAAAACTACTGACCTTTGAGTGAGACCGTTCTTTATGTCTATGATGTCTATGATGCATTTTTTCATCTCCACTTCCTGGTGAAGGATGACGCCTAAGTCTACGACGCTGATGATTGGTTGAACCTGGAGATCTGCGATGACTGCGCTTATATCTACGCTCTGCACTTGTTCCTTGATCATGCAATCGTGAACGATTACAACGTTCATTACTGAAACGAATGATATTTTATTTATTTTAGTGCATTGATCAATAACTATTGTCAATATTATATAATAAAAAAAATACTAATAATGGTATTTTATGATTACACAGATTTATCAACTAGGATTAAAATTAAATGTCTCTGAAATGCACATAGAAACAATGACATAATAGATTAAAAATTTGAACAAAACTGAAAGTATTAAATTTGTAAAGGTAAATTGTATGATTAATAATAATTAATATTCAAAAATTTTGATTTATTTTTTTATAAAAAGTTTAAAAAAAAAAAAAGTATTAAATTAAGTGTAGTTATATTTCAGACAATAAAATATCAACCATTGTTTAATATATTATATTCTTCTAACTGAGATAAGTTTCAGGATATTGTGTTGTCAGTTTTGATAAAATATGCCCTCTGATCACAGTATGAAATTAATGACTAATACATATTATGATATATAGGTTATCTAGAATTTTGTATTTTTATGAAGTATGAACAAAAACAGTTTAAAAGTTATTACTAACAAAATTGAAAATTATTAACTAAGATTAGGTAAAAATTAATTTAAAAAACTTTAATTATTAAGAAGATATTTCAAAAGAGCTAATTATTATTAAAAGTTAATCTTATATGTAATATTAAAATACCTGTATAGTAAAATAAGTTCTGCAACAGTAGGCATAGTTTATAAGTTACCAATTCACTTAAAATTATGAGAATTAAACATTTTTATTTTTTATTTTACTAATTTTGACTATATATTTTTTTTATATATTATGTTAGAGCACAACTAAACAGCCTTGTTGATTGAAATATAGTGATAGAATAATGCAAGGTTATGCATTGAAGATAACACATTATACGTTTATAAACTGCAAGCTGTACAATATAACCATTCATACCAAATATGGAAACCTACTTGTCACAGAAAAAAAAAATCTTACATAATATTTACAAAATACTAGAACACTGATTTATAAATTGAAAACACCATATAAAACTACCAAAATAATGTTTTTATATATTAATGACCTGAAATCAATTCTGTTTAACTAATTTATACTGTTTGCTGTTAATAACTGTATAAGTACTTAAATTAATTTGTCTACTACTTTTAATATTCCACATTCATCATACTATTAGCCTAAGGGCCACTAAACAATTCTAGCGGGCAAATTGGGTTAAGAGTGCAGCATAATCACAAATTCTTAATTTGAATTAATTATAAAATATAAATTTTTTTAAGATATGATGATTAACTGAAGTAAAAAATAAGGAATCTAAAAATTTATAATACTTAACAAATTATTGATTATAATAGTATATTAAGACAAAATATTTAGTAAATATTTATGTTTCTGAAAATGGTTTTAGATTTATGGATATTATTTTAACTGGAAAATAAAACAATAAATAAGAAAACGAAGAATTGTGGATTTGAACAGCTTTATATTTATCATACAAACATAGTCATTATTTATTAAACAATGTATGTATGTATGTAAATTTAAACAATATTGTTTTATTGTTTTATTTGAGAATATTTGCAACATGTTCTTTATAAAAGTAAATTTTATTAAAAGATAATACCAATTATTTATTTTACTTAAAAGATTACAAATATCAACTATATTTGTTTTGATCTCACTTAATACTTATTACAAACAAAATTGGCCATTGTTATTTTTTAAATCTTAAGTAAATTTTAAGTAGAAAGAATATATTATATTTATTTAGTAAACAAATTTATGACAAAGAGAAAAATGGGATATTTCATTTAGATTACAATTATGTGCTAATGGATAAAAAAAATCAATAAGCTACACAATAATAGATTGTTAACATTAATGATATTTTCTTCAATTACTGAAAAAAAGAATTTTTTAATTTATAATTTATAAATTTTAAACTGTCACCGTGAGTTATCATTACTTATTTCTATATTTATATTAATATAATAATGAAGAGACATTTACAAACCATACATTTTAGTAGGTAATACTATTAAATTAAATAAACTAATTCACTTTTAATATCTTCCATAATATTTAACACACAAAAAGAGTTAATTCTTAGTTGTCTACCAGATGCAAACAATAGTTAGGCTGCAATTCTATTAATGTAATTTATAAAGACCAGGGAAATGATGATTTAATTTAAGCTCCATTATAAGAATTTTTTTAATACAAATATAATAACGGTTAATACATAATGTTAATAATTTTTTAATTGGTTTATGTAAAAAATAGTTTTATTATTATTGTACCTAAATTTATCAGAGATAAATTATTGGGACATTGAATATTGTTATCATATTAGTAGATTATTTGGGTTATTCATAATTTTATCAGCGTTAATTAATTTCATTTTAAAATTATAAAACATTAGTTACCTAGGTTAGGTTAGGAACAAATTAAAAAAAAAAGTTAATACAAAATATATTGATACTATATTCTACCTAAAAGATTTTTTACACATACCAATTGACCACTCTGTCAGAAGCGGGGTAAAATTTCTGTCACCTTGCTAGCCGTTTCCGGAAGACATTGACTGTAAATATTCGTCTAATAATATTCCTAATTATTAGGGCTCGGAATTTGATGCATTTAGTGTTTTTTTTTTGGAACTTTTTAGTTAGATGATGCTTTCTCCTGGCATTTTTTGGTGTTTAATACTTTTTATGTCATTTTCCCATATTTTTACTGATTTCATATTTGTTCACTTCTTATCATTTCTTGTCGACCATTATGCCAATAATTTACTTCAAACTTTAAAAATTACCACAAACTAAGATAATACCTATCTGATTTTATCTCATCAATTACAGTCATTGTTGTTATGTTGTAATGAATATTATTGTACCTAAATTTTATTATTTTTTCGTAGTATTTTCAAAATGCCAAAAATTAAAACGTTGGTTAGTGCTCGTCTATGTTTACTAATTTTGTAATTTTTTTATTTAATTTTTAAGGACATTTTTATGTCATATTTTGAGTAATTTGTAAACTTTGATAAATGCATATAGAATTTTATAGTAAAATAGAGTATAATTAAAAAAAATAATAGTATTTTTATTAATCTAAAACAAATATTTATAATTTTTTAGATCATTTTTGCATCTTTTTAGTTCATTTTTTAATGTTTTTAAGGTTATCAACTTCTGAGCCCTACTAATTAGTAATATTATTATATTTAATTTGGAGACTGCAGATCATTGATGGGAGATACATGTAAGTGGATACTAAAGAAAATTAGTTGGCTGACTATAACTAACAAGAGTGGGTTCTCTTTTAAAACAGAGTATAGTAGAATTTTTTAATATATTTCAATTTGTTTTACTTTTATCTTTTTGATCAACTACTATTAATATTAAACTTTAAATAAATTTGGTGAAAATCACAGATCAAAAAAAAAAAGTAGAAATAAACAGAGGATCAGGTGATGGGAAGTTGGGTCACATGTTTTGGGAGTCTTATATTAGTGATGATGAATATAGTTAGTACTTAGGGCAAGTCTGCATTATTTTTTCTTTATACCAAACAATTCCAAACCATAAACCAATAATAAGACTATTAGATCTTAGTTTTTGTTGAAAATAAATAAAATAAGAAAAAAACTCTAATAATGTAACATATTAAATTCTCTACTGTAAGAAGTTGAACAAAAATAATAATTTCAATGATTCGTTTAGGTTGTTACATCCAAGTCATAAAATTTAATCAATAAATACATTTTGATATAGGTAAGCAGTCTAAATGAATATAATAATTAATAAATCATTAATAATAAATGTA
Organism: Rhopalosiphum maidis; assembly: GCF_003676215.2. Lineage (NCBI taxonomy): Eukaryota > Metazoa > Arthropoda > Insecta > Hemiptera > Aphididae > Rhopalosiphum > Rhopalosiphum maidis. The sequence continues at coordinate 753,808 of NC_040878.1, read as the reverse complement.
TGAATCAATTGTCTTAACTTTTTAAGAAATTAAAATTTATTTCCTTATTATTGCCCTCAGATCTCATAATCAAGGCACATTAGATTTTCTGTTACTTGATTGAATTAAAAAAAAAAAAAAAAAATTAATATTGAAAAATTATTAAAATTAATATTCAATTAAGTAAAGAACAATCGTTAGCATAATAAATTGTCTTCATTGGGCATGACTATTATTATGCTATTAAAATATTCAATATGTAACTAGTATAAAAGCCCAAATGGGTAGGTAGGTAGACATGTTTTAAAGGTAAACAATATATATATATATATATATATATATAAGCACATATCGTTTAGTTATCTATATAAAATATAAATACAGTATAATAAAATATAAATATACCTGTAAGACGAGTTATATTCATCTCCTTCTTCATGACGACGTTTACGTCTAGTTGATCGACTACGAGATCTAGAAATTGACTTCGGTGGTTCATATGAACTCGAATTAGCTCTTCTAGATATTCTAGGCATCTGAAATATTAAATTGTTCAATTAAAATACATTTATTTTAAAAAGGTCTTTTAAATATATTGATATATTATTTATTTTAGAAAAAGGATAACGGAATGTTAGCAATCCATATTTATTTTACATCTGTATTGCATGGGTATGCAAATAAAATAAAATTATGCATTTTTAATTGTATTAAAAAATTATTTATAATTTATTAAACCCTCAGATCTCATAATCAATGCACATTAGAAACTACCATAATTTCATTGAATTTTATATAAATGCAAAAGTCTATCAATATAAATAAATTACTTAATGAAAATTAAATTTGAAAAAAATAAAATGTAAATTATGACAAATTGAAATATAATTCAATAAAATTATGGTTGAGTATCATTAGCTTATATATTTGTCTTCATAGGGTAATATTTTCCAAATAATGACAAACATTTAAAAAGTTAAATTTAGTTATTTATACAATTTTTCTGAATCCCTACAGAAAAAGTTTATATATATATTTATAATTAAGTGCCAAGGCAAAAATTCGGTTGAATAAGAGTGACCAGTTACATGTACATAGAATCAACTTAAATGTAGATAATGGGGACAAATTTTCTGTGTTTTTCTCAACTGTGGGTCACAAGGATCAATTTTTGGTGGTTTATAATTTTTTTTTATTATATTCTATTATTTATTTTTAGAACTATTAATTGATACTATAAGTGAAACTATGTGGGTTACAATAGATTTCCGAGGAACAATTTAGGTCGGGTTCCTATAAAGATTGAGAACCATTGCTCAAATGATTATCTTACTTTTAAGGTTTATAATAAGTCATTTCACAATTTTAAAAACGAATTATTATAAATTTAAAAATTGCTATGTATGTTTAAGGATTGAGGCAACATCTGTAGATTTAATGTTCTCTTAATAGATCCTGGTCATGGGAATTTATACACTAACTTTTAAGAACTGTAGAATTATGTCTATAAATAACAATATTTAAAAACCTACCTATTACTTCTCATAAATATTTTAATGATAGTATATTTGAAGATATTTGTTGATAACTAGGTATGAATAAAACAGTAATTAGTAATAAAATAACTAATAGGTTATTAAGTAACTTTTAGTTAGGTTTATCATTAATTAAATATTTTTTTAAACACATTACTAGCTGTATGCAATACATTAAGCAGAACAAATATGAACACAATATATTGCATTTATACTTCTAAATGCTTTAATTTATAAAAATTATAGCTACCTTTATTAAATACTAAGCCTAAATAATACACAAGATTGTAATTTTATACCGGATCATAAATACAAAAGCAAAACAAAAAGTTATAGATTGTGCGCAAATAAATATAAATTAATATTATAAGACGTAGTATTGATATATTATTAGGAATATTTCTAATTTGAAACGGAACTATTACATCGCTGTTCCGTCATCAGAAAAAACTGAATAGGTATCATTTTCGTCGGTCCAATATTTATAACCCACCATATTAACCATGAAAAAACATGAATGAGAGGATGGTGATCGATTGTTGTTTAGAATACTGTGTGTCGAATTGATCGCACGGTAAGATAAGACCTGAAGAAAGGAAAATTCGTTATTTGAGGTATATTTTTTGAGTTATTTAAAAATGCGCATTGAAGTTAATCGCCATGTTGGAATAATGAGGCAGGGCCTAGTAAGGGAGTAGGGCGAGGGGATTCGGGTAAACTGCCAGCAATAATATTAAATAACGTGTAAATAAATGTGCGTCTGCGCGTTTACTTACGATAAATTGCCACAAGTAACCGGACGTGAATTTGATTAAGTCAAAAATGTCAAAAGCTTGGGATTCGACGGATGCAGAAAGCGACGGTAGCTCGGCTACGAGCGGTGGCGGGAATTACTGATTTCAGACGAAACACTAACATCAAACAGCGATTGACCGTGAACTTAACAAAAAAACACCAACACGTCGATAATTCAAGACGTAGGAAAGACAAATAGACAACGAAACGAGACAACTGGTAACGAGTAACGACTACAAGTTTATAACGTATAATTCAGAATATGAATGCAAAACGGCTACGGGAATACGGGATGAACCGTGGTAAACACGTACAGTTTTTATGAAACTAGATGATGAAACACAGAAACAACGTGAATAAAAAAATGGACACTGAAGGGGCCAATGAAATAAGCGATCAGTAGTATGGGTCAGCAGTGTGACCAACGCACGGGCGTATCGCATAAGACATAACCTCAATGTTTTAATTATATTATGATATTAATTTTTATCTCCTCCAATAGTTTCAATAATAACAAGCTGTTATCTTATCGTCATCACATTTCTTAATAGTATTAAACATGAGCAGCCTATAACTGGCTATGACTATAAAGTTTAGGCATAAGCAAGGTACTAAATAGTAAATACTATTAATTACATTTTAAATAATTTAATAGGTACTTACTAATTAATAATATAGCTTAATTTGGTTCCCCTGATCTCTTCACAGAAAATTAGGTCTTTACTTTTTTGAAATGTCATCTTTTAATGAAGAAATAAGTTCTAATGATGAAGTAAGTTCTGACGAAGAAATGGTTTCCAATGATGAAATAGATAGTGAAGAATATGGTTCGGACATTGAAATTAAATCCAATGAAGAATTTATTGGTTCTGATGATGAAGAAAACTATTCTGAAGATGGATCAAGGTATGAGAGTAGCGTAGGTGAATTTCTGTATAAATGGTTCAATTAATTGTCATACTATAAATTAATGAAAATTATAATTTAATATGGAAATTAAGGGTATTTATCGATTAATTGCACACATTTAGTTCTAATAAATTAATAAAAAATGTATCAATGTATGCTCAATTTTAAAAATAATGAAGTAGATAATAATTATAAGCAATTATTGCTGTGTATTGTATAAAAGGCTAACGTCTTCAGTAACTCTGTAAAAAAAAATCAGTTCATAAGAATATAGGAATTAAATAGAAATATCAAATTAATGTTTTCTTTAATTTTACTAGTGTTTTTACAAAATGGGGCAAAAATCACAACTTCATTCTGTTGAAATTTGGTAAACTTCATCCAGTATAATAATCATGACTGTTATGTAATCAAAACTAATTCAATAAAACTTGTGCATTATTTTTTTATTAACTTACAAAAAAATGAATGTTCTTTTCACAACAAATACGACTTGATAAATTAGTTCCCCATGATGATTTTTCTTCGTTTTTGAAATTAATTAGTTAAAAGGTCTATGGAAATAACGTGTAAAAATGCGCAATAAATTTTAATTTAATTTAGTGCGTATACATAATGTACAAATTAATTACATACATATTGTTATTTGTTTGATATGACGGTAGCTGTACTAGTTCACATTCCATTGACAATGTAATCTCATTCAGATTGATTTTTCCTCTTCGGTTATTACTTGTTTAAATCTGGAATAACTCCTGTATTCTGGTGACGTTTCTAGTGATAAGAACTTAATGTATATAAATGTATGCTTTAGTTCACAGGATATTGCCAAACCTTCAGCGGACATGGAAAAGGCACAGGTTGTTATTGCACATAAGGGTAATTACTCATGGTTATTTATTATATAACTAAATTAATATTATAAATATTTTTTTAGAATTTTATGACAATTTACTACTTCTTCGCATAAAGCTTCAAAAATGCCTTGCACTTGCCAATACTCTTCCACAAGACTTTGATAAAATTAGTGAGGAAGATAAGGAAGTATACACTTATGACACTGTAAAAGATTTAGAACAGTATTTGACAATGGTAGTAAAATATCAAACAGAATTACTTGCAAAGAATCAAAATATTAAAATGATGTAAGGTTTTGAATTTAAAATATTAACTAAATCTAGTTTAGCTTACTCATATTTTTCTAACATAAATAATGATCATGATAAAAAAAATATCTCAGTTTTTATTGTATAATAAATATGTTTATGGTCGTACTGTCATATTATTACAAGTATATCTGCAGTTCTCAAACTGTAATACGCAGAGGACTGTTTTTGGATAATAAACCCATTCAATTATTTAATTCATATCTTATTTAAAAAAAAATAATTATACTGTAGTTATATTTTACTGCATTATTATTTAAAAAAAAATGGATTTATAGTATATAGTATATAAAATATACTTATACTAGTCAAAAAAGTTAAATATAAAAAAAAAGTGGGTTCTATTCTGCTGTACATTATGTTGAGTGGGTTACTATTATAGGAGTGTTAGGTTAGAGTTTTTGAGATTGTAAGCATTTGGTGAAAATTTCAAGTTTAAACGGTTATTTGTTTTTGAGTTGCACCAAAACACAAAAATTAGATTTGCATAAATATTTCCATTTTTCTTATTTTTTCTTTAAAGTATAAATTAAATCCAATTTTGTACCCAAAATCACCCCTATTTCTGAAAATTAAAGTATTTTATCAACAACTTATGGTTAATTCATCCACAAAAAAAAGCTCTATTTTCCTCTAAAAAACTATTTACCGTAGCTACTCATTAGAACATATACTATAAGACAGCTTATAATTTAAAAATGTTGGTTACATAGTATGTTTTAAATTTTTTTTAATTTCATATTTTGAAGAATAATTTTCTGAAAATGTAATTGTATATATTTGTGATAATTGGATTTATTCTACATTGTATTATTCATTAACAATTTAGTTCAGATGAGCAGTTGTGTTAAAAATTTTATTATATAAACTAAATGTATACAAAAATACTATTAGTACATACTTATACATAATTATCAACTATTATCTGAATTATTTTAATAGTGATAAAGACAAAGCTAATGTGTTGACAAATAAGCTGAATCATAAAGACTTTGAAAATGTCTTGCAAGCACACCATGAAATATTCAAACCTTATAGAAATGAGACCATACAATTTTGGAATGAACGAACAAAGCTCGCATCAGGAAAAGCCGCAAAATCAGATTTCTCTGCTTTTGACCAACCTACATTGTTACAAATTGATCAAATAATGGCTGATAAGACTAGGTTAATTGAACGTACTCAAATCAAACGGTCCAAATATTGCATTGTTGGTAATCCAGAATCAATAAACAATGAAGTTGATCAAGAAATATTTGATGATGATGATTTCTATCACAAATTACTAAGGGACTATATTGAAAATAAAACCGCTGATGTTACAGATTCAACTCAACTTGGAAAGTAAGTTATTAATAAGTTGATTGTGAATCTCATACTTTTTGAATATTAAAAAATTTTTTAGACAATGGTTACAATTACAAAAACTGAGGAGTAAAATGAAACGTAAAATTGATACCAGATCAACTAAAGGAAGAAAACTTAGATATACAGTTCATACAAAATTGATGAATTTCATGGCACCCAATGATCAATCCCCATGGTCAGATGAAGCTAAACAGGATTTATATAATTCTTTATTTGGTAAAAAAAGTACTGGATGATACTTGATGTAATAAAATAAATTTATTATCATACGTTATCTGTTATTAGTTTTTACATATCCATGTAATTCTGTAAGACTGGTGTATTATTGTATACTGTAAATTTAATAGTTAAATTTGTGCTGTGTTCAATATTGGTTTAGGTTATTTGTTAATTCTTAAGGTTCATTTAAAGCATTTTAAAAAATATTTTAATTTTTAAATTATGTTTATAATTTATTTATGTGTCTCATTTATAATTGATAGTAAGGTAACTAATCATGGAAATCATATTTTATTAAAACACAATTTTATAGAAAGAAAATAATGTCCTTGATATATTGTTGGTGATTAGTTTTTTGTTCAATTTACTTTTGTTATAAACCTCTAATATCTTTTACGCTTATAACTATATATTCTGTCAGGGATGAATAACAATTTAAATTCTTGCCTGATAAATAAATTTTAGGTCACGTAAGTTTATATAATTCATATATTTTTTGTGGTATTTAAGTATAAATTATTATTTATTACATATTCTTGAAATAATAACATAAATACACAACACTACATGATTATACTTGCTTATGATTTGTCTACTTTAAAATAAGCAAGATCTATTTTATAATTACATTCATATCTATCATACGGGATGTGTCAGTATATTTCTGTAGATAAATTGTATTATTATTAGTTATTAACACTTATTAAAGTTATACCAATATGTAGTTTTGTATGTGGTCGTTAGTACGGACACATATGCATTTATAATCTTGCAATGATGATTAGATATCTATGAAAAAACTTCTGTGAAATATTTAAAAATTTAATTAAAAAATCAAAACAAACCTAACCTAACCTAAGGGTAGAGAATAGCAAAAAACTTTCATGGGAAATTGTCGAGAATTATCTAGGTCATTATTGGTATTTAAGTTGTTGAGTATTATGTAAATATATAGAAATATAAGTACCCAAAACAAATTTGTCACTAGAATATAATTTGTAAGCTAAACTCTGACTTTAACTCTTCGTAAAAATATGTATATTCTATTTTAGAATATAGCTTTATTACATAACTTGTAATTCAAAAAATGATAATTGAATCAAATTTTTTGAGATTGTTTTTTAATAATCTAAATTATTATAGACTTAGAATATAGAAGTGTTTCAACAGTTTGTTAACAATTAATATCAATCTGCAACGGAATACATGTTTAGGAATATTTTTTGTTTAGAATATTCACCAATAGATAATTACATGCATAAAACAAGTTGATTCTATTGTAGGTTGAACCATATTTATCAGTTTTATACATTGACATATTAGTAATATGTCTATGGTTTTATATTAAGTTTTTATAAAAGTAAAACAAATCCTTAAATGTAAAATTGTATTTTATATTTAAATTAATTACAAATTATAGTAATTAAATTAAACTTATTATTAATACACGGATATTAATTAATATTTAAAACTTAATCTCAGGAAGAGCTGGTAAAGTACTTTTATTTAAATCCTTGAAATAACTATGTTGAAGTGAATCTCTTGCATTGATTCGTTTGCTTGGATCATATACCAACATTTGCTGATAAAAAAAATTATTTATATATTTATTTATATATACTAAGATGGTTATTTAAAGTTACCCGCATTAAGTCCACTCCACTAGAACTGAGGTTTTTAACTGAATCTGCTAACATATTATCACTCCATTTTGGAAATGTCGGCTTATAATCTTTAAGATCAGAAACACCTGGCCAAGTGTCTTCAGTTGGAGTAGTTAAAATCCTATAAAATTTTATCAATTACATATACTAAATATGGACAATGATTAAAATGAACAGTAATACAATTTATGACTATTTAAATTTGTGACTTTATATAAATGGTACTAGCTTTGATGCATTTTAAATCTTATACATAATCTGTTTAGTGAAAGAAAGGTACTGTATCTTAACAGAAACAGGATATTCTTGCATATCCTTATACTGTACCACGCCTGCCACATCTGGCTTGGCGCAGGTTTGTAACTCTGTCTATATGTACAAAATGGTACTTTACTTAAGGGAAATAGACTATAGTTGGAATTAAACCTAGGTACTTAATCAAATATTTTAAGTTGTAAATCATCTAAGGAGTAAATTGGTTTTATAATGTTATAATCAATAACTAGTGATTTTTTTTAATAGATGAGTTGTTGAAATTTATTTTGAATGTCTAGTTAAATAATGTGTTGGTCCTTTGTTCATTAGTAGATAAACTAGTAAATTTTATATATAAAATCAAACATAATACTTAATAATATATAATAATTACTAATAGTTAGAAGAATAAAATAGTAATATATAGGGTGATATTTTTATCATTAAATACTCATTATTTCGTCAAGACGTATTGATTTTTTTTCTTCAAAATATTTTGTTTCATGCTTTTCTCAAACTGTATGAAATTTTTATTATTTTCATTCTTTCTTTTATTTAATAGTGAAACCACTAAAAACTTTTGATTTTCAAATGGCAACCTATATTTAAAATTTAATAAATTATAGGGCTATATTTTTCATGAATTTTAACATTCAAATTATTTTTTTTTAGTAAGAAATATCTTTTCAAAGTTGGGCGGATTTTGGTATTTATAATACTTCTTGTTTCATATAATCATAATATGTAATAAACTTGTTATTGAATACCCAGTGATGAACTTTGTACATGTAATTACCAACAGTTCACAACCGTAATAACCTGTAGAATAAACACCTAAAAACCTCAAACCACCCAACTTTGAGCCAGCTATCTCACTAACAAGTAACAGTTAAATGGAAAATGATAATTTTAACGTTAAAATTCATAAAAAATTAGCCTTATTATTTTATGACATTTTAAATATAGGTTGCCATTATCAAAAATTGATAGTGATTTCACTATTAAATATAAGGGTGAAAAAACAAAAATCTAAAAAAGTTAACACTAAAATGATGAGTGTTTAATGATTAAAGAATTACTGTACATGTAAAAAAAAGAACTCTGTCTAGGGAGAGAACATCCCAATTTTATGCAACCCTTCGCGTCACTAAGCTTTTAAAACTGGGTGGTCTATGGCTGGGTGTCACTTGGGAATGCGCAGAAAAACTGATTTTAGTCGGTCTGCGGCACATTCTCTTGCTGGACAGAGTACTGATATCACACAGTATTAAAAAAAATACTTATTACCAATGAAAACTATAAAGAAAACTTGGTAAAGTTGAGAAGGGATGATAATGGTAATTTTCTAACATTCTTGTGGAGACAAAACTCACTGCATTTGTTATTTCTATATTTTTTTCTCAATAATTCTGTATAAAATACTAATTACCTGAAAATACGAAATAATTGATCAATTTCTGAATCTCCTTGAAATAATGGCTTTCCTTGTGCCATTTCTGCAAATATACATCCTATGGACCAAACATCAATAGGACAGCCATAACGTTGTGTGTTTAATAATACTTCAGGAGCTCTGTACCACAGTGTTACTACCTAAAATTATTGTTTCTTAATGTTGCTTAAAATACTTAATTATTAATTATTAAGACTTGTATGTTCAGTCACTAAAAAACAATTTTGAATTTAATATTAATGCAACTATGTTCTTAAAAATTATTAAATAAGTAGTATAAAACCTTTAACTATGCATGTGCATCAATTACGTAGTACTTATTAATATGGAAAACATAAAATTACAATTCATTTTTATAAATAATTAATGAATACAATGAATAGTATCTCAATATTCTTTATTTCACATTTGCATGAATAAATTTTTTTATTAATGGTTAATTTTGTTAAACTGAATTCAAAACGTCTAATTTTGATGAATTTTACCACGTTATATTTATTATATTATTAGTTTTCAAAACAATTTTATTTTGATAGTCATAAAATAAAAATATTGGTTCTTACTCTACTTGGAATAAGAGTAGTACCGGGTGGCCAATTTTAGCGCATGGATGTTCCAAAACTTTACCTTGCACACTACCTTTGGTGGGAGAAGCATTTGACTGCCACCGACAAAAACTAGTTGTCGCCCGGTGCAGCTCTCATTCCAAAGAGAGTATATGCATTAAAATTATTAACAATATTTACAAAAAATTTAAATTCTGAAAACCTTGAAATATGTTAAAATTATATACTAAATAAAATGTCTTATACCTACTGAACATCTTGAAGTGAATTTTTATTTTATCTAGCATTTAATACAATATAGCAAAATTGATATGCAAATGTATGAATTTACAAGTCCTAATAATTAAATTTGGACTACAAAATAATTATTATTCAAGGAAAGATAATTTAATGTTAACTAGTGAAAAAAAAAATTGTTATAATCAAAACAATTTTTATCTGTTCAGAAAAGGAATATATATATATTATATTATACATAAGTTATAAATAATATTTTCAATAATGTGACCACCATTAAATTATGTTATGTTCATTATTAAATATACATAAAAAACTTATAGGAAATAATTTAAACTGTTATGATTTAAGGATAGACAAATAATAGTACAGCAATTACAGCAAAATACATAAATTATTGCTATTATTTATAAGGTATGTTTTAATTTTACCTTGAATTAGTTAAATAAATTATTTGGTTAGATAATGATAACTAGAAATTAGTGGTTACTTCTGGGAAATAAAGTTAACAAATAAAATAGTTAGGTAAGTTCTTTAATTATAAAAATGATGAATACAGAAAAATTTGTAAATACCTCATGAGTGTACACACGAATTGGCAAACCAAAAGTACGGCCTAAACCAAAATCAGCAACTTTCAGTATGTTATGCTTAGTGTCGATTAAAATATTTTGTGGTTTCAGATCTCTATGCAAAATTCGTCTCACATGGCAAAAGTATATAGCAACTAATAACTATACAAAATAAAAATTTAAAAATATTAATTTCATTAATTATTGCCTTGTAATATAAATAATTAATTATTACTTGATAAGTGAATGATTTTGTAGTAATTTCATCTAAATGTTTTTTAGGCCTTGAATCAATAAATTTTTTTAAATCCATAGGAACAAACTCAAATACAAGATATAATCTTGAATCATCCATAAGAATTTCTCGTAAACTAATCATGAACAATTTCAATATTATACACACAAATATTAAATGCACATGAGTAAATTTAACAATTAATTACTTCACAATATTTGGATGGTTGAGTTCTTTCAAAATACTAATTTCTCTAATGGCCGTAGCAGGTATACCTTCATCTTCCATTTCCATACGAATTTTCTTCACAGCCACAATCTCTTTTGATGAAAGTTCCATACATTTGTAAACAACACCATATGTTCCTTCTCCAATTTTTTCCAATTTATCATAATTGTCCATTTTATTGATTCTAAAAAAAAAAAAAAAAACCAATAATTTTATAAATATGAAATTATAGGATACCAATCAAGAATAAAAGTATGTAGTATATCTATATTATGAATCTATTAATTTGATTCCATATTATTATTCTAGAATAATATATTCCTTACAAAATTCATTTTAGGAGACTGGGGAATTTTAACTAGCCATGAATAAATAGAAACTTAATTGCAATTTATTATTATAATTTAGGGATTTTAATTATAAAGAACATGAGTTATTAGTATCATCTGGTATTAATATTAATCAAAAAATAATAACAGTTGTATGCAAATATAATAACTATGATTAATAAAATAAATTTCATTATGCAAGATAGTTTACATCATATTAAAAAATATAATAAAAATATATTTTGAATGTCTAAAATTTATGTTTTATTGAAAACATATTAGTATAATATATATTTTGGTCTTTAAAGTAATATAATATTAATATATTTGATTTATTATAATTTATAAGTCCAATCTAAAATAAATAATAAATAGTTAAACTACTTATTGCACTTATGACTGTTTAAACCAGTAGTTTTCAACCTTTTTAACCATGCAGCACACTTCGTCTCCTACACAATTTTCGCGGCACATCAATCCATATAATATGTAGAGCATATTTTATATATATACATATAAATACATACAAATGAAACTATTAACAGATTTTTTGTGATACACTTCAAGAGCACATTGGTTGAAAACCACTGGTTTATACTGTTACCAGTGTTTGATTGTATTTGAAATAGGCACGGTAAAAAAGTATTCAATAGTTTATGATACATTTTATATCTTTTTCACATTTGATGGTTGAGGGCATAATATACACATAAAATAACTAGGAATAATAATGGAAAAATTGATCATCCAAGACCCAGGACCTAATCATAGGCGGATATGCCATTTTTGGCCTACCGGGAAATTTTAAAAAGGGGCCCCCATATGAAAATAAGTCTAAAAAGGGCCCTATTACCGAAATACGAAGGGGGACGAATCAAGAAAATCATAAGTAGAGCATATAATTGTAAGTTCTACCATCGTTAACGACAAACATTGAACAGTATGAAAATGGGGTTCAACGAAATCAAGAACGACTAGAGTCCTTGATTAAATAAAACCATTTTTGTTAGATATTATTATTTATTGCGCTACGTGTAATAATTATTTGGACTCACCTAATTGATTGTCAGCCTGTAAATAAAAAATAAAAACAAATTAATAACGGATAAAAAACACTAAACTAAACACTTCTACGGAAGACATCAAAATCTATAACATCGTATTTATTATTGTTTGATTTTTCAAACACTACACCTCAACACCTGTCCTGTCCAACCGATAAAAACGGCGGTTAATAAACTACTTTGCCTGTAATTGTAGTTGCCAGCCCACTAGGTCCAGTGGTTACCAAATATCATTGAATATTAATACATATAATTATTTTAAATATTTTGATTGGCTATTTTTCACTTATATAAATTTAAAAATCTGATGATTTTGTTGATAGTATTTGTTATTTAGTTTAGTTTAAATTGATTTGTGTATTTAAGTAGTCTTAAAATTGGACAAAATTTAGATTTTACGATAAAAAATTATTGTGCTGCAAAACGCGGTGACGGTGATACCAACCTATTTTAAATAATGTATCGGCGGTTGCTATTTCATTTATGCTAATTTGAAATTTCAATTAATTTTTAATTTTTTATTGTTTTAGACTATTTAAAATGGTTAATCGGTTAATTGATATTATTTTCAAAACTCGTCACTCGATGGTATTTAAAATAAAATATACTAAACTACAGTATCACAGTAGGCAGTAACGTAACTTAGATATGTTGGTCTGAGAGTTGAATTTTTAGTAGAATGAATTCTAAATCTTCTATATTTTAATGAATAGGCAAATAGGCTGAAGACAATTTATAAGAATAATTTTTATTTTTTATTTTTGGCAATGCATTTATTGATATTTTCAGTAGTAACAATTTATTGGTGTATTTCCTCAAACAATACATCGGCTGGATTCCTTTTTTGATCATACCAAAATGAGACTGAATTTCTTAAACTATAATTTAAAATTTGTTTGTGTTCGAGATAACACGGTTGTGCACCCAAGATAACCGAAACAACACGAAAGTACCTTTGTTTTATTAAATACTTAGGTACTTATAATTAGTCTATTGTATCGGTTAAACAAATAAAGTGATAATATTTATGGAAACAGGTCTAAATTTCTCAGTGTTTAAACGGCTTCGACTTTATACATTTTAACATCAAACCTCCCGTTTTAAGATCTTAGACTTTCAGAAATTTAATTTCAAATAATAAGCGACTGTAACTAGATCTTGGGGTGAAATGATTAATGTCCACTCCAAGTTGGTGGTTTAATATAAAAAGACTTTATTTGGTATTATAGTTAGTTGTTTTATAAACGGTGGTAGGTGGTTGAATGGGATCGTATCTTAAAAAAAAAAAACGAGCCAGTTGACCCGGATTTCGGAAGTCGTAAATCAAATAAATTACAAGAAATATACAGGACTTCACTATCTAGTGACGGAAGCAATCTATAATATGGGTAGTTCTTTGCGGACACGACACATCGTTTTTAAGCGGTGTTGTAGATAGCGCTGCCATTATCGTTCGGATAATAGACTCAAGTCTTACCATTAATATGATAATATTATAGATCGGGACGCGTTAACAGCGAAAATATAGTCGAAATTATACGACGAACTAACATAATAATTAATTAATTTTTTTTTTAATTAACAACAGCTGCCGAAAGTCGATAGTAGTTTCAAGATGTATTATTACCCCCACACTAAAATTAGACTTGTGACGGAGAAACTGATTATTGTGTTTATTATAAGACAGTTTAATACCTTTAAGTAGCCCGTGATTATATTATTATAATTATTATTACAACCAAATCAGTGATGTGTCCAGAACAAAATAATTGGTAAGCTCGTTTTGTTCTGTAGTGTGGTTTATGCCTACCCTGTAAATACGCCAATGAACCAAATAAATAAATAGGTACCTATGTTTGTTTAGATTATTTTAAATTTGAAATTATTACAATTTTATCTCATCAATATTTTTTTTCTAATTCTTAGAAATTTGTTTTAAATAAATGTAAGTTGTGCTTGCGGACATAATTCGAAACAAATGCTGTATACGAACATGAACGTAAACATGGAACTACATCATATTTGGGTTATATTGTAAAAGAGTATATTTAAGATTTTTAATTTAATGCTCATTTGTGAAAAAGAAAAAAGGTAAAGTTTTAAATTACCTTTTATGGATACAATTAAATGTGATTCTCGGCAATATTAAATGAAACGTTTTTAGTGAAGTTTTGTGTTGGTTGTCTTTTGAATCAGTCGAATCTCGATATTATAGTATTACCACTTACTCGCACACAACAGTTACGTAAGTAATTTTGATAAAGATTTATAATAAAGTATTTTATCTTTATTTATTATTTAATTATTTATTTAAAAATAAATTTTGTTTGTACATTTTGGAATTTCAAAATGTACAATGTTAGCATGTTTGTGGTTTTCAAAGTCATATAACATGTAAGTACTTCTATTTTTAACAACGCATAACGCATAAGTGGCATATTCATTCAACATTTTTTATTCTACTACATTACGATCATAGCCCTATTTGATACTATAATAATGTATCTAATCACAATTATTATTTCACGAGTATAAAAATATGTGAATTCTATTATATTAACCTAAACCAGGTTTATTTTCACTAATTAAAATTGCAGATAAACAATATTAAAATGTATAATAGTGTAATATTGAGTCAAAATCACTTAAAAATTAGGATGTCATTGTTAGAACTTGGAACCATGGATAATTGGAAAAACTTCAAGGCGCGTGAAGTCTGATAAAAAATCGGATCACTAATTTCCACTATAACACAATTATTTAGTGTTCTATCAGTGCTATAAATGTTTTAATTTTTATAACTTGTGCTGAATTTTCCTCCAAAATATTACATATTAGTGAAATAATAACGCCTAGGTAACAACAATATATTATATAGGTGATTATGATTAGTCTACTTTAATAAGCAAGATCTATTTTATTTTTACATTCAGTTGTAACTTGTAATTAGTACTGTATGCTGCGTTTGTAGATTATATATTACCTGTATACATATATGAGTACATATATATATACGTCTCGTGTCTATGTGGTTCTGTAGATGAATTACGTATTATTATTACCATCATTGTTGTTATACCAATGTGAGGTTTCGTACGTTTGGGGGTCGTTAGACGGTATATTATTTCATAGCGACTAATATCTATGAAGAAACACGCCCGTAAAATATTTAAAAATGTAATCTAGAAATCGGAATATTGTACCTTTTTATGTCTAAAATTAAAGACAAATGAGCAAACGTAGGCGCGTGTGTGCGTGGAGGAATGGTCAAAATGTAATGAATAGCAAAAAAAAGATTTACCAATCCTCGGATTTATAACTTGTAATATTGTAATAATAATTAGTAATTAGTATTACATAAATTTCTGTGGTAGCCATTGTCGATGGTCGATGTAACCGTTGGACACTTGGACTAATAGTTGTTAGTTAAAACAATAATTAATATAAGTTATATTATAACACAATAAATAATAATAGGTTCTATATAAAAATATAATTCTACCTTAAATGTAATATATATTAGAAAATCAGATAAACAAAATAAAATACTAACGTATAGTTGTATGGAAGTGTTGTCTTTGTTGTTTATTATTGTAATTGCGATTTACGGGTGACTCAGTGAATTTAGTGGATACGAATAATTATATTGGGCAAGTACCGTGGTTTATTGTAAATAATAATAATGATAGTAGTCATAAAAAAAGAAAGAATCTTATTAAAATATAAATATTTATATTGAAATATGTAAAAATAAATTAAAATTTTAAAACATTATGTTATTTATTCTTAAAAAATATTTCGTTGAAAAAAATTAGATTTATTAATAATAATTTAAAATAAGCATATAATTATATTACCACCAATTTACTCAGACATGTATGGTGTTATACTATAATTTTACCAAATATCCAATAACTGATAATCAATTTTTAATTACAATTTAATTCTATCCCTGATATTAACATTAATAACCAAGTCATGTTCAATAAAATATTTTTACATCTTATGGTTCGTATATTGACTATTTAAAAATTATTTATTTATTTAAAGTAATAATAGATATAAATTATTATTGTAGGTATAATTGACCAAAAAAAATATAATAAGCAATAAACTAACAACTAATAATAATAATAATAATAATGATTATTACGTATTTTTATAATTAAATATAGCTATATGACTATTTACTACTATGGTACTTTTACTCACTGCCATACTAGGTTTTTTGTATAACGTGTTTTAAACAATTTAGGGAATATTACTTCGTTCTTAACATCATCGAGATATTCGATTTTCCGGAGGGAATGAGAAAAATGAACGCTCGTCGATTGATTCAATTATTAACAGGCTCTGGACTTAATGTATTTGCATATATTTCGGTCGATAAATAAAAAGTAGTTTTGATTGGACAGAACTTTGCTTCGTGATGTTTGGATTAAAAATTTAAAATACATATTTGCTATGATTTTCTCATAAATCCATATTGAATATTGTAAAGTTTTGTTTTTTTATTGTATATACACTATAAAAAAAATTCTTGAGTATTGACGAAGCATACGTAATAATTGTTGACTCTTACCAATATAGGGACTGGTCGTGCATAATCAATATATTAGGTATACATGGAGATTGTACAAATAATTATTACTAGAAATCGTTATTTTATTGAATCTATTATTGACTTAATTAAATATTCTAAAACTGTAAATAAATAACTTATTTATAAGTGTCAACTTTATCAATAACTAAAAAATTGTAAAATTGTAAGTTAACTATTTGATGTTTTTCCAGTTCTTCGACTCCCAATTTGTCGACACACAATACATGAACATATAAGATTTATCAAAACAAATTTTTCATTTTATATTCCTTTCAATAATAATACAAAAATCACAATAGGATATAGTATTTTATTGTATTAACATACTCAATTAGAGCAATTTCGCATTCTCCCTTCCTATGTATGTTTAATATATTGATCGATGTCAACAGTTGTGTGATACAAGACCGGATTTAGACTTTTGGATGCCCAGGGGCAAATTGTTTTTTAAACCTCTTCTACCTAGCAGAAAAAAAAATTATAAAATACCCAATATCTAAGTAGTTAAGGAAAAAAATTAAAATAAATTTTAGTATTTTTTTATGGGCCTTAAAACTGAATTTGTAAGATTTTTTTTAACAGACGACTATCCGTTCTTCTACATTTACCAACAAGCAACACGCTGCCATAGCGGAACTAGTCTTGATCTGCCGGGTAGAGTGGGGATGCGTAGAATGGGTGTGTTCTTTTATTGGACAAAGTATAGAGTAGAGATATAGATAGTATCATATCCTAACTAGCTTATCAACGAAATATTATTAATAAACGTAATGAGCAATAGTTTTAAGTCTTGCAGGGCTATGGTTATTATTTATTGAATAATAACAAAATTTACAAAATAATTTTAAAATAACATTGCTAAAGAAAAAATTGTTATTTTTAATTTTTTAAACATTTAAATATCAATCGCTTACCTATAAAAAAAATTGTGGCTGTATTATATTTGTGATGATTTTCATTTCTGAAAGAATTACTTTAAAAAGAAATTTTAAACTTTGTATTATATTATCAAGCTTTTTGACTAAGAAAAAAATAAAGTGAGCAAGAGGATATCGTTCTGCTGACCTTGTGTACATTATATGTGTTAAATTTGAATTCATTGATATATTATTGTAATTGTATATGAAAAACGATTCTGAGCGGATATGGCTTATCATTGCAAATCACCAAATATATTTCATTTTCATATTTTTGATGACAAATAACAGTGAAAGAGTATGATACCTCATTTTTGGAAGAAAATATCAAAATTTGGTTTTTTTAGTTATCGTTATATTGGTGTTTGGTGGTTGACCATGACGGATGTTTTAACAGAGTCTATAATTAATAATTGACGATTATTGTGAGCTGTGAGCTCGGTATAATATTAAATCAATCGATTCATCAAGTTAATTGAATTCGTAATTTTAGCAAATTATCTATACTATTATAGATTATACATCATTAACTTATACCTATAGGTACTATATTAAGTTGGTATTGGTATTAGCATGGTATCTAGTTATAAAATATTTCTCAACTATTGTCATCAAACATCAGTAACTATTTTATTATCTTGTTAGTTGTTAGTATAATAGTAAATAATTATTTTTAGTTGTAAATTATTATTATTATTTTGTATGGCTTAGATATAATATTTACGGTTTAACATAAGTAACATAGTATAAAATAGGTATAAGTAGTAAAATAGATTAATAATAAATAGAAGATAACTAAGTGATAACAGTTTATATAGGTAATACATTTACTAGAATGAGTGTATGTTTTGCATGTTGTAAATATGTTTATATGGGGAATCGTAAGTTCCTACACGAGAGTAATAGGTAGACAATTACATACGTTAATTCCTACATATGTGATGTGTAAGTTCCTACACGAAAAAAAAAAAGGTACAGGTGTAAGTTCTTACACTAGGAATATTATAAGTTATCAATCTACGTCTATAAAATACTGTCATATATTTTAACCCTTTATTCTATATAATATATAATTTATAAGCTATCTATTTAATAACTTTAAAAATAATAATTGTAATATAATAATAATTCATAATTGTAAAAAAAAAAATATAAGTAATGCATTCCATATAATGATAATTCATAATTGTAAGAACATAATAGTGTGGAGTAAGTGACGAAATAATGGTATTGCACTCGTTTAAATTTCTATATATGGTGCCTATATAAAAGAATAGGATATATAAAGATGGATTATAACGATAGTTTATCGATAAAGCTGACAAAGTGGCTTATAATTCGATTTTTCGACATACGAAATATTTACGACTTTTCATTACTGATAAAAATTGTACAAAAGACCCCACAGAATAATGTACATTGTCACATTGGATAATAATAGTTATGTTAGTACTGTTTGAAACGGTAAACAGACAGTTTGTACTATCTATTGTTTGAGTTGCATATCGCGGACACTTTGTACGGTGATAATAAATTGGTAAAATTCGATCGCGAACGTTTTGTACGGTATGTAAATGGTGGAGTTTTATTTTGCATGTTTTGGATAAAATGCATATTATTGCGAAAAATGCATGTTTTATAGTTTATTTCGTAATTAATATTTATGATTTAATATTAATATTTTGTATTTAATTCTAGCCCTGCTGATTAAAGTATAAAACTTGGTTTTTTTGTCAAACATAAAATTAAAAATATTTCCATTACTGAATGTGAATTATAAATTTTTTTTTAAATTATTTTATTTTATTTCTCAATTGTATTATATCAAGACAAACAGCCAATCACTGATGTATTTTAATAAATAAATATTATTTTTGTAACTATATTTTTGTGTTTATCTTATAACAATTTAATTACATATTTTTGCATATTTTATAATTTTTTATTGCATACAAATCCTAGTCCTGATTATTATTATTATTATTATTATTTATGTATGTTAACATTGTTAATTACCTGTGTTTTGTATTAACAAATTATGTCATAACATTTCATGTCTCAACATTTTTTTTTACCTGAAATAGTACAAGCTGTCCGCAGTTTTAATTTTTTCTGGGTGACTATACAAAGTGTCCTACAATCATTCGAAACATTCGTGTGTCTGTATATATCCGTTACGAAGTCACGATAACTAGCGAAAAGCGCGTATCCTTTATGCTCAGTGAAAAAGGCAAAGATCTATTAGTTTTAAATGATTTTAAATTTTTTAAACATCACATATCAAAAAAAAAAAAAATGAAAATACATGGCGATGTGTTATAAATAAGTGTAAGGCAAAAGTGTATATAATGGGTTTAATTTTTAATTTGATTAATATAGATAAATTGTGTTTTGACCATAATCACGCAAGTGATGAAACTTTAAAGCGGCAAAAAATAAGTAATTCCTGCAAAAGAAAAGCTTTAGACTCCATAGTTGAAAGACCATCAAAAATAATAAGAAAAAAATATATCTAAATACACTAACGAAGGAGATTTGATATTTCCTGATTTAAAATTAATAGTAAGAAATATTTATAATGCAAGAATGAATTGTTATCCCAAACTACCAACATCTAGAAAAGAAGTTCACGAATCATTAAGTTTACTAGACATAAAAACGAATAGAGGTGAGTTATTTCTTTATGACAATGATGCCCTAAATGAAATAATTATTTTTTCATGTAACACAAACATAGTATTTTTAAAACAATTAGATTTTGTATATATGGATGGTACTTTTAACTATTGTGATAAATATTACACACAATTATATTCAATTCATGGAATTAAAAATGGAATATATATATATTCCATTAATGTTTTGTTTCTTACCAAATAAGGAAAAAAAAATTTAAATAGGTTAGACGCATTAAATTAAAAACAAAAAATTCTAAGTGGTCTTATTTAAAATTACAGCGGCACACCGGGGCATGCCTCGGTGCCCCGGTGGCCTAGTCCAACCTTGATCATTGAGTTATTGTAAATAAAATTACATATTATAAAAAATATTATCGGACGTTTTGAATTAATTAAATTGTTTTAAACTATACTTTATTTCATAGTATCATACAAAAATACAATTACTATTTTTGAGACGTTTTAGGCTGAATACAGTTTTAACTTAAGTAATTAAAATAATTTTTGAATTTATTCGATTCACGAAAAAAAGAAAAGGAAATGAAAGTTTTTTTTACATAAAATTAGGATAATTTGGTACTGAGCATTATCATCATATTTCAATATTTCAGTCATCTCATTTCAAGATTTGGTGTATAATATTATTATATTATTTTAAAACAATGATGTAAATAATTGAATTTAAAATAATTTTGCTCCTGTTTAAATTTTTTAATATACTTAACAATAACTACTGCAAAATAGTACAAATAAATTTTATAAGTACTAATTAAAGTTGATTTTTAATGAAAGTTTCCAACTTTCGAAGAGTAAATAACATAAAATAACTATCGAATTTTTAGAGTGAAAATGATATGTTTTAGATTAAAAATTAAAGAAAAGTTAGCATTTGATAAGGTTAGATCGTAGTTGTTGTATCTTGTATAACAGTTTGGGCGGTATATTGTAATATTGCTGAAATTATACATAATTGGTTCTATACATATTAATATATTATGTATATAGATTTATAAAGTACTATAACAATGTCCTGTATTTTATTTTATAATATTTAAATAATACACTATGTAATAATTTAATTGTTCTGCTGAATTAAAATAAATACATTTTAAGGACGTTTTTAATTTGTATTAAGTATATTCTTTTTTCGTGTCAGATGCCCAGCGGTGATAAGATTCGACCGTTATCGAGCGTATCGCTATGCAGGGTGCGCCGCTTGCAGCCTCCCTATTATTTATAATATAATATAGGTACACCTATGCATTTTTTTTTTAGTGTTTGCTCTTTAGGTTTTATGTTAAATGTAATATATTGTCAGTTATTGATCGTAGGTACTATGTTTATTATGTATTATGTAATAAACCTATATTAATAAAATATTTAGAAATGTAATGTTAGAACGTAGTTAAGATAGTATATTATATTAATGTATACTTTTGGACATTTTGTATACTATATTCTATTACCTTTTTTATGCTTAGAGAAATATTCAAGAGTGCTGATATAATGTATAAATAGATAATATAGGTACATACATATTAAATGGTACAATGTATTTTAGGTGTAGCAATGTTTTATTATACATATTCAATGAATATTATTCATAATATGCAAGTGGATAATTTGGGTCTTATATTACCTCTCGCTCGCTTTTTTCATTTTTATTACTAAAACCTAAAAAGTCTATTTTTTTGAATTATACCTAACATTTTTTATCATGTACTATTCTATGCGGCTATATATATTATATATATTATTCGTATACAACACAATTTGCAAAGTTTTGATGTTTTTACTCGTCAGATTTATATCATTTTTATCTTTCACAAAGTCTAAAAAAGCCAGAATATCGCACGATGATCTATTACATAACGAATATTTTATGCAATAAGATTCACTTTTATACATAATTTTTGTACATATTTTATATTAAATTTGGTGGAACTTATACTTATACATATACTTTTTTTATTTATCTATATTATTTATATTATATTAGTATACATATTATATTGTTTTATGATTTATATTTTATATAGATTATAGGCATAGTAGTACACTCATTGCTTAACGAATTACATTATTTCTATTTTTCCTCGAAAAAAGTGTAACAAATATCGTTATCAAATGTCTGAAATTTGATTAATGAAGATCATTAGTGTTAATGCTTTTTGACTCATGGTATACGGATTAATGTCTAAATGAAGAGTTACAGCATTTTTTTTTAAACCATACATTTTCTAAAAAGGTCTTACATAAAGTCATAAAAAATAAAAAATAAATCGACGACAAATAGTACTCACAGTTATATCTAAAAAACAGCATGCCACTAGTTTTTTTTGATGCGTTTCTTAATGTATTTTCTATATTTGACTGATGGGTTTGATTGACCAGCACTTATTTTTAAAGCAAGAAAATTTATAGATGATTAATTGAGCGAGATTTAAAAAATCTAAAATTGTTCTTATTGTGGTATTATCGTAATGTTTGACTATTTTATTTTATAGCTATAAGGATTTTTGTATATCAAGACGTTTGACTGATTATCATCTCATATTCTCAACTCCAATAATAGATTATATTTTTATAATAAGAAATCAATTACTAAAATAAATTTAGATATTAATTATTAACAGGAGATACAGCTAGATAGTTATGTGTATTTTTAATTCAAATATTATAATAAAAAATAGTATGTAGGTAATATATATATTTGATATCATGCGTTTTATTAATTACTTAGATAGTTTTGAATTTTTAATCATATTTAAACTTGATGTATGTATTACTTGACAAAAATTCACAAAAATAATTTTTCCAATTAAATTGTTTTACTTAGAAATTTGGCTAAAACTTTAAATTGATTCGATATTTATTAACGATAACGAATTATTGCAATGTACTATTTTTTTGGTGTGTTTAAGGCTATTAATTCATTTCTTGTGTAACTAGATTATTGTGTGGTAATATTTTTATTCAACAATTTCAGATATTTAACCTCTAAGAGTGTTCTTATTTTGAAAGAGTAAAATTATTATTTCCTCCCTTTCTCGCATTGGTCATAAATCATAAGGTGACTAGAGCCTAAACGATATGGTTTAAAAATTCTTTTAATTTTTTGGCTCTAAGATCTAAGATTACCCTCTACGTTATATATTAAATTTATTAGGTTAGGTTAGATTAAATGAACATAATCAACACAATAATATATTTTATCCTATTGTACCAATAAATACCATTAATATTTGGGATATGTTATATAATTTAATTGTAGATTGAGAGCAATTTACATATATTTATTTATGAATTTATGATACAAGTTTTTCTTTGTCTACATTAATTTTATTACTTAAGATTTTGTTACAGGTTTGAAATTATAATATTGCATAATATATTAAATAATGTTTTTTAATATCTTGTCAAAGTTTTAAACCTAGTGTTCATTAAAGTTTGTTAATTATATTACGTTTTGAAAATTAATAAATACTTGATTAATATGCGTGTACTTAAACACTTAAATACTTATAATAATATTTATGCGTGTGTTACTATTTTTGTTATTTACTTATAAAATAAAAAAGGAATTAAAACTTTTATAAATTCGAAATATTGATTACTAAAAATGTATTATAATAAATAATGTTAAGACATATTAATGTTTTTATTAATATTTGCTTAATAATATAAATATACTTAACTTAAATATCAATTAAAGGTATCTTTATACAAATAAATATTGATTATTAGTTATATACATTTTATTGATAATCGATAATATTGTATTCACTATTATTTGCATCGATTTATATTGATACTTATAATTTAATATTTTGTGACTATAAATATTATAATTTACATCGAACCAGTTGCGTAGCTAGGATGATTTTCTTAAGGGGGATGTTAATTACGTATAAACAATAAATATTATGTTTAATACATTGAAACTAAAACTTTTATTTTAATTAATTAATACGTATTACATTATGTCGGTGTAGTATATTCAATTTTTATTGTTAGTGTTTTGAACATGTAATATTATAATAATGTATATTACTGTATATTGTAATATATGATACAGTTCAAGGAGGGGGGTGTCACAACCACCAAACACCCCCTTATATACGCCACTGCATCGAACGAATATTGGTTCATATTATTTATAATAATTGTATTTAATAAATCATTATATTCTTGGAGATTATAATATAACCATCAAAGAAATTATACAAAATAAACTTAATAAATACTAATTTCAAATATTGTGTCAGTTTCATTAATATAATACAGTGTACTTTCGATTATCCACAAGTGGACTATCCGTTGTCTTCCGCGGAATCATCTACATACCTTTTTGTATCCAAAAACAATATATATATATCTTTACATTATGCATAATTATTGGTTTAATTGGGTTGTGATGGCCAATTACTCGATAACGACGTAAAATACAATACGCTTGTTTAATACATATTAATACTTTTTGTTAATTGTTGATACGTTTAATTTGTAATTTTAATTTTACCGATTATCCGAGGAATTCATTTATCCGTGGATGTCCTACCACCCTATTCCGCGGATAATCGAGAGTACACAGTATTATTTTGTAAATTATTTCAAGTCAATTTTAACTGTTTATTTTTAGACATCATCTTGGTATTTTTTATTTAATTGTCTCTTTCTAACACAAGAATAAAAAAAAATATATTATTAATTCATTATTAATAGTAATTAGTATAATTACAAAATATTTTCAGATCTATTTATATATAAGAATAGGGAATAAAATAAAATGAAATTGGTCGTATAATAATTTATATTTTATAAGATAAAAATTATTAAGTATCAAGTAACACATGTCAAATAATTTACGATTTTAAATATTTAACCTACAATCAGATTGATATGTAGCTCTTAGCTTATTTTATTTCAGTATCACATTCCTAAAAAATTACTGTAGACATCAGAATTGTATATTTTGTTAATAATAAGCTATTACCATCTACCAATAATAAATTAAAATTTTTCATTTTCGGGTGGTGCCAGCTGAAAATTCTATTTTAAATGTATACATATAATTTGTAAATATTATTTTTTTTACGTGATGTAAAAATAGATCATTAGAAAAAATGTCGCCAACAAATTATATTAATAATAGTCAATACTAAAAATTATAATCATTTCATTTTCATATTTACGATACTCCAATACATTTTAAAGGTTGCCTTTGTTGTATGTATTGGTATAATATTATGTGATGCCATGATGGCGTGATGCGTAAATTGTAACCGTAAGACATAACCAAATTTTGAATAAAGTCACTATGATAGAATGGTGCATACAATTATGGTAGATATTAATGTTATTATATTTTATTTTAAATATATATACGTATAGAAACGAAAAAACATTGAAAGCACAATTTGTATATATCGTTTATAGTTGAGTATTTAACATATTTTAATAACGAATTAACCTAACCTAACCTAATGTATATAGTACCTACTTATATATTTTATAATGTTGTGTCGTTTTAATTCATAATAGAAATCAATATTAATATCTTCATTCTTCATTACCTATATTCTATTTTTGTTGTTTTTATTATACCATTTTGGTAATCATTTAATTTCGTAGTAATTACTAATTTCTAATTACAGTAACTTTTGTTATTTATGTATAGATATTTATATCGCGGAAAGGGGGGTGGGGGTTAAAATAAAAATTAATATTTATTAGTCTTTATATAAACGACTTTAAGGAGTGATGTGGAATTGGACCACATAATGGCTGAAACTCTACCATGCAATCATTGTTCTTATTTTATGTACGTATAATATAGCATGGATTTATCAAATTAGTATAGTATATTTTCGTTGTAATTAACGGTTGCGACCCCAGGCAGAAAATATAGGCTTACATATTATTATTATAATTTATGTTAATTGGGTTAGTACTTTTTGGAGAGCTACATGGTGGTGAAGGTGTGGTAACTACGGGTAAGTATGAAGGGATTTGCTTATGTTTCTAATGGCTGATAGAGACTGATGACTACCTGACCCTACTTTATGAGTTAAAGACCTATATTTTTCAACAATGCATTGAGTGTATCAGTGAAATAGTTAGTAAATTTCTTAAAATATTAATAGCAGTGAGACCATCATAGGCTTAGTTTTAAATCTTTTACTTATTGGCTGATTGGCTGTTGATAATGTCGTACGTACATATTCCGTAATATGTTAATGTAAACGCTTTCCTAAGTGAGTTTGTATTCTGTTTCGACGTATCGCGATAAACGGCAACCCCTTTGGATATCGAATGCTGTGTTAGGCGTATAGGGAAACCCGAAACGTATATTTTTATATGTTTGTAACCTGATAGACATTTATTTTTATCGATGGCGGACGGAAGTCGTATTACTCGTGCATGATCATTATGTTAATAAATCTTTACAGTTCAGTCGCAATCCTTTTTTATTTTAGATTGGGAAAAAGGTTTCAGTTGAATATTCCTGCATGATTGTGCCAGGCTGATGAAACCAATCGTATTATCTTATCATTTTTGTAGAACTTATATGATTACCATATTAATTTATTATTATTTATTGTATAAAAACTACGCACAATTAAACATATCAATAATAAATGAGATTCGATATCAACCGTTTTAAAGGAATTAATATACGCAATTTTTTAGGCACTTATGTCGTGTTGTATTAATGTGTACGTAGTGGTATTAGTGTGTAGCAGTAGCACAGAATAGATTAATTCGAAATGAAAATTGATAAAAGAAATATACGGCTCTTAAGTTACGACCGCCCAAAAATCAGTTCTTCAATGAATCTACAATTTAATAAAAAAATATTTAATTAAACATAAAAGTTAAAAGGGGTGGTTAGTTCGATAAGAAGTTGATTTTAAGGACTAAAAACTGTTAAATTTTTTAATTTTAATTTATAAAATATAACATATTATCACTGAATAGATTCAATATTGAGGACTAAAATTTGGGTGGCCAGAGTTTCTATTCTGATTTAAACTATTCTGTGGTAGTAGTGTATAAAAGAAATAGTGAATTGCTCTCATTTATTATTTGATGAAAAATAAACCGCGCACTACACAAATATTAATTATATTGTTTTTTTTTCAATCTTGTGTCCACTGTATTAATTATTTATCTAATATAATTTCTAAAAACTTATTTGGATACGATCACGGAGATTAGTTGAAAGCGATTTCTTTACATTTTTAAATTAATTTTAGACTTTGAGCAGAGCGGAATGTATTGATTTTACAATGAAGTGTATTTTTTTGTATGCGATAAGATCGATAAAATCCTTCAATTTTTAAAAATGGGAGTGGTTGTCTATCAAATTAGATGATCTTGTTTGTACTTTGGATATATCAATTTTAAAAATTTCCATTACTTATTTTTGTAATCGGGAAACAAAAAAACAATTAAGAAAAAACGGAAAATTTTAGGTAAATCTAATTTTTGACCAAATCGATTTTGTCAATTTTGTGATTTTTAATGATAGTTGAATTAAATGTACCAATATTGAAGCTATCAGAATATCACTTTTCTATTAAGGGTTGGGAGTGAAATTTAGTGTAGTGATGCAGTAAATAGTAAAAAAAAAAAAAAACCGTTATTTTTTAGTGATAATTTTATTGTAATAGTATAGACCAGGAGTGTTCAAACTTTTTTTTAGGTTATACTTCACCCTTAAGAATCGACTTTTTTATTATTGAATCACTATAAATTACAATTATTAAAAAATATACTTGCATAAAGTGTATATAAACATACAACAAATGTCAAGTATTATAAACTAATTACTAATTACTAAAAATAATATAATAATAAATAATAATTTCTAAAATCTTTCGTGTTAATTAATTTTCGTGCGTGTGGCCTTAAAAATAGATTCTAACATGATCGACTCTGAAATTGTCCGCAATTGACCGTTTGGCCGCTCTTGGTATAGGCTATAGAATATAGATGGTATCGAATTATATTTATAAATCTTAAAATTAGTCTAATGGTGATTTGTATTTGTGCCGTACAGTTTTGTTTTGTTTCGCTTTACTGAATCGTTTAATGAACGATTTGTTGTCGAAGCCTAGGGTATAATTTTTACAAAATGTAGTCTTATATATACACAATCTGAAAAAACCAATTTGTTAGAGTGTCATTTATAATAATGTACTGGCGCACTTGGCGCAGTGTAGCTAGTGTATACGTATTAATTCCATGCACAAGAAACAATATCCAATGAGAATGTACGACTCGAATTTTGAATGCTAGTATGTTTAACGCATAAACATAGTATATAAAATGTTAAATGAAAACTGTCTTAAGATTATATTAAAAAACCATTTTGATATTTGAAATATCGAGATAGTGTTGTTTTAATAAATCGCGGGAGAGGTTTTGGTATTATTTAATTAAGAAATACGAAGAAATATGATCTAAAAATGATAAAGTTACCTTAATTTCCGTCTAGGGAACATCGCCGAAATTTCGAGGTATAGTATTATTATAGTATTATAACTTGCGAACTTAAAATTAAAATAAATAGGTGATAATATAGTCATCTATACACAGGTATTCTTACCAAAAGCCTTGTGTTCAAAATATTTTCATGTGATATAGGAGCATATAAAGCAAATTTGACTGTAGAAAACGTTGAATAACATTAGCCAACATTTGCCAACGTTTTACCACTTCCTGGCGTATGTAATTTTTGTGGTTTTTAACGTATACTCCGCTGTCTAGTAAGTAAACAGATAGACAGAAATTCGCTGTTATCAAACATTGAAGAAGATTGTCACTACTCACTAGCGAATTTACTCGTTCATTGTAGGGTACTTTATTTTTGCAATTTACCCAATAACAACGTAGTAATAATAATAACGCTGCATAATTAGAAAGTAAATAGAAAATTATTCTCGGATATTCTTCGCTCCACAAACGATTTTTTCAGTGGAATAATATATTTTCTAAGTAACCAAGTAGGGTAATTGTCCCACATTCAACTAGCATTAAGGGGTCGGACATAAGTCTGCAGTAATAAGGTTGTATACGAAAAGCTAGCAAATATGCGTATATTTCTCATACTTTTCGCTGTAAATAACATAAATAAACGGCTCTAAAACTGTGGTCTGTAGCGCTATGGTGTAGTTTTCGGCCATGGACACATAATATACGTATACACTGTACAATAATATAATTGTTAGGTAAATATTAAAATTTAGAAAGTATTTTATTATTGTATATAGTAAGTTGAGCTGTTGAATTTTTCTTTTTTGATTAACTTTTATAATCTTAATTAACACAAAATGTATTATAAACAAATTTATATAACAAAAAAAAAAAAAGTAATTTGAAAGAAAATTGGAAAGTCGGTTCATGATTTATTTTCATCGGAGGTCTACGGATTTAAAGAGTTTAAGAAGCTCTGGTATAAATTATATTATGAAACATTGCAGTGTTTTAGTTTTCGTTCATTCGTTTGGGCCTCAAGTCCGAGAATTCGATCAGTGAGTGAATACGGTAGGATAGGATTTTTCTTGTCTCGTGAGATAAGTCGAAACTCATTGGTCTTGTGGATCATTGCTGTTTTATAATTATTCAAGAATAAATTATAACGATAAATGTACCTAGCTCATATATTTATTTACGAAACGCGTATATTACACAAATTTACGCTAACGACAGTCGGACCAGCAGGTGCGTATTACACTCCCGGCGGGTGGCAATGTATATGCACGCCGCCGCCGCAAGACATCAACAAGTCTGGTGGCACAAGCGCACACGCGGCGGCAAAAGCGCGGGTCTCCATGGTGACCACAGGCACACAAGGTGGACGGTAGCGGGCGGGCGACATCATTCGCGTACGGACGGCACGTCGCGTCAGTCGTCGTGTACGTGTACGCGCGCGTGTTTGCCGCTCTACAAACTGCACCAGACCGGTGGTGCGCGCGTGTTGTTGTGTGCGCGTCAATCGTATACACATAAACACACGCACTATATCCATAGGTACACCGAACACCCACCACCATCCTCATCACTACCGTCACTTCTCATTCACACCGCACACCGTTGTCACTGTTACTGCATCCACCACCGCCGACGCCACCACCATCCGCGACGATCGTGGTTTCCGCTACCGAATCGCCGCAGCACCACCTGATGGATCCGCGCCGGACCGTCTGACTGCCGTGGTGCGATATACGTCGACCGCGACGACACTGGCACTGCATCGCTCGCGCATCGTATTTTTTTCGCCGACACGACAGGCACCGACATTATTGTCGTCGTGCAACCGTCGACACACTGTTCGCCACATCTCATCGCGGGATCAAATACCGCGTCCGGTTCGAATATATTTTGGTTTGCGGTTGTCCCCCTGCAGGGTGAGTGTTAAAATGATCACTGTCATAGTAAATGGTCGTTCGTAGTAATAAAGGTATTTGTTCTTTTGCGTGAGCACATTTAGCAGGACATTTTTTTCAAAAATTTGTTTTTGCGGCTAGATCGAATTGAATGTACGTAGTACCACAGATAAGAAACGTAAAAACTACAGTTTAGTTTTAGATCGATTGCGCGGAAATATTATTACCGTCTGCGGCCGCAGCAGGAGCGGCGGCGGCGGAGCGTAATGGGATGTATAGTGCGACGCAGACGTTGTGCGGTTAATAATCGTTATTACGCAGGCTTTCTTCGCATTAATAATTATAATAATGTTTCGCGGTGGATTTACTTCGTAGCGTGTAATTTTTTGTTATTTTTTTCCAGACATTCATCCATTTCATCCAAAAACTGTGCGTACGCTCATATGTATGTGTGTGTGTGTGTATGTGTGCATAGACGCTATTTTCACCGCTACATGCGACGCTGCCGGGCAGCAGGGCCAACGTGCATCATGCCGCGGTATATTATTATAAAAATAAAATCGCGGGACGTCACGCGCGTCAACACCGCCAAAACTCCGTTGTGACGGACGACGAGGCGGATGCTGGGCATACGCTCACACACACGATATTATATAGGTAGTGATCGTTGTCAGTTTTGCGCGAGTCCGTCCAAGTCCGTTCTAAACGCGCCTTATCTACAGGATGATTCGCCTTGTACGCTCACCCCCATATTTTCTTTAATAAACTTAATATAATTCTGATTTTAGAGCATTCAAATATAATTTAGGAGACAAGGACCATATTTTCAAATACGAATCACCATTTGCTTTCTTCTAGAAATTGTTTATTGAATGTTTTTTTTTTATGATTTTGACGTGTTAAGATTTGGGGGCTAAATTGTTTGAAAATTTTAGTAAGTAATTATAATATTAATCTATCAACATTTCAAATTTTTTATATATTGTTCGAATATAATAAATACTACTTATAATATTACATCAGTTTTATATTTTTAAAATCTTAATTTTTACAATTTAATATCTTAGTATCAACTCGTTCAAATTTTAATAATAATACACTATCATTTTTAAAAATGTCATCTGATTAAAATTTTTCTGGAAAAAAGAATGATTTTTATTCGATAAAAGAAGTACGTATGCCACAAAAAACTCCTTGAATAGTATACGTAATAAAGATAAGTATTTGAAAATAAGACCCTTACCTAATTATTATACTTAAAAATTCCAAAAATCAGAATTTGAATAAATTCATTATTAAAGGACAACACGGAGGTGAGTATGTTTGGTGATTCATTCTGCACATGAGTCACTTAATAATTTATCATCCTTTATTAATATTTTCAAACGTTTTCTCAGCGATTTTCAACCAGTGTGTTGATAGGGTTGGATTACTTGGAGCTGTTATATCATTTTGGAAGTAACCGTAAATGTTAATTTATGCGCGTTGATAACTACTTTGAACGAATATCCTAGCACGCTATGTTTCCAATAACACTTATTATATTTTATCATTAGATATTAACGAGATGCGCAAATGAATCGTCTATTGAATATTATATTTAAATAGTTTTAAAGGTATAATAAAATTATACAGTTACTGACTTGCCGTATTCCGTGAAATCCGTATGGTTAGTTCATTATCATAACCTATAAAAATAATTGAAAAATGTATTCAATTACTTCACTGAGTAGTTAGATGCTTATTATTAACTATTAAAATCATTTTACCTAAACAATAATTTAATTCATTATGAATAACAAAAAAATTTTGAAAACCGGTCAAATAATTATACTAATAAAGGTTACCTAATAGCAGTGTATAGTACCTTGAGTATTTCGTGAAAATTGGGTGAGAGAAAAAATGTGTTGTTTTTTTAGAAAGGCTGTAAACCATGATTGGTCTAACTTCACGTTGCAATATTTTCATTGGAATGGAAAACACCTAACCCATTGCAGTCATTAATAAAAGTTCATAACAATATCACATATCAATATTTCTTTTACACTTGGCGGGTAATAAAATTTTGAGTGTCAAACTGATAAGGTTTTGAAAAAGCCCATAGGTAGGTTAGTATAGGCATGTAGTGTTTCCACTGCTTTCAGTTTTATCAGAAAAGCAAAAAAAAATATACACAATTACCGTTATTTATATAACCTAACCGAAAGCGTTATTTTATAGATTATAAACTTTCACCGTATGAACTAATAATGCAATAGCTTTTGGTACACCAAAGTATTAAATAAATGTTAATTTTAGATTGAATACTATATTAATATTATATAAGCATGTTTAGTTTATTATATAGTTCAAATTATTGAGTGAATAAATTGTTATTATATATATATATATATATATATATATAATATTTTTATTCAATCATAATATTTGAACTATTTAATCTTTTTAATAATCTGTAAAATTCAGATATGTTTTCTGACCATTACATATTTATACGATGGCGTGTTAATGAATTTGTAATGAGCTCTCATAACTCTTCACAAATGTATTTCATACTCTATAATATAGAGTATTATATAAACAAGTCTAAACAAATAATAAATATGAAATACAAAATAGCAAATAATAATAATAAGTGTTTATTATAATATTATCTTAACCTTAATAACGTTTAAAAGAACTCATGATTTAAAATCGTTATTAATAAATGTATTATTATTATATTAAAAATAATAATTATTTTAATTTGTTCAATTTTTTTATTATAACTTAGCTTTCTTATGGTGTATTTTGTTAAAATATGCTTTTGTGATACATATAGTTTCAGCATTTATTTAAAATAGTAAATTGGATAAAAAGCTTCAACTTTATAAAATTTCTTTTGTAAGTAACAGAAAATATAATAGAGTAATATATACGAGTTCCTTTTATAATCATTTTTAATACAATTATTTAAATTGTTGATTAATTAAATTAATACTCCAAAGCCTTCGAAATAAATAAATTTGAAGAATCGTTTGTCAAAAAGAAAAAAAATAATAACGTGCATTTTTAAATCTATTGTATATGCCTATATTAGAATTTACATGTAATGTATAATTGTATAATACGTTCTATACATTTTAATAAGATTTCGTAATTTCTAAATTTAATAGAAATATAAATAGTTGGAATTTTTATAAATAAAGAAAAATGGTCAATGGGTATATTTTTTTAAAAAAGAAAATTTCTTAAGTATCTTTATACTGTACATCACAATTTGATTTTTTTTGAGTAAAAATAAATGAATATTAAATATTTTCACTGTAGTAAAGATACTTATTTTATTAATAAATTTAATTTTGTTTTTAATATTAGTTAACGATTAAATTATTGTGATTAAGGATACATTACATATAGTAAAAGTAAATACTAAATATTTTAGATTTTCGAAAAGATATCAAAAAAATAGTGAAATAACACTACTTATCATGGGCAGGTACAAAATCTACTCCCATGATAATAATACGATTATTTTTGTTCAATCAATTGATAATTATTATAAAGAAATTAACAGAAAAAAATAATAACTATATACCATTTGTCGTGGTGATATATTTAATCGTATTCAAAAATAGTATTCATGTCTAACTGAACCTAATAAATACCTACAACTGCTAGTTTTTATTGTTATTATTATTATTATTAATATACCATATATAAATATGTATATAGACATACTAATTATACATAATATATTAATATATTATGTATAAATATTTTCAATTCCCAAACGCCAATGTATCATTTAAACTTTTAAATTGGTATGATACATGAATTATCTGAAATAATATGCTTGGGTAACCTGCCAACGTTTTACATCGACGATAATTATTTTAAATTTTACGGTTATTATTACGTATGAAGTACTTAATTACTTAAATATAGATATTTTAATATTTTATGCAAGTTCTCGGTTACGAGTAGCACACAGTTGTTTAACGCCAGGTGAATACTTCAGTAAAATTGTGTGGATCTTGTGGATACAAATAAATATAATATTATATATTTATAAATATTTTGCGATAAAAATAAAAATGTGCGATCAATAGTAATAATATTGTAGCAATAAGAATTGTATAGTTTTTTGGATTTTGATTTGTCCTTGGTTGATGCTTCATACTGTAATATGCAATAGAATTGAATGTAACTTAGCTTCAGTCAGTATAGTTATCTTGCCAGCGACGTAATAAGTATATGATATAATGACACTAAAAAAGGATCATTTTGAAATTTTCTTATAAGTTTAACCTAAAAAATCTAGGCACTGACTTCATAAATAACAATATAATATCAATATGTATTATTAATTATCTGCAATTTGATATTTTTGATTGTTCAAAACTTCAAAATTATTATGATATAACTATCTAATTGCTTATATATATATATATATAAAAAAATACATTTTGGTGCTATAAAATTTATCAAATTGTTTTTTAAAATATTGTTATGATAGGAGTTCAAAAATTTCATCGTTCATAAATAACATTACATGTCTGTTGCAGTTCTTTTTTTTGTAAATTTTGCTAATATACACTTAATCATTATTTTATTTTAACATATCAGACAAACATCATTTAAGGGTTGTAACTTGTAAACATAAACTTGTTTTCGTCTATTTGTTATTTGTTATTGCACACAAAAATAGGGATCTGTTGACGTAAACTATACATTTTTGATGAACTATGTGAGCTATCACATCACATATTTATTTATTGCAAGGTAACAGTTGTTAACCTGTTGATTCGCTGCAGTTTTTGCATTCTGAAATGGTTATTAACATTTCCAATGTCAAAATAATAGGTATTTTAAACTAGTGATTTATATTTATGTTTATGTGCTACTTGATTGTAACGATTAATAAATTGATCTGAATTTGTATGCTTATTATTTTTAATTATTTTGATGGTAATTTATAAGTGAAGCAAAATATGTTTTTATATTTTACAGCGCACTCATTTTTTTTTACGACAAAAAGATAGTAGTTGTTTTGTTAATTAGTTAATATAAAAATAAAATTAATGTTATAATATACATAACGTATATTAATCTATACATTCTCTATTTATACAAAATACAAGTTTGTATTACGTTTTGTTTTATAATTACTATACAGATTTTAATAAATCAAATATTTCAATACATTTTTAGTACACGGTAAGAGTTTGCATGCTACGAATTAGTATGCTTGTAATATAATATTTAAATATTAAACAGCTTATTATGTTTTTCTGTCTATACAATAATTTAGGTGCGAAGAAAAAAATTCAGAGGGGTGGAGTTGAAATGTCCATAAATATCATACTGTTTATATAATATTTATTTTAGGAACTAATTATAGTATATATTCATATATTATATATATATAAATTATTACGTTTTCATTATAATAAAATGTCTTGAAGTATCGTTACTTTGGCTATTATATCAATGATAATTTTATTGTATACGTAAATTACAAACCACGGGAAAGTTTAACTTCTAACTGTTTGAGTTATACAATAAAGATTACCAATATTTTAAGCATTAAGTTTAAAAATTGTAGCATGAGTGTTTTTCAAAAATAACAATTTTGGTTATAGATTTGAGATAAAACAGAGCACTTGAATTTATATTTTCGATGTGTATCTAATTGTCTATCCGAGAAAGATTAATGTTGTACATGGTTATTTACCAGAAAATATTACTCAACAAAAATGTTAGTGTTCTATATTGTCGTACGAATTAAAACCGGCAGCATTGGTAAAATAAAAATAAAATTTCACATAAGTATCTCGTTTACGTAAAAACAAATCAGTAAATTTAAAATTTAAATACCGTTGTTTTAGTAAATTATGGCTTAAAGTAAAATATATTTTTAATGAAAATTAGAAGCTTATAATTTAATTTTGTTTTAATTTTATGACTTTCAGAAACTAATAACTATATTCATTGAATTTTTTTTTTAACTTAATTCTTTATTTAGCAATCTGTTACAAATTTGAACAATAAGCTTAATTTATATAATAATAGAATGACAGGAATAACAGAGTGAAGAGACCTCCCAATGAAGGTACTTCGTCAAGATAGTAGTTAGACTTTATTACACATTTTTCAATTTTTATTTTTCAATTTATCTTAGCAGGTCACGACACCACTGCCTTTATAGTCTTTTTT
Source organism: Rhopalosiphum maidis (assembly GCF_003676215.2). NCBI lineage: Eukaryota > Metazoa > Arthropoda > Insecta > Hemiptera > Aphididae > Rhopalosiphum > Rhopalosiphum maidis. The sequence continues at coordinate 716,444 of NC_040878.1, read as the reverse complement.
TAGGGTTGCCTGAAATAGTTGCGTATGAGAGTTGAGTAATAAGAGGGTTTGGGTGTTGGGTTAGTCGGCTATTGAAACGCTTGTAATGTAGTTTGGCTAACTTGGTGACAGTTGATATTTTTAAATCTGAGTGGAGAGATTTATTGGAGATGTAGAATAGAGCTTTTGAAATTGTTCGAAGAACTTTGGATTGGAACCTTTGAATACGGTTAGTATTAGATATTTTAGCTGCACCCCAGAGCTGGATGCCATATGTCCAGATGGGTCTTATTAGTAGTTTATGAATTAATAGTTTGTTAGGTAGTTTTATTTTTTTTGGCAGTTAATAAGGTTCGTAGGAGACGAAAGCGGTTATAAAGTGCGACAATTTTGCTTTTGATGTGTGGTGCCCAAGTAAGTCGACGGTCAATGTGAATTCCAAGATATCGTACACATTGGGCATTAGGTAAGGTTTGGTTATTAAGAAATAGTGTCGGGCATGTGCCGTGTCGAAGAGTAAAAGTACAATGGGTGGATTTTCTTTCATTCATTTTCACTTCTCATTCTCTATACCATTGTTTCGAGGAGGTGGAGATGATTTTGAACATAAAGAGAAGCTAAGTTAAGATCTGCACTGCAAGCTACTATAGCTTTATCATCTGCAAAATCACCGATTAGGGTTTGGTTTGTGTTAGATTGGTCAGAGATGAATAAATTAAAAAGTAGAGGGGCAGTAACTGCGCCTTGGATTGAATTTTAAATTGTAAATGTAATAATATTATAAGATAATTTATAATATAATTTCATTTGAAATATTTACAGTTAAAAACTTAAATAACTTTGAATATGTATGATATTCTTATAAATAGTATTATTGATTGTTAAATGTGTGTTAACAAATACAGATTGGAAGTTATTTTTTTTATACAAGGTATTGATGATGATAGCGTGCCCATATGGAGCATGTTGATGGAAGCTCCAATTTTTTTGGAGATACCCAGTGAGAATGGCCTTGAATTAATGGTGCTATTAATTTAACATATAGTTTTTATATTTCTAAAATATTGCATACCTTATTATAGCTATAGATATTATGTACAATTATTGTTTATCATTATGTACAAATATAATTTTTTATACTTTAATTATAGTTAGAAAAAAAACTGTATAATTTACAAATATGGGTTTAATACTTTTCTTTATTGAAGTGGTTATCAAAATGCACACATTATCAGTACTTAGTAAAATTAATATTATTTAAATATAGTTTGAGGTTTTGGTAGTATATCACTTAATTAGTTAATATTCATAGTATTTATTAAAATATATAGACAACTAATTAATTATTATTGTATGGAGTAAACAAAAAGCCCAAAGTTAATTGTACTTTAATGTAATATAGTCAATTCCTTCTGGTTAAATGTCTATGAGGATCAGTAGATTAGTTTATTTAATTACATGCAACGTTTTTCACTTACGACATTATTAAATTTAATTTAAAAGAAATCCAACCCAATACCCACGTTTTAAAAATGCTTTAATAACTATTTTTTTTACGTAATTTGAATTATTAAAAAAAGATAATAACACGATGAAGCAGGTTTTATAAATTAATTGCGTAATTCTTACTGTAATAATTTTTTTTTTAAGCGTTTAAAAGACTAAAAGATTTTTGATAATTTATTTATTTACAAATGTAAAAAGTAATCTACATAGTTTATTCATTCAAAAAACAAATATTATGTTTATTTTGTAATTTTTGTTGCTATCTCCCAAATATATAAATATATTTTTTTTTATATAATCAAATGTAAGTTACCTACCTACTTGTACGTCAAATTTTTTTAAATTTATTTATTTATTAACTATTTAAAATCAAACGAAATATTTGAAATACTAATAAAATACTTGAATGTACGATCAATAAAGTAACATAAATGATAATTTATTAGAAAAATATACGACATATTTGACAATTTTAAATGGATAATGTATGAGAAGAAAATAACAATTTAAGTATTTATTAAATAAGTAGGTTTTATATTTTTTGTCAATGTATTAGAAACAAATAAAAATTAAATTAAATCAATAATACTAATACATATTTAATTGTTTGTTTATATATTAATTATCTGAAAATAATTTAGCACTAAACAATAAACACTTTTAGATCAAATTTATGTTATTTGATTATTACGTTGAATGTTTATAAATTCATATAAGTAAATTAAATAAACATAAATAATATTTTAGAAGTAAAGTTTTTATAAACTTTATTTTTTCGTTTATTTATTTAATTGTTTTGGTTTGTTTTGGTTATCGTAAATTTATAGGTGACCCATATTTTTACTTACTAATAATGATGATTACATTTAATTATTCTGTATACTATAATAGTATCAAATAAGAATGGTATAAATATCATATTATATTTAATTTAACGGTTCTATGTTATATAAAACTTGGATCATATCCAACATTTGATAAATTTTCCTATGTGTCATTGAGAATCTAATAACAATATACTATATTATGTAATAATAAAAAAATTGTATCCATGCATATATGGACATGATTAATGGTACATTTATTAGATTTTTTTGATAAGAATTCGCTGTAATAAAAATATATATGTAACCAAAATTATTTTTTCGCCACAAACGCATGATCGAGGTTTATCTTAAATACTATTCAGACTACGGGAGTAGCTCTGTATTAATTACTATAATGTTATACATTCAGTAGCGTATATATAAATTAATTTAAGGGGGGGATTAAAAAAAATGTTCATTCTTAAATTCCAATTAGTTATACAATCAAAATCAATATCCGTACCAACCATATATTCCAGTGGGGGTTTGAACTCCTAAACCTAAACCCCCCTTATACGCCACTGTATACATTTGTGGGAAATATCACATTAAAGTTAATTTATTTCTACAAGTCAGTTTTCTTGGTAAAAATTAACTCAACATCAAATGTATTTGTTAGAACACCAAACAGTTGTTGTTTAAGTTAGTTCTAAACATACCAACTTAATATAGTAAGATATTTCTAAGATATTTCTAAAATTTTAAAGAGTATTATGATGCACAAGGTACTTATTATATAACTATATATAGTATATACTATATAGTTTAAGTGAAATGCACCTATTATATTTTGCACTTTTACAGTAATATTATCTTCTTAATAATATTTGTTTATTTCCTCTTCGATATGGTTCGTATACATCTTAATTAATTGAAATTAATAATTATCCCTCTAGAGTGTGATTTATTTCATAATCTTAGGTGTGGATAATATTCTCGTGATTATCCAAACTTTTGTACACAAAACTGCGCGTATATTATATTTCGTATCTAGGACGACAGTCCAAACCGTTGCGGTGGAAAAAGGTCATCAATCTGGCCGACAATCAAATAATGATTGTCTACCACAAGCAGCCTGGTCATTACGCGTAGGCCCGTTACACACTTTGCCTTCGAATCTTATGTCGCACACCTCAGTCCTCGGCAACAATATGGACTGGCGCCCAAAAATGTTAAGCAAATTATCATATTTGCGCAATTGAATACAATCGCTGTACGTTTTGTAATATAGTTTATATGTTCTCGTTTTTATTTTTAGATGAACTCTGCCGCATGTACGATAATAATATGATGTATGTTGATATATTTGAGTACCTAATGTCGGTTAATAAAAAAATAATGTTGTTTTAGCTTTCGTGTAATCATAGTCACGTGGTTGTCGAAGACCTAACCAAGACGCTTGATATACTGTCGTTAATGTTTTATGAGTGTAATGGTGACTGGCGCATATACTGCAGTATATAGAGTATATATGTGTAGTGAAAAATTATTAAGCTCGTGTTTGAATTGCCCCGAACGAATGACGAATTAAACGAGGACAATTTAAAAATAAATTTCTATTAATATTCTATTTCAGCTTGCTCCATTAAATTGGAGGTATTCCTATACATGCTGTTGTATCTAACTTATAAAACATAACGAATCACACTTTTGAGGCCGTATTTGCATTAGAGCATACGATATAACCTCGAAGATGTAGGATTAATATCTGTAGTAACAATATTTAATAATAACAAGTAGAAACTTTATTTAAATTTAAATGAATTGATTTTTTTATCAAGGGGTTGTTACAAAACTTTTTCATAACACAACTATAGAATTTAATATTAATGCATAAATAAAACCAATAAGAGTAAAGAATGTGAAAACTAAAAATAAAGTAATTTACTATTCAAACGATTATGATTACTTAGTATTATGTAAGCTACTATATACTAGATATAACAATAATTAACATTAAACAAACTTTATAGCATTTAAATTGTGGTTCAAAGCTGACATAATAGTTAAATTACATTTTTTTTCAAAATAATTGAAATAAATCAAATAGAAATTAAAAAAATTAATTTAAATGAAAGTAACATTCATGATGTCAGTGTGGTGTAGTGTTTCCCTAACTTTTTGACACTACAGACTACTAGGAAAAATTCCATCGATCACGAACTATCTCGATTTTAGGAAGGCTTTTTTACTGTTTATTAACTTAAGACATATTTTCACAAACTTAAGATTTTAGAATACATAAAATGAATGAGATTTTTTATAAAATTGTTAATTATAATTTTTTTTAAGTGTTTGTATTATAAGTTGTTATGCATTGTTATGCGTCTATCCATAATTCATTATAGATAACGATAATCTAATGTAAATTTGTATTTAACATTTTCTATATAAATTTTGGGATTTCGGGGTAGATTTTTTTCAAGTTATAAAATGGTTGTAGTTACTCGAATACTAGTTTTTTAATTATCTTGAAATTTCTTTTAGCAATAATAGATAAAAATAGAAAAAAAAACCCTTTAACCATGGATCATATTTTTTCACACAAAATTAATCAAATTATTCTGGATTCAAGATCTGTGTTTAAAGTTTTGGTAAGCAGAACGATGTGACACAGAGATCCCACAATATTTTGGTAACTTATAAGTAATATTGTAAATTAAATATAAATTCAAAATGTAATTTATATACACTGAAATACCCCGAAAAATATTTCGCTTTAGAAAACGAAATTTTTATTTATGTTTTTGTTCAAAATAAATAAGAAATAAAAAAAAATTATAACAATGAAAATAGAAAGTACGTTTGACGTTAATCATTTTTATAATAATTAGATTTTAACGTTAATAAATCACCCTTTAGTGAATATAATTATATATCAATAAAATTAAAAATTAAATTAATTAATACACAAGCATATACTTGATGGAGTTGAATAAAAAATGAAGAACAAAAACCAGTGAGTATAATGTAAAATAACTGTGTAAAATATTATAACATAGAAATTTAAAAACATAATATAAGCAGAGTAATCAATAATATTTGTTTTGTCTGATCTTTGATAGTGAAAAGTAACGTTTCTAAAATACCTTTAAAGTAACGAATTCATTTGAAGTCTTTAATTTCCTGTTTTGGAAGTATAAATTTCACAGTTCATCCTTAAAAGTAAAAGTTCACATTTTTCATCCCTTATTGTAATCCTGCTTTAATGAACGTTGTTAACTTATTATTTACTTGTATTGATTAGTTAGAGTTGTCTATTGTTGAGCTTTTTTCAATGTTGTTAGTTATCAGATTGAAAATTTTGGACAATCAAATGTAATGAATTAGGATATTATGATAATGTTAAAAGCTTAAAAACAAATTGTTTAAGTTGTATATAATATTACTCAGGCGTGCATAATTATCAGCGTTCATATTGTAATTTGTTCACGATAACTACATAAAACAGATAGTTTTATAATATTTACTGATTATAAAAGTGTTGCATTGTGTAAAGTTAGTATGAGAGAAGTTGAATCGATGTTAACAAATGTTCTAATTAAGGTCTAAAATAGTAAGTGTAAAAAATAATAATTTATAACTATTTTTAATAGATAAAAATAAAAATTCAACGGAAATTCAACGAAAATTATTAATTAATTTATTGTTAGTTACACATTTCAATGAAAAAAAGAACCTAATATATCTAATCTCGTTCTATGATGGCTTTGTTATTTCATCAAACTAAGCTGAGTTTACTTCACTAGAAATAATATAATGTATTCGTACAAAGTAGTTGGTTTAAATTTGTAAAATTAATGCAGATTAGATAATACTTATATAGTACAAAGTTTATTTCAATGGTGTGTAAAGCAACTAATTTAATTAAGCAAAGTAATTTACTTATGTAGATTATTTAATATTGTGTTTTAACCTTGTTAAAATGAAATGTAAAATTGTGTACAGGAAAATATTATTACATTGGTTTGTGTACTGTATAAAAATAAAGCAAAATAATAAAATAGCGTGTAATAGCGTTGATAAAATACTGAACTTCATATTCATAGGTTAAATGAAAACAATAGTCTACAATGATACAACTTTAAATAAGGTAATATAAATTAACAAAATATTTTAGTTAATTTTTAGAGGAATTTATTGGTATTAATCACAATGTGTATTTTATATAATATATTTATTATTAGATTTTCATCTATGATATTATTTATAAGGATCAAGATGAGAAACTATTGATGAATGAAAAACTATTTATTTATTTATATACAATATGGGCGTAGCTTAATTTAAAGAAGTGTACGCAAATAATATTAAAAACAATCTTAAATTAATTATTGTTTTATTTAAATTCAAAATAATAAATATTTACGAGTGTACTGTTTATTGACGGTTTTTCAAAATAATAATTTGGTTTATATTGTCGATAATTATTTAGAATATATTTTCATGTATTATATTGATTAAGCACATACGCATTAATAATATTAAGCTTAAAAAAATCATTAATTAAATAAACATGTTTAACTTACCATAACCTATTAGAGTACTATAGACACATTTATAAATTATCGTTATCATTATCTAATATATGATATATTCATAAAGAATTATTATGTCATAAAAAAATCGCTGTATAAATTGTTATTAACAAAATTTAACAAAATTCTTATTTAAAAGCTATTTTAATAATTAATGTCAAATATTATTATTGAATAAAGAATTGAGTATGGTACTACAAAAGTCTCAACTGCTAGAATATGTCAAACTTTCCAAGTACTCAAACAAAAATAATATTTGTAAAAAAAGTTTTTTTTAAAAATAAAATATTCTTTTCTATAAAATATGATTATAGTTCTATAGTGAGTATTAATAAAATAGTTGAGTTTACAAAAGTTTTTTCCTGTTTTATTTTATTATTGATAGATTTACTATAGGTTATTTTTTGAACAAATATGATACATTAATAACACTTATCCATTCATATAAATTGTATACATTTAGGACTTTACCCAGTTTGCTCTGCGTATAATGTATTAAATACACATTATAAATTGTAATATAAACAACAAAATGCATTTTCACTTAATTCGACTAAATATTTACCATTTTTTGCTTAATCAGATATTTTATTATAATTTTGAATACAAACAATAACTGTGAACCATTTCACACTACACCTACGTCCAATAAATGTGTTTAGAATAAAAAAAAATGGAAAGTTGAAGCTGTAGTCAGCGTAATATAATAGGTATATGTGGTATATGTAGTAGTATCTGTGTAATATAATTAGTGTATGACTTTTAATTATATTAATTGATTAATTAAAACTATAATGGAAGCATATGGAAATAATAAAATAACAAATAATTGTGAATATTAAGCATAATTAGATTTCCAATAATTTCAAATTGGTATAAAAACATACTATAAATTATTATTTATCATAATTAATTAACGTATTTAAATTTGTATCTAAATTAAACTACAAGCATTAACATAATTTTGAATTTACCTTGGTTGGGGAAAAACATTAAAATCCACCTTTTATTAGTTAAAAAATATTTTTTTTTTACTACGTTAATTTTAATTAATACTGATGTTAAATATACAATACGTCAGTGGTGGATTAAGGGGTGGGGGTGCTTGGGAGCCGAAGCACCCACCGTTCCGTGTATTTTTATTAAAAATTACTAATAATTCGCCAATTTAAAAAGATAATGTATGTTAAATTGTTTTAAATTTTTATATTGCATAATTATGTTTAAATACCAAATTATTAATTTTTTTCCTCCAAATTGTACAAAATAAGTACTTTAAGACTATTATTATTAACAAAATAGCACCCCCCCCCCCATAAAAAAATCCTAGATCCGCCACTGCAATACGTTAAAGTATTTGTAAAACTTGTAATAACAATTGTTTTAATTAATTGTTTGATAGATATCAAACTCTTATTTGACTCAATAAAAGTTAAGGATACCATGTGTGATTTACGTAAAAACTAAAACTAATATTTTATTTTGCTGTGTAAGCAGAAAATAATGCATTAAAAAGTAAGGCTATTCAATCTAGGAAGATAGTACGCACTTGAAAAATCAAACGTCTACCTCTATACAAAGAAACTTGAAGATAAAATATATATAATTTATAATTACACTTTACTTAAAAGTACTTAAGCCTTTTTCATCTTAAGAATCCAAAAAAGATTGCTGATTTAGCAAATATAGAGAATACCTTTGTGTGCATGTCAGTCTGGTTCAATGTCATTCAACACTTAACCAACGGATTGAAATAAAAAGAACATTTTTTTTATTAGAATTAAATTATATTAATAATACATTTTTAAAGGTAACATTACAGTAACGTATATTTTTTTCTGGAATTTTAAGTCAAAATAAAATGTAGAAAATGTCATTAAATAATTTCAAGAATAAACAGTTGCTAATGTTGCTATATGTGGCCAAGATTAAAGACTAGATTTGATTCATATCCATTTACGTCATTTCATATTCAAATCTATAAAGGTGTATTTTTTTTTAGTTATTTATAAAATATTTGGCCAGGTGCAATATTATTATTAACTTGCTATTTTGGTAACTTCAGGTCTAATCAGATAATTGGCTTTTAATTGATATACGATTTAAAATTTGAGTTTGTCTTAATAATAATATATATTTTTATTGATTTAAAATACTATCCGTTAACTCATTTTAGTGAATAAATGTATAAAAGTACTAACATATAAAAATAATTCTTATTTATTCAGATATGATTAAACTTGTATACTGCATATTTTTTATTCGTAATAACAGAACAATCAAAATTGCATTGAATGAAAATATATACATATAGAATTGTTAACTGAAAAACGTGTATCCAAAGTTGTTGATGTTTAAGATTTGTTCAAGATCTGTTGAAGTGTCATTCGAACTATTTAAAATTAATATTAATAGTAATAAAAGTTTAGAATATTTAAACTTTTGTTTGGTTTTCGGATAACCACTAAAGAAAATAGTTTGTACATATTGTAAATGAACGAAAAATAATTTTAATTTATAAAGTATTTTAGGTATACTTTTGACATTTTATTATTTTTACTTAAATTATTTATTTATATCAAAGTAAATAACTTTTAAATGTTCGACAAATCTATATTAAACGTATTGATATTACCTATTTTAAAAGTTTATAACGAATCATCTAATATCTCATTTTTTCAATAATACGTTACTTTCACGATTCTTAATGCCGCGGAAGTATTATGGATGGTATTCGAAATATGTTTTTTTCTGGTAACTTTGTTTAAGTCATTAGTAAAGTTAGTGCTTGAAAAATTGTATTTATTTATTTTATCAGTTTTATACGAATATTATTTTTTGGAATTGCTAAATATTACTTAGCTCAACGTATTGTAATAAGATACGATCATATTTGTTTAAATTTATACTATAAAAAATCTGTTTCCAACGTTTCAACCCGCAAAACAGTATTGTAAAAATAATATAATTTTATTTGAATAAAATATATAGTCGACACAATTTAATTCATTGAAATAAATCAAAAATAAATATTTTACATAATATACTACAGAAATATTATGTTTCTAATTTCAAAATTATTTTTGATCATGTTTGATTTACGTACTTTCATCATAAATTAGAAAAATAATAGCCTATTACAACACCACTCATTTAAAATGGGACTCAATAGTAACTCACATTGCCCCCTATCCAACTGCGGTGGGGATTACTGCGACTTCCCACTCCTGCTCCTTATTGTTCATATTTCTCTCTCCAAAGAACTCAGTTAAAGTCTGTTTTTTCTACTTTCAGTATCAAATTCTTCATCGTTAATGATCTCTTAGCTAATTATGTACGTATACATATTATGATAATTTTTTTACTTTAATATGGCTTTGAAATTTAATAGTGTAAGTTTTACTGATATATATATATAATATATATAATTGTAAATGATATGTTCCTATTATAATATCCTTGTTAAATTCTTATAAAAAAAAAAAAAAAAAATAAACAATAATAATTTTATTAAAATTACATGTATAATAAATTAATAACCTAATCTAACCTATATATATATATATATTATAAAAACTTTAATTATATTAGTTTATGTTTGCCTCAAAGAACTATTGGTAAAATGACAATATATAGTTTAGAATAAATTGTAAGACAGCGGTCAGTGTACATTAATATTAGATTACGCTATTTAGGGTATAATTTAATTTTAAAGGAGGACTAAAATGAGTACCTAATCCGTGTTGTTTTTGACAGTCGTTACTTACAAGAGTAAGACCTAGTCTAGTTTGAACAAGTGGACACTGTCAAGTTAAATTTGTTAGATAGTGTTATATAATATTTTATCCGAATTATATTTTAATAATAATAAAAATAAAACTATAATACATTTTTAAATTGAATTTGATTTTCGAACTTACTATTTTTTTTCGCACTAAATTGAAATACCCAATCGACAAATTTCCGATCGAACTTAGGACTAACGTTGATGTTCTTGAAGTATTTTTTACACTGTTTCTTATGTATGGATAATTTAAATATTTCGTATTTATTACCACAAATTTAAATGAAAATGCTTACTTTGATCCCTGAAGCCATTAAAAATAATTTACTTTGTGATGGTTTGATTTTATATGAAATATTCAATAAGATATTTGAATATTAAAATTATATTTCTATATTTCTATAACTATATTCTGACGAGAAAAACAAGGCAGTTTTAAAATAGTTATTTTTAACAGCTGCAACATATGCTGCCGAGTTTACCCAATATATCCGCGATCTTTTTAGACCGTGTAGACAAGTAGTAGTTATTTTAACTGAAATTGCAAATGCATTTGATACTGTTAACCACGAAGTTATAGTATAGTATATACTCTCGACCAGCTAATGACAGCTAGTCCAGCTAATTTGTTCAATTGAATTCATTAATAATCCAATAGTAGTAAAGTTTCGATAGTTGATCCTTGTAGATTCGCCACTGGCTAGTTTTGCGCACTATACTGGTATTTCTATAAATACTTTTTACGTGTGATATCGTATCTCACGCCAGTAAAGCGGTGACGTCTGGTGGCATCCGGCACAGCTCTGGAAAACCTAATGCAGTGGCGTGTCCAGCACAAAGTAATTGGGTAGGCCAGTTTTGTTCTGTGTGTTTATAACTATTATTGCCTATTAGGGACGATTTATAAGATACGGGTATGATAATAATATTTAATAATAAATAATAATAATATTAATACTTTATAATAACATTTTTAATAAAAAAAAACCAAACAGTCAAATAAAAATTTGGTAGGCCTGGGCCTAGTTGGCCTACCCTGTAAACACGCCACTGACCTAGCGTCGCATAGGAAGACTAGCGATGCGGAGGAAAACTGAATGTTACACAGGAAGACCCCGGTGGTGTTGGTGACTATAATTGTTGTTGTTATCGATCGTCGTTACGTTCCAACATTGTGAGGACTGAGGAAATGCCTGGCTTCGATCGTTGACCGTTATCGTTGGTTGTTGTTTTTTACGGTTTATTGCTTTTGATTTTGTTGGCGCTTATTTGATTAGTTATAATTTATAATAAACTAGTTTGCTTTAGTATTCCAATATAATATGTATAGCTTATCATTATATATGAAATTGTTACGTGTAAAACAAACATTACGATATAATAATAATTTATTGTTATTATCGAATGTGCATATGACCATCAAGAATATATCGATCGGGAAATTTTATACATGTTTTATCTTATTGACACCGGTATATGCCATCAGTCAGACCCGCGCTTCACATAATACATAGTTTTGTTCGCACGGCGGGAAGTTAGTAGCGCCATTGTACGCCTCACGACGTCAAACGTACCAGTATGTGACAATCGGTATGCTAAGATGCCGATTGAATCGATTGATTGTTCAACATTATTCTTTGGAAGCACATTGATCACGTATTTACAAATACTCAGTTTAGTGAGGCAGTATGCTGGGTCGGTTATGTTTGATAAATGTCACCTAGTCTTATACTACTCATTAGTCTGATCTGTAATAGAATATGAATCTGTAGTGTTGAAAATCGCTTTCTTAAAATGATTGCTCGATATATGAATATAAAACACGAACTATATAATTACAATTCCATTTTAACTATACTTAGAATATCAATACTATTGAGTTATGTAGGGTATAGGGATAATGTTAGTGTTAAGTTTTTAAGTACTATTATTTTTGAATCAATTAAAACATTTAAAACACCAATTTTATCATCTATATTGGAATTTTGAATACTGTAAGTACAAGAGCTCGGGAGCAATATCATATACCCACGGTAAGCTATAAAAAAAAAACTACCCTTATAGATATTGTCTACACTAACATAACAAAACTAAAAATGTATTTGATACTGCTAACCATTCAATTTTCATTAACAAAGTAATTTATTTTTGTTTGCAAACCTATTTTATCATGGTTATCATATTATCTAACTAATCGTTTACAATTGATGAAAATAAATAATATAATATTTAAAAATTAAATGCATTATCATCTGGTGTACTACAAAGTGGGCATTTAACACCTATGTTGTTTTTAATTTTTATAAACAATATTTTTCCAGACATGAATAATTCTAAATGTATATTTATTTAATTCTGTTGACACAAATAAAACTTTTTTATTTTTAAATAGAGGATTCTAATTAAAAAAAAAATATTTATGTCCGCGATTTAGGAGTGGTATTATCAAACAATCTAAGCTTCATTGAAAATATTAACTTAATTTGTTGTAATGTTATTAGTATTTTTTAAAAAGAAACTGTTCTGATATTAACAGCCCTAATTGTTTAATTATTATATTAGTAAGATTTTAATTTTAATGTGGTTCAGTTATTTGGAGCTCAACTCAAGTTGAACTTAAAAATAAATTACAAAAAAAATTTAGACGTTATTTAGTATGATTGTATATAAAATCGACAAGCAGGTAAAACAGTTGAGGACATCGCTATAAAGTGCTATATATTTATTAATTTAATCATAAATTATTAAATAAAAAAATTTACTTCCCAGAACTAATAGAACATATTTTTTTTAAATTTAGGTAAAGTCATTTTTCTAAGTACAACCCATTGCAACCCATTTTGTAATTACATTTATGATCAGTGGCTTATTTATAGGTGAGGGTGGTGGATGAGGATGTTGGAGTTTCCACCCTCCACGAAAAAAAAAAATAATTTTAAGACTTTCAATTTTAAACATGTCAATATTCGATAACATAATTATTGGTTTTTTTTTTGAAAATTCTGCACAACCGAACTATCGACTATTCTTGATTATCCAATTTTACTTGTATACCTATTATCAATTATGCTATTCACAAGTTTGGACGAATGCCGACGACACTTAAGGTGTAGTATTTGAAGAGTATTAAAATAGTACTGAAATTGAGCTAATAAAGAAAAAATTAAAAATATTGAATTATTTTTTAAATCAAACGAAGTGAAGATCATTATTATTATGGATTATGTTTAAAGCATTTATTACCACGTATTCATTAAATCGGTATATTTAATTTTATAATTAATAAATTACAAATATTAAGCTACAAACAACTATTATGCCATTATTATTTTGTTGTATTTTAAACTTAGATAATAGTTTTATAATTTTTGAATTTATTATATCAATTTTATTTATATTAATTATATTATAAAAATATAATTAAATAAGAATATAAGCTCAAAAATTATGTTAAAATAATTACTATAAATTATTATAATAGAAAAAAGTAACTCAAGTTGATGTTCCAACACCGTCTATATCAAAAATAAATTTTACATGTACCTCCAGCTGACTTTATAACTGATGTTAATAATTTCAGTTGAAATAATATTGCATTTTTTATTAATAACAGTTTACAACTTTCTGAAATGAATGATATATTAATTAATCTTTGGAAACCAGATCGAATATTTGTATTTTGAATAAGTGGAAATTATTTCACTATTATGACATCCCCCCTTCAAAAAATAAAAATAAAATAAGTTTGTAAATTCGCCACTGTCTATAATTTTGACTTTTCCACAATTATATATTATTAAATTAAAATAAGATATAAAATATTAATTCATCATGGTATACTTATCATTATTTTACTAATCTATAATTTGATTTTTAATTTTTATCTCAGTCTGTGTATTATTAAATTGTTGATGTGTGTATGCTACTATTCTAACAATATTATTTTATAGGTATCTGAATTCAAATAATCTATTATTACATGTTGAGTATCATCTAACGTTGAATAATACTTATTTGTATATATTCTTGAAATATTGTTAATTTGAATCTGTATTCTGTATACTGACAGATATATTATAGTTGTCTGTTGTAATTTATTGTACTATATTACCCTTAGAGGGTCTTATCTAATAAGATGAATAAAATAAATAAATACATAATACGGTCATTACAATAGTAAAATGTAGGTACACTGAGAAATTTCTAAAATCAGAATTTGGATAAAAGTTGTACATAAAAAACGGAAACATGTTAAAAATCGCGCTGTATTATGTATTTAAAGCGTTAAGCCTCGAATATGATTTCTATGCATATTGACACGCGTGCATCGGCCCGACCATAATAATTGGCTTAAACGTCCGTTTAAAATGTTACGATCACCTTGTATTTTCAACGTGTACAATAATGCTATTAATATAATAAATCAATTGTATTATGTAATTGTGTAGTGTCTTTAAGACAGCCAGCAGCTGAAGAAGTCGTGACGCGCTTCTCGCGAAATCCTTTTGATTTTCAATAGTAATTGTCGATTGTTACCGAAGTCGCATGCACACGTTTGAATTAGAGAATAACTAGACTAAATGTCTAATTAATATACTGTTGTGTTTACATTATACATATATACATATCATGTAATATAATAAGTTTATTATATATACACTTCAACACTGTTCGTATAATATTGTATAGGTGGGTACCTATTATAATTTAACAGAAATATTGTATATTATAGTATTACAACTATTATAATAATTATTAATGGTATTATTATCATTGTCATCGTCGTATTGACCGAGTAAACAATGAAATTAGAATCGGTGGTGTCGCAACGCTACATAAGATTTAGGAATGCGAAACGGAAAATGATTAATGCAAACTGTACCGTTATTACATTTGTCATATAATACATAATAATAATTATAAATATATTATCTATATCTCTCGTTATGTATATAAGTATTCACAAATGTATACATGTAAGCGGGTTGCAATGAGTTTACTGCAGCAAAAGGGGCAGAATGATACCATTATAATGTGCGTGCGTGTTATCCAGCACACAAAGGCTTCTCTAACGTCATCGCCTCAAGGACATGAAAAGTCCTTTACTGTGGTCGTCGTCGTACACATTACCAACAGACATCGGACACCGTCTTTTGCATTCCCTTAAATTGTTTTTCGTACCGTATATTATACTTTACATGTATCATGTATATGCATCATACGCATCATGTTTATCATGACCTGAAAAATGCTAATTCGTATGTGTAGTGTACTAGTAAGTGTTATGTTTTTATTGCCATTTTTCTTTCTTGTACTCGTACGTCCCCTGTGGATACGGTTGAAAAAAGATAACGTCAGTCTTAAGCGAACTACCACATATTGTATGAAAGTTATTTCTTTCTTTTTCTTCATCTCCTACATTTTTTTCTGGTAGTACCTACACTTATTATTCTTCTTCTTCTCATCATCAGTTTTTATACGCCTGAATACGATTGGGTCATCGTTATGTGTATAGGATAATAGCTGTCATATTATGTGTATAAAAATAAAAATCGCTTAGGTCGAAAAGTAAACAATTATGTTACATGTAATCGGGAGGAAAAAAAATTAAAGCATCATAGGAACTGGCTTTTTTCCGCTAAAAATTATATTATAAACAATATTTTATATAGCTGGTTTAACGTCATATAGTGCACGGCCATATTATGAATTCAAATGGTAATCGATTATGATGTTGTTTAACCATAATTATTTCTAAATAAATATTTTATTATTTAAGCAGAATATTAAAAATAATATGTCCCATACTATCGTAAACATTAACAATATATAGAACGATTCTTTTATCAAACAATTATTAAACTCATTATTTTAAAATCAGGGAAACTATAAATAAACAATTTTAAAATATGTTAGTTTTTTTTTAAATTATTTTTTTTTATAATTTTCAGTCTAAATGAAACATTTTTATGGTATTTTTATATTTATTAATATTTTTTATTATTATAATTTATTTTTTTTACTTTTTTTAATGGTAATATAAATTTGTAATCTTATATTCTGAAGTAGAATATTTTTTTCGAGTATTTCAATAAAAGTCAAAATTTGGACTAGTAGTGTATGAGATAAGTACTTAAAGTATAGGTAAGCGGAGTAGTACACCAATATTTTGCATGCAACCCCGTACCTCTCCACACTTCTTAACAACATTTTAAATATTTATAACTCTCGTCAAAAGCTACTTGTACAAATTATGGTTTTTATGTATTAAAATGCTCCGAAAAATATTCTGTTTCAGAATTTGTAACTAAAAATGTATATTATTATTTTAAAAAGAAAAACCTTGAAAAATTATAACGATAGAAAATATAATTAAAAAAAAAAAATTGGTTTTATTTCGACTAAAGATTATGTAAAAATGTTGTTGAAAACGTTAATAGATATTGAAATAATAACGAGTATTGATCGATAAAAGAATCACCCAGTGAATTATCATATTCTGTTGTAAAAGCCGTTTCGGGGGCGTAAAGGCAATCAGAATGGTAATTTCGTACAACTTAACTTAATCCCTCTGGTTTTGTGCCGACAGTTGTTGTTATACTCTAACATGCTCCAAATGGCTTTTCTCTCTAATTAAGTCCAACTACCGTACTTTTGCACGTATGCATGTGTAAATATGTGCAAATATAGAAACATGTTACCTACACGTGGCTGTATTTATAGCCATGGATAATAAGAAGATATATTAATTTGCATGAATCATGTTTACCGTGGCTTATAAATTTCCCGCAATTTACTTTTTTACAGTTGCGAGCTGTGAAAAATAAAAAAATTTAACGACATTTTTTACAGTGAGTAATTTATTCTTAAAAATAATTCTGTTGAAGCACATAATACACTATAATAAAACAATATTATTCTACCATTTCTACCAGTTTTGCATCGATGAAATGTAGCATTTTATGCTCATATTTTGGTGTTATTATAAATGTATAAAACGTCAAAGAAGTTATATAACCACTATTCTTTTAATATTAATATTTTGTTCAAATCAGAATATTATTTATGTTAATTTTACCATAATATATATATACATATAAAAACTTACTTTATTACTGAAATGCCTTAAAAAGTAGATAAGTACGTCTTACTGGTTAAGTAATGGCTGTACATATTTGTATTATTTTAATTATCTGTATATATCTCATTAAATAAAGTAATTATAAATAAGTACAATTATTATAAATTGTGAAGGATTCATTGGTATTTTTATTACCAAACAAAATACGATGATATATTTGATAATTGGTTGTTATAATAATTATTTGGGACGACTGAAATAAAATATTAAATATAGCTATCAGGTTAAGACAATCACATACATATTATATACAATTACACATACATTTTTTTTTATATAAACGTGGGTTTTAAAAAATAAAAAAAAACAAATAGATACCGGAATGTTATATTAGTTATTATTTTAATATTCATAGTATATGTCACGTATTATACGGCAATTGGTAACCTTAAAAGATATTAGATTCGTGTAGTTTCAGTATTCACAGAGTTCTTATATGACATTTATCCTAAGACTCGTAGTGTAAATATTGTATCGATTATTTTAACCTTAAGGTCTATTATTTCGTATATTTAGCTATTTTTTTCTATCATGGAGACAGCCGCTTTCGCTAAGGCGTTTGTAACAATATGTATATTATTATTATTACTCGCTAAATGACTTAATATACCATATTTAATATTTTGTTTTATTTTTGTTTATATTTAGATATATCGCTTTAAAACAGTACAGGACTGCGAGTCCATCGCCATGTTGCGCTTCGAAGCATGTATGTCATCTTCCCGGCGGACGAAGTCGTACAGCTGTCATTCGGTCGACCCACAACCCGTCAGCGTCAACAGCAGCGGTCTGGTCAACGTTGCTATTGCAACCAACACCGTACTGTCCCAGGTGAAAATAAACTAAATATATAATTAAATACCTATCCATGAAGTATTATTTTTTGTTTTTACAAACATTGATGATTAAAAAAATATTGATTTATCACTTACAAATTACAATTTACAGTTGCTCTTTAAACTTGTTTAGTTATAAATAAATTTACATATTATGTACTACAATTTATAATTATTCATAAAAAATGTTGAATAATTCTATAGATAACTCTATAAATACTAATAAAAGTTTATGTATTTTTGATTATCATTACAACATATTTTTTTTTTAATTTTAATTAATATATGAAAACTAGCGAGTACGAGCTTATACAACACTTGACACAATTCTAATGCAATAGAACATATAATATTAAGTATTAAAAATACCCCTTAAATATATATAGGGTGTAATAGATTGAACTGACTTTTGGAATATTTTTTGTTCTAATTAATATTTTCAATTTTTTTTAATTTATCATTAAGAGACCCTAGCGCTAAATGAATAGTTTAATTTTTTTTTTTTAGTATTGAAAATAAAAAAAAAAATGAAAATTTGATTTAAATTTTTTTGGATAAATTTAAATAGCTAATTTTTGATGGTAAAAATATTTATTTAAGTCAAGTAGTTTATTTTTTAGAATTTTTTTTTTTAAATATCAATATTTTTTGATTAAATTAATTTGAAACGTAGTAACTTTTTTAAAAATATGATTTTTGAAAATTTGCCGACCTAAGTATATTTTTTAAATTATTCACTCATCATATAATATTAACATTTTTTGTCATACGTTTAAGTAGTATAGTTGTTTTTTTTTTGTCAAGTCTATCTGTTACACTCTGTATATATTATATTATACAGATAATTAAAAACCTCTTAGTGAATAAATAATCTATAGTTGACTGCATATAAATACATCTCGATTACATTTACAATTAATTGAATATTTTATAAAAGTATTTTAAATTTGTTTGTTATTAATTTTAGTATAATATTACTTCTTAATAATTTAATTTATTTAAAACTTAAAATCTAAATTGATTAAAATAACTAATAATAAAGTATAATATATTTAAAATATTTTTAATGCATCTTTGATCTCGAAGAGGATTTAAGAATATATCTAACTATTCATTTATTAGTAAACTCTAAAGGACACTGTATACTCCTTACATATAAGCCAGATGTTTAGATTCTCATGGTTTTAAGGGAACTGGACGCTTTTATAAACAGAAATACGATTGTACGAAATACATAAGTTGTATTGTTCTTGTATTTTATATACTTTTTTGGAACTCATTTATTTATGTATACGTGACATTCAACTGAAATATTTGAGTCCTTGATAATAACGATCCCCTGGGGTCCGATGCTTGAACATTTTTTCCACATTCAGATCTCTTTTCACACCACTCCAATTAGCGTGGCAAAGCAAGTGTCTCTCATAAGAACAATTTCGAAGAAAAAAAATAATATTCACTACGGTTGACGAGATCAGGTTGAAAACTACTCGTAACCTCGATAAAAAAGTGGTTTCAATCTTTATTTAAAACGAAATATTAACTTTTCTGTTTGTACCAATCAATTGATTTAGCCCTTATATTCACTTCATTGGGAACACGTGTAAAAAAACTATACTTATTCATTTATATGATTATATCGAAGAAGTAAATCTATAAATAAATAAATAATCTCATTACAAAATGTTATACCGACAATCAAAAGTGAGTGCAAATATATTAATATAATAATTGTATAACTAGTACATGTGTAAAGTAGAAGTAATAATAAAAAAAAATTGTTATACTTTTAGAATATTTTTATGTAACATTAATAATAACTATAATTATTGAATTTAGAAAAAAAATTCTAGTATTTAATTATATAATGTTTAATATTAATGCATAATACTTTACAAGAAATATGATAATATTTAGGTTCAAGCTTAATTAGTAATAAATATATTGATAATTTGGTTCATTTTATCATGTATTTATTATATTATATACTTTTTAATATGTGGTTAATCGTTACCTAATATAAACCATTTTTGATAAAATTATAATTTAAAAGTTTTGTATTAGTCGTGATTTGTGTTGATTAAAAATTTATATTTTTGGCTTTCAAAACAATTACAAATATTTTCCTGGTTATATTTACTTTCTATAATTATATAATTCCATTAGAGGTCAACCCACTGTATTAAAGTATATTTATTGTAGTTTAATAATACTATTTGCGCTAAATACATATAGGTACTCACCAGGTGAGCTTGTATGGATTTAAAGCTATACAAAAGATAAATATAGTATGAAAGTTATTAATATTACCCAGTGAAATAGAATGTTAAAGTACTAGGTTAAATTAATTATTTATATACAAAAAATAAATAATTTAAATAGCTTAATTAATTAATAAAGTCCAAGAATTTTAATTAATGTAGGAAGTTTTATAATATAATAGAATTATTCGAAATTATCAATTCTAGTGCATTATACAATTTTAATATTTTAGTTAGAAATTATCTAAATCGTGCAATCCTGTGCAAATTGATTTGACGTCAAGGTCTTATTGAATAGTTTAATAATGTGCAGATTTTTTTCTTATAGTTATTTAAAATATATTGCTAAGAAAATTTTGACTTAAGACACAAGTATTCTATGTCATTTAAACTAAAAAAAAAAAATGTAATATTTGAAAAGTGCCGTAATATTAAATTTAAAATGTCTCTGTTGGATGCAATTATGTACCTATTTTGCCTATATACTTTGCCGTGTTACACGTAGGTACTTACTACTTGAATAGTTATAATTAATAATAGACGGTCATGCAGTAAAATGTATCTTGCTACCTTGTTAATCTTGGTTTCAGGATAATGACGCAGGTACTACGCAATGTAGGACGGTGATATTTTATGTTACCGGTAACTGAATTCAAAGACCCTAACAGTTTAATGGTTGCTTCATTTGTGTTACATTTATAAAGTTTAGTACATTTCTAGTGTTATAATAATTAATAAATAATATCATTTATCATTTACTGTATAGATATTATATCCATAAAACAATTCTAAAATTTTTAAATGTAATAATTTGGTTTTATGTCTTTTACATAGTAATAATTGTTATTGTTATATTTATGGTAAAGTTACAGTATGTAAATACATTATTTTATCTATTTAAAAATATTTCAATAAAGTGCATCAAATAATAAACTACAAAATATTTAAGCAAGTATCAACACATATTTAAAATTATTTATAATGTTTATGTTTAAATTTGGTTTAACCAGATAAAAAATATTAAATTCTTTAATTTTTTTTTGTTTTTGGGTGAAACAGATTTTTTTAATTTTGTCATTTGGCGCGTTATTAAAAAGTTTATACTTTTTTTCGTTGTACAACTTTTAAGTTTTCTTTGCATATTTTATAATATTTAATAATTAATAAAAATTAAGATACTAACACAATTAGTATCATATACAGTATTTAGCATGAGTCCTAACCAATAATGGTATACATAATACGTTTTCATACCACTAGTTTATAAATAAACTTTGATATGATAATAAACAATTCATGCTCATAATAAATTTCTTTAAACGTATTCAGTAAAGCTATACACACACTAATAAATATGCCTTGTTATATGTAACAATTTACAGTAAAATTATATGTATTTTAATTTAATAATATAATGATCGTGAGGTCAGGGCATCATAAAACAAACATAAAATTCGAACAAAAATCAAATGGTAAAATGCTGATTTCCTTACAGGTCTACACTATCATACTATGTTTTAACATTATTATAAAAATATTATTTTCTATCTAAATTATAGAAATTATATAAAAATGTATATTAAATTAACCTTATTTTAACATTAATGTAAGTAATAGACAGAATATTAATATTTTTTTCATTAAAATTGGCGATAATAAAATGTTTAAAGTATTTTTTTTTTTATATACATCGTAAGCATTTAAATTTAAATAATTATATAACAAATAAAAGTTAGTTACAATAAAATAGTTTAACATTTCCTGACATCAAAAATTAAGAATGTCTCACAATGGTGTTTCCATATCATGATTTATTGGATTTAAATTATCAATTTGAAAAATATTAAAAAACAATTTACGTTGGAAAAATAAATGTAGTCCAGTTCTTCTTAAACAGCTCAGTGGGCCACGAAGTCCCATCGCTGCCACTACAACATGATTCTATCATTTCCATCAGTTCTTATCGTATGTTTTCTCGACTTGTATATTTTTATTGATAATTTTTAAACTTTTTTCCACCATTATTCTATAGTATTTTTGATCTTCCTAGAAGTCTTTTGCCTGTAATTATTCTTTCTGTTACTCGTTTTAAATATTTTCCATCTACTCTTTATACCAGAACTATTTTAATCTTTTACTCCTACTAAAAGATAAAATAAGGTTTTCCATACATGTTTTGTACAATTATATATCAACATTATGTTTTTTTTTATAAGCTCTCGTTTTCGTATATACACCAGACTAAATATGTTTCTAAGCAATTCCATTCTATCGTTCTAATTTTAGAATAGTTACCTTCTGTGGTTATCCAAGTTTCACATCCGAATATTATAATAGGTCTAAGATAGTTGATTCATTAAGTTATTTTTGATTCTCTCGATAATAATTTTGATCTTAATAGTCATGGTAAATTGTAATAGTATTAATTTGCGCTGATTATTTTTTTTGTATTGTTCGTAATATTATTTTAGATTCTGAACAGAGTGATGAATGTATTGATTTTACAATGATTTGTGTTCTTTTTTATTTTTGCGTCTGTTATCACGTTTTGGAGTAGTAATAGTGCTTTGATTTTTGACTTCAGCCTCGTTTCTAAAAGAAAAGTGAATTTATTTGGTACATTAGAGGGTCAAAAGTAAAAAGTTTCCAATAGTTTTCAAAAGCGTCAGGAAAAATCCTAAAAAAGTAACGGAAAAACGGGAATTTTTACGCATAACCAGTTTTTGACAAAATTGATTTTTTTATTTTGCTGTAACTCATTTAGTGAATCATTGTAAATACTTGAAATTTTCACCAAATGTTTATATTAGCGTTATCTATTTACCATTAAATTTTCAAAATATTATGATTATTTTTAAGTTATTTATAGGCAATTGAAATGTTAATAAAAAAATTCGACATAACACAAAATTTTTAAAATTTAATAAAAGGTTTATTATAAGTAAGCTTTTCTTATTGTAGAAAAAAAAATAAATCAAAAATCATTACCCACAATTTTTGTTTAGTAGAGTTTAAAGTTAAAATATTTACGAAATATATCAAAATTGCGAAAATGTGCAAGTAATTTATTGAAGTTTAAACTTCATAAAATTGTTGTGATTTATACCTAAGGTTAAAAAACCCAATATAAGGTTTTTCATAAGTTTTTCTTCAAATAACTATAAAAATAATTCCAGCGTTAATGATGAAAAAAAATATGAGCATATGTAATATATATTTTTACAAAATCGCGTAAAATAGTGATATATTCTAAAAAGATTTAAGATATTTGTTGTTATTCAAAAATTATAAGTCGTAGAAACTTGAAACTTTCACCAATAGTTGAGATTAGTATTTTCTTTACATAATTTTCTTTTCAAAATATTTCACTAATTTTTATGCTAGTTATAGATGTTTAAAATATTCGATTTTTTTAACCTTGCCGTATGGAAGTATGCAAAACTTGTTCTAAATCTTACTTAAAAAATAAATTACTTATATAAAAAAAAAATATATTACTTTTTAAATATAATATAGGTAATATGATATATCTTAAACCAAGGGTCGACAATGTGCGGCATTTTGGATTTTAAGTTGTAGCTCTCTTTAGGTCGAAAAAATAATTATTTTATTATCAAAAAAAAAAAAAAAAAAAATCAATTACCTATATATAAGTGAATACTAAAATATTGAAACAAAAATTTTTTGTGGCTCTTTTAAAACTGGGAAATAATGTAAATTGTAACTTTTGGCTCCGCTATCTCAAAAGGTTTCCGACCCCTGTCTTAGATTGACAAATCATATCCGTTCAGAATCGTTTTTCGTATAAAATGATACTTATTATTGCATTCAAATTTAACATATCCATAACAGTGATTCACTCGACACTTACTGCACAGTAAAGTGGTATCAACTTGCCTACCTTTTTATTGTTTCATTTTACTCTTAGATATTTGTACGGTGTTGCTTTTTCAAATGAGTATAAGCCTAATTTTACATCTGAGTTGTTGCTATCATTTATTGATATACAGGTATATTTGGTTTTATTTTATTGACTTTTAATCCTGTGTAGTCCAGTTATTTTAATTAAATCAATTTATTACTTATTTATTTATTTAATAAACGCCCGTATGCTTAAATTTAATACAATGTAAATATAATTAACAATTTAATACAAATTACAAATAGAAAGAAAAAAATGGAATAGTTTAGTACAATATAAGAAAATAATATAACATATAAGTATAAGTATAATAAATAGGTTACAATTGACTTAAATAGTGTCTATTGAGTTGGGTAAACAGTGCATATAAATATCTTTTTATAAACAAATCAGAATTATTATACCGGTTGCATACACTAGATATACGATAAATAATAAAATAAACTTATTAGTTTATTTGAATTTAATCGGTTGTGGTTTGTAATTGTAATGTGATGGCCGATGAACCAAAAATGTATGATTTTTCATTGTTATAGGATATTAACATTGTCAAAGTACATTTAAAACATTGAGATTTTAATATTAATCAGTATCGTCTAAGTTTCCTGGAATATTGAAAAAATTTGATATTTTTACAAAATAAAAATTGTTTGTATTAAAGTATCCTATTTTTTTGTTTCCCTAAATATATACATATTTCGTAACAGCTCATTTTCTTTATTCGTGTGACTGGAGCTCGCAAGATAAAAATTATGTATCAAAACTCACTCTGATATTGATATTCCGTCTCTCAAAGTCATGTTTTAAACATTATTTAAGATACATTTTATATACATCACGAACATACATCTCGTGCGTATGCATATAATACGTATACAAACATTATATATCTACAGGTATAAATGTATACGTACACGAAATAGTATAGTATAAACAGTGTTGTTAGTTATTTTTTTTGAAACTACAAGTTGATATCGGGAACATTTTATAAATAAAATAGAGAATAATAAAACAAATTGTTCGCGGTAGCAATGTATACAATCAGTAGTGGATGAAAAAAACCATTATGTATAGCAATTCCGGATGCCGGAAACATACTGTTACATAAAAATATCCGTTAGTCCTTTGGGATAACGTCTACCCATAATAATATGTCGTAGGGTATACGATACTATAGACTACGCGTAGAATGAAGCTAATAGAAATTTTGATCAACATTTCAACGCAAAGAATTAAATCGTATAAATGAAAATTGTCGGATATCCGGTGCAGCGGTGTGATAAAAATTATAGAACGATCGGCCAGTCATATATATTTATATATAGTCATTTCATCTTAACGTTCTTGTGTCTCGAGATGGTCATTGAGGAACAATATTATATTATATATTTATGTTATATAAAAATCAAGTTGGTGCATGTGACGAGATAAAGCCATGTAAAAGTTAAACATTTTTTATTTCAACAAATTTATTCTAGTGGAAAAATAATGATGGTACTGCAACTCTTTGCCCACATAAAAAATAAAAAAACCACTAAAATATGTTTTAATGTAATAAATAATTCTTTAATAATTGGTCATGACGAGCATGGTTAGGTTCAAGTGTATAAATGGAAATTGCGGATTGCTATAAAGAAAAAAATATTTTTATCAATTTCAATCTTATTGTATAGATTTTGTAAAATAAGCTTTGCTGTAATTAATAATATTATAAATTAAGTAATAGCGTACAATGATGACTATTATCCATAACTATAAGTTGCTGCTTTTAAATTTGATTGTTCAGAATTTGTGCTCATAGGTTATAATTTCGTGGTCATATAATAATTAGAAAAATATGTTTAATGTTGAATGCTCGTGCATTATAGAAAATTTTTAATACATACAAATTTTCTATAATGCACGAGCTTGGATCTTATTCTATATTTATGTTTTTATATTATATCTTCTTTACACAAATTTAGTTCAATATTAAATAATATGTAATCATAGTTAGTAGAAATTTCTAAAATTTTTTACAACAATTTTGTTACCAACAGAAAGTCAGTGTTCGATAAGTTAGTGTTTAACCCGATTTGGTGACTTGACGCTCTCTATCTAAAATAAAATTCCAACTACAATAGGATAAAAATAAAATAATGTAATTATTTTTACATGGGTTCAGTCAAGAATTTTGATTATTGTCAACAATACACGGATTACCCTGAATCTTGATACGTAAATAATATAAGCTATTTACTTTTTCGCCGGATTTTGGATTTTTCTTTGATTTTAGTTCCAAAACATATCATAATAAAATATAACAAGAAACATTAATATGTCAATAATGGGTAAAAATGTGGTTTTTAATTAATTTCTTTATGATTTGGAAAACGATCATTTTAAGTTCTATTTGTCGTAATTGAATGTCACTCTAGGTGCACTGACTACCACCGTCATTTAAAGAACATTTAAATATTTTACAATTATTCATGAACTATACATTTTGAATTTATTATAAGTAACAACAATGCTGTGTGGCGTCCTATAATAAACATCCAGAATAACATCAAGATATGATACGGTATATGTTAATATCGAAAATATGAAATACATGGAAATTATATGTACGTTCTTATAAATTTAAGAATAACATAATATGGCAGTGGTTTCCAGACTTTTACGACCACGGCATCCTTGAGAAATAGTTTGTGTTTCGTAGAACTCCCTTTTTAAAATAATATAAAATAATAATTTTTAATAATATAAATAATTCAAGTATAATATAAGATAATTTTCTTAAT
The DNA here is from genome assembly GCF_003676215.2 of Rhopalosiphum maidis. Taxonomy (NCBI): domain Eukaryota; kingdom Metazoa; phylum Arthropoda; class Insecta; order Hemiptera; family Aphididae; genus Rhopalosiphum; species Rhopalosiphum maidis. Next base: position 688,828 of record NC_040878.1, on the reverse strand, counting down.
AATCATATACATCTGGCGGAACTGTTGAGATTGTCCCGCAGAATACACTTTGAGAAACGCTGACATATTATTATGGCATCCTTATAAATTAAAATGTATTATAAGAGTGAAAAAAATATACTTCTACAATCTTATATAGTATATGTAAGTTAGTTAAGTATATATTTATATATATAATTTATTTATATTCATCTTAACTTTTATGGTTGTACATTATGCGTTTCAAATATTTAAACTTAAATTAAAAGTATATATTATTGAAGATTAATTGTATATACTGTATTATATTATGTATATTTGAGGTTAGAAATTAATGAAATACGTCATTTTAACTATCAATAATGTTCCCAAACCATTGAAAATAAAAATAAGTAAATCATCACAAAACCAATAGCTTTTTCACTGCCATTCAGAATCGAAGGACTTGAATACGAGGAAATCGAATACACACAATTTATTGCGTCTCCCAATAGTCCCCTACTTTCATAAAGTATCATATTTTCATCTTTTCCGATTAGTCGTAACATGAGAAATATTTTGAAACATCAGCTTTAGAATAACATTTTAAGAAATCGAAATGAATTATAATAAAAATAATGCGCCGGTCATTAATCACATAAATTTAAAGGCTTAAAATATATTTAAATAATTTGTTAAACAAACTTTTTCTACAGTAAAAATATTCTTTTTTATCTATCTATAGAAAGTTCTAAGTCAATATTAATATATTTGTAATCATCAACAATTTAAAAGTATTATCCTCATCATGAATTATCACATAGCATTAAAAATACATCGATTGAAAAATTAATAAAATTGGAGTGCTTAGATTAGTGTATATGTCTTATTAATACTATAGCTATTATATATAGCTTTTATATTTCTATTTTACACTGCTCTAAAAAAAAAAATATGCTCATAGGCTCGTAGTAAAGGAAATATACTTAAATATTTTTAATGTTGACAATTATTAATTGTTACAAATTATTTTTTTTTTAGAAAGTTTGAATTTTCATTTACAACATTAAAAATGGTATAAAAGAATATTTTTGTTTGTATTCTTAAATAAGTTATAAATGATGATAATTTGAGAAAATTGTTCAAAACATCTAAAAGGTATACCGTTCTGTTTTTGATTAATACATTTTTTTTAGATTAAATTAATATTTGTTTATTTAAATTTAATAACTAGGTACCTATTTAATATTTTTAAAATTATTTAGATTAAATAATTGTGATTTTTTTTTTAGATTTTAACTTAAATATTTATTTTATAATTAAGTATATAATTCTATAGAACACAGCAATTATATTTTAATAGTTCATATTTTCTTCTTTGATGTGATTGCATTAATAGATTTTAAAATTAATATTTATTTATAATAAACATAATTAAAAATAACGATTATTCAGTCCACTGAACGAGAATATTACCTTGAAGAATTAAATAAATTTTAAATTACATTATAAGCAAATGTATATTATGTTTAAATCTTATTTCTATATTTAATAATTTTACTCGCTGGTTTAATTATATTTGAAATAGTTATGACAGCCAATGACCTATTTCAACGAAAATAAAAAAAAATTGCAATACTTTCATAGAGTTTCGTTCTAACTGTGTAAATATGCATTACAGTTATTAGAACAATACGTAGGGTGTGTATAATATAATATACAATAGCACCTAGTTAATGTTAAAGTGTAAAGAAAAACATAACCATATGATGTGAAACTTTTATATAAAATCTTAAACAATTGTTCCCTTTCGTTACTCTCCAATATCTGAATCTAGGTCGTTCGAAAAAATATATCCACTATATAACAAACTTAATTTTTTTGAACCATGTATGCGATTTACTTGAAATTTTGCTGTTGTGGTTTTTAAACAGTGTATATGAAAAAACCAAAAGTCGTTACGCGATTTAATTTCAACAATTTTTCATGGCATAACCATCGGCTCGGCAAACTTCTTAAAAGTGATAGTTTTCTTTGAATCTAAATATTTCGTATAATATAAATAGATGGCTACAAATGTCTACGGATATGTATTTAGTGTAAATGAGCCTTGAGTGTAGCTTCACGTATGTAATAATAAAAAAAAAAAAAAAAAAAAAATTGAAATAATAATAGTTTGTATTTGTCGTAAATATTTATAGTTGTGAAAAAACTGAAAACCTGTAATAATTTTAAAATGTATGCGTGGATATGAAAACCGTGACCAGAAAATGTTGAAATTATTTTGACACCTATCTGAACACATATAAATTTTGCCAGATAGGATAAATTTGACGGTGTATGTGTATAACTTAAATCGTCGTAAGTAAATATACTAGCTAACAATGAAATTCACCAAGGAACACTCAACTTTGTTTTGTTCTTTAATGTCCTTGATTAAAATATTACTGTATACTTTAGTTTTAAATGTATAGATTCCCCATGAAATTTAAGAAGTGTCTTGTGGCAATTCCAACTTTTTTATTTGATTGATCTTTTTTTTGATTATTAATTACTATGTAGGTATTTTTTCGGAAAAGTTAATGTATCTAAATTAAAATTCTAATAAGTACCTTTAGTGTCTTTCTAGTGTTATTACCATATTTAAAAAGTAAAAAGCGGGAAAAAATAATTTCAGTAATACATTCTAAGTAATATTTATTAAATGTTATAGCTTTTTATTCATTTTTCATAAATATGCCTATTATTATTATTATTAGTAAGTTATATTTTATTTTATTTAGATATACGTTCTATTTTACCTTTTTACATTTTAGACAATTTAATTAATATACAGTATCTGTATGTGATAAAATTAGTAAACATGCAATAATAATAAAATAAGTAAACAAAAACAATAATAAGTTACAGAAAAATAAATTGACATACAAAAATGCAATGGTTTTATTTAATAAATTGTATTTTTTTTTTTTAAATATGTTATATTATAGTCTGTAAAATTATTTGATTTTCCTTCTTTTAAATTTGTAATTTTTTATCACTTTTTTTGCATTCTTACTTGTGGGTTAAAATACCGAATAAAATTGGTATGCGTTCCGTTACATTTGTTATGGTTTGAAGTGTTCATCATAATTGTTGAGAATTTAATTGATTTTAGTTCATCTAACATCTGTTGAATGACAAAAGGAACTATTACATTAACAATTATCGATTCACATTTTGTATGCTTGCAGGAACATTTTTTTTTTCGTGAACTTTTTTTTATTATTAATATTGTTCAATCCATAGAATGAAAGGAATGGTTATGTTTTATAGTATGATACGCAAATAGACCCTCCTCTTCCACCACAGTACGTTTGCTTTCATTTGTTGAATTTCTAATAAAAAAATGACGTTACATTTTTGAAGAACTGCTTGATACGACCAATAAATGTTTTTTTTGTTTGGTATGCCTATATTTATTTTTGAACGACCACCATTTTCGATTGAAAAAATTGCTTTACATAATCTACATAAAACTTTTTAGATTTCATAATCATCTTTTAAAAATGGATATTCAACTTTTAAGTTTTAATTTAATTTCTAACTACTTTATTAGAATATAAGAATTTTATATAGTTACAACTTACGCCATCAATTGTTGTAACAATACTAATGAAATTGATAATCGAATTAGAAAAACATGAATGTAAATTATTTTAAAATATCTGTGATTTTCGATAAGATTACGCTCTTCGTTTGAAATAATCTATGTATATTAAACTCATTATCATAATCTATAACAAATATTTTTGTCAACAAATTTATTTTATTCAAAAAGAAAATTAAATTTTAATCTTTATGTTAAACCTATAAAATATTTATATCTAATTTAATAAAATAAGAATTAATACGGAATAATTGTTATCGTTATAAAAAACAGAATAAAAAGCGTCGTGAAAGAAGTCCGTCAGGAAAACCAGACACAAATTTGAAAAAAAAAAGGACGTAAACAAGATGTATGGTTACTCTACTTTAAAAGACTTGAAAATTCAAAAAATCCAAACTTCATATAAATGCATTATTTTAATGCTATGGTGGTGGTAATGCTCCACGAACCACTCTGTTTATAGTTGTAATGTTAACCACTTCTTTTACACTAGCGCTTGGACTCCATGGAGTCGATAATATCGGATAAAACTCTCACGTTACCCTTTTATTATTATTATTATTATTATTAAACGCACGACATAAATAATAATATTTGAAGAAGGCCGATTTATCAAGTCTATATATTATAAACGTTTATGTTTTCGAGCATATTTGTACATAAATTATACTATTCTGGGCGTAATTCGATTCTTCTATCTTACCAAATTGCTATAGGTATGTGCAGGAAGGCTTCGGTCTTTCGCGATTCTGTATATATATTATGTAAAAGAAATGTTAAATTAAAGTACTACATATATTTTCCAAAAAACTTAATTTGATCAACTTTTTAAAAAAAATATATATTTTTTTTTTGTGTTATTATGTTGAGTGTATTCGTGTTATTGACGTTAATGAATTAATTTAATTATTTGAATGAAAATCGTACAGATATTATTAATTTAACACTAACGTTAAAATTTACCTTTATTCTTACAGTCGTGGATGGCGGTAACAAATTCTTAAGAAGAGATCAACCGATGAACTCAATGGCCTCAGCGATGGGTGATGACCTATCGCTCAGGGACCTTACGCATCCGGCACTGAACGAATCTTTAAAAACGCACAATGCCGCTACCTTCAAGCTCGTCAAAACAGGTACTGAAAAATATATTAAAATTAAATATTTTACGATTTACATTCATATTTTTGTTTTGTAAATATAGTCATAATTTCGCTATTGACTGGAAAAGCGTTATAAAAAGAAGTTATTACACCAATAAACGGATAGGTATTGTTATTTTTATATGAAAGATTGTTTTTATAGAGTTTCGTGAGTACTTTAGAAGAATGTCGTAAAAGATATTATTTTTACTTTCTTGTAGACGACTAGCATTTTCTACCTAAATTATTTGAGTGAAAATGCAGTACCTATATTGGTGTTCTTTTATTTATCATGATATAATATCTATAATGGTTCAGTGTTCATATAAACTCTTTTTGTTTTTATAACTTAGGATTCTTCTGGTATAGTCTAAAAATAAATTGCTATCATGACCTTTAACCTATTTAATAATTAAAAAACAAAATCGACTGATTTTATAATAAAATAAGTTATTCAATGTGTAAATGTATTATATTTATATCCGAATAATAGCTGATGATAAAAAATTAAGCTTTGTTTAATTGTTACATCCATGTTGCACCCAGTCCTACTTTTTTAACTAAAATCCTTATTACCCGCTCCGTATTACCTACTAATAAAATCTTATCTAAACTAAAGAAAATTTATCACAAAAATGAACAGCGCCTTTCCAAACTCTCAAATAGCAACTGCTGGTGTTCTTCAAGGCAAGGAAATAGTTCCTTTCTTATTTAATGTCTTTACCATTGACCTACCTTTAAACAAAAATACTCTACTTGATACACTTGCAATTCTTGCTATCGAAAAAGATCTCATCCAAGCTACCCAAAAAATCCAAAACCATCACTAACTGTGCTAAAACTGGTTTCATGACTGGAAAATTCAAATCAATCTATAAAAAAATCCTCTCAAATGACTTTCACACTTCGATCTTTGGAATGTCCCCCAACCTTTATTTGACAATGCATAAATTTTATCTCCCACGTAAATTAAATATTTAGGTTTATTCTTGATGAATGTCTTATATGGGGCCCTCATTTAAAAAATAAGCGTAAAGCTCTCAATAAAAACCAAAAGAACAGTATATATGGCTCTTCTAAGACCCATGTGTTACTATGGCATTATACCGTCAAATTCTAGAACAATACAGGTATTCAAACGTATGTCTACGATTATTATCAGGTACCTCCTTGTATATAACTAATGACTCGCTTCATTAAGAGATCTGAATTCCAACCTTAAATAATCTTGCTACATTAAAAATAAACAAAACATACAGTACTCACTCAAATTCTATAATCACTCATCTTAACATCCAAACAAATCCCAGGTAATCCATCTAGGCGATTGAAAAGGAACTGGTGTAGGGACCTACTATCTCTTTAAGATCGCTTTCCACAGGGTGCCGCCATTGGGTGACTTTAAATTTCATCAAATTTACTTATTGTATAACATGTAAATACAGAATTGAAAATATATTAAATTTTGTTCAATAAAAAAAAAAAACTGATAAAGAACAACATAGTATAATATTATCTCGTATGTACAATAATCGTGATAAATAAATGATAAATTTATCATTATTATAATTAGGTGTATTTTTCATTGTAAAACTCATAAGTCAAAGTATTTTTTTACAAATTTTATAGTTTTTATGTTTTTTTAATGATTACCTATTACGTTCATTTACAATTAATATTGAAGAAATGAAGAATTGAAGAATGATTTTATTCGTGTTACAATTGTTTTGGCGTGATAAATATATTTTAATTGTTTACCATATTTGAATTCAAAAATATTTTATATAAATTGTATAATATATTAAAATATTCACAAAAGAATATTGAATATACGTTAAACATTCTGAAAGGAAGGGACTATCACTATAAATATTCTAGTCATTCACTATTTGAAAGTTAAACAACGACAAACATATTTCGTATGGGTGACTATCTATTTGAGATTCGATTGGTAACATATTGTACTTTTTCTTTATTTGATATCATGGCTTATTGCGAGTCATTACTCATTAATTCTAAAATAATAATAATAATACAGAATTTCACGAAGTATATTTTACAAACAATTATAGTTTTTAGATTAATTTATGATACAATTAATCGTACATATAATAATGAAAAATGTCCATTATTATAAAATTAAATTACAACATGCGTATTGTTAAACATCACTGATATAAACTGATTTATATTATATAATGTATTGAAAATAATGCTCAGTCTAAAATTATTGATGTATATAGTTAATAATCATAATATATTAATCTATTTAATTATAGTGTATATATATATATATATTGTGAACATGAGTAAAAAATATGTTACTGATACGCATGTCAGTTAGAAGCAATTACCGGTAGGTAGACAATAATGACCCGACCGAGGGTAAAGAGACAAATTGGAAAGTCGATATCATGACGGGCTTGTTGAATGATTAATCACTAGACTGACATTAATGAATTTATCATTATACCTGTATGCATGAGTGTTTTTCGTATCCTAATATAATAAAATTGTATAGCTTTTATAAAACCGCTTGCATTTTTTTTCATTAAAATTAAAAAATAATCGTAATGGGGTTTTCGCTTAATACTCTAAAGTGTAAAAAAAACATATACTATAGTATACACAGAGGCGTATAGTCACACTATTAATACTTTCCATTATGTGTATTCGTTAGTTTTATTGAATTTGAGAAAACTTTTAGTATTTTCTATACTGTTTCAATATAAAATATAAACGTATAATATAAATTAGCTGAAAATAGTTTCTCGTAAAAGTGCATTTAAAAAATACAGTATTTTTACTTATTACAAAATATCAATATAATATGACTATATTATAATGAGTTGGGATTGTTTTTTTGTTCAATGTCATATTTAATTTTCCATGTTTAAATCAATGAAATCATTTAAATTTAACAATTATTATTGGTTATACATGATGAGTTTTTTTCATTTAAATGCACTTATAGTAATTATCAATCATTCACGTATCATAATAATAGTTTACTATTACACTTATAAAAACTTATGAATAGAAACTGCGAATCACTGTACCGCATACCTATTACATATAATAATTATTACATTATAATGTTTTCCTGATATGAATATTATTTTAATGGTGGGAAAATTGTTTTATATCTAGAATATAAGCATTCAAAGCACACGTGAACAATTATAAATCGATTAATATAATATTAGTTAATAAATTCGGTTGATATGTTACATTTAAAGAATACTGTGAGTATGTGACATTTATATTTTGAAATTTTAAATCAATACAGTTTTTACAAACTGTTTGTCACGCAAATTTTTATCTCTCACAATCAATTTTTTGTTTTTGCTACAGCACCGCTTTGTCACAATAAATCATAAATGAACCTCGAATCGTACCTGAAGTACATAGAGACAGAAACGATATACTGTCGATAAATCGGCTCAAGTTCTCTTCTCGTCTGTTGTTTTTATTTGCAGGCACTTCGTCCGCATCATCAGAATTCAATTGTTTTTCTTTCGTCATTATTATTTTATCAGCAATGAAACTGTTTTCTTGATCCACAAAGCAATTCTCGCGGCATTGTCTTTATCACAACAGCAAATACGAGTAAACTTTATAGCGCGTTTGTGGCATAGAACGCTGGAAAACTATACATATGTCACAATAGTAATAATTCGTACTTTTTAAAAAATCTCTGTGATGTATATGATATGTATCTAGGGTAATATTGGTTTAAAGATCTAGATTAAGATGTCACAAGGAATGTAATATCCATCGGATACATCGGTGAGCGCTTGCCAAAAATGCAGCGTTCAATATAATACGATAATATTATATAGAAATCATGTTTTTGTGACACTTGGTATGCTTGAAGGACATCTTTAGAATTGATTTTAAAATAGCTTCCGAATTTCAATAGGTATTATAATGATAATATATATTTTTAATTTCATATTTTGAAGCAAAATATTATTTAGAGTATTTCGTTGTGCAAAAATTCAATTTTGGATAGTAGTTTAGGAAATTAGGGTTTAAAGTGTAGTCGTTAAGTTAAAAAGTGAATCAAAACTTTGCGAGGTACCACTGTGACTCCACTATGTTTATCTAAACTCTGTACAAAGGAATAACATTTTAAATATTAGAACTATAAAAGTAGTAAAAAGGATTATTTTTGTGTTTTTTTTATTACTAAAAAAGATAGTTTTTGAAATAATGAATGATTTGTGATAATAAAATTACACTATATAATGTATATAATAAAAATATACATGTGAAATAGCTATAAACATTGGCGTACACTACACTCGTAACACTGTGACTACGAATTTATGCGTGTTATTGTTTTCTGAAACATAAACGTTTCATTAAATTAAATTTGTTTCTAGTTGTGTGGGTTTGCGAGAAAATCGAAAAAAAGTACACTATGAAATAAAATAAAACCGAATACAACAATCTGTATATTATCATTATTTTAAAACGACATCCACGTAGTGTGTTGTGAGTGTATGTGCATTGTGCAGGGTGTCACGCGTGTAGTGTGTTCTGTAGCTGTTTTGCCTATCCAAAATCGCCTGGCAATCGGCATAAACGTATTACGGGCGTTTCGGTTCGTTATCGGAACAACTTTAATTGCATGTGAAAAAAGAATTATGTGAAAATCTAGAACAAAAAGACATTATAAAAAAAAACCCGGAATGCGGTTACCCAGTTAGAGATTGTACAGTTCGTTTAATTTTACGTGCTCTCGGCCAGATCACTAATCCGTCGAATGTGATGTTAGATTCATTGAGATACTATCAAATGTTGCTGCGTACAAATTGTTTTTATTGTCATTATTCAAATATATGATAGAAACTCAAAATTTCAAGAAAAAATATCAAAACAATTATTTTTTTTGAATTTTTTTTAGCCAAATGGTTTTTAAAAGAAACAATGCGTAAGACGTGCTAAAATATTTAATTGGTAATTTCGAATTTTCTGTTCACTGTCGACTGGTTTAGATAATTTCGTATAATTATATTCGATAAATGTATTTTTAAATAATTATATGTTGATAAAAAAATAAATACGATTCGAACTCTTGTAATATTATTTAAGTATATATTTGTTTTGCTTCATTTTAATTTAAAAAAAAACAAGATTACAGAATTAGATGAAAATGTTTTATAACATTTATTTTTATTAAGTATAATTATATGGTAGAGTTTGTTATTGGTGTTTATGAGTATGATCTTAAAGAAGTATCTAAATAATAACCATAAAATATTACTGTATCTCTTAATACAATGGATGTTCATTAAATTTATACATCTATATCCATTTGTATAATGTATAATGTACATACATAATACAATATCAATCTTAATTATGTTTAAGTTATGAATTATGTAAAATATTTCAAACTAAATCTAATATTGATAAAAATGTAGTTATAAAAATCCATTTGTTTTACAATGTGTTCAAAAAAAAAAAAAAGAAAATTAGTAATAAATCTTGTTCTTTTATCAAAAATAACGTATACTACTGTATAATATTTATATTTACAAGTATTATTTGTATAGTTGTATATTTTTTTTACACTTATTTATAGATTTAACTTGATTTTAAATTACTCAAGAACTTCATCTGAAAATGTTGAATACATACACTCTGAAAATGTTGGTAAATTAAACTGAATTCATGTTTTTAATCGAAAGGTTGAATTTTATTCGTAATAGTTTCTTTCCTTATAATAAATTACTGTAAAAATTGTACAGCTACTAAAAGTTTAAAAAAAAACTGTCATGATATGTGTTTTTTATATAATTATTAAAATTATTCTTTTTTAACTATAAGTAGGTAGGTTGAATTGTTTATCACCCAAAAATATTGCATATATATATTAATAGTATTTGATTATTATATATTTCTACCATATTATATCAACTTTTATAGGTAACTCAAAATTTAATAATATTTTTCTTTGAATATCGTAAAACAATAAAAAAAGTTCAAAAACGTTATTTTGAATAGTAAAATTTATAATAATATAATAAATGAAGAAGATTTAAATTTTCAAAATAATGTTTTTAAATTATAATACAATAATTAACATCGTTATTTATCTTTAAATAAAAAATCTCGTCAAAATTTGAACTTAAAATATCTATAAAAAATAATGATTTTTTATATTTATTAGTTTTTATTATTTCAGTATGAACTTATGAGGAATGTATTACATTTTCAACCATTTTTACTCAGTGATAAATTTTCTATCGATATTTATAAAAAATAAACTAAAAAAATGGAATATTTCAATTTTCTGTAAATAGATTCGAAAAATTCAAATATTTTGTAAATTATTCTATGTGTAGAAAACGCTAGTAAAAATAATTTGTGCTAATTTCAAAATAATTTGTTTTAAAGTTACATCTAAAAAAACCAAATTAATTTTGTAAAGTAAAAACTAGATCAAATTTCCAAATTTCAGAAACTACCCTCAAAGTTGATAACTGATGCATTTCTTTATGATTACTTATCGCATACACATACAAATAAAAAATATAGGTACATTGTAAAATCAGTACATTTATTGTTTTGTTCAGAATCTAAAGTTAAATAAATAAAGTAATTAATATTATTGATAGGACCAAGTAAAAGCGTGGTCATAATGTTAAGAATTTCGTTTCACTTCTATATTATACAAAAACCAAAACCAAAATATGTTTGAGTAGGTATTATTATACTTAATAGTTATGTCAGTCTACTGATTGTCAATAGTTTGTATTTTGTTTTATTATCATTTTTATTTCTATTGGAATCTGACGTAATAAACTAACTTCATAGACGACTATAAAAAATAGCCAAGTTTTATGTTAAATTAACCTATTATAGGATTTTGACTCTTGCATTCTGATGACGTATTTAATCCTCCCACCCTGTAGACTGTTAAATTAAACTTTTGAAACAATCGCACCGTATCTGTCTGAGGTTTCAAGTTGTTTTATTTATAGTTTTCTATTTATCACCGTAAATCGTCGCCTCTAAAGGCGTGGATTAAAAACTGGTATTAAGTCCCTAATGCTTGCAGAGAAAGCTTATTTATAGACAGGGTCCACTTTATAAACCAGGTTTTCAGCCAGTGGGTATACTGAAAATTGGTATATACACTATTATATTGTTCAATGAACCGACTATGCTCAAAAAATCAATTACATTCAAACAGAATGCAAAAATATCATACTGCTATTTTAAATTTGAAGTTTCAAAGTTTGATGAATTTAATTTAATTTAATTTTGTTTGGAATGACTTTTATCAATTTTTAACTTTCTAATTTGACAAAATGTATGTAACGTCTACGTTTATGAAGTTCGTTTTCCTGGTCCAAATTGTCAATAAGATTATTTTTGTACTATTCATTTATATAATATAATACTTAGGGTTCTAAATTTAAAATATTTCACTAGAAAATTTGAAAAATATTTTTTCTTCTTTTAAATGTGTTCAGTTTATAGATGATTAAAAATAATATATTGATTATAACCAGAAAATATTGGTAATGAATAACTTATCAGTTGTCTATCAAGATTTACAAATTAGTGAATTACTTTAGTATGATAATGGTAATAAATTAAGTTTTTTAACTGCACAACTGCTTAAAATATGGTATATTATTATTGATATTATTGGTTATCACTTATTAACTGGATTTTTAAAAATGTTCACTTGCAAGTTGACGAGACTATTGACATTTTAGATATAATACATTTTTTTTCCATTTTTTATTGAAATAAAATATTTTAAGAAAATGAATTTTATGACATTTTAAAACCCTAGTAATATTACATACATTAACTTTGGTAAATTTTTGATTCACAAATAATTCTTATTAAATTAAGAATTAAGATAGGTATATAAATATTTTTAATACAATTAATTTTACAGATTAATATAATATAACTTATAGTGTATGATATAATCCTAACTAGATTTGAGTATTAGATAAATAATTTACTTTGAAAACAATTTACAACAACATTGTCTTATTTCGGTTAAACCAATTCCATGACAATAAAATTTAAAGTGCATCAATGTGTAGAGGCTTAAGACTATGGTTCCTAATCTAGTGTTGTCCTCTATTTCTTTAATATCCGTGACTTGAAGACACTGATAGATTACCTCTCACAACTTGTTTTATCCGTGAACTTATAGTGATTTAGGTCTGGTAAGTATTATTTGAGGTATAATATAAAAAGGTATTTTTTTTTCAAACGAATTTTGTTAAAAATATATCTGAAGGTTATACTTATATAATATATACGTAAGAATACTCTTTAGACTTAAAATAATTACAGGTATCTGATTTTAATTTTCGTAAAAGCCTTTAACTTATATTCTATCATTCTGATTTCTGAGTTCCGGGGATTTTTTTTAACACAATAATTTGTTCAATAAACACACATAGTATATTATTATAACAGTAGACTAGTTTATTGAATATTGTAGAATGGTATATTAATTGTTAATTATAATTTATAATTCATAAGTATTGTGTAATTCATTTTTTTTATTTCATAATAATATATTAAATACGTACTGTTTTAATTAATTTATATCTAATAATATTGAATATAGATAAGAAACTATTTTTTTTATAAAAAATATTTGGAACTGTTTATTATTAGTAGTTATTAGGATCAATATTAATGAATAATAATATTCTTATTAATAGATAGTTAAAATGATACTCGTAAACAATTTTCTTTTATTAGTAACTTTACTGTTGAGATATAAATTATATATAATATTTATAGTACAAATATTGTTTATTACTCCGGCATAATATTATTTTTATTGTATCATAAATAGCGTCTTATTACAAGTTAGTAAGTGTTTTTTTAAAGTTTTTTGAAATTGAAATTGTATAATATTTTTTTTATACAGTTGTTTTTATTATTCTGTAATTAAAAAACCAGGGAACATCCTGGTCTGCTGTGTATTATGCAATTTACCTTAATGCAATGGCCAATGGCTATGTTAAATTTTAATTCAATGATAAATCATTGCATTTGAAAAAAGATTCTAAGTGGAAACGGCATGTTAGCCTCTGTTTCTGAGTATATTTTATAATTTATTTATACTGTTATTAGTACATTTTTTTTAAGTATACAATAAGTTTAACTAACTTTCGCCCAAAACATAAATTACTTGATAATAATAATTATAATATATTATTATTATTATTAACTCATAAATAGTTTAAAATTAATCTGGATATTTTTAAATTTCATTGCGTATAGAAAATAATAATATATATATGCCAAAAAATTTCAAATTCCTTTATTTAATGTTTTTTTTTTTTGAGCAACAACCCAATAATTAAAAACATTCGAGAAAAAAATTCATATTTTTAGAATGCTGTAATACTATTAATACCAACTTATGAAGAGTTTTGTATTCAATTTTGTTTAATCCTTTTAGTATTATATCTATAACTAAAGGTAATTTATAATACAAAACTATTTATTGAAATAAATTAGAATAAACTATTAATAGCGCATTTAATTAGTATTATATAACAAAATATGAAAAATAGCTAAATTCATAATATCAAAATCATATGATTCAATTTATATTTATATATATACCTATGATTTATATATTCATAATAATTTTATTAAGTTAAAAGTTCAGGTAGTATAAAATATATATATTATATTATAAAAAACGAATTTAATGAAAGTAATTGTATTATTGTTATAAGAATAAAAAGTGAACGTAATATGCAACTTGATATTTTCTCCACTGCACTGAAAAACATTGAATAATATATGTTTTTAAAATAATGATTAAAAAATGTATCAATGAGATGACTATGGTAACGTAATTAATTATATTTTGTATTGGGTTGTTAGAAGCAACCTAAGTACTATGATGCGAAATGATAACATTAATTTCATCTTGTTATTGTTTGGTTGCCATGGAAATTGTAAAATTTAGAAAAATTTTGTATCCAGCCCAAAAGTATATAAAGTGTATATTATGTTTAAAATGAATTTTTTTCAAATAATAAAATCGAAGGTTATAATATTATATTTTTATGCGATATATTGGTTTGTTAATCATGTGTTTATATTTTCTATTAAAAAAAAAAAAAAAAAATGAAATTATAATATAACGTGTTAATTAATTTAACATTATGATGAATTATGCGCATTGCGTTAATAATTTATGGAATACAATTTTAATTTTGGTGTGTCTTTTTGATTTTTTGATTTTACAATCGACGTTAAAAATGGTTACACGTTACAATTTTCTCATAAATGTCTATATTAATACATTATTAGTTGAATGATAAAATAATCATGTACAGATAATAATAATAAATGTAAATCCTTACTTACTTGGTCGTATACTTATAATATAGACACAATTCGTTATGCTTTATTATAATTTATTATTATTTTCCTTTATATCTACGATGAAAGGTAGCGGCTATACGATTAATGTGATCCCTTTGGAAAAAGTACATCGCCTTACGTTATCATGGGTTATTATAATGTTATTGCAAATGTTGTCGGTCGGCTGTTACATTAGGTATATGACATTATATATATATATATATATACACCACCGTAAAGAGATTCGTTTAGGAGTTTGAGTTATGAACGTAATTCGGAAAAGGAAACAATTCGCTGTAGACTCGAGGCGTGGTACGCGTACTTTATCCGACATCCGTTGATGTTTAATAATTTTTATCGATATCTATTGCGGATTTACGGCGCTGTGGTCGAGAAAAAAGACCCGACAACGAGAGACAACCCACGCGCTTTTGTTCAGCGTAAAAATAAAAGAAGAAAAGAAATATGAGATCGATTTCGTGAGTAAAATAAAAAAAACGAAAAACAAGCATACTCTTATGCGCGCGTATAAGTATATGTGATAAAATAAAATACGTTATTTGTTTTCGATTTCACGAAAATGGACGGTGTATGTTTTGCGATTTTCCGAACGATTTATTCGACGAAAAATCCGATTGATTCTCGACCGGATTCGCGTATCTATACATATGAGCGTCGCCGGATGGGCTGTCGTGGGTGGGAGAGCGGGCGCGTACATAATATAGAATTACTGCGATAGCGGTGGTAGCGGCGGCTCGTGTAGTGCGACAGCGGAAGAAAAGACGCGAAACTGCGCACTGGCAAACTAGTAGACTAAACAGCAACTGCCGCCTATATAGGATGTCTTGAGCAGCTGACGCGTCGCAATTATTAGTTTTTGGAAAACAAGAGAACATAAAACGAGAACTTCATTGTCGTCTTTATTATGTATCGAATAAGAATCGCGTCTCAGCTACATGTCATTGTATCATCGGAATCATTGTATCTAATTACAATTTAAGCCACTTTAATGATGGTACGCACGTTCAAAATGGCTAGTAGGGAAACGGTGTACGTGGACCGAAGTTGACCTGATAATAAGTATATAATATCAGTAAATTATAGTGTATATTTGACATTCATTCACGGAATTTATGCATTTCGTACCATCGAATTTTTTAAAGTTTTTTTTTACAAAAGCAAGTTATAACAGAGTCAATATTCCGTCACCTTAGAACTCATCTATATTGTTACCTAACTAGGTTCTAACTGATAATTATTAACAAGAAAAATGCTGATAAAACCTAAATAAAATATTTGTTTTGAAACAAATTTTTGGTTTCGAAGTGGAAATATCACCAAGTTTCATTCCTTGTCGGATACAAATGAAATACTTGAATATTTACATACAATTCTTATAATATGTGTTTCAGTTATATATGTATGAAGATAGAAAATATATCTTCACAAAGTTGATATGTATGTTTTTTTTTAATTTTCAAGAAAATTGTGATACCGTGTTTGAAGTTTGTACGCGAAGGACTCAGTAGAATATTTGATATTAAGAAAGAAAATATTTTGAATTTTGTTATTATATTATATGGTCATTATAATTTGTTTTTATTGTTCCAATATTATGACACAATTGTTTCCGATGTTTGAAAATGAAACACCAACTAAGATAATATATATATATTTGTGCGCGTAACAAAAACAAATTATTTTGATTTTTCGAGAAAATGGTGTGATTCTGTGGTTTTTACTTTAAAGACATGACAATTTATGCACAACTATAACTATAAAATATCTGATTTTTTTCCTTAAAGAATTTAAGATCGTATCGTTGATGATTCCATTAGGTGTATTTATATTAATTTTATATTTATGTATTAATATACTATGACAATGTTTCCCAACCTATATGGGTCGCGACTTGTGTTGTTTGTAAACTAATTTTGCAACTATAATGATAATAATATATAAAAAAAAACCTAAAAATTTTTTATTTTGTAGGGTTTGTATACCCAACAAATAGTAAATTCGTGGGTAGCCATTACATAAATGTTGGGAAACAATGTGATATAATATTATATAAATATAGTACGTCATATCGATTGACACTTTAGATCCTATTTTCGTGCTTGAGATCCTCTCTGTTTAGTTTTAACCTAACCTTTATAGAGTAAACTATTAATTATAATGTATTATTGGATACCGCATGAGCATAGAATGTATTATAATACAGTTTAACCGATTAATTTGAGTAAAAAATATCAAAAAAAGTATACGTTATAGGCAACGTTATTCTGCTTGATATCGATTTAAAATTTAAATTTCGAACCTCACTAAACTTGTATTTTTAAAAAAAATATCAAATTTATTTGGATTACTTACACGATTATTTTATTATTATATTTACCAATTAAATTCGTGTTTTTATACTTGGTCTTGACAAAACCAAGTGCTTAAGATAATTAAGCATCTGCAATAATATATTTTGAATAAATTTGGGGAATATAGAATGTAACAGAGAAGCTATATAAAACAATGTCTAAAATAAAAATGATACATCATCAACGTTTCTATTTTTGTGCCAAATTTCGTTTTAATTTTCAGTTATGGGCTATCAATAAATCTCGATATGATCATAATCTTTAAAATTTAAAGCTTAGATGACATGAAAATTCATCCATTTTCTGTAAGTCTAAAATAGCAGATTTATAACTGAACGTATTAACGAAAGCCTTTTGATTTTTTGCGACAAGTAAGAGAGAACTACAGTATCTCAATCCATGTGAAAATTATAAAATGTTATAATGTTATATAATAAATGTTAAGGTTATAGTTTTATATTTATAACATTATTTTTATTTTAAGTACAAATTGTAATTACAATACCTTATAAATTATTCTATATAAAGTATATTATGGATATAACCCATGTCATATCAAAAACAGTTTAGATATTTAACAAGGTGGAAAAATCCGGTAAACGTTATTTTTTCATTTTAAGCCAAAACTAAACAATTATATATAAAATAAAATAACATTTAAAAAAAAGCGTCTTCATTTTTCATAATGTTATGCATATTACTAAACTGTATTAAATAAATTATTGTTTAATTAAACTTTAAAATAGATCAAGTTTATGTAATGTAAAAAAATATATATATATATATATATAATTATATTGTGTAACTGAGTAACGACATTATTTTTTTTTCTTAAGTATGATAATTTCCAAATAAAAATAATAATAAAATAAACGTAATTTAAATTTTATAATTTTAGATTATATAAATAATAGTTCAAATTAGAAAAGAGGTATGTGTGAACATTTATATAGGTATTTCATTAGATTATACACATTGATAATGAATGCGAAATATTGAAATCAGAGCACGTATTTTATATTTAAAATGATTTCAACTAAATTTTCCAAATATGTTTTGGTTTTTTGTAAAAGTTTTTAATCTTTGAATTATTTATTTAAAAATATTTATGTTTATATTTTTAATACTTATTTGTTTATTTTTTTTTTAATATTTATTAATATATTCTTTTTTAAGTATACGATAATTTTTAACTCTAAACGGATCAATGAATGTTTTGATTTTGCAATATGTATTTTTTTGTCTGTCATTATAATTTTAAGATAATATTATCTTTAATATTCTATATCATGAGCTAATTCACAATATTTTATGGTATTTACAGTAATAAGCCATACTTTTATACATAAACGAAATACATTGTGATTAAAAATAAATATATTATATATATTTAGTATTAAAAAAAGTTATTATAGTTTATTAATTCTCATCCACAGTATACAATATTAGGTAAAATAAAAAGAAGAGTCAATAAATAACTTCATAAGTATAATGATATAGGTCTATTGATTAGCTATTTATGCTATTGTAAAACAATTTCAATATATCTACGTAAGTAGGTAATGATATACAAATATTATTGTAGGAAGTTAAATTCAATTATAGAAATACAAATTCTATATAAATATATATATTTATATGTAGAGATAAAGAATATTCGTTATGTATGGGTAAACAAATTAATTGTGTCTAGCAAATATAACTGGAGACACATACTAGCAAATTTAGTTGAATGATCTTAAAAAATATAGCAGAAAATAAATCGCTTTAGAAACAGTAAAGATTTTTTTCGAACAGCTATGAATATAAATGTAATTTATTCCATTTTGGCTGACAAGAAAGTTTTTGCAAATTATAAGTTTTCGTTAAAGAAGTGGTATATATAACGTACGTTCGACGAAAAAAAATATATCAAAATTATCGTACTCATCCGTTGATCGTGTACGGTCAGTGGTAGGGGAAATCCCATTCATCACAAATACGTTTTAAAGTTGGGTCACGTATGCATTTTTCGTTTCATAATGACGACAGGTCTGCTTAAAAAATGATACTCTACATTTTTTTTTTATTTCCTATTTTGGTTGTTAATTTCTTATAGACAACATTTTTTTTATTAGTTTCAACTTGCTATCAACATTTTAGTTTATTAAATATATATATTAACTAATGTTTATAAATAAAAAATAATTGTTTATATTCATATTGGATACATAGGCATTTTATATTAATTCTTATAGTTGAGTTAAATTTTATAACTCAACTATAAAGAATTAATTATGCATGCAACTGATAAATAATAATTTTTTTTTAATAAAATTAATGATAAATAGGAAGGGAATTGAGATACATATGATATAATAATAATTATTATTAATATATTTGCTTGTTTTGATTTTCAAAAATAAAATATTTTTTTATTTTTTTTATTATAAGTATCACATAAAAATCATTTTGTGTCTTTGTGTATAGGTAGTATCTTTATTCGTTGTGATTTTACCTAACTATTATTTACTTTATCCTTTACGTTTAAATTGGCATTACATCATTTGCAGCTCTTTTGGGATTTATGTACAAAACCTTTTGTGACTAAGAAGAAACAAATATTTCTGATATCTACGTGTGTAGATGAGGGGGCAGATATAAACACAAAAATGAATATTGTAGTTCATATTGCAGTAATTTATAAAATACATTTATTTTATTTATTATTTAAGTAGATTATAATCCCTATTGAGCAAGTGTTAATTATAAAATGTATTATATATTAATATATTAGTATGTATAAAATAGGTTAGTTTAATATATTATACATTTTATATTAATATAAAACATATCCCACACATTTAAATATGACACGAACAGTGTCTGTAATTGATGTTTTAATGTTTCTTATCAGTATTGCTCTTGTTTGCTATTCATGTAATGTATTAATTTAGTTTATTTTAATGCGTTAACATTATTTTATAACACTGAGAAATAATTCAATAGTATGATTAATATTATAATATTTTATTAGCATAATTTGATGTGGTATTACAATCCTATATACATTTAAAGTTTAAAATTTAAATTAGTTATCAGTTTTGGATATTAAATACCAAAAGAAAATTAAAATAGTAAAATTATTATCTTTCTAAGTTAGAAGTTTAAGTTTTAAAGATTATTTACGCTTGGTGTGTTTTTAGATTATTTTCTGAAGCTCAACTTACAGGCTACAACTTATGTGTCACATTAAACTAATAATATTATTATTAAATTTAAGGATATAATATGCATTATAATTATAACAATATCTAATATTTTACATTTAACATAAGCTTGGAATTGTATTATGATATGTTTTTAGTGATATTTATTTTTAATAAATTTATGTATTCAATTTTTATCTAACATTTATTAAATTAAAAAAGCCATAAGGTTTTGATAATAATAAGAACCAATCATTTATATCATAACAAAAATTAGAAATAACAATTTAGCTATTCAATTATTTTATAATTTTCTTATAATTTATTTCTGTATAAAATTATAAGTATTTACTATACAAAAGTGTTGACGTATTGAGCATATTACATTATTAATTTTTATTTAGAAAATTAAAAATCTTTTAGAAGTATTAATAATGTATTCTATTCTATCATTTATATAAATAATAGTTTATTGCTTAGTTAGTAAAATATGTTTATAAATAAATTTAATTTTTACTTTTATTCTATAAAATATATACATATCACATAAGTAATACTTGATTTAAAATCTAATAGCATTCAAAATATAATTATTTTTATTAAAATTATTTACAAAAATATATATTATATCGGTAAATAGGTATCTATTATTTTATAACTTTTTGATTATAATTTATATTTATCATGTAAATAATTATTAATTTTACAGTAAAAATGTGACTTTACTTTTTTTTCCTAATCTATACGATAAACTTAAGGATACAAAATCATTCGTTATTATGTTGGATATTATTGATCAAAACTCACGAATGGATCCTTTGATTGCATATGCGTGATTTAGATTCCATAAATAGGGAAGAAGAAGAGGAGAGTAATCAGAAAAACTTGAGTGCATAATATTATAATATGTATATTTTCAACTCGTAGTGTCGTAATGAAATCCGCTAATCCCGGATATATCTTCGTGGCGTATTATATTTTCAAAAATACATTATATGTATGTATTTTCGATAAGCTGTCGTTTGCTATGAAGTACGTGTACACATACATTTATTGTATATAATATGTATGTATGAATATGTAGCTGGTACTTTCGGAGACGGAACATACGTCCCGCGGGTATATACTCGTACGAGAACTAATATGCGAATCGTTTGAATTCCGTTTGGGCCAACAATGTGTGTTCATACCACTAACGGTAACTGCAATGGGATTTTCACTTCCGACAAAGAAACTTTGATAATAATATAGCGAAAAAATGTATAAACAAATAGGATATTAGTATATAGCAGGTTTACTCTTATGAAATGCGCCCACGTGAGTCTCAATAGCAATCACATAAGGATGTTTCTAATACGTTTATTTTGAAAAACTTTGCCGTTTATATATAATTAAATAATAATAATTTCAATTTTCAGTTATATAGATTTCAAATAACCGAGATATATCAAAGCTTATAGCAAGTTTACTGAAGATTCAAAGTATAGCATGGTTTATTTTTGTCCCACCGAGTTGGATGATACTAAAATATAAACTGAGATTATATTTTGCATGAACTTACAAACAAGTTAACTCTACCAAAAATCATATGTTTAAATATTATTTTAAATAATTTACTATAGATTATAATCTAACCTGTTTTCAATCATTAACTACCATTTTGAACTTTTAGTTATGCGTGGAACGAGTTTCTATATGTTCTTTAAACATAAATATGTATATGTGGACTAGACAGGTACAACTTTTTTTCTGAATAATTTCGTGTGGCATATTTTGTATTATAGTTTCCACGTCAACCAAACAATAACAAATATCAAATTAATGTTATAATAATGTATAAACTATGAGTTATAAAACTATCATTTTATGTCATTACGCAATACCTAGGATGTTTCTAACAACTGGTGAATAATATAATTACATCGTCACTATAGTAAACCATTATACCAAACTTCATTTTTTTTTTTTTTAAACATGATATATAATGTGATTTTATGGCAGCGAAGAAAATATTAAGAAGTATAATATATTTGTATACATTTTTGCTTCATTAAATAGATTCACTTATGAATGTACTAATCCTCTTTTTTTATACATAATATATTTAAGCACAGTCGAAAAATACAACTAGATTATAAATATTATAATATATATTTATATAGTATTATGACCACATATTTTTTAGTCAAAGATTGACACACTGATATTCTAGACCATAGTAGGTAGTAGGTACTTATATCACCAAGGGCAGCTCTAGAGACTTGGTTGGTGGATAAATCATAATATTCATAATAATATCATTCCATATAGTATATTTTATATTGTTATAGTCTATTTATACTTCGTAAAAATATATTATAAATAATATTAGATATGCACCTCTAACTACACATAATTAATAATAGTGGATGGTATGATATATTTTTTTTCATAATTTTATTTTTAAAAATATTCAATGTTTTAGAAATACGGTCTTGAAAGGACACGGCTCTCAGGGCTTGATTTGGAGTCGCCGCTTTATACCATTAATAAAGGATATAGTGCATTATAAAAATATTTTTTACGTTTAAAAATCGAATAGAAATAATTTATCAGATGGCTTGAATAAGTGTACGTTTTCATTGAGCAACTGTGAAGACGGTTTAACAGAAATACACTATACGGATCCGGTATAATTCATGACGCGTGTGCATCAGTGAAATTATATAGCACACAACGGTTGACTATCCCACGGCGTATATATATTCAACTGGCTGCTCTCCTCGTGGACTCCAATAATGTCTCAACGTTGCTGAGATTTCTATTTTCCATTTTATAGTTTTATACAGGCTCGTCTGTTTCACCCATTTACATTATACGACGAATAAACTGAATGTACGCACGTGTGGACGGAGTATGTAATAAAATCGAAATAGATCGAAGGATAAAAAATAAATACAATAGACTAAGTAGGTCCACAGAAATGTGATAGAAAAATACCTTATGTGCCTTATTAGAAAAAACTCAGTATGTGTGCAAATTACGATTTGCATTTCATAATCCATTCTGTCCATCGGCTGGTTATATGTAACCACGGGAACGGTAAACTACATAAAATGTATATAATACAAAATTGTATTGGCGCTTGCAGTGGTACATTATATAACGCTTAGGCGCATCTCTATGGCGTGGGCCCTATCGGCTATCATGTCTCTAAATTCTATTCTGTATAGTAAAAACCATATAATATTATTATTAAAATTAAAAACATAATACATGATTTTTTTTAAATAGACAGTTTGTATCTTAATATTTTTTAACTGGGTTCGGTATACTGCTATGATGCATGTATTGTAGTAATATATTAGTGAGTATCTACGTCGGCGATGACAATATCACGAGATAATCGAATACACAAATTGTTATTAAAATAAACTACATCCGTGTAATATTATTATAGTTGAACAATAAATAATTTTCTTAATGGATTTGGCTTATTACTTAATTTGTTAACTTAATCGTCTTAGTAAAATGTATGTTCGAAATTCTCGAAAACTCTTGTTTGTATCAGCTGTTACCTAACTCTTTCAAAAGTAAACTTGACGTGTCTATTTAAGTAAACCTTTCAAATGATTATGTAACTTAACTAAACTATTGATGTATTTTTAGACAAATATGAACTTTGTGTGGTTGTAATATCTATAAAAAAAAAAGTGATTTTTAATATTAGGTAATACATATTTTATTTATTTATTTATTTATTGCATTTCAATTACATTTAGGCGTTAAATAAATACATAAAAATAAATTTAAAAATGTATTTAAATTTAAACATTAATAACTTCTAGGGTTATTTAAGTTATTGTATTGATGTATAACTACGCAGTTTTTTTAATTTTGCAAATTTATTTACTTAAAACCAAGACCAAGAATTTTTTCGTGTTATTTCTTACCTTCTCTCTTTTTAATTTTCTAAGTAAAACTAAAATCATAACCGATATTGCCGAAAATTGATTTTGCATAAAAATCCCCCTTTAATGTATTATTTATATCAAATTTCCTGTCATAAACCATCCTTCAGGTTGTAAATATGAAGCCTTAGCTGTATAAGAATATATCATTGTAAAACCAATACATTTATCCCTTTCCTTAGAACTAATTTTTTTTATCAATTAAAAATATTGCCATGACAATCATGCATATCTTTTAAAGTTTATAATTTTTCAACTTGCAAGTGAACATTTTTTAAATTTAGTTTATCGTATGGAACAAAGAAAATATACATTATTAATAATAATAATAGCTAATAAGGATCTAATTAATAAGTGAAAAAGAAAGACTAGGGCTTGGAAGTTGTTGTATTAAATTTGCATGTTTTTTTGGACTATTAGATTTATTGCTTAGTGAGCTAAGTAAATATTTTCTCAGGCACCATGAAAAAAATATCAAAAATTTATAATGTGCATAAATTTTTGCATAGTTACTATCAATATTTTCTGTTTATAATAAATATATTATTTATAATCATCTATAAACAAACACGTATAAAAGAAGAAAAAATATTTTAAATTGTTTTATTGAAATATCTCAAATTTAAAACCCTAAATATTCAAAACACTATTTTAAATTAGAAGGTGTAGTAATAATAAATATTATTTACGTATCATAATTTTTTATTCGTAGATAAATGTTTAAAATAATTTATTATTAAATGATCAAAGGTCATCGCACGTGAGTGATTGATTGGTTTACTCGTTTAAATATTATGTAAATTGTGTATAGATAAGCTTTTATTGTATCATAGCTGATATGAGCCGACGAGCCGTTGACACAAATCGATAGAATAACACGCATGCAGTATGCACACTATAATAACAATATCCGAAATAATATTTACAAGTTTACAATATTCATACAACTGCGGCCGTTTTTTGGGTTCTTGCATTTAAACAATTTACGACAGCCCTGTTCAGGTTTTTTGTGAAGCTTTATCATAATTATAAACAATAGTATAAACTTTACACTGATAAAATAAATACTTTTGATTTAAGTGCCGTTTATAGCGTTTATTATTAATTTATTTTACATATTTATATTACCTTCGTGTATTAAGGAATAACATAACGTAGTTTTTTTTTTTACGCTTAATAATAATTATGTAGTATTTTTAATTTTGTGAATTAGAGTAACCAAAAATGCGATTACTATACCTTATATTCATAATAACTATTGAGATTACAAAACGTACAGGGCTATATCATATGCCGACAGGATTATGATTTAGTTAAAAATCTAATCTTAAGATTAAATAAAACATTTTTTTTTTTTTTTAAACATATTCTTATCTTTTGTAGCAACGTTATTATAATATATAAATATTATATTACCATTATAAAAATTTAAAAATAACTAATTTTTTTTATTCTGAAAAGTAAATAGAAACAAACAAAGTATGTAGGTGCATAAACGCATGAGAGTTTGTGAAGAAAGGAAGAAACAAATATTTAATTGTTATCGCAAAAAATATGAATTAAGAATAAAATGCTTGTAGAATAAATATTATATATTGGTTCAAATGAAATAATAATAATAATTCTAAAGGAAAATAGTGTGTCTAAGGTGGTAAAGTTTGATATAATATAATTACTATGTGCAATATTACTGTTTCAAATTTAACAGAACCTGTAAACTCGTATTGTATTACGAGGTCATGTGTATAAGGTAAATGTATATAAATTATATCTTATACACAATATATATATATATATATATACATATTATATACACTCCGTCTATTGTATACATTGTGTAGCTAATCTGAAAATCACTTTGTTGAAAGCTCAAGAGTTGTCTATTTTGTGCGATAGTTTGCGTATACTATAGAGCGATGCAATCGTATCAAATAATATGATGGAACAAATGAATACAATCCAAGAAGTGCATTGATGTGTAATAATGCGATTTTCAAAATAATAATGGCCTAAGTAAGAAATAATTTTACATCATCAAATTATTACTGTAATATTGATTATTGTTACATTCGTCCGTGCCGCCTGTTAATTGTAAATTAAATTAATGTTTACGATAAAATATGTCAAATTTGTGCTTTGATTCAAAAATTTATTTTCTTTTACCTTTATAATTTACACACACACCTATATATATGTATTTAAGTATACAAATTTGGTATACTACAGGTATATCCAAAATGCACTCTAAAACTCTACTCAAATGATTTCGATGAAATTATGATTAATATGTGTAATTTAGTCTCCATCGATAGGATAATTTTTATACCGATTAATAACCTTAATATTACCTGTTGTTATGTTAAGCACTATGCGATTAAATAATCGATTATTTTTAATGAATGATACATAATCGGTTAATTGATTAAAAAAATGCAACGTTGAGCAGGAATATTATGTAAATATGTTGATAGGTATATCGGAAATATCGTCTATACACCAAATTAGAAAACCAAAAATATTATTTATCCTTACGTTAATAGTTAGCACTAGGCAACTAAATTTAACGTGGATGAATTTCGTACGAGTAATGAAATGTACGGGGATTAGATAGTATAATATATAACGAATACTATTCAGTAGACTAGCTATACTATGTCAATTAATTTAGTTTTAATATCAAACTAGATTATTATATATCATTTTCAAATGGCGTATTAAAATCTCTCTTACATATTTTCTTTAGTTTTACAGTATAATAAGAGTGGAATGTATATAATATGAAACGTTAGAAAGAAAAACATATTAATTTTTATGTGTACGTATCGCGTCATAGATAATATTATGGATAATATATATCATGATAATACTCATGAAATGAAACTGCATATTATTTTAGTACATTACATAATAAAGTAAAATGTATACAAAAGCGTTTCAGATTTTATTTACACAATAATTTATTCGTATACATTTTTTAAAAAATGTATTCATTTTTTGCGGTGCCTCATTTTATTTACTGATATAGTACAATGATGATTAATTATGTGGTTGCACATGCTTTATACCAACCTCCTAAATGTGGCAAGGGACATTTTGGCGAGCTCGATTAAACTGTAAACTATGACGTTAGCGTTAGCCAATTTATCGTCGGTTAAATTAAACCTGATATTAAAAAATAACCATTTAAACAAAATGATATGTTAATAGTTAATTTAATAGTTTAAAAATTTCAATAACAAGATTCTAAAAACAGTTTACTAATAATATTTTGTGACTTATTATTACTTCTTTGGACGTATAGATAGTCGATTTTCTGTGTTGAGATTGATAAAATTTTTATTTGAAATAATTTAAAATAATTTATTAATTTTAATCATTATATGCCAATACCATATAGGGTATTAATCTAAAAAATAATTAACACTAACATATAATATAATATTATTAGGTTCAATTATTTATTCTTGTGTTTTTTTTTTTTTTAATATTATGATGAATAAAATTGGACTAGATATCATTAATTTGATCTAAAGCATTGTATAAATAAATGATTTAAAAATAAGAGTGTCTAAAGTTGTTTGTATAAATTTAACTTAACATAACAAAATACTTATATATAATATATAATACCTACTTAAAAACGTTGAAAAGTTACACTACGCTTATCATTAACATATAAAATTTACATTTTCAAAACAAAATGACGAAACACACTAAATTAAGTTATAAACAAATGAAACAATTTCTGTAAATGCGATTTTAAATAATTCTCATT
Organism: Rhopalosiphum maidis; assembly: GCF_003676215.2. Lineage (NCBI taxonomy): Eukaryota > Metazoa > Arthropoda > Insecta > Hemiptera > Aphididae > Rhopalosiphum > Rhopalosiphum maidis. The sequence continues at coordinate 660,411 of NC_040878.1, read as the reverse complement.
GAATACCTAAATTTGTGTATTTTTATACATCCCGAATCTTGACAAAATTTTAAAGACAATTTGTATATCAGCTAATGAAAAAAAATTGGATTAATTCTTATAAAATAATTGAATATTTAATACAACACGTTTTTAAGTTAAAAATTGAAAAACAGGTTTGAATCAAAACAGTAAGATGCTAAATTTGTTGTAGAAGATGTGATCACGCCAAAAACTTAAAATATTGTGTATATCATAAATATTTTTTGTACATTAAAAATAAATAAAAAATACGTAAAACGTTTATTTGTCATAAGTAACAATTAAAAAACATATAAAGTTGCAGAACATATAGATATAATTTTACAGAAAAAAAATTGGAAATGTATATGATAATAAATTCTGATCAAATTTTGTAAATTAGTTAATTATTATATATATATATAATTTATTGTTGTTTTATTTAAATGTTATATTTTAATATATTACTTAATAGTGAATGCCAATTAACAAATAATAATATTATTTAAAAAATAAATAGCAATAAAAATAAAATTTTAAGTACCTATACCTATGATGAAAATTTGTTTTTGCACGATTTGCACTTCTCAGCATTTTAATTATACATTTTTTTATGTATAAGCTGTATAAAAATCTGGTCTTTAATCATAACAAATTAAAAAAATTCATATTGATTTCGATCATACTTAAATTTTCTAATTATTTTTTAATTAAAATGTAATATGGATCACTTTTATATGATGTTAATTAAAACCATTTTGAATGCAATTTTGTAAATGGAGTTAAAATTAAAAATAAAATAAGACGTTGGATATACATATATACACATAATTGATAGTATTGAATTTTAATAAACGCACTTCATTCTTGTGAGAAAATACTTGGTATTTTTAAGTTCCTGAGGCAAAGCAAAGAAATAAAAACTAATCATTTTAAAAATAAATTACCCCAAAAAATGTATTCCAAATTGTACAATTACCATATTATTTATTTTCTTGATGTTTTTATTTGAAATTCAACTTTGGATGCTAACTTTTTGTTTGACTCAACCACTAGTACTTAATATAGATATAAACATTTGTCTTATCTACATAAACACTAATAATTAATAAAATAAAGGTTATTCCTAAATAATTATAGATAGTTAATTCCTACATTTAATTATTAAAACTAATTTTGAATGACGTTTTGTTTCTTTGATGTGCATATCATAAGATACTTTGAAGATGGCTCATATTATATTTTATGCTTGAAGTAATACTTTAAGGATATTTAGAATAATATTCAAAATTTACTTAATTTACGTACATCATAAAAACTACATTATGTTGGTTCAATATTTTAAAGAAAAATAAATAGTAACCATGACACTGGAGGATTTTTACATTACGTCAAATGTGTCTTTATATTGTATTTATAAATATTATGAAAATAATGATTTATGTATATCTACTAAATGTATAAGTTTTAATAATAAATGTGGTATAACACCAATAAATATATCTTTTGGCTATATTATTGTGTTTTTTGCACATTTACCCTTATGTAGTATATATTATATACGATTATATATTAAAAGGACACCACACATAAATGTGATATTTTCGTATTATAAAAGTATTACATAGAAAGTTAGTGTTCGAAAATTCATGTATTGTGTATTATTTTTATTAAAAAGTGAGTAGACCTTTAATTTAACTTAAAGATATGGATATTATTTGTTTAAGATTTTGAGTGAGGTAATAAATATATTAGTTTTGTAATGATGTGTTTTTTGTTTGTATTTTTTATCCTCTTTTGCAGCAGTAAAAAAAATTAAATAGGTCAATCTTCAATCTTAAGAGTTAGGAGAAGTTTTCAATAATGACCTTATTTAAATTTTTAAATTTGATTCATTTACAGATATTTAAAAAAATATATTAAGAAAATAAGTTTTTATGCATATTCAATTTTTATTTTTTATTTTATTATATGGAGACAATATATTATACTAGTTTTTCTCAATTTTTTTGTTTTTATTTTAATTATTATTATTACAATATTTACGGTAGATATAACTGTCAATGAAAATTAAGCAATTATTTCTTGTTAGTATGCTTATTATGATTACGTCTAAAAAATATGTCCTCATATCAATCAATAGCATTCAATTATACTAAAACATTACAAAAAATAAAAATAATAATTAAAGACATATATTGAAACATTGTTGGGCACATTTATTATCTTCAGATAATATTTCAAAGTAAAGACCGATTTTTATATTTTTGAAAAATCTAATTTGAATGGTTTTTAAGAGGGGTTCTATATTATTTGTTTTGTTTTATCATAAAAGATTTGCCTATTAGTAGATAAGCGTCCTTTTGTATTGTTGTGTTGTTGAGAAATATTTGTCATAAAATCAAGCAGAAACTGCTTTTTAGCCGAAAATAACTAGGTGTGCTCCGCTCTCTTAATGATTTTATTTTACATTTAGCTTAATAATAATGTTATTAGAATGAAAGTAATACATTCTTCAATGAATTATTAAAATTTTTTGATAAGAAAAGTAAATGCGATTTTTACTTTCAAAACGTTTCACTTTAGTCTATTCGAAAATAATAAAGTTTTCAAATTCTAACTTCAAAGAACTAATGTCTATCAACATTTATATTATTACTGCCACTTACACTCGTGTGATGTGTTAAATGTATAAATTATAATATATCATTTGAGAAAACTTGAAAAGATTTCTTTAATTTTGTTTCATTTTATACACAAAAATGCACACAATGGAATTGCCACGGGACAAAGATGGTGTATTTTAATACCAGTAAAGTTTAAAAGACGTTTATTAAATCATTTTGGTTACTTTAAGCCATACAAAAGTAATTTCTATACCGAGGCAAGTACAGTTTTTAGTTCTATGTTTCCGTGTTAAAATATATTATATTTATTTTTTTTTTGACGTGTCTACGCATAAATAAAAATTCATATTTAATTAAATAAAAAATCATTATACTTACAGAATTTAATTGTTTTTGTCAAGTTATACTTTAATGTACAAAGTAACATTATTATTATTATTTTATTTTTTTTTGATTTTGTATAACTTAAAAAAGATATTTTCAATCTAACCAAATTTATTTTATTCAGTAGACGTAACTGTAGAGTAAAAATATATACCTTAGATGAAATAGTAATTAATTATCCGTATTATATTGTTGTATATAATAGAGAATATATTAAAATATATCATTTATGTAAGTATTAGGTATATACTAATCAAATCGCATTTATCGAAACATCGTACCTACTTACCAATGGTAATATGAAATAAATATTTAAAAAAAAAAAAAACAAATGACATGCAAAAAATATTACGCAATGTTTTTAAAATAATAATAATTGTATAATATATAATCAATCATATTTTATTATCAGAGTTGTTCACAATACGATTGTTAAATTTATTGCAATAATAATAATAATAATAATAATAATAATAATAATAATAAATAGATGTCTATACTATATTATTATTATTATGTATTATTCTAGACTGCAGAGTTATGTTTTTGAAATTTAGTTATACTATCATATATTTTATACAGTACCTATGGTATACATAATATTATGTTTTTTTTTTTAATTCAGGATTTGTGCCGTCTTTTCATTAAATTTGACTAATCAAAAGTCAATTATGACTTTTATTTGTTCGGTTTTGTATTTTATGAAAATATACAACACACTTTTTATGAGTTATTATAATTTTAGAAGGTTTTTTTGACATAACGTTGTAATAACTATGTTAAAAAGTAATACGTTTATTATGATTTATGTCATATTATATAGTTTTGTATTTTAAATTCGTTATCAGACCTATAAAATTAGTAAGTGTGCCGTCTTTTCATCAAATTTGACTAATCAAAAGTCATTATAACTTTTATTTGTTCGGTTTGGTGTTTTATGAAAATATACAACAAACTTTTTATGAGTTATTATAATTTTAGAAGGTTTTTTTGACATCACGTTGTAATAACTATGTTAAAAAGTAATGCGTTTATTATGATTTATGTCGTATTACATAGTTTTGTATTTTAAATTCGTTATCAGACCTATAAAAATAAGAAGTTAATCATTTGAATAAATAAAAGAATTTTAAAAACTGTTGTGTTTAACTGTGTACAAATTATCAAATAATAAATAATTTAATTTAATCGATTGAAAAAATATATAGGCAGGTACCAGCTATTCTATTGTATGCAATATACATAATAAGCATTTTTGTACTGTTAACTCATTAATTGTATTAGTTAATAAAAATATGCTCTAAAGAATTTATGGTATTATAAATTATTAATATTATGAAATGAAATATCATGGAATCATAACTTCATCCACAAATGTGTATGTGGATAAAGAAACGTCGTCGTCGTCACTATTTTGTGTGATACGTTGAATTATTGTGTTATTGTAAAAATTACAATAATAAAACATTATTTTGCGATGAAGGAACAGGAGAATACAATTTAGAATTGTGTTATTAATTTAAAAGTAAAGTAATTTTATAACTTTTTTTCGGAACGCTATAGAAAAATAACCGTATATTAATTTATATTTTATACTACCTACTGTAGAGTTTTGACGTTGTATCAATCATCGCCGTACAGCTTTAGGCGAAAGTGAATTCGTTACAATTAAATTAATTCAATATCATACGAGCCTTGGGCATAAACATTGTAAATGCGATACTGCAGCGTGTCGCATATATAATAAAAATGCCTAACATTTGTATAACTAAAATTATTATAGGCAATGTGTAACAATATGTTTAACAATTTATAATGTTTTAAGAATAATAAATAATATAATTATATCATGATAATATTGATAATATCTTCGTGTAGGTATATTATAATATATGAAGGTGACTCGAGTAGTGCTGCCGCTTTATGTTCTAAAAATCGGACATATCACGATTCGATGACTTGGGATTACCGTCCTCTGCACAGATTAGAACTAGTATATAGACGTTTAGACCTTTTATATGATTTATAATTGCATAGTAGTCAAGTTGCTCCTTTATACAAGCCTTCTATTGTGGTGATTTTTATTGCGTCCTACAAGACGGTGCGTTTGTCTCAGTATATTAACCAAATCGTAAATTACCATCGTCAACGTAGCCTATAGATTGCATTAATGTATACAAATAAACATGTTTGTCTATGTGGTATGTACATACACACACACACACACACACACACATATATATATATTATATATCGTAAGCCGAACACAAACTTTGTGTCTAATGGGAATATATTGTCACCGAGTGAACAGAAATATAATATATATAGAGTACCTTCTTGTTTCGGATATTATGCTTTTTTTATCGTAGTAAATAATATTTTTGAAACATGATTATGCGAATTATTATCCTATCGTAAAAATAACATTTGTTATTAATTATTATCAATGAGGTTACACTTATCAAAGAAATTATTATTTAAGAGTGACTTAATTTTAAATATCTTTGTCCGTACTTATATTCAATTGATGTGATGCCCGCCAGACGGTTATTATGTGCCCATGCATAATATTATTATTGTATTATATAGCTACATTTCACCACGCTTATAATGTAAGGACTGCTATAAATAATATTACAATAATGTATTATTTGAATTGGATATTCTTAATATGTAAATGGACGTCAAAAAGTTAGAAAATATTTGATATGTAATACGAGTAATAAAATATTTTAACCGTCGTCATCACTGATAATGTAGTGACTATGGACGCAAATATAAAACGACGGCCGGGCCGGGTGCTAGCACTAATAATACCAATAATAATACGGGCGGTGTATATAATAACGATAATAATAATATTATATGAACTAAGTATGAACCAAGTTATTTATATTATTTGACGAGATATTTTCAGTGATGCAAACGAAAAACACTACACGATACGTGTGCGGAATATATAAATCGTTCGTGTCGTTATTTTTGCAGTGTATAATATATTAAATGATATTGTTTGCGTGGACGAACATATTATTATTACTATCATATCAGCGGTATATTAAAATATCCATTAATTAATATTCAAGCCTACATTATTATAATAATAAAATTCAATATTGTAGTAGTGCTGACGACCGTAGAAAGGTCGCAGCGTGTACGTGAGTTAAACATTTTATGCGGCGGTTGGCACGCGGCTTGCGCGGGATTAAACAACGGCCTGAACATATATAATAATATTATGTATGTGTGAGTTATGTGTAGTGTATACGTATAGAGTATAATTATAATATATACTATAGACGTATAGTGTCGAAACATATTCATTTAATTACTCTCGCCCATACTCCACTCTTATGCTATTTGTTTGTTTATGTTTTTCCTCGTATTTTTACACTATCCAACGTATGATACTGTCGCGTACAGTCACTGTCATTCAATATTAATCGAAAAACATGACGCGATATAGATACTCGCAATTATTCTCGTTGTTTAATTTAACCTTTTAGACTATTTAAATAATGATGAAAATAATGTTTTGTGAGTAGACGACATCTTTAATCGATGACGTATAATTATAATTATAATATAATAAACCGTGAGAGAATGGCAACATAATCATCCCTCAAACTATCATCGTTTCAGTAAAGTATACGTGACTACGCGTATTAAATTTTTTTTATTAATCCTAATTTAGTATTTTTAAGCCAGCGATGTTATCGATTGCATAATGTGTGCAGTATACAATATATACAACATCGCAGTAGTTTTATCATAATGCGCTACAATGCAGTTCAGCTTTCTACACATTCAATATACAAACGGGCGTACGCGCGCACACACACACACACACACATATACACAAACATAAATACAGATATTGATGAGTGTTTTTATTTTTAGAAAATATGAGTTGTTGTGATTGCATTTTTGTCACGAAAATTGTGTTATGTTAATTATGACATGATCGTATATAATATATATATATATATATTATACGTATATATCATATCTGTAACGGAATTACCAAAACTTTCACAACTAGTAATTTACATGATGTCTTGCAATAAGTTGGTATATTGTATAGTATGTATTATGTATTATAATATACTCATTAAATATTATTATACAGTAATATTTTACGTGCTCTCGATTCGATGTTTTTGAGCAAGGGTACACGCTTCGATATAAACTTGTCGTGATATTATATTATTATTATTATTATGTATGATTTGCGACATGAGAACAGGGTGTTCCTTGGTTGTTACGTACATCCTGTCTATGATTCACCATGCCAATATTCCTCCACGATTTCCGGATAAAAATAATGAATCATAGATACTTTATCTGCAAAAATAATTTTTAAAATTATTACTTTAATATTTAAACGAGTCATGCATGTACTCCTATTTTGATTAATTTTTTGTGGTTCACTATACAGTGTAAGAAAATTGTGATTTTTGCGTGGCTGATAAACACCTATTTGTAAAAAACATTGTTAAAGTCTATTAACCATTGCAGTAAATATATTAATATTCATGTTAAAGTTGTATATGACTATTAAATTTCAGCCCACATAGCCACATTATATAATGAAGATGAGCACGTCATTGCATGCATGTAAATTGTATACAAGTATAGTATACAAAACTTGTGAACTGACAACTATTATATTATACATACTAAGAAAACATACGTGGTGAGATACCCTGTATATTATATAATTTAAACATATATGATGTTCTCTGGCGTGTGTTCAAATTTATCGTAAAATTATATGTTCGTACATGATAATATTGAGATAATATTAAACACTATATATATATATTAGCGTATCCTAATGAATTCGAAATCTTATATATGCCGTATATTAAACCACATATCAATGTGGATAGCGTTGAATCAGGATAAAACGACATGGATTTCTACGGGGATGAACTAAATTCGTAGCTGAATAAGGGAACCGCTGTAATGGAAAATTGATCTCACACGCCTGCGTATATGCGGCATAAGGAAACCAAAAAAAATTAATAGCAGTTAAGGATGCTGAAAATATAACTATATTTATATAGATACAACATTATTGTCCAATTGCAATTGGCTACATTATATGAAGACGTTATCGTGTTGTACAAAAACCTTTTATTAGACTTTAGTCGCGTAATCTGCTGTTTCATCGGTTGTTTTTATTTATTTTACGTTTGAAAATTATTTCATTTTTATTTTATTAAATACTTATACGTGGTGTTTATATGTACATACTATATAGTATGATTGATTAAAAACTGTCGGGTGATTTTAAGTATAATTTTTTTCAGAAATCAGCATATAATAAAATCAGGTAACTGCAATATTATAATTTCAAATATGCATGTTTAATAACCATAATTCATAATTCAAATCGATGGTTTTCTGATTATGTTTTTTTTTATAAATTGAACAACTGTATTCCGTGGCTATTAATTATGTTAATAGACATTTCGTGTCTTAGATTCGATAAATAATTAATTTTTTTAAGAATGAAAAAAAATCAGTCAATCTGTCGTTGACAGTAGGGTTCATTCATTAATTTGTATCTGAAAATATTTTAATTTTATTTGTCAGGTATTATTTTAAACATCGATCTTTTAGATTCTAAACAGAAAATGGATTGGTTTGATTTTACAATAATGTGTACCTATGTGTTTTTTTGTATCCATCAACATCTTTTAAAGTAGTAAAAATGCTTCAATATTGAAGTTAGTTTCTGGAAAAAATTAGTTCAATTGGTAATTTGGAGGGGTCAAAAGTAAAAAGGTCGTTCCGACAAGTGAGTACCGTTCTGTTATGGAATAGGGGGTCTAATGGATCACTGTAATGGATGTGTTAAATTTGAGTTTAATAATATATCATACTATCATTGTGTATGAAAAAGAATTTTGAGCAAAGGTGGTCTCAGCCTAGGGTATTTATATAATATTCATATTACTACTATATAGGTATTTTTTGGCAAAAATAAATTTAATTTTTGGTGAAAATGTTGCATTTGCTATGCTTAAATTATCAATGATGGTGTGCAATTAATAATAATATAAATATGTGATACCACAGCTGTAACATATAGCTACTAGTATACAGCCATGTATATGTGCAAACTAATGCATATTATATTATAGATGTATTATATTAAGTCAGTAACGTTGTATTCAAATGTAAAACATTACGCACTATGCACAGTGTTTAAAAAGTTTGGAAACTGTAAAGTTTATCTTTCCTTATTGAACATTTTTGATTTCTATATATTAATGGGGATCATAAAGTGCATATTTTGGAATATTTTCAAAAATCTTCCCTTTTTATTTTACGTGTAAGTCATATCAACTTTTAATTTTAAATTGTTAACACCATTTTTTTCTTATTCTAATAGATTTAGAGGGCTATAATATTAGAATTTGCAATTTAAATTTTAAATGCACCATTTTTAAAATAAAAACGATTTGAAAATAAGAAAAAAAAATATAAGATTCGTTTTGGTCAGAATAGTTACTTTTTGTTGTACTTAAGATACTGTGTTATCAAGTATAATTGCATTAATTCATTAACCATATCATTTTATACAGTATTATTTAGTGAATACTGTGCATTAATTTTGATCTCTCAACAATACAAACACTAGATCTAATATATTAATTAATCAACATATATAAACTCATTGCAAAAAATGTTTGATGCGTTTACATTGAAAACAATTTATGTCATAAGAACTTTTTATACTCCTTGTTGTAATGAAGTATATATTATGTTTATTATAATGCATTGTTTAATCACGTAAATAACACTATGTTTTTGACTTAAAATTATATTATTATGATCTATTAAAAGAGGAATATTATGCATAAACAAACTCATAAAATCGTGAAAATTTTTTGGACATACATAATAATAATACTGTTTTTATTATGTTGAAAAATATTATTAAATATTTATGGTATTTATTTAACTTATCTATTAGTACTTTAATTTCCAAAATTACGTTATTAACAATTAACAATTTAATGGCTAAATCGTGAAATAAAATTTTAATTTTGGTGAATAGATTGAAGTATTTTAGTCGATTATTAACATATACCTTCGATAATAACTATTCTCTGATATCCACGTACCTAACGTTTATCTTAATTGGACATTACAAATTCCAACTATCGCCGGGTTATACTGCGAAATTCTGTTAAGTTTTGACTATAATTATTATCATAATTAAAATAATTACTGACCCGAAATCAAATATATAAATGTATAATCTGTAACGTTCTCAGAATTGAATATCATAGTATTACTATGCACCCATTTGGTATTAATGTTATAATTATATTTGAAAATCATATTTAAAATGTTGCCTAATCAACTATGCACTTTTTCTAATACCAATTATATTTTAGATGTATTTATACGTGTTTATGTGTTTAATTTTGAGATATTGTCATAAAAAATAACTCCAAAAAGGGTGTTGTTGAAATGGTCTGAGTGTATATTTTACAACGCATTAAAAGTATTTTAAAACTTAAATTAAATTTTTTCTCAGGATCATTATTCCAATTTACTCGTATTTACTGTTTTTAAAAGAAAATATTTTATTCGCACCAAAATGAAAACATTCACTCTGGCGTCCGGCTACCTGCAGAAGAACAACACAAATAAACCTAATATATATTATGGCTTATATACGTATCATGGCAATTTTTTTGTAGCCGCTCTCTCTCTTTTTATATAATGGTATCATAAATCGTGCAAAGTTTTCCCCCCTAAAGTGTTGTGCGCTTTCAGGTGCTCTGAGGACTTTTGCTCTAATGAATCCACCGAACTTTTATGTGGGTTTCACTTTTACATTAAACACGCGGGAACACACGCATACATACACATACACATATACACATTGAGTTTATTACGTAAATACAGTTAAAACAACCCTTCCTTCCCTTTACCCTATCCAAACGAACAGGTATGACGACACCTACACCATGGGTTAATCGATATCAGGCGGGCCAACACAACACACGTGAATGGTCTCGCGGGAAATTTATTTCCCCTCCCCCGTACTTATACATCGTGAGCCTGTAACATACCACAAGTCGACTAAGAAATCTTCGAGTTCAAATTCCTGTTCTTCGAATCATAAAATTAAAAAAGCCTAACGAAAAGAATAGAAAAAAATGAAGCAAAAACAATAACAGACATGAACGTTTTATAGGTTTAGTTTGGATTTTAATTTATTAAACTAGGAATATACTATTAAATTGAACCAAATTTATACTTCATTATAATTATTTTTCCGTTACCGAAAAATTCTAATTTAATCTACTTAATTTTTCATTATTCTAACCGAGTTTATTTCGTTATTTTTCCTTCATAGTTATTCTAGTGAATTATTATTACATCGTTTTGACGACTGTATTCACAACAGCGTGCATTATTTATTCTTCTAGATGTACAACGGCTCGTTAGTCACGAAAAAATCCATCTGATTCGCATACATTTCTGCTACAGACGTGCGTCGTTAAGTATGTTGACGACAACAATATAGGAATTTTAACTACTACATTATACCATTTCATTGTATTACATAATATTGTTGTTTCAAAATGATGCTTGTAAGTCCTCTCTAATCTTCGGATCTCGGACTCTACATGGATGGTGAATTTTTGACATATTACAATATAGGGTTCAATGAATATTAAAAGTCTAAATAATAACAATTCGTACGGTTTGCTGTGGCGTCTGTCCCAACACAGGCTGTATACTACTCGATTAATTGGACAATAATATTACAATCTATCGTACAAATTATTATTCGAACAGCCTAACATTTTAGATGGGTACATACTGTATACGTGTGTGTTGTATATTATATACACACGGGAAATCATTTGCTAATTAGACGAGACGCGTTGTTTCGCAGTCGCAGTGTCCGTTTGACAGTGGTCATTACGTGCTCGGAGGTTACGTTAAGTTCAAACGCGTCGAATGCGTGTGGCAAGCTCGTCAGTGGGTGGCGAGGACATGGGAGTCGCCGAAAAACACGTGCCTTGACATGGAGTATGAGTACAGCGGTAATGGCGCATTGTTGCGGTTGTACGGCACGCGCAAATAGTCGTTGTCCGGTGATTTAATTAATTTAATTAAGATAAAACGTAAAGCGTATTAGAAAATATGTTGAACATATGTTGTTATTCTTTAAAGTAAATTCTAAAATATTATCTGTAATATTAGAATTAAGTTTTTTCAACACGATTTTGAGTTTTTTCGTTCTCGCGAGACGAAACTACAAAAAATTGTTTCCAAATGATTCGCTGACAATTTAATGAATAAATAAAACGGTTCAAACAAATTTTAACGAGTTTCTAACGGAATCCAATAAATTGATTAGAAAAATTTTGGAAGGATTTAATTAAAAATTTAATACTACAGGTGTGATGTTATAGTAGAACTAAATTTATCGTTGGATAGTCAAAAAGGGAGCTCCAACAAGTTATCTCTAAAAGTTTATTTAAATATTGTGATTTAAGTTTTAAAAAGTTCTGTTAACATTGAAATGGCAACTTCGCGAACCTGGTTATCAGTTTGCCAAGAGTACCGTTCAGTGTTATATGTTTACCACGGTCGGTTAGTGCTGGTTTAGAGCCTTGTTGGAATTTCCGACGAATGTGGGTGAATATTTCCCAGTAAGGTAGGTTTTATAAACACAGCGGGTTTTACACTAAATTTCTTGAAAAAACATCATCAGTTACAATATTATTAATTTCTAACTGGCTTTTAAATAAACATATTATGTATGTATAAATATTTTCTGTTGGTAAATTCTATAATTTCACAAAACATGGCGAATTTTCACTTAAGTATTATCACGAGTTGGAAATCTAGTTTTTCAAATTTAGTTTCTAAATATATACAAGTAGATCGAAAGTCATAGTAATATAATAGCTAACGACAAATTCTTCGCCAAAGACTTAAAATCAATTATTGGTAATATTAATTATCTCTATCATATTCGGACGTAGTGCAACGACAAATGCATATTTACAACTTACAAAGTTAAATGTACATTAGGTTTAATTAGAGATTATAGTTTTTATAATTATTATTATTATTGTTTAGCGAATTGTGATATTATTTTCTAAAAATGTAATTATGATTAGTTAGTTTATTTATTTGGGCCCTCTTAATATATATATATCCAACCAATGGTTAGTAAATTGGTAAATCGGCCTCTGGGTGTAGGTACTTGCGGGTAATTGCGTTGCTTTCCAATTTTACGATTTTACGGTTATTTTATCAGTTTTCTCTGTATTTGTCTCACCATCAAGTCGTTCGTTTTCTCTGTATTTGTATTATTACATATTACTATATAGTGACATGACAATTTTCGATCGATCTGTTTTCGTGTTGCTGTTAAGAGTGCATATTAATGTATTATATTATAATATAGTGTTGTGCCTCGTGCCAAAATTCTTGCTGTGAATTCCGATTTATAACCAACTGCTTGAACTTAACCTTAGACAAACCTCCATATCACCTCTAAACTGTCAAAACCACGTTGTTAGATTGTTGAAGTTTACAGTAAAGATATAGCATTCGGATTTACGTCAGTCATTTATTATATATTATTTGCAGTTTTCCTTCTAGGAATGGCAAATTTTACTGGTATAGAGCTTGATAGATAGTTCTCATACCTCATAGTATTTATTGAGATAGTATACCGTAATTTATAAAAACTAAAATTAAGAGTACGTAAACGCATAACTAAATTATGTACAAAAATATTACATCTTATATTAAAATCAGAAATTAAACTTAAATATCGAATACTATGAATCAAGAGTAAAGTTTTACAAGCCGTATTGTTAAATAGCCTAAAATTGGTACAAAAATAAATCGGTAATACATCAAAAATATGTTCAATTGATTAAAAAATTCATGACCTTTACTTCTAATAATTTAGTGTCATTTTCCTAAAATTAAGTTGTTTAATTACTTTTTTGAAACCTATAGATGCTCTTATGCAAACATCATACCAGGAGTCAGCAGAGAAGATTAAATAAGTGTCTTCAGCATATTACGTAAAAATTAGACCATTGATGTTTTTGTTACTTACTCGTATTTTATTAATATTAAAGATACATTTTGAACAAAGAAAATTTTTCGTTAGTACACCGTAAACTATTGATATATAATCTTTAGTTATTTAATTGATTTTAACTTTTTTTCTTGTTTTGCAAATATTTTTCAAACCAGTTAAGCATTAGTTCTTAATACCAAATGAAGTTGGTAGATTAATAAGTATGTAATGGTCAACAGAATCAAAAGCCTTTTCCGTGTCTAGAAATATTGCGAGTGTTTTTTACCTTTATCAAGTGGCTCATAAATTAACTTAGATGCACTATAAAGGGAATTTTACGTTCTAATATCTGATTTAAAACCCAATCGTTATTTTGAGAGAAGTTCAAACTTTTCTAAATAAGACATCAATATTTTTTTTTAAATATTTTAGAAAAATTACATGACTTAAAAATAGGCCTAAATTGTTAATAAATTGTTTATTTATATTTTTGTACAAAGGTTTAACTATTGCTAATTTAATTGAAAAATAATTTATATTTTACACATTGATTGTGGATATTAAAGGGCTAACAATACTATTAGCTTCACATTTCAAAATAGATACACTATTAATACCCGCAGCCGTTTCGTCTTTCAATTTTCTTATAATTTGAATAAACCTTTGATTCACTTATAATTTAATTAAAATATTTAAAATAGAATTCAAATAGTTAATTTGTTGAATTATCTATACAATCAAAATTAGACGTGATACTATTTGCAAGATTTTTACTTATGTCGTGAAAAGTAGTAAAGTAGTGAAAATGTATTAAATAGATTAAACACTTTGATTGAGTTTTCATTAGTATCAATAATATTATTACGATCTTTAACAATTTTAATTTATCATTGTCCTGTTTTTGAAGACTACAATTTCTGTAATTACATTCTACGTAAATTTTGGGCTATTAGGTTCTCCACTAAATTTTTTTTTACAAAAAATAGTTTTATCAACAACACTAAGGCAACTAAATACACTTAAAATAGTTTAAAAAAATCAATAATTTATAGATAATATTTACAATCTATTTAGTATATACAGTCGTCATACAGGTTATTAAACTCGGGTGCGTCATGTAACACAGCGTTATTATTAATAATAACAGGGTGATATAACTTATTATATTATTGCGGCCATCAATGACATGAACAAACTCAAAAGCATAATCGATAAGGTGAAAAACAAAAGCTCTGTTTTAGTTTTTAGATAACGGTTTATTGTTAACATAACAAATAATAATATAAATAATATAATATACTTTTTTGGAGTAGAATTGGTTAAGAAATGGATATGACTTTTTTATACTAACTGTAATGATATAATTTTAAATTTGTGTTTTAATACTGCACAACAAAACTATTTGAAAACACAGCTTATACATATAAAAAAGTAATTAATAAATAGTTAAGTAGGTACGTATAGTATAATAAATAAACTTTTAACTGGTCCAAATTACTTTGATTAAATAAATATGTATTTATTTCATAGGCGAAATAAACAAAACTATATGACAGATAAAATACTGAGTCTAATAATGAACATATTCATTTCTTGGGTTCATCAAAGTAATCCTCATAGTGTTTAAAACCGACTAACGCGCTGTTTTAATGTAAATAATTTACAAATGTTATTACGTATTTGCTTAACTCAAATCTGTTGAACCGTGATCGATATATTTATTGAGGATATTTTTATAATGTTTACAATCCTATATTATGTAAATATTATATTATTAAACGCAGTCACCTTCTGTAAACCGTAATTATTAGTTTTCAGCTTTAATAATATATATTTACATAGTATTACGTACCTTTTCACAATTATTCTATAATAACCAAATATTACTCAATATTCAGCTTGATAATTTTGGATTGAAATTTAGTTTTTGGAGATAAAAGATTATTGAAAAAAAATGCTGAAAATGTGAAATGTTTTATAATAAACATTTATTTAGTAAGAAAATTATACAATTATTTTAAATTATTCGAGTATTTAATATAATAAGTTTGCATATCCTTTTAAATAAATAGTTTGTGTTGGAGGTAAGAAATAATTAAATTAAATAGTAATGTATTAATTATTAAATAATGTAGCCGTTTATCCTCTAACAGACTTGATAATAATAATAAAATAATATAATATACGAGTAATAAATATATATATATATATATGTATTATATATTGCAGTGAATAATAATAATAATATTTATTGGCACCGAATTAAAAATTAAAAACAATTTATGAATAACGAAACAAAAAAAAATAATTGAAATACATTGGTTTTCTTTTCAAAAGCTGAGCTTGCGGACAATTGAAGGAAGTGGTATTTCGTGGGTGATTTTCTTGTAAATTGTTAGACTTAAGGCTAAGGTTAACAGGTAAATTTAAATAATTTATGTTTAGTTTCTTACTTTAGTTTCTAGAGATCTTTGTATATTACACATATCTTGTACTTCGTATGATGGTTGTCGGAGTAAAGTACACATTTCTTTGTATCTTGGCGTGAGTTTGGAAAGACTGAAGAGGTGTAATCATCAACGCAATGGACACATAATCGGTAGTTATAACCGAAATAGGCTTTAATGTGACCACACTTTTGGAAATGTTGACATTGATTGATGATCTTGGGCTTATGGGGTTCTACTACTTTGATTTTTATGTACAACAACCTAAAACGAAAAATCTCATTCGAGTGGTTTGGATCGACAAAAAAGAAATTGGCAAAATAATTTTTATGAGTCTATGAATAACTTTTCTAATTTTTCTAATTTCATATAGATGGAGTTAAAGTTCTATTTTAAAATTAATTTTGAAGTAACCTGGTAGTTACTACCCGTATCGGAACTGTATGTACACTAACCATACGGTGATAGTGGACCTGTAATTTTTATGAGACACGGAATGTCAGAAGAATATGGACTACCTTTAGGAAATCTTATAAATAATATAGTTTACTTAATAATAAATAAATAGTCGGGATACGATGTGTTCATAATAAATAATGATTGTAATTCAAAGAAAAATAGTAATAATAATTAACAATAACATGATAATAAACTTATCGGGTTAGGATAGTGATTATTGTATAGAAATGTTATAACCTTAGATCATATACTACTACATTCTGATAGGTTAATCAAGTATCGCTTTGTTAAGAATAAAAAAAAATACTAGTCTGATAATATAATATTTTATTATCAGCGATTTACGCATGCGCAGTAATAACCAAGACTAGCTTTTTCGGTAATTTTGAATTAAATTTAATACACAGGCATATATGAGTATGGCCACATCCATAGAACATTTATATGATCTAAATTCTAAGGTTTTAACAACACTATTTAGGCGTACAATAAAAAGGTAAGGTAAAATATAATGTTAAATATAAAATATTTTTAAGCCTATTAAAATTTATTTTATAAGATAAAAGTTTATATGTACTTCCAATAAAACACAATGCATTAAAATTGTATAATATGTCACTGTAAAACAGTGTTTCGTACGGCTACCTAGTCCTTACGTGGGTTCAACGTCATGATTTTTACCCGTGGCATAATCTAACGAAAATTCATAAAATATTATGCAAGTGCTCTATTCCATTCATGTCATCGTAATAATTTACATTACTTGTTTGAAATTATTTATTGCACTTAAATATAATTAACTCGTATAATGCACCGGAAGTATATATTCAACTTTATACGACTTCAAAAATCTTGACTATATTACAGCATTATAGTATCCATTTTTAGATTTTTCTTATTATATTAATAGATAATTATTATATGGGTATAATATTAATACTTTTGCGTAAATATAGTGAATGGTTTGCTACGAGTTAGTATAATATTGTTTTATTTTGTTGTTTTGCCCAGTATATCATAAGACTTCAAAACAAGAATGTTTTGTAAATTGATAATTTATTTTGTAATAATATAATATAAAATATATTATAATACTCTTATTAAACACGTTACACTAGCACAATCCAATGAAAATTTACTGAAACGATATAAGTTTATAATGATGAAAGTACATAGTATACAGTTTATAATATATTATTGTACGAAGGAAAAAATATTGTATTATATTGTGGTATAAATAATAATATAATATATTATATGTATTTAGATTTTTTTTCCAATTGTCGGCGTCTCTGCAATGAATAACTATTGACAAATATATATTAATGAATAAAATCATGTGAAGTTGTTATCTGAAAACATGTGTACATGTGCATAACTACGGCTCATAAAATAGAGGATATGGAAATGCATGTTCTTGCACTAAAACAAGGAATATAAAACCAAATTTTTAATTTCTTAGAAAACAACTACAATAGTAAAAACAATTATTATTATTTTTTTTCTGTGACTCGTTCTTTTTTATTTTATCCAGTTTTGAATATTGGAACAGGAAACTTTTTTCTTCGCTGAGAGTGATATAATTACATATTAACATTTGTGAAAAAATTGTGTAATTCACTCATATTTATATCTATATAAATGTATGACATAAAAAAACATGTGTGTGTGTGTGTGTGTGTGTAATTGTTTTAAAATATTCTTTTAATAAGAAAACAAATGTTTAACTCCGTCAATTTTATATTCATATATTATATCTACAACAGTCGGCTTTAATGCTACGCGGCCTATTAAGTGATATATATATATTATATACATACAATTCTATCTACGGCCTATAAAGTACACTATATAGACAAATAGGTGTGTGGTACACATAATGATATACGTGTAAGAAATCGTTTTGAAAATTTGCTTATTATACTTTCACACGCATTATCTGAATACACCTATATTTCTTTTATCATCTGCACTCTCGGGAATATTGTACATGGATATATACGAACTTGATTCCAGTTATTATTATTTCCTTGCATTTTGTTACTTTGCGTGATGAATTTTGATAGGTATTCTCTCCACGCGCCCCTTGTTCAATGATATTGGATTTTTTTTATTATACTCTATACACACATACATATTTGTGCTAGCGCGTGTTTTTTATAACGTTTGAGAGTGGCGGAGTTCATCGAACAGCAAATTCTTATCTATAGTATATATATTCGTACTGTACGTTTATAAGTCGTATAGGTAATAAGAATATACCGATCTACCATACGGAATATGATATGATATTGTTTGGTCGATTTTTGCACTATATTTGGAAAGTGAAGACATTTTGATAGACGCTTGGAACGTAAAAACTATACTTCACACTTAAGTTATATATATTTTACATAAAATAGCATAATTTTAATTGAATCAAACTTGAGGGGACTAGAAGAAAATTTCTGTTTAGACAAGAAGTACCTTTGGTACGAATGATGACAAAAAAAGAATAAATGCAACTGAGTGGTGATTTATTATTATACCCGAAATTCATTGAATTAAATCGAATATATTAGCGTTGATTTTATGATTATTTAATCAGGTGGTGAATATAACACGTAGATTACATGTTGGATAAAAGCCCGATCGATCGATGAAAACCGTATCCATATGATTCGCATAATCTCTCAGTTGTAAGGACTTACTTACGCGTGCCCGCATGTGATGTGTGATTGCCGCTGACACAAGTGATACACAATATTATAATGTATTATTCATGTTCGGGGGCTTCGATGATGTAAATATCACGTAAATATACTGTATAATATATATGATGCACGGTAGTGTTAAACAGATATTCTGTGTGACGGACCGACGAGCTGTCGAAATTATGCGGGTAAAACTTCCGGGGAGAGACGATGCGGCAGTGGTCTTCCGAGAGCTGTCGTCAAGGTGAAGTCTGTTCACCACTGACGAGTGACGTGTTGAAAATAGATAGTTTGCGTTTTTTATTTTTCTCTTGTCCCTACCCGTCCCACATTACATTCGATAACCCGGCAAAAAGTTACAATATATAGTGAAATTCCATGTTGCAAGCCTTTAATCTATTCATCACGTGTTGTACGTGTATATATATGTATATAATATATTATATGCATAAAATACGTAGTATGTGTGAGTATGTCTAGTTAAGCATAATAGAGGAAAAGTGGTGGCACATAGTTACGTGGCATACTGTCAACCAGCCGATAGAAATTTCTATGGGAAAACAGCTATAGCTGATGATAACGCTCGTCGTCCTTTTGTCCGACAAATTCCTCTGTCAAAATACCACTAGCAGCTTACGTCATAATAGTATTTACTCACGATACTCACGATCGTCCTCACACTCATAATATAATAAAAAATATTATGATGATTTCTACACAAATCATTATGTTATATATATTTATATTAAAAGGATGTATCAATATATGCATATATCCTCCGTTTGATTTCGATGTGTTTACGTATCAAGATTGATTCAAATCAGTGTAAAATGTAAATCGAATAATTTTGAGAGTAAAAGTAGTATAGTTGTTTTGTTTTTAAAAATGTAGATTAATGATAATATTCTACATATAGCGTATAAAAACGTTTTATCAACGGAACTGCTGCAATAGTAAAATATTACAATGATTTTACCCAAAATAAAGTTTTTACGTTATAATAAATACCTATGATCAAGGACATAACTGGGGGGGGGGAGTCCAGGGGTCCGCCTGTTCTTGTTTTTCAGTTACGGACTTGTCTATGATAAAAGTAAAAATAAAAATACATTTTTGTACGCGACTAATAATCTAATTACTTCTAAACAGTCATTAGTAATTTTTTTAAATTACTTTTAAAGATTTATAGAAATATTTAGTCTTCGAAGTTCGAACTACCGTGGTCAGAAAGTCCTTTGACAAATATTTTCAACTTCTATTTCCGAACAGTACCTTACGCTTGATAGTGTAGTTCAAATTTTAAACCAAATCTAACGTCAAGGGAGATTCGATACCCATTACCTATTAGTGGTGATACCCATCACTAATATACACAATAAACATCAAATGCATAACAAGGCGTATTATATCGGCAATTTTATCACAAGGCATGTAGAACTGTAGAATGGCATTTATAAACTGTCTTAGTTAGGTAAGATATTATACTTATTTTAAATAACTATAAATAGCGTTAAATCTTGCAGATTATTCTTCAATACTACCGTAAGACCTATTTCTCTGGCCGATTTATTTTTTGTAAACCTAGTCTGATGGTTGAATAAAGTTCAGTTCTGTACGACACTTTTTTCATAATTCATTTCATAAATATTTTTCTGTTTCTTACTCTTGATAGTTACCTTTTATTTATAATTTAGTCTGCGAATACATTTCTACTATTCTTCTATGTCCCTTTATTATTGTGGTTGTATATATATATATATTTTTTTTTTTACAAAACCTTTACCTATCAAAGACTGCTTCTTTTGTTAGTTGTAACTATAGTTAAACCTGCAGAATCGCAATTTTCTAGAAACTATTTTTTGAAAAGAAATATCAAAAAACATAAAGTATCATTGTGCCACAATCGAATTACTGACAAAATTGGTACTTTTACAAATTGGATGTTTCGAAATAACTGTAATCTATTTTGGGAAATATAACAGTCCAAAAGGATTTTTCACATATACCTAGTATAATAATATATACATGTACACACATTTATATATTATATACATTTTATAACGGTTGGTATTTTGTGAAAATTCAAAATTTATTTTTAGTATTACATAGATTTATATTTTTTAATTTTTTTAAGAGAAATATGGGATTTTTACAAAAATGACACAATACGTTTATGTAGAGAGAATAGGTAAGTGAATTATAAGTGAATTAACCAAACACTGGTTTTTATTCATTTATCACTATTTTAATATTTTTGACGCTTGAAAAATAATTATACAATAGGGCCACTACATTATATTATGCAAGCGTTGATACAAAAATAAAAAAATACTGTTAATATCAGCTGAACAATTATCATCACAAGTGGGTATAGATTAGTGGGTATTTAACGATTTCCATGATTTTTACAAATATAGTATTTGAAACAAGTGGTGTACTTAAATAATTTAACTGATTTAAGCTAAATAATGTTATTGTTATAATACAGTGTTAATTTATCCCTCTCCGCTGCTGTTTATAATAATTTGGTGCTCATATTGTGTTATTGTGGCTATTTATTCTATCTACGAAAATATGTTTAATATTATGTATTTTACATAATTCACTCCTAAATAATATCATATTTTATATTATATAATATAATAAGAAATTTTATTTATAATTATAAATACACCCATACAATTATAATTAATGAAAAAAATTAAAATAAGTAAATATGCAGACAACTTGATGTTATGTATTTATCCTTGCACGTAATAAAAATATAAATAATGCATTTATATAATTTACTACAATGCATGACATTTTGTGGACTCTGTTATACTGTATGTACCTATACCAAGATTGTATACTAACTACAGAGTACAGATACTATAATATACATTTGTATATTACCGGGCATTGAACGCAGACCGTAGCAGTCATGCATTAGTTGTACCAGTACATAAATAGTCTAATTATTAGACAATTCCATTATTTATTGACTTAAATTCGATATTTTTTTGATAAAATGTACCTAAATTAATAATTTCTTATTCATGTAAAATATACACATTTTATGAATAGATTATCATGAATTCAAAATAAATATAATTTACGTATTTCTATCACGGTGTAAGTCATTTCCTTCAATTAAAGTAAAATTATATAATTATTAAACCAACATAAAATTCATAAATAATTCGATTTATAATCAATGTACATATTTTTTTTGTATTTAATTTTAAATCAGTGACATAAAAATTATTAAAAGAGAGGAAATAGTTACCCAAAAATTAGATGATGCCATTGACTAGGTCACTGTAATGGACGTGTTAAATTTAATTCAATGATAAATCATTGCATAATATGAAAAACGATTTTAAGCAGAGACGCTCTGTCAACCTATATTATAATATAAAATCTTTATTTTTTGTTTAAATATCAAAATGTATCTTAAAATGTTTATTGCGAAAATATTGTACTTATTTATTAGCTATATATAAATATTAAATGCCTTAAAAAGAATCAAAATATTTAAAAAATTATACCACGTTAAGGAAATTACAATATAAACACTTTATGAAGAATTAAAGTATTTACGGTTATTTATTTTTAATTATTACAACATATAAGAAAATCGGTTGATGAGTAATCGTTATTTTAAGCGTGAATATTCACTTTCGTATTAATTACTTTAGATGCTCATAAAAAATGTTTGCGGGATTACACTTAATTATTTTTAATTTAAACATTAACAATTTATGAGAAACCTTATATTCGATTTTAAAATCTTGTAGGTATGAATATTAAAATTTTTGTGAATTTATAATTACAAGATAATTTACTAATTTTTACGGTTTTTACCAATCTCATCGGAGTACTAATTTTAAGTACTTATAAAATATATCATGACTATGTATTTCGATATTTCCTTATTGATTTAGAAAAAACTTACAATCATTTTTGCTACTATAGACAATGTATACATATATATATAAAAAAAAATAACACATTGAAAAATTCAGTACATTAAATTTTCTCAGAATCTAAAATTGAATTTATTAAAGTGTGTAGCGTAGGTAGGTATATATTATATGTGTATAAAGTTTAAATTTAAAACTGTATAAATATATTAATTGACTTTAATTTTTTTAACATAATAGTGAACTTTAAAGAAGTTTTAAAACTTACAAAAAAATTGTGAACAGTCAAAAAATATAAACAATTGCGAAAAAGAACCCGAGTCGTAAACCCAATACAAAACTTCTTTGTTTCACTCAATGTCTAGTTAATAATATAATAACATTTTTAAAAAATTTCTCCAATGTGGAGTTTAATTTGGTACTACACAAATATATATGCAATATTTATAGGTCCTACAGATTCACCATGAAATGGTACCTAAAATATTAGTATGTTGTATAAAAGTTTTATATCACACATAACCATCGATCCGTGGAGAATTACTTAAGATAAACGATATATTTTCTTACTATTTGGATAGACGCTAACTGCAATATATCGTGCAGTAATATCTTAACGCAGTGTCGCGTGCGTGAACGATTTTCCCTTAATGTAATTTCCGTTGTATTTTACCAAATTTGTCGTTATATGCGTGATATGTATTTTATTATGCTGAGCAGGTTTTTATGTATTTTCGTTCATGAAAAAATAGGAAATGTATTATCCCGTTCTACGTACCGGACCCGAGTTCTGGCGACCAAACTTCCAAAATACGTGAACAAAAACCTTCCTTTTTTATTTTTCATGTCTCGTACAAAATTGATTTTACCATAAAAGATCTGTCATTGTCAAATAAATCGTTTACCTGTTTTTATAATTAAGATAAATTCATTGAATTCCTAAAAATTATATTTACGCATTGCAGCAACCAAAAATATATTTGATGTACGTAATTACTGGACGACTTTATTTTCGCATTTTTTTTTTTTTTTTTGATAACACCTTTACGTTATCGTTTATTTGGTACGTTGTTTTTAGTTATGTTATAAAATTCCAATTACAAGACGATTCATTCTTCTCTTTTTCCATACATCAATAATAAATGATAATATAATGTCGTTTAAGTTCATTGTTTTACTAGTCCATTGATAAGGTCATCACGGCTATCACCACTCTAGCCTTCTCAGTCAAAAGTGCTAAAGCAGCAGAGTACCTGCAAATAATTGGTTTCTTACTTCTTGTTGTTTTTCTATTGACTGACAGAGTTTTCAATTTTTTTTCACATCGTCTCGCAATTCCACAAATGTGTGAAAAATTCATATACTGCCAAGAGTCAATATATCTTTCCCTTACCTATATAGTAGTTTACACACACATTATTGAATTTAGGTATTATTAAATGTACAAATGATTTTTCCAGTCGATGCGTATTTGAGTATAATATGATATTTATATTATTATCAAGTACTTATTATTGGAATTTATAATATTTTGACTTGTTTAGTTCCAATAGCCAAAACTGTAGTAGTTTGTTTATACTTTTGCCGTTTTTAATGTAAGTTTTATTTTTATAAAAATATTAGATAGGACAGGTAATACCGGAAACAGCATAATCTAAACATTCTAAACAATGTACCATAAACATTTAAATGAATTATTTTAAATCTATGATTAGCTATAACTAAAAACTAATTATCTAATAAAAATAATAATAATTAGTACATACAATAAACATCGTCGTTGTCATTATAATATTAAATTTAATACAATTATAATTAAATATATTATTAAATGAAATTAAACTTTTTACAAAATTATATGTATACATTTGCTTGTAGTTATATAATTCGATTTTTTAAATTATAAATTGCATATTAGTTTTTTGATGAGTTCTAAATATTGTACTTTCATTATTATTGGCAGAATTCATTCGTATGTAAGAATCTTAACCTAAACTGTGTAGCTATTACATTTTTAATATGAACTGCAATATTTGGATGTACTGAAGTATATAAATCACAAAATTTATTATAAAAAGACTTGCTCAATTAAATAGATTTTCAATGACTTATAATTTTAAACAAAATAATATTTTAAGCAACTCCTAGTGAGATAACTGATCAGTGATCACTGTCGATTCGTTTAATCACAAAGACGTGGGAAATTATACATGACTTTGCAGATATTGTAATAGGTTATTTTAAACTCGATTTCACACCAATATAGCAATGTCATAATTAATTTTATACCATTAGGACATTTGGTGTTAAAAATACTTTTATTATGTGGAGCTACGATGCGTTCATTTTTGTCTTATACCTGTTAGCCAATATATTACCACACCTAAAGCTTACGAATTTTAACATTCGAAATGTTTAAAATATTGGTGTTCGTATTCTAGTATGTTTATTGCTATCGAATTTTCTTATTACTATTTATTTGTGTATTATAAGTAATATTATAATAACATTATTATTTTTTTAAACTGTTTAATATGAAGTATAATATCGTTATATTTAATTAAAACAAATGTATTTGTAATAAATGTATAATCATGTGTTCTGTACTATTCATCAATACTAACCAGTTTATTGACTTCTATACGCATACACGTATTTATTTACAGCATATCATGGATTTAGATAAATGGCTTTTGCTAAAATGTTATTCGTCCGGTCCTATATACATATTTACGTGTATTAATTTAACCCTCTTAAATCCAGTCACAGCTAGGCAATGCTGTTAAATCAGAATATCGGTAAGGGTACTCATCTATAATATTATATACTACCAGGTATATATATATATATATATATTATATTTATACACTGGCGGCAGTAGACCAATTACATATTATACTCACTGTATACGTGCATTGTATATAAATGATATTTATCAAAATGCATCGTGTATATGGTATTTGTATGTACACTACTCATACCAATCATATTCTGAAATATATTATTATTAATAATCGAACTTAATTGCGTGATCTGTAATGTAATACGGGCGTACTTTACACCACAGCACTACGTTAAAACTTCATATTTATTTTAATAACGATATAATACCCAAACGAGAGACCACGCGTACATTGTCATAAAACAAGCCTAGTGATTATTAATATTATATTATCATGAATGGATTTTATTATTCATATTATTTAGTACCAACACAGTTGACAGTACATTGTATACTATTATACAATGGACTATTTTATTAGTTATTCATTTTGCCAATCACGATTATCTCTATTTGTACCTTGAGCATATACATTTATTCATAATAATTTTTTTTGGAATAAGTAAGTGAATTTAGAGACTATATATTAAATTACTTTGTAATGTTATTTAAGAAGAAAATATCATTTTATTTTTTTCAAATAAAAACCAAAATTTTTGATGTATGTTTAATAGTTATTTCTTTTGATTATTTTTATTATAATTTCTTAGTCAAAATTTGAACGAATGGTTTTAAATCATAATTTATGTGATTTGGATAATCTTCATAATATTATTTTTATATTCACAATACATACTATTTTATATAATAATTAATCTAGTTATTATTATACTCGAATAGTTATTACATTTATACATCTTATAAAATTCAATCAATTAATAATACTCATTACTATATTGTCCAATCATCATAAAACTCATATTTTGAAATCTATATAATAAATTAAAAACCGATTTGTTTGATTTAGAATATTTAGTTGCATAAACATCACAGAAATATTCACTTGAAAAGTTGCTATAAAATTCCAAATTGAGGTATTTGATAATATATTACGTCAATGCACGTAATACAGTAAATCGAAACGTGGTTTGAATATAATAATAATAATGTTATGTTCTACAATAATAATATTATAGTTATGTGTACCCATATTGCCTATTCAACGCGCCGTGTTATTAATATTGTGTTGTAAAAAAAAGTTGGCTGAGACAGTGACAAACTAGTATTTATTGCGTGGAACTTGTCTTGCTCTACTCAACGCGATGCAGGATATTTATCAATATTCTACATTGAAACTATTGAAAAAATGCATATCTAAAATAATAAACATTCTGTCTGTACTATTCGTATGCTTCTATTACTGGTATACTGACACTTAAGTTATTTATAATTATAACGTTATATGCATAGTTTCACGGACTTTCGATAATGATATTTGCTATTAAAATATGCATACTATATATATGTTATAGAAAGTTATTTCTATCATCCGAAATTCAATTTATATAAAAATAATAATAAAATCTCGATGATTTCACGTGTTATTATATTTTATAATACAGGTTCAAATTGTGTGCTATTATTGTTGATTGCGTTTTTATATTATATAACCACCAAACCACCAAAACAATCATCGATGTAGCTGTCCATCACTATACTCTCAAGAGTTTTCCCTTCTATATTCCGTTTTATACTCTCGTGTTTATATGTATTATATATTTGTACATACTGAACTATATATATGTATCTACGCGTATATAATGTGTAGTTATTACCACCTATATAGTATATATATATATATAAATTCATTCGACTCGGCTTGGGTGTTAATTGGAACACGTCCCGAGATAGAGCTGGCTCGTCCGAGAAACGACGAGAAAAGTTTTCTTTTGATTTATACAGAGAATATTTGTTGTTTTTCGACTTTACTAAAATTATAACATGACAAAACGCTTGCGCTGCAATACGCACGCGCACACACACATAAACATCGAAACAACGATAGTAGAACTTTTTGAAATATTGAGACGTATAATTGTAAAAACAATAGTTTAACTCCCCCAAGTTTATTCGACTTTGGGTTTCATATAGTTCTCCACTTCTATTAATATTTTAAAGTACATTTTGATTTAACCAATGGATGTTCTGCTGATGGTAACTGTAAACTCGTGATACGTCCTTACAAATCTCCGTCATCGTTTCATCTCCAGCAACGTCATATATAATATATTTTAAGAGGCTACACCTTGAATTTTGCCCTACTTAATCATTTAAATTTGTTTATATATTTGTATTTTGTGTGTGATGCATTCATATTTATATTCGAGATAATACACTTTTTATTCCTACAAAATCTTTTCAATTTATTATGCGAGAACCATAAATAACTCTCACCAGTTTCTTCCCTGTTCGTTTTATAAATATTATTATTAATTTATTATAATAATTATTCATTGAAATAAAAGCTATAAAGTATTTCATACAGGATGACTTTTATTTTATCAAGATCCAACTAATATTTTATTCACTATTTTTTATAACTTTTATTTACGGACATTTACAATTTTTTTCATAATTCAATTATGCTTATTCTTAAAAGTTAAAATAAATGAGATCGTATAAACTTTGTATAAGACTTTTGGTAGATCGTGAAAAATATATGACACTAAAATTTCCATTACATTTATAATTGTTTTATTTTATTTATGTCTTGAGTGAACTGATAGAAATATTGTTGATTTTATCATGATAACCTGTACATATCTATTAATCAAAGGGTATTTATATGTACTTTATTACCTTATAGTGATATTTTTATTTTTTTTTCATTTACCAGTAAAATATACTGAATGTGTAAAAAGAATGTTTATATATAGTATTCAGCAACAACAAACATAGGTCCAATAACATCGATTCATGTATTATACTTAAGAAGCTTAGCCGTAAAAATCGATTTTTATATGATTTTAAAATTATTTCAATTTAAACGTCGCTACCAGAACCTAACACAACTATGTAGATTTATTGTGAAATTATTCTGCTTATATAGATGTAAATTGTATATATAATATATTATTCACATAGCAGTAACTATCTCATACGCTAAAAAGAGTCTCATTATTAAACAAAAATAGCTTGTATGTTTAATGAAAAACAAACATGATTTCGTACCAATAGAAAGTATTTAAAAAAAAAAAAAATGAATATTTCTATCACTGAACATAAACATTTATTTAAATTAGGTATTAATGCTGTATCTATCATTTAAGTATAATTAATTATAAATTTGTGTTAATTCATTATTAATTTAAAACTATTACTTATTACTAAAAAAAAAAAAACGATTTTTTTTAAAACTTAATATAATAAACTAATTTAATTCATTGATATTTTGGTCTTAAATTAGTATGTCTTAAATCTAATTAATTTAAATTATGACAATTTATTCCAATTATATTCTTAATATAATAGAGTAGTTGGTATTAAAACTACCATTCATTTTAATAGAAACTAAAAAAATTTAACATTTATAAGATATTTAACATATACAAACAATTTAAATGCAATTAAAATATATAAATATTTTGAATTTATAAATTAATTCCACATAATGAATTATTAGAAGAAGATACTTAATTAAAATAAATTAGCAATTTATATCAAATGAATATTGTTTACTGGATTATACACATTTAATGTAAGATACTCATTATTTTAGAAAATACTAATATTTTTGAAAATATTACAGTTGTATAATTTTATATTCTTTTATTTTTATATTTTATATTTTTTAAATAAAAAGTAAACACAGAGAGAAAATTAAGTCAATTTTAATTTACAAATGAAATAACATGATTCTATACTAATATAAACATATTATCTTATTCAAAATGTAATGCATAAGCGAATATTATGAAATATATTTTTTTTACTCTGCATTGTTTGTTTTTGCATTTACCGTGTTATTTTTCAAATCAATATATAAGTCAACATTTATTTCCCAACATTCATTAATTTAATTATCTGTTATGTGTTTACTATACATTAACGTGCAGTCGAACAGTGGTGAGGTTGAAATTGTTTTATAGAGCAGTAGTCAGTGTTTGAATACGGTAAATATATCTTATAAGTGTAGATATTATTTCGTTTAATTTGCCAATTGGTATTGTGTTTCAAACATTCACTTAGCTCTAAATAATTCGAGTTTTCAAAATAAATGAACATAAATACAACTACAAGCGTGAACCGGATGATGGATTTAAGTTAAGAAACTCATTATATCAAAAATTTTGCGTCTTCGAAAATACATTTTAATATAATTCTATGTCATTAAAAATATTTTTTTTTTTTTATAAAAAAAGTATTCAAATACTACCCTACAATATTTTACTTTAAATATTTAAAGTTAAGATAATTATCTATCTTATCAGCATAAGAAGTAAATCAAAATATTGCAGGGGACTATTAATGACATAAAACTGTATTTGATTTATATAGATCGAAATACTTCGAATAATATTTTGATATAAAAATAAAAATATAAGATATCATGAAAATGAAAAAATAATTTATAAATTACAATGATAAAAATATGATTTTTTTTACAAAAATGTTGTTTTGTGTCGATATAAAATTAAATAATTGAAACATTTTAAAAAACGTTAATCTGAAATAATGAGTGTCTTTTGTTAAACTGATAATACTATTGTAAAAATCGTTGATATCTATTTTTTAAAAAAAATTATTAAATATTGATCTTTATAGTTGAATGTTATTAAATTGTTTTAAATGATTGAATCAATTCTTTAGTAATGTAAAAATAAAATTCATTATTCTATGTATAAATAGATAGGTATGTGAATGTTATTACATTATACTGCTGTAGCATATACAAGTAAAATTTGTATTAATTCGAAGAAAAAAACCGTTCATGATGAAAATTATTATTTTATTTAAATATTATTTGGTATAATTAATTATTATTTTGTTTATAACTTTTGATTGTATTGTTATATTCACTTATAACGTAATGTTTATACAAGAAGATTAAGTAATAAATAAAAACGACAGTTGGGAATGAGATAGAATTGTACAATAATTACTGCAATAAAAAACAATAGATGAAAAAGCCAAAAAAATGTTGTTTTACGAATTATAACGCTTTACTGATTCATAATAGGGAGAGGGGTATTGTTAACCATCCTAAAAAAATTGAGAAAGTCGTGAAAAGAGCATCGCAGAACTTAATAAATAAAAAGAATAATAATAATTTTTTCTATATAAAATGCTAAATTTTCATTTGATGAATGTATTTTGTGTTGAGATATGACATTTAAGACTTAGTTGTCATAATTTACAAGCTATTGGAACTCGAAGTTAAAAATTATTATCATGGTGGTAATTATTGTAACATGACTATTATTGACCATTCTAATTATAGTGTATAAAAATATTAAATTTTCACCATGACCTTGATGAATATACAAACAACTATATATTAATAAAAGCCGAGAAAATTGAATTTGTTTAAATATTAACAATTCATCATAATTGTGTGCGTATTATAAACCAAAAAAATAAAAATAAAAAAATATTGCAATTATTCATTTTACAGCAGTTGTTTTTTTTAAGTTACTTAAAAAATGTGCTAGTGTTATAGACTTAAGTATACATTATTTATGTTTAATTATTCTTAAAACAATATAAAATTAATATGTGGATTAAAAATATTTTATTATTACTGTACCATTGGTAATCATTCATTTGATACTATTATAATATATTTAAATATACTCATAAAATATAAATAAATTTCACAAATTTAATAAATAAAAGTATACCGTGAGTAGTTTTCTTTTATCGTTTTACATATTATAATGTTTAATTTTATGAATTTTTTTTTATAGTATTATATGTTACAAAATTCTTACTTAATTCTTAATGCTTACTACTATTTTTTCTTGAAAAATTAATTTTTTCAAAATTTTATTTTAGAAATTTTAAGTATATATAAACACATAACCATTATAATGCTAAGATTGTTTTGTACTATCTAAGGAGTATTCTGTGGTAGTATTAACAACAGTTTTTTAAAACGAGAAAAGTTGTTTTTACTATACATTTTTAAGCAGATGATTTTTTGATAGTCTTGATAATTATCTAAATCAAATCTTGAACCAATAATTTCTGATTTATTAAAATATTTATTTACACTAGTTTTAATAATCCTTAAAATATTTTTATAAAAATATAAAATAGAAGTAAATTATATTTATTAAATTTAGCCTATTTTTACAAATCTTAAAATGTTGATGGTTGTAAATTAATCACTATAATTTTAAAATCATCATACACCTACATATTACTCTTATGATACAAATTTAAATGGTTTATATAAAAAAAAATAATTCCCATTTTATAAAAAAAAGAAGATTTTTTCACTTTAGGACACTCCCAAATTCTTATGAAAAATCTAAGTGTCTGAAGTATGTTTTAGCATTTAAATTTTCAAATATCAGAATTTGAATAATTTCAAAAAAAAGAAATAAAAGAAACACATTTGGATGCTTGGTAAATTACATTTTACACATTATTCAGCTATATTCATTTTTATCTTAAAACAAAATATCTGTCGGGATTTCATTAATACTTTCGACAATTTTAAAAATGTTTCAAATTGTCTTTCAAATTGATAAATTGAAATACCAATATTGTGATTACCATTAATTCTATCTTGATGAAATAAATTAATATCTAATAATATAAGCTACCATCAACGAATTATATAATCACTAATCAAAATTTACCGATTAAGATTATGAAGCTTG
The DNA here is from genome assembly GCF_003676215.2 of Rhopalosiphum maidis. NCBI lineage: Eukaryota > Metazoa > Arthropoda > Insecta > Hemiptera > Aphididae > Rhopalosiphum > Rhopalosiphum maidis. Next base: position 627,198 of record NC_040878.1, on the reverse strand, counting down.
TCTTCCGTCAAACGTTTCCCTTAAACAGATTTTATGTTGTTATGTAATCGAATCACTAGAACGGTAGACTTTTATTCAATATAAATCGATCTTTTCTGTTTTGATAAATCAAAATCCATCTCATCAACAGTTTAAATTATGTGAGATTCTTTGACCTATATTCCGTAAAATTTAAATTATTTTGTGAGTTAACATTATTTTTCTGTAAATATATTAGTATACCAATTGAATTGCTGCGTAAAAAAAAAAAAAAAAAAAAAAAAAGATTATATATTTATTTATATATACTACATAAATATAAAATCAAAAATATAATTCAATGAGATTTATTTCTTAATGTGTCATATCTATTGCATTAATTTGGTTTTTTATTATATTAAATTAAATGCACTATTAACATGAAATACAATGGTAATATTTAAATATCGATAGAATTTAAACTAAGGATGCATTTTTTCCTTTATGTTCGATATTTTGTATGAATTTTCTAACGTATCTCAAGTAATTGGGTAATTGAGTTTATTATTAAATTTCAAAAACATCTAATGTGTATAGTGTATACTGTATACATTATATTTTACAATTACGCGGTACACAAAATATATTAAATAACTTACAATTTAATAAAGTATTGACTTGTGCTGGTGTAGTAGTATTTGGACGAAACAATATTAGTCTGTTGGCGTTTTATTACCTATGTACTATTTAATTAAAGTATATACAATAATGCTATGTTAGTATTTTTCTTCTTCTTATATCTAATAATATAATATATATTTCATTATTAATTTATTATTGATGTTCCGCCATATTAATTATTTGTTACGATTATTGTCTTTATAGAGATACCGCCCTCGATTTCTATTGGTATATTATATTAGCATACTGTTTACACAATATATTCATCACATAATGTGCATTGTACATGTTATTGAACTTGTCAGAGCTATATAATAATTGTGATTCATTATTTAAGTTTATTTCGATTCTGTCTTCGGTAGAATAAATATAAGTTAAACTTATAAATGTATTGAACTTTTGTAACAGTACATTCTGCTACCATTGTTTGGACAAATGGACACTAAGGAAAAACGTGAATAGGAAGTGGATAAAAATTATGTAAAAACAATTGTTTAAATTATATGCGTGAATAATAAGTAAGTTGTATGTACGTACAATGTTTGTATACACTATCTTTACTTTTAAAAATGTCGTGTATGACAAGAATGTCCGCAATGTACCTACTTCAAAAATACTCAACCGATTTTTATGAAATTATTATCAACGTGCATGGTTTCCATTGTAAGATAGGATAGTTTTTATCTCGATTAATAACCTTATTTATTTTTTCAAAAAATAATGTTTATTATGTTTAGCCTGTTTGGGGCTGATTATTTTAAAAAAATGTTAAATAATTGGTTAATTGAATAATTTATGTATAATCTTAATTATCCAAAATCCGAATAATAAAATAACTGAGCTTTTTTAATCGGTTATTAATTATTATTAAAACAAAATATAGACGATTTCAAATTTGAAAATGGTTGTTGTTTTGTCATATTTAGAGTCTATACTTTATGTATAAAAACTACTGGATCAATTTCAATAAAAGTTATATACATAAATCTTAGATTTATTGAGAGTTGAGAGTTTGAAACACAGGGTTCAAGGGGAGTTAAAATTGAAGAGATAATTATCATTAATCTTAATGATGTTGAATTTATGTTATAATTTTTGCATTTGTTGAATAAATCTTTAGTTTCTTGTATAAAAATATCTCCAACACTTCAGCAAATTAAGAAGTGGAAAATCATAAAATATTGTATTTGTATTATTTATTGTGATTTACAACTAAGACTGAAGACTGATTCAGGGATACAATATAAAAACAGTGCGTAACAGTTGATTACAAAAATAATGAATATACGATTGTGGTTAACTATAGTATTTATAATCAATGGAGTTACTAATTATTAGAAATTAGAATTTTTAGTGAATAGTTGATATAATATAACAGTACAACACTTTTTACGTTGTTTTTGGTTCACACTATTGAAACTTGAGTTATTTGTTTTTGGTCCAGAATGAAAAAAAATCAAATTTGGATCGTTCAGAAAAATAAAATAAAAATAATTTTTGAAAAAAATTTGAAATGCTGATGTTAAATAGTCAAAAAAAAAAATGCAACACTGTGCAGGACAATTACGTAAAGTTGATCGGAAATATCATCTTTACACCGAATTAGAAAACCAAAAATACTATTAATCCTCACGCTAAATGTTAGCATTAAGCAACCATATTTAACACGGACGCATTTTGTACGAGCAATAAGCTGCACGGGATTAGCTAGTATATATATATTTATATATAATTATAATTCATAAAATTCAACTCTATAAATATATTTAGACCATAGTTTTTATTGGTTGTTTGTTTTTGATTCAAAAACATAATCCGTGTTGGCGACTGATGAAAAAACATAAAGGCCGGTGAGTATATAAATTGAAGTTGTTCGATTAATTAACCACTAATGATAATAGATGCCGCGTAAAAGAGGAAGTCGGGTAAATTTAATTTCCATTTCTCATCACTAGTCCTATAATATTCCACATCCCTATATATAATCGATTTCCCGGGTATATGCGCACTATTTTTTAATTACTATGTCAATATAGCGCATAATATACTCATGGAATAATATTATATTATTCAAGATTTTCGAAAAATTAAGAAAAAAAAATCATAATCTTAAAGTTCGATTTCTATTACATTGCGTGATACATTCTTGGCTGGTAGTAATTTACCCTACTGACCTCTTAAACCTATTGACTATAATACTATAAGAGGCATAGTGTATTATCTGGCAAATACGAGTGGTTATTTGTTTTAGATATAACCTATATAATAACCTTATTATTATCTTATAACGTATCTCGAATAACTGTTATAACATTATGCCAGAGGATTTCGATTTGAATTTTATTGTCAGCCACACACATATATATGTATATATTTATACTTTCTAAGACGTTCCGCCATTAAGAGTATAACATTTAATTTGGATAAAGGCGCCTCGTGTTATGTAGTAGGCACTGCAGTATATGAATCACGACTACGGCGAGATACAAACTTGAAAATACTGTAGTAATTATTATAGATACTATATTATAATATCTTTTTATAATAATTTTCATTATTATTATTATTATTATTACCTATATTATCATCGTTATTATTGTTTTAATCATATGTCGTCTAATTTGACAGTCGGTAAGTGGTTATCGTGATAATTATAACGTTATCACCGCAAGTAATAATAATATAATATAAATTGTTTATAATATGACATTCAGCTGCAGTCCATTAGCGAACAGAGAGTGTCGTCATCATGATGGAAAATTGTGTAAATATATATTTCACGCAGTGTAATATCTATATTATGATAATATAATATTAAAATAAACTTGACGTAGACGTAAACTGACTGACACGAGCGGTACACAAATTATACATATTATATGATATAACTAAGTTTATCATATAATATATTAAAATTAATTTATTAATAATATGCATAGCAAATAATATAATTATAATACTTATAGGTAGGTATTTCCTATTCGTGCGCTATAACAAACGTTATCTAGTTAATTTAGTGCCGTTTACCGTTTTATTATTTTCAGCGATAAAATAAAATTACAGTTTTAAGTTTTCGACTACCTGAAACAAATATGAATAATATTAGTTTTAATTATTATAATAAAAAAAATATTATTGTTATAGTTAGAAAACGAATTCAATTTAATCGTATATTGTTCGTAATATTTTGCGTTTTTGCAAAATTATCTGACGTTACCACAACAGATAATATTAAACAACAATTATTGCAGACATAAAATATTTTTTCTAAAATATAATTCAATATGCAAGTATATTGTTTTTTTATAGCCTCGTAGTATTGATAATGACGAGACTAATAATAAATTATTATTTCAAAAATGTAATATACTATATTATAATATGATATAGATTTAGATAATTAGAAGGTAAATTGCTAATGTTTGTATAGTTAGCGTACTTACACATTTCTAGGAATCTTTGGTAATATCTAAGAATCTTAGGAAATATTTGAAAATTCGAATTCTGATGAACGAAATAGCTACTAATAATTTAACGTCTAGTACCATGTACTATATAATATTCATAATCCAGTGATATATGGCACACAACCCACGATTCGATCAACTACTACATTGCTATATCGTACCTATACTCGTATACAGTGTCCGTGACCCACGGGTCCGATGTATGTGGCACGCGATTAATGACCGATGAGAAACCGCTGAACGGATCGGTCATTATAACCCTCAACCCGCGTATAATAATACTATTATTATAATATTGTATTGGTTAATATAGCAATATATGGTCATAGCAATGAATATTTAAACGTTTTAGGGAGGTCCGAGTCGATATTTGTTTGTATATACAGAGGCTATGATATTACACTAGCGCCGTCAGTCGTTGAATGTTTAATGAACCGATACGTTTTTTCAATCCTCTGAGTGGTGGTCCCTACGCCTGCTGTAGGAATGAGTTATTTTATTGACAATTATTATATTATTATAAAAAAGGAATTCCACGCAGATATCATATTAGTATAAGTGCGTATGTATACATTAAAATAATATGTATATTAGACGTGCGTAAATATATATCGTTGATTTATCGATTGTTTACTTCCTGTACTCTACGCGTATATAATATTCACTACACGCATAGTTCACACAACATCGTTATGTAGACTGTAGACACTAGATATATTATACTGAAATATACCTGTTATTATTCTACATCCAACAGTATTCACATATATTATTCAAACAATAAGTGCTGTGTTCGTAGATACTATCGATCAGGCCTTAAGAACGAAAAAAGAGGAGATAAACATAAAATGATATTATGTACTTATCAGTCTTATAGGTATTAAATTATTTTAGTTTCAAAAGGTGATAATTAAAAAATAACTGAGAACATTTACGATTTTACAATTTAGAATTGTGTAGCTGGTTACTTGATTTTTTTCTTCTTTCAATATATATGATATTGATTATTTAAGATTTTGTATGTGAATTGTATCCATATCTGATCGTATGATATTACTGGTATTATGGTATAAAGAATTTTAATTTGCTTATTTCAGTATTTTTTTTTCTTTTTATAAAATTTGATATAATGAATTTTAAATATTATATTTTTTGTTATATAAACATTAACTTCATAGTTACAATAAAATTAAGTAATAAAACGTTAAATAATGGATTTTTATAATTTAAAAAAATATATATATTTTTAATGATATAAAGATTTAGTATTTTAACTCTAACCACAAACTTATAAACTATTATAGTAATAATTATACTAACTGTTAGAAACTTAAGTATTGTAACATTTCATAAATTAAGAAATAATCAAGGAAAAATCTTTGAAATAGTGTTTAGCCCATTTAATGGCCTTAATAGAGCACGTGTGCACTACTACTTTCGTGACTAATGATTTTTTTTCAAGTTGTTAACATGTGATACTTTTAACTATAAATAACATGTAAATACATATCAATATATCAAATAATTACGTAACTTTATTATTATTAATCAAATTACTGTAACATAATAACTGAATAATATTAAAAAAAAATTAAAAAATATATAAAATCAGTATCTATGGTATAGATATAATAGTTATTGTAGTACGGATCATCACGCATGTATATAACGATATGACAGACTATAAAAAATATTACCAAAAAATTATAAAATTAAAAATATTTTCATGTCATTTTTATTATTTAGTTTTTTTCTGATTATGGCATCATATTCGATGTCCATAAGATTAATTTTAGACTCTATATGGGATTTAGGCTAGGAAACTTTGATTACAGTCCTCGTAATTATGTCCCGGCAGATGAATGTAAGCATATACATGAAACATAGCAGGTAAAAGAAAATCATATGTTAGTTTCTACATGAGTGTTGTGTATTTTTGAGGTTTATTGGTTTATATACGGTAAAATTTAAATAAGTTATAGTACCTACCTAGTGGCAAAAATGAACATGCTATTTCCTTTCACAGTGGTATAATTTAAATGATGCGTAATAGAAATAGAAATATATGATTCAGTTTTTGGACTACCAATGTATGTGCATTTGATGAGGTTAAAATCAGTTTATTTTTGTATAAAGTTATGGGATTTTTATTTTGCAATTTTTATTATACAAACATTTTGTTACAACCTTTTTTTGCAATCTAGTTTAGAAACTAACATATTCATTTTTTGTAGCAGCGTAAGAATTTCTTTTGCCAGTTGCAACTTAATGTATGTATATCTTTACCTAACTGACTCTTGTAGTAACTCACTATTTTCTGTCTTTGCAGTCTATTTTACTATAATTGTATAGTACGGCCAAACTGAGATCATTGTATATGGTTTTATTTATATCTTTTTTTCTGATCTTAATCTTCCGATGGCGAATGTAGGAATGTTCTACGATTTATTCCCTGATATTTCAATAAATAATAAATTTTTTTATTTTTTGTTGTAAAAGACGTGCGTGGCTGTGATACATATTTAAATTTTAAATTAGCAAATATGATAAGTTTAAAGTTAGATCAAACTTTTAGTAATTTCATAAAAGGTAAGACAGATAATTGTACCTACTAATATTTACTACAGTGTTGAAATATGTGCAATGCTTAGCGTTTACGCAGTATTTTCTCTTATGCCTACAATTTATTTATTGATCCAATAATGTATTGATATGTAACTGTTAAATCAGTTACAACATGTTAAAGTGTTTTTCTATACCTATATAATATTATGTTGTATGTTTTATACAGAAGTTATCAAAAAAAAAAAAAAAAAAAATAGGTAGATACATATACTTATACCACCGTGAAGATTAAATCAGATGTAATATTAATTGATCAATCAATTAATTATACGTTGATCATGACGTCTTATTCACGGCTAATAATTGAATTCATTATTTTAATCACATCGTTGCTTAAGAAGTAGCGTGTATTTGCATGGTTACGCAGATATACAGCAAAATACTATAAATATATAGTATATAATATATTACAATTTTCCGTTTACGACATTATGTTATGATAAACTAATTCTATGACTATGTGTAATTGGTTTTCTGGACCCTTTTTTTTCCCCGGAAACATATTTTAATTAGTATTATTCATATCAGTCGCTGAGTCGCCCTGTGCATTATTCTTATTGTTTATTTATAAAGGTCAGGTACAAGCACCGGTAGTTACGCGACAAAAAGAAATTGGAGTTAAGGACTTAAAATAGAACCCTACCTATTGTTACCACTAAGTACAAGTTATTATGTGTGACCGACATAATTGTGATTTGTGGTAATAATATGTATAATCGTATAATAGAGGGTGAGAGCACTTAGTAAAACTACTTTTTCTTGAGGATTTTAAAATAGTGATAATAATCAATTTCAAAGGCATTAATATACACAGATATTATAATTTTAAATATATATAATATTATTACTAAGCTGTTTACAGTAAACTTTTTATTAAATGTATTTTATTTTATAATGTTTCAATATATAACATTTTATTACAAGTTCGATACGTTTTTACACTTTAAATATATTATATATGTGATAACATTTAATATATCTGTATATATTTTTAAATAATTTACATTAAAATATATTATAAAATGTCGTTGAAATGTGTATATAAATTGTGTAGTTAATTTAATCGTTTGGTATATTATTATAGTCTAGAGATATTATTTTCCTGTTGTGAATCCCTTAAAAATAGCTACTATTCGTTTAAGTATAATTTTTCTTATTTCCTTTTTTATATCGGTCGTTGTTTTTACGTCCCTGTGGTCTACTCAGAATTCAGTAGCAAATTTAATGGCTGCCAACCAAGAGAGGTAAAAAAAAAAAACCACAAAAAATCTTGATTAAGTGGTTTCTCGAGTTGAATGTATAAAAAATTTAGTTTCCAACACCATTGGGTCACGCACTCACGTCTCACTACGTATAATACATACAAACACTAGGTAATTAATTATCTCTGAATTTTAGTATCGATAATCAATATTTTAAGTGTCATTTTTCCATTTTTTCATTTTTATCTATTTCAAAAAATATATTACATTTTAAAAAACTCTTATGACAATGTTTATGTGTTAGCTTTTTTTATTTTAAAATTATAAACAATTTCGATTTATGAATTTATTTTATTTAATAATAAGATTACTTAGCTAAATAAATAACTTTATTTTAGTCAAACGAAAAAGTAATCGCAATGGTTTTGTTATTACAATACGATTATTAGTTTTATTTAGTATATTATATATATAATTTGTTTTATAATAACTATTATAATAATTCAACGTAGGTAGAACTTTACAGATATATTCTGAGTTGCTTCAGATAAACTTTTCTAAATTCGTTTTTTCATTTAAAGATTTTCTTAGTTTAATGCATATAATATATATTATGCATTTATGTGTACAAGGGTTAGGTTAAGTAAGTTAACAGAACTACTGATACAATATAATATTATGGTAAATCATACAAATAAATTAAGCATTAATAGCGTAATTAAGTAATAATGTACTGTGACAGATTGAGATTTGTTTTTTATGTTTTAAAAGTTTCATTAAATTTGATAATTTAATTTAACTGAAAATAAAAATATTATTAAAAAAGTTTTATTTTTATTATTAAGACTCGATTACAATAAAGTAAGTCATTATTCATTTATAGACTATAACAATAGGTAAGAATTAAATTTTACTACTGAATCAAAACAACTGCCATTGACTATAATATTACTTATTTCTCATTAGTGTTACAACATATTGTTCATCAAATCATAGGGGATACGCGTCTATCGTTCTGTTTCAAATATTTCAATAAGTCAAAAATATTTACTTTAGTTGATTAATAAAACTATACTATACTAAAGTATAATGTACTCCGCGAACAAACAATTGGACTCATAAAGTAACTTATATTTGTATGATAATATATATCTGCTTGAAATAAAATGCTTTATATAACGCGTTTTATTAAAAAAATATATAGTCTATTGGTGTTATCTATAAGTTAATTTAATCGTGTATTTATTAATATACTACACATAATGGGTATTTTAACCAAATTACTCTTATTTAACGGAAGAGACTTTTGCAACTTTATAGATATCGTATGTTCAGTGAATAAGTTCGACGGGCACGTGAGTATTTACTTTTATTACATGTAATAAACTGTACTAAAAGTAAACTCGGCGAGCATGTTTTGAACGTGTAATTATTATTTCGTTTATGGAGCTTAAACTTTTGTGCCCGCGTATATTTTTACTTTATTAATCTATACGGATTTGGATCCCGTCGGTTATAAACTACACATATATCATAATATTGTCTCAAAGTATATACCTATTTATTAAATATATTATATCTTCGCCACACTTGAACACGGTTTAATATCGTTTGGCTTGTAATTTGTATACATATATATGTAAAACTACACTCGTATACATAAAAACAAAATACACGTAGTTGAGAAAGGTATACGAATAATATTGTGCATTGTACACAGTCAACGGCGTTCGTTCGAAACTTGTTGCTTCTCACATGAATTGATTGTGTTTATATAACACAGAATATAAATTCTCGCATGCACAGAATACAGTTATGTATATATAGCTACAAATGATATTATATTGTATATTATGTCTGAGTGTATCGTAAAAATATGTGCGTAGATTTGAAATAGAATACGTATGGCCGATCACGAGGGTGGTTTTATTAAATAATAATTTAAACATACATGCAATGGATTATTTACGAGCATGCTCCGCTCTGCGGATACAGTTGTCGCCAATTCTGCAGGTGTGCAGTGTACCCATACTTTATATTGTAAATGTATCGAAATCAAATTAGTTTATTGATCGCTGTCGCAGGTAACTGAGCTAATTTAAAGCAATCCAAACGTATAAATATACCGATGCTATGTTCAATAGTAATCAGTTTTATCGAATACCGTGCGTATAATAGAGATTATCAACGAAATATCGAACTTGCTATAGAAGCATAAAATATAATAATACGTGGTTTCTGCGAGACAATAAAAACGAACACAATATACACGTGGTTGTCACCCCTTGTTCATCGAACAATTACTATTATCTGTTTCTATATACTGTTAAAGTGATATAGCGTATTTCAATATCTCTAGACTATATTATTGTATACATATCTCCCTCTTCCAACCAAAAACCGCATATCTAAGATAATATTATTTAGGTTTATAATATTATTTAAACAACTCTCTTATTTAGTGTTCCATCAGTGTGATTTTTTATGTGAACTTTTAAAATTATTTAACATGAGATTAACACAATTTATCGGTCAAAATCTTATTAAAATAATGAAGTTATTATGTGAACAAACGATCGCTGAAATAAAGTACATACGCAAGAATAAGACAAGTATCCGATGACGTACCTAAAGCTTGATAAAAAAGGGAGAGCGGATGATTAAAATATCTTAATATAACTCATGCATGAAGAGCTACCTCTCCATGTCACAAAAATTAATTAACTTCTTGAATAAATTGTATTGATTAACAGTGTTATTAATTTTTATTTTTACATTAATTAACGCCAATTTTACAGTTATATTATTACCTATATAATATTATAATTTATAAGTACATAAAAAAAACTAACAGCTAACTTACAAGTTGGTGGGATACCATTCATATATTTCCCAATCATAAAAATGCCACTTCAGGTGACGGCTCTACATGAACGCACGAATGACTACGTTTTTATAACTCGTTCTTCAGTTTTTTTTTAATTTTATTCTAGCCAATATGGTAATATTTTTGTTTAAAATCATCTCATCTACCTATTATATTACATAATTTCATAAAATATTTTTTTCATTCAAATGTATGAGTTTTAAAAAGTAAATATAACAAAAATATTTTTGAAAAGCCATTTGCATCGCATCAGAATATTGTATACGTACACATGTCGATACATAATATTCAATTCAGTCGTGAAAATATAGCAGTTCTATTAGTATTAGTTCACATTATGTAATGATTATTCAACTTTAAAAGCAATTCTCATTTTAGTCTTGTAAAATATAGCGTATTGTACTCAAATATGTATTTATAAAATTACATTTTTATTCATTAGTTTAGTATATATATATAACTAATGTATGTATTTTTTATAAGAACTCTCATCACACAACTGATATACCTTAAAATACTTAAAATTTTACAAAATAACTTATTCAATCCACGTGGAATTAAACAATATAAATGATACATTTTTGAATGTATAGAAATTCAACACACGTGTGTTTATGTCTCCAGAATATAATATAATATATATATATACTTCAGAAACATATTAAGCCATATAATATAAATGTTATATTTCGTTTGATTAATTATTATTGCTTATTTATTTGTAAAGTTCAATATTATGTAAATATCAGTAATAAACTGTGCCAACTAATATTGATTGGTAATAATTATATTCTCGTGAAACTTTCAAATAACTATAAATAGTAAATAAACATAGAATATCATTAATTACACTAAGGATAATAATAATAAATTATGCCTGTATATTTTATAAATTAATTTTAGTTAATATGTAGTCTGTTAAAAGTTAATATTATAACTTTTCTTTATCATAATGGTTTATAATAATAATTTCTATTTGATATTATAAATTGATACTTAAAAAGCAATGGAAATACGCTGCATATATGCTACTTACCTATTATTTATTTATCTACAATAGAATTTCAGCTATTAAATATATTGTTTATGGTTCTACCACAACAAACGCATTAATTGCGTTTCAAATATTTGTTTAGGAACGTTTTCTTGTAATTTCTGATGGGAATCGAGAAGTTTATAATAGCCAGAACTTTACTCGTGAGTTCATTGAAGCAGTAACATGCTCAGCTTTTTTGAAAGGGGGATATTCATTTTTGACTTGTCATATAACTTAAATTTTTTTTTTATGTAAATAACAAATCATTACAAAAAAATCCAAAGGCAGGGATATAACACCCTGATCCCCCGTGAGCACACCACTGCATTGAAGTGATGCACGTTAGGTATCTTCTAATTGTAGTTTTGAAAAAAATAGCTAACTGTTTGTGCAATATATTTATCTTTGTCAGGGGCAAAGATATTTAATTTTTCCATTCACGAAATAATTCATCTTAATATAAATGCTATACTATTTATCATATTGTATTATATTACACCATATAATAGTATTACGATATTATGTATCCACGTGGTTACTCGTTTATATCAGACGATATTCTAATATTAGTATCACTTCGACTTGTATCGGCGTCAACACTATCAACTATAAATCAGAATAGGAATTTACTCGTCAAGATTTCTTCTCAATTCTAAACACTGTTAAAACGTATTATATTGTTAAAATAATTGTTGAATAAAATAACACTATACTACTATACTGCTTACTGTTCGTTTTCATACTAAAATATGCTATATATTTTGTTGAACGTGATCAATATTAAATTAATAATTATTTAAAAGTTATTATTTTGAAATAGCGATTAACTGTGAAGGGTTCAAATGATAAAAATATAAAAACAAGTTTTGATTAAAACTCATCAGTTGATGATAAGAATGACCTTTCTTTTCGGGATAAGTTCGCGTATTATTATAAGTTATAACTGTATATTTCGAGGAACAGCATGCAATATGTTTGAATATAATATGCAATATGAATATATGTGTTTACGTTTTGTATTATTCGTCCGGTATTCAAGTCATTAGTGAAGATGTGCTTCGATGTAGACATCGTTGGTTGTATATATAAATGCCATCGTATCTTTCTCGTCTTCTTTATAATCTATATACATATCAAGAGGCACAAAATCGTGATACTATAAAAGATAAATTTGAATATGTTACCAAACCATATCGTATTTACACACACATACATATTATTCTGCGTTATATATTTCTATTATACTTGGTGAATACTTTTTACATAACATCAATAACTTTGTTAACATACAAAAGCTGTTTCTTGGGAACATCGCCCATAATTTATATGGCATTACATTTACATATTGTATGGTTTAAATATATGTAACATAAGTCCTAAGTGCAACGTATTAATCAATGTATTGATGTACCATATTATTTATAGTATTATAGCTATTAAAAATACACCTAAAATAATATAGTTTTTTTTTAATTCTCATATAAAAATGCATAATAATGTATCTCTAATAAAAATGTGAATATTATAATAAATGTATGTAAAGAGAAATTAATTTTCAAATCGTCTGAGTAACCTTTTTACGTTAACTAGATTGATATTCAAAATAAATTTGTTCACAGTACATAATAAGTGATTAAAACATTTTGATAATTTTAACATGATTAATATACAACTTTTAATATTAAGATTTTTTTGTAACTACCTAATTAATATGCTTATAATTTGTGCACGCGTATATTTAGATTGTATACCTATGTATAATTTTATTTTAATAGGAATTTTGTATTTCAGATTTTAGTCAGAATATTTTAATAATTCTACGTCAGAAAAAAAATTATTTAATCAGTTTTCATTTTTCATGAAAACATTAACGAAATATGTTTTGGAAACAATTATTTTTGTGATTATTTATTAGTTTTTAAAAGAGCAATTATTAAACACATATTAACATATTTATATTGGTAACTTCAAACATTATGAAATAAAAATATATTTTTCGCGATTTCAAAGTGCTTATACAAAAATAGCAAATGTATAATAAATAATAATGTATTGCATTGATATCCAGGACCGTTTCCAGGTATGTGTATAAATAATCTAGTATTCTATCTGTATTAATATTACTAAGTAAATGTCTTAAAAGTTAAGGCATGGCACAATGTAATAATATTATGATTATGATATGTTTGTAGAAATTTTACGAAATTAAATATTTTATTACTAGAATTTTTTCGTCTCAACGTTTTAGTATGCGTATACAATATTACAGTATAGCTCCATACTCATTTACATACTCATTTACGCGAACACAATGTTATAACACACATGCTTGTTTAAAATAAAATACATATTATTTTATACGGGTACAATAATATGATATTACTATTGTAGTCTGTAAAGTACTAGAGAAGTTTATCGTTTTTCGTTCATAAGTTGCGATGATAATAATATTATTATTGTTATTTCCCGTATGAGTACAACAACAACAGTTTCATATAAGATATTTCAAAGACCCCACCGCACCGTCTTCTTCCACATAGAATCGTACATGTGATTCCACTTATAAACATGTATGCCCGCAATAATACATACCGTGTACAGTGTACAGAGGTGGATGTAGGAATGCAAAAAACAAGTGGTTAGACACGAAATATTCATTTATATACATAAATGTAAATTAAAAAGAAGTTTTATTTCTAAAATAGTGATTAATAGTTTTTAGATCTTGAGCATAGGATTTAGATTTTTTCGAAGTTATATTACATTTAATTAAGTAATAATTAAATCGTACGCGTACACTTGTGGGATAGAAGTCGTTTTCTTGATCACTTCTCGTGGTTTTGGAATGTTAGTGCAGCATGTGGTGGTGCAGTATGATGTGTATATGTATGGAGTATAGTGATGGTGTATAGAGAGTATGGTTTAGTTGAGAGGTACACAAAGTGAACTCTGACCTTTGCGTGCCCCGCTTGCACCTCTCCAGGACCTGAAATCGGGTCAACACTGATGGCGTTATACGATAAACACACGAACGGCTGCAAAAATGAAAGAACGCATACATGTTCGCTACTCGTCGCGATTACAAGTAAAATATAACGCGCAATGAGAAATTAAATTGTTTTTCTATAATATTTAAGTGTATATGTATCGAAAAAAATCAACGTATCAGTACTACACATATTACTTACACGATATTATTATATTTTCTGTATGTGTGTGTATTTACTGTTTATCGTCTCGTGTGTATTATATGCGTATTGATCCGAGACCACGCGAAACGATTCGGTTAATAATAATTGTTATCAGCAATAAAATTCCATCAGCTTCGACGTGACTTCGCGTTGCGACCAGCGGTTGCAGCAGGTGGAGAAAAAAATATTTTTCTATTCGTTTGCGAAAAGAAAAAAAAATCCATAAAATGCTGCGTCCTTATTGTCTTATTGTCGTGATGATATTGTATTACAGACGTTTTCACCCATCTAACGACCAAACGGTTTGGAACCACAGAAACATGCATATTACGTGTGTAAATGTTTATTATATTATTATATAATAAATACGATTCAAGATAAATTGCCACGCAGTAAACAAAACCGAAACATTTAAAAAATAATATAATAAGATATGACATAATATTACATAGAAATATGTTATATCTTTGTAGTGTATTTAAATATATGTGTAATAATATACATGTAAGTATGCACATACTATTCAAATCTCAATGAAAGTAAATTCAAATACAAATGCAAATATTTCAAAATTATTTTCAATATATATTATTTATAATATTTATACCTGTAGTAAATTTATTCAAACGATAATTTTAAAAGGATTATTCACATTTTATTATTTTGTTACAAATTAAAAATGTTTAGGTGAGATTTAAGGGAATGTTACTTACGATCCGTACAACAATAAAGTAATATTGTTGGTATTAAATAAGTAAACGATATAAACAATTATTTACTATTATACTAACAATATTTTATTTAAACACTATTGCCCTTCGACGATTAATATTTTGTTTTTAATGTGAATAATTTCATCGTTTAATTTAGAATTTGAAACTTAGATACTAAAAACGACCAGATATAGAATGTCAGGATGTATAAGTAAATTGATAATATAATCTGGTATAGAAAAATCGTAAGGGAATAAATATTTTTACGTCAAATTGCATTTTTTTTACATGCTCGAATACAGACATTTAGAATTTATCATATCACAAAAAATGTATTTAATAATTTTAATTTAATTACAAGAATTCCGAATATTATTTTACAAAATTTAGATTTGCATTCATATCATGATATAATAATAAATTTCTACAACCTGCGACAGTTATGAGTGTATCCCTAGAGACTGATATTATATCTATAAGCCAATAATAAAATTTACTGACTTGAATGTATATTATGACAAGAGAACAATTCGTTCATTTATATACTATTACAATAAATTTAACGTATATAAAAATAAAATCATTGTTGGTTTTTTATCCTTTATATTTACAACTAAAATTGAATATAAATTCTAATGTTTTTGTTTATAGTCTCATTTTTTTTCGGTGTATTAATAATAAATAATATATAATAATAATAATAAATTGACATAAGATAATATTATTTCAATTTTTTAATACATTATAATATTAGTATACATTAAATAAAACTATTGTGCGTAAGGTAATCTAGGATGAAAATGTTTTATTTTTATCGATTATGTGCATTTTTTTTTATAGATTGTTTAATTATTGCTGCATTGTAATGTAAAATTCTTTTTTTAACTTATTTATGAAGGCCATTTTCACATTGTTTACTTCTTAAACACGATTGTGTATTATTTCTATCATACTTATCAATGCATATATAAATGTATATATGGTATTGTGGTGAACAAGATTTTAATGACATAAAGAGTAATTTAATGAGTAATGGAAACATAAAAATGTGAACATTTTTTTTTTTTTTTGATTTATATTAAATAAACTAATAAAAATAAAATAAGTATTAACATTTTCGATTTAGAAAATTAGGTTCTGACCTATAAAAAAATAGAATACGCCAAGAACTATTTCCTTGTTTATTTATCACTTATAAGATCCTCGAGGGAACAAACTGCACTGAGACAAAGGTGGCGACCGAAAACCTGTCACAACTAGCAAACGTTAGGAAAATAGGAAGCGCGAGTGTTCATTTCCTGCCAATTCTAATTTTAATCGGTAATTTGACACGCAAATTCTATACTGCTGGTCGGCAGTGGTATTTTGGAAGTTTTTTGTTTTACTTAAGGGTAGTTCACTTCAAGTGCTGTACAATTATGCATTAATAGATCTTCAAAAGTGAAATGTCGTATTGTTATCTGATATATGTGTCCATTGGGTTTATCGCCATATCTCTGTTCGTAGCTCACAACGCAAAAACTACGTGTAATAAAGTTTAATTCATACACTTTTTATACTTGCATAATGTTTCATCGTGAAAAATTGGTAGCCGTAATAATAACAGACCGTGTTTAAAATAAGCATTTCCAGAGTGTTGGTAGCTACTTTAAAATACTATAATACAAGTTAGATGTTGCAGGTGATTAGTTCTACTAGCAATGCTTTGTAGTTGATTTGAAATTTGTTTGATTTTTTTCCTATTACACTTGTTAAAAGTTTCCTTTTGTCGTTTCAAATTATTAAACATTTTAAGTGAATTATTAAATTTTTTTTAAGGCTTACATTATAGTTGTTTTTATAATAATCCGTGCAGTTCATATTACAGGCGCTCAGCAATCATTAAATTTTTAAAAAATAATGGTCCAAACACTATGATTTTCCAATATAATAATAATCTTTTCAGATCACTTTTTTTTTTTTTAATTTGGACCAATATCTGAGTGCCAAAATGAACTGGACATAGGTTATACAATATAATTATTATACTATTTTTTTAATTTCCTTAATATTGAAAACATAATATGTGATTATTAAAAATTAAATATCAGTTTATAAGTTTGGTTTAAACATAAATAATACAAAATCCTGTTTATATCAACATTTGAATATTTTTTAATTTTTTTAATAAATAATAGTATCAACAATAATTTATGTACCTATACTACAGATGAACATCACGCTTATGATTGTCGTTTATTTTATTGTATGTGGACAGATAAACGTAGGCATAGTGGTTTTTGTCGATATTATTATAATTCCGATACAAAATATAAATACATCATATTATGTACCTCTATGGGCTATAAGTTACGACTGAATACAGTTTCTTTGAAATGAAATTTTTCTTTTCTCTTTCTTATTACCATTTTGTTATCAACGTATATGGAACGAGTACTTTTCGTGACTCTTTCTCACGGATGATATTACAGATTCAATTCCCTTTAATGGACAAAAACTTTTAGCGTATACGATTCCTACAAATAGTAGTGTATAATGTGTATATATACATTTATGTATATTTATATATTTTATATTATACAGTATGTTTCCTGAATAAGCTTGAATGATCTCATATTGGCGAATACAATTGAAAACCCGTTTTACATTTTGTGAATGAACGTTTTGCATTTTTTGCTATGTATATTAAGAAAAAGAATATTTACGATCTTCTTATAATAGCACAATAAGTACATTTGATAAATAATTATAAAAACTATAAATACATTATATAAATGTATAAGATAACGATGGAGAAACCAATAGGCAATATTAGTAATACCTAAAGGTTTTGCGTATGGTAGCTTTTATTATCAAGTCCTTAAATTGTTATTTTAATTCAAAATGTATTCCTTTAATAAATGTATTAATAGAAATGATTATAATCTTTATTTAATATCTTAATGCCACGCAATTTTCAAGAATTTTTCATGACAGTCATCGTATATATCATACAGACACATTCTATATTATGAGTATTGAGTATACAATACACGTTAATAAGATACTTTTTCCGAACATCGCGTTGTATTTTCATAGTTCCCGTATCGTATACATAATTGTACATTCTATTTAAACGAAATTACATAAAAAATAAATAAATTCTAAATACTAAGTTAGTGGTTGACATATATTGATCATATTATAAATTGTAATGTTCTACGTTTAGCTAAATCTTTTTGTCGATATAATTAATTACTTCAGCTAAAACATACAAATCTTACAAGGTCTTCATATTATCTTGAAAACAAACTCCTACCCTAAAATGCAAGATGAGTGGCCTCGCTGGATATCAAATTTTCTATATGGTGAGCAAACACACATTTTCTCATAGCGTATCAACGTATAATGAAACAACCTGTAACCCAATACTCATTAAACAATCGATTTTCTCTAATCCACTCACTATTAACTATCAATTACATTATTTACATTTAATTAGCAACAACTACAATCTAATAATTTATAGAATTTCCTTTAAACGAATTTTTGGACATATTACAGTTAAATCCCATAATAGATATAATTTGGGATAGGGAGCAACTTTAAGACATATATTTTACTTATGTGGCAATAGTGTATTTTTATACGTTAAATTTATAGTTTCACTATATTTTTCTCTTTTTTACTTTATGAGTTTACCCCAGTTACTTAAATAAGGCATATAGACCCAATTGTACATCTAACAAGATTTAAAAAATAATTAAATTATGTCCAAAAAATAACGCAGTTGAGTTAAAAGAATAATACATAATTAACTACAAAACAAAATATTTAAAAAAATAAAAATTTTCGTTCTTATAGAATTAGAATTGTTGGTTTATGTACACAATATGCCAACAAATTGTAGTTAAACCGATAGTGTATGAAATGTCAAAAGAAGTAATCGACTTTTTTAAGTCACATTAAGGTAAATTATTTATAACTTATACATAATTAATTAATTATTATCTCACAGACCCTTAAAATCTAAATATTTAAAATTATGAAGTTTTGTATTTTGTATTAATATTTTAATATGATACGTATTTACTATTTACTATTTATAACATACTTTTATATATGTATATACTATTGTTTAATTAATTACTTTTCTGAAAAAATATGTATAATATTTAATTGATATGTTAGGCAATAATTACTAGACGGGTATAATATAATGTTATATAAATAATAATATACATACATTTGTATGATTTAGTTTTGTTATTATGATCTACGTTATTTACAGATTTATAATTTATTAAATAAGAAACTCAATATAATATACCTGATATAATATTATTTATTTTTATTTTATTAATTTTATATTTAGATAAAAAAAAATAAAAAAAAATATGAATTTATAACAACAATAAAATGTAAAATTCAAATTTAAATGAAACAATATTATATTTTAAATAATAATTTTATTTGAATAATAAATTTTAGTTACTATTCATTAGATAAAAAGTGTAGTTCAGTTATTAAAATGAAGATTTTCATATTTTTTTATCCAGATAAATAGTGTTGTATATTTTATCTTTATCAAAAAACATTTTAAGTTATCTTATCTATTTGCACAGCACTTCTTGTATTTTATTTATATTATTATTCCTATAGAATATCGCTACTAAGTATCTACAGACGAACAAGTATAGCCCTACTTTTAATTTGAATGAAAATAAGAATTTCCTCTTATACTGTATTTATTTCATATGGTTAGATAAATTACATAGATAGGATAACAGTAGAAAAATCCTATATCAACAAACTGTTTTATCGGACTTAATTAGGTGTATTTTAGAACAGAATCCACCTAACTTAACCAAAATCCCCGATTCAGACATACGTAACCAGTATTATTAGTTACTGTAAGAATCTAACACATTCATTGTTAAACTCTTACAATAATGTTAAAGCTCCTTCAATGGGAGTTTTTTTATTTCCATGGAACATTTATACTTGTATTTTTTTTAAAGATATCACAATAATTTATTGTTCATTATATTGTGTTAAAGTAACTCAAATATTTTTTTTCCTGTAAAATATTAAAGAATTTATAATCAGTTTATTTATATTCCTGTTCAATGATTTTTTTTCTCGTATATTCGTACATATGTTGTGTCGCATCAAGTATTAATCTGCCTGACATTAGATAATACTGTAATTTTTGAATTTCATAAATTATTATTATTAAAGAATAATACTTATTATTTTTTAATCTTGATCTCATATTATTCTATAGTAAATAAGACAAAAAAAAATATATATATCTCAAAATATAGTAAAATTTTAATAAATATAAAAATTCGAAACAAATCCATTTTTAAATATTTAGTTTTTCATAATACAGATAATTAAAAATTCAATTTTTAGATCATTTATTTTTCTCGTCTACTACTTTCACAATTCACTATGTTCATAAACTATTAATATTTCTTCTTTAAACTAAAAATCAATAGAACGTTAAATATTATAGGATAAAAATATAGTTTAATTTAAGTCAGACATGGTCTCGCATACAAAAATTAGTAAACAAATGATTAGTTTTATATAATTTTGATTTCTATGTGACTAAGAATTAATATATAGATTCTAAATTACCAATTTATCGTTTTATTTTATCAATATAAATTAGTTTTTTCGCACCTAATTTATTTTATTCTTTACATTATTACTTTTCTGTTATAATATAATATTATCTTGACGTTTCAATGAAAAAAAAAACAACCGTTATGGTCAGGCAATATAATAATATATATGAGGTTTCCACTGTAAGCACATTTTGAATTTTTTCCTTTAGAAGTAGTCAGAAAAAATATTTTCTTTTTGAGGGGTCTTGACTTGTTGCTTTTCAAAAGAAATAAAATATGTGAGTGTGTAATAATAATATGTACTTATATAAGTATAGTTCTCTTTGCGTACAATGGAAGTACACAGGTCGTGCGGAAAAAGCTGTGGTTGGACGCGTATTGCAAACCGATTGCGTACATATATGAATTAATATTTAACCAAAAGAAAACGAAAAGGATCGGTAATAATAATAATAATAATAATAATAAAAAGGAGAGTGCATACGGCTATTATACGATATATCAACGACCCATGTCCGTCTATCGTTCAAAAAGGTGCGCATATAGTGCTGCGGTGGGTGTGGTGATGTAATCTTGAATGGACATTGTGTGTCCGACCGACAGAAAATTGATGCGGAACATCCAAAAGGTCAATAAAGTACAATAATAATAATAATAATATTAATATAGGTATGTTCCCTATTTTCATATATAGGGACGTCGGTGGTGGGAAATAAAAAGACTTCCACGTTCATTTCAGAGACGTTATATCATATGTCATCTTCTCTATATCTATTCCGTGTAGGAGATGTGTGATGTGAATGGCTTTTCGTTATACGAGTATTGTTCAATATTTTCTTTGAATCAATAAATTCCACTTATTTTTCACCTTAAAAATACGAATTCCATTGCTATAATACATCGTGCTAACTTCGACAAATAGGTTCTTAAAGATATTTGATTCGCCCAAAGTTAGTTTTAACTTGTAATCTGTTAGTTTGCTGTATTACATTTAAAATTATTGTGTTTACAATTATTTTTCAAAAAAAAAAAAAAAAGCACACTTATTAAAGTCATAAATTTTTATCCCCCGATTATTATAATATGTACACCTATAGTGTTATTTTATGTGAGAGTAAACACGGAAATAATAAAAAATATAACTTGTGAGTATTTTGCGAACTTAAGAGAAAACATCGTATGGAATTTAATTTAAAAATTAAAAACAACGGTAGATGTCGTTAATTAAAATTATTTTTAATTAACTAAGGCGTAATACTTAAAAACGGTATTCTTGCAAAAAACTGTAGATGTTTAGATTATAAATGGAATACTTTAAAAGTAAAAAAGTACCTATATCTTAACAACTAAAAATGTGTAATTTGCAACTATGTTGTGTCTAAAAAAAAAAAACCTGTATCTTTCATTAATATTCACTACAGTTTACAATGATAGATTTCCATCAGTTATTTAATTTGAATCACACATAGATAAATTGTATGATCTTAACAAAAATTATAAAGTTTATTTTTTATACTTAACATAAATACCTATATGGCTACGGTTACAGCTATACATAATAATTTATTATTATTTTTGTAATATATCACATCTGGTTCTCTCAAACTCAATCTCTTGTCGGGTTTTGCAATTTAATAGTAAAAACAACTTTTTCAATTAAAAAAACTATCGATAAAACTATAGGGTTCTATAGAAACTTTGTAAATTTTAATTAAAACATTGTAAAATTATTTTGTTTAAATACAAAAAAAGATAAAAAAAAAAATAACTTCTAAAAATAAAAGATTCTTTAAATAATTAATTTAAATTATCATCATTATTAGCTATATCTGCTATCTGCGATATTATCATTTTATTAAAATGCAGTAGATTATAGTGACAAATAATCATAAAGTTTTAAAAATTAACTACATGCATTGACTACGATTATAATTACAAAGGGAAAAACTTTGAAAATCTATTAATAATCAATATTTAATATAGCACTTAAGAACTTAAATATCGTTCATTTAATTCTTCCGCTTTCCAGTTATCGTTATTTATACTTATATATACAGATTTTTTTTTTTTTTATAAGTGTAAATTTAATGTGAAGAATTTTAAAACCATTCTGTTTTTAATCCATGTTTAACTTTACAGTCCATCATTTACATAGGTACTTTAAAGTTAAAACCTAATATAGAATAAAATCTCAACAATAATTGTTAAGTAATAAGAATGAAATTTAAAAAAAAATAATTGTCTATTATTAAATAATCTAAGTTGAATTCAATTTAATTAAATATATTCATATTATATTATTCTAAAGTTTTATTTGTTATAATATATCTTTTGAGACTTTTTTAAACTTAACATAGAAATGTCGAATTAAAATTAAAATTCTAATAACAAACTATATTTCCCTACATGATATATAATGTATAAATATATAATATACATTATTGATACAATTTAAATATAATGATAATATAAGTGCTATTGATATTCTATTCTAATACTTACATAAATAGTATAATATAATAATAATATATATTTTATATACATTTATATCACTGTAAATATCCGTAATTGGTGAATGCTGACAGTTACCTAGTGAATGTCTACATACACCTAATAAATTGGTGAATGTTTTAAAATAAAATTAATATAGACATTTACTAATGGATGTTGACATACACAACATGATTTTTGTTATGTTGACATAGGTACGTATTAGCACATATTATTATAGTATAATAATTGAATATATTATAATATAAGATAGAAACAACATATTATTATGTTTAACTAAATCAACGATGAACGAATTATTATTATTATTATTATTAAATAATATTATACAGATATTATATACTTGAATCATAATTATTTTACTATACAAAAAATTATTATTTTTAAAAAACAAAAAATTATTCAACTTATTACAGCATAAAAGAACTGTTTTGATATTGTGTATTCTATAAAATGTCAACATTTCTACAACCACAATTTTTGTGGTGCTCTTTATATTACAATGACATCGTGTATACCCTTGTAGACCAATTGATGAATTTGATGCTGAAACTTGCCTTAAGGAAATTTGTTGATCATATATCAGTGATTGATATTAAATTTTCTTTACATACTGAAAACTAGTTTCTGGCATATAATTGATTAGATTAGGTGTACAATAAAATATATAACTGCGATGAATGACAGTGTCTTACTAAATGATAGCAAGGCAGCATAATATAGAGGTTATCCAGATATAATAAGAGCATTTGGTAAGGTAATAAAACATTTTATCGAAATTACCAACTTGAACATACCTTAAACTCATAGGTAATATATAGTATAAGACACTGTATTATTATTGTGACTCTTCGTTATCCCTAAATTAGATTAAATAATATCGGCATTTCCAAAATGCATCAATATCTCTAAATAAATGTCGAAATTCACTAGTGAATATTTACAAATAGTACAAATTTAATCAATATGCCAACATTCACCAATGACTTTCAGCATCCACCAATTGTGGAAATTCGCAGTAACATGAATATTTAAATGAAAGACGTTAATAGCTTTAAATTATCATTTAAGTTACCATGCTAAATTTGCAGACTTATTTTTAATTTATATCACGAATCTGTGTGCGCATATTTCTTAAATAAATATTTTAGACGATTTCTTGACAAACTTTATCCCTCAGCAAAAATTAAGTAGTTACCCTTTATTAAGTATTAACAAACACTCTTGATTGAAACCTTGGACTATTTTCAAATGAAATCATACAACTCGTCAAAACAGAAATGTCTAATAAATAATGCATACGACACAATTTGTTTAGCTTAACAATTCCAAAAACTTTCTTTGAAAGTCTCACAATGTTATTATTATTTAAGATTTTAAATGTTTTAATAACTTTTTAACTGACGTTATTATAAATTAATATAAATATTTATTGATTGCAGTCTTTTTCTTAAGTTATAATATTATACTATAATATGTTATATATGTATACTATTTAAAGTGGTTTTATAATTCGTTATTACTTATATAAATTTATGTTTTAATTTGTATTTATATTAAATATATATATATATATATATATTAATTTAAGACTTATAATATAATTTTAGTTCATGACTCATACAATAAGACAATTAATACGATAATTACGTGAATCCCTTTTTAAATAATAAAAATTAACATATTTTTACTTACAAAAAATAAACGAATTAATAACCATAGTGATTGCGATATACTTCATTTTAAAGTATTATATTAAAAACAATAGGTACAAACTATTAAGCAACTGTAGAATTTTAATTTTTTTTAATTTTCCCTTTTAATTAAGAATATTATTATGTTGTGTTTGTTTTTAATAGACACATAGCTTAAGTTGGTGTATATGTATTATATATATATATATTCATCATCCAGTGCGTACCTACGCATTACTGTTTCTCTCGTGACATTTTCAGATTAATGTATCTAATTTTAACGGTATTTATCGAATATTAAACTTATCTTTTAGACTTAGAATTTTGCCATACTGATGAACTATATATATAAAAATTATAATCAAATTGATTTTGATACACAATATCACAATATTCTATGTATACACAGAGAAAACAAAGATTTGACACTATCAATATTCATTAAGGATATAATCAACTTTTCTGAATTAAGAAATGAATTCTCAGATTTAATTGGTCCCGAAAGTTTTAGTGGTAAATCAACTTCTAGATAATCCACCTAAAACTTTAATCTGATGCTTCAAAAATATGACAGAAAAGAAATGTATAAAAGCGATGCTAAATTTCACACACATCAACTAAAATTTGACAAAGCATTTCGAGTAAGAAAACTTTATTCGTCATTTTTGTATCCGAAGTTAGTTCATTATAAGAAAAAAATTGGCCACTCCGTTAGGATAATAACAGAATATTCTGCGTTACTAAACTAAGGACCAAGTGGATCTATCTGCTTTTTCTTTGACCTTGAACCCGACGGAAGCAATAATAATATTTTTTTATAGAACTTCAATAATTCATACTGACGTAAAAATAAGAGAGCCGCACAAGCAATGAAAAATTTCCCATTAAGTATAAAGTAGCATAAAGTATCAATATAAGATTGACAAGGGTTATATTAAATGCTACTGGTATTATTCTCCTTGATTTTTCATATTCGATGGAAATAATCTTTGTATAATAATGAATCTCTTACAACTTGAGTGCTAATGTAATAGCAACCATTCTACTAACTGTAGGGATGCATTTTTTATAAGGAACTACAATAATGATGCAGATATCTTACCAATTCAAAACAAGCCTTAGAACGATAACAATAACAATCCAAAGATCGCAATACTCAGTCTAGTAGCCAACAAATATATTTTCATAAATTAACTCACGTAAAAATTGTACGTAGATGTAACAGATATTGACGTTATTCAAAACAAAAATACCGACTCTCCTATCTTCAATATGAAAAATGTTATTTATAAATTCTTAGATAATTTTAAATTTATAATTTATTTTTAAGTTGCCTCTCTAACCAAAATTATTTCTAAACTGTTAATATTATCCAACTCTTTCCTCATATTTATATAGAACACTAATTTTACTCCCCAAATCTCATTCACAACCATTCCAGGAAATCCTTAAAAGAAACTAAAAAGACAGTAGTATCGTGGCCTGATCCAATAAATCAGAAAAAAAAATGTATAAGTTTGCAAATAATGCGTAATTACTATCTTTCGACGAAGTATCTTCATTGGAAGGTCTGCTTAATTTGTTATTTATATCCATATATTATTGTATCGATTATTACTTAAGCTTATCGTTTATATTGTAATAGATTGTTAATATATAATTATCTTAAAAATACCCGTACGCATACTAAGTATCTTTATATTGTATGTAGTATTTAAATAATTTTTCTATAAGTACTAGAAAATATTGTAGATCTATACGTTTCATAAGACAAGTATTACATTTTTTTAAAGTAAATAATATGGTTTATTTTGTATATGAATATTACATAATATTTTATTATTTAATTCAAATAATATACGAATTATATTATAGATGGTCACGAAAGGAAAATATTGGAGTATATAGGTACATCAGTGACAGAATACTGTTGATTATCGCAATTTAAAATAAAGATTTTGTGAAATTATTTTTGAGTTTAAATTAACTTTAATGGATTAATTTATCAATTCCATTCTCATCTAATTAATGAGATTCCTAGACTGTATCAATAATTGGTACCTACTCAATCCGAATAAATCGAGTTTAAAACTTATTGAAAGTATTAATTGATTAATGTTAGACACTTAATATTATGTATGATAAACGTTTATTTATTTATCATATTATCTTATAGACTATTTTATATATTTTCAGAATTTTTGAAAATTGGATAAACACAAACTAGTGTTTACATTATTGCTTGTATTATTTTCAAGTTGTCCAATATCTATAGGTCATCCATAAACTTTATAAATTATAAAGTCACTTAGACATTTAATATATAAAAAATATATATATATATAAATACAAGAGCAATGAGTAAATTCATAATCTACATATTTTTTATGGATTGTGTACTTCCTAAAATTTGAGATTAATCTTACGTATCGATGAATAGTGAATAGCTAATTAAAATATTCAATATGTGATGTTGCCTTTATTTTAGCTGCCGATCATGTAATGTTATATTTGTCATTTTTTGTATTTATGTATGCTCACACCTCACTAAACGAGTTGATATACAAATGTAAATAATAATCAAAGAATATAAAACGCTTACACTATCACAACATCATAATTCGAAAAATGACATCAGGAAAAATATGTAACTGTATAATATTAAAGTTTTTATTTTCGGTTATCAAGTTAAAAGTCGTTGAAATAATAGATCACCTTAACCAAAACTTTGGAAAACACTGGTATTAATAACTATCTAATTTTATATTTAATTATATTGGTAGCTTTATGCACGGTTTATTACCAAGTATTTGTTAGAAAAAAATACAAATAGTATATTTATCTTTAATAATATATAGTTAAATTAAATTGATTAAGAACCAAAAAATCATGGCTGATAGAAATAGCAAGCCCATAAACTAATATTGGAAAATAGTAAGTACTTGAATCATGAGTTATGGTGCTATATAAATATTAAAAATATTCATCAATCTTTACTTGTTTTTTTTTTGTTTTGATAATAGTTACGAATTTCAATTTTATTTTAACAAATCGCATTTTATAAGGGAATAATCAATGTATTAAGAAAAATATAAAAGTAATCAATAAAACCACTACGTACTTCACACATATTCTGATTCATTTTTTTTTTTTAAGTAAAATACTAGATAATTTTTATTTTGTTATTTAACGTGTGATCATTTTCTAAAAAAAAAAAAAAAATATTTCATCGAATTTCACCTCTGTTTGACTGTAGCCATGTAGCAATTGGATTTTTAGTAAAATTTGTTTACGCAATGCAACGAGTTGTAAAAATGAATTATCTCCACTTTAATTATTTATTATTAGCAGAACCACTATAATATATTCTAATCTTTTAATATGAAGTGTAAAAATTGTTAAAACATCTACGAGTATATTGATATAATATTATTATTCACATTTTTTATATAAGTTGTAATATTATAACATCGTATTAAGTTGTTTGTATGTTTCATGTAATCATTATCAATGGTTTTAATTTTAATAAATAATCCGTACAGCTTGTCATAATATGTATGATTAGCTAGATTATATTAATATTAATTTTAAAAAATCAACTTTTTTAGAAAAATAAGCTTCTGTAAAATAAAATAAACTTTTACGTCAACTACTGTATACACAATATATATATATTTACTTTTTATTTGTCCATTTATTTTTAGAATAGTGAGCTAGACATAGATATAATCATTGTATGTGTCACAAAAAAATAAACTGACACATAAAGCTCTCATTGCGAAACGTATACTTGTTTTTTTCTAAATAGTTTCTAACTAAAAAGTTCACCTAAAGGGGCAAACGAAGGTAAACGAATAACCAACTCGAATTTCGTAACCCTCATCCACTAACAGGAAGTTTGGGCATGGACACTAAAGCAAATATTATATACGTGTACATGTTAAAATATATTAACTAAAGTTGTCGTTCAACGATGTACAGTTGGAATTATAAAAGTGTCGTTCAAAAAATAAACATTACAGTTACAACCATTAAGGCGAACTTTTTATTTTATTTGATAAAACTTTGTTCACTGTGTATATAAATAATACCATAATATTTAAATATGGTACAATATAATGATTAATGATATAGATGGCTTGATGAGCGTGAGTGAGGAAACCATTAATTGATAACACCTTCTATTTTAGATATATGTTATGTTGTTGATTTTTAGTTTTTTTTTTAATGAAAATAAAATTCTTTGGCTGATCAATTTTAATAGGGGACAGTCTGGTTCAATAGTTGATATTTTTTAATAACATTTTCTCAATGATTGTGGTTAAAAGTGAGATGAATGGGTCTATTAGAGTTTTCAATTTGTTTAGGAAAGAGGTAATTTATTGAGGTGCAATATTGTCATTTTATTTATTTAAAAAGCAAGCCACTATGATTTTTTTGAATCTAGTTTGTGTTAATTTTGTAGTTCGTAAATAAGTTTGGTTGTAATTTAAGTTTGAAGCATATGGTTGTATGGTGGGTTTGACATTATGTTAATTAATGGTATTATAATTTGAATTATTTGAATTTCGTTTTTATTTGTTATATTTTTTTTATAGATGATTGTTGTTTTTGAAGTTGTTATAGATTCGCGGTAGTTTTTGGGGTATTTCCCTTGCATATTTCATATTTTTCAGGGAGATCGTAACTTTTCTAATCTGATCTAACTTTTTAGAGCTCGTCTACATATTTTATTGTTTAGCTCAGATTAAAAAAAAAAAAAAAAAAAAAAAAAAAAAAAAAAAAAAAAAAAATGGGTGTTTCGGCTTTATTTTATGAACTAAAAATGCATAAAGCATATAACTGAAATGTATAGAACAGTTTGATAATGACCACATGTTTTAGTACCTATAAGGTACTGAAAAATATTGAAAATCACGAAAACTCAATTACACTACGCACATTACAAGTGTCATGTTTATAGGTGTACATTTATCATATGTATTCAATTTAAGTATAAATTCTTAACATAATATATATGATGTTCGTGATTCACGAAAGTTTAACGTGTAAATTTCGTATTATTATAAAATTACGTATGATGTATAAAAAACCAGCGAAATTCTAGTGCATTTATATTATTTGAAATAAATTAAATACATATTATATTTGATTGAAAATTCCATTGAAAATATATTTCTCAATTATAACGTACAATATAAATCAGTGGTCGGCAATCTTTTTGGACTCTCAGGCCACATTCACGAATTAAAAATAGGTTTGCGGGTCAGATAAAGCGGCACGGGCCGCCGGTTGCCGACCACTGATATAGAATAGATATTACAACATGTTGAAACGATTTGAATATAAATAAAAATTATATGATTGAATAAATAACTAAAATATAATGCATAAATATAACTTAAATAGTTATCAACAGTTAAATATATATATATATATAAAACTATTCAAAATGTTTTTTCTTTAATTTTATCTATTATAAAACCTTTTTAAAAAAGACCGGAACAACTTCATACATTTTAAATTGGTATATATAGACTCATTTGGAAAAGGCCAGAACTTTTTAGTGAATTTTAAAAGGGAAAAAGGTCCCTTTTCAGTTTATACCTAAATTTTGTCTTTTTATATTGTTATAATATAATAAAACAAAAATTACACACATTGAATAAACATTCATATGAATAAAACATTTATGAAAAAAAAATATTAAATTATTTTTAATCTATTCAAAAATATATTTTTAACGGTTTATTATTATTGAAATGTTCATTCATGAAGTTTTAATGTGAATATAATATATAATATATCAATTTATTATAATAATTTAAGATTTAAATATAAGTTTATTATACATTTACACGATATTTACGATTGATTTTTTTTAAATATTCTGAAACGATTTAGCTGGAAGCTAACATAAATTAAAATACTTACCATTATTGTAAATTTAAATAATATATTCGTAAATATCAAAGTAACTGTTTAAATTATATGGATCAAATTCTGTTATAAGAAGAACATTTTAATATACACTGTATACCTATACGCA
Organism: Rhopalosiphum maidis; assembly: GCF_003676215.2. Classification (NCBI taxonomy): domain Eukaryota; kingdom Metazoa; phylum Arthropoda; class Insecta; order Hemiptera; family Aphididae; genus Rhopalosiphum; species Rhopalosiphum maidis. The sequence goes on along the minus strand of NC_040878.1, from coordinate 595,569 downwards.
TATTGTATATATAGGGTTGTTTTAAATTAATTATCAATCAAGAACTTTACTTGATTTGAAACGTGTATTTAATTAATTATAGCTATTCTCGCTTCATACTAAGGTGTTAGTAGTGTCTCCAGAATTGTTTAATTTTATATTTTAAAAACATTGTTCACACAATGAACATTACTATAATTGAAAAATAACTTAATGGTAAAATATAAACTGTTATATGATTATTATAAATACTTTTATAATAACACGTGTAATACTATTAGTTTTATTTCATTAATTATAACTTAAAATAATATTTTGTTAAAAAATCAATTAATAACAAAACAAACACAAAAATATTTGTTAGACTAATAATTAATTTAATCAACATAAAATTAAAGTTATATTATATTATAAGTGATTTTTTTTTGCAGTTAGTCATAGACAGTTTATAATACAAATCGATGTCACTATAGTCTATACATAGTATTATTAATAGAGATAAAACGATATAAATATGTTGTTTAGTTAAAAATTGTGAAAAAAAAGTTCTAAATCCCATTATACTATATAATTTATACATGTACTCGTACTAACAACCTAGATTTCATGTAATCTTATAATTCATTCAAGTATAAAAGCCATTAAAGATTTAAATAATAGACCTATCTTTCGATTCAACTCTAGTCCATAAATTATTTTGACACTGACGTTATACTATTATACAATATAACTCGTTGCACTTAGTTATATTCATATTTGGCCTAATTTTACAAATTTCATTCATTCTGCGTATTTCGGAAAGAAAAGAAAACTTAAACTAATTATAATATACAATGCTAATATCTAATCGTAAAATACTTGGTATCTGGTTACACGTGCGTATAGTATAAGTTCTCTGCAAACATAAACTCATCACACCCTAAAACAAAATTGGACCTATCCAAAACACTGCCACACAACATAATATATTAATAATATTACAACCGTTGACGATATACAATTCTGTGTTTTTATAAGCATCTATAGTTTTTGATTGTAGGACTTAGAATCGATTGTTATATCTTACATAATTAATTAATATTTATTATTTTAAATTACAAGTCTACCGTATCAAATCTTCTGAAGTTAAATGTTCAATGCCTGCAGACACCATTTCATATTACCATCCAAAAATCGTGAAACGACATTATTATTATTAGGATTACTATTATGTATATGAATAATTCATCAGGTAATGAAATCACCAATGACGCACGTCACTGTGCAATATGATCACACATAAAATACTGTTAGTACAGTGAAATACGATGTCAAGCGGAATTATTTCAACTCAATTCGCATAACAACAAATGTGAAATAATGCATATTATTTTAAACACTTGAATGTAATAATAGTATGTTTGATATCCGCAGTAAAATAAAAAAAACGTTAAATCTTTTTTTGTATGCGTGGGGCTATTTATCGCGCTTAAATTATCATATTCAGATTTAGTTTAATATTATAATTTACGACGATACCGTGTAAACACGCGAGGCTTAAGTTTATGATATTTTATTTCGTTTTCGTTCTCCACAGTTTTAAACAAACAACGAAACCATCCAGATTTTGTGTATATATATTTTTCGACTTTGAAAATACGCGTATGTATAATATTACTATGTATTCTTTGGACAGATAGTTTTGCTGAATGTAAATAGTTATATGTAGCCATGTAAGAGATATATTGTGTTTAAAAAGTATACTTACTATCTTCTGATTGAAAATCTAAGGAACTATTCGTCTTTGTGTTTTTAGAGTTTTTAGACTTGGCCTATATTTCAATGTTTCTTGGCAATGATATTTGTATGGTTAGAACAATTCACTTGTCAGAATATTCCGCACTCGCATAATGTTTACGAAAAGTTTTTTAAAAGGTTTTTAAATTAAAAAAGGTGGGCAAGTACCGTTTTGCTATACATTAGGTGTCTAGTGGACCACTATGATGGATGTGTTAAATTTGAATTCAATGATATATCATTGTATACGGAAAACAATTCTGAGCGAAGACGTGTCTGTCAGCCTATATATCACTAAATATAGTTCATGATATGTTTTTTGATATAGCTATTAAAGAAATTTATTTTACTATTAGTATTGTGATTTAATTTTTGTCAAAAACATCGTATTTAATATAATTATTATATTAAAAATATATTAAATTAATAAATATAATTTAAACCATATTATATTATTGTTATTAGCTAAGGGTAATTACTACTTTACCATAAAAGAGTGTGAATAATTCATAATATAAAAAGATAATATCTTAAAATTAGTCTACACATTTTAAAAATTTGTTTGCGTGTAGTAAAATTTATAATATAAGTAAAAGTTACTTTATTTTTGTCCCCGCAAAGAATACTTTTAAATTATTATAAAAAAAATAAAAAATAGAATCATTATTCATCGTTAAAATATGTATTTCCGTCCAAATTTGAACATTAAATATTCATAAACAATAATAATATGGCAACTGTATATTTTTTCTAATTTTTAAGTTCCAGTATAAGCTTACTGCTTATAAGGAAAATTGTATTGCACATCTATTAGTGTGACTTTAATGACATCTAATATATAACAAAGCAGCAGCTACTTGCCCACCTTTTATGTTGTTCTTTTACTTGATTATTATTAAAAGTCCTGGACAATTTTTACTTTGAACTATCCAAAGTACCAATTGAATACAATTTGTTACCAGAAATCACTTTAAAAGTTAAAATTGAAAAATGTTCATCACTCCTAAAGGTGATTATAGACAAAAAAACATCACTGTAAAATCAATATATTCATCATTTGATTCATTGATTAGAATAATTATTATAATAACGTCTAAATAATAATACAGTCGTTGTAAAACATTCAGTTATATAAATCGGACCTATTTATGAAGAAATTGGGGTCGATTTCACGTGTTCACTCGCGTTTCAAAATAGTTGATCGAACAGTTGAACATTTTTGGTCGTCGGTTGGGTGGCGGTTTATTCGCGTACATAATTTTCCTCAGAATGCCAGTCGCGTAATACATTATTGTCTGTATATAGTAAAAGTGTTTTTACACATGTGTGACCGGGCAAATCGACCGAATCTTTGGATGGTATCGCTCGGTTTATTTTTATTATCATCTCCCGACCCTTAATCGCGTTGTTTCGGGTGGAAAAATTGACAACGTCGCAGTATATGATGATATAACTGCAACGCGCAGCTCGTACAACAATTTAGAGATGTTTCGTTGCTCATATACAATATGTGTATATATTTATGTATCTATATACAGTTTCAACGTATAAATATATATATATATATATATATACACGTGTAATAAAAGTCCACATACAAAAGGTTAAAAAAATATAACACCTATAAGACTATTATACTGTTTTTATATAATATTACGTAGGTGACAATAATATTACCGATATTGACACGGTTTTTAAAAAGACATTTTCAACAACCTTAGTACAGACTCAAAAAGGTGATCGAGGTTATTTAAATTTGTTTGTCTATCATAATATAATATTTATTTAAATTATAAAAGCCTCTTCTATAAATATTGACTATTACTCATTCAATTATGGTGACTTAATTAAATTATCTAACCCGGGAGCGAGAATGATATGTGTAATATTACTTGTTTATCAAATCATAATACCATACTCATACTAGAAAGTTGTAATATTTGTGAGACAATTAATTGTGATTATTTAAAAGTGTAACTGAAATTTGGCAAATAAAAAAGTTTTTTTAATAACACATATCATTAAAGGTAATTAGAAAACAATTAGAACGTCCATTTTATTATAAAGTATGGGTCGTAAAATGCAATGGCTATGTTTATATCTGATAGAACTGTCTATGTGATTTTAGTATAATAATAATTATAATAGTATTGCCGTAAATAATAATAAAATATAATATTATTTGTTTATAAAAGCGATGACACATTATTCGTTTTGTAAATATTATGTGTTTTTAGAGTATTTTCGTTTAAAACAAAGAGGAATAATTTGTGATTTAAAATAAAATATACCATGCACCGTCGTTGTTTGGTGATAATAATTTCACCGATTGCGAATAATATACTTTTCTCCTACGTAAATAATATGCCTCCATTACTCGCGTTTGGACAATTTAAATGATGATTGTTATTAAGATACAACTATAAGATCATATTGATCATCTTTGTTTTCCAGGTTTGAGTTGTTCAACGTTTTTAAAATTTGGTAGTAAAAACGAAAATATCTGAGAGTAGATCACCGAAAAATATAGCATCTAGTTTTTCCAATCATAGTTTTGGCAGAGTATCAGTGCATGAATGAAGTTTTTTTCCAAATATTCATTTAGGTGATTTTTTACGGTCATGAATTGATTTAATAAATTCTCGATTTCCTCTTGATCCATTTTTACTGTATTGCCTCCGTCTCTTTTACCATGATCAAATAACTACCGACCTCCTGCTATCATATCATAATGTCTAGATGCGAGCTAGCCGATCTCTTAGAGCAAGCTGAAATGCATACGAGCAGTATATTTAAGTAGTCCAAGCACGAATTTCCTTCAGTTCAATATTTCTGCAGATCACGAGTACTATAATATTTGTGTACACTTTAAAATATTTAACGAGATGAATTATTATACTTTGCTACAATCTCATCTGTTCTCGATCATCTTCACCCTCGTTCGTCTTATATGATACTCTTTACTTTCCAATTTATCATTTGTCAATCGCCGCAGAAATATTGTCAGTTCTTTAGAGACAAAGTGTATACTGATCTCTATAAGGCCAGCAAAAAATCCGAATGTAAAGTAAATAAAAAGCATTGGCTCTCTTCAACACTAACGTCTAATTAACGACATAGCGTTAAAGAAAGATTATTTTTCTTTTGTCAGTAAGAAGGAAAATATAGGTTAAATTTACTGACGTACTACTGTATAACTACTTATATACGAGTATTATCATTAATTAATAATATTTACGTTGATATAACCATGTATAAATATATTATTTTAGAGAATAAACTTAGGTATACAATATATTACCGATTCCACTATTCAATATTAGATAAAACGGTATTGTAAACTACAGCTTTGTTATGTCATCAGTTAGTTATTACAAATTATGTATGCCATTACTTTTTATTATGTGATTTAATTAATATATTATGTCGTTTTTGTTTAAGTTCTTACTAATATTATTTATAAACAATCTCCACTTTATTAAATATGCTTTTCGGGCAGTTTTCAAATACGTGACAAAAAACAATTTTTTTTGAATAATTTTGAAATTTAAAAGCTTTTCCAGCCATTCTTGTTGAAAACGTATTGTTGTTGTTTGTAGGATGTTTTTTTTTAAACTTACTATATATCGCTTAACGTTTTTAGCAACATCAGTATTATTTGAACAAGATTTAGGATCCACAAGCACGTTATACTATTATTATTATTATTATGCTTAGCCAAGCAAGCTTCTCGTATACGCATACGTATTTATGTACTTGTTACTTGTGTGTCTCCGTCACGCGCATGTTAAATTTAAATTTTGCGATTTAATAACCAGCTCGTGCACAATAGTTGCTGCTGATAATTGCAGTATGATCTGAGCCACTTATGACTGAAGTACTTGCGACAATGTGTGTGATGGATTTTACCAGGAATTTTTTTAAATAAGACAAAAACGTAAAATTTTCACGAAAAAATATTTAATATACTTCTGAAACTCATTCAACTTTATTGCTCCACTTCGGTTTACACAACAAATCAATAAGTTTATATATTATATACCTAATATACACTCAGAAACAAAGATAAGAGGATAAATATTGTCCTTAACTATGGTATTAGGTAATATAATTTACCATCCCATGAAAATTGTAAGTAAAGCAATTGGAGTTACTTTTTATTGTCACTAATCTGTTGTCTCATTAAAATACTATGCCTATGAACAGTAACCATTTATTATAATATAATATTATATTAATCGCCTTTTACGTCAAAATATTTATTTAAAATTTGTATTTAATTTTTATATGTATATAAATATTACAATGTTATTATAACACTTAAAATTTGGCTAAAAAAAATATTCAATAAATAATAATAAATACTAAGTTTATATATTGCGGTGATATTATTACAGTACCTAGATTAACTGCAGAATTTAATTTAGTACGCTCCTGATTGTTATTATATGCCAGTTACACCACTATTGTTTTCCTATACATCACGCCACGGAGCTAATCTCTCTTGATAGTATAATATCAACGTTGGCACATAATCTTCGACGGAGTCTTCGTATTTCAGAGTGACGCCATTTTGTGTTAAGTTCAAATTTGTATTTAATGGATTGCCTAAATACTTCACTATATAGGTACATATTTTTGGATTGTACACTGAATAACGTTCCATTATCCGCTGAACGGTATCCTCCAAACATATCTAAAATATAGTTGTGCTACAGATATTATATATAGTCCATACGCTATATTTTTATCTTATATAGATATATATATTATTTAGATATTACAATCCACACAATGCTGATTTGTAATCAAATTTTATAAATGCGAATAATAAATCTATATGTAATAATGTGATATACTGATATGAAAAAAATACACGACTGCTGTACTTTAATTGATATGAGCAAACTTTAAAAATTTATTTATATTAATCGATGAATTAGTGGATGTTTGGATCGTATTAATATATGCATCGAATCGTTTACGGAAATCGTACCTTTATCGTCACACTTCGTTTTATGAGCGGATTAATAACTTGAACGTTGATAGGTCTGACCGTCTCCATACCAACATTATATTTGTCGTCCGTCCACCACGGCGTCGTGCATATATCAGATTCCCAGTTCACGTCCGGTTCGAATTTCGGCTCGTGGGGTATCCTAAACGGTAGTAAAGATACGCGGGCGCCAGTTTCGGGGTGAAGATGCGTTTTCAGCTGCAGTATAAATAAACACAGAAGATGAGCATTAAGTCATTAGTATACTTTTATAAGCGACTGCGTGGTTTTAGAACTATCGTTATTGTATTATATCGTTTGTTTTGTCACACTAAAATAAATTACCATTCGTAAAATAAAGTAAAAAACGAACAGTTACATATCAATGTATAATGTATATAAATATTAATTAATTAAAATAAATATACTGATAATATTATAAAATTAATTAAATTAAAAAATAATTCATTTAATATTAATTTCATTAAAAGGAAATTAACTTTAAGTGTATAAATGTGCTTAATCTCTAATAATTATCATTTAAAAACATAATATTTGTAGATGGGTGAATATTATTAATAAACTTATATTGCCTATAAATACGTTTTGTGTAAAGTAATACAATTAATATCTCTTGTGTTACTGATTTTTATTTTAAATTTAATTAAAAGCTATAAATATGCTTTATCATTGAGTAATAATCAAAATCGGAATCGTCAAATTGCGCTATTTAACTAAAATAAATTATGAAATTGTGATCGTACAAAAAAAAAGGCTTTTAACAAAATTATTTTAAATATAAACTTATAAACGTTAAAAATATTAGAAATCATTTTTTACGAATATTACAGTGTATTTAATAGCATCGTATTGATTTGTCGATGTCATCTAGATAACGCGGGTGATTTTCCAATATGTGTAAAACAATAATGATATACATTGAATAAGCAAATATAAATTTCATGAACATTGAAAAAACTATTCCATTTTAAAAAAATCTTATAATATAACACACGACACTATTATCTAAATATATTTGTATTTAATATTTATTAACGTTTTAACACAATTAAACATAAATACATTTTTTTTAACGCAGCATACAAGACCTTCAACTACATGGTGCCAGTTAAAAATAAACAAAATTGTAAAATACATAAACTTTTAAGCTCAAAAATTAATTACTAGGTTACAGTTTTTAAATTCAGTTTGTTATAGTAATTACAAAAAATAATTGACAAGTTTAAAAAACGCTTAAAAAAAAATATTTCACATTTATATAAATTATTTATTCGTATTTAATATATTAACGTAATTGTTTATACAATAAAATAATTTCAACCCCACCAATGATTACAACTATTGTCAGTCCTAAACCTGTAAGTGGAAAGGGAAAAAATTGTTTTCTAAACGTTTAACCACTTCAAATGCATGATATTTTTGTCAAAATACCTTTTATTTGAGTCCAAGTGCAGTTTTACTATTATATGACTTTTGCTATTGTGCAGTCGACTATTAAATGATTTTTACCTGAGTGTAGTTCACCTAAAATATAAGTGCAATTCGACCGTACCTATCACATAAAATAAATTTAAACAATGAAATGATTATGATGAAAAACGAGTATTATTAAAGGAATTATTAGAGACCAAATTTTTCTTATATAGATCGAATTAATAATAAATATTAAAACAGGAGTTTGAGTCTGAGCGGCAGTACTTATAAAAATCTATTAATTTTGAAGATAATTTGTTATAAAATGTTATCGACAATACATATAAATGTCAGAATGTTACTGTACTCACGATAATTGCACCGAGTTCATCTATTTCGAACCAGTAGGATACGTCTTTCCCGCCTTCTCGAAGTATCGGGTTAACGAGATCTACGTCATGTCTGAACTCCTCGATCAGTTCGGAGACGTTTTTTACCACTCCGTATATTGTCATCCAACAGTCACTACGAGTGTTGTGACTTGATACTTCTTCCGGCAAGAAATATGTATTGCGCCACGACATGATAATAATAATATAAATATGCACGTGGATATATAAATTATCGTTACTAACCCTTAATATCAAGCATTTATAGCACAAATAGTTACAGTATTTTCTAAGCTTATTGGCATGGTATTATTTAATTGTTATAGTTTTTCGTCGTGACAATAGAAAACAATTGTTTGCCCGCAGCTGTTGGGACGATATATAAAATCTTTATCGTCTTAATAATAATAATAATGATACAATTTGAGTTTAATATTACACGCATATTATTTAATAATTATTATTCTTAAGTATATGTATATATTTTTTTTTGTTACAGTATCTGATTTCACGCAAGAGTTGTCCCAAATGTACGAACAACACGCAGCCGAGCTGCAACTGCTAGTCACGAATTTCAGAAAAAAAAACACCGATCTCAGGAAGGACAGGTATATCTTATATATATATATATACATACACCAATTATAAAGATCGTGAAACGTAAAGCATATAGACTTTGAAAGAGAATGGGACGGGAGAAGGCGTTTTTTGCCAAGAGGTAGAGGTGTAATAGTCGGGTTACCGTCGGAAAAAACCAATAGTTAAAACGTAGAAAACGCGTTTATGGTTTCTTGTTTCACTCTTGAAAAATGCGTAATTTAATATTTTTACACACCCAAAAAATAAATGCAGGTCTCCAGAGAAATACGAAACGCCCTATTTTTATTTTACAGTTGGAAAAAAAGAAGAACGAGCTCTAATAATTTAAAGAAAATTAGTATTAATTTTAATACCATTGTTTTTTTTTCAGGCCCTCATTCCCTAGCCAATTATTTTACACATGGGAGACGTTCCTACAAGAAGTAGAGACGGACTCAAAGTCAATCAGTGATGTAGCTAATGTACTTGGTCGACAAATTTCTAGACCACTTTTAGATAGGTCATTCCATCGAAAAGTACAGTCACGTAAGGTATTCAGTCAAAGGGACTCATTGGAATTGATCCTGCAAAAGTCAGAGGATAAACTATCAAAAGTAAATATTTAAACTATAATAAAATAAAAAATATTTATTTGAAATGAATAATATTATAATTATGTTTCGTAGGAAATATTAAACTAAATTTAAATTTACTTCATTTAAAGCACCTCAAAGTTCTTCTTCGCTTCGTTACTTTCTTGTTATTTTTGTATTTTATTTAAATATTATTATACAAATTTGCAACTATTGGTTTATTTCAAGTTGTAAAATACTTATAAATAATGTTGACTTTGATATAGTTTTTTACAAACTTAAATAAATATTCTAATAAATTACGTAAAATATATCAATCATAGAATATATTATATTAACTTGTAAAGTATCGCAATTATTTACATTAGTATATTATATTAAATATGCAAGTGGGTTCTAAAGGTTATAAATAGAAAATTGAAAATCTTTATAACAGATTACAAACAAAACTCACGTAAAGTAAAAATGCCATAACTAAAACGAGTTATGCTTTTGTTTTATTTATAAAGTTTGATTCTAAAAATTCTAAAATTGTAGGTGAAATTATTACAGTCACTCCTCCACCTTAATAAAAAACAATAAAAATTAGGATTCGCTGTACAACCGATCAAAGTCGAATATAGTCTAGGATAACCATATTATGATAAAATGTGATACTAGTTTAATTAAAAACTAGGGGAGGGTACAATAATATTATTATTATGACAGTTATAACACTATATCGTATTATGATTGTTGACTTGTAGTGTAGAGAAGATTACAAACGTTCTTTCCTTGCCCAGCTGTCTTCTCCAAATAGCTCAGCGTCCTTATCTTTGTACCTCGATGCCCACAACGCCTACGTCACACAGCTACATGCCACCAATGGTATGTTCGACCAGTACAACCAATATGTACTACCACAACTTTTACAGGTAATGGTTCGTTTGGTCCACGCTACATACATGTATATTTTATTGTTGTATATCATGGCTGCGTATCGAACTATAATATTTTAATATTACCTCATGATTTATTATTCCGTTTTTACCCATGTATAGGAATTAGAAGATGTTTACTCGGACTTATGTATGTCCCTGTCGGACGCGGTTCTCCAAGGATCCGATGTCATATACAATAAGGTACTGAATAATAAAATAAATAGATGTATACTTTTTTTTTTTTAATAATAATCAAACATCCCCTAAACCAACTTGGTGGTTCAGCGGAGATTTATTAATCTATATAAATATATTATGCACAGTCCAGTGATCAATCGAAGAGATACAACGCTCTGGGATCCCAATGCCGACAGCTGACACCTGGTTCGGATTTAACCGCGTTCGCCCGGTCTCTAACACCATTACCCACTACGCCACACTTGTTGCAGCGGACTCGAAACTATTGTCCGCCACAAGCTCCGACGGACACTGAGGGATTGATTTTGGAACCTGGCGTAACGGTAAGTCAACCATAGACAATATTAATATCACGTCGATAACGTGTTTAAGTTTTACTCTTACGTTTTTTTTTTCTTAGGAAGCTATAGCACAACTGGCATTAAAAAACGAATTGATTGTCGACAGACTGGCCAGCCTGGATGTGAGAGCTGGATATGATACTATAAGAGCGGAATTGATGGACCTTGAGTCTCAGATGAAACAGATACAAGATTCAGTGGAAACGTTTAAGCGCTTACAACAAAGGTTTATTTAGTGACATAGACATATATTATATATACTAATTGTATACAAAATTAAGAACTAGTGAATTGATTAACATTCATAAACTACTAAGTGAAAACACATCTTAATTTTAAATACATTGGATTCGTGCATGAATGTGTTCAATCATATCATATTTATCTGTACATGTATTTTATAATATCAATTCATATAAGTACTCGACCCATTCAAACTCATAAATGTATTTACGAAATTATATAAAAACAAAACAGTTTTTTAAATCTTACGTAACTTTAATAGGCAGAATTTGAAGTGACATAATATTATTTTAACTCACTAAATAAAGTTATGCAATACGAAACTCCAAATGTCACGTAACAAATACGTCGGCAGAGAAAATGTTGTCATCGGTGTTTTAGACGTGTATGTCTAAAATGTTGTTTGTGCCATCCCCAACTTAAACCAAACTCATCTTAACTGGTATGCTATTGATTTTAAAAGTTAAAACTAGAATTCTTATGTAATTGGTATACTTATCGAGTCTTTTGGATAATATTAAGTATAATATATAAAGCAAAACGTTTCACGTTAGACATATTAAATTGATATTATTTTATGAACGGGCTGTTTTTAATCCAGTTATAATTGTATGACTTCCTGTATCTGATTTTATAAAAGTTAATAATATAAATAAACTTTAATAATATATATCTACAATATAAATCTTTATACAATCAATTTTAAAATTTTATATTAATTAAACACAGCTATTATAATCATAAAACCATTTGACCATTTTTAGTTTCAATTTTTATTTTTTATCCACTGAACTGTCAAATAGGTAAAAATTAAAAACATTTATATCTGTCGTATTAAAGGTGCAATATGTGCCAACTTATGTAAAAGAAAACTGAACTCAATAATTTCTTATTAAACTGTATTAAAATTTCAAATGTTTCATTTTTAGAATAGATATATTATTATACTTATAACAATAAATTGTTCACCTGTGTCTAGGTTAAAATGTTTTTATCTAATTATTCACATTTATAAAATATATTTAGCATACGAACCATACGACGATGGTAATTATTGAGAAAATACGACTGTTAACTAGATAGTATTTTTAAATCAAACAATTTTTTTTCAAACTTAATTTTTAAATATTTAATTAAAAATTCATCACACTTATACAATTTAAAAGGGTTTCAGTCATTTAAATTTTGCCCTATGTTTCTTATTTTTAAAAACAATTAAAGTTTAAAGTTTAAATAATATATGACATAGGAGGTACATACAAACAGTAATGTTAAAATGTATATTCCATGCAATCTCCTAATCTTTGGCAGGGACTCTTTAAATCATATACATTTTATAAGGTCTATTTCTATATACCTACTAATTTAATTTATGTTAGAGTTTAAACTATGAGGTTTTGAATAGAATTCACTTGAACTGATATTTTAAACTAAATTGAAACCAAAATAAAGTGTAAAGCGCCTATTCAAACATATACAAATATCAATAACTCTAATTTATAATATATATTATTATGTATAATAGTTACAACTCCAGATATGAAATTGTGATTTATTTATTTTTTATAACTTTGGTTATAACGTTTCGCGTTTGATAATTTCTTTATATTTCGTGAAGTAGAATAATCTGTAATGATTTTTAAATCTGCTCTGTTCTTGTATATACTATACCACAACCATGTAGTGCGTTATACGTATAGGTGCATAGGTTCTAAATTTCTATTATAGACAATGATAGATTATGATAATTTACACCATCAAAATTGTGAAATAGGTAATATAAACTTTGTTTTGAGATGATCGATTTTAAAACTGCCTATATATTATTACTTGTAAGATACGTATACGAGGCTATTGACCAGAATCTAAAATAATACAAAAAGTGTTTCACATTCAATTGTATAATATTTAATTAAGACACCATATTATATCAAAATAAACAACTAACAAGTGCATGTTAATAAGCGTAAATTTAACATAAACATACAAAATAAAAATTTGTTAATTGTGATCACAATGATGTTCACTATTATAGCTATTTACTATACTTTAAAGCATGGGAAAGCATATATTATCTATGTATAATGTATTATATGATATATATATACGATTTTGAAGTTTGTAAGTGACAGTTTTAATATTTTATAATCATAATGACATAAATAGATAATTCACATACCTAATTACAAAATCTTCTTTAGTTTCGTAATTATCAAGTTTTTTTTTCAACACAGGTGTTAGTTGTCATCAAATTGAACAGAAATAACATTAAGCACTTAAATCTTAATATAATTTATTTATCCGGCGATATAATTGAATAAAAATTCTATCCACTGGCATATTATTGACATAAACATTTTAAAGTTATTATTAATCCACCTACGGCATTTTATAGATTGCGTAACGGTGTAAATGTTTGTTAAAATTCGGACATATAATTATAACCACTCCGAAAAAAAAACAATTAGAAATGTCTTGATGTCGCTTTAATATCGAACGAAATTTACTTAAAATATTTCCTTGAAAATTGTTGTCACGATTTTGTTGCTGATAATATAGTTTTGTGCCCCATATAGTTTGTTATTATTATTATTTTATTGTTGTATATATTATATTAATATTATTGTCGAAAACCGGACCGTAATTTTATCAAAATATAATACTATTGTAATTATTATTATTATTATTATTATCGTTATTAGTTCGCCTTTGGTTGACGTCAAATTATGCGGTGAGAAACGACATATTATCAATATTATCAGACGACGATGATCTTCCGGTTACATCACACGCGGGACGCGTTTTATCGTACGGAAACTGCAGCAAACGGATACGAAAAAGCATCGTTTCCTACACCCAGTTCACAACCAACGCCGACCCGAATATTAAAAATTTATCTTCATTGTCTCTGCGCGTTATTTTACCAAAAAAAAAAATTCGACTACAATTTAATTTTAATTTTTTTTTCTATTTAGTCATTATATTATATTATATAGTATTGTGATTATTTATATTCCATAGAAAAATCGTTATCTTTTTGTAACATTTTTTTTTTTTTTTTGACAACGCAGCGCCGAACAAAGCTGTAAACCCTATTTTTCATTTTGTTCCTTCCTCAGTTACTCTCACTCAGTCTCTCTCTCTCGACGAAGATATGTACATATTTACAACGAGAGTGATTCAGTCCTCTTGTATTATGCATTTTAATCATTTGCAATTTTTATTATCGAACGCTATTCATTTCTCGTGGATGATTATTAATCGGAATCAAATACGTTCAACACATCACGGTATAGGTACATCATATTATTCCGGTCAATCAATCCCGTCATCCCGTTCAGCGTTTATTAATCGATCCACGATAGTGCACGCGCTATGATGTATAAGCAATGGTATTAAAGTTGTAGAATGGTTTATAGATAGTTAAGGAAAATGTCCGTAAATCAAACGAGCCGAATTCGTACAAACCAATAAATCATTTATTTTATCGTTTTGCTTTGTTGTTTCTACCAAAATGGTCGCTTTTCCGTTTGATTTGGTCACACGGGCGTTGATGCAAAGTCTATTGCAAAGCAAAAAATTTAAGTCTAATAATAAATAATTATTAAATACCATAATAATAATTTCACTTATATAAATACAGTAAAAATATTATTTAACATTAAAATTCTTTCGTATTTGAATGATTAATGTCACTGGATTACAATTTTACCATATGTTTGTCTATAAAATGTATTATGAACTCAATGCAAAATACAATAATATTCCACTTGGTGAAAACTATATTTAGTAAAATAATAAAATTGTTGTTAGTGCTTTTAGTATTTCCGTTTAAATAATAGATAAAGCTAAGTACCATATATTTTAATAAATAGTAGCAGTTAACAGATAATTTTCATTTGTTGACATTTTGTAATATCTATTTATAACTGAAACGAATTTGTATCTGTCAAAATAACTTTATTAAACTAATCCTATTTAAACTGTTTCTAAGTGATGATGAGTAATATTTCTACATAAACTACCATATTATTAAACCGTTTTTGAATTAAAATTCGATTCTGTTGAATGAAGTTGAAATCCATAAATCACAGTAATGTTTCTACTTCATAAAATTAAACTTTGAAATACTTACATAAAATCACAGAAATGTGATTTAAATATATTTTTGAATTTGTTCGTATAGTTTATTTTTTTTTAATGAAAATAACAGATTATATAAGTCGATTACGGCTAGGTGTATTTGATTTGTTTCAACAGTTAGTTAACGTGCTTACAAAAATAAATTAATGAACAGAAAAGATTAAATTTGTGTTTTAGTCAAATAAACGTTTTTAAATGATTCTATTAGAAATGCATATAAATAGAGTGTGTCATTAGTATGGAAAAATATTGTCTTGTTCACTAAAATATGGTACCTACTGCAAATATGATTTTTATACGTGTAAAATAATGTATATATTTGTATAATATACAATAGTACAGTGTTTTTTATTAATTAGGTTGTATTTATTGTTAAAATACTGCGTTGATACATAAATGAACTAAAAATATTATTTAATCAATTTATACTACGCTTACTTATATTTAATAATACTGAATCATAATACTTCTATTTTGGTTTGAAAAGATTATGTTTTTAACAATAACAGTATTGTGTTCGATTATTGTTACAATTTGTATTTTACAAAAGCAAAATGGTATGTTTATGATATTGAAAAAACGGCGTTGTTATTGTACTGATTGTTATAATTTATTATCATGAACGCTCATGTTTTTCAGTTTTTGTATAGCTAGTAGACGATGGCTACTTTAAACGATAATGATTGGTGTGAAATAAAAATTAATTTGTTATTCATTATTATTATTAATAATAATCATTATATAGTTATGACAATATAGCGGTCATTAGTTCTACATAATATTATATTTTACATAACTTTACTAACAAATTAGTAAATATTAAATGGAAACTTATAAGTACTAAACTATTGTATTTTTCGTTAAATGTATTTTTAACATTTTCTAGTCGGCAGTCAGGTTTGATTATTTTTTAGAGATTTTCCTGTATATTATATTCTTTTCTTTCTTTTTATTGAATCTGAATACTGTCAGTAAGTATTTACCGTCAAGGCTATTCCACATGAGGTAAATTCTGTGGTTGACTTTGCATGTGTCCATGCGTAAGATGGGTACGGTCGATTCTCAGATACTTTATTATTATTTCTATTTTTCTTGTTTTTATTTGCCTTAAAAATCCCAAAATACAAATATATTTTGTTTTATTTCTCATAAATTGGTTTTTTTTGGTTTAACTAATGATTTTTCCAGATATAGAGTATAGATAATTTTAACAGTTTTTTAAGCCTTGAAGTGTAGTATGTTTAAATTTGGAGACTTCGAACACTGTTATTTTTTTTTTTGCGTGTTGGTTGGCTAAGTCGTTTCCTTCTATTTTGTAATGTCTTGGTATCCAAATAGGCTGGACATTCTTATTTTGGGTTTGTACGTGTACAACTGTTTTAATTATATACTTATGATTAAGTAGCATTATATTATAAATATACTTTAAATTTTAGTTAATTTCTGTGTATTATATCTTACCATACACCTGATATTTTATTTGTACATAATATACAAATGCAATACTAAGGTATCTATATTATTACCTTTAAATTGAGTTTACTAATTTATCACAACACAATTATATATGTTTTGCTATAATGATTGTAATTGTATATATTAATACATTTTGTTAACTATATGTACTATATTGTTGTGTACGTTTTTAAGCAGAATACGTGCAAATTAAATTACTATATTATTGTATTTTAAAGTTAAGGCATAACTAGGTAACTAGATTTTCTGACTGTAGTGTATAGAGTTCAATATTTAAACCATGATTATATAATTAACAACCAGCGTGGTTAACAATTTTTATAACTTTTCTTGTATTTTCATATTAATACGTTAAATGTATTTGAGTAAGTAGTCGAGTAATTATTATACATTATTCTACATCGTATAGTAGATAAAAATCTGATTATTTTCAAAATCACTGTTTTTTTTTTTTTCAAATAGGTATTCAACAAAATTTATATACATCCTGGAGATTAATATGTATCATACTAAAATTAAAATAATACTATCTTGTATATCATGTAAGCTATGATATAAATAATTGATATCAATTGATCTTAGAAATAACCTACCTATCTTATTTCACTGTATTCTGGACTTCTACCATTATTATTTTAACCATTAATGTTTTTATAATTTTATAAAAGTTTAAAAATATTATAATTTAAACTTCATCATACAAAATTATTAACATTTGATATTTAATTTTTGATAATTGAAACAAAATTTTAAATACATATTAATTGAATTTTCCAATACGTAGAACTTACACAATTTAAAGACATTTTAAACAGTCCTATAATATTTATATTTATTTAATATTATGTGTTTAGTTTATTTAAAAAAAAAAAACAAAATATTTAAACATAAATAAAACGAACTATTAAAAATTCAATAAATTCTCATTGAAAATAATTTAATTACTCGTCCTAATTTTACTGTACTTTAAACTCGAAATAAATTTTCAATTATATTCAAGTGCTATTAAATATGATTAAAAATCGAAATAAACAGCAGTTTGTTAGAAACTGTAATGTAGTTTGACGAAATTTATTACGATATTTGTTATCCAGGGAAGGTTTTTTATTTCTTATAAATAAGTTTTCTATGGCTGGAGTTATACAACTTGTCCAAGAGGTTTTTATCGATTAAAAACACGTTTGACTTGTAGATCTAGAATAATTAATAATATTTTTATAGAATATAATAAATATTATTAAACTTATACAATTGTAATGTTAATCCAACAACAGATAACGTTGTGTAAAATAATACCTATAAATTAAACAATACATTTATAACCGACCAATTGCCGTTGTCAAACAAATACACGCGTAAAACACAAATATAGATATGCAGTAAATCAAATTCATTTCAACTGTAACATTTTCCTTTATTGGTAATAATATAAGGAATATATTCAAATTTATGACGGAGATTAATAATGTAATATTATTACATTAGGCGGTAATTATAATGTATTATTAATAATTAATATCCCGAAGCGGACTATTGTATTAATATCTCTAGTGTCAACAAATATCAAAAAATGTATTTTTTTTATTATTGTTTTATAATGATTTATGATATTATTTACAATTGTAAATTAACCAATATGTTGTATTAACTATTATTTTTAGAATTATATAACAAATTTATTTTTTAATTGTGTCAAAAACTCAACAAACTAAATAATTTATTTTTTATATCATTTCTGTAAGTAAAATATTTTCCTTTTTTTAATAATAGTAAATGTTTTTTTATGTTAAATCTAAGAACTTTCATAAAGCATACTAGTAAAAAAAAACGAATTTTATCGTATGACCTTTGTAACTTCTCATAGAAAATTTAAATTGCACCACCGTAATTCTATCATATTTAATACATATATTATTATTCATTGATTATATTTATTTGCAATATTAATTTAATATATATGGTAGCTACTCGAATCATTAGCTGAAACTCACAACGCAGTGAAAATAAATACAATTACAATAATTGTTGAGTACCAATAAATTGGTAACCATTGAAAATGTGTCAACAATTTTAATAATTTAAACTAATAACGGGGCAACAATTTTTATCTAATAACAACAATGCAATTAACTATGCAGTTAGTTTCAACAAATTACACTATAATTATAATAATAATAATAATATTGTACGATGAAACAATAATAATTATACATGAACATAACATGTTAGGGTTACTTTTTTATAGTTATGTGTTATGAGTAATTTTTCAGATATTAATATTCAGGACGACATAATAATTGTTTTACTATAAATAGGTATTCTATAAATAATAAATGAACAGCAAATTTAAATAGTGCACAAACAACGTTTTATCGAGTTCAAAGTTATTAAGGTTAATAATAATAATAGTAGTAGTAGTATGTGCCTATAGGTTATATTGTTTTGAAACAAATTAAATTAAATTTGTGTAGTATGTATCATATATTATAACAATAACCAAAAATTAATGTAGTGTAAAATTATGCGACGTCTGCCCTCCAACACCCACTACTCACTAAACCCGGTTCCATCCAATACAAACGTATAACATTGTAAACGAGTCTATTTCTATTGGAACACTGCGTAATATAAACATATATAGGGTGATTTTATAACAGTAAATACTTTTTATATAAACAATACTTAAGTTTTTAAAAATATTTTTTTTTCGTAAATTAATTTAATTTCGTAAAAATAAATCTGAAAAAATATATTTTCAAAAATAAATTAAAATTTTAAAAAGAATATTTGTCTGTGTTTTTAATAGTTTAATATTTAATACAGGTCTAACAAACTGTTAACTATAATTTATAATTTACCACTTCAATACGTATATATCTATGAATAGAGTGCGACTAAATGTATAATAATATATTTTTTCAAAAATGTTGGTTTGTAACGAATTGAAATTATCTAAAAAAAAATATTTCCAAAAACGCTAATACACTCTTCGAGATAAATTTCGTTTAATATATAATACACAGTGATTATTTTTATCACTACCTGTTGAGTAATTTTTTTGATCGATTTAAGTGTTGTTACAAGTATACTTGTCTTATAGTTTGAAGTTATAAAAACACTATAGTTTTGAGAAAAAAAAATATCATTTACTTTTTTTGTTGTTATCGTTTTTATTTTTTACACAAAAGAAGCATGTTTTACTTTAACATATTTTTATTATTTTTATTTTTCTGAGGATTTAATTGCTCAAAAATCGTATATCATACCAGTTAGTTAGTGATAATAATAGGATCTCGACTACTTATAGATAAGCGCTAAAGTAGGTAATACTTTTTTTTGAACAAAACATATATTTACCAAAAAAATAACTGTTCACGGGACAGTTATAGAACTACAACAGTATTATTACATATCAATATATCTATATTATATGGAGTAACACGACCCCAGCGGTCAGGGCACAATATTTTTTCTTGTCGATAGTAATCTCGTTTATGATGGGGCTTATCGACACGATGGGATTAATCGACTATTTAATATTATGTACCGTTTCCTCCAATTTCCGATAATCACCGTTTGGCACGACATAATATAAGTTTGTAAATTCTCTATAATATAAATGAACAGTAGATGTGATGAAAAATGTAATAATATTATTGTTATTGTATATTAAAATGAATCGATGGCGTGTGGGTAACTGAAGATATGTCAATTTAACAGTTTTTTTACAGAAAAAAAATGTTTTAAATAGTTTAAATCAAAATTTTTTTTTTTAATTTTAAATGACCTACAAAAAATTCACTATATTTATAGTCATGTACATAAATCCAAATTTTCCTTATGATAATATTGATTTTGACTTATACTATTTTACTCGTAAATCATCAATTTTTTTTATGGTCTAGTCTACATATGTATACAGGTAATGAAATAAATTTCGAAGTAGAATATATTATGAATGGAAGAATAACGATTTTGATTTTTCTGAGCTTATATATAATTCTAAGGAATATCTATGCTATATTTATAATAATGATGAATCTTTTAGAATCGTTACGCGCAATCCTACTCATATGCATTAAGTTTTGGCGTATAACAAATTTATTATTATTTGAATTTGTTTTTATTTGTTTCTTTGACAGGAGCTTGGAACAGTCAATGTTCACCAAGGCAAACGAACTACAAGAGGATATTAGCATCAAGAAATTTGAATTTCGTACCGCACAAATGCACCTAGCAGCCGTCAAGTCACAGGTAAGAATTCAAAAAGATATTTTATTCAATAGCAATTTTTTTTCTGATCAATATTATTAAGATTTTTATGGTATAAATCTTTCGCTGTGTTGATATATTTGTATGTTTATTTATGTAGATTTATATAGTTTAATAGTTATATATTATGTATATATAATAATTATTGAAATGTTTGTTTTTATATTACTCGTCATAAGACAGACTACGCCTTAGGTCAAATTGTTTATTAAAATAATTAGAGTCAATAATTTGTGTATACGTATTAAGTATCAAACTTTCAATTTCGAGTACAATTATTTAATACAGCGTTTTTCATAGTGAAACAGCACTGTGGAGAGAATACATTTGGCAGATATAACATTTCCTGAATATGTTGTACTTATATTTTTCTGTTTTATATAGTATGCATTGCACATACTTTTTAGAATTTTTACTATATTTTTTAAGAACCAGCAATATCATATTTTAAAATAATCACATTATAAAGAAAGAATTTTGAGAATTTTATAATGGGATATAATTTAGATTTTTAAATGAAAACCACCTTTTTATTAATTATTGTTATTGATATGGTGTTTTTGAAAATGTTGTTGTATATCAAAATTTAAAAGAATAGTTTCTGAGTTATTAAACTTTAAAAATTAAGAATAAAAGATTTAGAAAATATTTTGTCTATAATGATTTAAACATTGAAAGTTTTTATATTAATGTACCTATCACAATTTCATAATTTCTTAAAAATATCCTAGTACTAGATTAAGTATTATATCTATTAACAAATTGTATAAGCCATTATTAAGGACCATAATCCATCTTAATACATAAAGTTTAATAACTCAAAAACTAATCATTCGTATTTCGATTTAGATACTTCGACGTTTCAAAAACATCATCTGATTAATAATTTACAGTAAAACAGAGTGGTCCTTATTTGAAAAATAAAATTTGTACCACTACAAAATACTAGGTACTAAATTTCCAAAATTGTATAAAAAATCTCAAGTATTTGAAAATATGTTCTTCAACTATACGTATAAATTCAAAACATTAGAATTTGAATAATTGCATTATTATGGATGGCATACCTTTAATCATCTTGTATAATAAACTTTAATTTTTTATATGCATTTTAGTCCATTCTACAGCAACACCAAAGCACACTATATGTTATATGCATTAGTGTACTTATTAAATATTATATACCAATAACGGGTGGTATAGTTATTTTAACTGTCCAGTGTAGTTTTTCTGAAGGGAGGGATAGGCGTTGGTTGCTTAGGATTACTTTTTCGATACATATTTTGTCGGCAATTAATAATTATATTATTTAACTGAGCATACGATTTTCACTGTGGGGATATTAATTTAATTGTACATTCGTCGTATATTTCAATTAAACTATGTTTAAGAATTATCATCTTTAATGTAGACAAAGTAATAATTCAGAAACTACACTTTCAAATATTGATTTAGATACATCATAATATTCAAAAAATCTTTCGTTTAATAATTTATACTTTATAGTTTGATATGGTTGCTCTTATATATATAAAAAAAAAGTAAGTTTGCATCACTACAATATACATCTTATACTTTTATGTATATAAAAATTAAAATAATTTAAAACCTATAGGTAGTCTTTAAATATACATATTACACATAAATTAAAAAATTAGAATTTGATTAAATTCATTATTGAAGGAAAAAATGGTGGTGAACATGCTTGGCGAATCATTCAGTATAAATATAAAGTTTTAAAATTTTCAGTTTGAGTTAACTAGCTAATTAATATAAAAAAAACAGTAATGGATAATACAATTTTATGAGTGTTATAGATATGTATAATAAGTACATAATCAACAGCCATTGTATTATTATATAATAGTTGTCAAAGTTTTTTACGGTACAGGCTTTTGCCTTGTTAGATAAATTACATTTGAGCGAATTTCCGAAAAGATTTTATCAAGTTACCATAAACGGTGATGGTTTCCATTACCTGACTATTTGTTTAATATATTTGTAGATAGGCATTTGGTCTTTTCGGACCCGGGATTTGATCAAATAATCTCTACAACAGAATATCTATGGCAAAACATTTTTTGGAGAATATTCCCCTACCTATCAATCTTAACCAAATCGTCAAGCCATGTTTCCCCTACAACATATCGCATTTCGTATATTTTTTATTACGTGGGTTGTAAAAATATATCAATAATAAGTTACCAATAAATGTAATATATTTACAAGACGCAGTATAATAATTGGAAACCTAGTTTAGATGTAGTTACTAAAGAAACCTGACGTTATAACCATGGTTACGTCGTGGTCTTTGAAAGCTCCATGACCAAAAATGTTAATGTAACAACGTGGATAATATTTTTGGGAATTCCATAATATGGTACTGAGAAGTAGGACAAGTGAGTGCCAATCATGTGACGACCGTTGTGATGATGATGATGTTGAGACGGGTGTATTTAATTTCCATCATAATTTTTTATTCATTAACAATTAATTATATTGACATAAATATTATAAATTTGTCAACCGTATACTTCATTAGTTTTACACCACACCACACTTGGCGTCTACTTATATTAAACGTTAAACATATCTTATTTTCGATTATTTTTTCTCAGTAGAGTGTATATTTTAATTAACCCCGTCCTCATCGTAATAGCTCCGGGACACAAATAAATAGATACCTAATAATTTTAACATATATTTTATTTTAATGATATTCATGCGAAACATTATAAAAGTATAATATCATAAGCTTTCCTTCAACTCAATCGAAATATGAGTAGATATGTAAGATCTTTGTTAGATCGATACTTACATTACACGTATTAATATTTATAATGAAGTTTTTTAAATATTACATATTTTAGTAAATTTATTTCGAATTTATAACAAGTAGTTATAAGTATTTAAAGTTTAAATTTGCTAAGAAGTGGATTAACATTTGACAGAGTATATCTGCAGTGCCATTAATTCACTCGTCTTAAGTCTTAATATTATTTATTTATATTTTTAATCTGTATTCATATTCTAAAAAACTATTGAAATATATTATAAGATAAGATTGATCTATTTCAATGACAGTAAATTTACTTTTCTAGTATATTTAATCGATTAAGGCATATCACGGGGATTGTTAATAGGAGGTGATTACGTTTTTTAGATTTTTCAATGCAGATCTAGTTAGAGTTTCACTATATTCAAGAGTGCCTTTTTACCAGGCGAACACATTGTCATAAATATAGTTTTTTTATTTTGTCCAAAATAGAATAATAGAAGTCATTATACATGGTGATATATGTAATATTTGGCGGTAAATTTTATAAAAAATATGATACAGAAAATGTCCAATATCGCTGACGACTATTTTTACAATTATTTTGATCCCGATATAACAAAATGCATGAAATCTGTATGTGAATACAAAATATTAAATCATATATCATTTTAATAATTACTTATGATACCTATAGAAAATAAAAAATAATAATCAGTTACTTCGAATATCTTTTCTTTTTTTTTTACAAGATATTATTTTTTATATCGTGATTTATGTCTAAACGCACATGCAAATACATATAACGATAAAAATAAAAGATGAACAAATTACAGTACGGAAATCGTCCAATTATATTTATATGGGACTCTTAATGTAGCAATACTATATAATATATAATTATAATATTATTGTACAACAATTCGGCAGTTTTAAAATTATATAAATTCATATTATACTAAAAATACAGTTATCTAAGAAACAAAATCATAACTTTTATGTTTAAAATGGTGGTTATAGCTTTAAATTGCAAGGTATTAAAAATTGTCAATTTTCGTAAGGAACGAGTTCCAAAAGGAACGGATTCCTGAAACGAAGTTCTTTTTAAAGAACGGTTCGTTGAACGAATTCCTTTTTATAAAAAAGAACAAATTTTTTTTTTCCAAGAGTTCATTTAGAAGTTATGAAAGTATTTTAAAGTACAATGTGTTCTTGTCGAGAGATTTGTTTCTACTGAATCCAATGGTTTTAATATAATGACCGTTAAATGTTGCAGACTAGGTGATACACTATTTGAGAAATTAGTTCTTTTAAAACAGAACAAATTTACTTTATAGTCTATTATTATATAATATTAATTAATATTGTTTAAAAATAATTACTAAATGAAAAAAACAATAGTCAATAATCAATATTATGTATATATTTTTTCTAAAATAACTAAATAGTAAATTATAAAATAATGTACTTGTAGGTATATATTAAAATTGAAAAATGATCTTAAAAATAAGTAACTATTACAATGCTAGTTCATTAGTTATTATAGGTATATAAATATTTTTTTTCATTTAACCAGTATTGCTATTTCTATAAAATATAAATGTATATATTATAAAAAGAAACGTTGATGATTAAAATATAAGAATTTTCATTTTATTTGAAACTAAAAAAGAAACTCGTTCATTTTCTAAAGGAACGAATTCTCTTTTTTTAAAGGAACAAAGAACGGAATGAATCCCTTTTTATAAGAAACTTGTCAAACACTGAAAATTGAACAGGTTGTAATATTACGTAGATTATATTATAAGTTATAATTTATAACCTTTTAGGTATCATATTATAATGCAATAATAAATTACATATGCCATAGTACACAACTATTACTATAATATGTCTATATACTATTCTCATGCACGTATAGTATTTATTTTTAATAAAATATTCAAAAACGTTTTACATTTAATTTGGGCGCCCTCAGACACGGATGACAAACACAACATTATTATAACGTTTATTTTTGATATTGTGTAAACTCGAACGTGTGTAATTATATAATTTAACCATATGTTGGATTATTTACTTAAGGCATATAATATTATGTTCATTAACGCGAGTAAATAGCTGAATAAGGAAATGTTACATGTTACATATTATAGGGAAAAAAAAATAAATTAAAAAAGGGGTTTTTTTACATAATATACTTTGATGCCATAGATACATAGTATACACCTTCATATTATTTAATCGACATGGTGGTCCTCATTATAATCGTATGTTCCTATGTACATAATATTATAATAATATTATAATGTATAAGTATGATAGTGATATTATACGTATGTATATAGCCCCAAATGGGTAAGCGTGTAAGTAGTAAATACTTATTACCTATATTTTACCATCAAACATAATATATAATGAAAATTATCGTTAGTTGTGAAAATATGTATTATAATATTTTAATAGTGTGACAAGCATTCGTTATTATAGCAGTGGACGTAATTTCACATAGTAAGACGTATGTATATTATATTACGGGGTGATCCATTTGAAGTATTACACTTATTATATTTTCAAAAAATAGTAACGTTTACAAATATTTATTTTACATAGGTAATTTTTAGTCGTTTCAAATCATAATTTTTGAAAAAAAAAATTGTATTTTTAATATTTTTTAAACTTTTTACTTTTTTGAATGATTAAAATATTCAATATATACATTTTAAATTTAATATTTCAAAGTAAAATATTATTTGGAGTATTTTGATTTATATAAAAGTCATATCTGAGATAAACAATTTATTAGTTATAATATATATATATTATATATTTGTATTTAATTTAATTTACAGTATATATTAATATTTAAAATTAGTACATTTTATAACATAAGGTATTATAAGTTATATGTATTTAAAATTTCTATAAGCGGAATAGTAGATCAAAATATTGTATTTTTGCAGGGTTCCTCTATATCGGTATATTCCCCTTATAGACAATTTAAATATTTATAACTTATAATTTTTATTACTCGTCTAAAATTTAATTTTTATTGACTGAAGTACTTCAAAAATTATTCTTTAGAATAGTGAATTAAAATTATATTTTGTTATTAACAAGTGAAAAAAATTACAAAATGATGATAAAAAATTTTTATGGCTTAAAATTATATGATAAAATATTTTCATAAAAGTTATTAGTTTTTGAAATAATGAGTGTCTTACGTTAAATGGGTCACTTGGGTATACATAACAAATATATAGGTTATTCATTATTATTCTAGGTATGGAATGTACGATAATTGGTACGCCTGGCCTGCAATTACGACATAAAGCCAAAAGTCACTACACTCGAACTCTTTGAGAAATCGGACAATAATTTTTATTACATTCATATGATAAAATATGTTATGATATTATTATTTATACTCTTAACCCAGTTTCTTGCAGGTACACGTGCAACGGCTGCAATTTTTTTACATCGCAATCCGTATCCATACCAACTGTAGTAGGTAGATACATTACTTTCTATTGGTTAATAAAGAGTTAAGTTAATAAAATAATATATGTGTAGAGTGTCTCGATAAGATTTACCCATTACAATATCCACTGAAATAATAGAGATATTCTAATTATGTTTTTTTTTTTTTTTTGTTTAAAGACTCACAGGGACAACGACTACAAGCATTTCATATTTTAATTTAATATTTTTGTAAAAATGTTAAGAAATAATTTTTTATTTAACTATTTTCAAAAATTCTAAGATTGCTAATTTGTAGTTTATTTTTCTGAAAATTATGATATTTCAGTATTTTAATTTCATTAGCTTCTTAATTTTGAATGTATCATTTTTTTAGTTCTAAGATTATTTTTATTTATTGCATTATTCGGGTGCGAGCCCGCGAGCCAAATGATTGATAACACTGGCACTCACATTAATTCACAATTTTTCTCGAAATCAGAAAAAAATATTAAAGATTATGAGATTAATGAAAAAAAAATGTTGAAACGTTAAAATTTTCAGAAAAATAAACTACAATAATATGCATATCTTCGATTTTTTTGAAAAAATTAAATAACAAAATTATTTTTTTAACTTTTTTACCAAAACATTAAATTAAGTTAAAATATGAAATACTTATAGTCCTTGTCCCTGTAGAAAAATAAAATTATGATATATTCGTTATTTCAAGGGATATCGCAATAGGAAAATCCTCATGGAATACCCTGTATATATATATAGATGCAACTTGTTTGCGAACATTTTTATTTTTCATCTGAAAAATCGGAACTTTTTTGGGGACACGATGATATTAAATGTACCTATAACTAGTTTGTGCACACGATAATAATTGTAGTTTACCTTTCTATACCGAACTGGGCACTGATAATCATCGATAAAGAGCACGGAAATATTATCAAATTCCCTACAAATAATACATCTCAAGAACTTACAGTATGCATACATATATATATATATATATATATTGTGACTTTAACCTATATTTACTAAACATGAATTTAGAAGTTAGAATAAATAATTTTAAATTTACTAAATATCGTGTTTTTAAAAATGATAATTTTTATTTTTGTTTTCCTAAGTTAGGTAATCCTAAATCTGTAATAAATCCTAAATCTATCAAAGTATATTTTGTAACCCAAAAAATTGTGGTTCATAGCTCCGCTCGTCTAAATTTTATAAAATATATTCATAACTAATTAACTATAAGTTTGCACAATTACATTATATTAACACTATTGATCACATTTTACGAATTGGGTAGATATCTGGAACTAAAATTGTGAAAAATCGATTATCAAAAATAAGTACATAATTGGAAAAAAATAGACTATTTGCACACATTAACGTAAAAGCTTAGAATTAAATGTGTGATTTATCGAATTGACATTTGTGTCTAATAGTAATTTATAATTGTGTAGTATAAATAAACTGGTATGTAATAGGCATTAATTTTTTTTTTTTATTTAAATATGCGTGTACGATATACATTTTAGCCATTAAAACTACCATGGGCATATAATATACATAATTAATGGTTTTTCAACAGATATACGTGGTTGAAAATAAAAATAAACATTAAATTATTGCGTGCAACAAAAATCGTATTAGTCGTTCATAATGAACCTGTCGTAAAATATCTTTATTTTAAATAACCATTAAATGCGTAATTGTGTACAATTCGTTAGTGTGGAATGATAGTCCGTTTCTAATGTATTTTTCCACCATAGGTTCTATATTATTACTATTATTAAGCGTTGTACAATTTAACTATATCTACAAGTGAACTTTGCGGAGTTATGGAGAAGGTAGGTTATTGATTTGTGTATTTACGTTAAGAGATATAAGTTGTCATCAATCAGTTAGCGGTTAAAACATTTTCAGAGACTATTAGAATGTACTTGAAAAAATGGTAAACTAATTGACTATTCATGCGAATAAACGTCAACGACCGCTAAAGAGTAGTCGTGCTGTACATATTATTATTATACACCAAACGTGCAAATCAGGTCAAATAAAATAAAGTTGTAGGAAACAAAATAAATCGTCAGACACTCGGTATATTATACGCGTAGTAGCCAAGTCAACGGACAGTAATCAATTATTATTTATATGTGTTGTTTATAATATGCACTTAATGGAACCTATGAAAAGTTATTGAAAGTTTTATTAAATCTAAAAAAATAATGTATCTATTGTACCTAGTATTAAAAGTTATCATGATACATGATCAATTGTAAAGTATAAACGTTATATTCTAAACAATACTGCGTCTATTTTGGTTTAAGAACTACGCCGTATATTTTTTCGCTTCACTTCAAATTCTTTTTGAACAAATATTGTGCTTTCCTAACTTTTCAAAACATTTATAACGATCAATATTTTCCGAAATTTTATACAAAAAGTATCTCTCTCTCTTTTTTTTCTATCTCGCTGAATTGGTTACGATTGCAAGAATTTCGCATTGTTTGTGCGAAAAAGTTTTTTAAAAAAAAGAGTAACTGATCAATGTTTTGAGTTTTTCGTCTAGTGCAAGAGTTTGAACGTTTAAAAAGTGACACATTGTTGTGCTCGTTTTCCATTATTGTAGTAACAATATTGTAACGTCACGAAGTCTTTATTTTTCATGTATAGATAATGTTTATTCACGGTGAATGACTATAAAAAAGAGAGTTGTCGATAAGTATGAGAATATTCTTTTGTTTTATCGAACGATAAAAATAGTTTTTTTTGTTTTTATAGCTGCTGAATGAGTTTTAAAAACGTTTTAATATTAACAATTTTTTTAATGATAATGATTTAATTACTTCATCGCAGAGTTTTAATTATCTCGAATTAAAACATACCTTTTTTAATATGTCTGTATTCTTCTACAATATCTTTTACATATATTATATTTTTAGTTAACGTTATAACACAGTCATAAGTAAGTAGGTCAATAAACCGATACATCAAAAATATAAATAGTATTTAAGTATTAATTCAGGTTAGAAATCGTAGGAATGAGTATTTATTTTGATTGTGTTGGTCAGCAGTATGTTTATTAATAGTGTATATAATTATTTTTAATATTATAAATGGTTACTTTAACATTGCTTAACGAGAGTTTTTATTTATTATATTATTATAATTGTATTGTTTATATTTGTGATTATTTGATTTATTGTTCACCTATACAACTAAAAGTCGTAATAATAATTGCACCAATTTATATTATGATCATTATTATTATTTGAAGATTTTAAACGAAATACGATTTTAATACTCTTATTGACTGCGCTGTTTATTACGTAAAGGAATTATAGTAATCTATTTATACATAAACGTTTTCTTGAAATGCTATATTAATTTAAAATAAAATACGCTAGAGCTCTCACAGCGAAAAGACATTTACGTCTATTGCTTACACCGTACACAGTAATGTATAATAGTCATAATAATAACACAACAATTCATATTTAATGGAAAAAAGTAGTTTTCATGTGACTGTTTCTAAATCATTTATTCGCTATAGGTTAACTAGACACATACACTTACAGATCTAAGTATGATGTATATTGTGTATTTATATGAGAATCCTAGTGTGAAGGGAAAAAAATGTTTACGTAACAGTCGTAATTTAACGCATTACGTATGTGGGAGGAAATGAAAACGTTTTATCTAAATAATAATAATATTATCTAAGATGACGTGTAAACACTTATTTCCAGAAATAAAACGTATTCGGATATGCATTACAACATTTCCATTCTATCTACGTAATCTATTTAAAATATTTACAATAATACGGTACATACTATTACATAAATCTATTTGTATAATTATAATGAAATACAATTATTCTCCGTACAGTAATCGCGACGGGACAAACTCATTTTAAATAATTATATTTATTTTTCAATTGATAATTATATCAAATATATATTATAATATAATATAGTCTATTCTAAATAAGAACAGGCTTCGGCGGCTAACTTGTGCGCATGGGCGTGGCTTAACAACACAACAGGCATACAGATTGGTCAAACGGGTGTTTACTGGACGTAAACTGGTCGCCGCCGAAGCTTGTTCTTATTTGAAATAGACTATAGTATGTTAGTATTGTTACTTGTTAGTAGGTGTTACTTTCAGGTATGCATATATACGTAATGTTTAAAACGTGTGAATTTCATTTGAATTTGGAAACGAGTCCTCGAAGAACCGATACTAAGTATACTAAGTTAGTACTTGATTTGAAAGTTTTATTTTAAATTTTTTATGAAAGTATGGTTACGATTTCTAGACTCACATATAATATTTGAAATAGTATTTTGTGTGCATACACGAACCTCTACATACACACAGACGACATTGAATATATTATACAGTAGGTATAATCGCTATACAATAATTTGTTTATATTAACACACCCTTTTTCCTGTTTGCAAAGCATTTTGTTTACATGATTAGAAGTGGTTTTTAACGCATTATTTAATTAATAACGTAACGAACGATATTTTATTTAGCCGTGACTGGTGGTGAACTTTTACGAATCACAATTAAATACAATTTATAATTTAACGGCAGTTTGTTATAAATTATCTGCGATCAATACTGTATATTATCATATACATTTTCGTTTAATCTACAAAATAAAATACTCAAAAAGTCGAATAAAATAGAGTAAATTAATGTGATAAAACCAATATTTGATTAATACAAAATCAGAGGTACTTATAATAATTTAACATGATAAATTGTCATAGAAATATATATATATATATATATATATATATATAGAAATATGTATATATATATAATATATATATTATACACTATTAGGCGTTATTGTATCGGTTTTGTATCTGCACGATAGAGCCGGCCAATCAATGTGCCATTAACTTTCCTCGAGTCTATTGGTTTGTTATACATCGTGTTTACCGCATAATATTATTATTTTATTTACAATGGTTACGACGATGTATATATACATAGCGTATGATATGACGGTCAGTCATTCGGTGTCGGTCACAGTGGTCGGAACTCTAACAGTCCGTTGAGCAGAGTACTACTATACCCTTCAGTCGTCTTAAATTTCGGTGCAAGAGTCTCATACTCACCGTTCTTAAGGTAAGAACAATTAATTAGAGATTTTTTATTGTTATTATTATAATTTACAAGGTATCTATTTTTATTATAACTTTTATGACTTTATATGTATCAATGATAATTCATGTAAAAGTCAATTTCAATGCGTGGTGGAATAAATATTATGCTGAAGTATTTCTACTCACTGCAGAGCCTTCAGCTCATTGATGTAACGTCTGCATAATAAATTATTTCGTATTAATTTAGTTTTAATTTTTATATAAAATGTTGTTAATACATTATGTTAGTACTTTATTATTTTATTAATCGATTTGTCACCTTAAAAAAAAAAAAAACGCTTTAATAGCCCTACACTTTGCTATTTGAGTAAAATGATTCAGTAATGGTTTTACAAAGTTTGATAACACATCGAACAAAAATTGAAGTAAATGATTTTTAGCCTAAATTTTTAAATTATTTTCATTAACCGTTATTAGTTTTCTTTCGTAACGAATACATTAAATAATACATTTTAAACAAAATTAAAATATATTAATAAAGCGATAGGAAAGTCATCCAATACAAAAAACAAGTTATTTCCTATATTAATTAAATAATATGTAACAATATATTTCAGTGTTAGTGTATATATAATATTATATAGGTAAATTACATCCATTGGCCGGCACGCTGAATTGGCAATTTCGATACACAGACGTGTAGGTGACATTAGAATGGTATCCCGCGTTGTTACATATTGACATATTGCAGTAAATTAATTAACATTCGAATACTTTGTGACTATAATATTATATGCTTGTCAATCCTATATTCCTATACGCGGCTTCTTTTTAACTAGATACTATTACTATTATGGTTATCAGAAAATGATGGCATATCTTTGGATTTTAAACTTTTCGATCGAATACCATCTGTTTTTGTTATAAAACACTAAAACGTTAAAAATAAATCTATTATCCAGTTAAAATATTAGAATCATAATTGCAATGTTGAATGTATTGTAAACAATACATAAATTAGTAGAAAGGTAAAAATTAAAATAAATTAAATTAAATTATTAATTTAATAATCTGAATCCTACTTTATTTGTTTTGTATCTACTGACAAAAAACAAAATAAAGTATTTTTATTTATTAAAAACTATTATTACTTTATTTTTACACTGTATGTGTTTTTTTTTTTTTTTTGAGGGGAGAATTTATAAATCTGTCACATAAAAAAAATACCATATAGAACTACCATTGCACACAATATATACAGTTATTACCGCAATGTTTACAACTTGTAATAACTAAATACATATGATTTATTTATATGCGTATGTATAATATTATATATCTACTAAGTTCATTACAGTACTTAACATTTTAGTGTTCGGTTATACCTACGTAAATAATTATTCATGTTAAATGATTATTATCATTTTATTAGAAAGAGTCTTTAATAAAAATTTGAGATAGTCTCCTATAATATACTAATATAAGATACATGATATACGTATCTTCGTTTTGAAAATAATCATTGTCATATTTGTGTTTTCTATTACGATTTGACGCTGGTATAAAAAAAAATGATTATCACTCTTAGTTATCATGTGAGCAATATTTTAAAAATTAAAAATGTATACGAAAGCCAAATACATGTATATACTCATAACAACATGATAATATATGTAAATCATGCTCAAATTTAGTATTTTTTAAACGTTCATTTTTGATTTACTCCAACACATAAACAATTTAACATTATCTATAATATTATACGGTATGACTGAATCTCTTATACTTTCTAATTTTTACACTCATATGTAAGTCTAATTCAGGATCAGACCAATCAAAAATGTACTGTGCTCCGTAGTGTATAAAACATTATTATGTGGCGTAGAAAATAATTCTTCATTGCATTCAAATGATGAGTGAGAACTAGCAGGTACGTTTTTTTTGACACCTCTAAATTCTTCTTTTGGAGTTTCATCAGTAGTCTATGCAACATAAAATATTATATATAAACGCATGTATATAAATATATACATTATATATATATATATATATATATACAGTATTTTGGTGTTGAACGTGGTCGAAAAAGGTTTCGCGTTAATCGAGTTCTTCACGTGCCTTGCGTACTATACCTCCGAGGAATAAAATTTCAACCACTCCAGTTCAAACCTTGATATTTATGAGTTTTGACTGATTATTATTATTGTAGAATTCTAATACATAGCCAACTTTTATCATTACACCACTAACCAGGGACGAACGCACGCATTTATAATAATTAATCACGAACGTGATATAATCATAATATATTATATAATATTACATATTTTCATCTTAATTACATCAAACTGGTAGAAAAATAGCAGTAAAAGAAATATCCAATGAATAAAAACATAATTGTTGATGCAATAGAGACAATTATCAGACTGCAACAAACAAAATTAATAATAATCCACTAAAAATAAAAACTAATTGTGTAAAAATTAAAAATCAGTGTTTTACAGTAAAATATATTTTTACTACAGTCGGTTTAGATGTAATTATATGTCATATGGTTTAAATAAAAAAAAAAATCACTTTATCACGATTAAGATACCTCTAAAAATGTAAATGATTTTTACATTTAAATAATATTAGTACTGTTCTGATCTCTATCTGTTTCTTTCTCAATCATAGATTAATATATTAATTAATCTTCCTCCTGCTAAATGTTACTAATGGGTGACTTTTTAACCCCGATTTACCAGCTATTAAAACTTTCTTCTCATATACTTATTATACTTCTTGTATACTTTGCGTATTTCTTGTAACAATAATAATGAAAAAAAAATTAGGTAATTTTATATTTATAAAAATGTTTTTATTGTTTTAAAATGTTTACTCGCAGAAGTCTAATATGATGTTCAAAATCATTTGAACTCATTTAGTTGAGGGGTTTTTTTTTAGAGGATATTTCCCTTGCCGATATTTTATAATTAATATTACGCGCGGGTTTTATTTTATCTTAGTTCATGACAACAACAATAATAATAATAATATAATAACGATAAGCTGTGATTGGTAACTGGTGTATACTGTGTTAGTTTTCTAATGTAATAAAATATGTCTTGTTTAAAACAGCGTCCATGTCACCGACGGTGGTAGTTATTTAGAAAATTGAGTACACTTATATTATTATAGTGTTGTTCGAAGTAACCATTTTCAAACTCTTGATGCCTGAAAGAAAAAGCAATAATATAATAATAATAACAATTTTCGCACATCTATCACAGCGCAATATCCATTTTAATTTAAAGCTTTTATCGAAAATACCGGGTGATAACGCAACGTCTCCATTATTATTCATCAAAATATTACAGTAGTTACGAATAAAATAAAATGAGTAACATAATACTATAATAGTATTATGTGCAACACGTATAATTTAATCTAAAAGTTGACACTTTTATTTGTCTTAAATCTTGAATTAAATTCCGGTATTTGCGTAATTACTCATATTGAAGTATAAAATATCGGACAATGATGCTACCACAGCAACGTCAGAACTCTCAATATTCCAAATGACCGAAAAAAAGACTCAGGCTACCCGTAAAACAATGTTCTTAACACGACTCCCCAAAACAAATATATCATACTATCGATTTATGCGTTTTACACTTAAAGCTCATAAATAAGATATAATATATGTGTATTTTAAAATTTTAAAAGTATAATATTATACTGTCAATGTGCGATGCGAATCGTTTCTAAAAATTTTGTGGAATTTATATTTGTCCAGTGTGAGAGTTTTTTTTTCCGTTCCGTTTGATAAAATATGATGAACTTTATATATAATATATTGTTATTGCTGTTAAAAGTTGTTAGAATACTATATTGTATATAGTTGTAAATCGATGATAAAAACTTAAAATAAAAGTCGTTTTCATCAAGAACTCTAAATTTTTATTCGCGTCTGTCGGAAAAAAAATTAGCTTGGGTGACAGTAAAAGAAAGAAAAAATAAATAAAATTGCTGGAATTAAAATACAGAACAAATAAAGAAACAAATATTATTGATTTTATTTAAAATAATGATAGTATCACAGAAATTACAAAAAATATTCTTTCAATGTACCTATCTATATTACGTTGTTATTATAAATGTTATGAAATGATCTATTATTGTTTATTACTTATTATGTACTATATTTGATACTAATGATATCTATATGTATAATATATAAAATATTATACTAAATTAAAAAAAAAAACTTTCTAAAATGTCGTTGTTGTTTTTTTTTTTTGATTATACCTAGTAGTTATTAATAAAAAAATAATATTAACCTACATTTTTAATTTTATTGCTCAGAAACAAATTATTTTTAAAAATATTTATATATAAAATAATTTTATTTCTTATAGTAAAATTAAAATATAGAATATCATTAAAATTTAAAAACCTAAAATATCATTATGACGAAAAAAATTCAGATAGTTCATTTTTTTTTTTTTTTATAAGATCTTAATGCAATATCTTAATAATTTAAAGTATAATAAACCTTCAAGATCATTTTTTTTTCAAAACACATTAAAATTATCTGAACATCAATGTAACCATAAACAAAACAAATCATCCTATATTATCATTTATCACGGCACCAATTTAAATGGTTGATATATTATTATTTTTATGTATTTAAATAATAACGTGTATCAGAATATGTTGAATATTTTTAAACATTTTTATTTCGGGAAAAAAGGTTTCGGGTTTTCGGATTTTTGAATAAAATACCAATCGGAAAAAAGTGGGTTCATTATTAGTTTATTATTATTTACATGTCTGTAAAATCATTAAATTTTATGCTGAATTTAAAATATTATATTTCAACACAGAAAATATATTTCTAGATATTCAAATCCACAACCATCAGCAACACTGTTTTGTTTCATAAAAAATAATCATTGGTGAATATGTTTTTGGTAATTTTATTTGAACAATAGGAAATATCGATAATTTAATTAATTAAGATGTGTATAAACAATGAATTTCATATAAATACGCATACATTTAAAATTACTATATTAGAATTTAATACAATATATACATGATATAGGTAAGCGTTGTATTGTGAAAAATGCATCAAACGTTTTCAGGATTATTTATTAATTGGTTTGTTTTTAAAAAATATAGTATAGATGTTAAAATCAGTTTTCACATTTTATTCGGTCGTCCGATGCGATTTAGTCTTTAAATATTCTACAAATATTTATTGTAAATTCAAAATTATTAAGATTATTAAACATTTGTACATTAATAATTCTTATGAAGACGTTCATTACAATCTAAGAGTGCTGAAGATATTTACTATAACGTATGTATATGTACACATTGTAAGATCAAATCGAAAGTTATTATCAAAGAATTACTGTGATCGAAATTTTGATTAATGCTGCTCACGTATATTAAAAACGTAGCATACTTATTATGTTATTTATACAATATAAAACAAATACGTTGCGATATGAACTCGGTCGTTTTTAATTATTATTGTTGCGCTTATGCGCTTATTTTTAAAAATCGATATATATAAAATATATATATATTTATATTATATTTTTATATAATAAGCGATTGTGTATATATAATAATATTATTATTATTTTGTAACGTGAAAAAAAATATACCTCTACGACTTCTCTAATTATAATGGCATATATTATGCTTGGCATAATAAATATTTGTTAGCACGCAACGTTGTAATACACACAATTGCTATTTTATACGTCGTCAATCAATATCAATGAACTATATAATATTATTTACATAAACCTACTACCTAGCTAGGTATATATAATGTGTATTGGGCGTGCGCCGTGTACCTAAATATAATATTACCTGTGTGTTTGTGTGTGTGGTGTATTCAACGTTCGATCCTTTAACCGACGTCGGCTTAGAAAAAAATATGCTATATTATGCTTTAATACCGTTTGGTTTGAATTGTGAACACGAATAAGGCGGTTTAGTTAATTCGATGGATTTCGCTTAATATCCGAACCCACGAACGTAATTATTTGAGAGGTTCGTATAAATGTGGTGAACTCGCGTTGATTATAATAATAATATTATATAAATGCATAATCTCTGTAGAGTTTTACCATCCATTTATGTATTAAAATTATCA
The DNA here is from genome assembly GCF_003676215.2 of Rhopalosiphum maidis. Taxonomy (NCBI): domain Eukaryota; kingdom Metazoa; phylum Arthropoda; class Insecta; order Hemiptera; family Aphididae; genus Rhopalosiphum; species Rhopalosiphum maidis. The sequence goes on along the minus strand of NC_040878.1, from coordinate 556,688 downwards.
CACGTGCGACGATAAGAATAGTATAATAATTGTCTCGTATCGCACCAATTGTGGTAGGTATAGTAAATATAATACAATGTAAATGCTTTATGCTCATTCATCCGTTTGCTCAGGCGTACATACAGTGGGAGGGTATAAGAAATGTTCGGAAAATGAAAAAATATACATATAAATTGAGGTATGAAGTTTAAACTAATACAGTGAGATTGACGTGCAAGCTGAACTGCGTGTGACGTGTGTCGAAGATGAACTAAAAATAATGGAGGACGATGTTGTGAGTCACACTGTAACAAAACACCAATCTGTTCAAAAATCGGTGACGAAAAAATTGTGCTTCGGGAGGACATATTATCAGGTACGTCTAAAGTTTGTATGAAATAGTTAGTCATTTAACATCAGACATAAGTTACGTGACGTGTCCGATATCATTAAATATTTTACCATTTTACGACGTACACATAATAATATTAGAAATCTAATTTTTCAACATCATTTTTTAGATTATTTTCTCAATTTGAATATTTTTTTTTATGTTATAAAGATGATGATATCTCAATTCAATGCTTTACGTTTAGATAAATGTACAGTTAATCTGTAATTTGTAAATTATATTATAATTTAATTTTTTTTTTGTTTTGTTTAAATTAACATTTTGTTTCTTTATCAATTTTTTTAACTGTGATTTTTGAATTATTTTTATTGTTAATAAGTTATTTAATTTTTTAAACATTTCAGGTTTTTATTTGAAATGTATGATATTCAAATTCTTTAATTTTTCATATTTTTTGGGATCTGGGGAAAGAACTTTTTTTCAGTTTTATTTTTGGTAATTTTCAGGTATTTTAATAATATACAATTAATACAAGTTACTTATACCTGCTTCAGTAGAATCGGATTTTACCTACATATAATTATTTTGAATGATGAAAAATTTACTTTAATTTAAATGTATATACTTATATATATAAGCGTTAGAAGTTGGGGATGGAAGCATCTACTTGAAAAATGTCATCCTACATTAGATAAGAATAAAGAGTTGAGCATTAATTCTTTTAGAATGTATCAATTAATCAATACTGTTATTATAGTTATTTTATTATACTGCGCATGCAGCTTTATATACCTTTATATTTTATATACGTATATATGCGTATATACAGTTTGTAGTATTTTAAGACAGCGTGCGATTAAAATTAAGATTGAAAACTATTTTTATATGAATATTAAATAATAAAAAATGCATATTATTATTTCATCTGACCTACCTATCTGCTCACCGAGGTATAGAGAAATAAACTTCAATTTAATGTGACTTGTCGAAAAATAAAGAAATAATAGCAATTTTATGTTTTTGATTATAGAGAAAATCGAAACGATAGTGTATCCTATTAGTAAATTATTATACCTATAGTTATTGCAATATTGTGCAGCTCCGACTAAATAATTTATAAAACTCCAAATATTTTGAAATCGTTGGGTTTATTCCAGGCGGGTTCCTGTGCTACTTTCAACGACGAATAACAATAATTATAAAATAATTAGTGATATTGTATTTATTTTTTTCTAATTGTTTTTTTTATTATTATTCTAATTAAAACTAATAAAACTTAATTGAACACCGTTCGTAAGTAGATAGAATGGATGTAACCATTTCAAGTAAAAAATCTCTACAGCATTTTATCTTACAAAAAAACTTAATGGTTATTATCATATATTTTATAAAAACAAGTATAAAGTGAAATTGATTATAAGTAAAATAATGATATTTTACGTACTTGTTACAACAATAATTTAATACATTTATTTATGTTTGTTAAAATTTCATGATGTATTATATTTATTCATTCCAGCTTAAGTTTGGGATAATATTAGTAATATTACTATGAAAGTGTTTCATATTGGGCTACATAGTAATTATAAAAAAAATATATTATGTAAAAAAATATTAACAGATGACTTACAAACAAAATGCATAGACAAAAAATAAATGTCCCTGTAATGAAAACAAAAACCAAACAAAGTTTTCTTGGAATTATTTTATAATACTATTATATTGAATTTTAATTAATCCCCCGGCTGACCTAATTGTGTATGTACATAATATATTATTATTTCAACCATGTATATTTCACTATTGACGGTTACAGCCTACAGTTAAGTCTGCCGTTAATTTTTGCTTTTTCGTTCCGTTTTCTAATTTATATAATTGAAACAAATACATATATTTCAACGAATCGACAGTATAGTGCCTTTATGTATAGTCAATTTCAGCGTATTAATGTAATTCATGTCAGAAACGAAGTCGAAAAGTAATATAAAACCATGCTACTGCAGTAACGACGGGATGATTTGCATGTGAATCGTTTCTAACCCTTATAATAGGTATATACTACTGGCATTGATTCCCGATAGAAACGATAACGCACATTTTAATATATTAAAATGATTTTGATAACGGTATGGATAATGTATTTTGACAAATGAAGTGTTTGAAGCAAGAAAAAAAAAATTAAAAAAAAAACATCAAATTATTATTATTAATTATTCTTTAAGTTTTCGGAAATCCGTATCAATCAGTTTTAAATTGTTCGGCAATATAATAATTCATTCCAATATAATAAATAATAATGAATCAAAATGTTTTCGATTTGTGTTTCATGTTATAATATAATATTCGGTTTTTGGTCTTTAGAATTGATTACATATAATGTTATTACTGTGATATAGGTACTAATCATTATATTGTTCAATCTCAAATAATAATGTAAATATTGTAGATTTAAAAATCCAAGAAGGTACAGATAATAAATAAATGAAAATATGAAATATAAAAGTTCGGTTAAATATTGAAACATCACACATTTGTATGCCATACATAAACCATACATTTATTTTTTGGTTTATGAATTCTAATTAAATAATTTCAAAGTGTATAGGTGCAACAAAATGATTGAGTAATCTGTGTATATATGAAAGCAAAAGGTCACCTACTAATTAAATACAAAATCTCGAAAACTATTGACTTATGAAGCTGAAATTGGGCAGGTAGGTAGTTTATAAGTAAGAGGCATCAAGTAAGAATAGATTAAATGGAATAACGGACCTTACCATTATTCTCCAAAATTTTCAAACAGCTTATTTTGAAACAAATCCTTTCTGATGTTGAAGTAAATCGACCTAATACTTAATTCAGATTTTTCCACAATCACTTAACCCGAATCCATTGCCTAGTTGACTACTTACTAGGAAAAAAGTTAACGTGCTCAAGTGATTTTCTAGATATAGCCCAAGTCTTTGATAAGAGTATGTCATTAACATCGACTCTTCAAGCTAAAAATCATCCTTCCCCTTAATATTATTTTATTATCATATTTGTTTATCCCAAAAGTATAAACGTTTCCAAGACATTCTAGAAACACCTACACTTACACTCTAATATTCACAACCACAACGATCCTATGACCTTAGAAATCTCTGTCAACACTATTCCTGGCATTTTATGAGATGGATACTAAAATGTCATCATATCATGTAATTTATTTCATAAAATTGCTATCCTCTTGATGAGACAAAATATAATATTATACCGTTTTGATGAATAAATATGCCATTCTTAGACCAACTGTAGAAACTTACATAACAATATGGAACACTTATAATTGTAAAATAGATGTTAATCGTAAGTTGGTGGTTTGACATAAGCCCATTTTGTAACAAAAAATGTTAGTAAGAAAAGCCAAGTTGACTTGATTAAATTTCAGTCAGTTCCTGATGGAAAATTTTAATTATCATTAAATTATCAGGATTATAATACTAAATGTATTTGTTTACATCTAAGTGAACGCACCACTGAAGTGGCGTATCAATTACTATCAATTTTCTAATATTTAGAGTTCACTCAATTTAACCTACAGAAATACAATTATAAATGCCTGGTCGTAAAGCAGTTTAGACTTATCAGATTAAATAAGATAACGTTTGTCGTGAAGTTGTAAATAAAAATTAAATAACAATGAATAATGACTATAAATTATATTTTGTTTCACAAAATCTTACAAAATTTTAAAACAATTCATAAATTAAAAATAATATAGGTACTTAAAATATTTATAATAATAATAATATAAACATTATGATATATAATAGATATATATAATATATTATTCAACCAATGGTAGTGTATAAAATATTTCGTTTCACCAAGTGGATGGCCATTTGATGAAAACAACTACACGATATGAAATGTTAGTATCCATTTCATGAAAAGATATACACTTCGTGAAATTTTTATTATTACACCAAATGGTAAAAACAGTTTTCTTTTCATGAACTGGATAACTTTTCATAAAATGGAAAATTTTATCAAGTGGATACGACATACAAATATTGTATAAATTCTAAATGAAAAACAAAATTCTAGTTTAAAATGTAAAATAAATAATATAATATGAAACATAAAATGTATAAAAAACGATGTTTATTATATACATCGTTAATATTATTAATGTATTCAACGATGTACACGCCATGCCACGCCCCACCACGTCACACTACAACAAGCGTTCCGCCGGGTTAGGTATCGACCTATCGATTTTATATATACATCAGCAGAATTGCCCGGCTTCGTCTATAAGCAGTCTTGAAAGAAAATTCAGTTATTTGTATTTACTGAATTACCCGGCACGTGGAGTTGCCCGTGAAAGAGTTGTGATATATTATGATAGATATTACAAACAATGCAACAATGCAAAACGACTATCCGAACGGATAGTTAGATACGTGATGTCAGTCGTCATCATCGCGTGTATTATAAATAGTTAAAATTTAGCGACTACCTAAGTAGTTTGTAGGTAGAAGACATCACCTTAGAAAGGATTTTGCAAAATTCAGATTTTAAAAAGTGCTTCACACAGGGATTTATTATCTCATGAAAAACAGTTGTTTTTTAAAACAGTGGCTTATTAAGGGTACCCTTGGTTACCAAAAAATAGTTATCATAATTGGACATATAGAACTAGTATTTTATTATAGTTAGGTAGTCAAAGATACATATTAACACTATTAACGCTGCGTTCAACACGTAGGCTCAATAAATGTAATTACAAAATAATTGATAATAATAAATAATAATAAATAATAATAATATAATAATTATATTATTATTATTAATATATTAATTATTATATAATAATTAATTGTCTCTATATTTTATCTTTAGTATTTCATGTTTAACAAAGAACCAAATACCTAATTAAAAATATTTTAACTGTCATTGCGAGAAACTTATACTTAAAAAGGCTTTGTTTTCGTATGGTTTGGTACCGATTGTGTCTGCCTATTTTGGTACGATTATTGATAAGGTTTTATAATATTCCAGACCAAACCCCCTTCTTTCACTCCCTTTTACAGCGAATTCGGTCGTGCCGTCCGTTGCACTTACCAGTGCACTATACATTACAAAAGATAAGTCATATTCAAGCTGCTGTCATGATCCGTTCATCATTTGTATTATAGGCATGGCGCGTGAACATTTCATTGTTTTTCGTTTATGCATAATAAATATTGCTGATCGGAAGAGCGTCTTAAGTGTGTATTTGTATATTTGTGTCTCGGTAGTTTTAACATATTTCCTATTCGACTTATTCTAGGCACATATATGTTCAGTGGTTTACATATACACCACACGTACCGGTGTTCTGTACGGACATTTTTATTTTATTTTATTTTGATATTAATAAACGTACGCGGCTGTGGATGATACGTAAACTATGAATGGTCGTAGTTACTTGTATCAACAAGCACTGTCTGACAAGTGGCTTGTGCACCGATCGTCGTTGTATTATTTGTTATTAATTTGTAAAGCACGCGGGCGCAAAATGTTGTGTACTGGCACTCAATTAGTTATTAAATTTATCCAGTTATTCGTCAATTTTCAAGACGGTTAACAATTATTAATGAATATATTCAATATATATATATATATTGGGAGTTAAACCAAATTATGAACGGTTGGTGGCCGGGTGGTAATGATTACGGTAACGCAATATTAATTGATACGTGATTTTTTTATTGTATTATTTTTCCGTTATTATCTGTTTTCACTGTAATTAATAATTTGCATTATAAATATATTATTGCCAATACAGAGTGATTTGTTTACACTGGGTATATAGTAATTTTTATTTTGTAGCAGGCGAGTGCCTTTATTATTCTCCCATAATACATGTATGATTTTATCATACTAATATTAATATAATAATCAAAGTTCTGTATGTCGTGTGATATGTAATATTAATAATACACAGTCCATGACTTTTTAATTATTTATTCCATATTTATATGTATTTTTTTCAAATTTATTTATTTTTATTATTTTTTATTTATCTGGTTTATTATTTTATAATAAATATTTATTAAGTTATTATACATCTAAAAGGCGACTCTCAACTTTCTTCGCGGACAATTCCGGGAATTCAGCGTCATAATAAATTTAAAAATATTGTATGTTGCTTTGGTAACATGGACGAAAAAAAATGTATTAATTATTATTATTTATTATAAATAAATATTTAGTAGAATATTCTATAAATTTAATATGCTGGAAAAAATCATCTATACACCAAATCATAAAACCAAAATTATTGTTTATCCAGATGCGTCATGCTAAACGTTAGCATTAGGAAACAAATTGACGGATACATTTTATTTGGGCAAAGAAGTGTAAGAGGGCAGCTACTCAATTTATATTATTACGAATAGTTTTTATATATTATTATTGATAACTGAAGATTATCGTATATTTTTATTACAAGTAACGCTTACTGTACCAGCTAGGTGAATGTTAAAATTCCTAAAATTCATTTTAATGAGAATTTATTTTAGATATTTAGGAGCATAATATTGGATCAAAAATATTTTTTGGGCGGAATTTTTAGCATTTCGACGCCCATGCAAGTCCTGGAACGTCACAAGTTGTGATTCACAACACAATTATACACAAACACGATGAAGTTAGTTGTTAATCTATTGTATAGTTGTTACATTGTTCTCATCTGTGATGCTTATCTAGTGTAGTAGTGCGTTAATACTATGAAGCTGTAGGTTAATATTATCACAACGAACTTTTGACGTAAGAATTTCACTAAAGATAATTATTTTGAAATTATCCTAGGATAATTTTACCGAGAGTAAAATAAATCTAACCATACTACTAATCAAAAAATATCTGTAGTGATCCTAACGTAACGTTTGATCAGATGAAATAAATGATTATACTCTATTCCATTTTTTTTTAAATTAGGTAACTAACAATTGATTCAACTATCTCAATATTTTTTGTTATATTATTCTATTGTAAACATCTATTGAAGAGGAAAATGAGAATTTTTAATGACACTTTAATGATTTGTAGGCAATTTTCAAATTTGAATGCACTAAATTGTATCCAGTGATCTGTGTCTAGTTCTAAATGTGCTAGATTAATTAAACCATGTAATTTATATGTTATATACTCTTCACCATATAAAAAAGAATAATATATAACACATTTTCTTAATAAATCACTGGAAATAGCATTATTGTAAGCAATATAAATGTATCATCAGATAACATGAGTCTAATGGTGCAATGTATTATCATAAAGTGTTTGTAGTGTGATTTTTTTAATCTACCCTTTTTTTACAATAGCGCCAGGGCATAACAAACAATACCTAAATTCTTTCGTTTTTCAATGTTTTAGTTGTTTTAAAGACCGAGGAGAACGGCTAAATTCTTCGAGGAAAAATGTTTTAATACTAACAAGCTAAATAAATGAAATATTATCATTTAGAAACCGAACTGGTTTTATTTTCTTTTTTTTCCAGAATAACAATGCATTTTTTATAACACCCAAACATATATTTTGCATATACTTTAATACCATATAATGTCCACATTATCTACTATATTTATATGTAATTTGGTTAATGGAAAAAAACCTTTATGATAGTCTTCATTATGTTCATTACGAAATGAAATATTATTCCGTAAAGAAGAATTTAAGTCAGGGATAACCATTCAATTATTTAAAAAAAACACCTTCTATATACGTGCATTTTAATTGTGACGCCTGTTATAAAAAGCTAAGTTAATAATTGACGGCTGATGGTAAACATTACAAATAAAAATAAATATACTCATATATTTTATGTAACTTATATAAACATGTTATTTAATAATATTTATGTATATATTTTAATTTATACACGCAATATTAAAGTTTACGTAGAATTTATAACGCTCGAAACAAGAAAAAGCTAATTTCCTACACACTTGGGAAAATCGCTAAAACATAATATGCCGTATATTATTGTGTGCACTATAAGATAAGAATACCGGGAATGGAATTTTGAACGATCCTAGGTATTCTGTACTAACGTAAAATTGTCCGAAGATTAATTTAGTGACATATTAAGAATACAGTTTAGTAAACTCTTGGTCATAAATACGTATGTATATTTTTAAATACTAAATAACGAGTGTATTATTTAAAATGGTCAATTTTTATACATTTACTCATATCCATATTTTTGGAATTTTTAAGTATAGATAATGGAAATTATTTATTTATTTTTAGAATTTAAGCGCTTTACTAATTATACAATGATGTGATTTTTCTAATTAATGAAACTTTTTCCCCAAAAAAAAAAAAAAAAAGAGAGAAAGTAATTAATTAAAAAAATAGATAAACAACAAATGAAAACAATAATAATTAAAATAAAATTCACATAAAGAGCTCAAATAGTCAAATTTTTAAGGCAATCTGAAGGATAAAACGAAGGATAGCCTTAATAATTTTGATATTATTGAAGAAAAGAGCATTAATATAGGAAAAATCAAGATTCGAGAAAGAAAAAAAAAGTAATAAGTATAATATATTTTATAGTATGAGAGAAGACAATTATTAGTAGTTATATGTTCAGTCACAGATTTCTTCACCACAGTTAAATATGGCGCAGTATGGATGTTGTTGAAGTGGAATAGTAAAAGAATTTAGTCAATATGTACATTGAAGTATTTCACTGTAATAATATAACTTCTAGACAGTATATTAATACATCTCATTAAGATGTCTTATTTTTAGTAGTATTAAGATGTAATTTAGGGATTTTAGGTTTGATATGTAAACCTGTTTGGAACAAGCTGCCGATATTAGACAGTGTGGATATATTATCAAATTTATACAAAAAACGACAAATAATTATCCCAATTAAAATAAATTCTAAAAGGCGTGAAATATTTGAATACATTGTGTATGAGTATACCTTTAGGCGTATACAATGACGTATTAGAGTAATATATGTATTAAGTATATAATTTTAATGCATTTATGTATTATCATCATTTAAAACTGCATGATATACGTCACACGAACAATTTTTGATTTATATATAAGATTTTTATTCCATTAAGTTCATTTTATATATATATATGCGTCTGTTATATTAAAAGATTTACTCCCAAAAAGTTTTCATAGTTTGGTTGCGTAAAATTAAATTAATATATATATATATATATATATATATTTCTAGGTAGCCAAATAGGTATTCTACCCAAATTCGCCTGAAGTTATCGAATGAAAATACTTTTGGTATGGCCTTTTATTTGATCTTAATCAAATCCCATTGCTTGGTTAAGACATCAATATTAGAACCATAACCTTCTCATACACTATTTAACATCTTTTAATATTATTAGTATTTACACTTGTATATATAGCTACCAGATAGTTTTTAGAACAATTCGAGTTAGGAAAAATACGAAATACTAGGTTTATAATATTTCGCTAAACAGTGTCACTATACTCGGATTATTTTATACATATATATATACAGTTATAATCCGATTGTAACAGAGTAGGTAACAACATGTAGTAGTTTCCATTTCACTATTACTATATAATATATAGGTACTGCACTATCAAGAGCTCTGCACACAATATTGTAAAATAATAGGTGTAATAATAATACTGTATATCACCTGATGTACACTAACTGTACCAGTATTATACGACTTGCGTAGTTACGCGGGAACTGTTCTCTACAAGGGAATTAATAATAGGGTTTATCGTCCTCGGCGCGTATAACAGACGTAACGAAAACAGTTAAACAATGGTCTGAAAGATGACCCTCGTTCGCATAACCTGTCCCGTATATACATTTATAAAGGTGCTTTTATATTATATATATGAACACTATATATATATATTAACTGCTGTTTTGTATTTGAGTGGTAGTAATATAATTACGTTTTGGCCGAAATTCCAAAATAGCTAGATGACCTAACTGCGTGTTCTTCGTCACAAATGCGAATCATTGAGAGTAAGTATATTCAATTACTTATATCAAATATTTATTTTTCTATCAGCAACTAAATGTTAAAAATATATGTTTCAACAAACGTTTTGTTTATTTATTTATGTCCAAGTCAAAATAAATACAATATCCCTTTGTGAAACCAGATCACCTTGAATCACTGGTAAATATCAAAACCGATCTTATGTCAATGTTCGGTGACTTATGATAATTTTTAGTTAATTTATCAGAATATTAAATAAATTTATATTTAAAAAAAAAGGTGAACAAGCGAGTATCGCTCTGCTGTATGGTAGATGAGGAGAGTAGGTCATTTATAATGGATGCGTTAAATTTGAATGCAATGATACGTATCATTGTATACGTAAAACGATTTTTTTTTTAGACTTGATTCTGACGATTTTACAAATAGTTTATTAGAATATCAGTGGCTAATTTAAATTTGTATTCAAGCATATTTTTATTATTAACACAATAATCTAAGATAATAACTTGTGATTTTTTACATTGAATGATTACCAATGTGTTGATCGGATAGTTGATGATTTGCACTTATAATTAAAATGTAATAATGTTTAAAGCATTTGTTTCATTTTATCTGTTATCATGTGTATGTTTTCACATTGAATTATATACATCAAGTTATTTTCGCTAGACCTTAGTCTTGAAATCATCTAAAAAATTGTTTAAAATGAAGAAAAATAGATTTTTTGAAAATAAATAAATAAATTTAATAATTATGTTAGAGGTATAAAGTAAGACGTTAAAATATTTTAGGTTCTGAATAAAGCAACGCATTGGATTAAAATTATGTATTTTTTTCTTTGCTCTAATCATCACTCATCACGTATGTGCAGTAAAAATGCTTCAATGTTTTACTTTGAAGGTCATCTATGGAGATATGTAATCTAAACAGTTCAAACTCAAACCTACAATACAGAGCGATTTTCCCTTTTTTTTATTTTTGTGACCTCCAAATTTCTTATGTCCTTATTGTAGATTACTTTTTATAAATTGTAATAATTCAAGTCATTAAAATATTTATATAAATAAGTTTTTGATTTGTTTCGAAACTAATATAAAAGAGTAGTTGAGTATGATTGAGTAAATACATAAAAAATTGACAAACAACTACGGTGATGACCCCGTTGTCATAAAAACCATACATTTTTGTTATTTATTACAACGACATAATAATATATAACTCGTATTTAGGACGCACAATAGCAAATCATTTATATATGTACCACAAAAACGGAGCGCTTTATGTGTAAATACTAAATATAACATTTGGTACATATATCCGTTGTTTTCGATCTATTGGGATACAAAAACGGTTTTTCCAATTTCTATCATCGAGACAGTAAACGCCATAACACAATAATAAAATAATATCGAACATTTATAATATAATTTGTTTGTTTTCTAAATCAAATAACGACGTGTGTAAATTTTTTTTCAATTAAAGCAAAATACGTGGCCTGCAATTGCGTTTGAGGCGACATGTTCGGTTATTAGGAAATGTAAGGGAGGAGAGATTAGAGATAACATATCAAGATGACTAAAGGTATTTTTATGAAATTTGTTTGTAATGATGAAACTATTTATGAAACCAATGATGAAAGATAAGGAGATGTTCTTGGAGCGAGTCTGTAGCTGTTGTCAGACATTTATTTGAAAACATTATCGTGGTATCATCGGCAAAGGTACCCTAAGGTCATGTTATTTAATTGTGGAATGTCAGAGGTGTATTGATTGTACAAAATTGGAGCACAAGGATTCTTCCCTGGGGAACTTTTGCGTTGATGAGGTGGTTTGTTGATAGTCCATCTTCACAGCGAACTTGAAAAATTTGTTTTAAAAGAAAAGATATAATGGTAAGATATAAAGGTACGGGTATGAAGCGTGTTTTATGTAGAAGTTCATTATACGAGGTCAAATGCTTCTGCTACATCAAGAAATACTGCTGAAGAGTAATATTTATTTTTCATCGTATTTGCGATTTCACAATTTTTTGGATTTGATGGAGGCTGAAATAATTGTTTCTAAAACCATATTGGGTGTTTGGAATTTTTTTTGGCATTATAATTGGATAAATTATTTTGAGCGGGATTTTTTCAATGATTTTTGAGAAGACTGGAAAAAGACTAATTGGCTGATATTAGCCAATTAAGGAAGAAAAGTCAGGAAGCTTTTTTGAGTTTATGTATTAGCATTATAATTAAATGTTTCCATAAATAAGGTATGTAAGGTAAGCCTAAGATAGAGTAAGTTATGTGTGAGAGGTGTATGATGACTTTTTTAGGTTTGGCACACTTTTTTAAATGAAAATGCAATTTTTTTACATATTTGAATATATTATTATTTTTTTAACGTTTTTTATTTAAAAAGTTTTTATTTTTTACAAAATTGACCAAGTTAGATAAGTTAACATTTAAGTAATGTATAATTCGTGTCTAACGAAATTTTCACTTATAACCACTGTAAATAATAAAATAAATGTTTAATTTACCTTATATGTTTACAAATAATAATTTAATAATATCGTACGATGTCTATCTTGAGTATGTAATCATTTTTGTTTAGTTGACTGCTATAATAATATTACAATACGACGATGTGACAATTGAGAACGGTCTTTATCGGCCATATCTTTTTTAATAACACGATTGAGAACGTTTTTACCTGCTAACTTTTATGCAGTGTTATCGCATTGATTAAAAATACAAAATAGTTTATTTGATATTCAATTTTAATATGATATAATATTATTAACATTTTTTATAGATTTTTTTTTTTTATTTGAAAAATATACAAATATAAATTATTCTTTTGTTAGTTTAAGATACAATTTAAATTTTTTTTCCAAGTACTTGTTTACAGTTAATTTGAGATACCACATGAATCACGATATCTTTAGTTTGTTTAAACTCTTAATACAAATTAACTGTAGAAATAATACAATCATATTCATTACTGACCATGGTTTTAATAATATTGTTTTCTATTGTTTTTGATTATTGTCACGGTTTTTGTTTGAGTTTCCTTCAAAACAGAAATCACTACATGTGTAGGAAGATACTTGCTAAAATTTTAGATAAACGACAACGTCGCTGAAAAAATTGTTTTCGATCGTTTGAAGATAAGATACAAAGTATTATTTCTTTGATTTGCTGACAATCGTTCTCAACCGTGTAACTAAAAAAATTAAATGTCCTCAATCGTATAACACCGGTGGGAAAAAGGAGGGAATGTTTGACCGATATTTTCCCTCGACCCTCATCCGTACATTGAAATGCTACGAACAACTTAAACAGTTCGTGGGTAGGGGCGTTTTGAATAAATTATTTAGAGGTCTTAATGCGTGTATACCTATAATAAAATATATCCACGTCTTCGTAACGCTTAAGTTATAATTCTATATATTCTCCACTAAAACAATTTGAAAAATTGACGACGAAATAAGCATTTATATATTATTTAAAATACGCAAAGTGAATTAAGTAACCCATAGTAATATATATATCACGTAATACACTGCGAAGACGATGGTTGTAGCGAAGGGCTAAAACTAATCTAATAAATGATTTGTACATCTAAGTAATATATAGGTATACTGACGTTTTAGAAGATACTATTAGAGGAGCTCTTCATGTTATTGAGTAAGAAAAACAATTGTGCAAACAAAAACGGCTAGTCAAAAATGCATTGTGAAAAAAATATGATATATACATTATGTACTGATAATGACAGTGTAGGTTAACGGAGAGTGTAAATCGCAGTTAACGAGTTGTGTCCCAATGATAAAAGTGGAGTACACGAATTGTGTCCCAACTGTTTTATGAAATTTTATATAAGTTGTGTGCTGATAAATTCAAAACGATATTTTTTATATAAGAATAAAATACAGTGAAAACTCTCTATAACGCATTTGAAGAGACCAAGAGATTTCCTACGCTATTGAGAGTTTTTGTAATAGAGAGGGTATAAGAATTATATAATATGTATTTACGTTATATAAAGTTTTTCGTTGTAACGGGTTTCGTTATAAAGAGTTTTTACTGTATGTATAAAATGTAAAAAAAACAATATCATTTAAATTTTTGCCTAATATGTAATATTATTAAAATTATTTGTGTAGTTATTTTTAATTTAAATTGATATTAGTTAGACCAAACATGTGTGTAACCCGAAAAAAATTGAGGGACACAATTCGATAACCTGAAAAAAATCCTAGATACAGAATTTAGAATTTGGGACACAACTCGTTTGCAGCCGTGTAAATTACTCGCACATATAAGTACGTCTCATAGCGCTGATATATACGTTTTATTAATTGTAGACTAATAGCACGCCTCTCTGCAAACTATCTATGGCAAGTGTATTTTCCAATCAAACCTAAAAGCGTAGCTTATAATCACGTAGTCTTATAGCTGTACGTATTTCAGTGTAAATACATTTTCAGATATTTAATCATTAGTAGCATGAATCGAGACTTATGTTAAACCGTTTGATTGATTTGGTCGAGGATTTAATTTGCATAAACTGTTTTCATTGTGTTAGTTTTTAGTTGCAAGGAAAAATGTTGGATTTTTTTTATCTTTCTTGATATTTGATTATTCAATTCGGCTTTAACATAACATCTATAATATAACAATATGTTACGCTTAGCCACTGATAAAGTTCTACACAGACAAGTGAACTAATCAAGTTTATGGTTAAAAACTAGACTAATCACTTAAAGATTGAAATTATGAGATCTCTAAATATTAATTAGTCAATAGATTGAAACTTTATGTATGTTTTAAACTATAAAATGTTCCAATATAAAAACATATTTTTGTCAGACAATGAAACTAATAGAACATTAAATTATATAATTATGTATTTTATTTTAGTTTTTTTGTACACGATTTATATCAATAATTCAATGTTTATATATAGGCATAAAGTTTTGTTGAGTATACGAAATTCTTTTTTAATTTCTTGTGAACTAGTTGTATACTATATTATTAATAGTTATAGTTTTATAATTCAATGCGATTTGACCTTTTAAAAAGTATTATTTTACTAATACATTGTTATATGTATTGATATTATTATTTTTAAATTTCATACTTTAAGCATAAATAAGCTTTTGAATTGTAATGTATTTTCGTTAGATTTTATTTATCGTGTTTTTGATAATAATCTTATCGCCACATTAATTAAAATCATTGATTAAAAAATCATATAGTTAAAATGACATAAGATATTGAAATGTTAAAGAAGCATAGTTTATAATATGTTTATCTACATTAAATGGACAATATGAGAGCCGAGGTTGTGTATATGGTAATATTATAATAACGAAAAACGATAGTGGCGTAAACGCGTTGTACTGTATTATATATTATTGTTAAAGTAAGTATAATGCCACCTAGATGTACTTTAACTCTTGCTTTAGTTAAGCAAGCTTCTTGCCAAGTATTTGTAACAATAGGAGCATTGAGTGAGAAAACATATAAGAGAGCACACGTATCGATATTATAATAACGTATATTGTGGAAAAGAAAAGGATTTTATGTATATATATAAGCTTTTCGTGCAAGACATAAAAGTCCTAATCGAGCCTAGGATATTATCTGAAAATTTAAATGGTTTTTCTACTATTTATGGATGGATGTGCAGTTATTATACTATTCGTATATAAGAATTATTGGAATCGAATAAATTATAATATTATGTTGTTTATACAGACCTAGTACGATTTATATTTATTAATACATACTTTGATATTCATTTCAATTGTTTTAATCTAAAATATAATTTTAGACATTTAAAGAGTGTATTGTATTATATTTTATTGCTGATTTGAAACGTCGCTGTTTACAAACAATGTAATATTTTTCAATGTTATATCAATAGATTAACAATATAATCGGTAATATAATGTAATCAGTTACATTTTTATATGAATGCCGTTTTGTCTTTGCACCTCATATTCATTTTCTTTTTAATCAGTCACTTAATTCTGGTATATTTCCCATAATTTGGAAAACTATATTTATTTCCTCTATTTTCAAGAAATGTGAACGCTCTTCCGTAGATAATTACGATCTAATTTCAATAATCTCTAAACTTCTAAAAATATTTCAAAAAAAATAAATTAAAAAGTCTCGTATCATCAATAGTTTTTTATATGACACTCAACATGTTTTTCGTAAGGGACATTCTACTACTATAAATTAGTAATTGCATATCGATAAATGCAAAAAATATTATTATTTAATATTAAAAAATCTCATGTTTATTTTGATAATAAATTTAGCAATGTTTCTATTGAACTAGTGAAATCATTTTACTGATATAGGAACTACACTTGATTCTAAACTATGTTTTAATGGATACATTGTTAAAATAACCAATAAATTTTCAAAAGTCTTGGTTTCATTACACAAACTTGTACAAATTTTAATAATTTAAGTACCCTTAAGAGTATTTATTTTACATTTGTCAGATCTAAATTAGAATATGAATCCCTAATTTGGTCTTCTAATAACATAGGGGTAACTCATAATCTTGTAGCTGTTCAGACGTTCAGTTTTTTCTACGTTTTTTAGCATTTAAATTTAAAGTCGATCTTCTACAACATTCAGGTTATAATGGATTATTATCTTATTTTAATATATACAACCATTAGAAACAAGGAGAAGTACCTTCATTATTCATTTTTATTATAACTATTAAATTACTTTTAAGATTGCCTTTATTTACTAAAACGATCAAATTTTCGAATTAATACCAAATCCACCAGAAATCAAAAAATATTTTTAATCAATAATGTTTCTAAAACATATTTGAAATCATCACTTACGAATATACTGATAACTATATGAAACACTATGGATATTAATTTTAGTTAATAATTATTATAGCTATACAATAAAATACCTCAAATTATGTTTTTTTTGTTATAAAATTGAATGTGAATTTTCATATTATTTGTACCTAACTCTATTGTATCTATGTCACTACACAATTTTATATAATATATGTATATTTTTTTGTAAATGGAGTTTTTCCGATAATAATAATAATAAATTGGCATATACTAACTGCTTTAATCAAGTACCTAAAGATCTCGACGATCTCGTTGATAACTAATAGGTCACTGTGTATATACAATTGTTGTATAAATCAACTTTAAATAATTATGTGGGAGTTAACAATTACGCCTTTTTATATATAATACCAATAGTGCTCAAAACATTTTAGTTTGATAGACTAATTATGCTTAAAACATTTTAGATTGATTGACTAATTTTGCTTTTTTAAATCAGATCAATTAACCAAATAGCAACCATAAGTAATTAAAATAACTGCATTAAATAAAATAAGTAAAACTTCCAAATTAATTATGATTAAAATAAATATATATTTTTCACATTTAATCAATTTTTGTTTTTCGACAATTATTATATAGTTTGTAAACATCATTAAGAAATAACAGTGGTTAAAAGAAATTTTTTAAAATTGTCCATATTGAAACGCTATACAACTTAAATTAATACTTTATTAACAAAATAAAAATACCGACTAACATTAATGTCGTAAGTATCCTATGTGGATTATTATCAGCAACAAAATAATAAGATGACTTTTCGTATAAAACTAGTTTTTAACTCCATAGAACAGTTCTAAACAGTACATAGTAAATCCCAAGAATTTAAAAATATTGTTTTAATTTATTAAAATTCCAAAATTCGTATTTTTAAAAACTGAAATATTGAAAAAAAGGGTGAGCATGCTTTGGGAATCACTATATATAATATTTTTTATTTAAATTATTCATAAAAAAGTAATCATTTTAAAAATGTGAAAATTCCTAGTTATTTTTACTAACTATAAAAATCCAATAAATCGATTTCATAAGAGTATAATACACATGTTTTGTTTTATTTTTATATTTTAACATAATTCTCTGACTTATTTATAAATAAAACATTTTGATTGCCATTCACTTCTTGCTCAAATTTAAAATTCATTTTTATTATTCTTATATAAAAACATTTTCTTTTATAACTTTTGTTGTTATATTATATGGTTTGATTAAATATAAATATATAATATTAGCCTTTTGAATAACACATATGAAATACTTACGTTTAAATGAATGATGGAAGCATCGCGAAAGCTTTATGTGTATATAGATGGTTATAACTATAGATGGTAATATCTTATTATATCGGAACTGACATCGAAAACCGAAGGGGAATATTTTGGAACTGGATGAGAACCGTAACCGATAATTTTTTTAAGAACCGGGCCATCATTAATTATAATAGTAGGGGTTCCTATTATGTTTATAAAAAACTTAAAATGTTCATTTATTACCACATGTGTACTCAAACTAAAATAAAACATTAGTATATTACGAATAACTATATAAAATAAATTATATTGCAAAGTTATAAAATATAAATTCTTTGTAAAATTAGAAAACAGTTATTAGACATGTAATAATAACTGTAAGATGTGTATGAAAGCTATTGTTTTCAAATTGTTATTACTGTAACGTAATTATCACAATTTGTATTGTATAAATTATTATCTAATGACCTACTCACATTAAATTTGTCAGGTTGTATAATGCGCAGTAGACTTAGAACCTAGAGTTTTCCTAGGAAGTGATCCTACACACGTAATTATTCGGGTGTACACAACCCCAATTCATTCATCACTCACAACGACGATATAATATCGATCGAATTTCATGTATAATAGATAACATCGTTGATTGAAATCCGAGAAAAAGGCAGTCCTGGGTAAATGGATCCTTTTTTGCTTAGATATAACAATAATATTATGGTTGACCACAATATAGCGTTTCCGTATGAAATATGTACGTATTTCATATTATGACTGCGTGACTATATGGAATGACGGGGTTGACAAAATCTTAACATTCATAACTCGTAGTTTAAGTTAAAGGAATTTTCTCTATATAGGGAGAAAACCGTTCGTATGGATAACGCTAGGTGACCCTTAAAATGTTTACTGTCCACAACGATAACCCGTCTTCAAACTCATTTCTGAGGTTTTTTCGACTCCATTTCCTTTTTTAGCCAAGTACACGCGTATTATTAAAATAGATAATATATCAGTGTATTATCAGAGACGATTTTTTTTTCTTGTACGCTCACTTTCTTATTAACCAAATGTAAGTAATAATGATGAATTTTAATTCCAAACGTTCAAAGAAAAAGAGAGAGAGAAATGAAAAGAAAAAGATACAAGTACTGGCAGTTTTATGGTCAACGTATTCACCAACGTTATTATTTATGTATAATAATTTTATAATTTAGTTTTTATAGTTATTGACCAACAGTTTTTTTCTCATTGTAACAATCTTATTTAGTAGGATATAATATGATTCTATGTTTGATTTCACCATATTTTATACTTAAATCTTAATCATGCAAAATGTATTAAATAACCTTACCAAACACAGGTCTTTGGCATGATTTGATTTAAAATTTTAATATTAAAATTGTTGTATCCTACCATCGAATTTCTCAACTTTTCATTATTTTTATCCTTATAAATTTAAGTATTTGTTGCTTCTAAAATACATTTTAATACGAGTAGTTATCCCGTAATCGAAAGTAAAATATTATAAATTGTTATACTGTCTAATTGGTTTAAAGTATCATACTTACTTAAGAAGTATAATGTAATATTATTATTTATTAAATACCGATTCCGTGTATGTTGAATTTATTAACAAATAATCAACTATACATATTTAATTTAATAATATTGTTACGTTTGTACAATAACTAAGTTGTCTATAGATAATAGGTACTTTACTGTATACTGATTAGGCATCACATAATATTATATTAACTGTTTCCTATGCCTGTATAATGGTAATAATAATGCATCATAGCAACGAATTTTGTGTTCTGTTAAAATAAAAATTATATTTCGTTGAAATATCGCGTGAATTTATATTGTAGTAATAAGTATATACAATTATGTGAGCACGTATAATCATATTATATTATATATCTGGTATAATATAGCCATAGCTCGCGATGTAATCTAACTTCGAGAGACGCAGAGAATGATTGTTTCGGTTTCTAAATTATCGTCGAAAAGATTAGATTTATTGCTCTGCATTGCAACCAGAGTTTGAAAATATTTTATGCGATTCTTATAATATACGTTAATAATCCGTTCCAAACTTCCTATATATATATATATATATATATATATTATGGTATACATAATATTTTCGATCCAAATATAAGACTTATAAAATATAATGTAGAATATATTTTTTATCCTAATTTTAGGATTTAAACAAATTACAAAAAACGTTCAGTTCGATCAATCCCAGCTGATATCGGTTGGCTACACTGACGCGAGATACGAATGCGTGAGCTTTAGTGAAATTAATATACGAATTCTATGGCGGATTTTCGTTTTTCGTTCTATTTCTGCAGTATGATGTTTGGGCACGGCACATGCGTTTGCTAATCTGAATGTGCGCATTTGCGGTACGCGTATTACATAATATGTTATAATATTATGACGACGCGTATCTCTATTTTTATTTTTTACCGATATTGATTTTTATATTAACAATTAGATAATTGACTATTGCTGCTGTACCATTTCTATAAATGAAAAAAAAAAATGTATATTATTTCCTGTTTAATGGTGCTTATATATTTTACTCATTGATCTAAAGATGGGAAAAAGAATGCTACAAGGAGACCCGATAAAATATCAGATTAGTGAGTACTATCATAATATTATTAGAGTATCAAACTTTATAGTAATATAATATAAACATATGACATATTGATAAAATAGTAAAAATATCTTAAAAAAAAAATCCTGATCAAAAGATTTCTTTATTATTACAAGTTTGTGACTTTTTTTAACACAAACAATAAAATATAATTATATAATATTTCAAAACTGAACTTTGAATTATTGCCCCAGATATAATATGCAGTAATGTATGACCAACCGGAATATGTCATAAAATATAAAGTATAAACGAAATAAATCGTACTTGGTTAGTATGATCTTGGGTTGAGTTGTAAGGAGTGTAGTCATTAGTCATCCTAAATATACGCCAATGCAGATCAGCAGCGCTTGTTCTCGTATAGTCGTATTGTTCACATTGACATATATTTATATAATATTACCTTCTAGTTGGGTACACTTTATACTCAATAATACATGTGTAAAATACAGATAATTGGTACTATTCTGGACGATTCTTTTATCAATCAACACTCATTATATCAAATTCTATTAACGTTTATGAAAATATTTTTCTTACATAGGTAATTGAAAGTAAAAATAAAACAATAAAAAAAATTATTTGAAAGAATTACTTTTGTAATTGTTTTAATTTTTACTTTTTGGAATGACAACATACATTTTTAATTTCCTATTCTGAAATAGTATATTTTTAGAGTATTTGGGTGAATACAAATCAAAATTTGCACCATAGTTTTTAAGTTACAAGGATTTAAAGCTTTGGTAAACGGAATAATAGATCAACATTTTGTAAAGTATCTTATACCACTTCACTCCATTCGCCTAATATTTAGGTACTATCAGAACTTAAAAACTTCTCATCCGAATTTCAATTTTTATTTATCAAAATACTCCGAAAAAATATTCCGATTCAGAATATGAAACTAAAAATGTATATCGTTATTCAAAAAAGTAAAAATTAAAAAATTAAAACGATAAAAAATATTAAAAAATATTTTATTTTAAATATTGTTTTTTTTTTTATCAGTAATTTCGTAAAAGAAATATTTCCAAAAATGTAGTTAATAAATTTTGAAATAATCAGATTTTTTCAATAAAAGTACCTATCATCATGTATACGATGTAAAATACGCTTGAGTGAGTCTTAGGATCCTCTTAAACTATATACTAATCGTGCACGTCGAACACGAATATTGTATCTATTGTTTATTATAATATTACACTAGAAAGATCTAACCTGCAATTGTTTGAAGTTTTATAAAATAATGTGATTTTTTACTATATTTATCTTATATTTTGATATTCATATTAAAGATATTATATTCCCTATGTTATAGATTTTTATAATATTATAAGGTAGATATTGTCACTATGCATTTACGTGCCTTAAATAAATTGCGTTATTTAGCAAACATGATTGTATACAAAATTATATTTTATAATATATGTATATTGTGTATATATATAATAATAATAATAAATATTATTATTATACATACATTTTAAGCAATTTAATTCAATTTAATCCTAAACATTATATCATATATAGCAGTAATATATTTATGAGAGATAGAATAATGATTAATTTTCGCATAATTGGCCATTGCCACCTAACAAATTATATGTAGAAAATTTGAACAAATGAAATAGTTATGGTTTGATAAGTCAAATAATGTGTGTATATAGTTTACAAAGAACAGCATATTTAAAATAACAACAAGAGCAACTTTAATAATAATAATAATATATTAACTTGTTTGTATTTATTTATTTGTTATTAAATGGGCGAGGTTTATTTACATAATAATAATATTAATAATAATTGTTTGTGACACATTATAATAAAAATATAATAAAATATTTTAATTTTAAAATTATTTAAAAAAAGTTAATTTTTATCCTTCGAATTCTATCGTCTTCTAAATGCAAGAACTATATACAATGTATTGTAGTATAATATAATATAAAATGAAGTATTTCCGATAGATCCAAGTTCATACACATTATACGCAACTAGTATGCGTCTTCAGATATTGCTGCTGATGCCGTAGGGAATAAAACGTCATTTGGTCCAACCACTGTTGCCACATGATAAACTGTATACAAGGTGATTTGTCACTGGACACGCGCGGGTATCACCATTGCCGTTTTGTCACGATAATATATTACAAACGACGTATCGCCCCGAGAATCTTCGTAGGTGGTATATCATGTATACTATGTATATATATGTATATATATGCAGTTTGTTATGATATAGTTAGTGGTGTTAGCTATTTGCGTCATTAGATTATAAAATTACATATACGATAAAGTGGGTACCTTCTCACTTTCCTTCACAAAAATTTTATTCAAGTTGGTCATGTGACTAGCGGCGATAATAATTAAGTATCCGATCGTTTTATATATTTTTCATATGGTCGGTAAAGACGTTCAAAGTATATTATAGTCAAGCAGGAGACCATACCTTGGGACCCTCAGAGTCCTGAATAACCATTATTTATATCTCTATAGTATAATATATTTAATTTTGTTAATAAAATACGGCAAATTATCAGTATTTCTATATATTATATTTTTATAAATAAGTATTATCACGATAATAATTTAGCGTAAAGCGATACAGCTGTAATATAAACCAACGAACAGAAATTCGTACTCCAGTCAATAGAACAAATACTTCACTACACGCACTAAAAGTATTTACGCGTCATTGCATTATTGTAATTCATTTTGATGTAAATTCGAGGGGCGTCGAAAAAATATGTGTCTATGGATATCTGTTAATAAATATAAATTTGTTCAGACTAAAAAACACTCTTATACGCCCATTATGGCTTTTTTGCTTATTTATTCCTATCCCTACGTATAAGTAATTCCTATTCAAATAAATCCTTAATGCTAATGGCTGTTGTAGTATAAACTTATATAAATATTAAATATATATTATACTTTTTTTAACTCAAACGACATAAATAAATAAATAACTAGTCTACGACATCGTTAAAATTATTTCTTGAATACTTCCATACATTTGTCCTGTGATGGCATTAACAATAGGTAACTGAAGAATTTCCAGTTAAAAAAAAATATATGTAACTATTATATATGTCGTGTCTTCTAATTTATACACAGTACGCATTATTATTATTGTAAAATAAAATACGAGTATGACCGACGTAATAAATTCATAATATACCATATGCGTATATGTAATTTTCGGGCACGCTTTTGTACATGTGAAAAAAAGCTTTTGTTACAATACTCTCTGCATAACAACATGGTAATTATTATATTCCATTATATCATATTATATTTTACTATTAGAATAAATTAAAAAATGATGATACTTTATACGAATGAAAATATATTCTTATTGTTATTATGCGTTTTTACACCAATTATTGCATTAGTATTTGTTGTCAGCTTCTTAAAATACGAAAATATAAACAAATGTTAGAGTATAAGATATAAATTTTATAGTATAATAATGTATATTAAATATAGACATATTAGTGAATCATGAAAAAAATTGTCTATGTACCTATGTATATATGTTGTATAAGTTTATTGTAATGATTAAGAAAAATAACTGTAACTTATACAGTCTAGATTCGTTTTAGATAAGCTTGGACTATACTATTGCAATTTATTACTCGCAATTTACTCATATGTTATAAAAAATAAAAATATAATAAGAAATTATAGATACATATTATAATATATTAAGTATATTGAATAATGAAAAAATTCAATTGTAAGTATATAAAATATTACTCAATTACGTTCATGTCCATAGATTCAGGGAAGTATTGGAAGTATTGACATATATACGTGGTTACAAGCAATTTTAAATAAATATATATATATACGTTGTATATACAATAATAATATATTATGTAAGCACTTACTTAAAAAGAAGCCTCATATCCACAATATTGTTATATATATATAATATATAGTTAAAATAAAAACTAAACGTAATATATTTATGTTACAACTTACTGCAATAACTTGTGAACGTTTAAAATTATAATTATAACTATATATTATTATATTATAAACAACGGAAACCTTGAGCGGACGACGTAATAGTAAAGTACATTCGTGTGTTGTACATTGAAAAATAGAATTAATCTTCGGCAACCACGCCGTGGCCCGCTGTATGTCGACACGCGTTAGATGAACTAAATTTAAAAATGTGAAATTATAATAAAAATTGTATGTGCAACTATACAAAATAAATGAGAAAAACTCAAGAAATTCATTTTATTAATATGATATTTATTTTTCTGAGTATTCTATAGGTATTTTCTACTACGTCGTAGACGTAATTGCGACGCCGCCGCTTTCGTCGGTCGAATTTTCTTTTTGTGACACTTTTTTCACTTTTTTAAATAATTTTCCATTGAAGGTACTATAATCAAGTACTGTAATAGACATAATATATAAATACCACTCTGCTATATAAATAGTCTCTGCAGGCCGCGAAATGCGTTTGGTATACAGTGGAATACGTATTCTATAGGTATAAAGCGTAACATTATACTGCATGTATGTTAGTATTATTTCGATGAAGGCCGGTGATGGTATATTGTCACTTGTAACATATTGAATTTTAAAGCTATGATAACTAATAATACATATTATACATAATAAAATGGATATAATAACAATATTAATAATAGTTTGTATTACGTTGTGTAAATAACTTTTTTGATCAAAACATTAAGTTCAACTGCTTCTTGAACATTTTCACATTTTCTTGCATAGGAAAGTGGGAATTAATTATAAAATTTCGTTTACTTTTGTTACTGAATACATATATATATATATATCACTGATGAATTACTTTATATCAGCTACTTACCTATGCGTCACATGTAACTCTTTAATCAATTTTATTATTTGAAAAAGTTTCTGAAAGAACGGATTTAATAAAAATAATAGTATGGTAGAAATATATACTTAATTAAGTATACATTGTACAATATCATATACAATATCATCATACATTAAATTTGATAATAATAAATAAACATATTGAATAATTCAAGACTCTCGCAGAAATTAGTAGGATTGGTAGAAACGTGTAAAATAAAACGAAAAGTTTTTCTTGAATTCAATTTAATCAAACCTAAGCCCACTTTATAGCTCTCATTTTTGTATATAATAAAGTCGTCCAAATTCTTCGAAAAACTCTAAAAGCGACACTTTAGATGATATTGGATAATATTCCACATTATTTGCCATTTTATAGCATATGTTTATCACCTGTTTCTAAATATAATGATCTAAATATTAAATGATTTACACGGCGTAGTGGTTTTATAACATGATCTGCCTTCAATCCATACCAGCATCTTACGAATTTAATATGCATATAATTTGTATGCAAAAAATATCATATTGTTATGAGAAGTCTTAAATTTATTAAAATGTTATACATGATAATAAAATATATCTCCCGTCAGTATCAATATCGTAACTCATGTAGTTATTGCCAAATTACATATTAAAACATGTACCAAATCTAAAATAATTTTTAAACATAACAATATTTATTCTACGCAGTCTACAACGAATTGTGTACAAACATTCCGAAATAGTACTAAACTGTCGATATTTCTTCGGTGGTAATTCCAAATTAGATTCTATATTAATATTTTTCAACTTAAAATGTATACCAATAAAACGTTTGATTTTCATTTATTTTCACATTCAATTTGAGATTTATTATTGTATACTTGTGCATTACAACAATTACTGTAAGAAATTACTTCTTAAATTATATCAACAAGATATATTTTACTGGAAAAAAAAGTATACCATGATAAGTGTATTTACATAAAAATCAATATTGGAAACAAATTAGATGTTGAATTCTTGGTTCCTATATTTGTATTCAAATATAAAGCTGAATATGAAAAAGCCGTGAGAAAAACAACTCTTCTTTTCAATTTATCAAACCTATCAAAAATCTAACTTAAAATAAAAATATATGTAAACATATTTTCCAGCGCCAATAGATAATAATCGTGACGGTAAAAAATAAAAATTATTCCAATTCTTTCTTTCCTTTTTTCAAAAGTCAATTGGATTTTGGCGATCGGTTGCAGACTCGCGGTGGGCGATCGTCGTCCTCGGCGGCAGCACGCCGCGAGGTGATCTACTGCTGCCTCGCGCACCGGGCATGCGGGTCACGTGACTGCTGGCGACGGAAAAGCTCGGCGGCGGGCGTCCCGGCGAACTGGTGATTGGGGGGACGCTGCTGCCGCCACAGCCCCGGCAGTCGATAAGGGGAACCCGGTGCCGTCGGACGTATCACCTCCATTCTCGCACGCGCACTGCACGGCTCTGTGTGTGTGCGTGTGCGTGTGTGTGTGTGTGTGTGTGTTTAAATGTGCGTGTGTGTGTGTTTGTATAACTCTGTGTGTGAGCAAACGTGCGCGCGCGCGCCCGCGTGTGTGCCTGTGTGCGTCGCTCCGCGCCTTGCGCGCCTCCTCGTTAAGCAGTCCGTTGCGTCCGTCGTCTCTGTCCGCGCGTGGTCCGTCTTTCACTGAAAGTGTCCCCTAAACTTACATATTATATATTTTTGTTATTATTATTGTTATCATAGTTACCGTGAGCTACATTTTGCATAGACCTCATTTATTTTTGTCTGATTTTCGACGTATACATTTTTATACTTAATTTTTAATGTTACTGCATCTACTAAAACCAATCCGTCCTCATCACTCCTCTTTTTGCACAATAGACTATCCAACCAACGAAAACAACTTACACTTTTATTCATCATACCTAATGATAATATTGAAAAACCTATAAATTATAATTATCACACGAGAGATACGATTATAACTATTTTATGTACTGCGCAACAGACTATCTGATATCGTTTCACCGCCGACGATTTAAATCATTTCGCGTGTTCGTCTTCGATTTAAGTCAAGTAAAAAACGCACGACGTTACCCCACGGTAATAGTAATATTATCATTGTTGTCACCGTCGTAATATCGGCTCAGCCACGCATTCACCGGCAGTCCACTTTCATGAATGGCATGGGCTGGAACACTGCACGTTGGCGACGGGTACGTGTGATGACGTCTGCAGCGTACGTCCGTCAAACTCAAACATATACATATTATGCGCTTAAACTAATTATATTGTGTTGCCCAAACCTACTTATAATGTAGAGGCCTCATTGGCCGTAAATTTGTCTACATTCGCTGTAGAGTATGTGCTACTATGGTATGCTGCAGTGGCCTTATTGCGTCCAAATGACAATATATTCCACGAGTGTTTTATTTAATAAAACGTCCCGCTTGGTGTAACTTATTATATATTAAAATAACACGGTGCGTAGATAAGTCAGTAAATCGGAAATAGGTTTCCCTTCAAGTTTGCAATTGTATGTAAATATTGCAGGAAAACGACACCGCCCAAAATTATTTCGTATGACTTCTTTATAAAGCTTGTTTCACATTGTCACACAACATAGCACGTTAACCAGTGGCGGATCTAGAGGGGGGCTATCGGGGCGATCGCCCCACCCCCCGTTCTCTCAAAAAAAATTAGTTTAAAGTCCCTGATTTTAGTTTTTGACGTAATTATACTTCAAGGGTAACACAATTATAGTAATATATTTTTTTATTACTATTACTATAAAAAATATTTTTTTTGTTTTGTACCAGACTGTGGAAAGTAACATATGCATGTACCTAAATAAATACTTTATCAAAACTAATATATGCCCTTTAAAAATTGCCCCCTCTCTCCTGTTATCTTGGTCTGGATCCACTGCTGACGTTAACTGCAAAGTTGAATGGTTTGGGGTGGTATTGCGATGTTTTTTAGGTTAAAATTTTTATCACATTGTTTAATAAGAACTTTCTTTTTACTGTTCGTTAGAATAAAAATCATACAATATAATATACCATTTTTCGAATACACCTTCAGCAATAACGTCTTCACGAATTTATTATGCGATATCTTGGCTCAAAGCCCTTTGAATCACCATCAACTACGTATATTAAAATGTTTTTGTATTTTTTATCTTTTACATACATATATATATATATATATAATACACAAATAAAAGTATGTATTTTATTTCTAGCAGTAATCTTCCATCGTATTTTTCCACAAACCGCAATTATTGCAATTCGATGCCATTGTGTTATTAGAATTGCCCTCGTGCGCTCATTAGATATTATACTATCATAGGCATAGGCGTGGATATTTACCATATTCTATTATAATAAGTAAATGGCAATATCCTTTTTCACTTTCATTTACATATATACAATATAAATATTACATATTATATCATACCATCATACATTTTAGTATTTTCAATGTTGCGTATACACGGGTATAGCTAAAGTATTAGCGCTCAATATATTATATAGATAAACATATAATAGTCACGGAAATATATTATGTCAAACAAAAAGGATCTATAGGTATCTACAAAAATTACGAACAACAATACTAATAATTTTACCAAACTCAATGCTTTGCAGCACACGCAACACGCGACCACCACCCCAAATGCGAACCGTATGTTATGACCTTGACTTCACTTAATGATGGCAAAATTATTCTGATCCGACGTGCATTTAAAAAATGCTCGTGGTTATTAATACGTGTATTACATTAATCCTAGTACTGTTTTTATTATCGTATGCATATACATATTGATTGACCATACATACTCAGCAGCATTTATATCTAATGTATAGAATTTTTAATTATACAAATACTTAAAGACTATTCTTAAATTTTTGTACTACTTAAGAAGAGTCTGTGGTGTTACAAACGTTTGCTTATCAAATAGACCTCGCCCAATTTATACTATAAATTATAAAAGAGATATTTTTTTTTTTGAAAATGTTGATTAAATATCTATACCATAAGAATAATGATCCTTAAAAATTGATTTTACAAAAATAGGCATTAATTGTAGTATTGGATCTAATAATTATTATACTTTGTACTTTTTTACAAATTATATGACGTGTTAATGAATTTATATTAATTACTAAAATGTTTAATTCACTAAAAATCTCTTATTTATGAAACTCATCATGAACCTATTACCTTAATACTTTAAGCTAAAGACAATTTTTTTTAAATAGGATATTGATACATCAACGTTTTTACAAAAATTATCCATTAAATAATTTACAGTATAGAAAAGAGAAGTTCTAATTTGAAAAATATAATTTTGTAATTCTACAAAATTCTGCTTAAGTAAACTTAAAATATATATAAAAATTCTAAAAAATATATTTCTAATAACTGTAATATTTAAAAATAAATGAAGTGAACATGCTTAGTAAATTATTCTATAAGGTATAAAATTATAGAAATGTACTTCAAGATATCTGCTACTGTTCTTTCATCGGTTAACTGCAATAATGTAACTAATAATTTTACAAATAACTGACGTCCAATTATAGGCGTTAATCTTGTTTTTTTTTTTATAATTTACATTTTATTTTATTTTGTATTATTGTAATTGAACGACATGACCTTGGCTACCATACACCATTGTCTATACTATTATTTTGGGATCACGATAACTAAGTACGTATATTATACGTATAGACGCGGTCTAGTCTAAACGAGTTATCGATTTCGGTTGAGCGTGCAGCAAGAAAAATAAATAAATAAATAAGTAGACGTAATTTGAGAGACGAACAGAATTCATTACGAGTTGTGGCCTGGAAAATTATTTAATGAAATATTTTAATTGTGCCGATGCAGAGGAGTAGAATCTAGCGCCTTTTTCTCTGCAATTCTTGGGATACCATTCATCGCGGACGGCTGAACGTATTTTTCGTAAACTTCTCAGTGAAAAAAGAAAACTAACGATAAAAATCACGTACAAGGGTTAGTGAGGAGGCACTTAAACATAAATGTTTATATGTCCATATTTCACGATGTAAAAAGTATCGATATATATTATTTGTTAGGTAAATAATGTGTTGTAACTGTTTTGAGATTAACAGTTAAGTTACTGTTTACTACCATATCATAATACTTTACACGCGTGTCTATAAATATATAATTAAAAGAATTTTTTTTAAATATAAGTAGATTAAAACAAAAGTTATTTCATTTGTTAGATCTCCGTGAGACACCCTGTATACATACGACATAAGTCTATATTTATAAGATATTTTTTCGATAATTATACTTAATAATTATTGTGAACATGATATATTATTATTTTAGAGATTATTAAAAAAATGACAACGTTTATTAAATACAATCAATAATGTTTGACACTTAAACCAAACCAATTGAATTTAATTTAAACACGGATTAATAACGAAAAATGTATATTTATACTTATACACAAAATAAATACAATGTGATGAAATAATAATGGTTAAAAAACATTTCGCTTACACAGTTTTTTTACATTTATTTTTCTTCTTTAACAGCTAAAAGTACTTAAAATAATTCTATACTGATAGCTTTACAGAATCAACTTAATAGATTTTTTTCCTTATTATTTATTCGCTTTAAAAATTGGTATCTTATTTTGGTTACACATATTATATAACAAGCTTTTGGACGTAATACAAAGCACTATCTTTGTGTATTATAGGTATGCATATTTTGTGAACACAAAAATGCACTCTATAATGTTATTTCTTTAATTAAAATGTTTATATGAAGTGAATTATATATTGTATATGTATGTATTAATCCATATTACGAATAATGACATAAATGTATGTTTATTTGAAAAGTTATGCAATAGTTTTGTATGTTGAGATACATTGTTACTTATATTTTGTAACACAATAAAATAAATAATTCCAGAATTATTTCAATAATGTTTTACTTTACTAAATCTAGCTGATTACATTATTTCAATGTATAAAAAAAAAGTGGGCAAATGTATAGTAGAGAAAGGAGTAATTCACTGGATGTGTTAAATTTGAATGCAATGACAAATATCATTGTATACAAAAAACGATTCTGAATGGAGATGATTTGTCAGTCTAGGATAATTAGTAGAATATATTATACTATTAGCTATGTTTAAATTGTAATATATTGTAATTTTATTACGTGATTTCGTAAAAAATTAAACTTCTTGTACTCATACAATTTTTTCTTTATTGACAATGGAGTTTTTTTTTACAATTATTTGAAGAAAAATTTATGGAGAAACTTTAATTGGATTTTTTAACCTTATTTATATATCACAACAATTTTATGTATTTTAAAATTAAAAACTACTTGTAAATTTTCCCAATTTTTACATGTTTTGTTGATATTAGAACTTTAAATGATTATTATAAACAAAAGTTATGACTAAAGATTTTTGATTTTTTTTTCTATGATAAGCACAACTTATAATAAACATTATAATAATTTATATAACTTATAATGAAAAATTTTGCATTGCCAGAAAAATCGAAAATTTCAAATGCTTATAAGTTAAAATATTAAAAAAAATTAATTGTAAATAGATAACGCTATTATAAATATTTTTTGAAAATTTCAAGTATTTACAATGATTTGTTTTTAAGTTACAGGATAATAAAAAAATTGATTTTTAGTCAAAAAACTGGTTATGCGTAAAATTCCCGTTTTTCTATTACTTTTTTAGGGTTTTTTCTGACGCTTTTGAAACTACTGGACATTTTTTACTTTTGACCTCAAAAGAATCAACTAGATTTTTTTTCTTTTTCAAAGAGGGGCTGAAGTCAAAAATCAAAGTATTATTACTACTGCAAAACATGATGGCAGACACAAAAATAAAAATAAAAAAAATCATATAATTGTAAAATGAATACATTTTTCACTCCGTTCAGAATTTAAAATGTTTAAAATAGAATAACCATTTAAAATATATTTAATTTCATAATCTGTGTTAATAATTTTCATATTTTTGTATATTCAATGACTACTAGTTGCAAAAATAAAAAATACATTAGTAAGAACGAAGGTTTATTAATTTTGCTTATATTAGAGAGAAATTATATATAGCTAAATAGTATACCTAAAATTAATTATTTTAAAAATTTGATATTGTTTTATTATATTTTGTATTTGGCCCTGTAAAATAAATAATTTCTGGATTGTTTGAAGAAGAAATTTTCGGATTTATAGTATTTGGTCAGCATATAATGATGCTTTATTATACATTAAACCTAATATTTAGATCAAGAAAATTCTCAAGATAGGTATTTAAAATCTAGGTTACTCTAGTATATGTGTATCATAAACCATTTATTTCTTGCTTACTTGTTACATAAAAACAATTTTTTGATTATTGATTAATATTAAATATGATTTCTTTACAACATAATCATATCTTTGTTTCCCTTGTCTTTTGTGTAATTCGTGTACATATTAAGGTCACAGACATTGATTTATAATTTGATAAAGACATCAGCTTAAATTTAATTAATGGACGTTGTAGAACCAAGATACTTGATAACTTATGGATGAAGAGACGTTTCTCAGAAAGTTCTACATACAACTGAGTGTATGTATACAGTGAATGAGTGAAATACTAAAACCTATAGAAATACTCGGGTGTAATTTCCGTTAAAGTTGATTATAATATGTATAATAAGTTTTCTGAAGTTTCGACAGTAGTCTACGCAGATATCAAATTGACAATACACTACAATATATAATATAAATGAAATAATGTGTAATCAATATGTCACTGTCGAAACAGACCGACCACGTGTACAAGTTTACGTATTTTGACACGACGATATGGAAAGAAAAAATTTAAAAAAAAATATTACAATATAAATTTTCCAATAAAATTATCAAACTTTACTACCGTGAAATATAATACACACACACACACATATATATATAATACACACGTATTAAGTAAATTATTAAGTTAGGTTCATATAATATTATGTTCAATGCATATGTACTATGTTGTTTTGCTGTATGTATGAATATTTTATCTTTTTTTTCATTATACGATTGTACTGCTACTATCCAAACATTTATCTTTTTTGTTTTTTAATATTATTTTTTAATGAAATTTGTGTACATTTTTCATTTAAAAAAAAAAAGATTTTCACGCCCATCTATTAGGTTGAAAAAACTCGATTTTATCAAATGATAGAGTGTTGAATGGCAAGCAAAATATATATAATTCATATATGACTATAAGTCGGTTAATATGGCCTTATATAAAGAATTGAAATACTTTTACATTCAAAAACGTTTAAACGTTTGGAAAAAAAATAATAATCAAATTATTAATATTACTATTGTACAATTCACCACAGTTTTATTTGTGCTATGCACGATTATTTATTTCTATAACCTACGCAAATATAAATTAATGTATGACTACGAATACTGTAATTTGTGTACGAATTATTATCAATCGTATCATGTGAGTATTTAAATTTATTTTTATACTTAAAAAAATGTGAAATTATAAAACCAATACATATCTCTGGTTCTACGATGAAGCACAGATTAAGGCATAGACATATTGTATGAGTCAGTAAAGCTTGCTGAACTATTTTTTCTGTTTTTTTCTTTTTTTGAAAGAAACTTATTTGTAGAATTAGATAAATTAATATAGTGATTTAGAAAATTTACGATAAAGAAGCGGATAGTTCTTCAATCGAACCACACACTTTATTTCTAAATTTATTAACGTTTGTGAAGATATTTTTCTTACATAATTTACAATCAAAATAAATCAACGTTATTTCAAAAAATAATTTTTTTTCAATATTCATTATTATTTTAATTTTTTACTTTTTTGAATTGCAACATTCATTTTTAGTTTCATATTTCAAAGCAGAATATTAAGAAGTATTTAGATTGAAAATCAAAATTTGAACGAATAGTTTATGAGTTATAACTTATAAGTATTTAAAGTTTAGATGAGCGGAGTAATATATTAACTTTTTGTGGGTATCTCCGTATCACTCCACTCTGCATACCAACACTTTAAATACTCATAACTAAGATACAAATGTTGTTGCATTTGCAACTTTTTCTACATTTTCAATATATGCTATGTTCGTTTTAAATACGTGTCATGTGAGTATGAACTAAAAAATCTAAAAGTTTTAAGTGCAATATTTTGCAATTGCATTGAATTTACTCATTTATACAACTATTTTAGTTGTATAGCCGACGCTCAACCGTCGTAATATCTATCTTATCTTATAAAATAAACATAATTTCAAGTTGGTATAGGTATTCAATACATCACAAAAATAATTTGTGAAATATGACTATTTGACAATAATTATGCGTTATATTGTTATAATTTATTTTTCAGCTACTTCAAATAGAATACTGAATTATTTACATTTATATTTTTGGTAGAATTTTAGATTATAACTGTAAATTTAAAACATTTATAATAGAACGCTCTTATTTTTTAGTGCAATTTTTAATATTTTAAATGCAATTTTTGGTATTTTTTAGTGTAATACTGCAATCAATTTTACTAGTTTTTTAGTACTTGTACATCCATGCTCTAATAATTATGTAAAAATGATTTTTAGACTAATATTCATAGTTGCCAATATAATTATTTATTAATTATACAACAACATCCGTGTTCTATTCATAACTTATAAACTACTGGTCCGAATTTCAATTGTTATGTATCTAAATACTCCGAAAAAAATTCTGCTTTGAAATATAAAATTTAAAATCTATGTTGTCATTCCAAAAGTGAAAAAGTAAAAACTATAACGATAAAAAATAAATTTTTTTAAACAAATTTTATTTTATTTCAATTATAAATTATATAAAAATTATTTTCAAAACCATATATCGATTTAGAAATAATGAGTGTTTAATGATGTAATAAAGCTCTCTGTTCTTAATATGTATCTCAACTTATGGGTATACCACTTTTTAGTGAGACAGCTATAATAACGAAATCAATTCGAAATTTATTATACAGTTAACACACGCTAGGTATCCTAAACTATAGATCGAAAGTCCACAAAATTAGGAATACAGTATGGTTAAAAAAATTGTATACAATAACAATGAGATTTAAAATCATTCGCATACGTTGTTTAAAAATTATGTATTAAGATGGATTTTAAAATTCCATACTTATATAATTATTATATTTGGTTCTGCAGTACATCTTTTTGGATTTATAGATTCAGTTTATTTGACGCAAAATATAAAGGTGTTGACATATTCAAATTACACCTTAATCCTTAATATACTATTTTCAGTTAACGATTATGTTATGTAATTTTATATTTTTAATACATTTTATTATATTGTAATATTATGTATTTATTGGTCAACTTCAATATAATAACGGAACAATGTTTATCGAAAAAAAAAAAGAAAGTTATACTTGTTATATAAACTAAGGTGTCAACCATACGAAATAAACAGCACTCGTAATGGATAAAAGTAATAAATCGTCTATATGTGTAAATTTATCCAACTGGAGCAAACTTTTTGTTGGTTTTACGACTATACTAGTCGAACATATTGTTGCACATCACAGCCTTTGTAACAGTAGTTTTCTATTACTTTTTTCTACCGTCCTTAAGTTAGTTTATCTGCATATAAGTATTTTTGAAAATACTGATAGTATAATATGTATATTGAGTATACGCAGAATACGCAGAATACCTCACAACATTATTATCTATTAGCTTTGGCTGTTGCAGCCATATTATATAATATATAGGTATTATATAGGTATTTAGGTATATCGCAGTATATTATCTTTTTGTCAAAAGTGAATATTATGCTTCAGTTCTCATAAGTTACTATTCCTGCTATTTATGCCAACTACAAAATAATGTTGCGAATTGCATTTTTCACAGATTTAAGATTTTATATTATAATTATAGTACGTAAATAGCGAACTTGACGGATTTTCAATCGTTGTATAGGTTTTTTTTTTAAAATAATTCATAATATGTATTTACTATGTAGTCTACATATTAATATTTTCTTAAACTTAATTTAAAAGGTCTGTTTTCTTGTTATAAGGCTGTTGATAAATCGACCAGGTTTGATTAAATAAAAGTCCGTTAGCAATGAGTCGTAACAGAATACGCGCTAAACTAAATTTTACGAAGGCCAAAAATGTAAAGGAATAAAGAGGCTGAAATTTAATGATGGTTTCTTTTTCTTTTTAATTAAATTTTTCTAGTCATAATGAATTTTTTTTTTTTTTGGCATCCAATGGATGTCTTTTATATATATTATTACAAGTACATAAAGGTCGTTTATAGTTGGATGGTAGACAGAACAGTCTCATTCTCTCGTTGTCATTTATCTCTTTCCATGTATCGTTTGCGTTCTGTCTCTCTCTTTCTCTCTCTCTCTCTCTTATCTATCTATGTCTGCTCGTACTTATAGTCTTTCGAATTGCACATAAAGTATTCTGTCGTAATCTTTTAAATCCTCCCACCCCGTATATCCATTTTACGAAAAACATAGTTATACGCCTATAGTCTACACCTGTAAGATATACTTGGCGGCTGATTATTATTTTCTATGATTGTAAAATATATCGCACGCGTAAGTTGTATATACCTACTTAAACCTACTGAATGTACATGTTAATACCGAAGAGTTATACCACTTATACCATTACATGGTTTAACTGATTTAAGGTTATACTGTGTGCACATTATTATACACCTATTTATCGTTATTGTACATAGCCTATCACTATTATCAGCGTGGACATATAAGATGGGATAGGTGACACAGCATATGTTGATAGCTCGGTGGTGTTATAGCTATTATATTATAATGAATATATTTACTTGAGTTCACTTTCAGGAAATTTAACGCTTGACAAACTAAATAGCATGGTGACATAAAGTATACCTACTCTATGAAACATACGACACTGATATTACATCGTCATTTTATAGTCTTGTTTTTGAAAAATTCTCGGTAAATATCTATGTAGGTATAATATAGTCTATAAATTTCAACGATGAAATTCATTCACTGCGTATTTTTTTGTCACCGAATATGACCTCTTTGCCCATCTGACTCAATAATTTAAATATAATATATAAATATTCATTGGTATTATATACGATACGCTGTCTAGTGTCTTTGCAGCAACCGTCTTCCAAATCGATATGTTATATCGTTATGTTACAACATCAGCTACACAACAAATATTCAATATTTACCGAAAATACAGTGGCAATATTTCAAACGTTCGTGCATATAATATAAATAATGAAAAAATTGGTATTAATTTTTTTTACGGAGTAATCTTTTACAGTCGCGGTTTCTTTGAAACAAAATAAAATCGCTAATTTTTGTAGTCACAGTAAAATCATGTCAACTTTCAATATTAACGATGAGAATGAAAATATTGTATAAATAAGTGGGTACGTGAAACTAATTTGTCATATTTAAAAACAAATAAATGTCAATCCATAAATTATTAAAGAGTTACACAATTGCTTCATTAATTTATATATTATAAATA
This sequence comes from Rhopalosiphum maidis, assembly GCF_003676215.2. Taxonomy (NCBI): domain Eukaryota; kingdom Metazoa; phylum Arthropoda; class Insecta; order Hemiptera; family Aphididae; genus Rhopalosiphum; species Rhopalosiphum maidis. The sequence goes on along the minus strand of NC_040878.1, from coordinate 518,074 downwards.
TTATAGTTTAATTAAAATGCTACAAGATAATAATATAGCTATTTGAAACATTCTGTGGTAAATATTAGTTATATAGTATTAACGAATACTAAATAATCGTATTTTAAATAAATTAATAATAATTGGCTAAATTTTTATTGCACAATTGTGAAAACTTATAAATAATTATATTGTTTTAAGGTTTAACAATGCATTAAGCTTTATCATTCTGGTAAAAATTTAAAATATTAAATATATAACAAACTGTAATGTTTCTTTTAAATTGTAAAGAGATACTTATTTTTACAAAATAATTTTTTCATATTTCAATACTTAGTACTTAATCAATAAAAAGTATTTTTTAACAATTTTTATTCGATACATAATTATATATTAATTAAAAAATATATATTAATAATATACACTTATTTGAATTTTAAAATCGGAAAATATATCATTGATCTTAACTTAATTGAGTTATAGTTTATGTGCTAATACATTTCTGCATATTATAATACTGGTAGAAATAATATTCCCCGTTTCCGTCGAGCTTATTTTACAAGTGTTAATTAGTAGTTTAATATGAAACATACATATTAGTTACATTTTCTGAAATGAATCATATTATAGTATCTAACAAACGTATAAATACCATATGGAATAATTGACTAGTTAGTTTTAAATTCTAAATAATAGTATATAATTATTAAGGTACGGATATTGTTGCATTTGCAATTTTTTTCTACTTTTTCAATATACGCTAAATACATTTTAAATGCGTGTCATGTAAGTGCGAACTAAAATCTAAAAGTTTTAAGTACAATATTTTGCAATTTTTGGATTTTTATTGCAATCGTATTGAATTTACTCATTTATACAACTATTTTAGTTGTATAGCCGACGCTCAACCGTCGTAATATCTATCTTATCTTATAAAATAAACATAATTGCAAGTTGGTATAGGTATTCAATACAGCACAAAAATAATTTGTGAAATATGACTATTTGACAATAATTATGCGTTATATTGTTATAATTTGCTATTCAACTACTTCGAATAGAATACTAAATTATTTAAATTTATATTTTTGGTAGAATTTTAGATTATAACTGTAAATTTAAAACATTTATAACAAAACGCTCTTATTTTTTAGTGCAATTTTTAATATTTTAAATGCAATTTTTGATGTTTTTTAGTGTAATACTGCAATCAATTTTACTAGTTTTTTAGTACTTGTACATCCATGCTCTAATAATTATGTAAAAATGATTTTTAGACTAATATTCATAGTTGCCAATATAATTATTTAAACTAGTTAATATTAAAAATAAATGTACTGGTTAATAAGAATAAAATAAATTAAATCAAATACCAAATGAAATTTTTAAAAAAATTTTTCGTATAACTTATGATTATTTATGTTCCAGTTTTTAGTTTTATTCTAAAAAAATTCAAATTTACCTATCTTTTTGTTTTGATACACTATTAAATACGAAATTTTATTTAAATTAATTTAACTATACTAGAAGATTATTAGCTTGTTCACTGATATTATTATAAACTGTAGAACATAACCTAACCTATTTTAAATTACGCGTACATATAATAAGAATTTACGCAGTGAATCACTTTTTCGCCGTTCGTTCTAAAGTTAATAATGTAATATAAATTAATAATGACTATTTAAAAACTGAAAGTTTGCATATATTATCATATAATCATTATTATGATTATGTTTTTTCTCGTAAAAATATATATTTATGTTGTTTTTGTTGTATAGAATGAATATAGATATGATTTTCTTTAAATATAAGATAAACTATATAGTAATTTTAATATGAAAATATTAACTATACAAAATAAATTGACGGTTCACTTTAACTACATTATTTCGTTTTACAGCTTCTATGTAAGTTTCAGAATTCAACTAGGGTATTATAGACTAATTTTCAGCAACTTTATTTTTAGTCCTTGAGAATTTTATCTTATTTATAAATTAATATTTCAACATAATAAAATACATTACATTACACATCACACTTATACAATAAGATTAAATTAATTTACTTTTTATTATAATAAATCATTAAGTTGAAACAAGCGGAATTAAATTTTCATACGTATTAAAAATACAATAAAGCTAAAAATCGTTATTTTTATTAATTTGAAATAAATAATACTGAACGTTTTTCATGTCATAACTGTAAAAATTTTCTTATAATTAATGGGTAGATTAGGGTAGTTATATAAATACTATCCTACTATCGTTAGAGTCGTGTAAGAAGTTAATATATTATTAGAAAAATGTAATTATCACTAAGCTATGTATATCTGGTGACTTAAAAGTCAATACAAATTATATAATTATATGGTATAAATATAATTAATATATATTATTATTATATTTAAATACTAATAGTTAAATAAACTATTTAATACCTATTTGTATAAAACATTGTATCATGAAATATACTTAGTTAAATAATGTGACAGATCATCTCCATTTAAAAAAATGTATTTTGTATACAATGATTTATTATTGAATTCATATTTAACATATATTTTGTTTTAGTCACCTATACGACACCTAATACATTAATGCAAACCAAGGTACCCAAATGCTCCATTTTTTTATTAAAGTTATAGTCGAGAAATAATATATTTTGACTTGCATTAATATCATTAGCATATTTTGTGAATGCTTTCAGAGTAATTTTATTAAAATAAAATAATAATTTTTGAATAAAATCTTTTGTGTATTGATAAATACATATGAGACTCTAACAACAAAATTATTTGAATTAAATTCTATATTATGTGACGTAAATATCCATTAATTGATTAATAAAAAAAAAACCTATTGTAACTTTTGATAATCAATTCCATTTACATTTTTTAACTTCTAAAAATTATTACTTATGTCTTAACATAGTTTACTTTCATCTAATAGGTACATTATAATATATAAATTATAAACTGGTAAAATTAATTATAACACATGGCATACAAACATTAGTATATTCATTGTTAATTACATCTTTAAAATGTTGCAATTATCTATATAGATATAAAAATTTTGTTCACTACATTACAGCTACCAGTTGCATACAGCTTTGATGTTATTAATGTATAGATTATACAAATTGTTGAAGATTTTTAAAGTACATTTTAACTTAAAACTATTTTTTCTATTCCCTATATACAGTACTAATACACCTAGACTATCTTTTTTTTTTAATTTTTTTCGAAAACGCTTAATTATTTATGACCGTTTGGTATTATTTTTTTTACATGGTATTTCTTTTTTTTTCTTGTCTACTCAAGAAAAGTAAAACATTGCCTGTGGTAAAATTAAAAAAAAAACCTATAATTATACGAACCACACAAAAGCAACTGATGTCGAAAAGTTTTGGTTACTCTAGACTATGAGATACACACACCTATTTAGCTATATACTCATATATATTATGAGTGACTTTTTAAATAGAGCCTATTTGTTCGTATGACGTCAATTTCAAATAGTTCACGTATTAAAAAAAAATTTGGCACACACACATTATATTCTAGAGAAAGAAAATCTTATTAGAAACTGTTTTATGGAAAGAAATAACTTGTACAAAAATATATGCAATGCAGTATATAACATATTTTTTCAGCGTAGCACAATAAATTGCGGTCTTTTATTTTTACTCATTCTTGTACATGACAATGCGAATTTTATAGCGGAAGTAAATACACCTATTTATGACGCCTACTTATTTTTATATTTTACGCTGTTAGTATGGATCTACTATTTACTCTTTTATCATTCATTATATACAATACCTATCACATAATAAAATGTATACATAACACAAACCATCGACAATTGATAATAAGAATAACAAAGACGCGTGTTATGTTCAATATAATGTAATAATGTATCTATTTAATAAATGTTTAAGACTAATCGAGTTTCGTGTTTAAATATGTTTAGAAAGATCTGTTCGCATCCAAGCTAGAAACGACCGAATCAAACGCAAGAGATAGAAAACTTTCGTCGTCGTCCAGTGGCAGTATGAAATCCAAATGGTTGAAGGCCATCAAAAGCCTGAAGACGACTAGTGGGCCAACTAATAACAATACTACACAAAAGGATGAAAAGTGAGTCGTTATAATAATTTATTATAACATATGTATTATAATACTCAACTAAAATTGTTTAATTAGACCAAATAATAGTAGGCACTAGGCACGTCTTAGATTTCCATAACATAATATATACATATATTAATTACCTACTATTTTTTTCTCAATCAATTCGTATTCTTCATAGGAGATACTAATAATGTATATTAGTGTTGGTTATTAATTTTTTTTCATAATTTACAATAATATATGTTATATCCTCAATCTAACGTAGTTAACAAGACATTTTTAACATATTATACAAAAGTAGGATAATTAAATATTAATCAACAATCTCATCGGTCGATTAAAATCTTTTATACTTATCTTATTATTACTAAAGTTATAGTAGAATTTGATGTTTAACATTTGCAGGTACCTGTTCAAACATAATTTATTACAATTAGCTTGGACACTAAGTCACAAACTTTGTAAAACATAGGTATAGAAGTAATAATATAATATGTGTGTATACGTAAAAGACAATCTGTTTAATGTATTATACACTTTTTCTAAGTTAATCTTTGTGATTTTTGAAAAATAATTATTTTTTTAAGGTAAAGTATTTAATTATATAGTTTAAAATGTATGTTATCATTAACAAAAAAATAAAAATGTATAATCACATTATGATAAAAAAACAAACAAGTTACATACATAATCAGTGACCCCTCCCGAAATTTTTCCGAAGCTTTGTATAATAACCTAAGTACTTATATTAAGTATATATATTGTAATAATGTAACCCTCCCCCTGAAATTTTTTTCTTGTTGCGCCACTGTACATAATACGGTATTCGGAATGACATTCGAATTGCGTTTATAAATTATATTTTGTCCGAGTTGCATCTGTAGTTTTATCGTGACATATTCGAATAGCGTCCGTGATTTTTTCACAACATGCATCAGTTACATTCTGGTTAATAATATTAATATATACATATTTTCCTTCCCGTTTTTAAAGAACGAAGACTATCATTTATATAAATGGTGCGGTTAAAAATATAATATATATTAGGTATTAAAAATTATTAATTGTTTTAAAATGTATATGATTTTTTTTTTAATTTTATAATACGGGCACATTTTTGTACGCCAATTTTTGAACGAACTTAAGACGTGATATATTTTTGTTTCATACTGAGTCATAATATTTTTAGTAAAATATTTTTTTCTACATCCTCTCTTTATTTAAATTACCATTTCAAAAATGTTTGGAAAGCAAATTTGTTTCCATTAATAATTAATACAATATTATTATTTTTTTTTTTCCCTAAACATTTTAAATATACTACGATTTTTCATTATCATATTATTAAGTGAATGTCGCAATGTAACTGATACTAATAACATAAACAAAATTAGTTTTTAACAATGAATTATAAGGTGGCATTTACAGATAAGGTATCAAAATAGGGGTTATCTACGAGTTTCTTACCAAATTTGTAGAAATAGAATAACAATATTATTGTTGCAGACGCAACTCGAAACAGTCGCTGAAAAACTACGGACGCTAGGTTGTCGTGACGTATATTTTCGTTTTTGGACGAAATTCGTATGCAACCATAGTATTATATAAATTATAAATACTTTAAATAAAAAAAACATATTCTTTTTCAAAAGCAAAAAATTGACTTAAAATAGTGTGGCTTTTTAATTTTGGATCACGTCATTTATGTCGAATTATTTTTATTTAATATCGTATAATATACATTTCATATGTAATATAACACCGTGTAGAGTATATTTTATGTATAAATAGGACTGATGAGATTGGGCGTCTAGATAGATTAACGTTTAGTCAAATAAGTAGTCCGCGGTCGTGTAGCCTACGGCTGCTAATGAGCTTACAACTCGAATTCATATACATATATGTATTATATTATATACTCGAAAATCTTATCACGCCAGCACAGTAATCGGATACCTACGTCCCAGACACTTCAGTGGATAGGCCTAAGAACATAATATATAACTACAGAAAACAAGACAATAATATAACTTTACAAATTGTGTGTCACGAGCTTACTGAGATTATTATACTATGGTTTTTTCGCGCGTGGAAAGAGAATCAATTCTTTTTACTGATGCAACCGCAAAATTATTATCGCGGATTGTTTACCATCATATAAACATCGAAAACAATAATTTATCACAACGAACAATTCTTAAATGCACTTAAATACTTATTGTACGGTAAAGTCGATCATTTGATCTCTGCATTAGTAGATGGATCATTAAAACAATATTTTTAAATTTTATTATAGATTCTAACGGTTTATAAGAAAGCCGGATTCAACGCCATATTTTTGAATTTTTCTAGTACCATATAATAAGTATTACACGAACCTTCCTAATCATTAAGAAATTACATTAAAAAAATAAAATGATTTTTTTTTCATCAAAATATAACCGACATTATCTAATTTATATCACTTAAAGTATTAAAACAGATATAATGCTATTCACGTACATAAGTTATTTATATACCTATACAGTAGTATAAACTGTATATCATTTTAGGTAATATGTTTCACTATAAAACTAATAATCAAATATGTAAAATTTTAATTTTATTATATTCCAAATACCTTTAGTGCTTTAGTAAGAATTTAAAAGATTTAATCTAAAAAAATATTGCGCATAAACTGTACAAAAGTTCAGTTTTGGTAAGTGATTATAATAGTTTTTCAAATTTACAAGGTAAATGTACATTTTTTTCTAAACTTGATTACAAAAATTACATTAACAAAATTCAAAATAATTTGAAAACTCATCTTAAGCAATTATGGAAATACATAAATAACAAACGATACAACAACATTGTGCCTAACGGTATGCATTATAACAATGAGCAATTTAATAATGTTTCCGATATAACTAATGCTTTTGCTAAATATTTCTCGAGTGTATATGAAAATTATGATCTTGTTAATTCCATCAATAATAATCTTTCAAAAGTATTTTCCTCTGTTTTGCACTCTGTTTCGATTGACTTAATTGAAGTATTCGAATCTTTTAACTCTCTGGTCTCCTTTTCAAGTCTTGGTCCTGATTTAATACCCAACATATTTTTAAGAAACTGTTAGTAGGTTATTTCTATATCCTTAGCATATTTATTTAATCTATCTCTCTCCTTTTGTACTTTTCCAGACATATGGAAAATCAGTTTCATTCGCCCTATCAATGCCTTCTTCTGATTTGTTTAACGTTTCTAATTACTGCCCAATATCGCTGCTTTCTCTCATTCCTAAAATGTTCGAATTTTTAGTTGCTATTATGCTATGGATCGAATGCTGATGTTATTATATATACCAATTTCACCTAAGCATTTGATAAAATTAATCATCAAATATTATTTGAAAAGTTAAAAAAAATAAGAATCTGTGATCCTTTTCTTTCATAGCTTAAATCCTTTATTGAGAATCGTTATCAAATAGTTGCTTATAAAGAATACTGGTCTACTCTGTAACACGTTTCATCAGATGTTCCAAGATTCACATCTTGCACCCATGTTATATTTAATTCTTATTAATGATATAACTTGCCAAAATAACTCTATATTAATGTTTGCTGATGATATCAAAATTTTTCATAAAGTTAACTGCAGACTTGAAGCTGAGTTGTTCCAATCTGACTTAAATGCTCTTTATACGTGGTGTACGAAAAATAAATATAATCTGAACATAAAAAAATGTCAGGTAATGGCATTTATCAGAGATCTCGCAGTTAATAAATTTGGTTACTATGTCAATGGTGAAATTTTATAACGAACTATTGGTCCTCTTTTATTCAAATTTGATTTTCATATTAACAATATTGTTTTTAAATCCAACAAAATAATAGGTTCATTATTTGTAATTTTTCAGACTTTAAATAAATTTGTACTAAAATCCATTTATTGTTCACTGATACGTTCTATCTGTAAATATGGCTTAATTTCATGATCACCATACCAAATAAGCTATACATTGAAATTGAAAAAAATACAGTAAAAACTTTTCATACAAATTTTCTATTCCTAGGGATCCTTACTCTTCATACTTCCCTCTCTTGGCTATTCTTAACCTTGTAACACTGGAATGCCGTTAATTACAATTAGACTTATATTTTGCGTATAAACTTTTTTCTGAAATAATTAATTGTCCTGATTTCTTGTATATTTTCTACTTTCATTTCCTACGCGTAATACTCGAATTATAAATACATTTTATATGAATACGGAAATACCAAACTACGCTAAAAACTATCCCAGTAACAGAATAATGCAATTTATTAATGTATTAAATATTGATTTTTTTTTGTTTTGCTAAACTTTCATTTATTCAAAACTAATTTAATTACATTTTTATTAATATCTTATATTTTAAATGTACTTTAATATGTTATATTTATTTATATTTAACATTTATCATTAAATATGAACGATTGTTTTTGTGCTCTTCATCTGTAACTGGGCCTAGGCCGTTTAAAATTATGTAATACAAAAAATAAAATAAAAATATTATACTATAAAAAAAATTACAAACAACAAAATTAAAGCTAGAATATTGAATTACTGATAGTGATCACTGATCAAACATGTAAATTATGTTTTACATAATATAACATAAAATTGTTATAAATATATAACATGATTATACTAAAAAAAATTGTATATATTGTTACCTAGAATTCAAAATATCAGAGTAGAAAAAGTAAATTCTCATTTTAAAACATAAGTTTGTAACACTACATGACATTCTTTAAAAGACAAAAAAAAAAATAAGTAATTAAGTAATTTATAATATGATTTTTAAGTATTTTAAAATTTCAAAAATTAAAATTTTTAAATATTAATTATTAAAGGATAAAAGGTGGATGATTACACTTGGTGCATCATTCTCTATGAAGTATGATAAATTGAAATATGATTTTTATTGTCATAATAATTTAAGTTAAAATTTCAGTTTCAGAATCGATTTCAATAAAATATTTTCTGAAATACTATTTTTATAAATTAAACATTTTAATTCTGTGTTAGAAATAAATGTGCTCATAAAGAAATATTTATCCCTTGAGAGTACTGGGAATTAATTCTTGGAACTAATATTGTATAACTCCATCATAAAATATGTCTTATCATTTCTTTAGGTACCTGGAAATTATAATAGCTCATACAAAAATATTACCTTTTTAGTTAATTTTTTAGTAAATAAACGTAAGTATGTATGATTGTTGATTTTCTATTGGTAAACATTATCAATTACAGTGTTAACTACTTTATTACAAAAGTTTTTTTTTAGTAACAATCGTTCAACAAAAGTTCTTGAGTACCATTTTTTAAAATAAAAATTCATCTCATTTAATGTTAAAAATGTAATTTAGTCGTATAATTATAATTAAATAGTAAATATTTTTAATATTTATACACTCTATATTATGTATTATCCAATACAATTTTTCCGAGACAAGTAGTTATTTTTATAATAATATGAATTCGAGTTGTAGTTTAATTAACCAACTTAGTATCATTATTTAATATATTGTATATTAATTTAGTTGTTTTTTTATTCAGCTTTACTAACATAATGTTTTGTGTGTTTTTTTTTCATTTTTTTGTTTGGCTGTTTGATGTGTGCTCTCGCCAAATAAAAAAAAATTATTATACTTATACCTCGATAAAAAAAAAAGGAAACACCAAATGTACCACGCGGTATCAACCATAATTGCAATGAGGTAATTGTTTTATTATTATTGTTTGTATTTTATACTATTATTGTTATTATTATGCTCACATATTGTACATTACAGGATATTATATTAAATGCATATAATATATATAAGGTATATTGTCGGACCGGTCATAACAATATTATAATAACAATTAATAGTAATGGGTATTTCCTATAGCTATTCTTTAAAACTTTATATTTTTTTTTTTTTTTTATTACGCCGGCCATCGATATAAACCAAAAATTACATTATAAAAGTCTTTCAACAACTTTTTTCACGCCTTTTTACAAAATATGAAGATTTGAGCGAGAAATATATAGTTCCAAAATGAAACACAATATTTTGGATCGATCATACATAGCTTTCAGAGGTCTCGGTCATCATTTATGTATACCTACCATTGATGTGTACGTTCTTGTATGGATGATGTACATAAATATTTCCCCTCAGGACGCTCCTGGGTATATATATAATATGATAAAAACAAAAACAAACCGTCAAGTTAAAAATAAATTAATAAAACATGATAAATTTAAAAAAAAACCGTTTTTGGGCATGTGTTTTTATTTTGCATAATTTTATAATCGTAAATATTATAAGATCATGACCTACAATTTCCATATTGTTGATGTATACAACACAACTAACACCGCTTTTTTAAAAGTTCTGTTAAATTATTATAAATATATAAACATTTACTCATCGATCGCGTAAAATAAAAAATTTACAGTTCATTTGCGTTTTAATGCCATTGGCCAAAGATACATAGTTGTCGCATGACATTTAGTATCGGAAATATCTGAATAATGTATGTTGACTCCGTAGTTTAACCGTTGTTGACAAAATGTCAACAGCAAATTTATATACGCATGTGTCCACATATTCCAAATTTAATATTTATTAGAAAATAATATTACTCACCGAATTGGTCATAATAATAGTTTCAACTAAGGACGAAATTTTTCGGGACTGTCAAATAATATGTATAATATGTATAATTTATATAAAATATATATATTTTAAATCACTGTAGTTCAATAAATATTTTTTTAGTCATTTTTTTTTCTGCACGCTATTTTTTTTATTCTTTCTTTGCGAAGTAATTAATATTTCAATATTATTTTACGTAGAGATGTAGTAATTATCAAAAATTAGTAATTGAAAGTAATAATATATCACACGAATATTACAGAAAAATCAAAACTCGTTAAAATTATCACAAGGATTTTAATATTATTACTAAACAAGTAATTTATATATATATATATATATATAATTATTCCAGTCTGTTATGAGTTTATGACTGTTATAAATTCTGAACAAATTAAATATTTTCAATAAAAGTCTTATCAATAGATTTCTTATAACTCAGAAGTGTGTATAAGCTTATTTTGTCAACCCTTATAAGTTATAGGTCGCTATAAGGTAGCTCGCATAAATTAAATTTTTTTATGTTGTCATTAGTTACAGATAATAAAATAGTTATTAACGATTAGCTATAATTTTTTGTATTCTATTATATTTTGTCATTCAGTATAATTCAATGCTATTACATATACCTTGTGTATGGTTGATGTTTATTTAAAAAATAATCCTAATTTGAAAGTGACATCGTCTTTTTTTAACTTTGAAAAATTCTAGTCAAACTTAAGCAAAACCAGTTGTATAATAACGTATTTAAATAATTTTAATATTTTTCTTTAACTCTATAAAACACTTTACCAAATTGTTAAACCTAATGATTTACTTTTAGGACACCAATAGAGTCAGATCAGATTCTATAGTACCCATGAGGCTGTGATCATCATAGGCGCTGACTCCACAGGGACAAAATGAGCGATCGCCCCCGTGCATTGATTTAAGGGCAAAAGTATTATTTCGCCCTCGTTGTGTACAACAATAATTATTTGGTTAAAATACCAGATTATAATATGAAAAAATGCATCAGAACGACAGAACATCGATGACTATATATTTGTATATTACCTAAATAATATGATCATCGATAATAATTATAAACACTATAGATCGCTCACTATTATTTGGTTTTATATTTGGTCTAAAAATACATCTGGTATTTCAGTTTTTTTCCGGAATGTAGAGACGGAATTTATTTTATTATATAAAATTAAAATAACATACATGCATAATATTTTATTTTACACCCTAGAGGAGAATTAAAAGAGGGGTAGAGGACAAACCGGTAATTACTCCTCTTGATCAGCAAATTTCAGTATACTACAGAATTTTTTTCGCTTAATAAAGGAAGAGGAGGTTGCCCCCGCTCTAATATTTAAAAGTCGGCGCCTATGGTGACCACTTAGTACATTCACAGAATTATTAGGTTTTACGCATAATTATGCGTAATTATTCAAATTACTTACGAAATTAAAAAATATATTTTTATACGTACTTAATATCTTTATGTACAGTTTTATATATATCTTCTATTATTGGTATATATTATATATATAAGCATAATGTCAAATTAATATTTTTATATATTTAAATGTCAGAAAAAAAACGGATTAATAATTCTCGTGACATTATCATAAAGACGTAATACATCATTCTGTGCAATATTACTTAGTCCGAACCAGGATAAATAAATAATTCGGTCGAGCAATATATATATATATTAATTCTTGCTTGGTTATATACATAAACGTGGGATATAACGTATAACTCGTATAAGTATCTAACGAAAATACTTTTTGCTTCCCTTTTGGTCTGCTACGGATTGATAGAAATGAAAACGCATTCTGACACGGCAAAAGAGAAATTACAACATAATATGCACATCATTTTACAAATGTACATAGATTACGAATTATAATAAATATATCCAAAATGACGCCTTACAATGCTCATATTTTAGTATAGTTAATTTATTTTATTCAATTTTCAAATAAATATTGTAAAAATGTGAAAAATTATAAATAATAATCTTAATCATTCGAAAAGAGGATAAATTATATAGAATATATTTTTACCAAATAATACGTTGATTTTTTAGATCGTAAATCGAGCAGAGATTGCCATTACCGACTGAACACCACAGCAGTTTAATATACAGGGTGTCCCGCGAAGATTTACCCATTGCAATATCTCCTGAAATAATGGAGATATCATAATTCTGTTTTTTTTAATAAGATTCGCAAGGACAAGAACTACAAATATTTCATGTTTTAATTTATTTTTATGTTTTGGTAAAAAAGTTAAAAAATGTATTTTTTTATTTAATTATTTAAAAAAATTGAAGATAGCCATTTTGTAGAGTTTTTTTTTCCTGAAAACATTGACGTTTTAACATTTTAATTTCATCAATTTCCTAATTTTTAATATTTTTTTATAGTTTCGAAAAAATTACGAATTATTTAATACGATAGTGCCATAGTGGTCATTGTATCAAACATGTGGTCTGCGTGCTCGTACGGCTGGCGAACGGGTTTCAGCGTGGCTCGCAATAAATGTCATATTCTATTTCTTCAACATTGTTAAATTTTGAAATAAAGTTAATAACTATTGTACAAAATATCAATATGTACATTTTTGTTATACCTAGTATTAAATACGGTTATATTATAATAATTATAATAAATAGATAAAACAAATGTATTTTGTTTACTTTGAATTTTGTAAAAAAAGGTGTTTTGTCTGCCAACGTATAAATACGTAATAGTTAATATTTTATGGCTTGTTGGTAATTTGAGTATGGCATAGCCCATAGTTTAAATACCTAATTTAATGTTTTGATATTATTATCTTGTCCTATTTTTTGTCAAGACATAAACATAATAATAATTTCACAATTTTTTCGAAACTAGAAAAATATTGAAAATTAGGAAATTGATGAAATTAAAATGTTAAAACGTCAATGTTTTCAGGAAAAAAAAACTCTACAAAATGGCTATCTTCAATTTTTTTTAAATAATTAAATAAAAAAATACATTTTTTAACTTTTTTACCAAAACATAAAAATAAATTAAAACATGAAATATTTGTAGTTATTGTCCCTGTGAATCTTATTAAAAAACCAGAATTATGGTATCTCCATTATTGCAGGAGATATCGCAATAGGTAAATCCTCGCGGGACACTCTGTATATATTAATAAGTATATTCATTTATCATTACAATTTTTCTTAATAACTTTTTATTTTTGTAACGAGGTAATCCATACATTAACACCGAATAGTTTTGGTAAAATGCATACAAAACCAAAAGTAATTTACTTAATTCTGGCGGCGATAACCCATTATATTATGTCAGCCGAATCTTGACATTTTATGAATATGAAATACGTTATTATACATACATAAATTGTTAAGATATAGATAGAAATTGATAAAAATAATAAATAATTATATATTTGTACACAAATTTACAGTGTACCACACATATCTTGTTCAAAAAATTAATCTTATGAGAACAAAATAAAGATATTCGCATCTTTTGCTATATTATATTATGAACCCACGGTAAATTTTCTCACAAAATATTTCTAATCTAAATTTAGCTCCAAGTAAACATTAGTGTCAAAACCAGAATCATCTTTAGTTTATTTGCAACTGTAGAATACAATAATATTATCATTATAAATACAGACAGCACCAAACTTCATTAAATATATACATATTATTTACCGACAGAGACTGATCATTTTGGCGTGTTGTAAAATAATTTTAAAAATGTCAAAATAATTTATTCAGTAATATTAATATGATTCTAATTTAAAATTAAACAAACATGCATTCAAAACATCAAATCCATGATATTTAACATTTGTCACGTAGCATAATATATATGTATTTGTATTTAACAAAATAAAAAGTATAAATATGTTGTAATTTATCCAAATAAATAAAACAATTATAAATCCATATTAATGTAGTACCAAATAATAATAATAAAAAAAAGTTAATTTTTTTTTTGTGAAAAATCATATAAATTTTAATAATTACATCAAAATATATTTTTAATTAGGTATAGTTAGATACAAACTATACTAAAAACTGATTAAAAATCTTAAACTTATAATATAATAGGTAGTTAAATTTAATTTTATTATAATTTAACTATATAAATATATGTAAAACGAATGTAACAGGTTTACATAATTACATATAAGGCATTTTTTTAATGTTACAAATAAACCATCACAAAGTAATTTGAAACAACTCGATTGTAAATGCAAATTAATAAACATTTATTTTAGTCAACTTTTTAAGTCAAACCATTTCTTTTATTTATGTAAAATTTTAAATTTTAAACAAATTCCTACTAGAAGTTTTTCCATCTGATAATATTGTCTATAAATCTACTATTTTATTTCACGATTAATCACTCCTACGATTATCTTTTCTAGAATCTATGTTTCTTTACTTTAAACCAGTTTAAAATATTGGCTAGATTTTCCGGAAAATAAAATTTTGGGAGTTCTCCGAGTGCGTCCCGAAATTACCTTTTTTTTTTATATTTCAAGTACGTCAGAAATAAGGTAACACCCGAGTGCGTCTCAAAAAAAGAAAGTCATATTTTTGACATAGCCTTAGTGTGTTCCAGTTAATTTAGAGTTACCTAGGGTAGACCAAGAAGATTAACTGGCTTACACCCCAAAAATATTTTGTGATTCTTATTCATGATCCAACATTTCCAGTACTTCAAAATCGTAGCTGTAAAAATTAATTACCTATAAAGTATTATAGTTTTAGATTTGAACCACAATATTCGATCGTAAATTCTGTATATTAAATAAATACCTATAGCTGTGGACGGAGGATGCACTTGGACTACAAAAAATGTAAAAACAAGAAACAGGACGCACTCGGGATATCCACCAAATGTTTAAAACCAGTGTTCAAATAACTGTCGTCATTGAATAAAAATATATTACGTATATAACTAAAGCGATGAATTGTAATAACTTATAATCACACAACAACATATATTTTAATAAATAAGGATAACAACAAACAAACTAAGTTTAAAGTATTTAAAATATTTATAGACATTTTTTGACTAAAAATAAATAAAAATTATATATTTTGAACAATTGTAATATTTACCTATTTTATTGATAATTTATGTTTAATATTTAATATATTCTTTCATGCATCATATCCACAGCTCTAGTGATCTGGTGATTAATATATTAACCTGCACATTATATACTTCATATTTAATTGATTTAGTATTACGTCAAGTATTAATTGAAATAAACCACCTCATGTGAGGTCGTTTCCTACAATTAAAACCAAACATTTCACTATTTAAAAAATATAAATTGTAATAAAATTAAGATCACAAAACTTTATGCAACAATTCATAGTAAAATTAATAATAATATTATCTTAGACGCCGCTACGTAATGTCGAAATCGTCCAGTCTACATGTATGACGTGTTAAGGCAGTATTTTCACCCTATAGTCATAGTATAGTGAGTATTTTTCTTGAAAATCATCTGTGGTAGAACCCACCACCCGCGTCTTTTGTCCCGCGTGACCTTGATCGGAAAATTCGAAATAACAACCTTCACCACCCTTTGTGACTAACAGATGTTGCATTAAGCGTGGAAGTATTTTCACTGTTTCCCTACTACTAGTTTTCCACCACGTCTGCACCTGTACTGAGTCCCTTGACAACCGCCGTACCTAGCCCCAACGACTTTTTTCACTATTCGTATTGATGGGTACACGAGGATATTTTTTTAATGTATTATATGCATTTTATTACTATTTTATAGAAATAAATCGCTTAATAAATACATTTTAAATAATATTTGGAAACCACCATAGTATACATAATTCATGCTACTTCCATTGTGACTTAATAATATAGGGAAATACAATATTGTAAAGTGATTTCGTGTCATATAGGTTTTGTTTTTTGATGCCATGTTCAACTTTTTAGCATATTTTGAAGTTCCTGAGACTTTAAATGTACTAGTTCTAACCTAAACTAACCTTACCTATTTTATTGTGTTAAACATATATATTAGTATCTAAAAATGTACAATATACATTAAGTAAGTAATTAATATTAGTTCAGTACTTAATATTTGTATGGGAAACGCACAGGCAAATATTATATAACACTTTATAATATAAATTAAAAATAATAATTGACTTTTTCTAAACATATAAGACCTATGCAAAAATATTAAAAACGCAGTAGTCGAACAATGTTATATTAAGTTCATATTCTATGAAGGCTCGTATATCCATTATTCAGTCACTCTATTATGAATTCCCCTGTCCAATCATCCGCTAGTTATAGAATAATTGTTTCATGATTTTTATTTGCACATAATATGTTTTCAACGGAATTTGACAATATGTATTTTAGAAACCATTAATAATTTGCACCACAGTAATCATATTTATCAACACACAACTAGATATTCTAAAAATAATAGATAATACTTTATATCACTCATTAAAATAATGGTTAACCTTCACGTTTGATCAAATGTGATAATCGCTATAAACACTGAGTTTGGATTTACAATATTCTGATTTAAATTTATATAATACTGATATCTTGAACTTTTTAAAATTTGTCATAAGTCTTTACTTATAATCTTACATTACGATTAGAAATTATATCTAAAATTATGGATGGTTTTGAAATATCGTCAACAATTTTAATTTTATTAATGTTGATTAGATACAAAATATAATACGCATATTTCCCTCCCTAGCCATAATTCCAATCCGAAAAAAAAAAAGGTAATAATGTTTTTAATCATGGTAAAATGTTTTCAAACCAACACTGAAAAAAACATGTTTCATTTTCTTAATATAACAGTTTATTTATACTCCTGTTGTTTTTTTTTTTTTTTTGTAATAACACATTTTTTTCATATAATTAAAATTAAATACTACTTGTTATGGAGATAAACTATTTATTCGTAATAGCCCATAAAGAATTAGTCTATAACATTCGTGTTATTTTTTAAAATTTTACGTTAATTTCGTCCTCAAGTTAGATTTTGAATGAAACTTAATAATTATAAAAAAACGATCATTAAAATTTATTAGGCCTTTTAAAATATCATTGTTTATAATTCTTTTACTACGAATATTTTATAAATTGTACCTATTTAATTTATATTATGGCCCAAAGTCTATCTTAATAGTTTATCATTCAAATAATTTAATTTACTTTATTCGTTTTGTTTAAACGTAATACATTAATTACCTGACCTCACTAAATTATTTAAGTTATATTAGTAGTAGTTAGATGATATAACTTCATCAAAACATTGAGAGTATACATATATATTTAACATCTATTAAGTATAATCATACTTTTACAGATATATTATAGAAACACTAAAATAACTTACTTATATTGTTCTTATTATATTCAAAGATTTATTAACGTTCGGTTACAAAACAATTTTTACAAATATTAAATTTTCCTGAATGAGAATTGAATTAGTCAATTAAAATAGGAAATAGTTGAATCATATAATATTCTTTATTAGTTGTTATTTTATATGATAATAAACGAATACTGATTTTTTTTTTAATTCATTGTTAAATTATTTATTTTTTATTTTTTATTAATTTAATATAAGATCAAAGATTGAACAGTTTTAAAATCAAAACATGATTTAATTTTAAGTATATTATCTGTATTTAATCTTATATAAGATCAATAATGTCAAATAATATTCAAAAGATTGCTGAAAATGATACCAATAAAAATGATAATATGTAATTCTGTAACGCGCAGTTAAAAATCAATATACAAAAAAAATTCGAATAAAATATTAACCAAATTTTAAGTAGAGTAATTCTGACTGATTACACTTAGTACACATCATGTGAAATTAATTCTGTTATTTTATGTATGAAAAAAATATGATAAACACGCTAACTCAGCGTTCTACAATATTCTATCATTATTTTTTTTTACTTTTATTTGTTTATACCACTATTAAATTTTGATTTCGAAACCACAACATATATTATCTATTATATAATCTACAATCGAATATATTCACAACTAATTAAATAAGTATAAATATGAAATTTGGTAATGATTTATTTCTTCAATGTTTTATATTTATGTTGTAAGTACGTGCATTTTGATATATTTTTAAGTTTAAAATGAAGGTATACATGTAATTTAAAATAAAAATATAATACCGAATAATTTTGTCAATAACAGGTATAAATATTATATTAATTTAAATTACTAATAATATCAATGATAAAAATAAGGAAAATATATAAATTAATATAAATATAAACATTATTGATATAATATGTACTTTAAACTTTTCTATAATTATAAAGAGTATTTAAAGAAAAATAATCACTGTAATACTGTTCTATAGTATACCTACAATAATATATAAGCATAATATGTTTACATTAAAAAATAATGTGTTAGAATAACAGTAGTTTCCTTTCGATGACATAAATACTTGATCACTATTTTTTATTAAAACTATTTCTTGTCCGAATAATTTAATGAACGCATTATTTATAACATTGAGAGCATAATTTTTCTTATAGTCATATTCTATATTTATTATATTGTAATATTTTTTTAACAAACACCTTATATTATTTGGCACGTTTAATATTTTATAATGGTTATTATTAGGTAAGTATTTACTAAGGATTAAAGAATTTATTAGATTTAACCCACTGTATCATATAAAATATCATGACAATAATGGTATTTATTATTAAAATTATTAATTTTATTATCGTCAGTACAAAATAATAAGCAATACTCGTCAGTAATGTGTTTATTATTTAAATTTAATGCGTTTCAATTGTATTAAAAAATGTTCCATATAATAATGCAAATTTCAAAAGCCCAAAAGCTTTCTTAGAATACAAATGCTTTTGTACCATTATGCGTAGAAGAAACATTTTATTTTCTCAGTATCCTTGTAAATTATTTTCTTTACTAAGAGTATTTTGAAAGAAAAAATAGCACTTTCCAAGTTAGACCTTTACTGATGTAATAATAACAGCGCTAAAAAATATTATATTGCGATTTTTAATTTTGATTCACTAATCAATGTGTAATTATAATTATTATTATTCCTTACTAAATAATTGAATAACAGCTAAATATCAACGTTAGTTAAAATGATTTACAAAAAAAATATTTTTTTTCATATGTAAAATGTCTATGTATTAAAAAATAAATTATGTATTCTAATTTTATTTCGAAATCGATAAATTTTAACAAATTTGTGCTTAAATGGTTGTAGTATTACACGGTTTCAATGAAACATAATATAGTAA
Organism: Rhopalosiphum maidis; assembly: GCF_003676215.2. Classification (NCBI taxonomy): domain Eukaryota; kingdom Metazoa; phylum Arthropoda; class Insecta; order Hemiptera; family Aphididae; genus Rhopalosiphum; species Rhopalosiphum maidis. The sequence continues at coordinate 497,937 of NC_040878.1, read as the reverse complement.
AGTAATAATTTTAGTTAATAATTAACATCAAATCATTGAGTAAGTTAATTTTAATGAATATTGAAAGTTTTTTACTATCCAGTAAATTACATATTTAACTAATATGATTCACATGTATACGGTATAGTGTATATAATATAAAAATTCCAAACTAAATTATTTTAAATCAATCTAATATGTTATGGAAATCCAAAATAATACTTTTACTTTCTATTACAGGTTTCTCTTAGTATACATAACCCAGTAAAATAATTCACTTTTAAAAACGCACGCATTACGAGTGGCTAGCGCTTGAGTTGAAATATATTATATATAATGATTATGTTCAAAAAGTATCACACCACATACTATTCGCCACGTGGCAACGTAGTCACGAGAGAAATCTAAAATGTTCATACCTATAATTCCTTAATGAAATTAAAAAAAAATTTAATTATAACTCAGATGAACAACTGACGGATAAGTCCCGCAAAGATTAAATGATTCTACTTGTTATCGGTATACTGAGCTATTTATGATTAGATTCGATTGCACTACACGATATAAACTTTTTTCTAGATGAAAAAGGAGAACATTTTTTTTTTATTATTATTTATTTATCCACGGCAACAAAAGCCATTGGATAGTTTTTATTCATTTGTAGAGGGGAGGAACGGTAGGTTGAAACACGTTTTTTTTTTATATGTGTGGCAAGAATTTGTCTCTAAAATCCCGGGTGGCCACCCATCCGGGAGCTAGCAACACCAGCCGATACGTAACTCCGAGGGTTTCCGCAGTTGAGTGTACGATCGCACCACACCAAGCCACAGTAAGAAGGAGAACTATTTAGTTGAATAAATTGATAATGTTTAAATTAAAAAATAATACATTTATTGACATAGTCTAATGTGGTGGTATATGTTAAACAGTATGATGACTATGATGTGGATCGCTAGCGAAAAGAATTTATCAATAGTATTGTCGTCAAATATATTATCGTATTATATTCCCTGGATACTATTATAATAATATTGTTATTCCAAGGGGTCAACAACATCACATCGTACGTCCTTTGTGGGACGGATAAATTTATAGCGTATATTGTATTATGGATAAACATACTTCTATGTGGTGTGGTATTGTTATCCTTACCCTTTGACGATGGTGGTTTACCCATATTATTATTATAATACATTTATGCACTTCTGCGACGCCCTGAAGTGCATTAGTGAGATATTTGTGGCTGAAGTTAAAATAAAGAGCATACTTAAGTGAATCATATTATTATAATGATATTATAATACTATAAAATCACGTCCGGCGAAAAAAAAAATAAATAAATATATTACAACAGTTATATTTAATTATAATATATAAATTAATTTAACATATTTATTAAATATTGTTTGTATAATATACGGCAATTACACTGTTTGTCTACTCGCATTTTTCGCGCATAGTTATTTAATTGTATAATAATATGTGTATATTTGTGTATATAGGAAAACTGGTCGTGACGGAAATCCACAATTCTCAGCCAACACAGAAACGGCGCACCAGTTCCAGGAGTATACGTATAAGAAAATTACACCGTGCGATTTTTGTTCACAAGTGCTTAGAGGTAAATCTTATTAATTTATATAACCTTTTTATTTTTTTTATATCATATTCTAATGGATTGTCGTTTTATAAATGAAAATGAAGGCCTTGAAACCACGCGGTGCATCAAATAGTCTGTTTCCGCTTATGGCTTAACTCTTTACTTTTCCGCCCCATCACACCATACGAATTACCAAAATCTACCGTTAATTAATTTCTATCATGAATCATGATTATAATTACGATAATTTAAACATTATACGATATAACTAAAGAACATAGGTTCTATGATAGCGTTTCCCAAAGTGTGGACAATCTTAAGAGTTCCATCAGATCTATGTGATTATTGAGAAAATTTTTTTATATTATATTTGGATTATTTATATTATTACAAATTATTATTTTATATTATTTTAATAAAAAGGATTCCACGAAACACAATCTATTACTCAAGGGTGCCGTGGTCGTAAAAGTTTGGGAACTGCTGTTCTGTGATAATATAATCGAAAACCGCATCTACGCGACACAACAAAGATAGTGTACCTCAATTGCCTATTTGGAACGCCGTGTTACTGTCGTTTTGTTAGTTATTAAAACGCGTTACAAAAAATAACGCATTTTTTGTCCGTGTTATTTGAAAAATAGAACTTTTTATGAACAATATCATCGCCGGGATTCAAGAAATTATTGGGTGTGTTTTATTCACTCAACCGTCGTCGATAATAATATTATTTTATAATACCGTAATCACAATCAGATACTATAACAGTTACAATATTATATAATTTTCAAAAATCGTATTTTACTCGTAATATATTGATTAACGGCGTAGTTGTTGCTACGTCGTTGGTGTCATTAATGGCAAGTAGGGCGAAACGGTTTAGTCTAACATAGACTTTGGTTTTTTTGTCATTCTGACTTGGCGAAATTGACGAAGATGATAAATTTCGTTTTGTAAGTTTTGGTGTACGCGGCGAAGCGGGACTACTTTTCCGAACGTTGTTCATCATAATGATATTATTATAGAATTGGAACTGTTAGCCGATATAGTGACCGTAATACATTTCTAATGAGCACGCAAAGCGATAACGGAAGGAATACGATACGATGCAGTGTACGTGTGTTCATGATGAACGCTATAGTTGAACTGATATAATTTATAAGAATAATATAATAACACCAACAAATCTTCCTTCAAAATACTTTCCGATTCAATAATATGTTCAGCGGTAATTAATCATTATTTAGCATTGTGCTTTGTATATTTAATACTTTATAATGTATAATACCTAATACATAAAATCCGCAGAGTGTTTTTTGTTCGTTCAACAGCTACTTTTTCACAGTTATAATATTATACTCCAAATATTTGTGTGTGGTATAATATTATTCGAAACGTTATAACCACAGCATCAAATAATAATAATTTAACATATATAATATTATAATAGTATAACCTGCAAGATCGAATTGATTCAAAGCGCGTTAAAAAAATAACATTCAGTTCATAAACAAGTTTTTCATAATATTATACACCACTTCATAAAAGCCATTGCCGGCTTATAAAAAACGATTATATTATGTATATAGATTATAGGGTGATTAATATTTTATCCTCCCTGGTGAGATTTAACTCGTTAGTCGTTAATTGAAGGTGTATTTTTGGAAGGATCTTCATTGCAAGCTTGAAATTACATAGGTACTAAAGACAAGTTTTATAACTTCAATACGATAAGTTATTGCTATATTGTGATTATTACTTATTAGAGCATAATAAACAGTTTTATTAATAATTAGTATAATCGTAATATTATCGACGAAATCAAAAACATTATAAAGGTTACCTAAACGGTTAAAATAATATGCAGCCGTACATTTTTATTTACAATAATAAAATCACAAATAATTAAAATGATCAATGACCAAATTACAATAATTTTGTACAACAGCGATCATGTCATATTTTTTGCGTTCTCCATTTATATTCGTCCACCGCAAATTTTGTGCCTATAGTGTCAATATAGAATATTGTTTTCAATAATAGTATCTCTAAAAATAAATACCATATATATTAGTACTTAATGCAGTAGCTTTACACACCTTATCGAATTTAAATTACAGGTTATTTTTTTTATTTGTTGGTGGTTGGTACCGAGTTGGCGAACATGTTTTGAAAAATATTATTCAATAAAATCATTAAATACAATTGAATAAATATAGATTGCACTATATTACCTATAAATCGACTGATCTCTGACCATCCTGCACTTAGAGTTGCGTCTATCTGTCGATTGCACTGATAAGACGAATCAACGTTAAAAACAATATATAATATTGTATATTATATTACATTCAATGCACATGGGAAAAATACTATTTAGAATTCAATGTCCAAGTTTGAAATCGGAAAATGTCACGAAAAAAAAAACCCGAACCAAAATATTTGTACATTAATATATTATATAATATACATAATGATATTTCTGTTTGTTTTATTATGCCAGCCTGTATAAATTATATTTTTACACTCCGTTCAGTAGTCACTGTTTTAAGACCGATTTCGAGAAAAGTACGTGATTATACTTCTTATACATTACGTTGCAAATTTATTGATTTTTTCAAAAACAGATAACTTTTAGGAATTTTGTGTTCTCGCATTGACGACGTCATAGTTTATCAAAAATTTAAATTAATTTTTTTTTTTTTATCGCACGTATCAAATAATTACAGCAGTGTCGTACAACATGAAATAACAGTAAATAGTAAATACAATCAAACAGTGGTATGCTTATGCGTGTATCTATAGACGTAAAGTATTTAACACCATTAGACTTACAAGAAAACCTTTCATGAAAACTTCATATATGCATTTAGTCTACGCAGATGTTAGTAGGTTTATCGTTGGAATTTTGTAGTAAATGTAATCTCAAAATAATAGCTATATTATTGTTTAATGACTATCAGAAAACTTATCAAGAGACTCTAATCAATCTCAGTGTCATCAATAAATACGCCGAATATAAAAAAACAACCTAAATTATAATTTATAAATACTATATTATTATGACTTATTTATACATCTTATTATATATATATATAATGCTGGTTTTGGTGAAAATAACATTATAGCACGATATTTACCTCTGATATATATATTATATGTTCCAAATTATATAGCAGCATTTTCCATTCGATTCACGTATTCGACTTGGTGACAGGCGGTGGCATTGGAAGCCCCTAATCGAATCCAATTTGTATATTGCCCACCGCAGTCGTCAAAACCAGCGCCCGGAAGCCCCGAAAATCTAATTTTGTTTACACACTCGTCACCCTGTCCACCTTTCACCGCTCCATCAGGTGCTAAACGAGAAAGTCTAGTGATGTGTGTATGTTTAAGAATAAGGGAGGGGAGAATCCGCGTGGATTTGTTATCTAAACTTATTTTCCTTATTGGTTTTATTTTTATAAGTTGTCGAATTGACAATACTACAATAATACAACTTTGAAAAATATTAAAAATTCCATTATTTTTTTCTTTATTGTCTTAGTTTAATCGGTTCATCGATATTATCAATAATAATTAAACTAAAAATGTATATGTATATATTATGCTTAATACAAAAAAAAAGTTATACAACAATAATCCGATCATGACAACTAGTTATTTTTAACTGTTTTCACACATGTATCAATTACTCCTTAATCATACATTCTACACCTCTATCGCTTCGTTCAATCTTTGATCTTTTTTACACATAGTTTCCAATTCATGGTGTTTGGCACTCCTTGTATGTATTCACGTAAACAGTATTATATGCACATTGTACATATTTTATCCATGAGTGGTAGTATTCACGGTATCATTTTCAGTGGTATTCTGTAATCCGATACTCTCGAGCCATATGTTTTGCACGAAATCCAATATTTTTTCACTCGAATATTGTAAATCAATGTCTTCCATGTATATTTTTAATATTACGGAGAGACATTGTTAAGGACTGCAAAAATTGAATGTATATAAATTATATTAATCGAGTTTGCGAAAAATATGTCACTCTATACACATTTATACTACTGTATAGTGTATATTGTAAAATTTTGACTTTCCACACACTTTATTTATCGTTAACTCTCCGCAAAGATGTATGTAACATACCACAAGTAATTTTGGCTGCAGCTAGATTTTGAGCTACGACAATCTGTTTAAAACGACATTGTCTCTTTATCCAGTTCCCACAATATCCCAATGGGATGACTAAATTTGTCTTGTAATCATATTTCATATAAATCCATTTCTTTTGTGTTTTTTTTTATATATAAAAACTATTACCATGTATATATTTTTTTTAAATGACAAAAAGACAAAATTAATATTTAACTACGATACTAATGAAACATAATATGCAATTTAAAATGTATTTAAGTGGGCTTCGTTGTGAGTTTGTAACGATGAGGAAATTATAGAGAATCGTATTTGAATTGAAGGGTATTTACTATTTGCATTAATATATTATACAGGGTGTCCCGTGAGGATTTACCCATTGTGAAAATTTGCGAATTATATAATAGTATTATTAATTCGCAGTTTTTTCGAAACTAGAAAAAATATTAAAAATCAAGATATTAATGAAATTAAAATGTTGAAATTTTAATATTTTCAAAAAAATAAACTCTACAAAATAGCTATTTTCATTTTTTTTAAAAAAAAAATAAGATATATTTTAACGTTTTTACCAAAACATTAAAATAAATTGAAACATGAAATATTTGTAGTTCTTGTCTCTGTAAATCTTATTAAGAAACCAGAATTATGATATCTCCATTATTTAAGGAGATATAGCAATGGGTAAATCCTCACAGGACACTGTATATTATTTTTAATTTAAAACAAATTTAAATGTAAAGGCTTACAAAAAAGTGTATCTATTTTTATAATCTTAGTAGGCAATTGAGTATTTTCCAAGTATTAAATAATTACAGTATATATTAAATTATCTTATAGTTCCCCGGTAACTATCACATCACATGAAAGTTGTTTTTAGTTACATATGTATAAATTGAATTAATGTATATAATTATAAAGACTTGCGAATAAATATAATATGACTATTATACCGTAGCCTCGTATTACACATTCAATGTTATGATATGTATAATGATTTAGTGGCTAAAATAATTTAAAAAAAAATTATTACAAACACTTATAACCACATGTAATACATATTAAATAATATACATGTAATGCAAGCATGCGGTTATATAAAATGATTAATCCGATAAATTCAAATATTAAAACAGTTTTTATCTATTTTGTTATATGCATTGTCCAAACTAGGTTCGATGAATTGGTAAAAATTACATTTTGCAGTATCTGAAATCAAAACTTGTGTTATTTATTATTTTTCTTTTTATTAGCTGCATTTTTTCAGAACTAAAGAACAACATTACTAGTGATTTATCCACGATGTTTTAAATGATCTATTAGAATATTAATAGTTCTCTTTCTGATGTTTAATCTTTAATTAGGGAATAGGTTATCATATACGAGTATGTGAGTAAAAACACGTTAACTCCTTTTTTATTATATTTTAATATACTACTTTATCATAATATATCATAATCATATTATGTTATTTAATTAAATACATCAATTTTAATATATTATATAGATGTTATTCATAATAATAAACTGGTAAAATTATATGATAGAAGTAAAGAATGATCGATTTTATGATTTAGAATCATCATAATATTTTCGTCTCCTTTGTAGTATATCAACAAAAATAAATTCCGTTGAACAATAAAGAAATGGATTTTAAAATTTTTAATATATAAACAATACATAATATTGTTTTATTGCTTAGTCTAAGCGTATACAATAACAACAATATAATGTAAATTACAAGTATAATGATTTACTAATTCGGGTATCGTAAAGGTTTTTAGCACATTCTAAAAAATATTTACCGAATACCTTATCGTTCCTAATAACTTCTAGTCAATGTTACATAGATATTAGAAACAGGAGCCTATTTATAAATAACAATTATTTATTATTTGGTACATCCATTGCCTAGCTAAAATCATATGGAATCATATAAAACGAGTAAAATTGTTATTACTATAATTAATGACGATACTATGAACATAATATGTTTTAAATAATATTCTAACATTTATTTTTGCATATTTATCTTGAAAATCTAGTTAACAAAAATAAATATTTTCACTATAATTTATCAAATAAATAAAATAATACTTCAAAAATGTTATTTTTTGTTCAATTTTTAATACTCTTGGTTCTTTTAGGAAACTATACATATTACAGAACCTTGAAAATGACTTTATTTATAGAAGTTAGTTAAAAATAACAAATTCATCGAGCTGTACAAAATATTCCTTGAAAAATCTATATTTGTATTATTTATTTAAATACTATAACATTGAAAAAACATTAGACATAACTACAAGGTGTCTCGCACTTTAGCGCACATTTTATACCAAAATATTCTCGTACTTATATGACACTAGTAAAAACCGAAAAATTATTTTTGATATAGATTATCCAAAAACTCTCGTTTTGATTTTTTAATAGCAAAGTGTTTTTTATTTAATAAAAATTTAACCAAACAGTTTATTGCTTTTTGGTCGTAAATAAGTTATAAATTTAAAATTTCGATACGTAATGAAAAGTACTTAATTCGTCTAATTAATTATGTCTACTTTATAATTAATGTATAATAAATGGAATTAGTTAACCGAGAATAATATTATGATTTGTTGCATTTACACGTTTTAACTATTAAAATGATTGTTGTTTGTAAAAGAACTTTATTTAGAAAGTTAGGTTAGATTAGGTTACCTAACCTAGAAGATAATGCATTATAATGTTATTATAACGAGACGTTGTTCCATAAACTCAACGTTAGTGACATTATATGTGTGTAGTTTAGAGCACTTCATACAAATGGATAAACCTCGATTTTTTAATATTGAATTCGGCTGCGTATGTAATTGGCATGGCGGAGAAGAAAGCACCAGAATGATGGTAAATATGTGCCACCTGTGTAACTTATTTTACTATCGACGATTTCGTGGTACGGTGACGGGTAATAATTATATCACAGCTAAACAATTAAATAGGCGCTGAAATGCTAATAAACCCACCGCCACTACTGCAAATATGCTTAACGGTAGGTATACTAGTCGTGTATTAAGTTATGCATAGAATGTCGTTCGACGATTAATACAATTTATGACAGCGTATAAACATACACATTATACGACCTTAGGATATTATACGGTTATGCGTATATACTAACAGCAGTTATCATAACACTTTAAAAAGCTCACACTTCAAAAATTATACATAATACTTAATACACGCATACTTCGTAAAGAATTTCGAGGAGTCAGATCATACACAACACTACTACGCGATAAGTAATGGGTATATTAAGCACTTACAATAACAATAATAATAATATATATATTAATCCCACAAATATTGTACAAAAGTTTTAATAGAAAATGCGTAATATTTTTATCTCGTACGTAAGATGTTGTAAAAAGTTTTAATCACATTTTTAGTGTATTAATCCTAAAAAAGTGTTAAATTGATACAATAATAGACTTCCCTTCCTCTCACCCACCAATAATTCTAACAACATTATTAAACATGTTAAATCATAGTTATGCAAATATTAATATTTTTTTAATTTTAAACTAAAGAAAGCTCTTTAAACTCGGATTTTTTAAACACCACTTGTTGTTCAAATATTTTTATTTTGACGTGTGTAACGTTTGTTATTATGGAAACCGTCGTTTATGTGAAATATAGATTTATTATGTATAGCTCAAGAAAGTTTAGATTATTTCCAACGTAAAATAGTTTAAGCATATATTATACTTGAGCCGTTTGATTTCCGATAAAATACGATAAAACACGATTTAACATAAACAAAACTTATTATACATATATAGTTATTTAAATCAATAAATAATAATAATAATAATAATAATTCATTTAAGTTTCGTAAAAATTACTAAATGCATAAAAACAAAATAAAATAATGAAATCATTAGTATGGGTGTTGGTTAAAACTATAATTTCTAATTTTGTACGGATCATTTTTCAAAATAAAAAAGTTATATTTCCGACGTGAATTCCTTGTAATAAGTCACATTATGTTCAATTTCAAAATAAAATTAACTCAATGCACCCTTGACACATTTATATTATATTAAAACACAAGTATATATAAATATACAGAGTGTAACATATAGACTTGACCAAAAAAAAAAAAAAAAAAAAGAATTATGCTACTTTAACGTATTACAAAAATGTTGAGTAAATAATTTATAAAATATACTCATGTCAGCAAATTCTCAAAAATCATATTTTTAAAAAAGTTATTACGTTCAAAATTAAATTAATCAAAAAAAATTGATATTTTAAAAAATACACTACTTGACTTAAATAAATCTTTTTACTATCAAAATTGTTCTTATAATCAGATTCACAAATTTTTTATTTTAAATTTGTCCAAAAAAATTTAAATCAAATTTAAATTTTTTTATTTTCAGTACTAAAAAATAAACATACAAAAAATTAAATTATAGATACATGTAGTGCTAGGGTCTCTTAATGATAAATAAAAAAAAAAAAATTGAAAATGTTAATTAGAACAAAATTTATTCCAAAAGTCAGTTCTATCTGTTACACTCTGTATAGGGGAATAAAATAAATCAAAAAATCATATTTATGATTAAATTTTAAATACTTCTCACTTTTTATTCGGTTAATTTTAAGTTTAAAGACATATTAAACTAGATAAATCAAAACGATTAAAAAACATAGCTGTTTGAATGCTTTGTATCAAAAATAGAATCAATTAAAAATAAATATAAGTATCACTGACTGTACATGCGCTTACGGGTAAATTTAAACATTATAAATCTCTATATTAAGTACCTACCGTTCCTATTTATTATGTAGTACTTATATAGTTGTTATACTAAATTTTAGTTTGAAATATTTGTATATGCTATACTTTAGCCCTTTTGTGCATTTATATTAATAAATAAATAAATTATCCCATAAATATATGGTTAGGCAGAGAAATTTATGTTCCCTTTAATTATTCACGAACAGAAGATATGTCATATACTCGTATGCCATAGATTATATTATTTAAAGCGGTTTTTTTCTTGATTTTTCAGATCATTTTTCACATTATTAATATATTGTGTAAAAACAATGGTTACATTTTGACTTTTAAATTTACTGTTAACACATTTATCTAATTTTCAGTATTTTACGTATATTGCTCGTATAGCCACATTAAAACAAAACCAGCTATTGAGTCTCAATATCGAGATCATGTGCTTATAACTTTTTCTCCCTTTAAATTAATATAGAATGATCGTATATTACAATAAAATTTAAAAAAAAAATGAATATTAGTACAAAGGTCTATATATTATAGTAATACTATACCAGTAATACATATTATAATACCTGATACCACATAATCACGCATTTGTAAACTCCTATTACAAGTAGGTGTTATTAATGTAACTCATGAATTCACAGGGCACACCAGGCAAGGTCTTAAATGTCGAGTGTGTAAGATGAATGTGCACTTAGACTGCCAGGAGAAAGTTACCACCCGGTGTCAGGTGAAGTCGCGGCTATTGCGCCGTCAAAAGTCTACGTCTGAGATCGAGACGAAGATGGCGGCGATGAACGTGACGGGCCGCGACGACGACGAAAGTAAGCCATAACATTTATTTTTTACTTATTAATACAATAATAATATAATCAACTATATACAATATTACAATAATAATATTGTATTATTATATTATTATAACTATTACCATGACATTATATTATTATATTGACCATGCCTCAAACCGATATAATATTACAGGACGCACGTAGGTATAATGATTATACGGCACACGTTTTCATTTATAGATTAGGGTAAAACTAGAAGATATGATACCAATATTTAAATTAAATGTATTTAAGTGTGAAAACGTTAACTCTTCCAGATTTATTCTATATATTAATTAACAGTCATAATTTTTTTTTTGATATATAAATTATATTTAAAAGAGCTGCAATGCATTGTTTTAAGCGTTCCCAGTTATTTTGTCTTTCACATGTACTTACATGCGTGTGTTCGTATAACGCTTATACTGTGTACGTTCCTGTATAATATTATATATATTACGCGTATATATATATATATATCATATATCTTATATACGTTCAATAATACTCACCATCGATGTACATATTATTATTATTATTATTATTGTTTTTGTTGTTGTTACTATAACTTTAATATACATATTATATATACACCCCACTCGCAAAACAATGAAGTGTTCTTATTTTTATTTTCATTTTTTTTTTTGTTATTATTATTATTTAATACTTATTATTACTAAAAAATTCAGCTTTCCAAAGTCGTTGTGTACAAACAATTATATGTACATATACGTTTTATACGTAGTAGGGTTGTAAATAACGATGAAATATATATATATATATTATTTTTACAGACTTTATCATTATTTTCTGTTTCTTTTTAATTTTTTTTTTTTTTTTTGTAAAAAAACCCATGCACGTTGTTCGGTTTGATTTATATGTTTATATATATATATATATATATATTATATATTTTTTTCTACTTTAAACAATTGCTAATTTCCTTATTTTATATATATTATATAAAAATACTTATTACCTATCGTATGGGTACCTATGTTTACAATACAGCGGAATAACTAAATTCCTAACGTTCAATGTATTAATAAAACTTAGGAGCAGGTTTTTACATTTAAATTATTCTCTATCATCGTTATTTATTATCACCACAATCATCGACTATCCTACAAAAATTAACAAATACCCAAAATAGTATTATAAAAATAATATTAGTAAATAAAATACCTAATCGTGGTTGTATAATATATATGTATATAATTTAATATTGCTTGGCATACTAATACAATATTTATTTTATAATGTTTAATAATATACTATACTATTCTATATATATATATATATATATATATATATATTTAAATATGTATATATTTTTAAATATAGTATTATACCCATAAAAGATTCGTTGTGGGGCAGTTTCGACTATATACGTTTTGCATAATATAATACACTACTAATATCTACTTCCTGTTTACCACTATCCATTATGTACGATTATATTATTATAATCATACACGCTCCTTTTTAGTGGTGTCTAATGCCACTGATCAGGTTCGTCATGTTTTATAATTTTTTTTCAATAAAATTGTGGTGGATATATGATGTGTAAGTGCATAAGTTTAGTAGCAGTGCAAAAGTATTTTTTTTCGAAAATTCTAAAATATCTCGCAACTATAGTTGTTTTAACCCTTTTTGTTATTTTTTAACCCTATTATTTTATTTCTGTGTAACAATATTATTAATTATTCTCAAATATTTCATATCCAAAACGAATGTAGTACATGTGGATACGCTAAAAGTTAAAACAGCCTAGTAACAAACAGAAATTTCCACTGCTACTTCATGATATATCCTACTCGTGGATATTATATTTTACAATAATGATGCATTCTATAAAAAAAAAATGTTATTTTTCCCTCTCTCTACTATTTATAAATGCATCTGATATAGTAATCGATATATATGCAATATTTTGTAAACCAAACAATACATGTCAATTAAAACTAAACGGTTAAGATTATGCTCTTGAATTTAAATTTAATCCGTCGTAGCATCACAGAATTATTTGAAAACAAACTTATTGCAAAAATTTTACACCATATAAGTCACCAAATGGCGGTCCGCGAACACATTTTATCCGGCCCGCACACAAAGAATAAAAATACATATTACGACAACATTATATGTGTTATTATTGTAAATTATTATTTTTGTTAAATATTATTGGTTGTTAAATAATGTAAATATGTACTTAGAATTTTGATGGCCCGTGAAAAATTTTCAGATTCCTAATGTGACCCGTCAAAATTATTAATTGGTGATCCCTGGCTTACACAAACCACAACAGTATAATATTATGATTATTTACATATATACGTATATATCTATGTGTGTATTTAGTCGTATATTGTCATAATATATATACTCGTCCTATTTTCACAATCATCTTTGGCGCAACCTACTCTAAATAAACAGATTGACCTGTTCGGTACTGGTTGTTGTGTGGTATAGAGAGATCTATACTCTCAGTTTCTCTATTTTTGTCGATCACTATATTATAGCTATCTTAGATAATTATTTTACACTATTATGGAGATAAAATGTATATATTACATCTTTAAATTTAACACTTGTTATTAGGTTTATATTTAGCGATATTTAATTAATTAACACCAAATAGTTCAAAAATTACTAAATTAATATATATTTTTATTTAAGAAAATGTCCAAATCGTTGTACAAATTAACTATTCAGAATTCTACTTTTATATTTTTATAACTTTCTCACTCCGAAAAAAAATCAAAACAAAAAATAATATTTTCATAAAAAACTGAAGTTTTTTTAAGAAATCATTGCATATTTTACATATTTAAAGTTAGTATAAATTCAACAACTACATAACTTAAAAAAAAATTGTATTTAAAAACTGTACATATCATAGTCATTTCACGTTGTATTAAATAATGTTAAATAATTTTCCTAAATAGTAGATGGTAGATGATTATGATTATGCTAATGTCCATAATTAATACAGTAGCTTGAGAACTTAAATTTGTTTGCCTCTTAAATAATTATCATACATAAACACACAATACAGATTTTAATTATCAAGTTTGTTAAAATTTCAAATTTACATATCAAACACACGATATATATCTATATATTTCAAGTCTTCTAAGTATTTAGAATGAATAAAAAAGTAGGTGAGGTTACAAATGCTAAATCATACAATGTGTATCAAATGAGTTTGTGACTTTCCTTTTTAAGTTCCATATGGTTTTTAATTATGTCATTGATTATTTATTTCATATACATTCGCATATCGAAACGAATATTATTTTTGCTCCATTATTAAAAGTATTAATACGTTTATATTTATTATATTTGCTTGATTGATTACACAGATATTAACTGTAAATTAATATATTGAAACATTTAATATTTCTTCTTCTTTTTCTTCTACTGTTGTTCAAATATCAGTCATCCAAAAAGCCACAACTTCTGTTGATTTTCCAGGTGTAGGTAATTTTTTTATCACAAGTGGTCCTTATTAGAGGTCATTTCAATAGATATTCTATTGACTGTGTTTCATCACATTTGTAGTTGGTAGTTTTTTCTTTTCCCCGATATGTTTCATTTTTTAAGTGTGGTTTTGCACCATCAGACTATTATTCTTAAGCGATTTAATGCTTTCCATTCAACTCATATCCGGTCTTTTCATATAGGCAGATCTTGTTTTATTTCCCTCATGTGTTGTTTTGCTCTGTTTTCTTTCCATTTGTCGATTATTTCTTTTTCTGGTAAGTCGTTTATTGATTGGATTGTGGTAAGGAAACTCTTTCTAGATTAAGTTCGCGATATTGGTAGGTTTTTTCTGTGCAGTGGGTGACAGAATCGTTAAGTTATTTGTATCTTTCTATCTGTGATGTAATCTCTATCCAAATATCTGGTGAGCTAATCCCGAGAGTACTTGTATTCCATACAATCGGTGTTGGCTTAAGGCAACCCAAAACTATCCTTCATGTATCGTTAAAGCTATGTTCACCTTATTCATATGACATGATCTGGCCTATGTAGGGGTAGCGTATTTAACTATTAAGTAGCTCAATGCTAATGCTGATCTTATAATGTTTGCATCCGCTACCCATTACGCTCCTGTGAGTCTTCTGATCAAGCTGTTTTTTGCATTTGCGTTTTGTCTTATTCTCTCAAAATCGTGTTCAAATTTAGTGAAGCTAAAGTGTTTTGTGTGTTCAATGTTTTCGATCTGGACACCTTCCCAAATTAATATTATTATTCGTTTTGTTTTTTTATTTCTTTGATGAAAAGTGTATGCTTGAATTATGTTTGGTTTTGGTTTTAGCCTTGTAGTAGGCTGACATGTCCTTTAATGCGTTGTTAAGGTAACCGGTCAATTTGATGAAACCCATTTCGGTGAACGGATATATCGTTGAAATTAAAATGCAAGTTTGCATTAATAGTGATAGTCAATAATTAGAAGATATAATATTTAAAAATGTAAAAATATATTAATAATAATATCCAAAATGACTGTTGTAATGACTAACGTCTAACAGATTAACTATAGTAAATATCCGTTCAGCAATATATCCATTCGCCAATACATCCTTTTTCCGATGCACCAATTCGCCGATACATCCATTCGCCGAAAACGTTTTACCAAGATGTCGTAAAACCTGTTGTTAAGAGTGGTTTATACATTTTAAACTAATTATTTTAAGCAATAAACGCTAGGTCATTAACATGTATAGTTCTGTATCACTGGTATTCTAATGATGCCGATTGATCGTTGGTGTATATATTAAATAGCAAAGGTGCTAATACGCTAGTCCGTTTTTTGAGTCTTCCAATGGCTTTTCTTTCATTGCAGATTTTCAGCTCTATAAAGCACTTGTATTTCTTATTGTTTCAAAAACAGAGGTCGTTAAAATGTTAGATTGTAATCGATGGTTACTCGTACATTTTTTTTTTTTTTTTTTAAGAATTCTTGCGGTTAATTGTTGCGGTCGTAAGCCACTGTAAAATCTATAAGAACTGCACAATTAACCAATTTTTATCTTACCCGTTTTCAAAACTGTGATATGTTCAGTATCTGTTCAGTACACGACTTTCCTCCTCAAAAATCAGCTTGTTCATTTAAGTTATTTATCCATTACACATATGTCGTTATTAAGTATCAATTATTCCATAGCCTTGTAAAAAATTGCCTAAGAGAGAAGAGAAGTTGGACATAAATTATTTGTCCCTGTGGGTTATTTAACCGATTTATTAGTGATATTACTAGATTTTTTTTCTCAATATTGATGATATTTTAAAGTGTTTTTAACAGTTGTTATACATTTCTAATATCCATATTTTATTTTGTTATTCAAAATTCTTTATCTAATCAGTTCTAAATTTATCTCTGTCTGATGTCTTTTCTTTCACCTGTTTTATTCCTACGTCAAGATAGGTTTTCTAAAGAAAACTGAGTGTATAGTATATCAGCTTTATATTTTTGTTTTTTATGGCATTTTTAAAATTTTAGCGTCTTATCGTAGTACGTTTTCTGGATGTATGAATGTATGATGGCATTTATCTTGAATTTTATTTTGCTATAATAGAAATTTAGAATTAGTAATTCAACTTACTTTCTTTTATTGCTGTTTAATAATAGTTTAATAAAATCACAAAAAATATGTATGGGTTACCCTTCTCTTTATCTGCTACTGTTGAAAGACGATGGGAGCTTTGTATCGTGTACCAATGTTAGATCGTTTTCCTCTGACCATTTCTCTACTTCTTCTCCATCTTCATTAATTCATTTATTTATATTTTTTTTTTTGGTTTTCAAAATGTATTGACTTTATGAATTTAAATAAGATATTAGTCGGTTTTATACCGATATGGCCATATAATTTGTAAGTTCTAATGTGAAAATGTCTCTGCCATTAGTTTCTGTGTAGTTTATTGAAAGGATCTTTAAATTACCTCTTACAAATATCATATTCCTGTATTTTTATGTAGTCTTTCTATTTACAACTTCATTACCCTTATCTTGGAATAATTGTCTCGATTGTATCTTTTGGATACATTTTATGTCATATGCATTTTTTTCATATGTCTTGTATTATGTTGCTTTTAACAGTTTAAAATTCTTCGATTTTTATTAAAGTCGTTTAAGAGCTAGTTCTGAGCAGGAAGACCTGTTTTGGATTTTTAGCCGTAGTTGACATAAAAATGGCTGGGACTTGAAATTCGTCCGGTGGTGATAAGCTTAGATAACGGTAATAATATCTCTATGCAAGGAACGACAAGTGCAGATTCTTACCATGTCCTCCATATTTTATATTAAGCAACTATACCTAATAAATAAATACATTTAAATATATCAGTTTTTAGAACAAATAATAACTATTTAATATATTTTGTATGTATACCTATAGAATTTATTTTTTTGGAATAATTCTACATGCATTATTACTATCATATAATGTATTTATCAAATAGCCATAGAATAATACAATGATTTAAAATTTGTATAAACTAATTTACGTGTATCGAAAAATTAAAAATGATATATTATGTTACCTAGAAAAACCATAAAATAATTAAGATATTTTTGTAATTGATATTTTGACATGAATACAAGCTTATTATAAATTTAAACGAAACAAATACATTTGAATGGATTTTCAAAGTTCAATGAATCACAATTATATTATAAATTGTTT
This sequence comes from Rhopalosiphum maidis, assembly GCF_003676215.2. Taxonomy (NCBI): domain Eukaryota; kingdom Metazoa; phylum Arthropoda; class Insecta; order Hemiptera; family Aphididae; genus Rhopalosiphum; species Rhopalosiphum maidis. Next base: position 479,883 of record NC_040878.1, on the reverse strand, counting down.
TACCTATCGTAACAATACAACACAACATAGCAAGATATTTGAGCTTACTATATTATCCAACTAATTTTGTTGAAGTAACATAATTTATGCGATTCAAAAACGATAAATTCATAATTAAGAAAATATATACTATGTCAGAATTCCAACAAATCAAGAATAAAGAAAATAATTAAAGTACTACGCATACACCTAATGATGTGCGTTTAATTATACAAATATTAAATCGTATACACCTTGTATTATTATTTGCTTTTCACTATTCCATTAATTTCACTTTCCACCTGTTTGGTGCTGAATAAATACAAACTCATTATAATTTGTTAACCTTAGACGTTTCTTGAAATTACTTACTTTCATAAATATTCGAATTCCTGGAAAATCAGATTTTTCCGTAGAACTTTGCGGAAATAAGAATAAAATAATATAGTTATATTATAGATATTATACCTATTTGTTTTCAAGTATATAAGCGTTTGTGACGATGGATTAAATTTTTATTTTCTCTAATCAAATTTTTAATATTGAAAAAGATGTAGAAATAGGAAAAAAATGATTTAAAGCCAATTTTAGTAAAATAGCACAGTATAAAATAATGCCGGTAAATTATACAAATATATGTTTCGTAAAATCTATAAAAATTATTTTTATTTCCATTAATTTAATATAGGTACAGTAATAAATACATACAACTATTATTTTATATGTAGAAAAAAAACGTAGAAATTAATAAATATTTTTGATAAATATAATAAGTATGCTAATAGTTTTCACAAATATTATGATAGTTATTTCAGTTATTAATTATACATCAAGTCGTTTCAAAAAATTTACTTAATTTATAAAAAACCATACAATATACAAAGATAAATCGATACTCGTAACTATACATTTCTTCAAAAAACTTACAAGTCATTCTTATTCGATCACTATTCAGTGAATATTATTATTTTCATAGATATAATTAAATTATAGATAAATTATATTCATCTCCTTCAATATATTATAGTTATATCATGATCATGAAAGTATCAGAATATACTTGTCAATGCAACTGTAATTCTTAAATCACTTAATAATAATATAGAACAATAATGTTTGTCGAAATAATAAATAATATAATATTATAGTGATCAACTTAAATAAATAATGTGTTTTGTAGTAATTGTTTACAATTATAATGCTTTAAAAAACTATGCGTTTCATAACATAATTTTAATAATACTTACAATATAGATCACGTATGAGTAAGGTTCTAAATTTGAAATTTTTAAATTAAAATATTTATTTAAAAATTGAAAATTTACTCTTCTTGAAATATTCCAATGAAATATTAAAAATTATTTTTTCTTCTTTTAAACATGTTTGGTTATAGATGATTAGAACTAATATATTAATTATCGACAGAAAATTTTGATAGTAAAATATATGGATGTATGATATTGATATACACTATACATTTTTATGTTTTTATCGTAGTGTCAATGAAATGATTTCTAGCTCACTAACCAATAAATCTAATAGTCCAAAAAAAAAAAACATGCAAATACAACAAATTCCGAGCTCTAGTCTTTATCATTTATTAATTGGATCCTTATTAGCTAATATTATTATTATATTATCATACATGTTTTATTTGTTTTATACAATAAACCAACTATTAAAAATGTTCATTTACAAGTTGACGTGACTATATATTTTTAGATATAATAAATTATTTTTTTATTTTTTTTTGAAATGAAATATTAAAACCCTACGCATGCGTGTATGAGTCGAGATAAACTCGAATAGCGCTAACACGTTGTGTGTTTATCTTGTACAAATTCCGTAAATCGTATATTCTATTTTTAAAATATATTATTTACTCTCTAAAATACGATATAATTTATTCTATAAAATAATGTAATTTAAATTTATTACTATTGAACATTTTAATCTTAACATTAAAAATAATAAAAACAATGGTGATAGTAAATCTCAAATATATATGATTTATAATGCCTAATGGCCAAATATAAATAATGCTATAACAGACACATATTTTAAAACATTATTATTTTAAATATTTATATAGATAATCATTTTTTAATACTATAAATTCGTATGCACGTATAACGATGATTGAGACATGAAATTATAAATTAAACGTTCAAAACAGCATTATTAGATATTTTTATATGTTAGACATGTTTAGAAATTTTGATATGTTAAGAATGTAGTTGAATTAAAATTATTTTACAAATGTATTAGTTTTGAATAAAAAAAATAATTTAAAACTAAGCCCGCCTATGTTGGTGATATCATAAAATCAAAAGTTAAAATTACTCAATAATTTTTATTAAAATTTTCCAATTTAATATTTACAAAAAAAAAATATACGTATATGTAGTAATCAACTTAGATTTGTATACACAAACTATAATTTACATACTTGCTTAAAAATCATTACCGAATCATAAGTAAATTTAAAAATTATACAAATTATTACCAAATTTTATCTATAAACGTCAATATAATAAAATATGATAGCAAAAATAATATACAGATTCAATGAAAAACACCTTAAATTTAAATAGTTAGTAGAGTTTTATAATGTCCTAGTAATTGTCCATTAAATTATACAAACATTATTCTTTTTAATTATTAAAAATAACTATTAATAATTTTATCCTACACAAATGCACATTATGATATCAAAATATCCATACATTTAATGTTACAAATAATTGAAAATTTAATTTCAAATACGTATATTAATTGTATAATTAGTTATTTATATGACATAATTGTATAAGGTATTCCTTATCTAAATGATAGTATTATCATATAAAATATTAATATTACAAATAATAATAACATACTGGGGATATTTGAATATACTGAATATATTATAAATAATAACTTAAAAATGTTTAGTAATAACTAACGAATAACACAATTAATAACTAAATTTTACGTTTAAAATATTGTTTATCCATTATTCACATAGTTTTCAGTGACCTACATAATATAACACAAGATTGGCAGTGGTCATATTATTATTATTATTATTATTATTATTAAACATTTAAACATAAATTCAAAAAACCCGAAGAAATCTTTACGATATTATAATAACAACTACAATACACTCAATACAGTATCGATATAATATATAGCTATCTGTTCCTTTTAATGATAATTATATGGGTTATAATCAATAATCATATAATATGATTTTAACCACCAGATCGCACGACTTGCTACACGGCATACCTCTGCAATGAACGATATTTTGTTTTTAAATTTGAACGCATTGTATTAATATAATATATATAATAATAATAATGTAAAATATCATGTTCGACGTTTATGAATTTGCTTTTGACGAGTGTTTCGATTGTATACCTATATATACACGGAGTGGTGTGAAAAATTGCACAAAAAAAAAATGTTTGCAAATTTTTTATTTTTTATTATTTCATTTTTGTTTGAATTCATATATCATATATATGTATATGTATATGCGTGTATATTATGTTGTTTCGTGGACGTGTGTAGTGTGCCTATTTTTTTTTTTTGTTCTTTTTTCTCTACCCGTATGCGCAGTAATTCCCGGTGCGGACGGCGGCGGTGGTAGTGGTGGTGCCGGCGTTGGTGGTGTTGGTGGTGGAGGAGGAGTTGGTAGTGTTATTGGAAGTGTCAGTGGTGGCGGCGGTGGTGGTGGTGGTGTCGGTGGCGGTGGAGGTGGTTGTACCGTTGGTGGCAGTCTCCAACAGCTAGATGGTGCGGGACAACCGGTTGACCAGGTATACCAAGTGTTGAAACAAGCCGGCGAGATCCGCACGTCACCTAGGACGGGTGGTCCTTCCAGTACGCGACAGCAGCAACAGATCGTCGTCGGTGGACCGCCCACCGAACCGCTACCCAGATCGTCGCCATCACAGCAACAACAGCAGCAGCAGCAACAACAACAGCAGCAGCAGCAACATCACCCACAGCACCCAAACAGTTTAGTTAGACCGGGAACCACGCTGAACGTCACGTCGCCGCCAATCGCGTCCAGCTCAGGTCTGCACGACCGCGTGTGTGTATGTGTATGTGTGTGTGTGTGTGTGCGTGCGTGCGTGCGTGTGTGTGTGTGTGAGCGTGTAAGTGTACACGTCCACACGCGTAACAAATTGACTTGGACCAAGTCGTTGTTATTATTGTTACGAGTGGACTTGATCCCCGTATTTTTGCATGCGTTTAAAGTAACACAGTTTTTGTCATCTCTATCACTATCTCTCTCTCTCTCTCTCTCTCTCTCTCTCTCTCTCGCTCTATCTGTCTGTCTGTATGTCTGTATCTTTCTAGATCACTGCTGTAAATCACTTGCATCTGTCTTTATATAACAATGTATTACTTCGTAATGGTGGCGCTTAAGGAAGATTCAGCGATTGCATGTTAAAATCGTCGAATCGTCTAGACACGCCACCTACACTTATAACACTCAATATTATAATATTATGTACGATTATGTATTATCGCGATCAAGAAATTAATAATTGTGACATCGATTAACAACTAAACGATTTCAATGTTTCTGTCACTTACCTGTCTAAACGCACTACGCGGAAATATTAAATAATATGTACATAGCATTAAAATATAATATATTATTATATTGTACAAGGTTTATTAACTAACATGATATTAATATTTTTATCTTCGCTTATTGTTGCTGTAAATAACATTCTTCACTGTAAACGAAGATGGCGTGTCGCGCTTACTATTATTATATTGATGTATTGTAAATCTTGCATGATAACGCTTCTCGACTTTGGGCAAGCTGAACTCTTTTTTTATTATATTATAATAATATTAGGATCTTTAATTATTTTAATACTTTTATAATTCGAATACATATATAGTACATTTATATGCGTTTAAATAAATATATATATATATATATATATATATATATATATATATATATAATATAAATATATTATCTGCAGGAGTTTATAATATATAATTAATAATTATACATATATATGTTATATATATATATATATACATATGTACATATACAAATGTATATACCTACGATCATAATATGAAATACAATATATTACATATTATGTAGGTACATGCAACCCTTCTTTTCGAGGATTATTTATAGCCAACATAGGTATTATTATTAAAATTATCATTGTTTTATTTTATTTTGGCTTTATAATAGCTTGGTACTTCAGATGGCACTAATAATAGTGTACCTATATATAAAAAAAAAAACCATTCGAAAATATTGCGAATTTCTCATGTCGCGATCGTGATTGTCCTATCCTAGCGGAATCACACGTCGTCGGCACGTCTTCGGCCTCCTGCAGACTCCCGGAATCGGCAGCACCCAGAAGGCGGAGACTGTTCGGCGGCGTCAAGAGCTTTACAATGTTCGGTGGCAGGTCCCAAACACAAGGCCGATCGATATCGTTACCCGAAAGTACGAATTTATATAATTTTGTTTCTTCTGAGCGCAAAATTCTTTTTTTATTTTTTTTTTTTACAATATTTTTATATACACTTCAAAATCATTTATAATCATTATTCTTTTTTATCGATTATTTTATTTATTTTTATTTACTTATTTTTTTATTTTTTTATTTACTCGTCGTTACCTGTCGCGTACACAGAACAGGTTAAGTACGCGGCGGGTACGAGACCGTTTGGACAACCCCTAGTGTTACCTAGTCAAACCCCAGACGAAGATCTGCAACAGCCAATAGACCTTCAGCTGCAACCCGGACATAGACGAAGCTTGATGGCCGGTGCCGTTATGGCAGCCAAGAAGAATTTAACTTTCAAAAAATAACGATTTTCGACCATCCGCTTTCAACAAATCCTCCTCCACTTTCCACAAATCTAAACCCCTCACCCATCAACTATATCCTTTCAAATTACTCCATTATAGGACGAAACGAAAATATTCCTATAATAATTTATTCACGATAATAGATACCTACTTAATATTATATTATATTACATTATATTGTTTATTTGACGACGTCTGAGAAATGCGTCTTGAACCTATTATTCTTTATTACGCCTCCTTCCTAATCAATTTACTATTATTGACATAATTTTATCTTATACATAAATTTCACGTAGGTATATTTTTATTATTTCTGAACTCTCCCACTTAATAGGCGTGTATCAACTGTATCGTCTGTTTAAAAATAATCAATATTGATTTTAAACAAAATTAAAAATTATAATTGTGTATGTTTTACAAACTTTTGTACCCCCACCTACGACCTCCACAAGCCTGAGCTTTTTATTCTTCTATAAATTATTATACTTCATTATTTATACTTCTTCCAATATTATTAGTCAACTTTAATATATATACATATAATTTGCTCTTTTAATAACCTTATTTGTTAACACGTAGTATGTAATATACGATACAATGGCTGTGATCGTCAAAATTGTCACAAAATACGTATTACAATGAATATATTCCAATATTATTTAATTTATAACTGTTATATTATACATACAAATGTCGTTGCACGGTAGTTTATTTCGTTTTTGTTTTCTATTAAATAATATTTTACATTATATAATAATAATTAATAATATTATAAGAGCATGACGTCCTGACCTCCGTTCACCTACCTTCCGAAGGTAAAAAAAATGTATTTTCGTCGATATTATACTGCGACTCCCCGTTTACTAAGCTTGTTATTATATTAATTAAACTGTATTCTTTTATAAATCACCATTGTTATACCGTGTTTTTGTTTTTTTCTATATACAAGGCCAGACCACCTGCTATTCTCAGGGACAAGACAAGCATTTTTGGACTCGATCAGTCCCTACCGGTCTGTACTTAGCAACCACACAAACAAATTTAGTCTGATGATCAATTATGATAATATATAGTCGTAGTAGAATATAATACATGCAGGTGTTTGCACTATTTAGAACGAACCATTCATGTGCACCGACGCAAGTATTGTTGTAGGACATTTTCGTGAATAGAAAAATCATTGGAAAATATCATGTTATATTGTATTGCTTGAAGAACGTACTTGTCACTTTCGAAAACAATCATCCAAATCCTACAAATAAGGGTCAAATAACTATAGCTCATCCAATTGATAATACATATTATACCTATACGTATTTATACGTTCGGTCGAAGTTTGAATAATTAAAAGGCCCATCAAAATGTCACTTGCACGTTTTCAAAACTACCAAAGGGATTTTAAAAAATCCAACTCATATATAATTCATAAACACAAACATTTCTATAACTGAGCAACCCAAGTTATTGCACTCTGTCATAATACATATATTATTAAGAGCTTCGATAGTCGAGACTTTCTGGAGTAAATGCGCATATCAAAATGTCGAACACACACACGAGCTTGTAAAAAATTAAAACTCATATATATCATTTGTACCTACATACCTATCTACATACTTATAATATGTATATCATACTCTCATATATAAATATTTTCTCGCCGTCGAAATGCTCGTTTAACACAACATATTATGCCATAGTAATTGTCCTTGATCGGCTTTCACCCGATACGCATGTCATCAGTGTACGGAATCTGAAAATTCTGCCTTCTATGGCTATCATATATGTATATAAATATAATCCACTTAGTTTATCCTAACACTTGGCAACCATAACAATTTTATAAAAAAATAGTAACCCGAAAACTATATTTTTTAGATTCTGAGTGAAGCGATTAATTATACAATGATGTTTTTTTGGTGTGTGTTTGTGTGAGAACACCATAAGTTGATGATAAAATGCTTCGAATGGTTTTGGATAAAAATTAAATCTTTTTTTATTTTGAAGAGGTCGAGATTAAAAATTTCCAGTAATTTTTTTATAATTGGTAAAAATAAATATAAAAATTCTCATTTTTATGTTAAACTCGAATTTAACTAAATTGATTTTTTAATTATTTTATAATTTAAAAAAGGTTTTTAGATTAGAATTTTGATCGCAAAACAGTGGGTACTATTTTATAGTTAAAAATGCATAAAAAATGTTCTAAATGAAAATTAAGTAAAAGATTTCTCATAAATAATTCATATTGGGGACTATAAATCTGAAAAATCTAATTTATTTATAGTATTAAGTATATTATACTGATAATTAATTTTTATAGAAATATAGGTTACTTTAAGTTAAAATTTTGACTTAATTAAGGGGATTGGAAGCGATGATTTTTCGTGTTTATCTAACAAACATACAACATAGAATTATAGACGTATTTTATTTCCAAGACACCGATTGATATAATGAATCGATAAGAATTCTGAACACAGATTTGAATTTTTGTCAAGTCTACTTAAAATTAACTTTCCACATTTTTATTTTATCTCCCCCCCAAACAAAAAAAATCTTTAAAACGTTTTAAAAAAATAATAGGAAATTAAAAAATGACATTTTTCAATTTTTGGAGAAGTTAAAATCAAAAATTCAAAAATGTCAATCTCAAGAAGACTTGACACCAATTTCAAATCTGCTTTCACAATTCGTATCGCTTCATTCTATCAATCGGTATGTTAGAAATAGAACACATCTATAATTCTTTGTTGCACGTCTGTTAGACAAAGACAGAAAATCACCGATTCCAGTCCTCTTCAGAGGACGCTATATCTGCATGTATTGTCTCTGCCTTATATACACGAGTAACATAGTTAAAAACTGTTTTGCGCGGACAATTTTACTCCCTCGATATTTATATCAAAATTACCAAAATTTTAAATCGCATTGAGAAGAATTTTACTTGTGTCATAGCGTTTTAATTTTTTTGATAACTTGAATGCAATTAAATTTATCGGTTTGAAAACTTAAGGTTTTTTCATTTAATTATTAAAAATTATTTGTTACTACTATCAAAAAAATTAAAACGCTACAACACAGGTAAAGTTCTTCTCAATGCGATTTAAATTTTAGTAATTTTGATGTAAATATCGGGGGAGTAAAATTGTCCCGCGCAAAACAGTTTTTAACTATATTACGCGTGTATAATACAGAGGTTAGGTTAAATGGTCCTCTTAAACCATAAATAACGTTAGTAAATTTTAAAAAAATTATTCGTAGGAATTTAAACTGTGAAAATAATTTTTGTTATAACTCTACTCAGAGATCGCCAATCTACAATTTATTCGAATATTTTTTTTACCAGTAATATTTATTTATTAAGTTTATTTATTGCTATGTATAAATGATTGTACTATAATAGCTTAAATTATGAAAAAAAATGCCCAAATTGTAGATAATTTACTCACCAATTTCCGTCTATTACTAACATACGACATGTACATTTACATTGTCGGGTCACGTTTTAGTAGCCAAAAACTTGTAATTTAATCATTTTAAAATTGACTAATCTTTATCAAACGTGCTCGAATTCAATAATAATAATGTTTAATAAAACCATTAAATATTTCATTATATAAACCTATTAATAGTTAACAAAAAAATATTCGTCCCGCGCAGATACAGCTGATTTAAAAATGTGGTTTTCATCAACGGTTTACGATTTACAGTCTCTCACACGCGATATAGATATTATTATTATTAATATTTAACTATATATTACGGTTATTATTATTAACATTTTTACATCTGAACCGCAATTTGATAACAATGCATATTTAAAAAATATACGCACATGGTATTTCACAGTTTCCCGTTCAAACTTTGATAATATTCCCATGTTAGTAAGTCAGGTTAGGTGTACTCAAAACACTTTTTATATTTTAAGAGTATATGATTTTCTAAGGGCGCTTCAAAATCTATCTAATTTAGTTTTAAATATATTTCAAAAATAACTACACCGTGATAATGTTTGTCTACCAAAACCATTATTTTAGTAATTTCATATAATTTTAAAAATCCTCTTCCGTACTTAAATAAGCGTTATAAGGATCAAATAGACTCCTAAGGGAATGCTCTTTTCATAAAAAATACAAATATAAAAACTAATAACTAATCGATACAATAATTATTATCACCATATGTAGCCACAGATTGGCAAAATACTTAACACGTTATCAAATACACTCACAAACATGATTACTTTTACTTATATTAATTATGTCATTCTTATTGCTCGTAAGAAAAACCCGAAATCACCATGTACATATCAGTGTGTAAACGATAATATTGAGAATACTCAATATCTCTGCGAAGAACCCATTTTGTTTTTTAGTTGGTTGTTATGAAATAAAAATACGCATTTTTGTGGCCTATTAATTCTTTTAACTCAATTATACACTCGCATGCGCGATGCAACTTATTTTCTTAGATAGCAACCACTTATTTTATATATATATATATATGAATTTTGATAGTCTAACCATCTTTCTAAATCCAAAATTGACATAGTTACAGCAATTCAACCAAAAAACTACAAAATTTGCACAATTTTTTTTAACTGTAACTGAAAATAATTATTCTAGGATTGTTTAGGCTTGACACTTTCACCCCTATTCCTCTAATTCCCTATTTATTAAGGTGATATGTAAATGATATTATAATTTTCAATTTAATTCGTATATAAATTACAACGTATAGCAGAAAAGAATTTTTTTTTAAATTAATAGATTTTGGTAATTTTTTTTTTTGTATCAAATTGTCATACAGATAAATTTTTACTTTAAAATAGATACCTAATGTTTAAATTTATAATTTCATATAAGATACGATAAGTATCACATTACGTTTCTATTCCAATTTAAAGATTATATGTTATTAATTTGGACAACAATTTAAAAAATGTTTACGTTAAATTAATTAATTACTTATTATACTTATAACTTAAATATAATTAAATTTGTTATTAATTATTAATAAATTCCAATAGATCCATTAAATGTAACGAAATAAATTGTATATACTTATTCAAGCTTTTTCTGCTATAAGTATAATGAATTATACATTAATTAAAGTGAAAATTATACATTAGTTAGAATTATAATAATGTCTTTAAAATCATCTTAATAAATAGAGAAAAAGGGGTGAAGATGTTAATCTTAAACAATAAATTTTTTCAGAATTACAGTCAAAAAACTAAAATTTATGCAAATTTTGAAGTTTTTTGTTTGAATTTCTTTAACTTGGTCAATTTTGAACTTTTAAAATTTGGTTAAACAACCAAAATTCATTAAAAAAACAATAAATGGTTAATAATAAGCCGTTGCCATCTAAGAAAATAAGTTGTATTGCGCATGCGCATGTGTAATTAAGTTAAAAAAATTTATAAGCTACAAAATGTGTATTTTTATTTCATAACAACCAATTAAAAAAACAGAATTTAAATTTCATGGCTCTACGCAGAGAAATTGAGTTTTCTAAATTAGCGTTTACACACTATATTTGATAATATAATATCATAACATTTTCTCTTACTTTGAGATGTTAATTAACAGTAAGCTGCATTTTTTCCTACATATTAACTATATTATCATGGTATTAAGGGATCACATAAATGACTGACTTTATGTGTTAGTCAGAAAACAACAGTAACGTATTACGTATGCATGTCGCGTAGTCATTAATCAATGTTTTAATTTTTTTCTAACTTGGAATTACATTTTTCTGCATGTTTTATATCTTAGTAGTCTAGACGCATTTTTTTTATTTATTATTATTGAATAGTTTGTCATATGCGAGTGGACGGCTAGGCGAGAAAATCAACTGACTTTGAGCACGAAAGTCAATGACATACCTTCAAAAATACTTCAAAATGTAATATAATAGTGGTTTTCTCTTTTTAATGATACCCTCATTTCAGACAACGCTTATTTTTTATTTCTCATTCCGAAGCAGATCATTAACCATTCGATTTTGATTTTCGGACCACCTTTTGGAGTTATTCTTGTCCGTTCAAGAGTGTAAGCCTTAGACTTAAAAGTATACAAACAGGTAGACTAGTATAACAGAAAATTGTTATGATAAATATCCTTTGGACATCATTAAAATATGTTCGTCAGTAATTAGTTATTACTATAATAATATATTATGTTTATTATTAGTTCGATACTCAACGTATACGCAATGTACTTCAGTATTTTAGAAAAAAATAACTGTTCTGCTCCGGAAACGAAATCTTAAACATTTGTTGTCGGTAAAGCAGAGAGCGTACAGTATGAATGCGATTCTTTCGCCCCGCCGTCCACCTGCTGAACCACTCGTCCCCGTCCCAAGACCCGCATTCTCTGACCATGGGTGCTCCACCCGTGTGTGGACATTTACAGCTCCACACAGTCCTCGACGACCGAAACTCAATTCACGCATGAAGAGCTTTTCGCTGGACTCGTCGGATACCGCAGAACAAGCACAAAGGCGACGGATGGGCGGCAGTTGCACTGGCAGTGGTGGTGGCGGCAGCGGCAGCAGCACTGGACTACAACAGCAGATGGAAAGCTATTCAAATCCTTCGTCCTCATCTAGATTGCAATGTACGTATGCCGCGATCCTTCCGGCCGCGAACCCATTACCGAACTAAAATAAAACTAAAATTTTGAAACAAAAATACCATCAAAAACTACAATATTATATAATAATATATATTACACTAAAACTGCGTTAATCGCCACAATAACGATATCACAACCGTGCGGGGGATACCACTTCATCGTATACATCTACAGATTTCATAATCTAAATAAGAAATTTCAGTTGACAAGAGTTCCACCGAACGTCGAAGCGTGTGCGTACTATCATATCCATATTAATATGTACTTACCATTGAGCATTTTTATTTTATTTTGCCTGTAGATAGGATTGTCTATTATATATATATATTGTTTATATTATTTATTATTATGCAATTATAATAAAAATGATTATTAAGATTTTCTCAGTGCATAACATTGTATGCATAATTTTACTAGTGTATATATGTCTGTGTATATATATATATATATATATATATATATATATATATATATATATATATATATATATATATATATATATATATATATGCGTTGATATTATAAATACATATAATATAATTATACAATTATATGTTATTGCATGGTAATAATATTGTAATGATATATATACTATGTATATACTATACATAACCTATATATATACCGATCATTGTTGTTTTTATTTTCATATTTTTCCGTCGATGGGGAGTTTTTACGCGTTGTGTAATAAATAACAATACATATTGGCTAGTGTGAATGGAGACGAGTGAAATTATTTTTGTTTTGCATTTCAACAGAAGGTGTACCTAACTATTGTGCTATTATTGTCTCGCACGCACATTTACGAAAATCATTTTTCAATATTTGCTGTGTTCATAGTTGTATATACACTATATCTATATATCTATATTATACTATAGTAGGAATCTCACGGTTGTTATGACATTAAATGACTAGTAAAAGTATTCTCTATAGAAGGATATAAAAAAAAATTCGATGCTTAGGTATACATTCATGATTAATTCTTCCGCATTATCGATTTAATTTTTTTAATTTAATTCACATAAATATACTGTAACTGGTGGTCTAATCGAATGTTTGGTAATTATAATGTTATCAATATTATACTATACGAAAAATATGCGAGTAAAAGTGAAGAATGAATCATGGTCATTACTTTTTAAGAAGTAGAACGTATCATTTTTGTTAATGAGATGTTTTAATTGTATAATTGACTGTAATGACTTGATAATTTAAGACAAAAAAAAACAAAATTTAATATTTTGTTTGTGATTCGACTTCACTAAACTGAACCTAAAACATAGCATAAAGCATAATAATCGCAGATGATGGCTTGACATTTTTTTACCACCGCTGCGCACTGTTCTGTGAAAATATACATTCTATACATTTTAGTCTTGTTAACCACTACGTTATTATATTTAATTGCTACTATATTATATTATAGGTACACGTCTTTTCAATAATAACATGTAATCGACTAATAATGATAATTACACATGTCGTTTTCGTTGTACAGGTATACATAGAATAAGCGTTTAAATACTCTTAAATGATGAAAAACGAAAGCACGAGAAGAGAAAAATACAATATTTAAATAAACTATAAGAGAGAACAATGCGACAATTACAATAGCGGTTTTACTCGCTGCATGCTTTACGGACTATGGCTTTTCGCTCTTTTGAGCTATATTATGTTATATAATATATATATATATGTGGCATATGAAGATCGTATTTTATTTTGTTTTTATTATTGTTTTGGTATAGATATTGTATGTGTAATAATGTTTTTGACGAATATAGGGTGTTATGAATCGCTACATTGATAAGGCTCGTAAAAAATAGATAAGCAAATTCGATATATTGTTATATTATAATAATATATGCTTCGCTTTGATACTGTATTTGGATTTTTTTTTTTTTTAATACTGCAGAGAAAGAGAGATAGTTTTATGTAAAATGATGTTGAATGGACGTAGTTTAGCTGAGTATCATAATAAATATGCTATATAACTAAACGTAACAGTATAATATTACATATATGTGTGATATTGCAGTGTGTATAATGATGCCACTGTTGCAGAGTTATCTGAAAATATAAGTCTATGAAATCCAAATGAATCGAATATAGTTTCATATTCTCCTATTTTCTAGACCCCGTGCGAAGCATGTGCGCAAACTTATATTTTCAGACCGTATTGCAATGTTTTTTTTTTTTTGGTTTTCTTTCGTTTTATTGCAGCCGTCAGACGACTGAGAGAACCGTAAATATATGTAACCCCACTAACTTTGATTATATGTGATGTATACATCGTTAATTGATTTTTTTGTTATTTATTATATTGTTATTGATTTTTTATTTTTTTTTTCAGTTTATTATTATTATTATTATTATTATTACTAACGAATCTAATAGATTTGTTCACATCTAACATTATATTAATATATTATTTTAGTCGTTTCATCCACACGTCTACCATAGTGTCATCTGCAACACCTTGATTCCTTTATTATTGTTGGCGCATATATATAATATTAATCATACTAGTTACCTCCCAAATTATACAAAATAAAAGTAGATACCTAGTTAACTTGATATATATAACACTTTATATTTGCCTCGTAAAAATTTACAACACAATTTATAAAATATAGTTACTACTGCTATAAAAAGTTAATTTTATAATAAATCGATTCACTTTAATATTATAATCTAACATACAGAAAATGATTTTGTTGAATACAAATTCGTTATTTTTACGTTCGTAAGACAGATACAATACATGTGAGTGAAACATCATCTTAAGTTATAAATAAAATGTGTGGTCCTCCTGAAATTTAATTAATTTGTAGAATATATAGGGGATTTATTACGTGCTACCCTTTCTAATTTCTTCTTGTTTTTACATATGATATTATATTGATCACATGCCATAATAATACATCAACTGTTTCAAATATTTTTATAACTTCCTAGTTCCCACCCATTTCGATATTACAAATATCAGACAACGATATTATTTATATTAGTTTGTATTTTAGATTTTACAAAGATTACTAATCGTTTTGTTGGTAATTACAGTAATATGATACTGTGGAGTTTTATCGATTCCTATGTTTTAATTTCAAATCCGACAGCTATCGATTTCGTTGGAAATTCGCATTATATGTTGATTCCGACACAAAATAGTTCATTTAGATTGCGTCGGCTTATAATAAAATAAAATACATAGACAAACTAATAAAAAAAAAAAAATACCTATTATTTGTTGTTATTTAAATGATCGTCTAACATTGCCGTTTCCATTAAGAAGACCCAAATACATATAATATGGTTAAAAAAACAACAAAAGATACAATGTAAAATTTGTTACAAAATTAAATTGATTTTTTGTTTTTTTAAATAATTCTTTGATGTTAATTTAATATAAGTGAATATATCAATTTGTTATTTAAATAAATATCGTATTTACATGAGAATATACTAAAGAATCTAAGAATATGATCGATAAGACTTGTTTTTTTAATTCCAATTATACTAATTTAAAAATTGCTCTGTGTAGATATTTTTATGCATACAGAGTACATACATACAGTAATTAAGTGTTTTTGAACTTTTTTAAAACCTGGTAAATATCATACATATACAGATTACGATGAGTTCGACTCGATAAGTGACTTCCGCTAAAATAAATATATGTATATATTATGTTACAGTTAGAGTATTCAACAACGTTATTTTGATATGAATTTACTACAAATATCAGTGTTCTTAAGTGTTTAATAATACACAATCCGGTGGAATCAATATATATAAATATCAAAATTCGACGGAGTCAATAGATCATGACGATCGATATATTTCTTACAGGTAAAACGATCATTTCGGCGGAATCGATATACGCTCGATATTGTTCACTCATGTCAACTAGAAAATGGATAAACAGTTTTTGGTGACGATACAGTTTAAAAAGATTTAACCAGGGCGGTCGTAAATTCTTCCGAGTCAACATTATGCTTACCTAAAATAAATACGTGAACTCTCCCGAATTGTTTTAAATGCGAGTAATTTGCTACACTGTGATTTAGCTACACCAAAACCGATTATTTTCAAAATGTATATTAAATTTAAAAATTTGTATGTTCATATTATCATTATAAATAATAAATTATAATACATGATCTAAATTATTAAGGATTCAGAAAAATTTACAATTATCCGTTTGCCAATTGCAATTAAAATTACTTTTTCATATTATATTAATTGTACTTAAAATATTTTAGAGTTATTAGACCAAATAGGTTAAAAGACCAATCATGCTAAATTTAAAATAGTATATACAATATAATTGATAACTTATAGATTATAGGTATTCCAATATAACTTGAGTTGCTTTACTTTTAAATAAAATAAAAACATACAAAAAGGCTAATTTATTATCAGTTGAATAAATTTAAATAAAAACCAATGAAAACTTATTTTCGTATATCACTCGAATTCATACTTAAATATTTTGATGTTTCATAATATTCTCGATACTGTCGTAGAATATTAGCTGAAAATAAGCATTAACATTTAAGTACAATATTATTGTATTTGTTTGAAAAAAATGTTTGACCAATCACTTGATAATCAATCTATCGTTGTATAAGTCTTTAATTTCATTTTATTTTAAGATACGTATATCTTATATAATATGATAAAAAAATACCGATGAAATTAAATTGAACAAAAACATTTTTTCAAATGAAGGTAAAACTAAAAGGAACACCGAATTATGATAGGTATATTAATCTTAAAAAATAAGGAGTGCATATTTTGGCCATTATCCCATTTTTAGCATTCATGACGATTCATGTAAAAAACATGTTATTATCGACCTACGATTTAATTCGGGAGGTAACTAGTATGATGCGCCCGCGTCGTAGTGATACATACAATATTGTATTATATTATATTCCAACTTGCTCATTTACCTACACCGTCGTTCCTATACAACGATAACATTGTTATTATCGTGTATTGCCACTGTTTCCCCTACAATATATCGCGTGCATTCTTCAGCATACAACAGCAGTATGGTTTTATTAAATACTTGTTGATGTTGCCTCCCGTCTTACATTTGTTTTTTGTTCATTTTTTCAGCTCCGTCTAGCCCAGTACACAACCGACGTCTGCTGTCAACCAGGACCATACGGATGAGCTCCGTCGAATTACCCGACGACAACGATAAATCACTGTCGTCGGCAAGTACGTCTCCGTGCCCGTCGCCGGTGAGATATTCACAAGTACAGTATTACAATAATTATACTCACGCGTATATTATATTATGATAAAATATAATATGTAGTGCCTTAAATTAGACGTAAGATCGCGAGTGCGCAGTATAATAAAACAACACACTCTATACCTTGAAATTAGTTTTCATTTTTTTTTTTCAGAAACCACACAGGCTGTTACCAAATAATCTCTATGTGGTGCTGTATAATTTCAAAGCTCGTCGAGAAGACGAACTGGATTTGAAGTGAGTACACAAACATTATAGATGGACCATCTTAGATGGCTAATCTTGAACTGTAATTAACCATTAATTTTACAGTACTTGTTTAATAAATTAGGTTAAAATGGGTAGATATACAATACTCCTACCTGTTTTTTACTTTATTATTTATTTATACTTTTTATAAATATTCAAATAGATGAAACATATGTAGAATATATATAAAATAACCTATTTTTAATAATTTGAAAAAAATAATTATTTTTAATCCAAACTTGTGTCATATATGTATTAGGGCTGGATACAAGGTGACCGTTATCGATACATCGGACCCGGCCTGGTGGAAGGGTAAATGTTTCGGTCGCGTCGGTTACTTTCCATACAATTACGTGACCAAAGTGCAGCCTGGTGAGAGGCCGTGGCAAGTCACAATCAATTTACAGGTGTTGGATGTTGACAATAATCCACTCACATTGCTAAGAGATCAGGTAGGTGCCTAACCGTTGTCATATAATTAATTTATTATTATACATCTACTAGTGATACCAATAATATATTATCAAGCAACACATTTAACCAGCGATTAAGACCGTAACCGAAAAAACCTATTTTTAGAACATAGTTATATGGTTTAAGAGCATTTAAATCCGGGTCCTACTTATAACTAATAAACTACTTATCCAAAATTTAATTTTTGTGGATCAAAATATTCCGAATAATATTGAATTCAGGATATAAAAAGAAAAATGTATGTTACCATTTAAAAAAGTGAAAACATATAAATTATAACGATAAAATTATAGTAAAAAATATAACCTTGAATCATATGATGATAATAATAATATGATGAATCATATTGATGAACAGTGAGGATTTAGTCACGTGAAATCTGCAATTTATTACTACCAGTGTTAATT
The DNA here is from genome assembly GCF_003676215.2 of Rhopalosiphum maidis. Lineage (NCBI taxonomy): Eukaryota > Metazoa > Arthropoda > Insecta > Hemiptera > Aphididae > Rhopalosiphum > Rhopalosiphum maidis. The sequence goes on along the minus strand of NC_040878.1, from coordinate 461,004 downwards.
TCATATTTTATGTTTTAGAGTATAGAGTCAATTCAAAGTAATAATATTCTATTTTTAAAAAACTTTCCAATAGATTAGATCATGGTCTTCTATGAGTTCAAACTACTCGGTATTAGTGATCATCCTCTCCTGACCGAATTCTTAAACCTATCTAAAAAAAAAAAAATCATCGTGATATTAAACACTATCTCCGTCCAGACGAATGGCACATGCGGTGTCCCATGGGTATGTCACCTTAGTCCTCTATTTTTCTTACTATTCGTTAATTAATTTAATAAAATATAGATAATTGAACCTAAATTGTTTCTATTTGCTGATAATATAAAATATTCTTAAAAAATAAAAATAATGACAAGGATATCTGTATTTTACTCCAATCCGAACTTCATATCTATACTTCTTGAATAAAACATCTTGGTCTCTAGCTTAACTTAGACAAAGTCCATGTATAACCATATCTGGGTCACTTGCTCTCATATTCAGTGATCCTCAACAGTAATACTCTTAATAATATTCTTCTCGAATGAGTTTTATATATTAATATCTCGGATCTTATTCCCTCCTTGAACTTAATCATTAAATTTATATTATTGTTATAAAGCGCTCAAATTTTTATATTTCATTAAACACAACATTATTACGTTAACTCCCATTAATTATTTTGTATGCTTTAATTTTCTTTAATTTAGCCTATTATATGTATAGTTTAATTATTTGGAATCCTTATCTGGTCAAAGATAATTTAAGATTAGAGCGTAAACAAAATAGATTACTTTCTTATGCGGCATATATACAATACGATAACATACTTATTGTTCGATCACAATTAAATATATGTATACCTCTACTTAACTATAATCTCGATGTTCTATTACCGACTACGAAATCATTTCTTTCACTCTTAACAGCTCTTTATTTGAAGCTGATTGATTAAAATTTAGAACATAACATTTCATGAAAATTGTAATCATACCAGAAATCATACACTTTTCCATATTCTTCTTCATTCAACTTCTTATGATCATAATCATCCTGCATTGTCTACAGAATATGTTTATTTCTATTAATATTGAGCTCTCATATCTGTCTTACCTAATCTTAAATATTTAATTATATTTTATTAATATTTATTATTATATCGCGATCGCCGTTGTCTATTATTATCGAAATTGTATTTTTCTACAGTGACGATATTTTAAAATCGATTAATATTTGATTAATTATACTATTTGCGTTGATGTTACTCAAAGATTAATTTTCCTTTTAATTAATCATAATAATTTATTACGACCACTTAATATTTTTTCAATTCAGCTCCTCATCGTCGTTTTACTGCCATGCTATTGATTAATGTACAAGTTGTAGTCTTGTTCAAATAATTAAGTTTGTCTTGCTCTCTCTCTTCATACCCCTTCAAAAACGAAAATATTTTTTATATTGTACGCCAAAAACATTGCGTACAATAGTTGTAGAAGTTTTAATAAACGCACTATGCATTAATACACGTAAACTTATATTATAAATACGGTTTTTACTTCCATATTTATTAAAAAATATTTTTATTACCAATTCTTTTTCATAATTAATTGATTTGTTTAAAACATTACAGGAACCAATTAAAGTTTTAAACATTCATCTATCAATCAAATTTAATACACTGCAAGAATTAAAAATTAAATATGACAATAATATTCTCGTATAATATTTTTAAATCTGTAGTTCAATTACGTTTTTACATTTTTATAGTCATAAAACACAAAATAAATTAAACAATAACTTTATGACATGTGTTATTATGTAAGTCCTGAAAAAAAAAATTAATAATTATTATCATTATTTATCCGACTCTAGACGCCCATCACTGTTTATCACTTGAGCGCAAACTATACTTCCATACCGTGAATTAAACGATGCGTAGTATATTATCATCCTACGTATAATGTATTATACATATACCACAGCTACACGATAACCACCGAAACAATTATCTCACGAGAGCTTAATATTATTATACGTTTACATGCAGTTGTGTTTCTGTTGCTTACTCAAAACATTATTTCAAACATATTCCCTTTTGGCCCATTATTTTACATCAAACCGTGTAGTATATTATTATATTATTATATGTATATGTGCATATAGGTTATCGAAATTATAAAACATTCGCTTAACACTTACACTATCCCTTGATGTTCATATACTACTTTGAAGATTTAAATTTCTTTAGTCTTATTTATACAGTTTGTTTTTACATAATATAATTGTATACCATCAAATATATAATTAAAATGATTTTAATGAAAACATTTACGGACATTTGTTACATTTGTTTGTATGCATTTATTGAATTAACTACATTATATACGATAAAAAAAATATCCACCACATGAACGATAAAATATTTTATTTTAGATTCGAGAGAAACAATAAAAACTTGTTTATTAAATGATCCCGAAAATACATCTTATGAAATTAAAATCTTAAAAAGTATCATATATCAATACTAAGTGTGTAAAAACTATAAATCGCACCAATTGAGAACAAATTGTAAAAAAACAAATTGTACTTCACTGAAGTTGATTTCCACATTCCTAAAAGAAAACGCAAAATACAATTAAAAATGTAATAGCTAATAAGCAACACCACACTTATTTAAAAAAAAAAAAACTTTGTTATAGTATTAAGCAAACAAAACAAATAACACACAAAATATTTTTTAAATTACTATCAAGCGTTTGAATGAACGAAATCCAAGTGTGGAAAATACCAATTTCCGACTTCGTTAGAAAACTAATCAACATTTTGTTTTTCTATAAATCGTGAATCTCTCAATTTTTTTTACATATTTATTGAAAATCACTGAAAAACCCCAAAAATGTATTGTTTAACTTTATTTATCCACAAAATAAGTTGAATATAGTACTACTAAAACTGATACCCATCTTCTAATCTTAACGGTCACATTAAACATTTAAAAAAAAAATACTAAAACCCTAAACTATTCACCTTGCTTGTTTGCATAGAATTAAACATAGATTTAAATATTTGTTTAGGATATATTATAACAATAAACAATAAATATAATAATAAACAATCAACATATTATTCGTATAAATTATTCTGGAGAGAGTATCCTATCGTTTCGTATATTATTGAGTCAATTAAGTCTATGGCCGGTCCACTCAAAATTATTGTTTAGTCAAAATTGAAATCAAGTTTAATATCCTTGTTATCAAATGTAAGCCAATTAATTATACATAATGACAAAGTCGTTTTCCGTCCAACTTTTATTTCAATTTTAAAAATAAAAAATTATTTTATTAAAAAATTGGTAACATGATTTAACTTTATTGTATTGTTATATTCTAAGACTAAAATTCTGATCTTGAATTTCAATACGTAAAACAAAACAAAACAACCAAATCCGATTAGTTTACACCAGTCATTCTCAAAGTGGGCAATAGCGCCCTCCTGTGGGCGTTGATAGTCTTCAGGGGGCGGTATAAGACCCCAAGAAATGTTGTAGGCGTTGAAGCAGACTAGAGGGGCAATCAGTGGTGTCATTTCAATTTTTTTTTAATACGCATGGCGTATAAAGTAGGTCACTTTAAGCGCAAGCTATTATCAATTTTTTAGGCCAATCAATTTATAAAGTGGACCAAATTACTACAATATTAGATTTTAAATACGCAAATGTTTACCCTGCGTGGTTTAAATGACGCCATTGGGGGCAATACTGATTAAAAAGTATTATGTACTTTAAAACTTCAAACTAAAATTAAATTTCTACCTACTACATGTCCTTATAATTGATTTTACGTCTGTCATAGCCGGCATGACAACTACTGTTTTTAAAATACATTACAGATAGTAAGCTTAAACATTTTTAGGGTGCGCTGGAAAATTTTTGATTCTCAAAGTGGACGATGGATAAAAAAAATTTTGTGAGCTTATGGTTTACACCGTTTAATTATAGTGACAAATACACAGGAATGTTAAAAAAAAAATCGAAAGATAAACAAAGAATAACGAACGATTTAGTGATTTGTTGTTTGTAAATAAAGCAATCTTTCAAATTAGGCTGTAAAAAAAAAACTGCAATCTAGTTATATCTAGTTATTATGTATATACATATTATTATATAATATAAACACGATTTGCCATCAATGTTTTTTCCTTAATCACATTTTCTTGTAAAAAATCTATGTTTTATATTATTATGATAATTTACTTTTTAATACGATATTGGTAAAAAAAATTATGCGTAATAACATTGTATTATATCCCTATATATCCTTAAAAAAGTTTAGTTAACTATAACTTTAATATTGACAAAATTGCTATTTTCACTGTTTTTATACTTTAAATTATCTATTTATATGCAATAAACATATTTATTGTATATACAATATTTTTACTCTAATTAGTATAAAATATTCTTTATATGCTAGTTGTAGTTGAGTCCGTCCGTCCAGATGATTCATTACCATACATAAGTTCATTTATATGTCTTATGACAGGCTATAAAACATATTACTGATTTTATATTCTGATCTTAAGGTTTAATTATTTAATAACAAGTAATTGTAAATAATGATTTATGATAAAAAAGTACAAAATATAATTTTGTGTTTGTAAATGTTCAACATGAAAAGTTTAAATGTGTATTTGAGAACATGTCACTCCGTTAGTTTTCACATCACGAAATAATACGTTGCTAGAAAAATCAAAAAATGTTACATTTTTTTCTTGACACATATTTTTATTATTATTATTATTATTTTGACTCCTAGTCATTAGACATTTTACAATGAAACCTGTGTCTAGAAATTGTTGAAACCGGATATTTTTTCAAAGTTATACCGAGTACCGACAATAAATTCCACCGATACGTTTTTTTTACCTGAAAAATTTAGATTCCACCGTTTTTACACAAATTTAAAATATATATATATATATAATAATCAATAATGATCACTTATTGACTACTGTTATAAGTTAATTGAAAAAAAGATAAAAATACAATTAATAATATATATATATGTATGTTTATATACCTAACCTATATATATATATATATATATATATAACAGCTAGTAGCTAGTTTATATAATAAAAGAATTAAACACCTTAAATAAAATTTAAAATTTGGTTTGATAACATTATTATTATTATTATTGTTATTATTTATGATTAGATTAAGATTTAATAAAAAAATAGTTGTAATCTGTAGATATTACCATCGGTAAAGTTTACGTGTTTTTCAGGTCAAAATAAAAGTATCGGTGGAATTTACATGTTTTAGACACAACGGGACACCCTTTAAATGATCTAGAATATACTAGGGCTATGTCAAAAATATGACATATTTACCCTTTTTCGGGTCACACTTAGGGGATACCTTATTTCGGACGCACTCATAAAACTTCCATTTTTTTCCATTTAATTCAAATGAAGAAAAATTTTTTTAAATTATTACATGTATTTAATACTTACATATTATTATGTACAATTAATTTAGTATTACATTTTAAGTACTTTTTTACATAATTCTATACTCTTCCAAAATTCTTCCAATATTTTTTATTTTATTAAATGACTAACGATTTTCATTTTTAATAAATTTTTTAAAGCTAGAATTGATTTTACAAGTTAATTTTCATTATTTTAATCAAATGTAAACATTTCTAAACGTTTAATTTCATAATAAGGCTTTTTTTTATACTTTTAATATCATTGCTGTGCAATGGCACATTATCAGTTTGATCATCGGAGCTAAGTACAATAATTTATAATATAATTGATTAAATAAATGCATTGTAATGAATTAATCTATATAATTGATTTAGATGATAAAGATATATTCATTGACTAATAATTTTAAAATAAATCATGGAAATATTCCATGATTTAAAAGTGCATGACAAAATATCGTTATTCAGATTTCATATATTATTACGCAGGTTTTACTGTAATATCAAAAAATTGAATGAAATTAGTTTAAGTAAAATTTTAATAGGTTTTAGCACAATTTTTTGAAAACGATTAATAATTGACTAACTTTTATATTTAAAATATTAGATCTTTTTAAATGGTAAAATATAATATAATATTATAATATTTCACGATTTAACCATTGACATTAAATACTGTAGTAAAGTACTACAGTTTAAATAATTATTCTTCATTGTTTCTTTTTTGATAAATGGTTTTTTAGTTTTATTATATTTAATTATATACTTGATGACGAATAGTAAATATGTTATGCATAAGGAGTATATGATACACTTTTTTGATTGTTATTGTTTTCATATTTACACTCAAGTAAAAAATGCACAGGATTTTTTGTGAATAAATGAAAAATAAACAGTTTTCAGTTAAAACAAATAAGGTACGACCAGGGCGGATTTAGGTATGTGGTGGCCCATAGGCAGAATGCATTATGGTGGCTCCTTATACATAAATAAGGAAATATATTTTTTTACTTATTAAATAACATTTATTATCAATAATAATAATAATGATAATTTATCATATTTAGTAATATTAACAATTAACGACTTATTTAATAATAAATAATTATAAAAACAATCAAATCTAGTATAACTAGTATAATTAATATCATCAAAATATTTTCCCTGTATCCTAATTTAAATATTATAAAATTGTGAGAGCCCCTGGGCTGCATCCCACTCAACCCTCCCTTAAATCTGGCCCTAGGTTCAACGTAATACTATACATATTAACATATGCATAAAAACTAAGACCATAAATCAGTATATAGTGATATAGAGTGATATTTAAATTAAATACATGACTTACAAGTATTTCAATTAGAAAACTTCATTATTATAATTGGCGTTTCAGTTAAATTTAATAACTACCTTAAAAAGATATAACTCATAGATTATAACCGTAAATATTTTATTCTTGAAATGTTTTTTATTTGGTTTGACGCAACCTTGAATTTTCCACTTTTGTTATATAGGTAATAATATTGTTAGGCGTGGCACTTGTTTACGTATATACCAAGAAAATACGCGACTAACCAACTCCTGTGGCTGCATTGTCTCGCGGTTAGGTTTTATCGATTTCGTACCGTTCTGTTATTATAATATAACTTGTTTTTCGCCATAATATAAGTGAGATAGGTTCGTAGCAGGAACGCTTATTATGAAAACCGTTTTCATGTACATTATTTGCTATAATATGTTATAAATATACGTTTTGTACGTAGTAAAGTTTGTATTTTCATTCCTTTGAAAATTAATGTATTTACATCTTACAATTTTCTGTGATGTTACTTTAATAAATAATAATAATAAATCGATGAAAATAATTAGCATAATGGCAGATAAAACAATCGATAGTTATAACGGTAACTATAAACGTGAAAGTTTTGAATGAACACTTTCCCGAATACGATTAGATAGTATTTATATACTATATATTAATATATTAATATCGTATATTTTTATTTTTATTGTTAATCTATAATAGTTTTGAACTAGAAACGGTAAAAAGAAATACATAATATATTACAGGAGTGGCGAACCTTTTTTTTAATCAATTGCCAAATTTTTCTAATCAAGATTTAAAAAATTTTTCACTTTCCCAAAGGAAATTATATTTTCTAAGGATAAAAATAAAGTTACAGATGTATTATATAATTTTATTAATTAGGTATACATTTTTTTCTAATTATAGTTTTTAAAATGTATATAATTCGTTTTTATAATCAAAATTTAATAAATAGCTTAATTTTTGATCATTTTAATATTTTTGTGTATCATTGAAATTTAATCAACCCCTGATATATAATATGACGTATCATATGGTCTGTGCAGCATCTTGGTATTTTGTATACGTTATGGCTGATATGCGTGTGTTACGTCCCGACTGACGTCGATTCATACATCAACGTAGGAATGGAAATACTGATGTATAAGTGTACAAATATCTTTATTATACGTTTTAAACTTGATACAAAATTACAATGTAAGTAAATATAAAAGTAATGGTGAGCGGTGTTACGACCTGACTTTAAATACTGATATAAAAGACAATGAATGGTATTACGGACTGTCTCTGAGCGTCTTGGATATTCTTAACCATCTCCCGAGCTCTCGTCTTGATCACCCTTGTATACAGAAGTCTCACAATAGAGTGATGGTTATGGTGGTGGACACTCTGTTTACACAAGTATTGATATTAATATTCGCTGATATTGATATCCGTCTTATGAGTTTCGACTTTTCCACGAATTTGAGCGACGTGTGATCATGCTTTAATGTCAAAACTAAATAGTACACATTATTCTGTCAATAACATTCTGGCCTTCACGTGTTTGTAGTATTAATTTGTCAAACGGAATATGTGTTACCAATTATTACAGTATTTTATTTAAGAATTTCTACGTTAGAGCCATGACTCGTAACACGTGTAAACATAGCAAGTTAACAGCAGACAATTAATACTGACAGTTGAATGAATGCGAGATGTCTATTTTAAAAGCCAACTTTGGTAATATTTTGAAATCCTTCACAATATTAAAAAAAACAACAACATAAGATTGAATATTTCAAAACCAACTACAATTTTTCTCGCTAAATTAAAACCAGTTATATATAAGATATATACTTGATGTTCGATATGTATACACACAGCATTATACAGAGATCAAATATTTTGAAAATAAAACTATTTCTTAGTTTCTTACCATGCCTATTGCCTATTATTAAGACACAGATGTTGTTGCATTTGCAGTTTTTTTTCCTAATTTCTCAATATATGTTAAGTACGTTTTAAATGCGTGTCATGTAAGTACGAACTAAAATCTAAAAGTTTTAAGTGCAATTTTTTGCAATTTTTTCAATTTTTGGATCTTTATTGCAATTGTATTGAATTTACTCATTTTTACAACTATTTTAGTTATATAGACATATAGACACTCAACCGTCGTAACATCTATGTTATCTTATAAAATAAACATAATTTCAAGTTGGTATAGGTATTCAAAACAGAACAAAAATAATTTGTGAAATATGACTATTTGACAATAATTAAGCGTTATATTGTTATAATTTGTTCTTCAGCTACTTCGAATAGAATACTGAATTATATATATTTATATTTTTGGTATAATTTTAGATTATAACAGTAAATTTAAAACATTTACAACAAAACGATCTTATTTTTTAGTGCAATTTTTAATATTTTAAATGCAATTTTTGGTATTTTTTAGTGTAATACTGCAATCAATTTTACTAGTTTTTTAGTACTACAACATCCGATCTCTGTCTATTATATTATTCAATGGTAATCATAGTATAATGGGATATCAACAGTTGTCCAATAAATTATAAAAGAGAAATATCTATAATATGGCTCCAAAAGAAAAAATATATGCCAAACATAAAAAAAGTCTTGTTAACATATAATTACAACTATTAATATTGATAAAAATTACATTATATTTTAATAAATAATAAACCATTTAATAACAAATAAGAGTATACAGTAACTATTTTGAGGTACCTATAGATACATTTATTTTTCAAAATTAACATAATAGCATTTGTTCTTTATTTCGAAAGTTACTATTAAACACTTGCACATTAACATCTGAAATCCAAGTGCATTTGGATTTTATAGCTACTATTATTAGTATCCGATATTAGCCGCCTCGTTCATATGGTATTATTTATTATTTTTTCACGTGTTGAACCTTGCCAAATGTTTCAATAAGTATATTTAAATTCTTAGTAACAGATAATAAAGTACTTCCAGCCAAAATTGTGCACGTTTCGCAACGTTTTCTTCTATCTCGCAAAAGCAATACGCCTGGTGAGATAAAAAAAAAAATACATGATGTTATTGTGGTTCAAAAAGACATTATTATAGACAATTAAAATGTTAATTACGTTTCATTTTTAATAAAAAAAATTATTATTTTGAAATTATTATAACATGACCGTACTTTATTTTTTTGTAAAAGTAAAATAGCTGTCATTAATTAAAGCACAAAGTGTTACACTAATTTAATTAAAACATTCCAAATTAAAAAAAAAATGAAATGTAAGGTTTAAAATGATGAAGTTTTTATATCTCATAATATAAACTAATAGATCAAGGGATAATAAATATTATTTTATTTATGTGGAAATTTAGTTTTAAGCTAACCACCACCAAAACGTAGTTAAACATCAAATGAATCTTAGATTTAATTATACTTAGGTATTTACTATTTTTATTTTTACAGCCCATCAATTTTTATGTCATCAATCATCAATATTTATTCTATTTTATTCTACTTATAATATTTTTAATATATTTTATACTTAATAATATCGTAATCTCCAAATACAATATTAAATAATAATTTACCATTTGTCCGTTGTACATTGAAAATTTTATAACGCAAACGAATTATAGTCGAAAATAGTAAGTTTTTTACTTCTCTGAAATCCGCAGCTAATCGTTCAGCCATCAAGAGTACAGTCAACTAAAAATTTTGAAAATCAATTCCGTCAAGATGGCATTATACTATACATTTATAATTTATCCTCCATATTGTACAACTGAAGTTTTTTAAATGTATAGATTACCCAGACTGTGGCACATTTCTAGGCAAATGAAATAATATGAGACCTATAAATAATAACAATCTGTCAGATTTTAAATTTCTTGACATTTTTTTTTTCTTTTAGTCGTTAAAAGTGGTAATAAATTATTAATAAAGCAGATATATCAAAACAAAAATATATATTATAGTATTGTTACAGTATAATTATAGTGTGACCAAATTAAGACAATAATCTTAACTAGCCAGTTAACATGAAACAACTATTTTTTTTAATAAAATAAAGTTTATTGAATATTTACAATCTATACTATATTATGTACATTGAATAAATGAGAAGAGAGAATGATAGTGATAGAATGGTGAAAAAGAAGCTCACAGCAGTGCTACCTTTACATGAATATTAAATTATGTAAATTACAAATTATTAAGAAGGTTTAGGCTTATTATTTCCGGTTTAGGCGTCTAGTTGAGTTACCTGGAAGTGATTTAATGTACAATCGGGATTTGAGTTAGTTTGGGTGGCTTTACATTTTCAAGTGGAGTCTTTGGTAGTAAATTGCTGCAATCTTGTTAATGGATGGAACTTTGAGGTCTTCGTTTAAGGCGACGTTTGTGACGAACCATGGGGCTTTGGTGAACATACGGAGGTAGATAGATTGGAACTTTGAATTGTTCTGAAATTTGAGGGTTTAGCAGTATCCCAGAAGACGATGCCGTGGAACCAGATGGTTAGAGGAGACTTTTGTAAAGAAGTAAACGGTTGGACATGTTCATATTAGATTTGAAGAGGGGACGAATCAGGTGTAGACGAGAGTTAAGTTGTTTCATTTTAATTTTGAAGTAAGGATCCTAGATGAGTCTCATATCAAGTAACAGGCCGAGGTACTTAGCTTCTCTTGAGTGAGAGATTACTGAGTTTTTTAAAGAAACTTCAGGACAGTCATTTGGTCTTAGAGTGAAAGTGACATGTGTAGATTTTAGTTCATTTACTTTTATTGCACCGCTTTGAGAGCATGTTAAGATGGTTTTGGTGAAGGAGACTACAATTTAGTGGATTGAGGTCTGAGGCTAAAATGGCAGTATCGTCATTATAAGTGCCCATAAAAGTTTTTTCGGTGCTAAGAATGTCCGCTGTGAATAGGATGTACAAGTAGGGAACAATGTCACTTCCTTGAGCGAGACAACTAATTTATTGTCAAAAATTGGTCATCATTTTAACTTGGTCGTAATTGTATATAATAGTATATTTCGTAGGTAATTGAATGTTTTAATAATATTATTGGGTACCTGTAAGTTGTTCTATGCAACATTATACATATATTGCCTATACATTGCGCCGTTTTAGATTTTGAAAAACTGTTAGATTTATTTGATCACATCGGCATTCATAGGATAATTATTATGATGCTTAAATTTAATTTATTATAACAAGTTGTAAATCAACTCTTTTTATATTCAAAATCAAATGCATTTAACTGGTTATTTAATAATTGGAGCACAGTTAGGTTAAGTACAATACTGTACTAAAACTGATTAAAAATAATTTTAAAAAAAAGTCAACTTTTTTTAAATGATTTCACTCATAATAGATTAACAAGATTAGCGTAATAAAACTCAAAGAATATCATCTTCTGATTTAAAACTATAATTATCATAGTCAATTTAGTTAAAAACAAGTTTGCTATGCGTATTCATCGAAGTTCGTTTTTTACAATATTTTTATTAGTTTATCTTTAACTGAACATAAAAATGAATATTATTGTAAAAAATTAAAAATAAACAGGAAAAAAAAAATACGAAATATTCAATCTAAAAAGTAGCTTTAAAGAAACTTTTGGTGCATTATTCTTTCATTTTAATTAACATATTATTCGTTCTGAAACAGTTAAAAACAACTTAGACAATCATACTATGTTCGTATTATATATACAATATTATGTAATATGACAAAAATCATATACTTTCGTATAAAAACGTGAATTTGTGACAATATTCTTAGTAGTCACGTGGATGTTCTGCTATAATAATTATATCGTATTATTATGTATTTATATTTCACATTTAGAATATTCACTCGCGTACCATAACTAGCTTTGAATATGGTACTTGATATATTTCGTGTGTTTGTATACATATAGATTGTTATCCAAATTGGTGAAGGACCCGACGGCTCGGTAATGATCCGGAACGCAGAGAACAAACAGGGAATGTGCCCGGTGAAGTTCCTGCAAGAGGTGTGACAATTGAGTGAGCGATACGTGACGCATCGCTTTTCTATGTCTCGACGACCTTTCTTGAGCCCATGTAAGTATATATAATACATAATAATTTATTATGTGTTTACGCGATGTACGAGGTGATTCACCAAGGATGCTCACTTTATTTTATCCTTTAATACTATGGATTTATTTAAGCGGGACTTTATGGAATTTTCAAGTTTGAACAATTTCGTGATTAAAATAATAGAAAATAATGTTGGAGGCAGGTACGCTTAGTGAATCACTATCACTAGTTGTACACACATATTATGTTACTTTAGACGTATTTAGTCCATCACCGTTCATAAACATTATGTATGTTTATGTATTATAGTACATATATTACGCAGTACTTATGACAACATTATGCACACAATAAAAGTATATATTGATATACAGATATATATATATATATATAATTGATTTAATACGTATTTACAACATCATTCATATTATTACTCGTTTGAAAAACAATAACATATTGAGTATTGTAACAGGACAGGTCATTTATAATACAAGTTGAGGTTTAGACTCAATATAAAGAACCGGGAATCGTTGTCAAAAAATACTAATATATTATGTAGTAGTGAGAAGAAAATAACAATAATCCTTTATACAGAAATTTAAAATCGACTAACAGCCATACATTTATATTTATACATAATATCAGGTTAATATACATTTTTTAAAATACAAAATCATGTTTGCTTATTTAAATTTGTACGTCTCTGGAACAAATCTGAATAATTTTTAATAATTATTTTAATTTAATAATATATTTATACGAGTATATAAATCGCACAATATATTTTATATATTATGTACAAGTAATCTATTTAAAACCTTCGGTCTAGTATCGAGGAAATCAATTAGTATTATCATGACCCAGTGTCCTTTCAAAACTCACCTGTTATTCAATACTTGTATATTATATATAGTAGGTAATATAATATGTGTGTATAATGTATACAACCTAACCTAACGCTATTGCAATAAGCTATAAATCGTAATATACCTAATATTATAATATTAATATTTTCACGTTCGTTTTTTCCTAACAGCTTTGCCCTCGGACTACGAGAGATACGACGACGACCGGCCTTGCGGTCGTCGACATTCCAACTCGCAGAACCGACCGCTATTGGTGATCGGTCAACGTTGAAACAATCCGCGACGCCGAATTATACACATACACACACACACACACACATACACACACACACACACACACACCACACACACACATATACATACATTTATACAAAAACTAAAATTTACACTCACACACACACAAATATTATAAAAGATCATATAAGCAATACCCCTTAAGCAACCTCCTTAAACAACTTCCTCGTAGCCAAAGAAACTAGCTAACTACCAACCAGTAGGCTATCACCACCGTTGCCAAATTATACCCCATCCACCTCTCTCGTTCTATTTTGTTGTACAACACTGATATTACGTTCGTCCTAGATACCACAAAAATATAATAATAATTCACCGTGTTGCCTACTCGTTAGGCTTATTTGTGGAGCATGTATAACGTGTGTGCGTGTGTGTTGTTGTTATACTTATTCAATCGATTTATAGAAAACTGTATACCCTCTTCATATTTGTGCCAGAACTATATTATGTTTTATATATAACGATTCAACGACTCATCTTCATCCCTATACATATACATATACGTAAAACTTCTATTTTATACGCGAACACACATAATAACATTATAAATATATTATGTAAACAAAAATAATGACCAATTTTCTTGAAAAAAAAAATCTAACGAAAAAAATGTATTATTTTAGCATATTATTATAAATACGATCTCTCTGTAATAACATAATTTATTTTAGTCTGCAGAGAAATCCTCACTTATACGCGTGTGTAAAATCAAAAAACATAATCATTTTGTAAGCCTTTTGGGTTAAAACAATATTTTAACGTAATGTTCATACAACTATATTATATTATATTAATATTTTATATTACTATATTATATTGGTATAACGGCCTAGATTTGGATTGTGTTTTACCGGCTGTCCACCCATATTTATTTTTTTTATTACTAAAGAAATGTTAACAAAAAATACTATCACAACCAGACACTTAGACATATTATAATATTATTGGTTTTAATAATCGTTTAGCTATGTTATATGTATAAATTATACACTTTATCGTACGGAAAGCTATAAATATATATATATATATATACATAATGTTATTTTGTGGTTAAAACTATTAATAATAATAATATATAAACCAAAAAAAAATTTATTATACCTTACGCTGAGTAATACTTTTTGTCCGTCACTCTTTACCGTTTCGGATATGGAGATAATTTACTATATATATTATATATTAATAATATATTAAGTTATAAAAAAAATTTGAAAAATAAAAATATTTATATTTAGGGTACCTCGCGTGTCCCCGCCATGGCCCAAATTAAATTTATAATAAAACAATCTTCGACTGCTGTCTCTATAATAGTATAAATATAAATTCATGTTATATAAGATTATATGTGTAATGTGTATATATTGGTACTTCCGGTATGTTTTTTTTTACACAATAATAATAATAATAATACGCTACTCTCCGCCCGTTGATTTTGAGCTTCTGATACCCGTCCATATCAAGCAAACACACACAAACATACATTCATAAAAACTTCCTACACAATATTATACTATTATGAGTGATTAACGTAGGCTTAATATTTTTTTCTTCTGTCGTACTGGGAAACAATTACAATAATACTTTATTTTATCATGCTGGCGATAAGCAAAACCTCATAATAATTTTCCACAATGTTTAAATTATATGTACAATTGTACAATGCATATTATAATATTTATATACCTATAATCCTACACATACTGTACGCGACTAAAAAAAAATATGTGTACAAGTTTAAAAACACATAAAATATGAAAGTTTTTCTCTCGTTTTTTATGAACCGTGATTATTATAATATACGCGTGCGAGGTGTGACCGAGAAAGATAACCTAGCTGATTTTCGCTTTACGCTTAACTTAATCAATCGACATGCATACAATAAACCAAGTTTATCTATCACAAACATTTTTAGACTTGTTTGGAGACTGGATTATAACTTTACTGTTCAGCATTCTACGTGATTATCATTCTGTCCTTCAACAAAAATAAAATATTCTACTATAATTCGCCACCCAGTCACCTAGAACATAAGTATGGTAACTCATAAACTGCCCATTTCGAGATACACATTATCTCTCTTAATGTAAAACTAAACATGCTTGATAAATACTGTTTGTATGACTTTATGCAATATGTAATGGGTACCCAGCAAATTATAAGATTAAGTGTATAATTATCTTGATACTCATAGTATCTATTCTATTTTAACATAAATCTTTTAACTCAATTGTTTAGTGAACTAGGTGTATCACATTTAGTGGACATTGTACCGTTTTTGAGCTCTGAACCCCGTATTTGTCCAGCATTGGTGAAAATTAAAAATATTATTTTTTTTTCAATTTATTTTGTATGATAAAATATGAACATTGTCAATAATTATTAATAAAATTGACATAATTTATTATTCTTACATGAAATATTTTGTTATATTTTAAACAAATAATTTACAAAAAAATAGTATTCAGACGTTATTGTCGAACACTGATAAAATTTTAGTTAATTGGCGTAAAACAACAAAAAGTATGTTTTTTAGCTTTACCCAATAGTAATTGCCAATTCTTAAATAAAATTTATAAAGTATGTGACCATTTTGGCCGTTTTAGACAGGAATACGTATAATGATACTATAGTGTCTAATACACGTATTATGTCTTAATGGTAGGACAATATTATGTTTATCAGATTAATCAAACATACAACTAAACTTAATGCTAAAAACTGTATTATCTTTTATGAAATCGGCGCTTACGAGAATTACTTCACCCTGAAAAAATATATACACTGTAGAAATGGTTAAACATTTGACATAATATATATATGTATTATATATAAATATATAATGTAAAGCACAATCGGGTACATCCGAGTACACGCCTTATATCTTCGTAAACTACATAATATGTATATAATATATACCCAGTTCGTCGATGAATATTAAAATCTACGGTACTGTAAACTTAACGTACTATTTTTTTTTTTTATATATATACGCTTGAAACATTAACAAAATATTCTGAAATAATTGTTAAATAATTGTAAAAACATAATAATTTCTGCCTCAGTCGATATTAACCTTAAAATAAATAACATAAATTATTTAATCTTTTTTGACTTAACTAAAAAAACTGAAATGTGTCTTACAAATAATATACATAAATATACATAAAATATATTTTAATAGTTAAACTAATTTTAAAATATAATATAATGAATAAGGGGAATTCGAAAAAAAATTGTAGGTATGAATTTTATAGTCCAAAAATGAATAACTATACAACAACTATACACGACTTTTGTATGCATAATCACAATTTAATATATATACTCATGTATATGACTCTCACATACGTCCAAACAATATTATAGTCTTTAAAAACGGCGCCAACAGTAGCGTATATATTATATGTTGGAATATTATACGTATATCGTGTCCCGTGCGTTATTGTACTTTTATGTATTATACACATATACTTATATAATACATATATTATATTATCATGTGCAGCAGTCACACTCACCTGAACATTGTATACCACGTTACCTATATAAAAATATGCTTTTGTTTTATAAAATACATAGTATTATTATTATATAAATTAATTGTATAAGAAAATAAACGCTAATGCTAAATAATACAAAATGTATGTATTGCTCTTTTGTACTTGTTTATTTTATTTTAATTTCTATCATTTTTTTTTTATTTCTGTTAAAATTGTGTTAACGTTAAAATATGTATTGAACTGTTTTTTTCTATATATGTATGTATAAAAACCGCGTATATTTTGGCCGCAAGAGATACGTGATGTGGTTTCATTCTCGAGCGGCCATCATTGACTTATATATTAAATTATAATATATATATAATACATTATTTATATGCCTATTTAATAATAATATATTCTATGTATTGTACATCTACTCGCCGCCCTTCCACTTATGAGCTTACGGATTACGCGTAACGCCCATATATTACCTGTAATGTGGGTTCGTTTGCACCACGAGAAATTTCTTAGAAAATTGAAATCTGAAAAATGTTTTTAAAAAATTAATATGATATAATAGATGAATACATAATAATTATAATAATGAGGTATTCTCGCGAATATATTTTAATGAAAACAATAGAAGGTATCTGTATCAGACGTGCGTAATTAAATAAGTCCATGAAAATCACTCATTCTATTTTTTGCTTCGTATTTTTCACCCGTCGCCCGGAAATACCGATCGACACGTCCGACGTGTGCCAACGCGAATTTCCGTACCTACACGATAATAAATCGTCCGATTCAGAACAAACAAAATGTATGTGCGTGAATAACTGGACTAGCGGAAGGAGGAGGGCGTAGGGTAAAATTGTGATCAAAAGTCGATTTTTTTTACGCCCATAATAATAATAATATGATATTAATTATGTAATTTGTTACACGATCGTTATTGTTTATTTATGAAAAATAATATATACATTATGTATACATAATATTATTATTATTACTTCTATATATAATATTATTATTTGTATTAATTTAACTAGATATATAAATATATCTACTTTACACACATATACACACACACACACACTACACACATACACACCCGCGTGTTATCGATTATATAACCCATTTGTTAAATGTATAATAATAATTTATTGTGAGATACGGCAAACGTTGCACTCAGTAAATTTACACGTTGATGATTTATAATAATATTATGTTAAATAAAATATATATATGTTAAACACAATAATTGCACAGAAATCAAAAATAATAATAATAATAATTATAATAAATTGTAAAATGGAACAGAGATCATCGGAGTATTAAAAAAACGCGCACAAAAGTATAACTTTATAAATATTATATAAAATATTTCATTATATGTTTATCATGAATATATATATATATATATATATATATACACACATATATATACATATATAAATATACATGTTATATATTTTAATATATTACTAATATTACATTCTTTAATGTCCGATCCACGTATCAACAGGGTATGGAATAGTGGACTAATATTTTGTGCCACTCCATACCACTCATCATATATAGGATATAGGTAATAATAATACTGTATTGATTTGTTCGAAATTTAATATTTGTGTAATGAAAATTTCAGAAAAAACCTTGCTTTGAGATATGGAATTTAAATTTTTCTCGTATGACACCAAAAAAAAAAACATAAAAATAATAACCATAAAAAATATTAAAATTATACTTTGTTTTCCAAAGATCTTATTGCTATATAAGAATTTCAAATAACCTAACAAAAATGTTTCCAAAAATGATTAAACTTTTTGAAAAATTGATTCTTACCTTTAAAAGTTTAAATAAGCCACCTTTTAAGTATCGATGTAAACAATCATGGATGTTAATAATCCTGCATATAGCTTTATAATACTTAAGCTAAAGAAAATATATCCACGATTTTATCCACGAAATTACAGGACATTTTTTAAGGTAATTTTTTTTGCTATTTTTTAGAACATATTTTTTTTATAAATTGGTAATTTTTTTATATATAAAGTATAGTTATTATTATATTAAAAAAAAAAACTGAAATTTGAAAAATTAACTTGATGCAGCGGTGATGTTGACAGTATATGTTTTGGGAGTTTGGGACAATATTAATCATTCTAAACATGCATTTACCCGATAAACCTATTAAACGAAAACAACTTAAATATCAAAAAAACAGTAAGTTTATCTTTAGGTAATATTTTCTATAGGCCAAATCTGAGTAGTATGTTGAAAAAGTATGCATTAAATTCAATAAAATGACCCAATAATGAAAAAAAAATTACATGAAATGAATTATGTTCTTGGAAAGCATTGTCTAAGATTAGCCAAAAAAAAAATACACTTAGCATTGAAATATGGACTCTAATCATGATAAGACATAATACAGATACATGATACTTAATACTATAAAATTATGTACCAAGATACAAGATACAATATTGTATCTTTGATACTGCCCAACTCTGCGAGTATATAGACTCGCTATTGAAGAGGCGCACACTAACCTAACCTTTTTTTTTATAATTGTCTTTGAAGTCAAAAAAGTCAATAATTTTTATACAAATTGCCTCCCGGCTATAAACGAGTTTCCTCCTGACATACTTAGGATACTTAGGATTTGAGTTGGTATTTTATCGTAAACGAATGTCGAATAGGGTCTATACTAGTTGCCTCTTATATAATGAACAGATAATAAATGTATAAGTGGTTCAAATATCATGTATCAACATAATTTAATAAATTTATGAACTTATAAACCACTACTTAATTGTTTACGAGGGGAAACTATTGTGAAAATTATTTTTGGAAATTAATACTCATATAAAATTATGAACTACTTGGTCATCGAAGGCAACTAGTACATATTAACCTTTTTATTTACGATAAGGATGGGAGGCGACTAGTATGCACAGTGATGAAAAAGTTAAAAAAGCCAATCAGTACACAATAAACCGCACCGATACCGATAAACTATAATTTTCATATAAGTAGTATATATATATATATATATACTTACGTATAAATATATATAAATACCTATCTGCATATTTTGATGTTTGATCTATATGGAACCAGTGGTGGTCAAATGGGGTTGTGAGGGAGATAGATCCCCCATGACTTTTCTTTAATATTTATATAAATTAAATTTATGTATATTGTACTATAATGTATTATATTTTGTTTTATTTTTTATGCCACATCCCCCACCCCATAACAAAATCATTTGACCACCACTGTATGAAACACCAAATCCAAATGACACAATGTTACGAAGAACAAATTGAGAGAGAAATAAAATATTTTATTGATCTGTGGGCTGTGGCTAAATCATATTAATATAGATAGGTATATAACTATTTAAAGTTTAAACCGTAAGGAAAAGGTAATAGCATAGAAGCTAACAATTGGTCACGAAATAATCGAATTATTCCTGATATAAATTAACTAATTATTAAAAAAAAAAAGTAAATTTACAAATTTTGAGGTATTCTAATATGTCGAGATATATTCAAAATAATAATATACGAAATATGAAATTCAATATCCATTTTATGGAAAAAATAAAACAAATATTATTTTATCGCTGATATTATTGTTTTCGAATTTAATATAATTAAAATAAACTAACCCATAAAAATTAATTTTAAATTATACTACGATACGGCTTGCAGTTGCGCGCAGGGTGATAACTGGTAGTATAAACATTATTATCAAACACTGTCGCTATACTTAGCAGAGCGACTGACGACTATAAATTTCTAATTTTTCTTATCAAAAACATGCTTTAGTACCTACTTCCCATTTTCATTCCATTTTATTTCCCAATTATATTATATAAAGACAACAGCTAATCACTGAAGTATTTCATTACATGTTTGCATGTTTTACAATTTTTATTGCATACAAATCCTATCCCTGGTCATAAGCCACTGAGGATTACTGTGTTGAAAAACTATAATACTGTCTGAAATAACGTTTGGCGTTATTTTTTGAATATAAACATCCAATTTATTCAAAATATGAACTTCAAAAGTATAAAAAAAAAATTGTTCATTAATTGTATTTGTGAGATTTTTAAGTTTCTGTAAAAAAATACTTACCAAAAACCTTGTATTAAATTTTTAATACTTAGCTATTCAAATTGAAAATTTATACATTTCACTAAAAAATATAAGATGGACATTTATGTAATCGTGACAAATTTGAACTTCCATAGTTATTTAAAACTTTACCTATATTTTTAATAATCTTAAATTTCTAAAAAATGTAAAAACTACTTAACTAATGGAATCTATTATTTTTAAATTGTCAATTTCTGACCGAGCTTAAAAATTTAAAATTATTATATCAACACTAATATAAAAATTTAAAATTGTATATACCTTTATATATAGGTATATATAGCACTAGCCACTAGCACACAAGCTAGATCGAACAATTTTAAAAATTACGTAAATATCACATATTCATATATAATGTTTAGGAAATGCTAACAAAAATATTTTGTCTCAATAGTTACTCATCATAACAAACAATAAAAATCGAGTTTTTTTAAAACTATTTTTGCGTCTAAATTTTCGTCAATAGGTACTTATCTGGATTGTGGGTTTGGTGTAGCATTCCCGAAGTTTTGATAAATGGTAAATGTCCCATCGATACTAGCAATACTAGTATTATACTACCATTACCAATTACCTAATAGTACCTATATACCTACTTAACCATTAGGTATGAACATTCCCACTTATTACTATAATACAATGACTTTTCATAAAACATTAAATATATTATGCCGTAACCACTGAGGTACAGAAAATAATATGTTGCAGCACATGGTCTGTGAAGAATGAAGATGCAATTTTTTTATGCATTTTTTCGTGACCGTGTACAAAACCATAGAACATATGTTCTATGACAAAACTTTAGTTGTTATCACCATAAAAACCATTACGTGATACCGTGATAACAATTATTCAGTTAGGAAATGTTTCGCGGTGAAAAAGTTACGATTCTTTTCAAAATCTCATAATTATATTTAATATTTTTATGTTAGATTCTTTTTTAAATTTTTAATGTTTTCTGCTGCCTTTTTTTCCTGTTACAATTCATTATCGTCGAGAATGTTGACAAGTATAATATCGATAATGTATTTATTGTAATATCTATACATTATCGAAGTGAATACTATTTTCTCTACGCGCGATTATACAATGGACCTAATACAGCGGTACAGCGGAGATAGTGACAGCGAACATGAGTAATGTATTACATTATTGTCACAGATTAAATTATACACATTGTATATTGTATTTATTTTGTATTCAATTTAATCTGTGATAGAATTTTAACTCATTATTTAATTATTATATTATATTGTGCATTTGACTTCCATGTCATAGATCATACGTTTTGTCAATGGCTATAATTCCTGAATATTGAAGATTTTATTTTTATTTTAGTGAATCGGAACAAAAAATGTTGCCATTACCCAAAGCTATTGCTACAATGTTTGATGGCAAGCTGTATCATCCAAAGCCAGATGACAAACCCGATTCCCACCAGGGACGTACCCGATTGTTTGAACATGAGCGTGGTAATTGGGCTACTTATGTATATGTACCATGTGAGTCGATAGTTTTATTAAGGTATTGTCTCTACTGTCAAATAGTTCTTTACTAATAATAACACATAATATTATGTTTTATGTTAAGGTCCAGATATGGATTTAATAGAAATCATTCAAGAAAAATTGTCCGAATGTGGTCTGGAAATTATTGAACATCCCCATATTAGCCTTACAAAAACAGTTGTACTACAATATCATTGGATACAACGTTTTATCAATGATATAAAATCTAAATTGTCAACAATCCTAAGGTTTTCATTTCTCTGTTATCTAATATAAACAATATAATTATGTTTGAAATAATTTTTTCTAGGTTTACAGTTACTCTTGGAAACTTAGAGATTTTCTGTAATGAAAATTGTAGTAGAACATTTATTGGTTTTCTTGCAGAACCTGCAGAAGTCTTATCTGAATGTGTTGATCAATTAGACAAAGTCTTGTCAGATTATAATCTACAAAAATATTATGAAGTGAGTGTATAGAAAATAAATAAAGTACATTTTTTCCTATTTAACCAACAGCAGAGGAAGTTCTGTGTGAAAAATACTACTCCTATAAGTAAATAGTACCTTACTACTGTCTCAGGCGCGAATCCAGAATATATTTATTAGAGAAGGGGAGCAATACCATGTGCGCATCATATATTATCGGCTGCCAAAAACAGACATCCTAGAATTTATCTGTGTGGCAGAATCTACGGAAGGGGAATAATCCCATGACCCCCTCCCCTTGAATCCGTGCCTGTATTGTCTATTATTACAGCACATTAGCTAAAATAAGAAAAATACCCATTGATAATGCAGTGATTTTTATATTATTATAATCTAGAAGTCCATTTTTTTTTTTAAATTGTTATTTAGATTATTGGAGGTTATGTGTTACTCAGTTATCAATTTTTAAAACTAATACTTGTTTTGATTTTGATTTTATATTCATTTAACCAATGACAAATTTTCTTTTCCTCAATACTTAATAATTAATCTTATTTGTTTAGTATGCATTTTGAAATGTCATTGTTTACCTGACTATCCATATACTTAATAATAATAATCTTTATTTCCAATTAAAAAATATACAGTGTGATATATTTAAAAAATATGCCTAAGCTGCAATAAATATAATAACTGTGTTGCCTATGTTTTCAGTTAACTATTAAATTATAAATTTTTGTTCTAGAATCCAAAATTTCATTTGAGTGTTGCTTGGTGTTTGGGCGATCAATCTAGTCAACTAAGAACTAAATTAAAATCATTAGAATTAGAAATAGAAGTTGGAACTTGTCGTAGCTTAAAAGTTGACAAACTAATGTGTAAAACTGGTAATAAAAAATATAATTTTGATCTAGTTTAATAATGTCTTAATATTATTTTATGTATAAGGTTGCATCTGCTTTTTTTTTTATTTATACTAATTTTCTTTAATAATTGAATAATTACTTATTATTTATTAGTAAGGAACGAAGTTTAATGCCATAAAAATAAGAAAAATACGATTTAATGCCTTAAAAAAATGCCCTAAAAAACTTTAAAAATGTATTTAAATTCAATAAATAGCATGTCTAGCTTATCTTTACCTAGTTGTGTGTAATAATATGTTGTAGGTTGTATGTATGTATATACATGTGTCTACACATGTTAACAATAATTTCATCTGGGTTTATTTGATCAGTAAAAACATCATAAATATTTATTTTTATTTTTTTAGAATGAATATTCATACATTTCTATCAGATTTTATCCATTCATGGATAATTGGGGTATGTGTTGTAACGGGTTGTCGAATTTCTACAAAATTGATATGTTCTTATAGTAGATTTTGAGTTCATAATGATTAACAGAGATAATATTTTTTTGTCTGGCGTCATTTCAAACATCTTGGAGAAATATATGCCAGTTAAACTGGAGGGGACTTCTCTCATCCTAACTAAAGACAATAAGCTGAGAGGGTTCCCTTGTGGTGACCTGAACCACATTGTGCAGAACATGAATAGAATTTTTTGAAAAAGCCAAATCTGATGAGACTACTGTTAGAACAATTTGAATAAAATATAAACCTGCAGGTAGCGTTAAATTTGTCTACGACTTGTCTTCAGTCATATCTGCACATTAGGGACAACTATTTTAACTTTTAATAACTTTTAACATTAATAAAATCAATGATTCCACAAATTATATATGCTACGATTTTCAGTCACTATATAATCAGTGCATAACATTATGTAGAATAAAATTTTGTCTGTTTCTTCAATGCTTATTATTTTTTATTATCTTCATTATTTTATATATGATGAAAAAAAAATCAAAGAAAGGAGTAGAAAACTTTCACTTAAAAAAACTGGTATAAATTTGCAGGCTATTGCCAATGATCCAAAACTAAAAAATGTATCATTGTTTGTTTCCAGTGATTTGTTTTTTTTTTAATAAATTATCTTTTTTATCTTCATATTATATAATTATTAAATAGTAATTTGAAAATGATTGTCATAAATTATTTTTAGAAGCATTACTAAAAAGAAAAGTTACATCTTACAGTAAATATATAATGCAATTTAAGAAGTCAAACCTTAAGCACATAAAAAAATACAAATCTTTTACTTGGACGATAAATTTGGAAACTAAAATATTAGGAAGTAAAAATTTTGTACACCAAGTATTTTTTATGTTGTATGTTAGAGATGAATTTATTTTCTAAAACGGTGGGCTGTTGAGTCTCAGTTTGCCTCCAAGTATAGTTCCATTATTTAAAATCTACATACCCTGATATTACCCTGTGTATTCTGTTTTATAAACATATAACATAGTAAATTTGCTTTCAGTAGACCTAATTTTGTGTTGTTATCTTTAATTTAAAGAGAATTGACCTATTAAGAAAGTTAAAGGTAAGAATAACAAAGGCTAATAAAAAGATATATAATTATACGCTCGAATAGTGCCTACGTCATACACGTTATCAAGTCTTATAGATTTTATCAATTGGATCATTTGGAACTAAACAAACTAAGATGCCTATTTAAAATGTATACAAAATAAATTATTAAATTAATTTTGTTTGTTAAAACAATTTAAAATAGTTTAGAGCATTTGTCTTTTGTGAATAGATTTAATAAATTTAGCTGTTTTAAAAAATTATAACCATAGACATATAACACATATAACTACATATGTCTATGATTATAACTTACAAACTTATTTTATTTTATATACGTTTTAAATGTGTATTTTGTTTGGATCCAAAATGAAATTTTGTTAAGGACTATTATTGTATATGACATCACACTATTCGTCCGTATTTAAGTGTTGGCTTTTTTTAATACCTTAATTTTCTAAGGAAAACTAGTATTATAAATACCACACTCATATTTAGGCTATTTAGCTTAAAAATTAAAATATCGAAACATACAATATATTAGGTATTTGAAATTAAAATTAACAAGTTTATACTACAGTCTAAAATAATTAATAAATTTTGATAAAAAATAAAAATTAGTTTAGCCAGTTAAGTAAACAGTAAACAACATGGAATAAATTATGATTAAATTACAAAAAACAGTTGTATTTATAATTTTTTTAATTAAAATTATGGATTTGAATTGTATATTAAATTAATAATTTAATTACAATAGCCTATTATTTTAATAAATTTATTTAATAATCAAGAAAAGTGTATAATTTTCTAAATTAATTATAGCATATAAATATATAATTCCCCAACTTTACACTTAAACATAAATTTACAAACAGAATAAATTTAATTTACTGTAAATTTAATTATTTAGTTAATGTAAACAATACATAGTCTGAATAATGATTTTAAATAAACTGAATTTTATCTAATATTAAAATAAGAGTCAAAAACACTGAGACAGTTAACGCTTCAGAATTAGTTATATGTATGGTAAGGTAAATGGAACAATATACTCTATATATATTTTCCAACAATGCTCATAAGATAAATAGAAAAGTAGTTAAATATTAAGTAATTCATGAAGAAACTTACTAAATAGATGTTGGTGACTGATAAGAATATTTTAAACTCTTTTTCTATTTCAGATAAGTAAAACAATTTTTTTTAATTCATATAAGAAATATCTATATAATAATAATTCATTAATAATTATTAATTATATTATGTACATAAACACATTAGATACATTACAATTCAAAATTATAGATCTAACTCATTATAATAGGGTGTCATTCATGAACAATTGTTACATAACTCTTAACAATGAAAAAAAAAGTACATCCTGTTATTGTGAATTTATCATTACGTATTCTGTTGTGGCCTAGGTCTTAGTATTAGTTTTCCAGAATCATCACAAGACATATTAAAATCAGCTAGCACTTGCCTTGCACGTGATGTTATTATCGATGTTGCTATCACTTTTTTATGTACACCAGTTATGAGTAATATCACTAGTTAAATAAAATTAAAACAATCAATTAAACACCATTGTTAATTGTTAAATATCTTTAAAGTATTCTTACTAAGTATCATAGATGAAACGGTGAACAATAAATGATTGTACAGTGATTGGACAAATGATACTTTAGCAGTTTGTGGATCTGTCAACCAATAATAAGCACCTATTGAAGCACTTAATGTTGAAATAGCTAAAATTGCTGAAAAAATAAATATCGAATTCACATATTATCATTGTACTTTAACAAATAAAATGCTCTTACTTCGCCATCGATTAGTTATTGGTTTGATAGAAGCAATCACCTCGGTTAGTCGCCGCTCAAAAGCTTTAAGATCTATAACATTTAATTTATTTCATGAATTAATAAAATTTATAGAACATATGAATTTAGGATTTATAATGTTATTTATTATATTAAATAATAAATAATTTTATTTTTCAATATCTATTTATTCAAATTTTTAAGTGTTATTTTCTAATTGTTTGCTTTGATATATAGTATTAAGTAATCGTATTAATGATTAAATATATTATTATATATTATGGCAAAGCTCTTGTAAGTATAACAATTAGTAGAGTATAAAACTGGGATAAAATTAAATACGAACTCTTGTCTACTTTTTTATAAAGTAATCCCACCCAATGTTTCTATGTTGAAAAATTTAAGCGTTACTGAATCATTATTGTTTAAAACAAAAGTAAAAAGAAAAAGTGTAGTAATAACAGGAGTAAAAGATTAAATACGCCATACATACGAAACTGTATCCTAATCAACAATGTCTGTTGGATCTGTGCATCATAGTGAAAAAGGTACCATCGAGCAGAATATTAAAAGTGTAGGAATCTTTTGGACTTGAGGGTTCAATTCAAAATAGACACGATTAAAATATGACATATTTTACCGTCACAAGCAGTCTGTTCGTACGACATTTTATTCCGTGTTCAGTCTCTCGATCGGTGTTGCCGGTACGATAGATCTTACGTTGTCCTACTCATCGCAATCCAGAAGATGTCCTTCGTTCTCATCGAGCTGTGTCAAAAACGATAAACCTAACCACAGCTGTCATCTGTGTACTTCTTACAGATCGTGTGTTAACTTATCCGAGATTAAAAAAAGTTGAAATTACTTAATATTCAAATTCAAATAATATATAACGTTGATCGACGTCTCGACTATCGACGACGACGATCGTGAACTCGTAACGCGCTGTCAGTTGTGTATTATTTTTCTTTATCAATGACCGCGAGATCGCGAACCGAAAACTGTAAACATGACAGCCTACTGACACAGTGATACCGAAACCGATGCTTAATTATTGTCGTCAACCCACAAAATCGTTCGTTACTTCTGCCCGATGACAATAATTCTCCCGCCGGATATTATTTATAGGTTATGTTCTTATGCGATTAGGTACAAAACAAATATTGTGTTTTTCTGCCATTATTGTATCATTTGTATCAGTTTTTTAGTTGATCAATGTTTGTAATTTCTATAGTTACGAGTTTACAACTTAATGAGTATTTAACATTTTTACATCTCGTGTGTCGTGTGATTTATAAGAAAAATTAGGAATTTTGCCAAATCCATTTACTTTTGTAAACTATCATGTCTGTAAGTATTGTCGCTGTTTTTATGTGTTTCAGTACACATATCGATAATAAATTACCATCTTTTTCACTATTACTATTAATTTTAGGCAGCGGCAGTAGCCAAGGTGCAAGAAGTCCGTGAGATTTCCCGAGTAGAACGTATCGGCGCCCATTCTCACATACGTGGACTTGGGTTGGACGACAACAGAGAACCAAGACATGTTAGTATTTCAAAATTAGTGTCTTCTTTTAATTGGCGACTGATAGTTTTGATCTATTTTAGGTTTCACAAGGATTAGTTGGCCAGTTGAAAGCTCGCAAAGCTATGGGTGTTGTGTTAGATATGATAAAAGAGGAAAAAATTGCTGGAAGATCTGTTTTACTCGCTGGCGAACCCGGCACAGGTAATTTTATGCTTAGTAAAATATCAACTGCATATGCCTACTTTCTGTCTCTTCAAGTTATGGATTCAAACTAATTGTTGAAGTCAATCATAGTTTTTTAATTTAATTAACCTAAGTTAGTTTCATAATGTGCATAGAAGTATGAAGCAAGATGGTACCATAGACTTGAAAGCTCTGATATGACCATCTAATTATGCTGTGCTGAAAACTTCCTTATATATAGCTGGCTAACCACAGTCCTGCTGTTGAATCCTTTGAAAGTTATGGTGTCCAACTAGCGCAAATAGTCATAACTCATGCACCTGTAAACATACTATTATAGTCGTGGCTTACTATTATATAATATGTAGATTGATCAAAGCCGGTTTACACTACTTATTACATCTTATATTATTTCTTATATGATATTTGATAAGATCTCAAGATCTACTGTTTTTAAAAATATACATTATAAGTTCCAAGAACTGCTAGCTCAATAGACTTATTGAAATAATATTCACTGGACAAATATATTTTTTTTTTTCTAGGGAAAACTGCTATTGCCATGGCATTAGCACAGGCTTTGGGTTCTGATACACCATTTACATGCATGTCTGGTTCAGAGATATATAGTTTAGAAATGAGCAAAACCGAAGCACTGACTCAAGCCATCCGTAAATCAATTGGTGTCCGCATCAAGTATGTTATTACAGTTGTTATATACTTAATAATATCATTGTTAACCATAATATTTTACAGAGAGGAGAGTGAAATTATTGAAGGTGAAGTAGTAGAGTTCCAAATAGAACGCCCAGTTACAGGGACAGGGTCTAAAGTAGGAAAGTTAACTATGAGAACAACAGACATGGAGACAGTTTATGATCTTGGAAACAAAATGATTGAAGCTTTGTTAAAAGAAAAAGTAATTAAATCATATATATTTGACGCTTTAAATAAATTTTTATCGAATTTTATTTTGTGCAAAGGTTTTGGCTGGAGATGTCGTAACTATTGATGTTGCTAGTGGCAAGGTTAACAAAATTGGACGATCATTTACCAGATCAAGAGATTATGATGCATCTGGGCCACAAACTAGGTAGGTTAGTTTGTAAATTTATGTCATTACACATGTGAAATAATATTATTTTTAGATTTGTGCAGTGTCCAGAAGGTGAACTTCAAAAACGTAAAGAGGTTGTACATACAGTAACGTTACATGAAATTGATGTAATTAATTCCAGAACCCATGGTTTCCTTGCCCTATTTTCAGGTAAAATATCAAATTATTATGCCATGATGTGTATGTAATTGAAAAACAAAATCATTTACATTAATTGTTTGTTTCACACATATTTCTATAATTTTGAATATTTCAATATGCATCTGTTAACTGTATACTTTTATTTTTTTGCTTTACTATTAGTTTTTCAGTGATATGTGTTACATAATGATTTCCGCACAATAATAAACAATTATTAATTATTACTCAATTTTTCTTAGTTGCTATGTTCTCTTGATTTGTATACTATAAAATAGATTAATACAATTATATAAGGCATATTCCAAAAATAAGGTATCCATGCTCCTAGCACCAAAAATAAATATTTTTTCCAAAAGTTAGTAACACTGGCATATAACAAAACTTCTTTCTTTCTTCTTTCCAACAAAAGTTGACTTAACTTAATTTGATGTTTATTTTACCTAACACACATTTATGATGGATGTTTGTACATGCAAATTTTTGGCCTGATATACCTTCAAAGGAAAGGTTTTTTAGATTCCATAGTAACAGGTGATGAGACTAACAACCAAAGTCCAAACAATAATCATTAAAGTGCAAACATTTTGGGACAAGAAAGGAGTTCATTTGATCAAATTTATGCAGACTGGATAACTATAAGTGTAGTTTCATATTGCGAAACTTTGAAGAAACTTTGTTAAGCCAATCAAAATAAAATAAAAGGTATGCTGACAAAAGGGGTTAGTGACAACACTTGACCCGTGATACAAAAGCTCTCTTGAATCAGTTTGGTTTGGATGTTATTACTCATCCCTGAAAAAAGATGGAAACAGATAAAAAGCTGAAGATAGAAGTTACTCAATACTTGTAAAAAGATATAATGATGAGTTTCTATGATGCTGGCCTTTAAAAACTATTAGTGCGCTATATTAAATGTATCTAAATGAATGGTGATTATGTAGAAAAATAACTGCTGTATATAAACTCGCATACAACATTTTTTAAATATAACTTATTATATAACTAATATAATTTATTCATAATTATTACAGAAACCTTATTTTTGGGACATGCTTCGTAATATAAATTATTATATTAAATAAACTTATTTAGCCTTAAAATTAAACATAATATTTTCTTTACCTTTAATTTTATAAGTAACTAATTATAAATACCTTCAGCAATATAAATTTAAGTATTAAATATCTATTCATATTATGAAATTGATATTAAATTTCAAAAACAATTTTTAGAAATAATGTTTTGTATCTAGGTGACACGGGTGAAATCAAGTCAGAAGTTAGAGATCAAATTAACTGTAAAGTCAGCGAATGGCGTGAAGAGGGAAAAGCTGAATTATTAGCCGGCGTACTATTTATTGATGAAGTAATTATAATTATTATTTATGATTTGATACTAGTGTATTACTATTTTTAATTTTGTTTTAAATATTAATGTCACCTCTTTTAGGTGCACATGTTAGACATAGAATGTTTTTCATTCTTGAACAGAGCTTTAGAAAATGAAATTGCTCCAATTGTAATAACAGCCACTAACCGTGGAGTGACGAACATCCGAGGCACAAATTATAAATCACCACATGGTGTACCACTTGATTTACTGGACCGCATGGTCATCATTATGACACAACCCTATTCCGAAAATGAACTAGAACAAATTTTAAAAATTAGGTATTTGTTTCATCATTCATAGTTTATTACTATTTCAATAACAATAAAACATAAACATAATTTTGAAAAAAAATTTAAGGGCTGAAGAAGAAGACTGTGAAATATCCAAAGATGCCTTATCAATTTTAGCCAAGATCAGTAAATCAACTTCTCTGAGATATGGCATTCAATTGATAACAACCGCCCACTTGGTTTGCCGAAAACGTAAAGCCACTGAAGTGACGGTAGATGATGTAAAAAAAGTGTATAGACTGTTTTTAGATGAAGAACGTTCTACTCAACTTATGAAAGAATATCAAAAAGAATACATGTTTGACCATTATGCAATTGCAGGTTAGTCTACATCTATTTTTATGGTTTAGCAAAAAGGTTGGCAATTGTTCACATTAAGGGCCAAAATATGTTTTGTTAAAAAATGTTATTAAGTGCCACCAAGAAATATAACATAATGTTTTCATATGTATGTCCTAGGACAATAGGTAAATAGTACTTAATTGTATTTTACAGTAATATCAAAATAAGTCAATAGTTTAGGTATTCAAATGTTACAGTGTTTAAAAAAAATGGATTATTATTATTATTATACTTGTATATACATAAAATTTATGTTCCCTATATTATAGTAATTTCTTAATGTTATTTTGATAGATGCTGATAACGAAGAGGACAAACTTGATGATTCAATGGAAGTACAAAATGACAGCACATCGTCTACATAATTTAAATTTTAAATATTGATTTATCTTAGACTAGTGAAGTCACTGTTTTGTAATTAAAATAATTATAATTTACTCACACAATTCCATGTTTGATGTTGCCTTAAATATTGTGTACTTTTGAAAATATAATGTTTTTTTATTATTTTATCACTTTTTTTTTGTTAATCTAAGTTTTTTCATATACAAAATACATATAAAAAAAATGTTTTAGAAGTTATGTGAAAAAAAAATATGATTTATTTACTATCAATTTGAAACTTGTGATTAATTAATTTGCATTTATTTAAAAAAATATATAATTTATTATAAAATAGAAATGGTTGACTGTAATTACTAGTAATCTTATTTGATTAGTTTTGTTTAAATGTAAAAACTTGATTGATCAAATTTTTCTTGATAAAAAAATGATGTGCATTAGAGTATTAAAAAGTTCCACAGATAAAAATTAAAATTATTCTTTTAAATTATAGTAAGGATTTAATGAATTGATAATTTGTTCAAATAATCAATACTTTTAAAGCAAAATGTAAAATAACTAACCTCAAAAACTTATTAATACAAATATATTTTACGCAACTTTTTATTATTTATATTTTTTTATTTACAACATGTTCTTAGAATTTTTATATACTTCTTAAAAAATATCACTCTGATTTATCAATAAATAATATATTTATTTTTGGTATCCTTGAATTTATCTGAATAACAGCACATGATCACCTACATTCATTATGTATGTATTTGATTTATTGTAATTTCTATTAATTTTAGTTTTTTCTAGAATTATTATGAGAAGCTACCTGTTAAACTCGTGTTCTTAGTCGTTATAGATTCTTATTATATAATCATTGGCTATACATATATGATTTATATACTTCATAGCAATACTTTAATTTTTTTATGCAAGTATCATTGCATATTTACATATAGGTGCATTGTAACAATGTTGTTTAAAAAAAAATATTTTTAGTTATTGAAATTTACTCACAAACATGTTATTGCAATATTTTAATTTTTATAAAAAAAAATATGTAGTTAGGAAATACTAAAGAAGTTTCATAAATTGAAAACTACTCAAATAATAAATGTAAATTTTATCAAAAAAAATCATCTGATTATTAATTTAAATGGTTAAAAAAAGAAGTTTGGAAACCAACTATAATATGATACAAAAATAATTGAAAATACTTTACTTTTAAAGTA
Organism: Rhopalosiphum maidis; assembly: GCF_003676215.2. Lineage (NCBI taxonomy): Eukaryota > Metazoa > Arthropoda > Insecta > Hemiptera > Aphididae > Rhopalosiphum > Rhopalosiphum maidis. The sequence goes on along the minus strand of NC_040878.1, from coordinate 426,568 downwards.
TATTAAATATTTTAAAAATATGTAAGGTGGGTTAAGGTTGAAAAGTATTAATTTTTACTTTTTCTCCTCCATTTTCTTAACTTTAAGTGTAATGAGCGCTAATTATATCCAATTTACTACCAAGAATTTCCTTAGAAGTTAAAGGTGGAAAAAATTTTACATTTAATAAAGGACAATATAATATGACATGAAAATAAGACGAATCGATTTAACTTCTACACTAACAGTATATCATATATAATTGGCTATTGAGCGCCTCTTGGCTTCTTTAGAATATAATTTTAAGGTATAAATATATAAACTAATATGATGTTGGTTTAGCAGGGTTTTGTTATTATTATTAAATAACTGAACATTGACTGTTAGCTTTCAATGAAATAAAATTGGCCAAATATTTTATTGTATTCATCAGTGCCATGTCCAGGGGAGGGGCCCTGACCACTCGTTGGCCGTATTTACTATTTTTTGTTTTAAAGATTTATATTTATTTGTATACATGAACGTATACTACAATATATCTTTTACAATTTTAGACAGTATGTGCCCCCCCTACAAAATTCTGTATACGCCACTGGTATTCTTTCACATTTCACTTTTTGTTTCAGTAATAATTCATAATGCGTTGGGATTATGGATATATTACAATCATATGTGAAACGCGTTTGTCAAAAATGTATGGTTGTTCGCACGGCTCTCAACAAGTAAAAATAACATTATAAATTATAATCATCTAAAGAAAAACATCTATACAGGGAACATATTATGTTATTACTTAAAACGAAGTATCTTGCCTGAAATTCAATAGCTGGTGTAATATAATATAGGTAATAGGTATTAGTATAGTAGTAATTAATTAACGAGTAAATGATAAATATCAATTAAAATAAATTTAAAACGGGTTCATACAGTTTCATACATAAGTATACATAACGACACAACAAACTGATTATTATTCGGTTAGGTACCTTACACCTTCCTTAAAAGTTATATTTATATAAAATATTATATTTAAAATATAATATTTTCGCTGCTTGATTTTCTGTACGATTTTGTTTCCTTCAACTAGTTGAGCTGCCGCACCCAATGTGTGTACCTACCGTTGCGGCATTGCATAATAATATGAACAATGATATGGACGCACATGTGGATTACGCAAGTATGTACCCCCTTTTCCACATTTAATTATCGTTTATATAGCTGTTTAATATCATTATGATATTATACTTGAGTTGAATAGAAGAAAAAACCAAACCGACAATTCGGTCGATTTTTCTAAGACAACGGGCACATGCGAAACCGGTTACAAAATAATAATATAATTATAATATGTCCTTTATTATTGTAATGACCAAAACGGTCCTCATTTGAAGAGTACTTAAACTTAACTACATTGCAATTAGGAGTTATCAGGTAAAATTATTTCGTAAACATTTTAAAAGGAAACACACTGTAGATGCTCATGTACAATATGTCCCAAAAGGCTCGTTATTACCCTTAATATTTCCGTAGAAAATCATTATATTTAAATGAGGTTTTTTTTTTTACAATAATAAATATGGAAATTCTGATTGAATGACAAAAGATTAAATTTTTTTTTTCAAAAATTCAAAAATTATCAATCAATTTTGTATGCAAAATGCAATTAAGTTCTTAAAGATTTTAAAATAGCCATTTGATTGATCATATTTTTTAAAACAGTTCAAAAAAAAATATTAAATTAAATAACAATTGGCAAAATTAGAGCCAATTAGTGCTTGAATTGTGGGAGGAGGTGTGCAGAGGGACCGAGCTCCCCTACTATTTTTTATTTGCGTACCCAAACTTTATTTTTTCACAGTATCGGGGGAACAGCACAAACTTATGTCCAAAATAATTTTTATTAAAATGTGGATTTCAATTTATAATAACAATAAGTATTACAATTTTTATTAGTACCAAAATACTAGTATAAAGTTTATGGGTATAAGTAAGGTTGTCAAAGTCCCCCACGGGTCCGTGTTAAGTAATTGGGCACTTGGAGCGCAGATTTTAAATCGTTAACCTCTACTTCATTTTTTCCAATTCGTGCACTGGAGCCAATAATGTTTTTGAATTTCTAAGAACAATAATTTTGTTACTTAGCAAAACACAAATTGCGTAATTTCACCAATTTCGATTGGAACGATGATTTTTAATGACAATTTGTAAGTATCTAATTACTAATAATTTTTTTTAATGAAATGTGAGACAATTAATTTTTGTTGAATTATATAAATTAACACTATTAACATACAAAATTCTAATTATGAAAAATTAAAATTGTTCTCTTAACTGAAAGCTTCACTAATATTTATTATATTTAGATATTTATAAATCATCATGAAAAATCAGCAACATTTAATGTTTGATTTAGTTCAAATTTAAACTTAAAATCTCTAAAAAAATATATATTTGAATAATTTTTAGGTTTTCTGATATCAGTACGAGTTACGTATGACATTATGAGGAACTTTGCATTAACATTTCAAATTTTAGCTATACAATTTGTATATTTTATGAGTTTTCAACTGCAAAACAATTTGCAAATTTTGGTGAAATTGAGGTGTTTGGTTAAAAAAAAAATACACATCATTATAAAATCAATACATTTATTAGTCTGTTCAAAATCTAAGAAGTTAGATAATTACATTGATATGTTTGACGACACTCGAATTGCCTCCCAAATTTAGGTAGGTAACCTTTTTTCACTCGAATTGCCTCCGGGTATTTTCAGAGGCAGTTCAAGTATACCTAAACAGTCTACTCGAATTGCCTCCCATAGTATACTTAGATTACCGATAGTAAAAACTATCGATGATTTCGATTATATCGATTTCCATCATGTTCAAAAATATTATTTTAAGACACACAGTATTTCCCAGGCAGATTAATTTGTCAAATGTTAGAATCTTGTCGATCACTGATTATCAGTTAAAGATTAGTCCGTCATCACCGTTCAACACAGTCAATTTCGTAAATTACAATTACACTCAGTGTTATAAAAATGAACATTATTAGTGTTATTAGTGAAAAGGGCAAAACAATTTTAATTTGTGATAGTTTTAAGTTTGGATTCCAAAAAAATTAGCCAATGACGTTAAGCGATGGACGTGTACACATCGTCCAAATTATTTTATGTATTGACTATATTTATTGTTATTACACCTGACAGTCTATTTACTAAAATATTTATTTTATGTATTATTTTCTCAGTTTATTTAATATGTAAGGTTATACTTAAATCGATTAATTATACCTATCGTAGGCGATTCCAGTACAAGAGGGTCACTACTTTTTCGACTACTTTTTTTTCGGGAGGCAATTCGAGTAACCTTTTAAAAAAAAAAATCACGGGAGGCAATTCGACTTTAAATAATTTAAAAAAATGTATTTCCTAAAACGGTCACGGTTTTTCATATAATAAGTGTTTACCTTTATTATATTTAATCACTGCCATTATTGTACAGAATAATCATATTATATGAATGTGTATTTTCACCCTGCAGGACTGCTCGCAAAATTAAAATATGGTGGCGAACGTCGAGTAGATTAAAATATGCATAATAATAATAATTATAATATTATTATATAGGACATCCGCGGCAGCTGGTCAACGAGGACCGGGCCGGGTCATCCATTCACCGAAAGGGTGTAAACACAAAACAGACGTACTCAGGTATATATTATGGACAGTGTGTGTGTAGGGAGAGAGTGCGGATATATCCTATAGGTAACTTGGGTAGGTAATACAATACACAATTGTGTGGGTATTATACAACTACGTGTGCCCAAAAGAAATAGAACGAAAACCTATGACACGATTAGCCGCCGTTTATGGGCCGTCGAAGCAACACAAAGTATAAACAGCTGACCAGATGTTCGTCGGAATCCGCTTTTAATTATTATTATTATGCCGAACAGATAGCAACCCTCGAGATTCGTCCGCTGTTTTAATATTGTATACCTACTGTTATAATAATATGCATATCAACATATTGTAAATGGCCACAAACGAACGGACAACGGATCTGCGTTTATTTACTATACATTATTATTATGACCTGCGTACCTACGATTATGTTTAATAATAATACAATGAATATTGTTCATTATCGCATCGAAAAATCTTAATTACCATATGTATACATAATATTGTGCTACTATATAATATAATAAGTACTTATATTATAATTTATAAGTGATGATTAGCTTAATACACAACATTGAATGGCTCAACTATCGTTAGATACAATAAAATAGTGCTTACAATTAATATCCGAACACAAGAACATTTAAAATGCAATGTATTTCTGCAGACGACCCACGATTTTTAGTTTTTAAAAATATTTAATACGATCGTTATAGAGTTTACATGTATTGCATTTTTTTACGACCAAATCTATATAGCAGAGTATACGATGACATAATTCTAATAAAATTAAATAAAGCTATTTAAGTAATCTTCCAAATAACATTTATAAAAATTGAAAATTTGAAAATCCCGTACAACACTCATCACCCCTACATCGTGTAGTGTGTACGAATCTGATGCGAGATATCATCGGTTATCGGTCGGATCAATCGATAAGAAGTCGAATTATGGGCAATAACTGTATTCGTAAAAAAACTACTAACTACTTATTATTGAGATGGTTCGGCGTCGGCGGAGTACGATTAGGCGCGTTTTGTCTTTTTGGGTATACGATTATTGCACGCAGTGCAGGAATAATAAAGGATATGATTTTGCCTATTTAAACTTCAAAGGCGCACGATTGTGCGTGAAATTGAGTGTGACGTTGCGAAATTTTTTATAACAAACTTCAAATCATAATTAATTTTAATATAAATACAAGATGTAAATACATCATTAAAAAATTTAAATATTTTAAAAAAATCTTAATTTTGTAATTTCTTTAATTGTGTAATGACTGTAATGATATCTTCTAAAGGTGTAGGATAGGGATAGGGTTAAGTTAAGCCAGATATAAAACTTGTAACTTTTCGTTTGCAATTTTCCCATAAAACTTGTCTATCAAATTTTTTTAATTGAATCTACAGGGTGGCTATGCTTATTGTAGACGTATACTGTTTTTTATAGCACCTCCATTTGACATATCCATCAACCAGCTGTCTGAAGTATCGAAATTTGTGCCCGTTCACTACTAATAAATCACTTCGCCTTTCCGAAGTTATATTATGATGAATTTAATTTTTCATTTAAAAATTAGTATTAAATGTTAGCACTGTGAAAAAAAGAACGTAAACTGACACAGTTGAATACAATTGATAAAAATAGGCATCTATAGTAATATTATGGCATCACGTGCGATTATAGTTTAGTTATATATTATTTGTACAATTATGGGAATTTATAATAAAGATATTGTAGTATGAAGTATTCTGATCCGATATAAAAGTATGATCTAAAATTCCAAAATATAACCAATCACTTTTTAGTGATGGGAACTTTGTCTGGTGTCAACTAGTAATAATAACTAATAAGTAATAAATAACTTATACGGATTTACCGTCAACCTATATATTTGGTAACGTTGCTTGGAAGTAAGAATAATAATTAATATAACGTGCGCAATTGTATGCCTTAAAAGGTATTACCGCCAATAAAAACCGCGCGCAATCGTACCGCGCTCAATTATATACGAAGTACATGATAATGTTAATAAAAATAGAAAATTTAACAGTTATAACTATATAGGTAACAAAAACTAAGACAGATAACTGATAAGATATTTTAAAGTTTCTAGGGATGAGTAGGTGACATAAGTCATGCAAAATAACATGCATTGTGAAATAAACATGATGCTACCGAAGACAAACATGTGCTACTTTGCTCTAGCAAACCTATTTAGGTAAAAATTAATATATATATAAAAAAAAAAAACCAACTAATAAGGTATGTTAGCTACGCTGAACTAGTCCTTTCATATGCCTGTGCTATCAGGGCCACTACAAAAGGTAACGAAGAAAAGTTCCTGAAATTCGAGAGGAAGATACTAAATAAAATATCTATGATAATTTTAAAAATAAAGTAGTTTACTACGCACCATACATTTGAGATATCAATAACTTGCACCAACGTTCCAAGTAAATACATGCATTGCACAAGTATGAAGTACACATAACATAAAATAAATTTAAACTTTACCTTCTACAAAGTAGTTTTAAAAACAAAGTACTAGCAAATAATACATTAAATTCGCAGCCCCGTGGGTCATAACAAATTTGCGTGTACATTGTACAACGTATAAAAAAACCATAACTAGTATATTATATAATAATATTTAAATATCTTAAATATTGTATAGTACAATTTAACGACAGCTTTAGACGATCACGATAAGATTTAATAAACGGATTTAATGTGCATAATATACATGGCCATTGAACAATATAGCACATGTGTATACAAAACGGAAAACGGAAAAAATGAGAGACTTAAACACCGGCGCTCAAACACACACGCACTATGTACGTTTAGGTAAGTACGAGCTATGATTTTTTTTAAATAAATATTCATCAGATAGGCCGCGGGGAGACCCAAATATATATTAACGCCTCTTATATATTATTTATATACATTATCCATCACCACCTCGTTTGCTAGTCGCGATTTGGTCATCTGCCACGACTGTAGACGACGCGTCGGTACACCCTTCGCCACCACCCCTGCCGTGGCAATGGCATCCCGCAGCGCTGTTAAAACAAAGCGATCATTGTTTCCGGACAAGTGAACCGGTTGCCGCGGCCAGGTGGACGGCAACCAAGACGTGCGCATTATAATATTATATTGTAACCATATACGCGGTACATAGAATATTGTTTTATAACCTATTCGCGCGTATATGCATATAATTTTTAAACGCTGTGGAGACGTTATAATTTTTTTTTCATTAAAACATTTCCCTCCGCGTATTATTTTATATAGTGTGTGTGTGTGAAGCACAAAAACAAAAAGAATAATAATGTTATAACAATGTGATGGATGGATGGATGGAAGGAGAGTGAAAAAAATCGTTTTCGCCGTGGACCCGCACACAACAATGTAATAATATGAGACACACGTATTCTGTGTAGGGGCCACATGTAAATGTGTGCATATTATTCGTGAAATTATAAATAACGCTCCGGCGGTGTAAGCATAGTAGAATGTATCCGATCAGAACCGGCGCGTAAAACAATAGGTGACCGGTTTGTGAAAAGAGTCCGCGACATCTTTTGTCTTAGGGTAGTAGCGATATGACCTGATGCAGCTAGCTAGTAACCCTTTTAGCGGTATTTCAACGGGGAACAGAATGAAAAAAATTTGTTCTTCCCGCAGAGGCCGTGAGAAATTGTACGTGCAGGCTACAACAATAATAATAGTCATATCATAGGTAGAATAGGTACACTTATATGGGGATTGGCCGGGAAAACCGGTTCTTTTAGTTGGATCTGCACAGTGAAACCAACTCGTAGTTCTATCTGTATAATATAATAAAATATTATAATATTACTCGGCCAAATTACATTAGGTGGATTTACTCACTCAATTTGAGTCGATTATATTATATACTAAGCCCTTAAGGTCTCTATTACACGAGATGATTACTTGCAAAGGCTTACTTCTTAAGCAACAGTAAGTAAAGTAACTCCGTCTGACAATGTAAGAACAACTCAAATCGCAGTTATGAACAATCACAGTTTAGTAGAATTGAGCATGTTCATATTAGAAGTCGCATCGTGTGACAATTCACTCGTTACTAGGTAATTATCGCTATTATTTATCAACATCAACTCTGTTATCAGTCGTAGTTTATTTCATTAATTAATCTTTTATTTATTTATTTTATTTATGACGGACATAAATTAATATATTTAACAATTTTACAAACATTTTCGTGCGAGAGATCTTTAGCATGGAAGTATATTAATACTTCCTTCCACCTAACGAAGTAGTTATATGATTATATAATATATAGTATAATTATATGTGATTGAATATAGAATATTCATGTAATATAATCAATAATCTATGTATATAAATGTGAAAATGGAAATTTTGGTTACGCATTTTCTTTGAAACTACTAATCCATACTTGGTTCTTTTTGAAAAAAGTGATCACGGATCATTTTTAAGCCTTTTCTATAATTTAATGAAAAATCAAATTATTAATTTTATGAATGATCGGCAAATACACCATAAAGGTTTTTTTTTTATCTGTTACCAATTACTAGTTATTATTAGAAATTTGTATTTTAGTGAATAGCAAATAGACCTAGTAGGTATAACAGTACAAAACTTTTTCGTTGTTCTTGATTCACACTTTTGAATCTTATAAATTTATGATTTTTGGTCCAAAATGAAAAAGAAATTCAATTCGAGTCGTTCAAAATAATAATAATAAAAATGTAATTGTTAAATGGTCACAAAAAAGTAATGCCGAGCGGGACTGTTATGAAAAGTTGATATGTACGAAATATCATCTATACACCAAATAAAAAAATAAAAAATATTATTTACGTACATACGTTACGCTAAATGTTACCATTAGGTAACTAAATTTAACTATACGAATGCATTTTGTACGGTAACGAAGTGCATGGGGATAGCTAGTATAATGTATGTGTACGAGCGGTAATTAATGCGTATTTAAGTATTACTGCATAATTTTCACTCGTCGGAATTTATACAGTATCTATTATATATGAATGACAAATTATAATAAAACAAATATTTATTCAAATAATTTTTGATAGAATGCAATGCTACAGATCGCTTTTTTCAAAATGGGACATTTTTGCATTAACACCGGGATATATATTTATACAGATCAGGTACAATAATGGTCGACAACTGTCGCGCATGATATAAGGTTTATTTTCCAGTGTTTGATTGTTTCATGGTATTTCTAATAATTCCCAAATAATAGTTAATTCCCATTTGTTGATGAATGAGGTATCCAAAGATAGTTTAGTTGTGTGTAACTGTGTAAGACAAATCGTATGTATATTTTCGACGTATCATCTTTACTTATTCACTTACATAATAATTTCTTAGTAATAGGTACTTAAAAACCGGTGTTTGGGAATGGAATTAGGGCTAACCGAAGGATTTAGTTATAAACTTTTTCCGGACAATGCTGACAGTTTTGAAAAAAAACATCCGCGTAAAAATCGATCAGTCCAGTAGGTTTTGAGTTAAATAATTTCAGATATAACAAATAACAATTTGTGTATACACAGATTTATATATATATAAACATAACGAATTTTCCCTCCATCACGGTCTCTCTCAAAAAAAAAAGTTTTAGAGTTGTTAAAGACATTTTCATCATCGGAAGAAAAGCGTATTATTTTTAATTCGTAAATAAAAGCAGTTTTTGTATCATGATAGATAACATCATTTACTTATGAAGTTATTATAGACGCATACACTAGACACATATCAAGTTTAATTAATAATTAAAGTATTTTATACTTAAATTATTATGAATCTCTCACAGTTAGGTTAAAACCAAATAATATACATCATTGTTTAATTAAATTATATTAAACACATTTAAGTACTATACGGTATAACAGTTACCAATCTCCAAACGATAAAAACATTATAATATATTGTTAGGTTTATATAACTTAAGGTAAAAGATTTTTGATTAAGTTATACAGTATAAAATATTTTTGATGGATTCTCTTTGTCAAATAGACATAACATTGTTATGATAGATAAATAAGTGTAATATTTGATTTATTATTACCAATTACAAACTACATTTTAGTATTAAATATAACATAATATCATAAGTAATATTGATTAAATTGTTCATTTATGTATCATGTATATTTATGTCTGGTCTCTGGACTTAGTAAAAACGTAGTGATTAACCAAAATTGTAATTTCATATTATTTTTTAAATTCCGAAACGGAAATACGACGCATATATTATAATTTTAGTAGTACTAACTATTAGTATCCATTACAAAAATCAATATTTTTCATTCACGTCCATGACGTGTACATGAAGACGATTTTCTCCATCGCGTTTTTTCGCCACACTCTATTCTTCGGCCCTCTCGCAGTATATTGCATATGTTTACGATCGAGAGGGTGACGCGCTCGTGTGTTGTTCAATTATTATTGTTGTATAGATATATATATTATTCACAATAATATAATCGATAAATACGAATCACGTGAATGTGATGGCGATGGCGACCCACGAGGATTGTTGCTGCCCCCGCCCATTCGCCGGCCGCAGTGGGGTTACATAATGCAATAATAATAATATCTCTTCTTTTCTTTTTTCCCCCGATTGAACCATATATGCAGAATGTATATTATAATATATGCACGTACTATACATTATATATATATATTTTCCCTGAATAATCATCAATCTCCCTCGCCTTATTTGAACGCACCCATAACGCCCAACTCAATTTATATAATATTTATTCTTCGAATTTTCCTACTTCTTTTTTATATACACACAATATATATGCACGATGAGCATACACAAGTACGCCCTTAAAGAAAAACGAATATTACTATATATATATTATATATGTATATATACTATTATAAATATATGCTTATCAACGTCAAATGTGCCTTGACGTTTCCCCCAGAATTTCAATTAACACTCGACGTCAGATTTTCCATGGCTCTCCCATCAAGTATATGTCTTTTCCTCTGTATATCATACATAATATTAAATTTATTAATGTTTCCTGTTGGATATTTTTTCTTTGATATACATTTTACCCCTCTGCTCTGTTCGCTACATATAAAATAATATAATTCTGTTGCAGGTTTTCTATAAATATAATAATCCTAAACACACTATTACTGTATTTGTGGCCTATGTGACTTACACGCACCATAATTCTGGAATTCACCAAGATAAATGAGCTGAAATCCGAGAAAGGTATACCCGCTTAGGTTCCACCAGTTTTTTTTTTATCATTTTGTTTTATTTTTCTATTATGGGAAATTGAAATTTCAATAAGCCAATAATATACATAATAAATAATAAATGTAATTATGTAACATACCTACGTATTTTTATTACTAAATAAATAATAAATATTCTTAAATTTCTTTTATATAATTATATATTATAATATATTATAACATTATATATATATATATAATTATAAATTATTATTGGTTCAAGTTTAAACGTGTAGAAAATATTCTGTATGCATATTATAATGTTATTTATTTAAACTTAAAATAATGTACTCTTAGTTTCGGAGTCTGATTATATTATGTCTATAAAAAAAAACTTGACTTAAATGTATTTAATAATTTCTTAAAATAAATTTTTTTTAGGTATTTAATTAAAATTAACTATTGCTTTTTATTAAAGCTTTAACTTTGAGGTATTTAAATACGTGGTGTTTTTTAACGCAATTTACTAAGAATAAAATGAAGTTAATTATTATTTTTTTTACAACACTAAACTTAAAAATGTACATCCCGCTGGCTAGTTATTTATTTGCGACAGCATTTTTTTTACCTGAGGCCAACTGCGTATTCCTTAATTAAACTAAAAATAAAATTCATTAATAAAATATTTGTTGTTATAAACTTATATCAAATCAAGTGTAATGTGCATTCATCATTTAAGTAAATTTTAAAATGTAAACCAGTTTTTTGTTCAAAAATTATATCTATTGTGTATAGATCGAAAGTCGATCGAGTAGTTTCTGATTTATTGAACTAAGAAATAAAGCAAAGTAGTATTATTTAAGAACTAAGGAAAATTTAGCGTATAACAGTTCAGAAGATTGGGAGCTACGATGCTTTGAACATTTTAGTAAATAATATTGTTATATAACAATTTTATTGTTCATGAAAATTACTAGGGTGCAATAAAAACTAGACTAAGTATGGCATTAATTATGTATTTTACGTAAAATAGTTTTTAAAAACCATCATTTTTCGTACATATAAAGTTTAAAAATTTTAGACAAATTTTCCGATTATTTTATGCCTGACGGAAACCATTCCAAGGTTCCAGTCGGAGTTCAGTGGTTTCATGACAAAATATTCCTAAACCAAAATATCCCTGCAAAAATATTCCATGACAAAATGTCCTGCGTAAATAACAACTCAAAATGTTAACGTTTATTATAAAAATTCCGATTAGAAGTAATAATCACACTTTATCTAAAGTGAATATGTTTTATTCGTTATTTTGATAATGGTATAGTGTGTCATTTTATATCATTACTTAAGACGAGTGTCGTGAACTAATAGTCTTAAATTCGATTTTTTAATTAACATTTTTTGTAATTTTGAATTCAAAAATGCTAGAACTTATCCGAAGCTAAAAGCAATAAATTACTAATATTTGGAAGCTAATATTATAATGATTTATATTAAAATCAAAATCAAAATTCCTAAAGTCAATCGCAGTATATAATAATTAATAATAATATAAATGTACTAATATACTAGTAGATAGTAGCTAATATAATACCTATAATATACTTAAATAATATATAATTGGTAAGCAATTTAGGACTTTTACTAATGCTGGTTAGGTTATCCTAAGATCTACAAAATTCTGTTTCTTAAAGTCCAAACTACAAATATCATTCAGGGTTTGACCATACTATTTTGTGTATCCTATGCTTTGCCGATATTCCTACTTTTAACGTAATATATATATATGTTATACGTCATATATATACATATGACGTATTACTATTAACCATTTTTACTATTTTTGCCTGCTCAGGATAAAATTGAACCTAATAAAAATAAATATTTAAAATCAATAGCACATAACTTGGTATTATAATAAATGTATTAATTTTTGACGAAAAACATATTATTTACATTTTTTAATTATTTTTTTTATATTCTATAAATATTAACAATAACAATAATTTTATAACTATTTTATAACTTTTATAAATAGGTTTACATTTTGAATTAATATTTACACGAGATATTTTGTTTTTGGGATACCTTGTCGGGGATATTTTGACGTATCACCCTAAGTTGGTTTAAAGATATTAATAAAGATTCCATATTCTTACGATTTAAACATTAGTTGAAAGCTTGAATATTAAACAATAATGATAATAATAATAATAAATTACAAAATGTTGATAACGTGAATATGGCAACATCGCATAAAATATTCTTTGCCCAATCGTGTTGCTAAAAAAGTATATATGCTCAATCGTGCTTTACCGCCCCTATTCCGATACAGAATATTTTAAAAAAACGTTCATATGTTGCTTAATAAAACACAAGGAGTAAGGACTAAATGATTAGTTGTTTAATTTATTTTTTTTATAATTATTAAATGATCATTTTTAATTTTATTGTATAACTTTTATGCATCAAATAATAATTGTTTTATATCATAAAATGTTAAATAGATGCACTATTATATTTTATTATTTCTTTTTCTCAGCAATTTCTAGGTTATTCTATTTCGGATAATGAACTGCTTAGTCAACTTTTAACCAACATGATTTTTCTAAATTCCTATTCATATGATCACTATAATTCATAATCCATATACACAGATTGTTTTGGACCTCGGTTATTATTTTTATAGACAAATACATGTTGTATTTAAAAAAAAAAAAATAGGCAACTCAAAAACAAAAAATATTGATGATCAATGATTAGCCTGAGTGGCTTCGTCATAACTTAATATTTATGTCATTATTATGTTATTTATATTATATTATGCGATATTGCGATACGTATAAATATTATCGAATTCAGCATACGTACAAAATATTTTATACGTAGAATCTTGTAACGAATAATACGTAGAAGAATAGAACGTTAAAACTTGAAGACTAGTCTATCTAGATATTTTATTTTTCATTGACAAGAGTCTTATATTAAATTTCTTAGTGCCATATTTATTACTTTGTACACTATTTTAGTGCTTATGTTGATTCAAATGTATATACGAACCTCAGATTGAATTATAATTATAAACATTATTAAATTGTATGTGTAACAATTAACCACCTAATATAATAAATTAAAAATAATAATAATTAAATTTGCCAATATTTTAGGTCTTATGCTGGTTCCACATGTGCGTCATCAAAATAGTAAGAATATTATTATATAATATCATATAATATTTTTATAAGTTTCATCGTATAATATATTTATAAATATATGTAGGTACACTTACACTATATGCATCTATCTACAATAGTATATTTTTTTGTGTCCAGCCGTATTTTGGGGTGTTCCCCTTTGAAACAATACCTACCGTAAGTAAAAAAAAAAAAAACTCGTGTGACAATCTCATCGTGTATCCCAGTTGTTACATTATAATGTTACGTATGGTTATACATTTAGGTAGTTACCTATCTACGGCGATCATAAACAGTGGGACGACGTGATATGAAAAAAAAAATAATAATAAATAGATTGTTATAACAACTGAAACAGCTATGTAAATCGTGTTTTTTCTTCTTCCAAACGGAAACAATAACAGTAGTATTGTTTTTAAAAGAGAACAATTATTCGGGAAAAAAAAATTAATTTATCCCTTTGTTTCGAAACCTCGATCGGGGGGATTTTATAGTAAAACGAGTGTGCGTCTACTTACGATTCATTTATATAAATATAACTGTCGACGTGTTACCACGTAACTATTGCTTTATTAGAGTACCTATATTATATAATATTTATATGAACAGGAAATTATTAACATTAATATAGCCAGAATGGGCAATTTCCTTGGTCATTTAAATGCTGAATAACAAAAATTAATACTATCAATTCAATTACAAAATAATTAATATTGATATAATGTATAGTTAATAATTATTTTGGCGGATGAACAGTTAATTTATAATATTTGTATATTACTTTTAGGCGGGACTCTTTTCGCTCAAAAACGACCTTTTGCTTTTCGCCTACGTTTTTTTTCACCTAAATATTTTAAAACTACTTTACTTTTTTGCCTAAGAATATTATAGCACTTTTTGACCACATTTTTAAAATACACTTTGGGATAGGGAATCACTTCAGTATTATCCACAGAGTACCACAAGGAGGTGACTTTTATTACTCTCCAAAAATATATTGTGTATTTGTACATTTGTAAGTATTTGTCATTTATTAGTTGATAACAATATAGTGTTAAGAATAAAAAAGAATATAGATTTGTGTTAAAAATATTATAAATTCAAAAAAATAAATTTTAATACAAAAATATATAAAAATATGGTCAAAAAGTGCCATAATATTCTTGGGCAAAAAGGTAAAGTAATTTTAAATTATTTGGGAAAAAAAGAGACGTGGGCGAAAAGAGTCCCGCCCGTTACATTTCTTTATAAATTTGTGATGTACGGGACCTTCACACCTTCCTTTGGATCCAAAAGATAATTTGATCTACTGGTATATATATATATATATATCTGATTAATTTACGATTTTAATACCTAATAAAATTAGTTATTTAAAAATTATATTTTACTAGGCCAAATAATATAATATATACTTGCCACCCCATCGATCAAGTTATGATATTCCATTTAACTAAACATTTATATTTTATAACCATTGTCTTAATAGATGTTTATTATATTTCTGTTTAAGTTTTCCGACTAGTGAAAAGTTAGAAACAAACGTATACTATAACATATATACCTAGTACACTATTGCAGTTTTTTTTTTTGAAATTCAATCATGTCAATTGCACAATTTAAAAAAGATAAGTTAGATTATAATCTTTATTCATAGTACAAGACATAATAATTTATTGTAAAAATGGTAATGTTTATCATAATGTTTCTGTTTTAACTTGTGTTACCGTAAAATGTATTCGTTACTAAATATTTGCTCAACACAAATAAATTGAAATTTAAAAGTACCACGTATTTTTATAAGACTCATTTCAACTGTATATGTATATTAATAGAATACTTAAAAAATATTTTGCCTTTGAGTACCTAAAGTGAACTCATTAAAATCAACGGTTTACAGTTGCTTTGACGATAATTAAAAAAAAAAGGAAATTAAATATTTAGCTTGTTCAAAAAATAAAGGGTCTCACACGAGCGAGGATAAAAGAGAAAAAGAAATTCAACCAACATCTCCTTCGATAAATAATAATTATGTAGCATAAAATCACCCTACGAGAGTTTTATAAGATTATTAAAAAAGAAAAAGAAGGGGAAAAGTGTAAACTTTTTGCCAGCTTTCAATAATAATGATAATTCAGACCTTGAAACTTGCGGGGGGTTCTTTTTTATTTATTCTTTTTCCCCTTTTTGTGTGTTCATTAAACTTTTTTCTCTTACGCCCAGTTACTTTCTATCGTCTGAAATTAAAAGACAAGGGTGAAAAAGGGAACAAATAATTCGAAAATACTTCAATCTCCCTAACGTTAATATTCCGCCAATCACAACACGTTTCACGAATTGTGCAGTGTGCGCATGTTACTTAGAGATTTACTTAAATAAAAAAAATATGGACTTATATATTTTTATTGATATTTATTTTAATTTGAAAGGATAGGAAATACTTAAATTTTTCAGTTTCAGAGTGCAACAAATAATATTAGGTTTACAATTATAGACATAAATTGGGAAACTAATTTTGAATAAATGTAAGTGCTTCAAAGGTGTATTATAGTTAAATTTAAATATTCCTACATGGGATGCATGAAGTTTTTAAATTAAATAATGTTATAGGTATTTTAAACTATGTACATTATTTTCATAAAATACTATAAATCTATTATTCCTAAATTTAAATACGAGTATTTTCTTAATGTATTTATCTAAAATTTCAAATAATCTATTATTGTTACTTGGTGAAAGGAGGACCAGGTCAAACAACATATAAAAAAAAATTAATATATTCCAATTGCATTTTAAATTTCATCAAATTGTGACATTGCCTTTTCTTAGACTGAACTATAGATTAATGATAAATAAACCATACAATACTTACTGATGTCTACTTCTCTTTACCAATCTAATTTATCCTTCAACGAATAAATCAGTATAAAGTTTTCACAGTTCTAAGTTTTATGTTTTGATTGTTTTTAATAATATTATGTTACTATGTTCTAACTTCTATACTCTATAGGAAACTTTTTGTATTTAGTAGCTACTAGCTATGCTTTTACATAATATAACCTATTTAGTCCACATTTAACACATTCTATGACTTAACGTTTTTGGAAACGTTATTTTTATATATTGTCTATATCCTGATTAAGAATTATTGTGTGTAACGGAATATTACAATATGTAACACAAAATTATTATCAAATTATAAGTTAAGTTAAGCTCTATTAATTACAATTAAATGGTTCTATTCAAACTATTCAAAAATATCCAGTTCCTTTATTCAATATGTAAATGAATTGAAAAGTCAGTAGCTAATAGCTATAATTAAAAAAATAATGCAGATTTTGTATAGGTTAAGTTAAGTTTTTTCAATGTAATATTTGACTAACGTATAGCCTAATTTTTACAATGGTTTAAAATAATAAAAAAAAAAAATTTTATTTTATTCTGAATTTTAATAATTTTTTTTTTGAAAATTCGAAAATAGATATTTTGTAGAGTTATTTATTTGTTTAATATGGAGAAAATAACAATTTTGAAATAGGTTGAATTTTGAATGAATGAATGAAACTTCTACTTTAAAAATACAGCATAATATTATAGTATAATTATAGGGTCTTTACACTTTGATAACTAATTTTTCAATTAAATAAATTATAAAGATCACACAACTCGTTGATATTTAATGTAAGATTTTTTTTTTTTATTTTTTTTTTTTTTTATAATAAATAAATACCATTTCTGTGTATTCAGAAATAGTAAATTTCATTTTATTAAATTAATTAGGTGAAATTAAATAAAAATTAAGACTACTTAATGTTAAATTAAGTTATTTACTTGCATTATTCACTGATGGAATTTAAAATAACAGTTAACATTAATAACACGTCATATCTATATCAATAACCTCACCAGAGTATTAATATTATCTTTATAATCATTTGGGTACTTTTAAAATTTTTTAGGTCAATTATAATTTAAATACTACATATTTAAACTTTTTTCAGGTAAGACTTTACGATTATTTGATTTAGACTATAATAATTAAGTTAAAATTAACTTAGATATAATTAGCAGTGTATAGTGAAGATATTGAACAATATTATAAAAAAATATATTAAATAAAATTTAAATGAATTGTGTACCTATTATTTATTACAGTTTGGATTACCTAGCACTAAGTTTAGATACCAAAACTATGTAATTTTACCAAAACATTATGCTGTATTTTTTTAAATATAAATTTCTTTCATTCATTCAAAATTCAACTGATATCAAAATTGTTTTTTCTCCATATTACAAATAAATAACTTTACAAAATGACTATTTTTGAAAAAATAAAGAAAAATTTAAGTGGTTTTAACTTTTTTTTATTTTAGACCATTGTAAAGGTAGGCTATTAATCATATATTATACTGAAAAATCTGCTCTACAATATCTGCATTATTTTTCGAATTACAGCTCCTATCTTTCCGATTAATTTACATACTACATCATATTGAATCATAATTTCAGTTTGAATAAGTAAAAATAAAAACTAAAATAACTAAACAAAAGTGAGTGACGTTAGTAGTGCTATAATAGAAAATTTCTAGGCCTTATAACAAAAAAAAAAAAAATGTTTTACGCGATTAAACGGAAATAATATTATTCATAAGAAATAATTCTCGATTTTAATATAAATTTGAGTATGGATTATGAAATAATTTGTATTATTCGGCATAGACACTAAATTCTTCTTGACCTTCCAGTTA
This sequence comes from Rhopalosiphum maidis, assembly GCF_003676215.2. NCBI lineage: Eukaryota > Metazoa > Arthropoda > Insecta > Hemiptera > Aphididae > Rhopalosiphum > Rhopalosiphum maidis. The sequence continues at coordinate 407,714 of NC_040878.1, read as the reverse complement.
GAACATGTTTTTAGATTGTTATTGCAAGTTGTAACTTTAAAATTTTGACAAAAAATAATTTGAAATGTTTTTAAATTTTAAACTACAGTGAGTTTAAGTTATAAGATTCAAATTCTAAAATAATCTATTGTTGTTTATTTTTATTAATTATTATTTGATATTCTTATTACTTATATTTATGAAAAATGCAGTTTATTAAGACGTAATAAGAATTTAGATTATTAATCTAGCATAGTTGAAAATTTAAATGCACAGTTAATAGTATTAATAACTTAATACACATATTTTCAATAAATTTTAGGTAGAGTTTTCATTCGATTACCTGATATTATGTCCAAATTTACATATGTCTATACTTAGACATGATGAATTTGCGAAATATTCAACTTCTGCTCACCGACCTTTCTATAATATACGTTTACGGTTTTTCCTATAAACACACGCGCGCGTTATAGTTATATAATAAATAAATATTATTTATTGTCACTTTGATAGATTCATGTTATTCAAATATAATTATGAATTAACCATATTTATTTTATTTATATACTATACACAGAATATTTAAGAACTCTTCCGTTAGACGAACTTTTATGGAACGACTGAACCGAATTCCATCGAGTATGCAATAGTACACTAAGTATTGAGGGTAAATAATGATCATAGCAAAGGCCAGAGAATGCGTATAATATCATGTAATAATAGGTTTATATCGTATTCATTCCCATGCAACCCTCGGGTAAAACCGGTTACATCCACAAACACATTGTCAGGGTTTTTATTTTTTAATTAACACATTCGTTCTCTTGAGCAATCGTTATGATTACGAGTCCAAAAAAAATTATACCTTTAAAGTATTCAAAGCGCCTATTTACTGAAAACAAATAAAAAAGTTTACCTGTATTTTTGGTTTTATATTTTTTAACTTTTTACTGCACACCTATTGCAGCTACGTTTCAATCATGATTCATTATTACTATAACTGTATTAGAATATATTATATACTGCCGAAGTACATTTTAATGATGTGAATGATTTTTTACCACACCAGTTAAACTTTGTAAAATAAGTGAGAAGAGCAATTTTACAACTACATAATATATAATAAAAATTAGGAATGTAAATTGGTTTCACTCAATATGAAACAAATGTACGCAATTCGAGTTTTCTTACACAATTTTTATGCAATCAATATATATAGCTGACGTATTATTATACTACGCGAACAGTCTTCATAGAACCTATATATAATATGTACGAATTTCGTAATAATATAATAATAATTAAAAACGTGGTTTTACAGTGATGTGTGTATAGGATCAGATAAAAGAATTGAGTAATAATTACGGCCGGGTGTCCCTCTTTTTGTATATTATACGTACAAGTATAGTATATATAGGTACACATATAGTATTTGTATTATTCATGCAATACACATATTATAATACAAAAAACAAAAGACTGAAAGGCACATAATAATCCTTATATGTATAGTAAATAATATTTATTAAAATAAATGTGCGCGAGTATACCTAACCTAACTTACCTAACCCATTATACATAGTGTAACAGAAAAAAAACGAACAAACGTGATTGACTGTATAACTATATGTACTTATTAATACTCCATATTAATAATATTACACTTAAAATATTAAACATTGAATACCGCACAAATTATTATATGGTTAATGAACTACATATATTTTTTATTTTTTTAGTGATACTTGTAGATTGACTAACCTAATCATAAGTACGTGTTGTATATAGTTTACCAAAAAAATAATGATAGGAATTGGTTATAAAAGGTATAGGCGACTAGGTGCCGCTATGCTAAACATTGGGTTCCAGTGAGTCACTGTTAAATTTGAATTCAATGATATATCATTGTATAAAAATAATAATTCTGAGCGAAAACACAAAGTATATTTCATGATATTCTGTTTTTTTTGAAATAGCATTAATTAAAGTTATTAATTTTACTTTTAGCATTATAGTGAGATAGTTAAATTTATATAATTTTTACCAAAAATATCGTATTTATTGTATTATTAGTAGGGCTGAGAATGTAATGTTATTTAAAATAAAACTCTAAAAAATGGCATAAAAAAATGCAGGTCAATTGTTTTTATTTTTAATAAATTTAGTATACATTTTAAATAATATTTAATTTAATTAATTAACTTGTAATGAACGATATTGTCAGATGTCAGTATCGATTTTATTACTCAGACAGATTATTAAACAAATTAATATATTATAATAATTCTTAATATACTTTACCACACCGCCAATCGCAAATTCGTTACCTAAGTTTTTCTACCTATATAATACAAGATACGAATAGGTACCTACTTTATATAAAATTAGCGTTACCGTGTAAAATCTTAAAATAAAATTTCAAGTTTGAATTTTGAAACCAAAAACTTAATAATGCCTTAAAAAAAATGAAAAAATTGACGTTAAAATCAAAAATTGTCAAAAAATGCGAAAAAAAATGTAAAATAAATTTTCTTATTCTTATTAAAAAGTACACGTTATGGATTTTTGACCAAACGAGCATCGTACAAAAACCTCTGGAAAAAGATGAAAAGTGCGTTGAATACCAGATCTAGTAATTAATTAATTATAATAATATATATTATTATAAAACTCAAAATTTAATAACATCTTTCTGTAAATACGATGTACTTGTAATAGAAAAAAAAGTACATACTGTTCATATAGTATAAATAGAAAAAAATCTTAAAATGAATCTACATATTTTGAAAATTGAATTGTTAATAGTACAATTTATAATATACAAAAAAGTTTGAAGATACACACGTTACGTTTTTGAATTATATAACAAAAAGTTAAGATCGTTGTTCATAGTTTAAATACATGATTTTGTCGAACTTCATAAATAAATATGAAAAAATATTGTGTGTTTAGATTTTTTGTTCTAGCATGAACTACTTATGAAGAATATTGTATTAAATTGCTATGTCTGAACTATAAAAATTGAAAATTTTATACATAATTTATTTCTAAGTAATTGTAGATATAGTTTGCAAATTGTCGAGGTTTTATAATTATTATTATTTTGTGCCTATGTATTTTTATAAGCTTTGTAAGTCAAAACAACAAACTGGTCTTGTCAAAAACTTGATTTGCTTAATATTCCTCGTTTTTACTAAATTTTTTATTTATTTTTCCTGATTATTTTAAAGCAAACTGATAGTATACTAATTATTAATCAATACTAATTTTGACGTATGTAAAATTTTAAATAAAAACTAGATATAATCTTTTATTAAAGTTGAAAATCGAATCATTTTTCGACTATTTACTTATCGTGAATCCAGACAAAAAAAGAAACACATCAATGTAAAATCAATACATTCATCGCTGCACTCAGTATCTAAAATATCAAACAGAAATTAAAATTTATATGATATTACCAATTTTTGAATATAAACAAATTGTTCATGTACATATTAATCTATTCAACAATAACATATGAAAATGTTTTCCTATACAAACAATACACAAGCAATAAAACATAAAACGTAAAAGCTCTTATTTATTTATTTATTTTTTAAATTAGTTTTTATTTTTATTTATAGCTATATTTATACTTTTTACGCACTATTAATTCAAGTTGTTCTAATAATTTCAACAAACATAATCTGTTTTCAATTAACTATTAAATGTATATTATTTTATTATTAATATTAATTTGCTTACGCGATATAATATTATGACAAAATTAATCATAATACATTAATACGCCTCGATAGTTGTACTCTCATTATCTTCATTATTTTCATTCCATATTATCGTATTTTTGAAATGTTTTGTAATTAATTTCCTATTATGTCGATAAATATTGTTAACATATCTGTAAGTGATATGTCATGTATATTCCGGAATTTTCTCGATTATCTAATCTAATAGATATTATATAAGGCCATAATATTATGTAATTCGTTTTTAATGTTTAATATTATTTTTTTTTCGTTTTTAACACGTATAATTTGTAGTCTTGACGTTTTCATTCTTCAAGTTGGTAGAAAATCACCGTGGCAGACAACTATTTGGTCATCGTAGTTTATGTCACTAGATTTAATGCTTCATTTACCAAATAAATCGATTAAAAATATAAAACAGGAATTTCGCTTACAAATATATTATATATATAAAAAAACAGTTCTCAATATAATAAATAAATACAATTGAAGGAGAAAAATCAGATTCCATTTTGTAAAATTTGTATTACATTATTAAAATAGGAGATACCAGGTACCTACCTGTTTTGAATTTTTACTAATAATTAACAATTCGGTATATAGTTATCTATAATATATTAATAATAATAACGTAAGCACGTGGCTGCGGCTTTTATAAATTATATATTTTATTTTTGGCCCAATTACCATACTCACTTATCAGTTATCAATTATTGTCCGTTCTGTGTAATAAAATAAGACTTGACTTGTATTATATTTATACCTTTTATCTGAAATTTAACAGAAAAAAATTAAATCTCTAAGTTAAGAACTTTTATCCTAATTTTATTTTCAACACATTAATTTTAATTCCAAGTTCTAGATTATTTAAAAACTTGTAGTTTTTCATTTACTTCTGAAAAACATAATTTAGAAATAAATGTCTAACCAAATGATAGAATAGTGGTGAGCATATTTGGTGAATCATTCTATACATAAATATCATTTTCTCTGAATCGCGTTAAGTGCTTATAAATAAAGTTAATGCAGAAATAGACATAGCGTAGAGTTTTCGATTATTATTATTATTATATCATTTAAATAAAATAAAAATATAATAAAATATGCTATTATAAGATTTTTGTAAAACAAAAATATGACACGAGGACTTTGCACATTTTAATAAAATATATATAAAATATTACACAATGTATATAGAGAGTCTGTTAATCATTGTCGCTTAATCATTTCTATGTACCCACATCCCATTAACAAAGTATACCCCACGCCGTCCCTTTCGCATATTATTATGCTCACAAGACTCGCGTGCAGGCGTATAATAAGACACACACCCATCACTATACTCTGCACTAGCTACGCCACTGCGTTCGTGTCCTGGGGCGGGAAAGTCGATTAAAATCTCAAATGATTTTCCGGCTCGTTTCGCCGGTACGTATACGTGATTATTATTTCGTCATCGACTGCACGACCAACGCCGCGGGTTTTCGGGTCTGTGCCGTACCGTATATGCTTTATATATGTACATTATAACACAACGACGTGGTTTTAATTTAGGGTAAAAAAATCGTGAAAAATTAAATATATACGAACAACTGCTATGCACATTTACACAGCACGTGATTTACTGTACATATTGTTTGTGTGTGTGTGAGTGAACGCGTTGGAAATATTATTTCGGTAATGAACTCCGCCGTTTTCGGACCGCCATGTTTCGGCCAAGGGGTAAACGTTGTTCGGAGGGTGGTGAGACTCCACCCTTCTTTAGATTCCGAGAGTATAAGGCCCGACAACAGCGTACAGAGTTTTCGTAACTACGCGCACAGGAAATGTATTATTATTATACAGCGATAAATACAATCACATATACCCACACAATAAAGATAGAGAAAAAGTACCACTCATCATTCATAAAAACATTCGTTAACGGTATAAAAATCATTTGAAAAAATAACAACACTAATATTAATATTATTATGTTAATTATTCTATGATGAATAGAAAATATTGATGTAATGGTGTATCATACATTTTACCAAAGTTATATCTTTGAATAAATAAATTCACATAAATATATTATGTGTAATTGTGTATATGTACTATGAAGTGATATAGCTAATGTAAATAATTATTAGGTACACACAGTGAATAATTAATATACTCGTAAAATATTATATTTTAATAATTATAACTTATAACTTTAGCCTTCAAAAATGTTTAAATATAAAGCTACATGTGATTTGTACTCTGTTTTTTTACCTATACCTCCTGGCTATTAAGCCTTTTTAGATTTTAATTTTAGATTCTGAGCGGGGCGATGAATGTATTAATTTTATCAAGATGATTTTTTTCTTTGTCGGGATTGACAAAGAAACTTTGACAAGTTGTCGATAAAATGATTCGATTTTCAAAATGGAGCAGGTTTTGAATATGAAATTGAATCTAGTTTGTACTTTAGAGAGGTCAAACTTAAAAATTCATAATACTTATTTTTATAAGCGAGAAAAACATACAAAAAATTAAAGAAAACAGGCAATTTTACATTTTTACATAAAACCAATTTTCGACAAAATCGAATTTTTTTTTATATGATATATGACACTAAAACGAATAACTGTAGAATGTAGATACTCAAAATGTTTATCAAATGTTTATATTATTGTTTCTTATTTACCGTCAAATTATCAAATTATTCTAACTGTTTTTTATTTATTTAAAATCATGAACAATTTTCAATTTTTTTATTAACGTCGATTAAAAATTATTTGCATGGGTAGAAATGATTGAAAATTTCGTACACGATCCCACAAAATTCATTCTTATACCTGTATAAAAATATTAAAAATAAATAGGTACAATTGTTTTTTTTATCTATTTGAAGTAAGTTATAATTTTGACAAATTTTGCCAAAATCGCAAAAATTTTAAATTATTTTGTAGATAAAAATTCATAAACACTTTTTTTTTTGTAATTAAATTTTGAAAATGTTATATAATATTCTTCATAAGTAGTTCATACATCAAATCTAAAAATTTATAAATACTATTATATTTTATAGACATTTAAATTTTAAAGTTCAAATCTGAATGAAATTACTTATTTAAACGATAAATAACGATATGTTAATTATTTTGTCATAATAACATTATTCGTGGGTACTTAAACTTTTATGTATTTTATATTATGATAAGCAATTATATTTTTAATTTATTTTTAAATCGTTTTTTATTTTGTGTACAATTATATATCATTGAATTCAAATTAAACACACCTATAATATGACTCTCTCGACATCTGATGTACAAAAGAATGGTATCAGCTTACCTACATTTTTTTTACTATACTTTTCTAATAGCTCACAACTTATTTCTTATTTTGAATATGTAGATATTTACTTCTAAGTAAAATTATTATACAAAACAAATTTTATTATGGTATTTATATTATTACATATTCGAGTTATTTGATACTTATTATAGTATGTCCATATTTGTAGACATGTGTTGTTTTTCATTTTACATAAAGAAATATTGCTTTTGTCTTTTGACATCCAACGTTCGCTAAATACATTTTATTCGAATACTTCAAATTAAGTATCTATTTAGAGTGTAACAAAAATCACTGTCAAATGTATTAACTATTATGTCATAATACTTTTTTTTGGTTTATAATTTACTAATTTTGTTTTTAATATTTTCATATATTTATTAAAATTTAGTTAAATTATTGTATAACTTATAAGTATATATAAAAAAAACAAATTTTTACGTGTTTTATTTTGTACAATAACTATATAAATATGAAACGAATTTATTAAAAAACTACGAAAAAGATTTAATTACCGTGTAGATAATGTATTATTTGTATTATTTATTTGCTTGCTTAGAGAAAGATGCCGCCTGTGACCGGGATTCGAACCAACGCCGTAGCCCACTCAGCCACTCCATCCCCTCAAAAATGTATATTTCATGTTAATTAATACATTTTATTCAAATATATAACACAATTCAGTTCATTTCAAGAAAAAATTTTTACATATTCTTCAATATATGTATTCAAAAATTAAATAAAAAATTTTGAAATGTTTTTGATAACAATGGAATAAAAAAATAGGAAAATGATAAATGGGTATACTTAACGATTTATAATCAATAACAAGAAATTCCTCTAAACCAATGTTTTCTAAATTTTTTTGTAATGGTGACCCACAAATTTACTGTTTATTGGGTATGTAACCTACACTAATAAAAAAAAAAAATTGGCCAGGGTTTTTTTTTATTATCAATATAGTTTTTGAATTAGTTTACAAACTCATGTCGCCATATAGACCTATAGGTTGGGAAACACTGCTCTAAACGATCTAGTGGAAAAAAAACCTAGGCACTTGTACTGATAAATAGAAAATTTCCGGTTTCTAAAGTGTACTTCGTGATTAAGTAGGCACTGTAATGATTAAATTTGAATTCAAAAATAAATATCACACATATGAATAATTGAAGAATGACTTAAAGTGAAGTCAGTTTGAATATCAACTTATATGTCTATGAATATTATATAATTTATAAATGTTTTTAGGGCTACGATAGTATGGGATTTTGCATTTCTATTTAAGATATAGCTTTTTAAGATCATAATTGGATTTGGCCATCAACGAGTTCAAATATATAGTTTTTATTTTGTATTTTTTTACATTTTTTTATACTTTATTAGTTTTGGGTCATTTTTTTGCATTTTTAGATTATTTTTTTTTTAATTTTAAGGGCATTTTTAATTTTATTGAAATTTAGGTAATATTTTTATTTATTTACATTTACACTCAATATTTTTTATGATAGTTATAAATCAGAAACTATATCATAATTTTATTAAAGATATAGTGTGTTAAATAAATATACTCGCTATTGATAATAAATTATAAAATTACTTATATAATACAACAATAGTTTTCGAATCACGAGTTATCTTAATTGTTAAATTATGATGATAGTGATGTGGTGAATACCTAACCTACATATGGTTTTGGTAGATACCTATTAGTTAGTGTTTTGACTTTCGGGAGTGCGTATCAACACATTTGTATAGCATACAACTTTATGTTTTAATATTTGGCTCCGATAATTGTATAGTTCTTTTTTTAGTTACTTTAGGATTTTTATTTTTTCGGGTCATTAAAATATTAGTTAGAATAAGTAATTTATATATATTTAGGTGGTATTTTAATTAAGTTCTGTCAAAAAATCGCATACGGCATGTATATTGTATATTATGTGTATATTTATATTATATATATAGAACTAACATTAATGCGATCTCTAAAAACATCTGGTGGCTTAAACGATGGTCGAGGTTTTCAAAATAATGTTTTAGTTCGTTGTCTAGTCATACGAAATATATATTTATATTACCAATTAAGTATCAAATATATTATTCTTATTAACTCACCAAATATATAAGCCAATGCCGCTGTATCTTATCACGGTGTAAAACAGATTATGATATAAATAGCTTAAAATAAGTCTAAATATTTAAAGTGAAATTCATAGAAACTAATTTTATCATTATTTTTACAATTTTTTTTTCTTAAGTCAATATATATGTATAATTATAATTTTATAATTTTTCAGTAAAAAGTTGTATTAATAACTTATAAATATACGCTATAGAAAATCCCATAAAGAGCACAGTTTATAAAAAGGCATTGTAACACAATCTTGAGACGTGCGTATACAGAATTTCTTATTATTATAATAAATGGATAATCTATGATTAAGTTAGTTACGAAACTATTGTGTAAGTAAAAATATTTTGATAAAAATACAAGTAATATATTATGTCAATTTATCACCTTACGTAAATTATTACTATTATTGTTAATTTTTCCATCAAAAACGATTTGTAAATAATTCGAATTTATTTTTTTACACATCATTCGACTACAATATTTGTTGAAATATAATAATTAAAAATTTAAATTGCGAAAGTAATGTGTTCGGGTGATCACTAAGGCAGGTGTCAAATGAATTCGAGAACAATGATAAATGGTTAAATTAGATTAAATTATTCCTAGTGAGTCTTTTCGATAATCTTATATTATTTTTAACAATAAGAAATATAATATTATAATTTATAGGTACTTAATTAATAATATATTACTATTATATATAATTGTGTATATTGATTGTATTGTATATTATATTGTATATATATATATTATATATTTATATTGATTGTACGGCGATGTTGACTAGGCAATTCAACTATATCACACTTTTAATGGTCCGCTTTCCTCATATTCATAATATAATAATGCATTAATATTTAATGCTTTATATATATATATATTACAGTAAAAATACGAATACCGGCAAAACCTAAGATCCCAAATCACCATTGATTATCTGGCAAAATCTATACCAGCGTTTCTCAAACTGTGGTACGCGAAAGACTACATGGTGGTACGCAGAGCTGAAAGTCGTTTTTGGATAATAAGTTCACTCAATTACTTAATTCATATCTTATTTTAAAAAACTAATAAATATAAAATAATTATACTGTAGTTGTAGTATTTTACTGCCTTATTATTTAAAAAAAATGTATTTAACTGTACAATTTGGATTTTGGATTGTTCTATTTTTAATCATTAGTGGTATGTGACTGATTAATAATATACCTAAGTGGTACGTAAAAAAAGTTTGAGAACCGCTGATCTATACCAATAAAATTTCTCCTCCAAAATTATGAAGAGAGTTTGCACTCGTGCAAGAACAGGAAAAGTATGCTAATATCCAACCTACCTTATTCTCGCAGATCTAGTTACATTAGAAAATACATAATGACTTAAATCCCAAAATCCATCATCATAGAAAAAAGCAAGGGATTTCACCCAGGAAAAATGTAATATATAATATGTCCTAGATATGAATTCGACTGAATAATAGAGAATCTATATAGTTGACCAAAAACTGGCGACTAAACCAACTACTAAATAACCAGGATTGGAGTTTCCTAGAAATACCTAAGAATCACTGAACTATATTAGGACAAGCCTTGGCTGAAGTAATGGAGTGAACATATAAAATTCATATGAGGGTTACAAGATTCTGAAACATGTTACTATAATGTTATAAATCTCAGACGACTAGACATATCCACCTGGTGAGAGAAAACGCGGTGGAATGTATGAGGAATCTGGAGACGTTATATTGTAGCAATGTAACATAATCTAAAGTCAATATATTTTTGAAACTTATTAAATTATTATTGCTAATATTATTACTATTTTAATATTAATTTTATATTTATTTATTATAACTATTATTTTTTATCTTTTATCTTCGGATATTGTATTGTAACTTGTAAGTAACAATTACTGTAAATAGTAAGATGTTCATACTATTCAAAATGTTTTACATACCTAATACAGCTATACCTATATAATATTAGATATTTATTTATTTCATACGGAGTAAACTCCATTTACAAAACACAATTTACAGCAGCAAAATGTATGTTACACATCATTATACTAAATTAAAAACGGCATTACAATTTTAATATATAAATAATAATAAACATTTCAAAAAATATATAAAAATAATTTGACATATTAGTGTAATAATCAATAAAATTTAACAACCTATTCTTAAATAAATATTCAAAATTCACAACCTCATCGATAGAGCATATTATATAATTTAGAGACATAAACAAGTTATTTCAATTCATCAATAATTCAAAATAATTCATCAGTTAGTATAAATATTGAATATATATTATAAGTTTAATGCCGAGGTTATATCGTTTATTGAACAATAAAATAAATCTAAATTAATACTATTTTCCGCTATCATTAAGGTGATAGCTGGAGAAAAAATGAGTATTTGGCTTTAACATTTTTAATAAAAAAAAATGGGTCTTTATTTCTTGAGTTTTTATAATTTATTTTAAAATCTATTTTTTTCTAGTAATTCAGGGCATTGTACTTTATTATGTATTATTTTACATAGGAATATTATATTAAAATAATTTCTTCGGGGTTTAAGAGTTGAAATTTTGAAAAAACCTAATGCACTATCATAAGACAAATGAGAAGGTCTCCGGACATTACATTTATAAGAAATGAAACGAAGAAAAGTGTTTTGTATTGATTCCAGGTGATATATAGGAGTAATGTTAACAGGAGACCAAATAAAGGAAGCATATTCCAGATTGGAACGCACCAATGAATTATAAACGTTTATTAGAGCATGTGCACTACTAAATTCAGAACAGTTACGTTTTAAAAAACTTAATTTTGCTATTGCTTTATTTCTTATTTTATCAATATAATAATTAAAATTTAATTTCACGTCAAAATAAATGCCTAAATTATTAATAATAAATACACGTTTGATAACAGAATTAAATAAAGTATAATCATAGAGTATATTAGTTAGGTTAGGTTAGGTTAGGTTAGGAAAATGAAATTATAGCACATTTATTAATATTTATTTGCATATCATTTTGAAATTTTGAATACTCCAATTTTGAAAGCAATTTAAATCAGATTGTAACAGCATAGTGTCTGGTTTAAAATTTATAGTTTTGAAAATTTTAGCGCCATCAGCAAATAGAAGTAAATTGTACATTTGTAAATATGTTTAATGTTTATATATATTTATTAAGTATATTATTATTAAATTTCTACAGTTTTTGAATTTATAAATCTGAACTTTAGTTATTATCATATGAATTGTATTTAAACACAATAGACTTATCTAAATATAATGTACACATGGTATATCATTGTATAGTTGGTTTAATAATAAATATATTTATAATATTTAATAATATATAATTACATTTTTAATAAATTAAAATCTTTTGTGATCGTATACATACTCAATACTAATAAAAGTACACACATTTCGTTATTTGAAAAATTATATTAAACATTCACACACTACTTTATGCAATAGGTATTTATATCGCGGTAATAGTTTGAAATACCATAATAAATAATTTATTACACAAGTGTTATATATGTTAGGATTTTAAGTTTAAAATTTAAGATATATATGAGTGATCTGAAAATGTAGGAAAATTTTTTAAGTGTATTATTTATATAATATGATTGTATGAACATCCCATTTTAGATTTTCATCGCTTAAAATACCTAGATGTTTCAGTGAAATAACCTGATTCAATATAAAACAGTTGTATATAATATTAGGGTTAAAAATCGGTAATTGCGAAAAGAATTATGTTTGTCTAAGAATAACAATTTCTTAATCTAATCTTCAAACACTTTTCAAATCATTTTGTTATAATTATTGTTAGATTTATAGGCTGATAGGTAATTAGAATATTAATTTTGTTCAACATTTTCATAAATCAATAAAACTATTGATTTTTTGAATGAGCTTGGAAATTTGCCTTTGTTAAATATTAAGGATATCTGGAAAGATATAGAATTAGCAGTTATTTTTAAAATATTATTTGTTAGTGAATTATTACAAATTGAATTTAAGTTTTTACATTTATTAATTAAATTAACATTTTAGATGGTTCAATTTATCTTAAAATATCGAGTCAGAGATATAGCAGTTTTTATTTAATTCCTATAAATATACTGTTTTAAAATTACTATTTTTAATATTCATTGATATTTCTGCATCAAAATTAGAGAAAAAAATATTAAATTCTCGCACTATATTTTTATTCTCTGTAATTTTTAGTTTTTGCACCATAGATTATTAACTATCATTTTATTACTTTTATATTAATACTAGCAGTTTCCTTGATTATAGATTCCATATACTTTTTTATAGTTATTACCTGCGATTTTAGTATGTTTTTCGTATTAGAGATTCTTAGCAAATTTAATATTAGTACCTATTTAATACATTTTAATATTTTTAGTATACTTTTGGTTAAGAACAGTATTATTGGCTGTTTACGTCATTTATTGTATAGTTTTTCGTATTTCTAATGGAGGTGAAAAGCTTTTTAGTAATCTACTGTTTAAGTTTTCATTTTTATTTCTACATCCATCATATAGTTTAATGTAGTAAAATAAAACTATGAACCGAAGAATTTCAATTTTTCAATAACCGTATCAGCATCATTTATTTCATATAGTCTATTCCAATTTTTAATATTAATTAATATATTAAGATTATTCCAATTAATGCATTTACGTTCAATATGTTGGTAATAATTGAAAATTGCTTAATAGTTTGATTTTTCAAAAGTAATTATCGTTCTAAAATTATCGGTAATGCAATTTTTAATAAGAATATATACTTCTAATCTAGATGAATCCTTATTTGTGTCATCATCAAGTTTAAGATAATTATTTATAAACATATGATCAATACATGTTTTAGAGTTATTGGTAATCCGACTGAAGTCATTTACAATAGAAGTATATCTATATTGAGCTAGAATATTTATATACATTTTAGATTTATTTAAATTTTCAAATAAATTTATATTAATATCGCCGCAAAAATATGATTACATGTAAATTATTATATGAGAGATATTTATCTAATAAGGTAATAAATTGACCCTTGTAGTAGCGTTGAGACAAATACACATCAGTAACAGTAAAATTATAACTGCTTTTATATAGATAGATAGTTTGATCGAGTTACAATTTTCTATGACTTGTGTTTCCATATTATCTAATCTACAGTTATTGCTTATAAGGATAGATACCCCATTACAGTTGTTAATTACATCTAAGCTCTAACGAGTAAAAAACTTGATAGCTTTTGATTGTTTGGACTTTTATATTGTGCCTAGTCTTTTTCAAACAAATCTAATTAGAATAGAAGGTCATAAAGTCTTAAATACTATTAAATGATATTATTAATTTATCAAGTTTTTCAAGTTTACTTAAAACTAATTTAAATGATAACTAAAACATACTAGAAAGATCAGCAATTGCTTCAGATTGTATATTAGTATACTGTTTTCTTACATACAGTTAAGTTTTAAGATCGGATCAGATAGTTGTCACATTTCTATTACCGATTTTCAATTCCCAGTTAATTAAAATTTTAGATTGTAGCAAGCTTAGTGCGTTGTAGATGGAAGTAAAATTTAAATGTTACACACGAAGTCACAATATATTTTTGTTCAGAGAAACTATTTTATAGCATTCGGCGCACTGAGGCATGAAATGACAATAACGAACAAACGACCTTTCGATACAGACCTTAGATAAGGCTTAAGTATATTATTAGTATATTTGGAAATTAAAAAGTATAGTACGAAGTACATTACATTTTATAAATTGTTAAATATGCAATAGTAATTGCATTTTAATATTGTTTTTATCAGTCTTTTTCAATTTATCAAGAAAATAAATGTTAACTAATTAGTTTATTAAAGAGAGTTACCTAGGATAGTGACCTAGCCATTACCCATGTTCTATAGTATCTTCAATATTGGCATACCTACAACCGACAACAAACCAAACTCTCATGGCCCCATTTTACAAAGACTCGTCATCATTAATTTCTTCAAATAATAATCCCAATATCATGTCTTAAAATATACAATTACATTAAAAAAAAAATAAAATCTTGTGCTAAAAACTGGAAAATTAAAATTAATGAAGAAAAATTCGCTCAAGTGAACTTTTCCATGTACAAAAAGGAATGACCTTCTCTTAGATGTAATAACTAATAACAAACCGATTCCACTTCACCAGTAATTAAGCACCTCGACTAGCAAAAACATAAACAACTAAACTCTCACCTCCATATACTTAGACATACACTTAAATATAACTTGAGTCTTAAAAACAAATTATTCCTATAGGTTAGATTAAAGATAGACCCTATACAAATCAATTATCAGAAACTTATAATATTTTTTATTTAAAAGTCAATAACAAATTATTTGCCGATTCAAAATTCTTGAAAATTTAATATAAAATTCCACACATAGCTATATTGTTCTTATATTTACAAACAATATTTAAAAATACATAAAAAAAATTTTATATAATGCTTTTAAAGTTCAATTTTTTACAAAAATTATGAAAAATTATCAATTTCAATTATTTTGCAGTAAAAACATTATAACATTTTCAATTTATACAGCCCAAGTACGAAAATTTAATACAATGTCCTTCCTGATAGTTGATACTGAAACTAAAAAATATACAAGCATTCTACAACGCTCAGAATCGAGGCACACCAGCCACTAGTATATTATATTTGCATACATTTTGGATGAAATTTTAAAGATGATAATTATTTTATTGTAACTCAAAAACATTATTTATGATGACTAAAAACTTTTATGAATATTTATTTTATCATACATAATACAATTTTCAAAATAATATGTAGATTAACTTTGAGATATTATCTGCTTATAACAGCGATCGTCATAACCACACATTTACCATTCATAACCACACATATTACACCGTTCAATATCACATACATTTATTCTATTGTTAAAAAGGGTACTTTGAAAGGTTGATAGTTCAATCGCACAAATTTGATTGACTATAAAAAATTAAACAACAAAATCATACAATTGTTTTTCAACGGGATAAATAATCTCGACAAACACCTTAGGAATCAAATGTGGTAATAAATAAGACAACCCAAAAAAAAGTTTAACCATAATCCATATTGTGAATTTTTATCATTGTAATTTTTTTTTAATATTGGAATAAAACTGATTTTTCTGTATAATCCCGAAAGTTTTATTTTTATGAATTTGTGATCTTGATTAAATATAATTAACTTGTGTGCGGTACTAAATAAACGATAATGTTATTTTAGATAAATGTATACGTTATTACTTATTAATATATATTGTGTCATTGTGTGCAGTATTGAACGGTTTTATTTGAGAAAAATATGCAGGATTAAGGTATAAAAGTGTGCAGTTTTGAACGACAACCTTTTTTTGAAAGTGTGGCGGTTATCACCGGCATTCATTTATAATATAAACCTATTCACTACACTTTTTACGGTATTTATAGTGATTTATTTTTCTATAATATAATATGGTATAATTGTGTAATATTATTTTACAAATAAAATACTAATAATATAATAGTTGCAATGTTTTCAGAAAAAATTAAATCACCTACCGTAATAAGTACTAAAAATTAAATGAATTACTTTTATATCTATTATATACAAAAACATATAATGAAATATACTTAGTAGTTAGTATTATAGGCTAATAGAGCATTACCGCTCAAAATCATTGTTCGTATTCTATGTATGACAATTAGAGGCTGGAATTATATTCTTTAGTATATAAATATTTTTTTTTTTTTGAGTTTATGCAGCCATACAGGGGTTAGATATTTTTATGAATCATAAAAGTAAAAATTAATTGCAAAAGTTTTTTTTTACATATTTTAAAATATTTCAAGATAAAATAATATTTCGAATAATAAATAATACCTATAAGAGAATTTATCGATAAATTTTTGATATTTTGTGTTGCAGTGGCGTCAATATAATAAATGATATATCAATATAATAGTAATATATACTATCGTATTTACAATAATTATACACTATACAGTAACAACATTGGCTTAAAACCGTATAGTGAATTATGTAATATTTATTAAAACCCATTTTTTTGTGTTCGTGACAACCATAAAAAGTTTAGAAAATTCAAATGTATCTCTTTTGTTGATTCAATATATTTAATTGTATAAATATAATACAATATAATTGTTAAACTTCAAAAAATAACTGAAGAAAATGGAGATACAAAAATAAAAATTAATTAACTTAAAAAAAAAAAATCAAAGGTTCATAATTTTGAATAACGTAGAAACATTGAAAAACATTTTTTCAGTAGGTACATATAAAAACATTTTAACAGACCGTCGCACCAATATATGACACCAGAGCACATGGAACAGAATATAACTGTCAACTGTTTTCAAAAATTTTCTTAATTCAAAATACGTTATTCATCTAATTTATTTAAATAAATGTTACCTAAGTTAAAGTTTTTTTTTTTACTGAATTATTTTTTAATTATATATCAATTTACATCAGATTATTATTATTATTTGATTTTTCCGTATTATGTACTTTATTCTTTTGCACATAAAAGCATATTTTTAAATTAAGATAATATTTTTTTAATGATTTTTAAAGAATATCGGGAGAATATTTTCAAATTTATAAGAAACTTTTAACGTCTTATTTTGGCTATTTTAAGAGAATATTATTTTCGCCTATTGATGATAAACATTGAATTCAAATTTAATACACCCATTATAATGACCTACTCGACATCTATAATAATGTACAGCAGAGTGGTACCGACTTGTCAGCCTCTTTTTACACCTGATAATATTAAAAATTACTAGGAATTTTCTACTAGAAACTACCACCAAATTTTAATATCGAAACATTTTTACTGTCCCATAAAGTAATAACTATTATTACTGATGACATACAAAAAAAATGTTTAAAAAAAAAAAACACTTTATTGTAAAATTAATTTATTCATTGCTCCGCTCAAAATGTAAAACACATCATACTTTGTTAACACAGCCTTTCAAACCGTATAGTTTGCTGAAAGAGTGTACGCCATCCTTCAGTTGCCGTGCGGATATTGATAGCTAAACGGACGCCGAGCTATATACTACTAAAGTAGGTACATATTATTATTATAATAAATAATATTTGTAGGCGGACGTGTAGAAAATTTGTCCTTTGTAGTTTCCAGATAAACCATCATAAGCTGTTTTAAAAGTTGTATAAATTATTTTTTCATTGTCAGCACTTAGCGTTAGAATCTATTTATGTCGTTATAATACATTATTGTGATATATAAACTATATATACATATATATTATAACAACAATAAACAGAATAAATTGGCCTACCAAACGCACATAGGCGCAATTTGAGGGGTACTTGGGGGTGCTTAGCACCTCCAAATTTCATATAAGCACCCCCAAATTTTCAATAGAATAATCGAATTTTTGACAGATTTGTCAGTTATTAATATTGAGAGAGATCTAAGCAATAAAAATTGATAAAGATAAAATAGTAAATCATTTTGCTATGTCTTAAAGACGTATATCCTTAATATAATATTTAAATTAAAATAAAAAATATATTTACCTGTACATTTAA
Organism: Rhopalosiphum maidis; assembly: GCF_003676215.2. Classification (NCBI taxonomy): domain Eukaryota; kingdom Metazoa; phylum Arthropoda; class Insecta; order Hemiptera; family Aphididae; genus Rhopalosiphum; species Rhopalosiphum maidis. Next base: position 388,855 of record NC_040878.1, on the reverse strand, counting down.
ATGTTTTTTTTTCACTTTCTTGATTTTAAATCAAGTACCATACTTATTTGAAGTTCATCTGTAGTGAATTAACTATAAAAAATAAAATTCTGAAAATCTTCACTGCATTTCTCCTAGCCAATGTGAATCTAGAAGACCCTAAACAACAGAATTTACTCTCCGGTTTCAAGGATCTGTCTCACTAAATGAAAATGAAAATAAAATACACATTGCATACAATAAATAAATTTCTAAAACTTGAAAATCAAGAAAGTTTACATGCCGGTCTCTGACTTGGCAATCGTTTTTTTTTTTGTGTTATTCTATTATAAACTATTAATAATTATAGATAATAAGTTAATACGATGAATGCATGAATGGCGTTGTAAGCGGTGGTGTGGGGGCAAAGCCCCCCACGGGTCACTTTGGTCAACATAAATTTAGCATCCTGATAAATTTAGCCCAAATTGCGCCTATGCAAACGAACCATGGTAAAATGATATTTATATTAAATAATAAAAGGAATTTTATTTATTTATTTATCAATTTAAATAGTTTTATTAGGTTTTATTTTAATTAAGTATATCAAATAGTGTGATTACTTCATGATTTACTTGCAATTTTAAATACACATGATGGCCTACCTACTCATGTCTTATTTAATAAATTGAATTCTTTCATTACGCTACGGCTACACAGTGTGCATATTAAATCTTTCATTTATTATTTATTTATTTATTTTATAATAGAATATAAACATTGGATAATTAGTGTTTAAGAATAAAATCATATTATAGTGCGATTTAAATACAATTACTTTTGTATTTATAGTACCTATTATCCAATTACATAAATACTCACGCACGTCATTCTTTGCCATCGACATAATATTATTATTGATGTTAATGATGTTATATATAAGTATTCATATAATATAGAAGGTACATAATATTTTGTACGCGCGCATAAGGGTGTCATGTACGATGTACAACTACCGCTATCTACGAGAAAAATACATAACAGACATGTTATATTTTACGTTAGCGTTACTCGTACAGATGGCCAAGAATATATGAATTTTTGCACAATTAAATTAATGTACAATTTAATCATTTTAATATAATATGCTGGTGATTGATATATTTTAAGCCTTTACAATATATTCTAAATAAATATGCTCCTTTGAATTTTTTATGTTTTTGTAATTGTACTATACGCATAAGCTATGCCTAGTATGCTCTATTCTGTATTTCTGAGCGGTTTTTTTCTCACCAATTACAATAAATTATAGGTACGTCGTAAAGCCGTAGTTGCTTGTTATTATTTTAAATACAATTTCCTCGTCATAAACTAATTGGGTTAAAATAATACGTATAGTTCATTATAATACATTAATAATATTGTCCTGAAATTTTATAAATTTGTATCATTAATATTTGTCCACGAAACGATTCATTTACTGTCAGTCGATTCCGATTCCCGTTACCCAAACCGTTTAACGACTATGTAATTAAAAAACGTTCGATACGAATGGAAATAAAAACCATTGTTAATTAAATGCGATTAAAACATTTTGTTTTCATCGTCCACGTGCATAGATAATTATTATGATTTTTATATTCGTTAAATTATTGCATATACTGTATATTATACACAATAATATTAATAATATTACATTATATTACAAACTTTTAATATAATATGGAACGAACGCTATAATGTCGTAATAAGGAATCGCTATAGTTATAGTTATTATTATTATCGTACATTTGTACATCTATTTTGTTTTCTTTATCACAAATATGTTTTTCGTTGAACAATAAATTATCATCTCTATGGTGCAGTATACTGTACAGTGTACGAGTATACACAAAACGATGGCATATTTTAATTATCAATGTGTATAGTAGCGCACTTTCCGTAGAATTTAGTTATCACATAAAATACATCATATTTAGGCATATCGCATATACACTATACAGAGTGATTCATCAAGTATGCTTACCTCAATTTTTTATTTTAATAATGAATTTATTCAAATTTCTGATCTTTGAAAATAAATGATTCCACGGTGATATGACTTCTGTTTTCATCTGAGAACCCCCTTGTTTATTGTAAATTATTTAATGCATAATTTTTTTTTTTAATTTAGTTTTCCTTATTTAAAATTTTATCAAGTAGTTTCTCAGTAGACAGTAACATTATAAGAATAATAGACTTTACAAAAATATAAAAATAGATGTAATATTGAATCTAGTATTTGTTACATTTGAACCATTTATTTTTTATAAATTATACACGTTGATTGATAAATATTAATTACTAAAATGTTCAAATCATCATAGCTCTTATATATTTTCTAAGATCATAATTATCACAAATCTATTATCCTAATACACAAAGTTAAATAACTCGAAAACTTCTACTAAATTTTGATATTTCTAAATTTTCAAAATAATTACGCAAAATAATTTACAGTAGAAAAGAGTAGTTCTCATTAATAAAAATAGAAGTATGTATGTCCACAATACATAAGGTTAACAGTGCAAAAAAATGTTTCAATAATTGGAAAATATGATCTCTGAGTATATTTGAAAATTCTAAAAATCAGTTTTTAAATAACTGTATTATTGAAAAATTTGGAGGTGAGCATTCTTGATCAATCTTTCTGTATAATAGTAATACAATAATACACAAGACAACCATTTTTTCACAGGAAACATTATAATAAATAAAACGTATTATATTTTATTATTATACGGATAGACGCGTGAATGAGTGTTAGAACAAAAACGAATTTTATTTAACATTGTTTTAATAACAACGTATAGACACGTAGATATTATAATTATATGTATGTAGTAAACACGTTTCGTTATAAATAATTGTTTGGAAAATTAAGGCAAAAGAAAGGAAAAAACCGTCTGCTACTGCAGGTGTGTCGCCGCGGGTGCACTAAGTACTACCTACCATTATAGCACATATTAGAGGTACTCGTTAACGTTACGCTCGCGTCTAAGGCTGAATAACGAAATATGGTAAAAACGTATACTGTCTATCGCACATAAAATCTCCAGAAAATTGATGCGCTCTTGTTGTTAATTATCGTTAAAAACAGGAAGGCATATTATATACAATCCGAATTCCGTGTAGTAGGGTCATTTTTCTCGTACAATAATAATTTACATAATATAAAGAATTTGTTTTTCTAACTGATTTTTTTCTCTCCCTAAGTTTATAAGAGTTAGTTATCATACTATGATAACCCATCTGACTTGCGCTTATACTTTTCTAAGAAAATTAGAAAACCCGTTGTTATTTATGATAAAAAATAAATCATTAATATATTTTCATAATATACCATCAGCCGTTACACTACATATTTGAACTAGCAACGATCATTAATTTTTATTATTATTATTTGTATTATTGCGTATAAAAATTAATTTTACATTATAATAGTTAAGAAATCTCGTTTGAAATTCAAAAGCATAGTAAATTACACAAGTTTATATCTATGTAGAAAATGACAAATTAATAAATGCTTTCAAATCTGTTAAATAAGAAATATTATGAGGCGTTTACTCAGACTTATACTTCAATCGGCACCTATATAATTAGATTATTATTAATTGAATTAATGTTTAAACTTTAAACTCGATTAACACCTTTGAACAGTCCTAACTAGAACTAAACAAATTTTAATATTAAACTAGATAAAAACTATTTACTTTTTTATACGTAAACGCACAGGCATGTGTTGTGTGTGTGACGATCCTAAAAGTTTAAAATTACTAAAATATTAATATACTGTCTGTTAAAAAGGTAAAGTCTTAGAGAGCAAACTTTAATACGGTATTTACTGAATTTTATTGAATCCATAATTATACAAGCGGAACAGAGACGTTAGACAATTGTTTCTTACATTGAGATACAGTTTTAGCGAAGTTCTGCTCAATGCTTACTATTGTATAAATAATGTATAATTGGTGTACATTAATACAAGCTTACAGTTTTTAGAAAATATTTAACCGTGACAACAATTTTTAAAATACGTGCATAGTTAAAATATTATGGCATAATATTATATAACTTTAGTTGTATATACAATATACATTATAAGCGTTATGTTACTTATCCAATTACACGAAATAAAATATATTTTTCATAAATTCCAAAAAAAGAAAAATTATGTTATAAATATATAATATAAAGGTAGGTTATATTATACATAGTCGATAGGCATCTATAATATTTCATATTAAGCCGTAATAGCGCATAGTTTCGATATCATCGATTCAGAGGATAATAATATAGATATCATATTATACATGGCTGAACGGACATCGATATTACCAAATTAACTGTGCGTATAAATGTCACAACAAACCACCACGAAAACGATACCTTTCTCTACTAACCACTCAAGAATTTTTATAACGATGCGCGTACGCCCTATGTAGGTATATTATATTGTTTTTGCGAATGTCTCGCGTGTACGTTTAGTAGCCTAACCGGACAGAGCTATGTTTTATATTAATATATTATATAACACGAAAACCTAGAGAAATATAACTTATTATTTAAATCACTATAGAATGGGGTGACATAATATTATTTTTATAACTGTAAAAATAATGATTAAAATAAACTAAAAAAAAAAAAAACCCATAGTAAAGTACAAGAGTAAAAATAACAAAAAATCGTATGTAAAAATGTAAGTATAAGTTTCAAAATTAAACATTATAATGTTAATTTGCTTAAAGTGGTTATGTCATGGGTCAGATTTGATAGATCGGTTAATATCAATGCTTTGCAAACACGGGTATAACAAAAATATTTTAATCACGATCTCTGTATAAATATTACTTAGGTATACAATTATATAGCGTATATACGACGACGAATAATTTTGGGTCTTTTCAAGTCTCTTTTTACTTTCAACGATATTTCGCATCAATGCAGATAGATAAATAAATAAACAAAAGTGCGTAAAGATGTATATTTGGTGTAATATATAGCTAGTACACATCAACAATGATTATACAACGGCGGTCGATCGTAGTAAAAATCAGCATAATATGCTTAAGTTAGATGAGGATATGAAAACGGAACCTTAAACTGCTATATTATATACAATACAATTTGTTTTGGTTTATCGCAAATCAGACAATATTTGAAAAATAGAATTAATTAATGTTCATATTTGAAGAATAAATAATATTGTTATGCTAAACGTAAAAACAGCATTTGTTCTTTAACATAAATATAAAAAAAAATGATTTAGAAATTCCTGGACATACTTGCCACATGATGTCGCCCAACTCGTGGTTAAAGAATCACTCTGTATACGTATATACATTTTTAAAGGCACCCATACACATTATATAATGCTCGCGCGTGTATAATGATAATAATAATGTGTACCCCGCGCATTCTCTCGGAACGCCGTAAAAGAAAAAAAATAAACAGGCGACGTATCGTTGTTGCGCGTACTTATATTATATGTGCATGTTATATTATAGTACCTAGCTATATACATATTATTAAATTATATATTTATATACGTCCCGTAATGGGACATAAATTTTAATCGCACGAGAGCATATATTAAGGCGGGGCAAAGTTTTCGAAATGCTACTAACTATATTTCTGCTAAGCGGGACGTCTGTGCTGGTTGAAATATCGAAATAAAATATGATATATAATATACCCGTCGTATAATTGCATGTATATATATTATATAGGTTATTGGTAGGTATACACGAGAATGTATTAAAACTATACGACCTGTGCTTATTTTTGAAATGACCACATGTATGGACTGTATAATGGTGCATACGCGGTAGACATAATACCTCTAACGAATCTGCAGAAAGGAGTCTAAGAACAATTCCAAATAAAAATTTACTATTCAATTTTTAACAATATTAAATGAAGTAGAAAAAAACAAATAAAAAATTTTTTATATGGCGTTTCTTATCACTTTAATATTATTTCCAAATCATTGTTTATTTAATTATTTGTTTCTATGCAGGATTACCATAAAAATTGGTTACGTGTGTGTTCTATTCCTACAAATGTTATTAAAAACTAAAAAGTACAAATTTTACTTTGATATTATAGTATCATAATATATAGGTTAATAATATATTAATATATATAATATATATTGTATAAAATATAAAAATTAATATTTTTAATCACAACTACCATAAATAATTGCTTCAATAATAGAGTTACGAATCAGTTCCAAGTCTTTTGTTATTTCAATTTAGCAACGAAAAATGTAATCGAACACCCATCATGTAATGTACACTATTACTCAAACATTTTGAGTAATAGGGAAAAATAAATAGTTAATTTATGTTTATCAGTTTTCGAAATAAAGTTTTTTATGTTTGATGAACTGAATGCAAACGACCAAGTTCTTAACGACAGATAATTGTAATAATTATCTACATTTTATCGAAAAGTTTAATCAATTTTATCAGCTTAATATTTATTAACAATCGTCATTAATTATAAAATATAACTAATTATATTTACTATGCATTTTAAATAAATATTATTCTTGTCACTTGTAAATTCATTTAAGTGACTTTTCAAACATTTTTTTGCTGAATACTTAAATATTATTAAACAATAATAGTATACAATAATTCATTTGATAAACATTGATCCTAGAATAGACATAATATTATATGCACGTGTTTATATTATTATAATATTATTTGCTGCTATCCATTTATTGAACAGTAAATAATAAAATTTCTCTCTACATAATACATACTCGCAATATATATATTATTGTTATAATTATTTTCTTATGACATTAATTGTATTATTCTCGCCGATACTTAGCTATTATACGCACACCTACATATTATTGCCTACATATTAGATACATCTATACACATTATTATGAAATATTGGATAATGGGTTGTATGCGGAGTGCATGTAAAAAATATTCAATAATTGTTTATGTTTCCTAATGAATATTTATGATATCGTTTTCCTTAACGCGTTTAAACAGGTTTTATCGATTAATTTTACAACACGTAACATTCCTATATACATACGTAAACGTGTATTATAATACAATTATATAAGCCCCGAAAGTTTCTCTAGATGGTAAATAACATAATGTCCTTTTACGACTTGTATAAACGAACGATGAAGCGTAATAAGCGTATTGTGTTATCGTTATATGTTAATAAGGTACTTTCGACTATAGAGAACAAAATATTCGAAATTCGAAATTCCCAATTTATTTTTAATATAATATTACTTAGATAGGACCAACTTATATTATACTATAATAATTTACTTGGTTAGGGAATTTTTATGTTTATATAATAGGTACCTAATATATAGTTGAGAGAATCCGTCGATTGGATTGATTCCGTTGCAATATTTCTTTTCTTTTATATTATTCGATTTTTTTTTTATTTATGTTTTTTGCACGCTCTTGCGTCTTAAAATGTATATAATGTGTTCTTTATGAGTTATAATAAACGATTTTCCAATTTATTTAAAAATAATAACTCGGAATAATGCAATCATAATATAATCTACATCAAGGATGGGTAACTGAAAGTTATTAGAGGACCATTTTTTAGAAAATTAAAATTTAGCAGGCCAGAGTATAGAGAGCAAAAAAAAAGGTCATTCAAAATATGCATTTTAATTTAGCATAGACGTAGTATAGAGTATAGACAATTGACTTTGAAATCGTATGATATTTAATTTGAAAATGTAGCGCGGGCCAGATAAAAAAGGTTCGCGGGACGCCAATTGCCCACCCCTGATTTACATCATCAGCTGTTTCAGTGTATTTAATAAATTATTATTTTATAGGTATATAAGTTTTCTACATGAGAAACTAGTTTTATTGTAGTAGTTATAATTATGTTTTTTCCATAAGAAAAATTAACATAATATACATTATACTTAAACAATTTTGCCGACAAGATTAACCGTTTCAAAAATAAAAACGAAATTATTTTCATTTATTAAGCTAACCTACGAATAAATAATACCTTAGCGCTTATAATCCTGATATCCACCTCGTCACGCATCGACGGTCAAACGATTTTCCAAGATAGATTAATACTTTCCCTACTCAGAAAAAAATATCGCATCAGGTGTAGGTTTCAAGTTTTACTCGTAATTCATTATATAATATTATAATATTATATTTATATGCGAACGACGATGCCATAATAATAATAATGATAATGATGTATCCTAATAATGACATCTGTTGCGTACTTGCGTTTAGTATAAATTCAAATAGTTCATATTATACATTCGACCTCCTATTGAATATCTTTTAATATAATATTATTAAATACATTACAGTATGCAGTGACGATTTACCGTCTGTTATCATCAACTGAAAAAAATTCTCTATATTATTGTGTAAAGCCACATTTTTACTCTTCAGGACACTGCTTTACCACTAAATCTCATTATTACTACATTTAGGTATTTCATCTACAGTCAAAGGGATATGTATAGATTCTCCAAAGTTTCCTAGGTATATTTTTATATTATTTAATTCTTAGGTAATTCTTAATATTTTATTACATAACAATAAATAATAATAAATTTAAACATTTTTCTTTATCAGAAATATTTATTAATGCAAATTTATATAAAAGTACATAATAATATATTAATAATATCAATGATTAAATGAAAACATTTTGTACATTTTATTATTTTAATAATTATTTTCTTCGTTCCATAATAAACAAAATTGTCATAACATTTTTCCCAATTAATTTACTTCAAACTCACATATTATTTTTTTATGCCTGCCACTTATTCATACATAAAAATGAATTTAACGAACATAAATATTAAAATATTTATTGCCTTTAATAATTAATTTTAGTGTTATTACATCACGGGATCTATACATTATAACCGACATACAGAACACACAGTAAAAGTATATAAGATTATAATATGATATAATACTTATATATAAGTATAATAATGTAAAAAGTAAACTTAGTTTTAAAACTAAATTCTTTGTTTTGCATTTAAAAGAAATTATTTCACCCCTTACCAATATATGCACGTAGAAAAGTTTTGATCGTTATTAGATCTGTTTTACGTGTATATTACGCACACGCTGCAGTATATATAGACACTTCTATATATATATATATATATATATATTGTATATACGTATATATTAAGACGCATAAGTCGACAGTATTCCATTTTGTATTTAGTTGAAACAATTTGTAATAAGATATGCCATTTTTGGACTAAAATAATATTAAATAAAATACAACTAAAACAATATACTTTGCTGCAGTGCAGATACCAAACACCACGTGGGATTTTACACAATAATATATTAAAGAGATGCGGAACATACAAAAAATTTTTTAGTTGTGTAAAAAATAAATAAATTATGCAACATTCTATATTCAAACATGAATAAATTTTACTCATATACTTCATGTATTAAAAAATTTAAAATGGCTTAAAATAAAATAATTATAGTTTTTTTAAATATATTATAGGCGTTATAATATAACATTATTACAATTGTCATGTACGAAATACGTCTGTAAGCACATCATTCACTTCATTGGTATTAGAAATATATTAAATCCTTTTATAATTTTAATTTCTCTTAAAAATAAATCAAACATTTCTACGGAAAATAGTTATCGAATTAATCGATTCCGTCCAATAAGTGCATATATCGTATACATAATAGTAATAAACAGTACATAGAAGACAAGTTTTAGATCTTGAATAAAAATTATTAAAATAATATTATGTGGAAAACACTGTATTTTATAATAATAAAATCGTGTATTAAGAGTTTTTCGAACTGCATCTGTTTTAGTTGGACAATAGCTTCCTAACATTCCAATCTATGGTGTAGACGAGATAAGCTTAAAATTCTCACGGTTGACACTAGAACTTACAAATCATAATCACAGATAAAATATTACTTGAAATGGGCGTTAATTGATATAATAATTTTAATGAAAAAAGAATATCTCACCTGCCTCAAACCACTAGAAAACGAAAACCGCTAGAAATCACACTGCAATATCATTGCGGTGTTTGTGAGAATCGATGCATCAAACATTAAACTATTACTCATCTATATAATATATGTTTAGTAATTTACATTTAGATATTGATATACATTACACACATATCCATAGAGTGTATCTTTAAATAATAATAATTTGTTGAAGCGGTGTGGAGGGTAAAATAAAAAAGAATATCAAAAGTAAAAAAACAGTCGTCGGTGGTTAATGGGGTCGATGTAAGGGAGTAACACGACCGCGTTCAGTCGTCGTCCTATACCTTGCGGCCACGCAGCATCCACGTCGTTGTTTACACCTGACCGAAATCCCACGATCTCGGCAGCCCGTCAGTGCTATGTTTATTTTAACCCTTTTCGTCGTTTCTCTCTTCTCTACGCACACTATTACTGTTATTATTATGCAGATGTCGGCTATGCTGAGGTCGCTTTTCTCTCTTTCTCTTTCTTTCTCTCAAACGCACACACACTCACTCACTCTATAGTTTATACAGTATATAAACACGACGAGCGATAGCATTCTTATTTCGACTAATGGAGCGAACCCTTCGACGACGACGACTACGACGACAACAACAAAAAAACACACACAATATATTATTATTATTATTATATAATTTATACTTGCGCATCGGAAATAATCACCTTTTTACGTTGCCCCTACTCACCCGACGATGGTATATATTATAATATTATTATTACAAAAATCCCTCTATCGTCGATGATTTATGGGTAGTGGTTCCGGCAGTCGTGGCAGAGGCATTATTTGGTACCGCGCATAATATATTATATATGTGTTATATTGTTATCATTTTATTTAACAAGCATACATGGGTATAAACTGTATAGTAGTACTTAACGTTTTTGTAGGACGGTTGTGCGGTTTGTGGATATTATATGGGTTTATATAGTATTGTAGCTGACAACTATTTTTCAATATTTTGAACGGACTTTTGCAAATTATACTCAATGGACCTTTAAAAAACGGCAATTTAAAAGACTGTAAATAACTATAAGGTACTGTCTAGAAATGTATTTTTATTCAAGTTTTTGCGAACAAGTTGATTTTTATATTCATTATAATCATTACATAACCTAAACATTTTTATAATCGTTGAATGCCAATAAATCATCTTTCAGAAATTAGCGAGTAAGAATTTTTTTGGAACAACAAGTATTATATTAGTCTAACAGTTAATATAAATTGGACAGTTCATAAAAATCGTAAACAATTTTCAAATTTTAAATATTTTTTCTCATTATCCAGAAAAACGGAAAAAAGACGATTGCGGTTGTTGTATTCTTCAGTAGATCGTAATTGCTTAAACGTTTAATGTATAGTAGAGTCTTAAAATTCACAAACGTGAACATTTTTATTCTTGAAAGAGAATAATGTATATAATATAAGAATATATAGACACAAAACCATATAGATTACTAAAAAATGGACTAAGATCTTTACTAAGATGGACTACGTAAGTGTACAAGTATACCTCCTGAAAAATGTTTATAATGTTAATATTATTTATTGTACAATATAATATACTATTATACGGTCTGCTGCAAGAGAACGACTGTATAAATGCACTCAACCGGGGCAGATTATAACCCTATATGTACCATTAGATCCACTGAAAATATTGTTTTTCTTCTTCTCCGACGGTCAGCTATCAGAGTTTTGAACAATATTATTCGTGGGCTCGTGGCTGAAAAAAAAGAATTCACCTGTAGTTATTTGGTATTTATATAGATGTCTTGTTTAATATATTATCGTGTGTCGTTTATTACACTGCAATGCACTTGACCAAACGAACATATGCACTGCAGATTTACGACCGCAGTTGTAGCTATAGCACAATTCAATGGAGAAACCATTTTGTTTTTAATTTTCTACGGGTAAAAACGGAATTTTTGACTCGATTTTGACAGGCGTGTACGTAAACTTGTATTTTAAGATCAAACGCTGAAAACAAGATGCGTATTTTTGTATGGGCGTACGCACGATTTTTACGATCTAGTCGACAATTCCGCTTGCTGTATAGTGCCGCTGCAGCCTTTAAATCCGTTTTAAGTTTTCTCACGTTGCAGTTTATCATAGACAGGTTATACGTATGTGCATATATTATACGCCATAAATTATTATCATAATTTATCCTCGCCCGATTCGTATATGATATAATATCATAGCTATATGTTTTATAGGTAATATATAATATATACAAAAAAATAAAAAAACATTTTTGATCGATAAATAATTATACCTATATAATAACGTTATAATAAATAGCTGGTAGCTGAAACATTTTATGTATTATTATATACATATACCATAATTTATTGAGCGCAGTAAATAAACTATAATAATAATATAATAACGAGCGTAAAATGCGGTACAGTACTACAGTGTGTTAATAAATGCGATAGAACTAGAATTTATTACTTAAAATTTGAGAGCGATAACATAGTTTGTCGAAAAAAATAATTTCGGTACAACCACTATTATACGTGTATTATATTATTATGTGAAAATTATAAACGAAATATTTTTGTTTTTGTATTTAAAAATATAACAAGAGTATAAGAGACACGTTGTGAAGAAATAAAAAAACATTTTTAACGAACATTCGACGAGAGCTTCGTCTAATTTATATATATATATTATATAATGCAGGTAGGTACTCGTAATATTCGTAAAGTATTACAAGAGAAAAAATATCTATACAAAAACAGAACTCCACGAGAGTGGAAAAAATATGTTTTAAAGTGCATTTTTTACATTTTACATTTGTCGGTCGGCTTTGCGTCGTGTATATATAACTATGAATTGGTTGGTATACGTTTCCGAAATGGGTTTTAAAAGCTTTCAACTAATAAAGACATAATACTTACATATAATATATAGATTATAGGTATGGTAAATACGTATATTATATACATTGTTAGAACCTACATTTTTAGCATACAAGAAATCAGAAATGGCACATAACAATACAAATATAAATATAAATATTCAAGGGCTGCGACATAATGGACCAAAAAATGAAGCATATGTTATAAGTGTGTATATTTAAGTATACCTATATGAAAATTTAGGTAAATATAAGTAGGTTGCAGGTAAATAATAAGTTATTAAGTACAAGTGAACAGAATGATTCTGAAAGCAGTCAACTATAGTGTAAAATATAATATTCTAGTATATATTGCAAATGAAAAAATATTTTAAAATACATTTAGAGATGGTGGTGATGATTAGCGTGACGTTTATATTATTATATACACCATAATACGCGTTTAATCGGTTTTCATTCGACTCTCTATAGGTCAAAACGATATATGATTAGTTATATTCAATCATTAGTTATTGTTGTCATGCGTTATGAATAGTTGAAATAGAAAATGAGTATATATGAGTGGCAACTGAACCGTTTGAACCAGTAGCTCCTAATTATGGTAGTAGAGGGATAGTGTCACTAGTGGAAATTGCTTTAAACTCGAACCTACAATGGGTCATCGTTAACTGAGTTGAAACAAAACACAATATATGTGCATTTAAAATTTATAATTTTTGTTTTAATTTCACAGACATGGTGTAATTTAACGACATATTTCTTTTATAAATGTGAGCCGATCGGTGGAATTTTATAAGTTCATTTTGCATTACGAATATATATATATATATAGTTAAACCTGAAATCAGAAAAAATATTACTTTGCGTACATGAATATTAATTATTTTTCCGTAGTTCACTAACGCTTAATTAAGGCGTATAAATTTGACTCGCTAAAGAGAGTAAAAATCCAGTGCTAACTCAACGGAAATGTTCTTTATTTTTATACATAATAACATATTATGCATTGTATGTTTATGCCAGGTAAGTATATAAAATATTCAGTATATAAGTATACGTGTGTGTAATAGTCATCTTGTCGCGCGTTCAATATGTACATTGTATACACTAGACAGTGATGTATATAGTTAAACGAAAGCTTTTTAATAATTAAAATAATATGCGATATACACCGAACTCTAAGTGTGCTTTTGTATACCGAGAGAACCCTTTTTTTTGTCGTTGTCGTTGGTATTATTCATCTTTGTTACGCTGCGGGCAAGGAAAACCATATGCACAATATATATTAATACACACACATATATATGTGTGTGTGCGTGTGCGTGTGTTTATACCTACGTTATAATGACAATAATAATGTATTCTCGCGCAAAGGACACGTCAAGATGTTCCTTCCCTTTTCATCCTGCGCACGTATCTGCCGACGTTAAATATGCAATTATTATTTTTATTTCGTCTCTTCCGCATCTTGCCGTACCCGCGATCACCCCTCATCGTTGAACGTCGTAGTCGCCTCTCGCAGAGCAATGTATATACGTGAAAAAAATCCAAGAGAGACACTTAGACTTATACACGCACGTCTAGTGGAGATGATACGTATATAATAATGATAATAATAATAATAAGTAATAACCATACGACAACAGCGTAGAGAGCCCGTGAATAAAAAAAATAGAAACAAAAGAGGAAATGTATATTATAATACAAGAGCTCGGCTGACTATACTGCGGCGGGCATAATAACGTCGTACACGACCAATCAAAAGCTGCAGCCCCGACAGAGTATAATATTATATATGATGAGCAGCCTAATGAGTGTTCCGACAAATGACAAAACCACTTGGGTTTGTTTGCTTGCTGTCGCCGTTTTTCTCGATAACGTCGCACTATATACGACAGTGCTATTTGTATATATATATGTATATAAATTAATGGCATGCGCTCAAATGAAGATAGCGAGCGCATTTCGTGTTGTTTTCGCATTACATAAATATATAATGACGGACACTATATACAATATTATGTAACACACACACACACACACATATGTATTTGCTATGTATAAAATGTACATCGTCAGTAGGAACGACTCATAATTATATATATATAGGTACCTTTGTATAGGTATATAACTGTATAAGGGCAAGTGGCGAAAAAGAGACTTGAATAGAACTGAACAAGATGGACTTGAGACATAGATACACCATTATTATTATCATCTATGGTGAAAAGTCCTACAGTATATACTATATATGACACGATATACGAGTAAGTACATATATACAGCATTGAGTGCGTTTTAAAAAGCTTTCGTGGGTTTCAAAATATTGCTTTCCCTGCGTCGGCGTATACATATTTATAGTAAAAATAAATTATGTTTGCTCTGCATTGAAACTGTACTACCCTACTACATACCTATCACGCGTGACAAAAAAGGAGTGACAACGTTCTTATTATGTACATACGGCAGCACAATGATAACAAGAAAAAAAGTTTGTTTTATAAAAACCTTTTGAAAAATAAGTTTCAAACAAAGAAAACGCATTGACCTCTCCTAGGTACCGGCTGGTTGCTCCTACTACTGTTCAATTAATAATTATATATTATTATGTATGTGAATTATACGTAGGTACAGACTATAATACATATAATATAGAAAAACGATATTGAATATTATTCTTCAATACGCCATGTTATAATATAGGTGTATCATTATATATGTATGTTGTGTTCAGTATGGAAATGAAAATATTTAGTACGAATTTAAGTACGTGTTGTTTATAAACTATAATCAATTCCCAAAAAAATGTTAAAACCTTTATTTAACCTAACACCATAACTGTGATAAATGTACAAAAATGTATGCAGTACAAATTATTTTTTAAATAAAGTCTGTTACAGAGATAGAAAATATGAAACCTAAATTTTACTACGAATTTTCTCAATAATGCGATTTAAAATTTCCTAAACCAATATTTTTTTATCTAACCCAAGACACTGAAAATTGGACGATAAATTGTATAATATATATTTTTATTTAGTAATTATTCCGAATCTATAAGGATAACATACAATGGTGGACAAGTCAAAAAAAGATATTAACTCAAGTTATGCTAAATTAACACAAGATCTTTAAGTTAGATGTTAATAGTATAATAGTGTATTTATAATTTGAGTAATTCGATAAAAAATCTATGATTGCAGTTCCCTCAAGCAAGTTAGTGATAACGATGATAATGAACAGTTTTCTACTCAGGTTCAAGCAGGGAAGTAAATTTGCAAGAATCTATCTAATAATAATAATATATATTTTGTAAAATTAAATTTAATACAATACCTATTACTGCCGTATGCTTCTCGTTTCTTGTAGTATAAAAAGGATTAAAAAATGTATTACATTTATTTTTCTTTAATAATTCGAAATTCCGTTTCACTGCCCTGCCAAGTTGCGTAGTCGTTATCGATTACGAAAATACTCAGTCGTTGGCACAATAATATTATGCATATTTATTATGGCTTAAAACATTAACGATGAGAGTGCAGCAAGCAATTAATAATAAACTGTGAGCATTATTATAATCTACACACGTGAACAAACCGCAATCGAATTACAAAACGGAATATCCGTAAAATCATTGTTCGTAAGATAAGCATATTAGTATACACGCCCGTATACACCGATCCGATTTTTCAACGTTACATACGTGTTTGTTCAAAATTCGGAATAATATTTTTATTTTTTAATTATTTTTTTTTGCGCTCACATAATCAATCTATTGCATTTAAATTTCATGGAAGTCGTACATAATATATTAATGCGGCGGTTCTTAGCGCTGCCTGGAAAATAGTGTTTAATCAAGAATGAAAAACAGTAAAAATTACGTATGCTTATACACCCTATATAACTGCCACGAAATGTTCGACTCTATTACTCGGCCACGAAGTTGTTACCCTTTGGCCAACCCTGGTCACTGACTTTATCCTATCAGTCCTATCAATTCGAAAACTATGACAATATTTGCCAAATTGTATGCAAATAATTTTAGAATTTAGAAATCATTATTTTTTCTGCGATTGTACAAACCTTTTTTCGCCATAAATAGAGCTTATGTTATTATTTGAAAATTTTAAAAGCCAATTTGCAATTGATTTCCAAAATATTGGCACATTTTTCCTCATCGATCAAACAAAATCATAAGAATCCAACCAATGGACATCTTTATTGTACAGATAACGGGTATATAGTGCATAAACCCTGTATGTTCGACGGATTTTAGTTTTTATCATACATTAAAATTAGATGTTAAAAAATTGTGATGGCAAATAAATCCAAAATATAAAAATATAATACTAATTGTAACATGACCCCCTAAAAGTAAGGAATTAAGGACTATATGCTGTCCGTTGTTACTTCCCCATTCCCACCTTATACAGTCCTGCCTATATATGTATTTATTATTATACATATATTAGCAATGTTTAAAATTTCTTTCAAGCGCATGTGATAATTATAATCATTTATAGAAAGCGTACAAACGTGTAACATGGTCACTCTGTATACTATAAATATATAGTTTAATAAAGATGAATTTTCTTTTTTCCTTTGTGAAAATACGCACACATCGAAAAATATAACGTTTAACCCGGAGGAGTTCCGTTGAAATACGAATTCTACTACTACTACTACTAATAATAATAATAATAATATAAAAAAATACATGTATATATACATAAAAGTCACGGAGAGAGAATGTCGTTTTAATAAATTCAGTCGCGTGTGTATTATAAATATTTCTGAAAATATGGTTTGTTTCTCGTGTATGACGTTTTTCCGTCCTGCACCCTTCACCACGGCACTTCATCCAGCGCTCACTTTTCTCAACTTCTTTTCCCTCGTTTTCCTTCAGAAATATTTTCACCATAAAAAAAATGAAGTCGTTTTAATATAATGCACGTATATAGCGTGGTGATGCGATAGGGTGGGTGGACAGAGAGACAGTGAAATTCGGGAACGTCCCGGAATTAATGGTCGGGACGAGCGCACATCAGTGGCAGTGGTGGTGGCGGCAGAGCGCAAAAAGAAGGAAGAAAAAATCCAATTTAAGAGAAAACTGTATTTCCATCGTCTTCGTCTTTTCCTTCATCTCCTCTCACTCTCTCTCTCTCTCTCTCCCTCTCTCTCTCTCTCTCTATATATATATATATATATATATATGCAGATATATTTATATATTATATCCCCGCTAACTCTCTTACTCTACCCGCGTGACTAGGAAATATTATTATATTCAGCGCACACTGCTGGCGCGCGTATATGCACACAAGAGATAAAAATAAAAAATTTATTTACACGTTGAGAAAAAATGAAAATAAAAATATATCGTAAAAACCAACGGGAATAAGCAAATAAGTAATAACAATATATAATAAGTTCGTAAGTCGTTACTTACGAGTACAGCACTTAGAATCCTTCTTGACTGAAACTACAGCGAGAGGGAAGTAAACTTTTATGTAAACGATTAATATTATATGGTTCCAATCAATTTGTGTATCGAAACAGTCGCAATAAGATTATATTATTAATTTGAGGTTGTAGGTCGATACTTGTTTGTCAATATTGCCATCCGTGTTTCATGTACAGCTCAATGGCGAATGAAAAATGCTCATTAGTAATAATTATTATCACAAAAGTCCACAATTTGTGCACATTTTAAATCTGCTAATCCCTAATAAATACTTAGGTAAAACGTCAGATATATTTAATGTGTTGAAAATTTAGATTAAGTCAAATTCGTGTATCCTTAATTTATTAATACCAATGCAATGCTATTGTATAACACTCCGTATAATAACACCATGGAACCAAATAGATTTTGTAATAATTGATATTTTTGTTTCGTCTATAAAACTTACGATTTGTTTATATGACAGATGATGTAATTATTGACAATATTTAAACGCGAAAAATGTATCAAAAATACTCGTTATACTTAAATATAAACGGCATTTAGGTTTAAATCAATCGTATTTCTAGTTCACTCAAATTTACTCATATAATTACACAATGGTCGTCGTGATCAATTGGAGTTTAGCACAGTCCATTCCAATAAGATGATTTTTGAGTAATTTTTTTACAGATTTTATTACATATAAGTTATATGACACTATAGATATTAAAACTATACAATGCAAATTATTATTATTATAACTATGTATTACATATACGCATCATAATAAACAGGGACGGTGAATGATACTATAGTGCAGTGGAATATTAAAATATTATTTAAAACCTATTTTAAAAATAAACTATTTTGATTCAACATTTTATTCTCGATTTCTAATGTGATGTGTATCCAACTGAAATGACATGTGTTTAAAATCAATAATTAATTAGTTAATGACGTTCACGTGTAGCAAAGAATGAGTTAGTGGTTTCTATATGAAGTAAAGTTAATATTTATAATAAAAAACTACTCAACAATTTTTTAATCATAAAAACTTATTACACTTAATTAAAAACATATTACTAATGCACTTGTGAAAAATATTACTTAAAATACAAAAATAACAAGAGTTAAACATAATATATATTTTTTCATACCCCTAAAGTAACTTATAATATATTGTATTTTTTTTTAAACTGAAATAAAAAAGTAATATTACTGTTATAATTTAAGTGTCTTTATTTTAGATCATTATGTAATTTTGTCATTATATTGTGTGATTATTTAACTATTATTAATAAACGTTTTTATATCTAATTATTGTTTTGTAATCTTCGATATATATATATATATAAGTGTACATGAAAGATACTTAAAGCATTTTTAAGTGAACACGTAAAAGCTAACATTTATATTAAATATGTTTGCACTTTTATGCTTTTACTTTAAACTTTTCAATCAAATCAATATGTCAGTAAAAACGATTTGCAGATCAAAAGATCAGAATAGTTTTTAGAATACGATTATTACCTATACATTTTTCAAGAGTAAAATAATTTACATAATATCTATTTATAATAATGAGTGTGAAAATAAAATTCATCGTGGGTTTCAATTTTTTTTACACTTCTCCCTGCATGAAAACAATCGCGCGATTCAATTATAAAGGAGGTACAACATGGCGCGAACGGTAATAGCAAACAGTAAATATATTTTTTTAAGTATATACACGTCGCATATATATATATATATATATAAAAGGTAGGTAATGAGAAACAGTCGATAATCGAATTTTGTTCAACGTCTACGCACACGCACTATACTGCGGCTTCGTTGTAGCTACACTGCACCGTTTTCTTCGTCACAGTTCTGATGATCGAACGTAGTTTATAAAAAAAAAATTACTTCGAGTAAATATTACGCGTAAGTTTTATTATTATTATTATTATTATGGTTTTCTCTCTTCATCCACAACCCTCTTCATTCGCCAGGTAACACTTAGCGATATGGCAAATCAATATTAACGTAATATAAACGTATGTAAATATACAATTATACATTTATACTTTCATACGACCAATTGTATTTACAAAAAATATTTATGAACCGTCAAGCACCGAATCAAATAATAAATACATTTTGCGGCGAAATATTGATGTCATGTATTATTATTATTATTATTTAACGACGATTTAAAAAAGTTGAACGTGCAATCTGTTCGATAAGATTTCTACAATGTACTACTTTAATCTAATACGATATGTCACTAATTGTAATACTAATCAAATGACTGTAAACTGTTTAGTTAGGTCCAAGACTAATAGCAAAACATGTATGAAACGTTTTCACCAACATGTGACAAGTCTGAACACTCTGAATGCTTTGCGCATCCATCTATGGTGTTAGCGCAAATAAATCGTGCTCGTTTACCAATGATTGTGATCGTTTTAATAAAATATTCCTATTTTAATATATAAGTATAGTTATAGTTACCCCAAGCGTCCTAAGACCAATCGTGAGAAATTAAACTTATGTATATTTATTATAATAATATTTCCCTCGCTGCATAGCTCTAAGAAAGATGTAGCCTTTTAAATTAACATATAAATAACTTTATGTATAGGTATATTCGTATATTATTATGCAGCAGTATACGAACAGTTCAATGTGCACGCAAAAAGGCTATTTAGGGTTTCAAATTTATGTGTCCCTACTTTTTTATTAGCAAACTAAAATTGTGTTATACAATCGAAATTACCATTTAGGGTCCATTCTTTGAACGTGCCCCGTTACACGCCGAAAGGAGTTCAACGCGAAATTCTACCTTAGTCCGTACCTCTATGAATATAAATTAGATTATTCGTAGTTCGTACATGTATTTTATTTACCTTTCGTTTCTTTTGTTATTGGGAAACAAGAGAGGAAAAATATTTTTTTTCTAGAACATATTTTATTCAAATTATGTGAATATCCATAAAATAAGGTTACCACGTGTCTCAATAGACTTCTATGTTCCAAATTATTTTAATTTTGAAACGAATGCAATCTATATCATATTATATCCTTCACAAATTTGACGTAAATGTCAACTGTTGTTAAAAACGACAAAAATGTATATCCAATTTTTTTTATTTTTAAATTAAATTTATACTAGTTTAATTATTATAAATATAATAATAAGTATAAATAATATGAAATCAACCGTGACTATTATCAGTCTCATAATATAAATATATATCGGGATCCTAACTATTTGATTAACTTAGTGATAATATACAGCAAACAATAAATCATAGGTTTCTAGTAATAACCTGATAAGAATAGATACATATTTTGTTTCTAATTATACAGTTGTATTTATTTTGTTGTTTATTTCTGTAAAATACATATATTATGCTACATGTTGGATAATATATTCATTATTACAGTGTCTACGGCGTGACTCAAAGTTAATTAACGTGTAAACAAATTATACCTGCAAATATAACACAAAGTAAAATAAAAACTTCTTTAAATCTTTTTATTTTTAACAACGCAACAATTGTTCAGGGAAAAAATGTTAGATACCGACTTCTTAGTAGTTAATAATTTTAATTTATATAATTAATTATACGTTATTGTTGTTTTATACGTTTAAGTTATATACGTACTAATATTTTAATAAATATTTTATTTATAAAAGTTGACGTTTACCATAAAATCATAAATATGCATTTTATAAAAGTACAAACAATTTTAAATTTTAACAAACAAGTTGTGGCTCTTTGCGATATTATAATATAAACCGAAAGCTATTAAATACAAAAATATTAATAAATAATATTTATCTATATGACTACAATAGTGTATAGACCAGGGGTGGCCAACATGACTATGTACGCGAGCTACATATATTAATGCAATTATATCAAGAGCCAAATTATCTAATCTGTACTTTTATACCACAAAATTAATAAAGATAGCTAACATCCGATAAACATATCAAATTACGAAATATGAAATTATAAAATAATAATAATAAAAACATTTTTTTTTTATAAATGTATGCAAAAAAAAAAAAAAATTTTGATTTTGTAAATAAGACCGCGAGCATACGTCGACGAAGAGAGCCGCAATTTGGCCACCCCTGGTATAGACTATATATAAAATGCATATTTTTTAGTTTATATTTATAAAATATATTTTATAATAATATATAAATAGTCAATGATCCAATAAAAAGTATTTTTATACACTAAATTTTCATATAATAATATTATAATTATTAAATATGATAAAAAATAAAATTCACAAAATAAAGTATCGGTAATTTACTTTCGTTTAAAATACCTAATACACATTTTTTTGCGGTATGTTACCACGGTATATTATATTATAAACTCACAAGTAATCATGGTTTTTCGAAAAGTTTTCATATAAATTCAAAAGTGAATTCGCCTACATAAAAAACTAGTTTTTATTCTCGCAAAAATTCAATAGAAAAAATATATTATGCTTTAATTAATATAAACTCGACTAGTGAATCGGAAAATAAGCGACAACCTTATCAATTGTCACCCCCGCCATAACTATATTCATACCTATATCATATATTATGTTTGTGTATCATAATTATCATCGTGCTCTCTAGCCCAATCGATTTTATGTGCCCAATATACATGCAATAGATTGATAAATGGCAAAACGCAAGCGCCGTAGACTACCCCGTACCTGTGAGTTTTTGGGGCGGTGGGTTCTGTGAGTAAATTTATTGTTATATATACGGCGACGACGATAGCGAAATACGTATACTCACATACATATATATATATATGAGTAGAAAATAAATACACTACGCCCACGTTCTATACGTGGGGGATAGAGAATGTAATATTATGTACAGCAGCAGATGCGTGGATTACGTGATGGGTGGTCAGGAGTGGAAAAACGGCAAAAAAACTATGTATATGTGTGGAAATCCATTTTCTCTCCTTTTTTACCGACCGCATGTGCGCTTATACTCTGCTTGTATATATACATATATTACACACGAACCGTACTCATCGTTACTGTCTACATATATAAATGCGTTTATATAGCAGTCTCCGCCTACGCAACTGTAGTCTACACCGACACCCCTTCGAAAAACTATATACATGTACACACGCTACACAAATATTATACATGTATACGTTAAGTATAAGTATTTTATTATTCCACGAATACAGCATGTATGCGGCTTATACCACCTATAACGGCGAGGAAGATGTGCGACACGACACGCCCTCCGCGATAGACATATACGTTACTATATTATAAATATATGCAACTTCCGTATATAAAAATTACTTTACGCGCCAGTATACCGATTTCCGGTATAATCGGCAAAACAAACTATTTATTAGATTATACTTTCCTCCCATACTGTCACACGTACAAAACAGATTGCTCGATTATCTATCCAAAATCCTGTATACTCACATTCTACGACTCAAAGACGACAGTGGAATTAAAAGTGATGACTTCGGCGGTGTTGTATATAAATTAGCGGCATTCTATCGACCTTTATATTATATATACAAGGACGGTCGGCTGACACGGTTATTAAGAAGAGAAAGGGACGGGCGGCTGCAAGTTCGTTAACCCGCGGCGTGGCGGCGTCGATCATGACCTTGGCCAACATTTTCCACCCCGAGATAATTAAATGCGTCTTGGCCACCACTGCTGCCGCGTTTACTCATTGCAGGGTGAGGGGGTGAGAGAGGGTCGTCGTCGTTGTAGTGGGGTAGGCCGGCGTGCTTATAATATATATAAACGCAGTCTCTCTAATTGATTCTCTCCCTCCTCTCTCTCTCTGTCTCTTTCTCACTCTCTCTCACCCGCCAACGACCGGTAAAACGTGCGTTTTAATAACACAGACGACGACAAAAACGAAGATGACAACGACCGCGGTGAAGAGGAATAATTAGGGGAGAAAATCGACCCTCAAACTTGTGAGTTGCGGGTGGGAGGATTTGATGGTTGTGCGGCGGGTCAGAGTAAATTAAAACGAATGGCGCGCGCGCCAGAGAAAACTCAAGTCGCAACAGGTATCCTAACCACCCCGTGCACTCACGCCACTTTGCAAACTCGGACGTTTACGTTATAATTGTCGGACGACCTATTTCGATTTCGTCTCTCTTGGAGCGCAACAGCTGTAGTGTCGCGACTCGCGGTGGTGACGTATTATTATATATTTATATTAGCTGTATCAGATAAATCTAGACGACCGCGATGTTGATCGTCTCCTTAGAAAAACAAAAATGATCCGAAGACAAATATTGATGCCAAAACACACGTCCTACGACAATGATCACACGACAAATATATATTATATTTCGATGGTGTAGAGTGCGATAAACGTATACAATGAGTCATGTGAAGACCGACTTAAAGTCTGTTACTATATTGACGTATCCCCATTCAGTGCGTGAAAAAATAACTTGCACAAAATAATGTCGAGTTATCGATTTACACAGAAACTATTCTTATGTAACTGAATATTTTGTATCGGCTGCATATTCTTTCATACTGTTCTACGATGTCGTGGTTAGGTTGTAAATCATTGCGGCCAACAGCGTATTTTATACTCGGTCGAACAGTCGATAAGGGTTAGCTACGACTTTGTAGGTAACATTGGATTTTTATACATCCAACGCTGCTAGTCTTGACATGCACTACAATACTGTGTACACGTCTCCTGGAATAGGTACTCACGAGAAAATATATGATATAACCCATACACGTTACACAGTGTAACCGTTTACATGCAAACACTATTCGCATACACCCTTCACACGAGTTTTCATTCCCCGCGACAGACACACACGGGTTCTGCGCGAGTGAGCACACTTTCGCCGCCGCCCGGGCACCACGCCCACGCGCTCCGGCGGCGACCCGTCGTCTCCCGCGCGCGTAAATCGATAAAAAGACACAAAGATGGCGCCGCCCGCCCGCCCGCCCGATGATGCACACACACTGGCGCATGTATATGTGGGTATACGCAAATATATATACGCACCCGCGCGCGCACCCACACACACACTCACGCGTGCGCGCTCGGTTGCAAGTAGACTTTGGCAACCCCTCTGGCGGCAGCAGCGACGGACGAGAAGTTCTTTGGAGCGCGACGGAGAGAAAGAGAAAACGATGAGTATGAGAGAGAGTTCTTATATATATATGTATGTGTGTGTATGTGTGTGTGTGTGTGTGTGTGTGTGTAATAATAAGAAATCGCGCGCATTCACCCAGGCCACTACCCCCGCCACCCAACTTTATGTATATATACCACGTTCGACCTAAGCGCGAGCGCGCGCGCACACACACAAAAATTCCTTTTCCGTTTCGTCCTATACCCTCCCTTATAGCTGCACCCCTACCGGTAACCCACCACTACGCGCGACCCGTTCGCCGCTCGGTGCACCCTTCCGTGAAATTGATTGTTCAATATTTCCCAGGGTTTTTCTCCCCCTCCTCCACCGTTCCCTTGAGACCCCCCCACCCAATCTCTCTAGAGTTTTATATTTTTTCACACCGAACAGATCTCTTTACACTATGTATAATAATAAGTATATACGTTTTGAATGATGCCGTCTACTGCTAGCGCGGGCGTATAACTTATAAACTTGTACACGCGTGTCGTCAGTAATTCGTGCACAAAAAAAAAATTCGTTTTTAGACGGTATAATTAATGTTATCAATATATTAAATAAGATAATATCATTAGATGATCTAATTAATGTTTTTTATCGAAGGGCTGACTCTAAAATATTATACACGGCTTTCCCAGAGATGTCCATGGTAAAACGTACTTTGATTGCCGTCATTATTATAATCGTGGTATGACAATAACAATAATAATATAATCGGGATCAAACGCTAAACCGAACGCGGGCGTATATTATTTTGGATACTTAAGGATTGTCTTTAATACAAAGCAAATTGGGGTAGTGAATAACAATGGTGATGAGGGAGAGCAAAACGGCCAAACCGCGTATAATAATCCCGCGCGGCTACAGAGGATGAGCATAAAATCACGAGAATACCGTTTCCTGAACCTTGACGTACACTTCTGTAACAGTTACAAACCATACAGGCATATTTCAATGACTGAGGATTATTGTTTTTCTTTCTCAGTACTTCTTTTCTTGTCCTTGTAAATCGAATCATTAATTTGCTAAACGAAAAATATTTCGTACAGAATGCACATCGCACATGATTTATCATTTTTATTTTTATTTACGATTCAAAACCGCGTACGCTATATTATTATTAAATGCTATGCGTGTGCGTTTATTATTTTTGTAAAATAATAATATGACCCATACGTGAGCGCGTGTATGGTAATTTTTTTAAGACATTTTTCTCGAATTCACTATGTATGCTTCAGCGATCAGTTATCGCAAATTCAAAAATCCAAAAAAAATTATCACAATTTGTATATAACTTGAGATAGTATAATATTGTGAGAGGAAAAAAATAATTGTCTCGGGTATCGTATTACTCTGGTTCGTTATTGTTGTTAATATACCGGCCATGTAGGTAAATGCGATTCGTATTATCATAACGAACTCCCACAGCACCGATACATACGACCGCACATTTACCTTTGTTTTTAATAAATAATATAATAGGTTAGGTACATATCCAAACAGGACGTCAGAGTGTACACCAAAATGAATTTATTATTATTACAATTCACCGCAGCGCGTTATAATAATTATTATATGCACCGAAACCGTATAGGTATCTAAATATTATACACACCGAACGATTAAAAAATATTACGAGCAACAGAACACGACCTGCGGCAGAACAACGAGCGATTTGAATTTTAAAATATGTTAAACAGCACTTAATTATAAAACCGTCGACTTTCCATAAGTATATGCATTAAAATATTATTTTTTGAACTAAAACGATTACATATTTTCCTCTACCGTATAAAACTACTACGGTAACCAGTACTCTACTGTGTAATTTTTATTTTACAACAGACACGTTAATACGTTATAATTATATTAATAAATAATAATAATATCTACGAATAATTAATATTTAGTGTAAAATAAATAACTTAATTACCGGACACTAATTTAAAAAAGAGTTACAATCGCACAAACGTTTAGCGAATTATTAACAAATTAAAAAGTTTTTATTGTTTAATTGGAACACAGCTTACAGTCTGAACATTCTAAACCATACCATGATAACATACAACATTGGTCATTACTTATTTTATATTCAAATTAAAAATACAAAATAATTTATTTTTAATTTTGTTTGTTCCAAAACTTCCAGTAATGAAAATATTTTCAATGATTCAAATGTAACACCTTTAAAAGATAGAAGAGATATTCACCGTACAATATTTATAATCAAATTACTTATTAATAATGATATCGATGACTTCTTCCTATAGGTACTAAGCATGCTTAGTTTATATTGCAATATCGCTTTTACTTTTTTTTTCATAATATTCTAATGCTGAAATAAATAAAACTGTATTGTACTTGCACAATATTAACAAAAATGTACTGTATGTTTACATATCTAACATAAATAATATGAATAATATAAACTTTGAATAATTAATACATCTGTTCCTTTTATATTATATATTTGTTTTTGATTTATACTATTTCTCTTATCTTAATTGAGTAAAGAAAAATATTTTAGTTATTTCGTTATTATCTCTATTATATAAAATGTTAATATCGGCATTACACATTAGTCTAATTATCCGTTAAATATAAATATATGTGTATATATATATTATAATATATAAATAAATAAGGTAGATTGTATAGATACATAAAAAAGACAGAAAGAGTAGGATAAAACATTATACAATTTAAGAATTTCTGAAGAGACGCTAAAAAATAACGTAACGCGCTTATTATATTATAAGATGTGAAAAAATTTTTAAACTTTCCTTGAGCTACTCATACTGATACTATATAATTATAAGTTGTGCTGAATACTCAAGACTGCGCAGTGTACAGTGTCAATCTCTATCGGTCGATGCATATTATTACATATTATGATGCGTACTGTTGTATATCTCATAGGTATATATAATATATGCACGCTTTGTATTTCATCGCAATAACGGTGCTTAACGCAGGACCGCAATTAAAAAAAATGATCCCCAGAAGTGTGAAATAGCACCCATAAACATAAATGTGCACTCATGTCGTTCTATACAATGAAAGAGAGTAGTGCAATTTTTTGATATTTTGTAAAATCAAAATTTAGATGTTTTTTCGACTCGCTATGATCTATTCAACATAGCAATAAATAAATTATAAAAACAAAACTACTTATTATCATGGTCAATAATCATTAATAATTTATTTTGTTTTTTTCTAAAACGCGTATATTTTATATCTTGTTCAATACAAATGTATAAATGTATACGCAGCTAGAGGAAATAAATATAATGAACTCTTGAGCAGTAATTAAAAGGTCTGTTATCGAATTCTTGTTTATATGTTGCAATTAGTAAAGGTAGTAAGTTGGTACAACTACATGTAACCACTGCAGCAGAATTGTTATTTAATAATGTTTCATAGATAACCACAAAATATCATTTTAATAAATATAGGAGTAGCCTAAAGTACAATAAATTAAAGTTAACTCTTACATACAAATAGCAAATCAGCTGAAGTGAAACGGAATCAAGTATCTAAGAAAGTGAAAACGAAGAATGGACATTAGCAATGCATATCATGCGTTGAATCAGATTTGTCGAACTATAGTTGGTTGTGCTCATTATAATCCAATTATACGACAATTTGTCTTTATAACATAACGAGATTTAGATAATAAATTATAGAAGCATATAAATAAATAAATATATTACTATTGAACATCTTTGTCTGTAAGTTTAGGACAACCCGTTATTAATATTATTCTTTTCATCCTACACAACAGCACAATTTATATTTGTTTCGTTATCTGATTTACCATATTACTACCGTTTATAAATGTTCCATTGTTTCTGTACAGAAGTCAGTAAAATCATCAACTGTTAATATTATTATCAAAGTATAAATAAAATATATTAAAATACTTTTTTCTGAGCGTTCAATTTCTGTTGTTAAAACTTTAAATCTCCTAGTTTTATGTAATTTAAAAGTTGTTTTAAAACATATTATTAAAATATTTAATAATAATTCTGATATAATATACTTACCAAACTAGCAACTGCATTATTAAAATAATAACACAAAATTATTCGTACAGTTTTAAACGTTTGGCTACAAATTTTACAGCTAAAGTTGTTAAAGTAATATCAAATTACTTAAAAATACACAACTTTTATAACTAATAAAATTCAAATCTATTTATTTTGTGGGAAAGTATATCCAACTTTTACAATATTTTTATTATTATTATTATTTATTTATTTTTTTTTTGCTAAACGATATCAAATTGTTTGTGGAAAATATAGAAATAATGATTAATTTATCCATAAATATTAAAGATATAGATATTATATTAGTATATTAGATATAACTTTTATGTATAAAACGTCAAACTTTAGTGATACACCAAAGATAATATTTTACAACAAGTAATATAAATTAGTTATATTATAATAACACTATTATATGTAAATTTTAACTAATTATGTATAATTATATATTGATAAATCAGTTCGATCAATAATCATACACTAATTTAATGCCGAAAACATTGCATTTATTATATTATCAATATTCAACAATAATAATACGAGTATTTATTAATATATCATATAATATTATTGTTATTAACTTTAAAATCAAAATAGTGTGAATATGTTCATGTTATAAAAAGGAAATATTAAAAAAAAAAAAATTATTTAAAGTAAAATTAAAAATTAAAAATGAATTTTTTTTTATTATTATTTATAAGTTATAAATTCCGTAAAAGTAAATTCCCACGAATTATATTTTTTAAATTATAACAAATAATAAACATTGTTTTTAATCGAAAATAAATATGTAATTTTGTTTAAATTTGAACTATTAAATTGAGCTCATATATTTTTAGGTGTTAAGTTCTAAACTAGTATGGAGTAGTTATAAAGAATATTTTACTAAATTTTCAAACCTTGGTTATAAACATTAAAGATTTTATAAACTTTTAATAACAAAATAATTTGCTAATATTCGTGATTTTGACCAAATTTGTTCAAAAACTTATACTTCAAACACTAAAAAATGGTGTAATAGTCTACGTTCAATTTTGTAAAAATTTCTTTTAATAATAACTTATGAAGAACAATGAATACATATTCAACTTTTTACTAGGCATTTTGTTTATTAATAGTTAAAAATAAAAATTTTCAATTATCTATAAATAACTTAAATATTTTGAAAATTCTATCATATTGTATAGAAAATTATAACTTGAACATTTAGTGATAATTTCATGTTTCTTCGGTTATTCATTTTACCGTTATTAAGAAAAGTGCTGAAAATTTCTACAAAGTATCAACTAGATCCAATTTCTACCAGAAAAAAACAATCCAAAAATTGAAAATCGAATTATTTTTTCTGCCCCAAAAAAGTGATGATAACCTCTCTCTCTTCCCATAAAAAGTCATATCATTGAAAAATTGATACATCAATACAACAATTATAAACATACACATCATTACATCGGATTATTATATTTATAAAAACTTTTTAAGATCGCTTATCACTGAAACATATTAGGTACACATCATAGAATATAAAACACTTTTTGTGTCATTACAGCTACACTTGTGAGCTTATAATATTTTTTGTGGCTGTATTATGCACTGAAACTGTATACTATAGTAATATAATTATAGGTAATCCAAACCATTCTCTCCACACTATAGTTAGAATACAAAGGTCGGGAAGAGCTAGAAATTCGAAAGGGATATGTAGAATATGTAGAATACAGTGAAGGGAAAAAACGTACCTAAATATACGCCATCGGGTAAAATAACCTTAGTGATGTAAAATATTATATATTGTAGGTATACGATATAAATACGACGGATTCGGGGGGTATATATATATACCTAACCTACCGTTTTATACATACAAAAATATACAGTAAAGTATATACGTATATATTAAGTATCTATAGTTGTTCATCGGGCGTACTCGCACACACGTACGCAGATACGGGAATCTAGAAGAAGAACGTAATTGCATTCTCCTCGTCGCCTCTTCTTGGTACTTTTATACACGCAGATACGCTTATATTATATGTGTGTGTATGTGTGAGTGTAAAATCCGCCCTAGCGACGTCATGCGACTTGCCATGGCACTATATGTATATAGGATGTTCTTGGCGGAGAGGAGTATTCTTATTATTTCCACAAAATTCAATTTTCTTCTTGACTCACTCCCTCCTCACCACCATACACACTAATACTAACCCGCAGTGCACACATACAACTCGCCTGTGAGTATACAGCTCACCCCCGTCGGGGAACGCGTATATATACGTATATAAAAAGTATGAGGTTAGTATGCGCCGCAACTCCACCACCCACCGAGACCCCTTAAACGGATTATTGAATTATTCAGACAAGTTGTTCGAACCTGCCCTTACGCCAGCGAGAGTTATATATAGTATGTGTATAAGAGTGAGAGAAAATCTTCACGAGTTCCTTAGTCGGTGAGCACACATACCCCCACAACTACCACCACCACCATTGAATACTATAATATAGGTATATACTGCACCTATAATAATATATATGTATACTCTCGTACACACGCGTTGCCCCGCACGTGTCGTTTTTAGATTTAAAAACTTTATTTTCCATCGTTTTACTTTTTTACATTCCATTTATTTATTTATTTATTTTTCGCGCCCCACTATCCACGCGTGCAGTTTAGTACAATGTTGTATACATTACCTCTACTGAGTATATAATATATTTTTTATACCTTTCCTTGGCACAAAACTCATAACTACATTTCCATTTTTGTTTCACAAATTTGAATAAGCTTGGCGATTTTTCGTTATATACACGTACAGTCAGTAAACTCGTAGAAAATGTGCTCTCGAGAACTCTTTTTTTCTACACCCTTGTTCTAGACGGGGGGTGTATAATATCGTAACGCATTCGCGTCTATAATGGGGGCTCTTATCCGATACGTGTATACACGTAAGTATACATACATATACACACATACGTATATATATATATATATATATTACTCGAGAAAAAAAACGTATCCGCCAGTGTTATTTTCCTCTCGGAAAACGGTCATATTGTCACTGCACGCCGAATGAGTTTCCACTCCGGGTCGCAGCACTTCCCTCGAATAGCGATATGTGTGCGTGCGTATATCTGATTTGTGTGTGTGCGGAACGCGTATTATTATTATTTTTTATTTTTTCGACCATTGTTAGTCTGCACCTCAAGGCCAATACCCGTCTCCAGTGTACAATGGTTCCACTTCAATGTTGACGAAGTCTATCGCCGTGGGGTTTTCCCGAACTTCCGGAGACGTAGAAAAACTCTTCATCGTACATATTATAATACTACCTATGTACAATTATACGTATTTCACCGTAGACATCAGTTTGGCTTTGAAAGCACTAAAACTCGATTAATCATATAATATACATTATTATTTTTACTCGCATACTGCATATTATAATTATAATATACAAAATAGTGCATATATAATATTATACGAAGCCACAGTGGCCCACCCTTCTATATGGATATCAACTATTTGTATATGTTACAGTAAAATATATTAAATTTACATTAACGTTATTAGCCAGCAATTGACGTTAATATATATTTAACTAATAAAGAATATTTTACTAAGTTTAAAACGTTATTTAGCAAAGATTTACGGTAATTTCAAACAATATTAGTTAATCATATTATAATAATTGCATTTAAATTTTTATATTATAATTATTTATTTTTACGTGATAATAAACTATGGCTTTTTTAAATTTTAACCATTAGGTTAAGTTTTTGAGTATGTTTTCATATAGCATATGTCTTTAACGTCTAATTTTCGTACGTAGCTTGATAATTTAAGTCTATATTATAATGTGTTATACAATCGTGATCTTTCTCAAATTATTTATTAAAAACACTTGTAAAACAGTAATGGCATAAGATGCAAAAAACAAAATTACAACCTTATTCATGTAGGGAAACGAAAAAAATTGGATCATGAACATGTTTTTTGAATTGCAGTAGTACCCTATAATGAATGATATGATTATTAATATAACCAGTCTTTTACGCCTATACTGAAAAAACTGTTGAAAAAACATTGATCTATATGACTGGAATTTAGTAACTGCTTAAAAAAATAAGAACAGTTTGTGTGTTAAGTAAAGTATTTATTTATTTAAATTTAATATGTAGGAAAGATTCAGTACGAAATATTAACAGAAAGTTAAAACAGAGAAAAAAAAGCGGTGATAAGAGATAAAATTAGCTATGATTTGGGGATAAATCACTCGTACAAATCTGATAAACTTAATATAACTGTTAACGAAATATCACTGAGGTCTGTGATACCCACCCCCTTCCTTATAGTTCAGGATAAAGCGCATAATTGACGTGATATAATATGAAACACTTAGGTTTTTAAACGTCTAATCTTCTATAGCTTCCTCGACACTATCATAATACCTATAAAATAAGGTATATAATACAGAAGTTTCGAGAGAAATATACACATAATATCCATACATAAATATGTGTTTTTTATATTATAAAATAACAACGTTACCGATTGAGATTAGTGCACGATTTCTTAACTAATATGATAATGTGCTCTATTCATATAAATATGTCATATTGTAAAAACGCAAAGAAAGGACAAAAAATTGTAAATACATAGCAAATACGCCATGCCGCAATAACGTTCTGATAGAAAATAATATTCCTGTGTTTATATAAAATATGATAAATTATTTCTATTACAAATATATTATGTAGTTCACATCTTTGGCACAAGTGGACATAAAAGTTATGTGTTTTTTCTAAAAACCAGCTCTCTATATAAAGTATATTATATCATGCGTATAAATTAGTCATATATTATATTTAAGACAACAATAGTTCCACGTAAATTTTATTTTTTCATACTTTCATACAGAGTATGTCAGAGTTTGACATTTTCACCCAATGTATACTAATTATACTCTACATTTTGTTATAACCATTTTCTTGTAACTTTCACATTATCATTTTTCCATTGGTTGATGCCTCTTACACGACACACTCGCAGGCGTGTTTACTATTTATGGATTTATGATTTTCTTCGGTTAAAATCACGACGACTACTTTGCCGCCATTCTATCCAATATATTACATTATAGGACCACGCACGCTTTCATACATCCCACGCAAAATAATTCACCCTCCTCTCCTCAAAAGCCCTCAATAGTTCACCCCTTCACTGTCGTACCCCTTTTGTCGTGACTTTTATTCATCGGCTATATTATAATATATGTATATATACTAGATTATTTAGTACGGCATACACCGGGAAGTGACGGAACGAAGAAAGCTCAACTGTTTATTATTTATAGTATATAGACATTTTCGATTAAATTACTACAGCTCCGACGACGGGTTGACAGCGGTATTAACAAAATCGAAACGTTCGCATGTCAATTCTCGTCGAAATATTGGACGAAGGAACACCGTCGTCGTCTCCGTCGTAAAAACATTGACACATATTATATATAATATAATTTCAAATTTGATAAAATATAGGTATATAATATGTGTGTGTAAGGAGCGTGAACGAAAAAAACAATAATATCTCCTCCGTCATCCCACCCGCCATTCGTTTCTGCACAGTTAAATGGTTTTTATGGTCGTTATAATATATATATATATATATACACATAATATAATTGTGCACAGTGAACGAGAGGAAGAAAAGAAAAATCGTATTTCCTCCTTCGACTGCGGGAGAAGTATTTTATATTTTTCTATACAAGAAAATATATTTGCAACGAGAAAAGAAATCCTTCCACAAAAAGAGAAATGACGTTTCTCAAAATCAAATTTTATTTTTAAAATTATTAACAACAAAATGCTGTCGAATACAAAGGTGTTTGTTGCGTATATATACGTATTAAAATATATTTGTTGGTAAATTCAATTGGAGTTTTTATTATATTATGAATAATACATATATACAAATTGTAATATACAAAAATTGAATAATACAACTTCATCTTAATAATATACCTATTTTGTGCACCATAGTATTGCATTTTTCAGATGAGATTCACGACGAGTGTATATTTATATGAGAATTATCTTTAAGAAAAGCCTTTATATGTTCTATTACCGCGTATTATGAATTACAATAAATGTTCAAAAATTTTGAAATCTTTTAATATTACTGTATGCATATTGCAATACCTTCATACAACAATATCAGATAACATTGCTGTATATGTACTATGTAAGATACTTGATAACCTTATTAAATATGTCATGTATAGGTGTATATAATTTTGATTTAAATACAATTAGGCTATTTAATTTTGCTTCAATACTGTTACAAAAGCCGATTAACGTTAATTAATATAAAAATAAAAATTATAATTATCTTTTATATTTTTATAAATAGTAATATTGTATGTCTTTCAATTTTCCAATTTAGATTATATTAAAGTATAAGAATTACTAAATAAATAGTTTTTTGACACAAAATAAAAATAAAAAATAAAGAATAATAATAAATGTTATCTACACTATACATATTATGGAAAATATCCTCGACATTCGATGGACAACATAACATTTAAGTTTAACATATTAAAAAAAAAAAAAATCACTATTAATCTTTGAATATCTACTACTATTCGAGATAGATTAAGTAAATTGGATCCTTGATAATTTGTGTATATTTTTAAAGCAGTAAGTTGTGTCCCGGTTATAAACCCACTTACCTACCTAGATGTTTAGCTCATACAAAAGTTTAATCACAGAAAAAAAACAGTTTTTTAATATGTTTTATAGTTTGCCATTTCTAAGACTTGAAGAAGTTGAAAAATGTTTTGTAGAAGATTTAATGATCATACAACCAAATAACCTAACTTTGGTGTAGGTAATCAGATGATGCCCAAATGATATACGGCCTATAGACACTTATATGTCACCAATGCTACAATATTTCTCTCAAATATTTAGTCTGAATTTGATGCTAACACCGTGCGTACAACAAATAGTTTGTGAATCATATTTAAACCGACGTTTTAATAGCCCTCATCCTAATATTTTTAATTTTGCTAACAAACTATTAGAACCTAGAAGTACAGATAGAGACGCATATAAAATTATCAAGCACACAACAAAAAAGAAAAGTACGCTCGATAAAAAACAACTCTTAAGAGAACAAATTACAAAAAATACACTATATTAATACAATAACCCGATTTGAGTTTGTTAAATCTTTATCATTTAAGTTTTTACCAAGAACACAATATTATAAAAAAAAAATATACTTTAATTGAATTATAATACAGAAATGAAATTTATCTTTTAATTTATACCATAAGATTTTTTTTAATTATTTATACTGTATATTTATTTAGTACATATATTATCAACATGTATATTTTAATTTATACCATTTATACAATTTTAGTAGCATAATTATAAAATTTGACTTTTCATAAAGATGATTAAATATTTGAAAAAATAAATAGGATAAATGTACCTTTTTTCCCGGGATTCAACTTACCGAGATAAAGTCATTTGGAACCCAATTTAGCAATCCCGTTAAAAAGTAGATACTATTTGATAGTGAAATGTGAGGAATTACTATTAACTAGTAGTAGAAGTATTAAAATTTGTCGGAGCAAATATGACGACGATCCAGTTATCCCGTATACAATTTATCAGAATATTAAGGTATTTTTTGATAATAAAAAAACTGTTATAAATATTATAAATATTATTATATCGTAAAATCAAATCTTCTTTTATATTGTAATATTAAAAATGGAATGTATTTTTTTTTATAATTTTTAATAAAAGTGTACCTACTGAGCATTGGCTACTACTCTTGAGCGGATTACGTCGATTGTGTAAGTTTTATTATACATTATATCTATATATGATACTTTGTCGTTCTTAAATAGTCACCTTGTGTTATTTAAACTACTATTTATTATTTCTAAAATTAATAATAATATAAATTTGTATTTACCTATATAATAAGCTAGTAGGTGTTTGCAAATATACATAGTATCTAATGGCTAATATATTTAAATAATAATAATTATTATTTTTACTTACGAGTAAAAATGAGGGGAAAATATTCACATAATTGGTAAAAAATTTCGAACTTTTACCAACGCTGGTTGTTAATCTTAAGATTTACCAAATCTCGTTTGTAAAACTCCAAACTACAAAAATCATTCGTGGATTAATCAAACTATTTTTGTATGTGACTACAATCGATAAGACCTAGGATTTACCGATATTTCTACTTTTACTGTAACACATTATATATATAAAAGGAATAATTGTTGAATTTTACTATATCAACTAAGCGTAATGGCCTAATGAGGCAACAGGTACTAAAAGTCTAATGCATTAAATATTCCGGTCAAAAATTATCGTTGTAGCACGATCATATCGATCAGCTGTATCAGCTGTTTTTCAAAGGAAAATGAAAACTAAAAAAAAAGTTTCAAATATTATTCTATTTCTAACTTAAACGTATATATTGTCCAGAGTAACAGGGTACTCTGTATATTGTATATTGTATATTGTATATTGTATACTGTATATTGTACAGGGTATAATTTACCCTGTAGTCTGTACTCTGTACATAAAAAATAAAACGATGATTTACGCGTGTGTGTGTGTGTATTAAATATTAATACGTATAATAACTCACATGTAAGTTTGATTAAAAATTGCACGTAAATAATCGTATCGACTTTACTGGGGAAAATGATAATAATGAAATGACATCTCAATGTTTAGATTGAAAACACGCGAATCGACTGCGGCGCCGTTCATTGTCGGTGAGGGTAAAAACGAGGTGTAAAAATACCACAAAAACTTATAAACCTACTGCACATAATATACCTTTATCATATCATTACTATAGCTATATATTATATTATATACGTGTCGTGCACCCTTTTGTTATCGTTTGGGTCATTATTGTTGTTGCTGCTACAACTGTTGTTGTTAGTATTATTATTATTATGATATTATATATTGTGCTATGATATTATATCGGGTGTGGTGTGGTGTTTATTTTACCGAAAACTGGGGATTATTATTGACTATCGGTCCGTGTCCCTACGGGTCTGACAATGGTTATTGAAAAAAAAAACGCACAGTGATTTACGGGCATACTCCACTTACCTGCGGGTAACTTGCACAGTATAAGTATATATATATCATGATGCATGTACGTGTGTATAGTGTAAAAATGGTCAATTGAAATTTCATTAATAAAAAAATACACAAACAATACAAAAAAGACTCGTCGGTACCCCGACTAAACGTATTTAGTACGACAATATTACCTTTTTTTTCGGATGTTTTTTCTTTCACTCTCTTTGTATCTACCGGTTTTGTCGTCTCGCGAAATTTGTCAAACGTCAACCGCCACCGTCGTAGCTCCCTAAATTTATATTATTATTCTCAGGTAGTTTGAGCCCAGAAAACCTCGTCACGCACAACTAAAATAATTTCACATACCGGTCGTATAGATTTACAGAATCCATACGCTGGTCCAGAGGAAACATCGTTTTCTGAATTTTATATTGATACTCCAGGGATCGACAAAATTAATTCCTTGTATTTTTCAAAATTATCAGGTTAAACAAAGATTTAAGATGAACCGCAATTTTTACGCAAACCAATTTATGATAAAATCTGAGTGTGACTCAATAACAAACAACTGTAAATAATTTAAATCTTCACCAAAAGCTTGTAAAATCATTTACTGTATATAATACAATTTTGAAAATATTTTAACTGCTTTTGAGTTATTTATAGACACTTAAAATTGTTTATTAGTTTTATTCAATAAATGTCAATACATTTTTTCGCTAGATCACTAGATCAGAAAGTTTTAAAATATTATAATTTACAATATCACATAAGTTTTCCTTATGTCTTTATAAAAATGTACATAAATACATATACAATTTTTTTTTATAAGCATTTAAGTTTCAAAGTTCAACAAAATTTATTAACATGAAGAAAATTTACAAATTGTTTTGTTATTGAAAATATATAAAATATTCAATTTATATAGCTATACATATAAGGCTTTACAATTTAATACAAGGTTGTTCATAAGTATTTCATACTGAATTCAAAAAAAAATTTATATATAAGTATGATTAATTTTCTTTTATAGACCATAGACGCTTGAATTAAAAATTAGGATGAAATTGCATGTTTAAATTATGAATAACATTATCAATTATTTTGTTACAGTTCAAAAATATTACTCATGAAGACAAACAATTTTAACGTATATGGTATATTATGTATTGTACTATATACAATGACATTTTCAAAATATGTAGATTAATTTATATATAATATTTATGCTATTTATGCTAAAAACCTATCCACAATGTATTACAGTAAAGCGATATTGATTTAAAAGGTTTTAATATAAAAATAATATAATAAAATAATAATAATAATAATAATTAAATATTAATATTATTCATTGGAAATTAAATCAACCTCTTTAGTCTTCTAATAATAATAGTTAAATATATTATGAAATAAAATTATAATAATATTGGCAGATTATCTGTCTCCGCTTAATATTATTTTTTAATAAACTATGTTATATCATTGAATTCAAATTAAACACATTCATTAAGGCAATAATAGTGTCCCACTCAATACCTATTGTATGGAAAAGCGGTACTCACTTGTTCACCTATTTTTTTTTGAGATCATGTGGTGTATTATAGGTTCATCGATGTGTCTTATTTAATAATAATAGTAGAGAAAAAATAATATAGTTTGTGGTGTTTGCCTCATATAGAAGGTATTTAAAAAAAATCTTCTTTTACAAATGTTTAAAATATTAAAGAATATTCATATATTTT
Source organism: Rhopalosiphum maidis (assembly GCF_003676215.2). NCBI lineage: Eukaryota > Metazoa > Arthropoda > Insecta > Hemiptera > Aphididae > Rhopalosiphum > Rhopalosiphum maidis. The sequence continues at coordinate 348,389 of NC_040878.1, read as the reverse complement.
TTAAACTAAATAGTTACTCATTTAGATAATATAACATTAGATAAATGGTTATTTTATAAAGATATCATTGTGTGAAAATCGATCCCAACTCTCTACACAAATCATACTTACCAAATATAGATCAGTAGTTTTTTGTATTTGTATTATTTAAATGAAAATACAGTGGCTCACTATATGTGCCTGCATGTACGTTAAACGTATAAATATACACCATCATCTATATATAGTACATACACAGAGTATTTTCACTGTAATATATTATAAATATCAAGATAAGGGAGAGGCCAATATACTCAAATGATTAATACTTAATAGTATAGATTTTAATTATATTTATAATCAATGGTAATTGATACATGATAAATCATAACTGCTTTCTAACATTCACACAATATTTTAAGGCCGGGGCTATACACGGCGTATTCCATCGCGTTTCGAACACCGTGTATTTTGCCGCGTTTTTCGTCGAATTCAAGATTCATTGTCTTATATCGGAGTAGTTATAATATACACGACGGGCGTAATATGCCGCGTTTTCATAAGACAATGACTAGAGTACTGTTGTAAGAGTATATTAAATTTTCTATTAATTAATATGTAATATGTACATTGTTATTTCAAACTTTGTAAAATCATTTATACGTACTAACATACTTAAACTATACGTTATCAGTGTTGGATAATATTACTACAATTATAATCCGATGCACGGTTTTGAGAAATATAAAAAACTGTTTAAAATATCTGTTCCGTATCATTGCCTCTACAAAAAACTAGTAATCAGTAAATATGACAGTTGGATACACTATATAAATATCATTACTTGTAGATTGTATATTATTCGCGTGTCTGAAAATGGCGTATATGTACGTGATATGTACCTAACCTATACCTACATTTATCTATCTTCCGGTAAAACAAGATTCGTCGAACAGAATAATATTTCCGGTGCAAAGGAAATAAATACACTGATATTATGTATAAAATCCACACGATTTCGAAAAAGTTTAGTACTTTATTAGAAAAAGACCCGGCACCGACGAACTCGACAAAATAGCCACGATGGGCCTGATGATAAGCGCACGCGATGGTGACGGGTACGAAAGCATAATATAAATATATAATACATAACGTGTATATTACATTATGTTCAAGGGCGGCTTTTATCAGTAATCAGGGGGAGGGGCTAATTGAGCTTCAACAATTTAGCTAGTTGTATTTTAAAGTTGTTTTCTCACGATCTTCATCAGTACTGCTCATTGTTATCGTTTTCGGGAACACGTGTCGTTAACAATCGAAAATCGGTATAACACTAAACGACCAAACCGACCACTCGTACAATTAGTACATGGAAATAAAGTATATTCTATACTGCAGAATGCACATATCAGTGTTTGTAGTCACAGTAATATAGTCGATGCCGAAACATATTATAAACTATAATGTTATATACATTAAACATTTAAACAAAATATATACCAATAATATTGTGTTAATATTACTACTTACCAGGTTTGGTATATATTGGTTGACTTAATATGTTGAAAATATAAATTTTTATAATGATGAAATATTAATAATTTTGTAAATACAATATTTTCGGAAAGTCTTGTTTCCATTGATAATGTCATTGAACTATAACAAATTAAATAACATCGTTAAAATATGTATATTCGTTAAAATTTGAACTACAAATGTATATAAAAAAAATGCGTTTGTTTTTTAATGTTCATGCAGTTGTAAGAACTACTTATGCAGTATTGCATTAATATTTTTAAGCTTCACGGTCTTACTTTTCTGGTAAGTTTTTTCTATAGATCAAACATAAAGTAAACAAAAAATTAGCATTGTCTACCATTAACCAGCAATACTAGTTGTGTGTAAGTCACAAATTTTACAGAAAAATTCGTAGGTATCACAAAATATCTTTAACTGTAGTGTTAGATCAGTGCACCACTTTCCTACTGACAATTTTTTTTTTACTAGGATAGCACACGTTTACTGTTGTGTGAAATTGTTATTATACAATATGAATTTGTTCGATATTAAATCCTCGATATCGTGCACCTAAGTATTTTAATATGAACTGTTGCAAACATATTATTCGATAGTTGACCTGTCACCTGTACACACGAGATGAATATTAACGATCAGTAGTCGTTTGATGTATTACTATTTAATACTTTAACTTACCTTACTTTAAACTTATTTATTCATTTTTACATACGTTCATACACTTTTTAGATATGTTATGTACCAGGAATGGTCAACTTGCGGTTCTCGTTATAATCAGATATGGCTCGCGTTTTATCCATTAAATCATTATTATTACCTGTGAATTAAAATTTTTTTGAACATTTATAAAAATGTATAGGTTGACAGACCGTCTCCGCTCAGAATCATATATTGTATGCAATTATTTATATCGTATTATCGTCTTATCACACGTATCTTCATCGGGCTGTAAATCGTTATTAAGTGATGTTTTCACAAGAAGGACGATGTATGTACTGCATGGCTACTTCGTACTCGTGTATATCTGGCGCAATACCGGTCATGAATGCGTGATAATATTAAAACGAATAACGATTATTGTATGAATGTTTAGACATGAACGAATATTCATGACACAGGCTCTAGTGCAACTAAAGAAGTATTTGAATGCGTAATAATAATATAAAAAACAAATATACTAAAGTTCTATTATAGTAATAGCGACCAAACGACGGTGGTAGCGGTGACGATAATTCGAGGGGACTTGAACAGTGGTGAATAATATACTGTATATAATAATATAAATAATATATGTTTTTGTAATTACATACATAATATAGAACTTTTATATATAGACGGGACCCGCATCCTGTTCAATTGACGTATGGGAGAACCCGGTCGCCACTATACCGCCACTGTCATTGAGCAGCGACGACAGTGCCTTTATTATAATGCGTTTACGACATTCCCGGGACGACTACTTAAAAATATAAATTGAATCTCTCTCTTTACGCCGCTCCCTGAAATGAATCAAATCCTACTACACACAAGACCACGTGCACCATTTACGAATATTATTACGATGTGGGTTATAGCAATACGCTAATCAGTTATTTCATAAATTATAATATAATATGTTTATATACGTTCTTAGTTCTGAAAAAATATAATCGTTAAATTTTTTTAATTTTCATATTTTAGTGTGACACAAGTTGAAATTATTATTATTATTAGCTTAACCCTTGAGTTGTTGTTTACGCCTCGACGAAAAGTTTTATTTTATGTTATAATATATAATATGTATACATGGACATTTATTGTAGGATTTTTCTCAGTTAAAAAAATGCGTATATAGACAGATAAAAGTCAGAGACAATTGAATATTGTTATTTATCATTAAGATATTAGAAAAAACACGAACCGTACGTGTATATGTATCATGTGATTTTCAAATTTTAAAGAAAAATCTATCTAATATGGGCGCAGAACTCATTAATAAGGAAACGAGCTATTTGAAGCTTAAAAGCTCAGTGGATCCATTAATACTAATCCCTCACTCTCCCACACAACAACATTATACTTTGACTATATCTTCGACTGTAATATTTATCTTACACAGTATATATCATCACTATATATTAAACTACATAAATATTACTAATTACTTAATACTAATAATAACATAATAAGTTGTCCATAATTCGATCCTTGAAAGTAAGTTGTAAGTAATTTACGTACTTGAGTTTATTTGTAAAATACCGAAAACAATAATGTTCATATTATTATATAATAATAATATCATTAGTACCTAGATAATATATAGTAAAAATATACACACGTTTTATGCTACACGTACACACTATCTTCAATATATACTCGACATTCGATGTTTTAATATATTTTTATACTATGGTTCAAATCTGCTTGCTTCATAAGACCGCCTTCCGATGCTTTGGTCTTTGTACTTGCTTTTGCAGCTACCCATTCGATTATATGTAAATTTATCAACCACCATTCGTACAGGAAACTATAATACACCAATGATTGATATTCTTATTCAGTTAAAATCTCATACGACTTTCATGATATTATTATTACAGTTAAAATGTTAACATAATTATAATATTGATAGGTAATTGGTACAAAAGTAAATAAATAAAGTACCTACACGTGTATTACACTATTACGTACTGCGCAAATTGAATGCAGTTAATTTGTCAAGAGGTATAATGATGTGATTATGAAATTCAGTGTCAAAACATGTCACGCGGGTATAAATTGAATCCTGTCAAAAATATACGTACTACGTTTACTTTTCACGCGTTTCCAAAGTTTAAATTAAAAAATATATATAATACATTAAAAATACCAATTGGTGTTAGCATATATTTATTATAATATAACTGCGATAAAAGAAAACACGACCATGTCTTCGGAAACCCTTAAAATGTGATCTCGTAAACGTATAATGATAATTTGATGAGTGCAGTACAAAGACATTTTTCACATAATATATTTCGTTTTCTTATTTTATTAAACCCATCTAATTTTTTGAGTTGGTGCTTGAAATTTATTATTTACTGTATATATTTTATATTTACAATATACATATCCGTGAAATTATATATTTTGTTTAATTTAGGCCTTAACTAAGAAATTGACGAGCATTTAATCTCACTTCGTTAACAACTCGAGTATAAAGAATATAAAGTGGATAATATAATAGTTTCGATAAAAGCCCAAAAAGTACAAAAATTGTGAATATTTTATTTCATCAAAAAGAAAAAATATTTAATAAAAACAGTTAGCATGTTAAAGTTAAAATATAAAAGAAGTTATTTTTATCATATCTGAAAGTTACCGATAAACGTACATCTAATATTAACCATAAAATATACAAGTAATTTTAGATTATGAGCCGAGATATAAATGTAATGATTTTACGAGTAAAATAATGTTTTTTCAGATCTATACATCATACAAGAAAAACAGTCATACAATTTCAACTTAGGTTAGGTGGTTTCGAATAGAAAATTGGATCAAATTAGTACTTTGGATAAATCAAAATTAGGAAATCGCTGTACTTTTCAAAATAACTGGGAAAAACAAGAATGTTTTCGTAAAACTAGTTTTAGACAAAATCGATAGTAATCCTATAGCTAGACACCTACTTGAAAATTTCACCAAATGTTTAAATAATTTTAAAAATATTTTGATTCAATTCGAGTTATTTTTAAACATTTGACATTTTATATATTTTAATTTTTTTTTGTAAATGTAGATGAAAATATATTAATTAAAAAAAATGCTTGAAAACTTAATATGAAGTTTCTCATTTGTAATTCATACTGAAACCCAAAAATCTAAAAAAATAGATAAGCATAATTTAGTTTTTGATATTTCAAGTTTAAGTTTAAGCAATATAACATATTAAATTAGAACAATTATATTGATTATTTCGTTTTAATTAAAAAAACATTGTTTATAGGGATATATAACTTTTATGTGTATTTCATACACACAATGATATTTTCAAGTACTATGTTTTCAGTATAAATGAATTCAACCTACTATATGACTATTAGTAAAATAAATTACTTTATCTAATAGTAATTTCAAACAACACATATATAATATATATATATGTCATAGGCCATATGGAAAATTAGTTTTTTTTGCAAAAAGACTAGGCTCTTTGCAATGGGGTAGGCCGTTTGCGAACTACTTATTATTTTTCCAAACAGTCTGCTGTTTTTCAGGCTCATTGCATACAAACTAACAGCAGTTAGACCTTTTAAGAACTATAATCATTTTATGGTAAAATCCATTTTAATTATTTTATTTTAAGGGTTATTGATAATAACACAGTACAATATATGTAACATGTAACATTATTATTCATTACTTATTAGTAATAAGTTATTACTTATTAATTTTGTACAGTTGTTGACTATTTGACTAGTTGTTTGATTATCACATATTATATTGATGTGCAAAATGTATTACCTATAAATATTATTACATTCAATTACCATTATATAAAATTCTATTCTTGTATAAATTTTTATGAGATGCTGCAGAGATGTCATCTCTGCTAATACATTCTTTTATAAAACTTCAAATCACGAAAAATATGATTATAAAAATATACGAGTAGATTATGTAAGAGTAAGTGAATATTAATATCATACTCATAGTAGGGATTTATATTGTTATCATCACATTTATTACAGTAGGTATAATATTGCAGTATATTATTATTCAGTCATAATTAATAAACATATTTGAATTTTAAAACATCAATACTTGACTTAGTATTCCCTACACATAGTAAGTTATAATAATTTTTGAGGTATTATTCTATTATTATAATACCTCCATTACTAAAATATTAAAATAGTTTCAGATTTTAATTTATTATAGATTTATTTATTGATTTTCTTGCATAGGTAATATTTTATAAAACTGTTCTTTTCAAAGTTGTTAATAAACCAAGTAGATACTAGGTACCTAACTAGTTTAAAAAAATAGTATGTATTAATCAACATAGTATGATAGCTCTGACTTTTATGAAACCAAATTAGTGGGTGTTATTTCAGCTAAGTAATATGTGCAAAAGGTGTCAGATATTGTTTGTGTCATTAATGACAAGTCGCTTACAAAAGTCTTAAAATGATTTAAAATTTAAAGTTAAATGATAAAAATGAAAGTTAAATTAAAGTAGTTCGCAAACGGCCTACCCCTTTTCAAAGAACCTAGTCTATTTGCAAAAAAACTAATTTTCCATATGGCCTACGACATATATATCATGAAATATTTTTAGTTATATAAACTAATAAACCATCTTCGCTCAGTCGTTTTTCGTATACTATCATGTGTAATTTTTGAATCCAAATGTAATATATCTATCACAGTGAGTCACTCAACACCTACTGTATGGTTTGATAGTATACATTACAGACAAGAGTGGGCAATACGAATATGTTCATCAGCTGCATGGATAAATATAATGATACCAAAAGCCAAAATATTTATAAATACATCTACATAATATAATTTTATGAATGTTTATAAATTTCTAAAAAAAAATTTAAATCATAATAATAATAACTAAATTTTGATTTTATAAATAAAACACGACCCGCATCTAACTGATCGCAACTAACGAGAGCCGCATGCAGTTCGTGAATCGCAAGTTGACCACCCCTAGTATATTACATCGAGTTTTCTACATAGTATGAAAAATTTGATATCAGATGACCGGGACGCAGATTTAAATTTTGATTAACGTACAACTGCGGGTGCGTATCAGTTTTGGTGGCGCAAGAAGCGTACATGATTTGATTAATAATCACAGTCGTGTAATCGTATCAGGAAGCGGGCACAAAAGACAGAACTTGACACTGGGATGACGATGCTGCAGCTGCCACAACAACACTTTGTTTATCGCGAAAGAGTGTATGGGAGTGGAAATAAAAAAAACAAGAAGAAGAATGAGAAGGAAAAAGTGTATATTAATATATTATATACGCGTGTAAGTACACACAACGTGAGCAATGAGTGAGTGGTAAAACTAAAAATAAGGAACGAGTCTGATGAGTGCATCTGATACAGATAGGCTTTTGAACAGGTCACGGTGAAGGGTTTTTCTTCTCTTTTATTATTATACTCGTTTTCTGCAGTGACACTCGACTGTTTTCTTTTCGGTCGGGTTTCAATTTTACTCGGCGGTGGACCCGGTGAAGTGTATATTATGCATATAAATATAGGTAAGCGAGAAGACCAAGCGTCGCGAAGTTTTCATGCTTGTTTTTTATTCTCTCACTAATGTAAAAGTTCTATTGCTACTGCACCATAACCACACCTTAATATAGATATATGAGTAATCTCGAGAGACCACACATATATTACGTGTACGATAATAATATATACGCACGTTGAAGTGCAGTGGTACAACTTTGCTTCTACAACCACCATTACCAGGGTCGTTGTTTTCCTAGATTATTATTTGTTATAATACAGAACATATTATTATAATACATCGATTTGATAGTAATCAGGCTGCAGCACGAGTAAATAATTACTTGAATATACCCTTACTATAGGTCAGTGGCATATATTGGGGAGATGAGAAGTTCACCCCCTCCCCTGAAATTTATTGTTGGTACGGTACACGTTACATACTTTGCGAAAATACCTGGAAAATTAACATTATAAAATTATATTATATTATAATATTATAAACACAAATCAGTCAAATATAGGATTAAAATAATTTTTTTTTGTGAATGTTATTAAAATATATAATATTAATAAAAATATAAAAAATATTTCATTTAGTATTGAATAATTATTATTATATTTGGTCAATAATACTTATTTATTTTAAAATAAATACTGGTATAAAGTGACATAAATAATGTTAATAATATACTGTAAAGGGGATGTAATTTTATATTTTAAATTGATTGTTAATAAATTATTATCTTTTACTTTTTGAATATGTTTATTTCAAGCCTAATACACGCATTAAGAACAAACACACTATATATTTTTAAATTACCTGTCTTATAGGAATACAATTGAAACATTGGAAAGATGCAATCAATATAGGTTACAATCGGCGGATTCCTAATTGGGGACAAAGTAACCACAGGAATTGGTTACGAAACCTAAAAGGTAGTATATGAATTATTGTGGATACAAATATAACATACTGATGGTGGAAAAATTTCCAATTATTATTTTTATCATAAAAATTGCGGACGTCAGACAAATTGTGAATTGTACTACTGTTTGAAATTTAAAGCGAGCAAAAAAAAATTTCGTAAAGGAGGCATTCATCAATAATAAAATGTTGCAATATTTAAGTTGTGAAATAAATAAATTAATATACGTATAGAAATATAAAAAAAATGTTTCCACAAAATGTATAATGACACTATATATTAATAAAAAAAATATTTCAAGAATAACTACTTTTATACAACTATTGCTATTTTATAAGATATAAATATTTTTAACCCCATCTACCAATATTTTTGTAGCTTATCCTAAGTCCTGAAAAGGGGGTGAAGAAAAATATTTGTGTTCGCAACTCAGTGCTCTCGTGGTTTTTATTATTAACATAATGTCCGCAACTATATAAATACTATAACTTAGTATTTTTAAAATGAAATTCGTATTTATTTTTTTGACGTAATAAACGATAATATTGGCCTGACCAATTCTTCTACGACTATTATGCAGCTTAGTGGATAACACCTAATTCATAAACGTCAGTCACACGATTAATTTGTGTTGTTTTGAAGTTGTTTTTTTATTTCAACAGTAGTCAACTTTATCCAAATAAAATGAGACTTTATATTCAGCATACATATATATTATTATTATATTACAGTCTTGTTCTATGTAACAACCAAAACAAATTTAATTACTTTACAGTTTAGACAGTTTATTAAAGAAAACACTGAAATCCTTTAATGACCCGAAGATCATCTTTACTGATCAAAAATATTCCAAAATAAACGTGTACAAGTAAATATTTATAAATAAACGCATAAAACTGCAGTGGGATTTAGGAGGGACCAAAATGAATACATTTTACAGTTTCTGGAATATTGAATCATATCGTAATTATGCATTTAAGTATTAGTGTTTAAATTGTAAATTATATTATAACATAAAGTGGCTTAAATATTTGAAATATAGATAAGTCGAGTTAGATTATTAAAATAAATGTCAGTGTCCTATGTATAAACACGAGTATAATATTATTAATATTATTAAATTATAATAATATAGGTCAGGACTACGAGTGACTTACAACCTTATAATATATCATAGGTATACAGTATGTTTCGGATTTTTCAGTACAAACTTTGTGAATGGTCTTGCGTCGATTTTAGTTATACCTGTATTATAATATAGTATGAAAACATATAATTTGCGTTAAACAAATGACATTATTAGTAGTTTCTCATTTAATCTTAAACATAATACTTCAGTAAGTACTAAAATGGATTATGTCATAATCACGCAACGCCATCAAATAATCTTAAAATCCATGTTTGAATAATATAAAATTCGGTATTTTTTTAAAATACTTTTTAGAGGAAATCTTACTTTTTGTTAAAATATCAATTTATTGACTTAAAATTTAAGTTTTTAAAGCTACTATAAGTACATACTATTAAAATAACACATTCGTAATAAACAAAATAAAGATTTACAAATCTACTCATTGACATAAGATCATTCTCAACATTTTTATAAAAACCTATATGAAACACTCTGTATACAGTAAACATATACTATATTTATGCTAGTCTAGCCCTGTTTAGGGTGTTTACTGTTTATAGTTTATATTGTATCATATCAAATTCATTGGGCTCAGTTAAAATAGTGTACAAAATAACAGACTCATACAATAATCTTTCAACTGTATAATAATATACGTCGTATACTTTATAATCAATATGTTTAATATAAATATTTTTAAATAAGACTTTGCGCGTAATAATTTCTTTTAAATACTTTTTAAATAAAAAATCACACCAACATTTTGATCATCATCTACAATTTTGGTAATATTTATTTAAAAAATAACTTACCGATCAGATGTGTTGTAGTAATATCAATAGAAACTCGAAACTATTTTCTGGAAAAACCGCAATAATAAACCTATTTTTTTTTTATTTTAGTATTCATTAAAATATTAATAGACTATTATTCTTAACGCCCTGTAGAAAATATACCAACTAGCTGTTTGAATTTTAATATAAATACGCCCACGTTTTCTTGAAAAAATTTTCTGGTAAACAAAATTGTTTTAATGAAAAAGTTTGGGTTGTATTAGAAGATTCGGGGAAAACCTAAGTACTTATTTAAAATGCGGTCTTAAACTTTAATTTAAACCCACTAAAACACCAAAAACCGAAAAACTTAAAATAAATGTACATGGTAAGTACACCATTCATATATAGTAGGATATTATATAAAAAGAGTGTTTCAAAATCACTCTGTATACAAGTTTGATGTCGACGTAATTTAGGTATAAAACTAAATAAGCTTCAGCAGCCCACGATATGCGATATATACATATAAGTTTCATTTCTCGAGACAATGTGTATTTGTGTGTGTGCACATGTGTGTATATGTGTACCTATGTGTTGTGGTTATAACTTAGCTTAGCGTTGTAAACGTGCCGCATCGGTAATCAGATACCACGGAGCATGTATACACAATATACATGTGTGTGTGTGTGTGTGTGTGTGTGTGTGTGTGTGTAGTTTAAGCCTCTTGTCCGAAAAAAATGGTGAAATGAGACACTTTTAGAGATTCCCTATATAGGTACTACAGAGCGGTCTTCATTTTTTTCGTTATTTTTTATTCACTGTTATAGTCGCACCCCATAAATGGATTAACGTGCTTATATTATATACCTGCAGCTATATAGGTAGCCAGTGTACATATACATATAATATAGTGTACCGAACCCATTCAAAAGAGAAAAAAGTAGTTTTAGAATATTTAACGTAAGAATTCCAACGGAATAACTTTTTTTCGCCATTACAATATACGTGGTTAACCGATTTTATTTTCAATTCTACGTACTCACAAATATGTAATATTTTTATTTATTTATTTATGCATACAATATGCTAATTGAAACGCTAATAAGTTATAAATGTAACTATATATACATGACTATCCTATACTTCTATACAAATGAATAATTCGGTATCTTGTTTATGTTTACAGCATTGAGTGATATTATTTTAAGTTATAACTTATAATATTATATGCAACGCTCATTATTTGTACACATTTTACCTATCAGTATGACGACATTCACGGTCGACGACTAAAACATACGTATAAAGAATCCGGTTTAAATAATTTTATAATATTATATTATTCACGTGATAAAATTGTTCAATATATATTTTGAATTAACAACAATATACCGAAAGATTAAACTATGCGTATATAATAAACTCGTAGATAATATAGCACTGTACTGCTACTGCGCATTTATGGTTCGATATAAGTGCGCTAATATGACTGTTTCGAGCAGGAGCAGTGGTATGCGGTTATATTTTTCTAGTTAAATAATCCGACTTCACTCGTGTGTTAAATAATTGATTCGTATATAAATTAATTTTTTTATTATAATTAAACTATTTTAAGCCTAGCCATATAATATTATATATTTTTTATAATTTAACTTAATTTATTATATTTATTAAATTATAAATAAAATGAAATTGGAAATAATAGAATGATTTAGTTGCAGGCTCATTTGGTACACCCTAGTGAACAAGAAATCGTTAAATTATTTAAATAACTTGTTAAAAAATCTTAACCTTTAAATACATACACCCTCTCCCTTTCTTCAGACAAAAAAAAAATTAAAAATTTGGTTTTGTGGTGACACTCAGAAGTGTACTTGGAACATATCTGTGAAATAAAAATGTGAAAAAAATTAAATAGTGTCATTACAAAATTGGAACATAAAAAATGCATTTTACAAATATAAGGATAATTGATAATTTCTAAAATAAAACTTCTAAACTGTTCTTGAAAAAAAAAGAGGTATTTTATTGGTGAGAATCACAATTTAAATATATTTATAAAATAAAAGTGTATTAATAATGATAATATTATCCGATATGCAATGGCAAAATATTGGAATTACGTTTTTAAAAAATATCAATAAGTGCTCGGCCCAGCAATTGCAACCACCGTATAAAAACGTGGATATCCCCTTCTACCGTAACCGATCATTGCTACAAAAATGATACGGGCAGGACAATCTAAAATACCAGTGCTTTTGTAAAGAAATAAAAAAAGAAAATTAATTGTTTTCGAAAAAACCAGACAAATTATTTTAAATTGAATACTCATACTCATATAAGCATTAATAAATAGTCGTTATTTTAATGTTAATGTCGCATTGTCATTTAACATAATAAATTTTAAAAATTTTTTTCTTCTTCCTTTTTGGCCGGCCATTCACCGCTTACCTATAATTTACGCTGACCGCACACTATTGGTTTCACGAAAAAAAAGATTATTTTTAAAACGTTACTGAAATGTTGAAGGAAGTTATCACCGTAAAAAATGTCTTTACAATTTAAAAAAGTTAAGACTATTGAAACAAACATCGGCTTGAATCAACGTGTGGATGACGCACAAAACAACAACAATAATATTTAATAATATAATATATTATAACTATCATAAGTTTACGCGCACGTACACAATGCAATCGTTTAAGTCGGACGCGGCGCGAGGGCGGAATTATATTATTTTTATTATAACTCTCGTATGTTATGGACTTTTGTTCAATTGTCGTTGTCGTACCTAGACGACGTGGTGACGAGAAAATTTGAGTCGAAGGATATCCGGTCGAAACCCACGAGAAAGGGAAAAAGACCTACGCATAATTTAGACAACGATGGTCATTGCGGTTTTATATATTATTATAAATGTATGTAAGTGTAAGCTTGTACACTCGTCACTTGGTAATCACATGCGGCAGACGGTTTTTGATCGGAATTGGCCTCACGTAGTCGTCGTTGTCATCGACGGCGATAAGTCACGCCATCGCAGCGTCAACGATCCTCAACTATCGAACTATATGTATGATAATATAAAATATAAAGTACTTCACATAACTATCTGATCTAGACTGGTATTATTCGCAGTTTTTTTTTCCATTAGTATATAAATGTAATTAATAGACGTGATAGTATATTTTGCAAAATTCGTACTCCATTACTTTTTAAAAATTTAATAATTATAACACACTCAAGTCAAAAAAACACTTTTAGTAGTCTATGGTATTTTTTGAAAGAACCAAAAAAAAAAAAAGAGACAAAATGGAAGAGATATTTTGAAAAAATATTATATCACAATAAAAAAAAACCAGAGTTTTGTCGGATAAGTTTTAGTTACTATAGTTTTAATTTTCGGAAGTTGCAATTTTACAATAATTTTTATACCCGTTAAATTAATTTAATTGTATTTCATATAGATATAAGCAAATACATAGCATATGATCTATCTTATATTAGCTATATACACTGTATAGTTTACCTAAATTAAATTTTAAAAGGGGAAAATATATATAAGTAACTAGCAATTGCTTTACTGTTTAGTAGTATTTGAGTGTAAGCTCAAATCTCGATGCATATTATAAAAATAATATTTATTTTATATCAATTGTATAAAATATAAAGTGTTTTAGATTCTGAGAGAGGCAATGAATGTATTGATTTTACAATTATATTTTTTTCTGTTTGTCAACACCTTTTAAGGTATTAAAAATGTTTCGACTTTCGACTTTGAGTTGGATTCTGATATAGTAGGTAAATTGAATCTAGTTTGAACTTGGGAGTTAAAAATAGAGAAAGTGGATATTGTTATGTTATATAGACATATTATAGTAGGTGTCAAGTGGGTCAATGTGATGGATGTGTTAAATTTGAATTCAATGATAAATCAAGTATTTATAAAGCTATTCATTATTAAAGTATTTTATTTTAATATTAGTAATATACGGTTAGGTATATTTAGAATATTTTAACATTGGATTGAAAAGTATAGGAAAAAATGTAAGGGTTGCGTGAAGTTAGCGCTTCTTGGGTTTATATTTGGTTTAACCCCTTATAACTTTTTTGTTTTTAACTAGTACATTTCACCCATTTCGGGATAAGATTTGCAAATTTTGCTAAACACTTACAAAATACTGGCACTATTCATAACTTATTTTAATAAAGTGTAAGGACTAACTTGACGAAACTATAATTAGACAATAGTTTAAAATAGTTAGGTTAGTCTAAATATTTTGAAAATATCATTATACGTTTAGTAGAATATAATATTAAACGTAAACATTTAGAGTTCCTAAAAATTTATTAAATTTTCAAATTTAGGCTATACAAATTGAACATTTCATAAATTTTTAAATACAAAAAAATTTACAAATTTTTATGATTATGTCAAAATTTTAACTTTCGATGCTTATAAAAAACCATGTCATCTATCTTTTTTAATATTTAAAATATTGCTACAATAACAATAATTATAAGAAACCTGCTATTCTATTTTTTAATTTTGACTGAGCAATTATTCTAAATTATTTATTACCTTAAAACAACGATCGTTGCTTAAATTTTAATAAAGAAAACACCAAAAGTATAATATTATTATTGATTAAGTATATATCAATAACATTTAATGATTAAACTATCATTAAAATAATTAAAATAACAATAAAAAGTATTTAATATGATTGTTGACATACTTTTAGGTTCTGGTCAGAGCAATAAATAAATGTATTGATTTTAAAATTATCAGATTTTTATATGCCTGTCATGATCTTTTGGGGTTATAAAAATGCTTAAACTTTCAACTTTAGGGGCAGTTTTTGGAAAAAAATTGATTTTAGTTTGTATCTAAGCTATGGGGATAAAAAATAAAACTCTCTTAGAACATTTCTTAATAATCAGGAAAAACATTAAACAAGTTGATGACAAACTAAAATTTGACGTTAAACTGATTTCAAAACGAATATTATTATAGAAACTTGAAATTTTCACCAAGTGTTTATATTATTATTTTTTATACATGGTAAGATAATATTTTGACACATTTTGAGCTATTTTTATTCAATTAGTTTGACATATTATCAACTTTTTTTATATTCATTTGAAATTAAAATTTTTACAAAATTCAAAAATTCATAATAATTTACAAACTACAAGTATTTTATAGTAAAAAATATATTAAATCTTTTATAGCTCAAGTTTGAAAATATAATACAATATTCCTCATAAGTAATTCGTATTAGAACTAAAAACTAAAAAAAAATACATATTATAATAAATTAATTATTTTTCATGTACATTTAGTTCAAATTTAGAAGAATTTATATATTTAAGCAATG
This sequence comes from Rhopalosiphum maidis, assembly GCF_003676215.2. Taxonomy (NCBI): domain Eukaryota; kingdom Metazoa; phylum Arthropoda; class Insecta; order Hemiptera; family Aphididae; genus Rhopalosiphum; species Rhopalosiphum maidis. The sequence continues at coordinate 332,440 of NC_040878.1, read as the reverse complement.
AATAACTATATTCATTATTTAAATATAATTTAAAAATCATTATTTGCTAGGTCTTAAAATATTTATAAAAATTATGAATTTTACGTTACACATAATTACATTTTTATAATATATAAATTAATTTTCAGATTTAATACCTATTTATAGCATAAACCTATTTACATATTATGTTTTATTGTAAGGTGGTATTGACTCATGAATTAATAAAAATAATATAATATAATATATTAAATATATTGTATAAATTGTATTGATTATCTTTTTAATAATTAAATATTAATAATATAATAAATAGATACGATTTTTTGAGCAAAATTTGAATAAAAATTTAACACACCTTTTTCATTGATTTACTTTACACCTGCTATACTAAGAACGGCAACTACTTGCTCACTTTTTGATACATGTATTATGTTATTATATTTGATTTAAATTGCAAATAAAATGCAAGATGAATTTTGCCAATGTAAATAGTCACTACCTAAAGTCCACTATTTGTCATCTCCGCTATATCAAACTTTCAAGATTGTGTTATGTTTGACAGTCGTGAATAACCTAAAAAAAAAAAGATAGCATATAACGCAAGTATAATAGTATATTATCGTAATTCGGAGACTACCAAACCGAGGCAATTCGACACTGTCGCGTGTACGCTATCGTTTATCGCCCCGAGCGCCAAAAGTATTGTATTGCTGCATCGACGATATGCGACATTGTTATATTATTGTTACTTATAAATTTCGCTCAGTTTATTTTTAATAAAGTTTATATGTACATATCATATACCTATACCTATATAGTTTGATATTCACCCAGGCCGCGTTCTCTAACCCGCGGTATGTGAGTATATATATATATATATAATAATAATAATAATATATTCAGTTATTTTTTCGAATCAGTTTCTGTTTTCACTTACACTCACCCACCCACCCAACCGCTAAAAAATACACACGCTCGCCTTCTCTTCTGTCGCTCACTTGCCTCGAGCGTCGCTTTCGGTGAAAATGACCAATTTCCCGCACACGCCCGCCGAAAGCTATTTCACCACACCGCCACTTTCCTGATCGTCAAAACATTATCCATGTAATTCGGCTTAACGTATAACATCAAAATCACTCCTCATCGATAATACCTCTACCCCAAAACCATGTCGGCACTTCACGAGGCGTTCTCAAATACTTCAATACTTTTCCGTTTAGCCGTATTATGACTGTTAGATAGGAATGATAGGATTGTAATAAATTAATAACTACCTAACCGGCAAAAAGCATATGAATTCATGTGAAATAACCTATTTCATATTTGTAATATATATATATGGGTGTGTGTGTATGTATTATGTGTGTCCGGACCTTTGAAATATAACGCATCCAGACAAGATCCAAAACACGTCGTTAGTGTAGTACGTACTATGTAATAATATTAAACAAATCGATCTACCGTTAATAGCACGTAAATTCGAAATATTATCCCCGAATCAATGTATTTATTGTATAGTTTATGTATTGAATAGAGGTAGTGGAGGTTGGGACTCAAATATAAAACATATAACGTTTCAGTGGCGTAACAAACATTTCAGTTTGACTTTTAATATTTAACAATTTTATTTAAGCGTTACAGCATGTACTAATGTACTATTATTATGATTTATGGTTAAATATTAAAACATATAAAGATCCATAGATAGTTTAAGTGACACAAAACATATTTTTTTTTACGTATAATATTACAGCGTACATGCGTTAACGTAAATGTTACGTCGGAACTAGGAAATTAAATGTTGTCTAAACCTTAGACAAACTGATGTACGTCAACTATATTATAATATACATAATATGTGCAGTGTCTGTATGGGTTTAGACCACGTTAATAACAATACACATTTCATCACAAAAATATTGAGGATAAAATTAATTACAAGACATAAAAAGTTCTTGAGTGATTTCGAAAATACATATATTATATTATTATTATTATTATTTGTCTCGCAGTAACAAAATCGGTTCAAACTACAAATTTACACAAATAAATTCATACTTATAATGACACTATGTGCCATATAGGATACCGGATATCCTATGTATGATCTATCTACGAGTTACATGTAAATCTAACATACCAAAATATTATGAAAACTCTATAACTTGGTTGGTCGTGTATGTAATAATAAAAAACAAAATTACATTAATATAGTAATGTTTTTGTCGTTATAAAATAATTTCAGTGCTTAAACCCGTGCGGCCAATATAATTATTACAAAAAAATAACATATTATTATTTTTATTATTATACATAATATATACTTAGATTATACACTAGACTATTCGAAAACAAAAAAAAAACAATAACAATAAATGCACGCCATTGTAGAGAGTACACAACAGTTATTTATTTACAACGATTATAATTAATTTTAAACGATCCGATCGCTTCACATAAAAGCTCATAATTTCTCCTTTGAACTGTCAAATCATCATTTTTTCATTGGCAAATTGGAAATTCTCCTTGTATGTATATAATATGTGCATAAGTAATTGAAAACTATTGTGATCTATGCTTATGACGAGAGAAAAACGAACTAAAATAATTGTTCAATGACATTTGGACATAATATTATTATACATTTATACGTCATGCTGATGATAATATGTTTCCTTCGATAAAACCTACAAACACTTTTTATTTAATATAAAATATAATTTTTAATTTTAATAACAGAAATAAGTTCTGTATGTTGCATTTTACAGCTTTACAATCTAATAATAACTGTTATTATTATTTTGAGCATTAGTCAACGGTAATAGGCCACGGTTTTGGATGAGTAAAGGCAATTGTCCTCTCTAGAATAGATACAATAATAAAATTTTGTCTTTTTCCTCTTAAGATAAGTCACTAAACGTTTGAACATATCTTAACACCTTCCAAAATATTTTAAAAATACACAAAATACATTAACTATATAAATTCACATAGGTACAGTAAATTCCTTTTATCAAATAATATTTCTTGAAATAATTGTATACTTGTATTTAAAACGTTTTTATTGAGATAAATCATAAGATATATTTATCATCAGACGACTTGTGAGATATTGATATCATTAAATTGTGTAGAATATTTTATTTGTACGATGTTTTTTAATTATAATGATTACGTTGATATCGCAATCTTATTTCTGTAAGTACGATCAATAAGCATACACAAATATTATATGTATCATAATAAAATACGGCAGGGTGTACCTTAATGCGTACTTCGGACGGGAACAAACAAACTATATGCGTCAGCGCATAATTCGTTATCATGCTCTATATATATTATAATATTATGTATATGTGTAGTATGTGTACGCGAAAAAATAAATAACGATCGATATCGTGCACACAATGATAATGTATTATAATCATTGAAGAATAAAATTTTTTTCATTATTGCGCCAAACCTTTGAAAAATATGCGACAAGTACGTGTTTTTGCATATACTTATATGCTTACTTATACGCATAGTAATTATAGTACAATAATTATAACAATAAATACTCCGTGATTTCTACACAATATAGTTACGCGGGACAGGAAATGTGTTTTTGTCCGTTTAAAGTGATGTATAATAAAAAGTAAGAACATTGGTGTTTGGTAACTAATATAATATTGGCTGCTGAACATTTATATTAGTTTTTAGGGTACAAAAATCTTCTTATACAAATCATTATTAATATTATTGTTTCAATCAGTGTTATATATATAATAAATAAGTTCAAAAGAAAATTTAAGTGCAAGATCAGTATGGTTAAGTTAGGTGTGTGTAGTTCAAATGTTCAATGGTCAGCAAGAAACACATTTTTTTACTCTTCTCTCATCCGGGCGATCCTTTTGCGCGTGCATAAAATAATTTTAGATGGAAAAAAAAATATATGCTTATCATCCGTAGGTACACTGTATATGTACATAGGTAATAGCCAACAAGTATAGAGTATGTACGCGAAGTACATAATTAATGACTAATAAGTAATACACATTCGGGTCGATCATCCAAATGCGCTACCTACGAGCGTACCTACTGATATACATATAAATATATAATAAATAATAACTAATAATATAATATAGAGTATAAAAACTCCCTTCGTGTGAATTACTGTGTCTGATATATCGTAGTCGTTGTGCGTTTTTATTATTATTATTATTATTGTTGGGAATTTTTTTTTCTAACGTCCGTTCTTATTTTTTGTCGTATCGCGTCGTACAGTGCACGGGCTAATACATACGATGCATTGTCGGCATATTGATGCACATGACGTTACAGATATGGTTATAAACCGGCGGCACGGCGGCCTCTTATATGGTATACTCGTTTTACCGGTAATACCACGCGCGGTACGAACCGGTTATTGTTTTATACGTAGTCCCGAGGGGTTACAGTATATGCGTGCAGCAGCGTTAAAACAATAATGACTGTTGATACTACCTATACATAAAAATATAAGTAGAGTACTTACATGGCGAACGGTATTTCGTTTTATCACGATTCAGTCGGTCAATAATAATGATGAAAATATCGTTATTATCTCTAAGTATGAGTACATACACGTACTTTCGTTATTAACGTAATGTAATACATAATAACATATTATAAATTTGTATACTATATTTTGCGCGATATTTTAATCTAGGACGTATTATATATGGCTATAGGTACTAACGACTTGGATGACTATACACCGCGACAGTGGTATGCGGTCAATGGTACAAATAACGGTAATACGCATTGTATTATATATTTATAATAATAACATTAAACCTATGTAATAATAATAATAATTCGTTTTTAATGTACGCGTATTCATTAAATGAAAATAACTGTATATATTAAATAATTTAAAGTAAAATGTGTGTTTGCATTTTGTCGTATCAATTCTTAAAATTAAATTAAATCAGAATAATCGTGTTCTATTATTTTGATTTTGTTAGTTTCGTGCGATAAAGTATCTGTTCTTTTAGATACTCGTTTGCTGTAAAATATATTATAAATAATACTTTTTATGTCATCATTCAATTGAACTATAATTTTAATGCTGCTCAATTGAAGATAATATTACCATTACATAACAGAACAAAAAGAGATATTACGTTATACACCAAACGATATATGATAAAAAAGTACAATGTAGTGATGAAAATGTCCATATTAAATGTCCATTTTACTGAACCACACAAAGTACACATTTTACAACGCTGTAAAAAAAAAAGAGTTGGATATCATTATTACATTATACGATTCATACAGAGACGATTTTAATTGGTTACATCGGTACATAATACATATAATGGCGTCAATTTAAATTTCATAAAGGCTAGACAGTTCAATTCTTAGAAAATTCATAAAGACCTAAGAAACATACTAAGATAAATATTAAAATATTACAAAAATTAGTATTATAATAATAATATCATAGAATAATTTAAGCGATTACCAACACGGAATTACATAGCGTCAAATCCTAATGTTAAGGCTCGGGCAGCTAGTAAGTGAGTACAGTGTAAACGAGTAAAAATATTTTTATTTGTACAATCTCATCGGGAAATTTCAATACATAATTGACAATGATAATCATTTGTTTATAGACACTCATTTATTTTTTTATCTAACGTTTTTAAGTGCGTAAGTATAAATTGGGAGGATAGAAGATATATATTTGGTATTTTACAACATTTTCAAAAATTTTCTATTGGTTGAAATTTTAAATTTTTAAAGAAGAAAAAATACACAGGCTTTCAACTAAAATTCTACCATGTACAATATTATAAAATATATATAGGTGTAATGTGTATAGCTCAGCCATACCCTCCCCAAACTTTGATATTTTATTATTTGTATATACAGCATTGATATTTTATACTATTTGTTTAACATCTGCTATATTGTTTATATTAATGGTATATGCCATAATTTTTATGTTTTAAACGTTTGTATATAATTAAACTTTTAAGTATAGGCATTATAATATATGTATTTAAATAACAAACAAGTATATTTGTATAAAATATATCTTATTTCCAATGGTACTTTATATATTATTTATTTTTTTAAGCTGATTCTACGAGTATGTTGATATTATTTTGTTTATATTTTGAATATTTATTATTATGAAACAATAATATATTTTTATTTTCAATTGATTTATACTTTTATTATTTAAAAATATTTAAATTACCATAAATGTAGGAGTTGAAATAAAAATGTTCGCATATCACATAGTTTTATATTTGTAATGTCTTCATTATTAATAATCTTGGTTTAGTTTAACTTGCACAAAAATAACCGTATCACAAAAACTCAAACGGTTTAGCATTAGATTAAACAACCAAATTCTAAAGAATATCATTAACATGAATGAATCAATATTTTAAGATACATAGATAGACGTGACGTGAATATATACAATTTTATGAGAGAAATAAAAAGTTATAAACCACAGAGGTAAAATATCTCTTAGACCACCGCATCAATATTACATATTATCCCACAGTTATTACAGGGTGAAACATGTAAATTTGTTAAATTAAATAACTATAGTATAAGAATTGAAAATTATAAGAATATTATATAAACGCACCAATTTAGACCTAAAAACCTTTTAGTAGGTATTGAAAATTATTAAAAGTACCATGATCAGTTCTTTAAAAAATGTAAAAACATATTAAAAAAGATTGTAATAATTTTACATTTTTATCTATATGAAAACTTTTGAACTTTCATTTGATTATAAGTGGATATAACATGTGTTTGATTTTTTTTGATAAAGTGAATATTAAGCAACTTAAAACCATAGAGAGGTAAAAATTATAAATGGACAGTCATTATTATCAAAAATACCTATATGTGAGAAAAAATAATTGTTTAAAAGGAAAAGTAGCTATAAGTTAATTTTAGTATTAAACTTTTAATGTTGTATAACAACTTGGAAAGGGATTGAGTACAAATGACAATATTAAAAGCACAATTGGCGTAAGTTTCTTTTTGAAAATCTAAAGTAGAGGAGGATAATAAATATAGTGCTATGAACATAATCGCACAAACACTTAATGCACCATCGATTGCATGTTGCTCATTAGAGCATACTACGAAAAATAAACAAACTTACATGATCCTTATTTCGAGATCACTAATATTTATTTTTGTTATATTGTATATAATCATACCTTGGGGAGGGTCAAAACTAAATAATTTCTGGAATAAAGTACGTGTATGTAACTTGTTCACCTCATATCCCGAACGAATATATATAATTTATTATTATAATAATTTTGTGTAATATATATAGAATACATACAATAATATAAATCAATACTCGAGGGCATTTACTTAAAAAATATACATCATCGTTTGTGTATGAAAATTATGTTTCTGTTATTATACGCAAAGAATGAAATTATGACATAATGATGCATTATGATTATACCTCGATGTACGTTAATAATGTATTAACTGTTTCGATCCGATCAACGTCGCTTATGTCCATATGGCGTATTTATTACCATGTTTCTGTAAGAGCGATAAAAATAGAAAACAGCATTTAAACTGTGACAATTAAGGAAAAGAAAATAATAACGCCATATTGTAGGCATCTAATACGCGTATATATAATATAATATAGAATAATATATTTTATATGACTTATCTATATTCTATATATTATAGATACAACATGAAGTCATAATGATCATAAAATAGTATGGAAACCAACAAAAAAATGTATTCTTATAAATATATTAGCCATACATAAATGAATTAAGTAAAAAAGTCGATATCGTTCTTCGTTTCAATTGAGGTGGTTTTTATTTGGTTGGTTTTCAAAAACTAGCTTTTTAAATTTTTCTGGAAACATAACATACTTAAATTGACTGATATCTGTATCGAGTAGTATATTATATGATGCATATATACTATTATTATTATAATATAACCAGATCCACCTTGATTTATGGGCGATATTTTATACTAACCGAAAATACTAGAATAATAGATAAAGAAAAAAATTGACTTTCAGTACCGTTGTATTAATATTTGTATGCGCTCTCGAGATATACGAGTATACACAATGACGTTATATTATTAAAAATTATATTTTACAGCGTCAAAGTTCGAGTATAATACTCGTCGACATGCAAATTGGAATATTCTAGTACCTATCTTCACGTATAGATATAGCGCACGCTGTAGCAGCAATCTCGTTTGTAACGAAAATCGTCGACGAAGATAACTTACGCTATTATAACTATATATACACAATATTGTACGTAAACGGCCCCCTCACGCTGCTTCAGTCGTGATTTCGACATCCGCTCCAGAATACATATTAACTTTTTCTCGTTCACTTTTTCTTCTTTCATTTCTTTTTCCCGTTTCTTTTCCGAAGTTCGCGCTGCACACACACGCGCGCCGCTGCGCTCACGCCTCTCCCGCTCCCGTCAGTCTATATAAACGTCGGAAAAGGTCGTCTTCTCGTGTGTCGCATACACGTCATTGCCGAGAGTCAGAAACCACCCGCCCACCCATCAATCCACCTGCAACCCCATTTTAAGCGCGACTCTTCGTGATCTCTTCTCCTCCTCGACCTTTGCGCCCATCGTCACCGTTTTAGCACCGCATTCGTACACGTTATGGATGGGATTTTAACGATACTCCTCACACACTGTTGAACGGGCAGACTTTATTATTATTCGAGCGGGGGTAGGCATAGGGGTATTTTTTATTTTCTGACGAAGTTTTCCCTCACTCGAACTCGTAAAGGGGTTTTTTCTTTGTCACTTCGACTCTAACGACCCCTACACTTCCATCCCAAAGAAAGATTCGGGGTGAGCAGAAACAGCAGCATCAACAGTTGTAGATCGGCGAAGGGGATACATGATACTCGGTTCTTGGTATCCTCTCTTGCATGTCCTATACACTGCTCACGTGAACTACATATATTAAACTCTTCGCGGGGGGAGGCGTATATATAACGATGTTATGATCAACGAAAATAATATTGTTACGATACAAAGCGACTTATTCGGTGTTTATGTCGTGAATTCGTGATTCGTTGTATTGATACATAGGCAGTATAGCTATAATATATTATATAATATAGAAGTAGCAATGGGTGGTGACTTAGCCCTTCACCTAGTTTAATACATTTTTAAAATCTTTTTTATATTGATGCAAATACTCGTTGTCTAAAAACAAAAAAATTAGTCTGTAGCAAAAAAATCTATTTACATCTAAATATTTTTATTAAAAGTACAATTTACATTTAGAAATGCTGTGGGTATGTAGATCAATGTATATTTCTGCATTATTATAAACTCCTCTGTATTGAATTAATTTTCTTTATGCATAATAATGTCCAGTGAAAGGCATTTATTCGCGATGGAAAGTATTAAATATCGCTACGTTTTACTATGGCTAAGGAAAAATTTACAAATTTAATAGTAATTTATATTGAAAAAACTATACCAAATTACGAGTATATCACTTTACTAGTATTATTTTAAATTTATTTTGAAATACAGTATGTTAAGAAAATTCCATTATTATATTAAAATTCCTAGAAATGCTTAAAAATATTAAGTATACATATACAAAAGCGACGAAATAATATATTAACGCGCGGATAACCGTTCGTTGCGTATAATTATTGATCTAACCTTTTACCTATCTAATACCTACGTTTAATATATTAAAATATCGTAATGAACTATATTTGAGTGGTTTTATTGACTTTTTTATAAATTATAATATAGCTAAATAGTTTAAAAATTAAAAATACATTATATCAGTTTCTAAGGATAGTCTTCAGAGAGAAAATATATTAATAACGCCATACGACTTTGGTGGTTATTTGATGCGGAGAAGAGGAGATTAATATTATATTATATTTTGTATGCCGAGTTCCGACCAAATGGTATACAGCGACATTGGCTACAAATCAACGGCTATCAAACGGAGCAGCAATTTACGTATTTTTATGAAATTTAAACCCATACAACTGTGCTATATTATATGCCACCAGGTCGTTGGTATATATATATATATATATATATACCTATACCTATCATATAAACATGGTCAGCCCGACTGTGTTCCCAAGGCGAGTGGGTCGCGGCTAGCGTGACACTCGTATAAAAGTGTACGCGCGTATATATGTATGTGTGCATAAACGAAACGACATCGAGCAATTATTGTCGGAAATATATTATAATATACAGCGATAGTATACGAGATATAGATAGTATAGTAGGCATATGTATATGACGCGCGTGTGTAATATAATTTCGCTGAACGACTACAAGTCTCGCGTGAAAGGGCTTAGACATATAATATATAGGTACATATGACGATAGAACGGTTGATTGGGAGGAGTCCATGGAGGGGTGGTGGGGTCAGACAGGTAGAAAAAAAAACTAAAAAATAATAAAAACTATATACACACACACGCGCGCAATATATATATGTATAAATATATATAAGATAAAACTTGGGGCCGACGGCGTCGGCGGTCAAAACACGACTGCGTCCATATAAATATATCTATACACAACATGTGTATGATTTATGAACCGAGTTCTCCTTCCAACGGGTTCATTAGCATTATTCATGGGGGTATTGGGTGCGGCCGCGTTCTTAAAAAAGCACTGTCGGATTATACTTATAAATAAAATAATGTTCCACGCACATACGATGGACGAGACGACGCGGAGAATCGTATAGACCCACCCATAAGTATTATACGATGTGATATCGTACCAGAGCCTATAGGCTATAATATATATATATATATATATATATATATATATGATAGTATATATTTAATATGTATACGAGTTTTTTGTTACTAAATAAATTAATACGTGCACGTACGTAACAATTATACCTACAATAACGTTGTCTACGATATTTAGGTACGCATCAAAGAAGTAGCTAACACGGGTTTTTTTGTACCTTTATGAAACATTATTATTAATTTATTTTATTATTATATTTTAATAACTATTCAATATTACCTATTATATGTTGCACTTGTATAAATATGTTATTTTTAATTTAAGTATGGGTAAGCATAAAGCTACTTTTCCTTTATAGGTACTTGTTAAAAATGTATTATTAATAGTAAGTTAATATATAAATTTTGATTTTTTTAATACTATTTTCTATACTTTACGAAAGTAAAAAATTATATAGAAATTGCCAATGGGTTGTTTGTTTTTAATTAATGTATGATATAATTAAGCCCTCGAGTGATGGCATGATGCTGATAAATATAATAGGTAACATTTATAACCAATGGTACACATAACTTTAATATATTTTTAAATGTATTAATCTAGAAAATTTAAAACCATACAAATACTAAGTAAATACCAATACTAGTTTGGGTCAATCAACCATTAGCCAACCCTCAAACGAACGTACCCGCACAAATCCCAAAACTATTAAATATTTAGAAAATATCGGTAGTATGAATAATGTCCAAGATAAGATAAGATATTTTCGTTTTTTAATGCCGATTGTTTGGTATATTGTTTGTTAAGATTTCGGGAAAATGTGCGGTGCTCATAAATTACCTAAAGAAAATCTAACGGTCGGCCTCTTTGTTTGAAAGAGTGCGATTTTGATGACAACTTTAATGTGACATACACATTTCTATAATAATGCCGAGCACTGACAAGAATAACGCGCGTTCGAGATTACAGCGACATGTACAAAGCAAATATTGTTGTATACCAGCTAGAGTCGGCTATTTTGCGCCGGCGGCGGTACGCTTTGTCACGAAACTCGATACGGTGGCGGCGACGTGGTTTCAGCCATCCTAAACATATTTTTTTATAATTATCATCGTATTTGTTTTGAGTACTTGATAGCTACGATAATATTCTGAACTATTACATTCCGCGCTGAACACGCAGTCAGTTTTTTTCCTCTGCGACGTCCACTTATAGTGACTATATAATATAATAACATAATAATTATATATATACCCTCATAGCAATTATTTACCACACACGCTGTAAAATAGTATATACCTTCATATTTGACGTTATAATTTAACGATTGCAGAAAAAGAATTGCAGTAAAAGTGCAGACTCGTAAATCATCTAACACATTTCAGATGAATTTTTATTACAATAATAAATTAACGACTTGCGAGTCTGTGTACAAGTATATGCTTATATTATAGGCATATTAAATGTACCTACCTTATGGCCAATCTATTTCTTATGTGATAACATCGGAAATAAATGAATCCAACAGTTTGTATGGCATTGTTATGATTAATATCGTCTGTCGATAAAATTTTGAAATCGGTAGTTTATATTTTTACGTGTCGATATTATTGCGAGCATACACCTACTTCGATTGTTTTTATACATACCTACATTGGCTAAATTTTATTAAGCCATACCCCTACACGATACACTTATAATAACGGTAGATATACTCAGAACGAAGTCCGTGAAAATAATAATAATTAAAATGATGGCACGCACACTCAACGATTATCATTTTAATTAGACACGTCGTACGGGGAAAAACACCATCACGATCATAAATAACTATATAATATATTAAAATATTACATCATGTGTATTGTGTACTGTAGCCGATGACTAAATTCACCCGTTCCTATATACTTGTTTCATCGACCGATCTAAAACCTAAAACGTGATTTAACCTTTTACATTTTTGTATCTGAAATGATTCTTTCAATAAACATCCTGTCAGCGGTCAACTTCAGTAACATGTGGACTGGACTGGTGTTGTTCAAAAAATAATATGGAAATTTATGTGTTTATTTGGTTAGAAAAGGAGTGCTAGGTTACAAATTATAAAATTATAAAATAAAAATTACAAAATATAAAAAAAAAATCTTTAAAAAAAGGTATTGGTTACAAATTATTCTACTACAATAAGACGTATAAGTATACGTTCCAAAACGCAGTTGTAATAGAATTTTTGTAATTACCTTAGCTTGCTGAAAGATGATGAAAATTGATCTCTGCGCGCCACTCGTCTATAAAAAAGTAAACAAACTATATTCATCGACTTTTAGTATGATTCTATCTCCGTAAAGAGTAGTTAGGACGATTTATTTTCCGAAACAGGCTATCACATAAACGACTACGGAGCCTTATAATCCACCGACTTATAAACCCGGACTATTCCCTATCATGAGGCACGGTAGGTTTGTCAGCCTTTATCACTAAAGCACATTTCATGATTATGATTTTTTATATTGCTATTAAAGCAATTTATTTCACTACTACAGTATTACAGTATGTTGATTTATATTTTTTGCCAAAAACATTGCATTTGTTATATCATTAATATTTAATTATTAAGGTATATATTTCTGTTAAATGATATAATTATTAAATGTTGAGTTAATAACGACTTATCGTAAAGCAGTTTGAATAGGTTCGTGATTTAAATAGCATAAAATTAATCTAAAAGTTTTGAAAAAGTCATTGTGTTTAATACGAGTAAAATAAAATAATAAATTAATAATATTTATGTAAAAGTTTTAAATTTCCGCCAAAAATATTTTTGAATTACAACCATTTACATTCGTTTAAATATCTAATTTCATCAAAACTTCAACTTCAAATAATTAAATAAAAAAAAAATGTTCACCAATGTCTCTTTAATATTGTTAAAAAATTATAATAACAATTTATGAGGAACCTTGAATTAAATTTTCAAGCTTTTTAACTGAGCGAACAATTTTTTGACATTAATATAGAAAGAAAATTTAAAAAAAAATCGTTTATGTAAAACTGCAATAAACAACATCAAAAGAGCAAACATTTGATAAAAATTTCATGTATTTTGGTTATTCATGTTCAAGAAACATTTTCTTGTCAAAAATTGGTTTTACGTAAAAATTTCCGTTTTTTCCTAATTTTTGATTATTATTTTCAGTTACTTTTTACTTCCCCACTCTACAATCATCAACTAGATTCACTTTCTTACCAGAAAAAATGTATTCAAGTTGAAAATCAAAAATTTTTACTACCTACTCTAAGGGCGATGAAAGACACAAAAAAACTGGCACCATTATAAAATCAATACATTCTTCGTTTTGCTTAGAATCTAAAAGAAAGAATTTAATAATTTGAAAGACCAATTGTCAAGAGGACTTTTATTGTCATTCAAATTAATAAAATGTAATTATTTAAAGTATTAATTGGTGTTTAAAATTAATAAAAATCAAAAGCAATAATTACCTACAAATAGTTATACATATTTTATTTATCAATAAATGACAGTATAATCATCTATTTATTAGAACCTATCGCAATGATTCAACAATTATTATGCAAAATATATTTGTACTAATAATAAAAAAAAAGCATTCGAAATTTGAATACATTAAATTTACATCCTTAATACCTGATTATAATAATATAAATCAAATGACATGTCTACTATATTTTTGTATATAAGGTGTTCAATAAGTTTGGAAAGTATTAATAACTGTATGCATATTTTAATACCTACAATAAGCAATAATATATAACACTGCTGTATATTTATAATGTAAAACATTTAATAACCTCATGTCATATTATTGTTTATTAGAACCAATTAGTCTAATTAACATTTCCAAGCTTATTGAAAAAAGGGTGAACACGCTCGAGCCGTTGCGCATCGGCACCAACGAGCAGAAAAACACTGTCAACCGGATACGGAACAAATGCTCAGCTTGTCGCATTTGGGGCTAGGTAAATTGAGTCCGAGATAAGTTTGGTACATTTTGAAAGCGGTAAATTGAGTCCCGGGAAAAAATTAATAGTAAGTAAATATTTTGACTTATGTTAAGCTATTTATATAGGGAATTGTAAACTCCTACAAATTTAGTGTAATCTCCTACAAAAGATAGTGTTAACTCCTACAAAAAATAGTATTAACTCCTACAAATGATAGTGTTAACTCCTACAAAAAAATGATAACGCTCGTATTGCTGTAAAAAGGTGTCAGTCTTGCAATATATTAACACATAAAATAAAAATTGTTTAAAAAATATAATAATAGTGTTAATAAAACAATAATCATAATCATTTACATTTAAACTAACATTTTTTGAAAAATATACTAAAATATTCAATAACACAATATTTAGTCATAATCATTTAAGCTTAAAAAAAATGTTTTTAAAAAAAATAATAAAAATAGGTCTTCATTTTTTGCACCTTTGTTTTTGCAGTTATGCATGGTTCCCCCGACGCCATGGTAACCTCTACCGGCGCATCGGGCGTTGTATGCAGGAGATGTCGCAGTCTGGTTGCCTTGATGAATTCTGAATGTCCATTGTACGTTCTTCCTAGCCACGACGGTACGCGGAAGCCCATACTGGGTTTTTTAGAAGATCGTCAATGGGCATCCGACTGCGTTGTCTCCTGATCGTACACCTGTCCTGCCTCTGCCACGCCAGTTTCCCTTATTTAGTCTCCACCGCTCTTTTCGTCTGGAAAGGAAGATTAGTACAATGTTATTTTAATCATTAAAATAGAATGCAGTGACAGAAAAAATTGTTGTAGCTGCTGTTCGTTGTGTTGAACTACCAAACTACGCGCGCGTTCATTGCGTAATTTTTCAGTGTGTACTACCGATCGACATCCGTTCACATACAGTTAAAAGTTTATAAAAATTATAAAATATACGTTACGTTTATTTCTATTTAGATATTTGACCACATAAGGTTTCAACAAAAAGCATATTGTGAGCAGCATTTTATTATTTTTAAATTTAGTTTTGATCAGCTCAGTCTGAAGCTTTAGGTCCAAATATTCAATTATTTATGTTTTACCAAAAACTTTCAATAGTTATTTATTGTTATGTTACCATGGAATTAAATTACCTATATATTACTGGAATATTTGTAACAGTTCTTTTGCACAGTGGATTATATTATATTGATTATATGTATCTATTAAAACACAGTTAAACTATTATAATTTATATAATTTATATTTGTATTGATATATTATTGTTGATGACAAACGAGTTCCTGATTTTATATATTTGTCTATGATATATATCATTATAGCCTAGTAAATATTGAAAAGTTAATTTAGAACTAATGTTTTATGTTTTAGAATTATACTTTTGTAGTCTAACTAATCCTAATTATTAATTAGTAATACAAAATAGTCGGTAATACTGGCTAGTGGCTAGACATATATTTATATCATATTTATATGTCTATAAAATTTAGGGAATACATAAAAATGTAGTAATAACTCACGTTAACCGGAATAAGTGCAACATTTTTAATCGTAAGGTGACAAAGTGGATCATCATTATTCTCCTTATTTCCATTAGACAAACCTTAGGAAAATGAGAAAACTCGATGGACCATACTGTAAATTATGTTGGTCGTACATTACACATACTATTGAGTAAGAGTACAATACACATACCAATGATTTAGAAAAATATTTTCGTGACACCTGTGACACAAGCGTATGTATATTATTTATTTATTTATTTAATATTGATTAACTTAGAAAATTTGAAGAGTCACGACCTACCGCATTTATAGATAATAAGCCACGACTCGATACCTAAGTATTAATAGTATTATACCTAGTTATATACTTCAACAACTACAGTCATTATTCAGAAAGCACGTGTTTTATATGAGAGTCAAAGTTTCGACAGTTCTGATCTAAGACTCTATTTACAGTAACCATTTAAGTGTTATATATTGCATAATATAATACACTTACCTGAACACGGTGCATTTTAGATGTATATTATACAGTGTTTGTGTGTCAGAGTATATGTTAAGTGCACCGTGAGTACGCTTTTTAGACGAATATGTTGTGGAGGTAAGCAGGGGTGTATATTATTTCCAAAATAACTCTAAGTGTGTGTGAGTGTGTATTCTGTGTGATGCCGACGAGGGGATAATTGCCGCGATAAATTGTACGAAGAGTGCTGCTAATGGGTTAATCGCGTACTCCTAGTCGCTACACTATTTATATATAATATGTGTACAGTCTACACCGCGATGCATATACGAAACGGGCCTTGTCGTGTGTACGCCGCACGGATCGTTGGACACGTTACCGAGACTACTTAAATAGAAAACCAAAATACCGCCGTGAATAATGATGATAATGACATTATGATAATAAGAATAATATCATTATTATATGAACACACACACATTATCGGACACAAACATTGAAGTGACGATTAAAATAGAAAAGAAAACACAGTCAATGCTATGGCTGAATATTGTCAATAAAGTTTTGCTGTGACTACAGATCGCTTTAACGCGCAAAATTCGTATACGAATATCTACGATCTACCTATATATTGCGCGGTACTATAATAACTTATTAGAATATAAAAACGATAACGAAAACGAAATTATCAAAACTTTATTTGGAAACATTATAGAAAAATAACATTTTTGAAAACGTTAATCGAAAACCTTAACCGTAATTATATTTTTTAAATCAATAAACAATAACAGAAATGGAACATTAAAAACGCTTTCTCTCCCTGCTTAGAAGTATAAAATTTTCATTTCACTAACTTAACCTAGCCTAACTTTATAGATATGTACTGCAGAATTGAACATTTTATTATATTTATCTCAACATTATACCGAAATATTATAATAATTACGCCACAAGAAACATTCTTGAAATATAATATACTGAACTTATAGATAACTCAAGATAAGTATTAGAGAGTTCTAAGGAGAAGAAAAATAATAATTCATTTTTTTCATGTTAGTGTGTTACATAAAGTCATGAAATCACTTGAAATATATTACCTCCTGTCAATATTTTTTCGAATTCAAATTCTTGTTTCAGACATTTCGTTTATTACATAATCAATAAACTGTGATATTTTAACAATATTATAATTCCATTGTAGAACAACGTATACACAATACATATGTATAACAAAGTAATGGATAGTAATATGAATATTAATAATAGTAGGTAACATTGAAATGTGAATAATAAGGCAACCAATAACTGTTCAACATTTTTAAATAACTCAGTCACATAATGCGTATTATTATATATATAAACCTAAGAAAAATGAAATTTATTTTTACATTTTGTGCGTTTAACGTAATTTTGACACTCTGGTCCATGTATTATTCATAAGTTAATTTTTTGACGTTTTGTTATACAATATTAAAATCAATGTATAATGTAGGTATTTCAATAGTTATGTAAAATCAGGTAATCAATTTCATAATATTGTAACAGCATATTTTAAGGTATTATTTTTACGCTCAGTTTATATAAATTGGTTATATTGTAAAACTGGATAAAAACTAAATAAAAAGTTACAGTAATATCCAAGTTAACAATAATGTACTTTGTATACCATACTGCTAAGTGTAGAACTACAAGTATACTACTATAGTTTAATTCACTAACAGCTTTTAAACTTTAACCATTGCATTTATTTGTACTTCCAACAATTTACCGTGCATAACCAATCATGACAGAGTTATAATAGTACTTCGAATATTAATAGGTAGGTTGAAATACTTTTAGTAAAATGTATGAGCTATACAAGTATAGCATCAAATATTTTATTGTTGAATATTAAAAAATAATAATAAGCTGGTGATTTTAAGAACATCAATGGGAAACAAGGTGACAAACATTAAAACGTTTTATTGTTTTTTATAATTTTGAAACCAGACATGCATTTATAATTTTAATGCTGTAAACTGTATTAAATTATTTTTTTTCACTATATAAAATACATTTTAAATAATAATAATGAAAACATTCAACTAGAGTACCTCCGCAGATCGTTGTATATTATAGTGATTATACATATTCTATACACTTGTAATAAATATGTCTGAGTAAAACAATAAAATTAACTACACCTTTAGACAATAGAAAAAACAATTTTTACTTTTAAACAATCTCCAAGTGGTACCTAATTAGAGAGAGAATATGTTAAATATATGTAGATTGTAGAATTAAAAAATTTATGTTTTTATATTATATATTACGTTGTAAGACCAGGCGCGGATCCAGAGTAATTATTAGGGGGGGCATTTATATATAATAGGGGTGGCCAACATGACTATGTACGCGAGCCACATATATTAATGCAATTATATCAAGAGCCAAATTATCTAATCTGTACTTTTATACCACAAAATTAATAAAGATAGCTAACATCCGATAAACATATCAAATTACGAAATATGAAATTATAAAATAATATTAATAATGATAATAATAAAACATTTTTTTTTATTAATGTATGCAAAAAAAATTAAAATTTTGGTTTTTGTAAATAAGACCGCGAGCCGCATACGTCGATGAAGAGAGCCGCACTTTAGCCACCCCTGAATTATATATTGTACAATAATTATATTATTATATTATAGTTATTACCATCGATTATGTACAATATATATATCATATATGTATTATTTTAATTTTATTATATACATAATCAATGCTTTTACTATAAATATTTCTTTAATTTTTAAAGGAATTAACTTATAACTAAAAATTAATAAAAAAACCTAGGTAGGTGCATTAAAAAGAACACTCTTTATTTAAGAACAATTAGTAAAAACTATTAAAAATCTATTGAATATTAATAAACCAACAATAATTATAAAGCAAAATCTAATTTTCTTTTTATTTATGAAAAATATTCGACATATTTTGTTAAATTTGTATTTATTGATTCGAAATATTCAATGTTTGTTTGAAGAAATTTTCATTGTAAATGTTATCTATACAATTGTCTCTGTATCAATAAATTATTATTGTGTTTGTGTGTGAAAAAAGTTGACTAAAATACATCTATTATTTATAAAATGTTGTGGGTCTCGCACTTAATCACTAATTATTCAAAGAAATGCAGACTTTAAATAATAATGAAAAAACTTGGTTTGCGCGGCAATACAACGTGAGTCGAGAATTCAATAATTTTACTAAATTATAATTTATAATATATATTCAACAACAAGATATATTTAATTTTAAATCACACCATCTTCTTAAGCACATACTTAGGGTTATTAAAAAAAAAAAATTGATACTTCGTTCGGCATCCGTAGCATCGTCAGTCGGCACAATTGGAAATTACAGAATTATAAATAAAACTATCTGCTAAACAACGTATTTATTATTATTTAATGTAAACAAAAACTAAATATAAGATCCTAAACCATAAAAAAATTTAATTTTTTTCATCGTTTGACATATTAATTAAGTAAATTGATTTTTTTTTCGTGATTTGGGGGGGGCATCGCTCCCATGGCCCTCCCCTTGTATCCGTGCCTGTGTAAGACCATTATGTATTATATTCATAAATACATAAGCATATGAAGTTCATGTACTTCATTAATATTCTTGGGAAACGGTGGCTGATATTTAGTTTTTTTTTTTTTATTATATAAATGTCTACGAATATATGAAATATCATTAATCAGTAATCATGTATAATTTCCTAAATTACGAAATTCTTTTCTAATTATTTTAGATGGCGTTTCTTTAATATTGACTTCGGATATTTTTCGTTTGATATTATTACTTACGGCTTGACGTTCAATCATAGAGTATGATTCATGATTATATTTACAAAAAATGATTTTTCTTGTAAAGTAATATTGTTATTGTTTAAATCCAATTTGGCCCTGTATATTTATTTTGAGGATTTCCATTTTTTATAACCACTTATTTTTGATTCATATTTAAATTAAAATTTAAAATTGTTTAATACAATAAATCGTTTGCCATTCTGGCTAAATATTGTTGTAAATTCAATATTAAATTAAATATTAAACTACACTGCACTTCTAAGACTATTACTTCTACTGACATTTAACAGTAGTAAATAAATACTAAGTACTAAGTAATATTATCATAAATAAATGAACCGATATTTAATATTGATTTTTTTTTACTACTATAAGTACAGCTTATAATAAACCTTATATACAATTTTAAAGATTTTTGGGTTTGCCAATTTTTTTTTATAGGCATTTCAAAAAAAAAAAACTTAGAAAAATCGAAAATTTCAATAGTCTATAAGTAGTTTAAAAAGTTCTAAATATTTCGAAAATTTAATCGTAAATAGATAACGCAAATATAAACATTTGGTGAAAATTTCATGGTCAAATTACAATGATTCGTTTTTGAGTTACAGCAAAATCAAAAAATCGATTTTGTCGAAAAGTAGTTATGCATAAAAATCCCCGTTTTCCGTTATTTTTTCAGGGTTTTTCTTGGCGCTTTTGAAAACTAATGGAAATTTTTTACCAACTACTTTACCAAAAGTACCAACTAGATTCAATTTCCTTTTCAAAGAGTGGCTGATGTCAAAAATCAAAGCACTATTACTACTTCAAAACGTGATGATAGACACAAGTTTTGCAGTTAATAGTCTAAAATTAAAAATTAAATATTAAGATAATTATTAATTTTATTATATTTATAAAAATAGTATTAAATTGTTTTAAATTTATTACTTTTATTTACTGGTGCTTCGTCGTGAATAATTGACTAACACTCATGTATTCTTTCGATATAGGCGTCAGTGCTAAGATATAAAATCTTCGAATAGTTTATTTCGTCGTTGTAATCGTGTACTAGTCCAAATTGTTGTACTTGGTACTATATTATTTGACGAAAATAAAAAGGGCCGCGTTTTTGTATTTCTACTTAATATCCAAATGAGTCTCTAATGGTAACAATCATTCCTACTTTAAAATAAATTTGAAATTTTTTGGTTTAAAAGTCAAATTATTTCTCAAGGTAGCTTCCTTAATTATATTGAATATCTTCCATAAGTATTGATATTTTTATTTGGTAAAAGAACATTACCTAAATATAAATAAATCTATGAGTATACGATTATATTATATATTTTTATGTGAATATACATATGATTATGTGTACCTATATAATGAGTAGTACATATTATACATTATACAATATTTTGAATGATAAAATACATTTTTAATTGCACATTACTAAGCAGAATATTATTTGAAGAATTTATATGTATAAAAATCGAATCACGAAGTTATATTTTGAAATAAAGAATTAAAAATAAATGTAACATTGATCGTGTAAAGCATACTTAAATAATAAATAGGTATGTGTTATAATTACTATTGGTACCATAATTTACATAATTACAAAACAATATGTCTAAGAACTTACATTCACCCTGGCTCTTGTCGGCGAATTAAGAATATTATTAAAAGTTAATAAAACCAGTATATTCTTCGACGAACTAAGATATCGACAAACGAAAACGTCGGCGAAATGGGAAAGTTTTCAAAATAATATAAAACCAGTTTACCTATCTGTTAGGCGAACTGAGATATCGGTGAATTTAGATTCAGCGACGTGGGCATGAACCTTGGTAACAGCCATCTAATAGTGATTGATAAAAACTGTATCATAAAGATATTATAGATAAATTTTTATTCTACCAATTTGTATAATGTCTCAGGATTAAAATGTTATACAATTTATAAGAAATTTATTATTAATCAATTTAGACGTTAGTGAGTTTTTATTTCGCCATTTCGTAATACTATTGTTATAACGACCTCCTAAGACCTAAACATTTTTTTTATGAGTATCCAAATACAAAGATTTTTGTGTAATCGAATTAATAATAATAATAAAATAAATAAAATGATTTAAAGGCAGCCTCTAAGGCAATAAAATATTTTAAATACTAAAAAACAGGTACAATATTATTGCGCGTGTTACACGCGATTACACGATTGTGCAATGTTGTCAAATAACACGATAATATAAATTCTAAGATAATTAATGTCATATTTACCTAATTTTTTTATTGTAATTTTGAATTTCTCACCTATATATATATATATACACTCACATATATGTAGTTAAGTTATCTACTAATATCTGCTGTAATAATAAAAAAATGATTTTTATTTACCTTTGGTTTATATTTTTTTCTTTTAAACAAAACTAAAAACACTTATGAGGCCATTTGGAGAGTTTTAAATAATTTATACGTTGAATAAATTGTGTTAATCTTTAACTGTATAATAATTTCACGCGCGAAATTAAGAAAAGTGCACACAAAGCAGTTATCAATGTATTTTTAAGAGTTACATTGGTTGTCGTTTTCATTACGGTCAATGTTTATGGCGTAAAGTAAGTTCATTAAAATAAAATTTATTTATTTATTTATTATAAGTTGATAGTATTAATATACATTAATTAACATTGTAGGGATAACATTTTAGAGCATTAAGAATAAATAACTCTTAGTTCGAGTCATAAATGACTTTGTATTTTTTTTTAATGTTATATATATTTATTAGTACTAACTAGTTATAACTAAATTAAACTTTATGGGTTAAAAATTAAATGATACCATTATGCCTAATTTGGCAATGTCGCAATAAGTTTTACACGCAATCGTACATAATATATCTTACCCAAAATGTATGTTATAATGTCCCGTTAAGACGTGCGCAATCGTATTATGAAAAAGATAAAATACTTACCGAAAAAACTGCATATGGGCGAAGCCGGGTTATTCAGCTAGTAAATTATATTTAAATACAATAAAAGTATACTATACATGTCACAAGATATATAATAAAAAGAAAAAAAAAGAAAATAATAATAAGCATTTTAGAAATAGTTATTATATTAGGGGCGAATGTTGTAAAAATAACCCAATAGTCATAAAATTGAATGTGAATTTTCGGTAAATGTCTAAATTTTGTTGACTTTTAAGACATAAAAAAAATAATGTGGCTATAAATTTTGATATTTTTTAATTGGTATCTAAATTAATATCTTATGAGGAATTTCAAGTTAAATTTTCAAGCATTTTATTTAGCAATACATTTTTTATTGGCATTTATAAAAAAAAAATTCAAAATTTCAAATGTCTAAAAATAACTTAAAAAGAATTTAAATATTTTAAAATTATATCATAAGTAGGAAAAAATAACAAACTAGATCCAACTTATTGCTATTTATAACCACCCTCAACGTTCAAAATAGATACAAAAAAACACACACATAATTTTAATCTATGATTATAAATCAATAAGATCAATCTAAATCTAAAAGGTGGACTTATTACAAGTGATTACCGCTTTACTGTATATTAGGTGTTGAGTGGGTCTTTGAAAAAAAATAGACGAGTTAAATTTGAATTTAATGATTTATCATTGTATACCAAAAACAATACTAAACATAGGTTGATTTTATAAAAGCAAAACAAAAATTTTAATTTTAAATGTCTATAAATAGCTCAAAAAGAGTCAAAATATTTAAAAATTTTATTGTGTGTAGAAAACTCATAAATATTTATGATTGTGTACACACAAATATGACAACAGATTTTAATTTTATGAGGGAGACTATCTATTGATAAAACCCTTCAAAAGTTGTTAAATTATTAATGTAAGAGATAACAAGATAAACGTCTTTTGTACTGTTGGAGGTTATCGGGTGCTTAAATATTTAGATTCATTTTAAACTATTGCTTATATTGATAGTGTTTAACTCCTATCATTTTATTACTATCAGTAGAACAAATTACTTTAATAACAGTAAAAATATATGATAAAAATAAACATATAGTAGGTAAATGAACAGACTGTCTTCGGTCTAATTTACGCCATCACATCTAAAAAATTAATTTTGGTAATTTGTGCCACATTTTAAGGTTGTAGTTTGCATCACAAAAATATAAATAACAAGGCATTATGTCATCTGCGCCACTTTTAAATAAGTAAATAGTATTTTTTTTTACAAATTAACATATTGTATTTTAAATCATTGATCATTCAAGTTCATTATACATTTTTAATAATACCTATACCTATTAATTATTACACCAATAATATACTTATAATACTTACTCATATTTTTTTTATACTAGTAACTTAAAAATGAAACTAAGTTTTTTAATACATTTTTTGTTTGTAATCATCTTATTATATTTGTTCGAACCGATTTTTATTTATAGTAGAATTCCGTTATTTGAAATGTATACTTTTAATTTTAATTAACATTTTTGTTTTAAATCCTTTCAGTAGGTACGTCCAAAAAGCGATAAATATTAGGATATGAGTGATAGACCTCAGTATTAAATCGTGAATGTTATGATTCGCAAGCATTTGTAGTGAAAGCTAGTGACGTAAATAATTGGCGGAAATTTAGCCTCTTCGCTGATATATATGTCTATTAAATATTTTTTAAATCTTATATAATTATGAATTAATAACGTAAAATCATTAATAAAACAGTCATTAACCTCATTTGAAAAAAGAAATGACAATCCAAAGTATGGTTTAGCCACTTCTGTTTAATTATTTTAAT
Source organism: Rhopalosiphum maidis (assembly GCF_003676215.2). Classification (NCBI taxonomy): domain Eukaryota; kingdom Metazoa; phylum Arthropoda; class Insecta; order Hemiptera; family Aphididae; genus Rhopalosiphum; species Rhopalosiphum maidis. The sequence continues at coordinate 307,043 of NC_040878.1, read as the reverse complement.
AGACATTGGATAAGCCTAATTTATTCCTGAATTTTTCTATATCACGATTAAGTTCAGTGCTCGAATTAAGAAAAATTCACTAGAGAAACACCAATAATTATAAATTATAATATAATATATTATACTATATTACAAACATTAGAGCAATCGGACGTAAAGTAAAATTAATTTACGCTTGTACGGTCCAGGTATGCTCAGTGGTGCGGGGATGCAGGATATTAGAGTTGTTTTCTCAATCATTGCGTGTAAGATGAATGCATATACGTTGTGTTAACGAAGGTTAGGTTATTGTAGGCCGGTTAAATACGTATTTTGTGTATGTACGCGTATGGTGGTATAGCTGCCAAATTGCATTCGAATATATCATACAGAAAAGTTTTACGTTACTTTATACTATACGTTATAAGTTATAAGTTATAACTTATCATCAATACAGGCTAGGAAAGTTAGAATAAAACAAATACTAATGAATGGCTTGTTGACATTCAAAAATATTCTATTTGATAAAATAAAAAAGTATTATAACTGGAACAATTAATTTAAAATAAAAATAATTCACGACGAGAGTTGGGTATTGTGTAATTTTCGAGTATGTATGGAGTGCGGTGATATTTTAAATTGAGTAAGAATAAACGCTAAAATCAAACTTAGAGTTAAATCATAAAAAAATAGACAAAATAATGTTGTAAATATATTATAATTTTGTTACCTCTGGTGTAAGAAAGATAATACTCGTTTAAATCCAAAAAAAATTAGCTAATGTAGTAATTGTGTAATATAATTAAAGTGTATTGATAACGATAATTATTCGATATCCTACAATGGCAAAACATTGGAAATACGTTTTTAAAAATATCGACAGCGCTTTCAACCACCATAATATAAAATTGTGGATATCCCCGTCTACTGCAACCAGTCATCCTATCATAACGTTACGGGCTGAACAAATTTAAAATACGAGCATTTATGTAAAGAAATTACCTTTACAAAAAAAAATTAATTTAATATTTTTCAAAGAAATCTGAAAAATTGTTTTAAATTGAATACTCATATAAGAATTAGTGAATAGTAATTCAATGTATAAGTCACATTATCAATTAACATAATAAAAAATAAACTTTTTTTCTTCCTTTTTGGCCGGATATTTGCAGTTCACCTAATTTACCTTGACCGTAGGCCACTGGCGCTTTCTCATATTGTGTCAATTAAATTTAAATAATAACATGATAATTTTCGCGATTACTCTTCATTTGCGACTCGAACAATATTATCTTGATAGATTTATATCAGTAATGATATTATTAATAATACTGTATATTACCAAAGTTTAAAAACTATATAAGCAATTATAACATTTTTATCGTAACAATACACTATGATTAAAATTTCTTTAATTCTAGTGGCTTTTCAAAATACTGCCGTGTATACATCTTTTAAGTAGATAGATGTCTATAATCTTCAATGGATATTAATCGTGAAAATATAAGTGTATAACACGATACCTGTATAAATATAATTATTAAATGTAGGAGTTTATAACGTAGTGATCGAAATAAGAGTACCAGCATAGTAAAACTTAATAGTATAAAAAATAATGTGAGAATTACACTCAAGTAGGTATCCCTCTATCTTAAGACATGTGATAACAATTATATGTGTCCCACGAGAACCCCGTCACAATGTTGGCGAAATTAAAATACACACATACACATGTATAATATTAATTTATATATGAACAACGTGTACTTGCATGACGGCTTAACAACTTAGTATTCGTTATTTATTTTACTTTTTACATTTCGTTTTTAAATAACGCGTGTATTAGAGCCATATTATCAAGTAGGTAGGGTGGTGCGTATTACACTCATAAAACGCATGCAACAAATTGGTTTTTGATTTTCACGCGATAATTATATCATTATTATTTTATCTATACCTATAAATTAAAAATTCTCACCTGATATATTTATTTTATATAATGATAGACGAAACTACGAGAGATGCACATCGTAAAAACTAGTATAATATTATTATACACTTGTCATGCCGGGTACGGGATAATATACGCTGCAGGTAGATAAGTAGTACTGTGGGTAGGTATATAAACTGGTAGATTGGTAAGTACATACCTGTATTTTATATATTATACATAGGCCTAATAATCGATTATATATTATTTTTTTTTCAATAATACGTGCACGACGTATACATAAAAAAACATATAAAATATATATTACGATGATAACGACGTTCGTAAAACCGATTAATAAACCAGACAAAAACTGGTTGACCATTATTTAGTTTATCAACCTCGTTTTATAAAATCACTGCAGGGAATTATTTTATTTTATTATATTATATGACACTACTGTGGTAACATTTTTGTAGTACAAAATACATTATATTAGGTACTGCAGATCCAAAAAGCTCCCCTAACAATCGTAAATAAAACTACGATTTTCCTGTTATTTAGATTTAATTTGCAGTTTAATAATAAGTATAAGTAAATATAAAATAAATAGGTTAGATCATTTTATAACATGATCAATATTGAGAAGACTAAACAGCTATAGCAATAACATTTAAGTGTATAACTTTTTCAATTGAGTAGTTTTCTTTAAATGTAAAGTAATTAGGAAAATAAAAATAATAAATACAACTATATTATCATATTACATTGGCTCTTATTTCCATATAATAGAATACCGATTTCAACATTAAAATCTATAAACTTTAAATAATATTATTCTTCGTTTTGTATTAATTTATTTCTTATTAAGCCGTATAGTTGAAATAACATAGTGATTTATGTTGAAAATTTAATAAAATAAATATATAGTTGTTAGTTTAGTCGATAGTCGCCAACTCGTAAATGTATGTAATTACATTTATATAGTGACCATAGTTGATGTACCTATGTATAATAACAGTGTATAAAATCTTAACTTCTTAAAGACACAATGTGTGGAAAAAATTTTCCTACTTCGGTCGTTGGGAAGGACGAATTGGATTGTTTAGCAACTGCGACACCTATCATAAAGTCATACTATATTATAAACAAACATTAAAAAAAGATTTTTAATCAGTTTCACACACATACCGTGTCAGGTTAGTATAAGTGAATTCTTTGAAATCATGATATAACTGAAGCGATTAACTTACACATACAACTAAACGAAAAATAAATATATGCATAATATAAGGATTCTTTGCGCGCATTTAAAAACAAAACGGCAGAGTGATCGTGATATCGCGATTTTGACGAAACATCAGATTAATTGCTGAACCTTGTAGCGGAACTGTGTATAAACACTATAAACAAACCGAACACGAATTTCGAACTCGCAGGCTTTATAGAAATATTGTTAGTATTACAATATTTTGGTTTGAACGGACATATGTTTTGTCGACCCGATGATGTACAGAACGATCACGCTATTGTATACGGATATATAAAAGTACCACATGGATAGATACAAAGACAAGTTAAACACATTGAGAATACCATTTAAATACAGTGCGTTGTGATGTGGTGTGTACTTTATATACTACAAAGTTATGGGTTTATGGTCAACACGTGCGTGTCTAATAAATATTTTCGAAACCGTTTCTACAATATTATACCATACACAACGCGCGCATCGTCGTTAATTTTGTACGCAACAAATGTCGTATTTTGAAACCAGCTCCGTAGTCATCGTTTTAACAGCGATATAGACACGATTTCAAAAATAAATTATACCTATATTCCTATCGGGTTGCGTGAACGTTATTTTATTTTGAAATAGGATTTCTAATTCCCCGCGGACAACGGCGTTAGAGAGTTTAATAAAAATATAAACTTAAGCGTTTAATCTGTGATCGTCTTTTTTTTTAGTTAATTCTAAAGAACAATTGAATGGCCATTACGTAACAATAATAATTTTTATTGAAGCTAAGTAATTTCTAGTATTATATAATTATTAATAAAAACAGTCCAATAATGAAACTTCAATGGTGTATCATTGCACAGAGTCGTTATCGGACAATTTGCAATCATATTCGTGCCTTAAGTTTTCACGTTCTATAGTAAGCCATTCTCCAGCATTAATAGTTATTAATTCGTTGGAATTCTTATTGCGTTGACCAAGTGTACCTTCTGACGCGTGTCACTGTATAGTGTTTATTATGATATGTGTTACACAAGTCTATGCAGATCAAATAATAAAATGCAGTTGCAATTTATCAACAGTAGGTATTATTAGTAGAAATTATGGTAAAATAGGCTCTTTGAGGGTACCTACTGCTTAATAGTTTCGTTGCAACAGCACTAATTGCAGTTATGTGACATAAAAATATAGTATATTTATTTTGAAAAATGTTATTTAAAAAACCGAACAAGGTTAGGTAAAAAAAAATGCAAGTAAAAACAAAATATTAAAATGTTTTTATAAAGTAAACATTTGATAGAATTAACTAAATGTTGACCATAAAGGGTAAGAAAACGTACACGTGTGTGTACTTGTATTATACATGTAATTTCTTGTGTATAAGAACGTGAAACGTATACTAGCTATTATAATATAGCATCCTGCACTCTACCATCCTGCCGAATCACGTTATACAAAAGGCGCTCGTACGTAATAATAATTAATAATTTATTATCTGGTGGTATGTATACAGAGTGTATCACGTTAATCTGAAAAATTCAAATGTAATTTTAATATAAAAATGTCATATATCCATGATACACTATGTAGTATGTATATATCGCGTCCAACATTGTATTTACTTTATAGTATACGACGATGCTATATCGAAGGCGGTAGTCGAAACAAAAGAGTTTAGACAGAAAAATATACACGCGCACGTGTATTATACATTATCACATACAATATATTATTATTATATAAAATAAACGCGTATTAGCAGATGAACAGTAACAAAGTATAATATTATATATAATACCTATTATTTTAGTCGTAAACGTAAAGCATCATATACGACGAGGACGTGTATACTATTTAATAGAACGACAACGACGACGTGTACCTATATAAAGATATTTAATATTGTATATATGTATGTATAGTCGGACACGGTGTACAGCCGCATTGTGTTACAATGTGTCTGGGAATCTAAATAATAATAATAAACAGGAGGTAGGCGCGAGCGCGCGGCGCGTGTATAATATGATAATAATATTATAATATCCAAAGTCCTACTGTAGCGGTGAGCAGGAATAAAAAATAAAATATTCGTATATAATTATTATTATTATTATTATATATATATATATGCTATTCATTAACGCACCCGGTACGAAGTCGACCGAGTTGATTTTAATTAAAAAATGTATACACGCGCATGCATAGTCCTCCCATAATATATTGTATAAAACCGTTCAACACGTGTACACTTATTACATGTAATACGTATACATACTAATAGACCGTATACAAGCGTAGTACGACGACTCCCGCTAGCATCCATACACTATATAATATATTATATTATTTTATACATACATATATGTGCGTTCAATTACTCCTTCTGCTGCTGTTGTAATACCGACGAACGATGACTTCTGATCCAAGGTTTGGGGATATACGAAGCTCGTTTATAATGCTGCAGTTTGCCTTCCATCACTCTCGCTAAATTGACGTTATTCGTTCAATTTTCTCAAAAGTATAATATATTATCAATTATGTTACGTAATACGTTTAACTCGAAAATCGTTGAAACTTTATGCACCGTTTTCATCCCGACAATAATGGTTTCGCGTACTATATATAAGTATTTAAACTACGAAAAATATATACTTATTATAGCCTATAAGAGCCAAAGAGTATATTATATTAAACTATAATTAAACATCGATACGTGCTTTTTAAGATACAGATCGTGTCGTACAGTGGGTGATTATTTTATCATTGAACCAGACAATATAATAAATTATAATAACATAAATTACAATAATATAATGAATTGGGCGTTAAAAATAATAATTTCTCAATTTCTCATATAATTCCCGAGATATTACCTGGTTTTTATTATTATTACGAGGTAATATAATATGCTGCGTGTATGTATATCATTATAAAAAAAAAATATTAGTACTTCGTTATAGAACTTCAGCTGATAATGTACATGCCATATGGTATTACTGTTTTACAACATCCGTATCATAACTTCTTATTACACGACCAAATCCATGGGTGTATCAACACGCCGAGAGAAGAAAATAAAGAAAAGATTATGTCTACATGCAGTATAAGTATAGTATTTTGTAACAATTGTGTCATCGTTGTATGACGAGAAACGATTTGTTTGTGAAACCCCATCCGACATACAGTATACGTATACACGAAAAGCGTGGTGATTGCAATCATAATGCAGTCCACGTAACAGAAAAAAATTGTATCAATAGTTGAATAGTATATTATATATATTATTTTGTTGTATTTCTCCGACGACGACAGTATAATTTCACTGAAAACCGTGTATTATACCATTGTATACAGAAAATATATACGGTGGCTGACGAAAACGCGAATGTTGTCTCGGGCGTAAGCAAACAATAATAACTTAACTTCGAAGGCAGTAAATAAATATAATATAAGGGTTGACGCACAAGGGGATGCGATAGCAGGTACGAAGAAACGGGTGCAGTGTTATAGTACTTTTTGTATACGGGGTTAGATATATACAGAAAAAAGACGTAATGAACAGAAAATCTTTTGAGGTATCAAAAAAATAAAAAGTAAAGAGGTGTATAAAGAAAATGTGTTGCCAGAATTAGAATCGTATAATATGTAGAATTGTATACGAAAATATAATAACTTAAGTATATCTGTTAATTATTATATTTTGTTACATCTTGTTTCATTTCTTAAAATAATAAAAATATAATAATTTTATAATATTCCCTAGTGAGTCCACTTTCAAAATAATATGTCACGTAACTTTTTTTCAATTTTAGACTATACTCGAAAAAATGACATGAACTCATGCTCACACTTCATCTTAACACCAAAAGGCAATAAGTGATGGAATATATTGCTAAGTATCAACAAGTGAAAACAGATACTGACAAGTAGAAGTAGAAATTGTCAATTGAAATGTCGTAGCAGATATTGGTAGGTATAAGTAGGTATTTACAGATATTATGTGTTCAATAGTTCTGTCGTTCTGAATATATTGTAATTTATCCTAAATATGATTATGTATAATCTATAAATACTCTGGTCCTGTGTTATATGTATGCAGTGATGCAATGTAATACTACATATACATCTGCACTATGTACATGGTACACATATATCAAATATTCAAATCTTGTATTATGAAAATATAATATATATATATATATATGAATTGATATGAATGTCTATATATATTTAAATATTAATATATATAATCCCTTATCCATAAGTAACGTTTGTTCACCCTAAACCACCTCTCTCCAACCTTAGATGAGTTATGGAACTAGATTATGAAATTAAATCTACTTGTCAGGGAGACAACATATGATAAACGTGATGCTTGGCCGAACGACTAATTGCCGGCGAATTGATACAGCATATTATAGATAAAGTGGGAATTAATGTAATAAAACTATAATAAAATATTAAAATGCAACAGTATACCAATACAGCAATCTGATTGACGTGTTTATAATACAGAAATACAAAGAATAATAATAAATTGTCGTCATTGTGATCAATAATGATTTAAAATGAGACAGGTGGGTAATAAAAATGTATAGTAATTTGAGGGTCTAGGACAGGGGTCGGCAACCTTTTGACATAGCAGAGTCAAAAGTTACAATTTACTTAATTACCAGTTTTTAAAGAAACACAAAAAATGTTTGTTTAAATATTTTAGTATTTGCTTATATATAATTGATTTTCGATCTAAAATAAAAGAATTTATACACGAAATAATATTAATTCATGTAAAAACATATAAATATTTTTAGCATAAAAATTATTTTACGAGTATTTATTATTATTTATAATAATAATAAATAATATAGTTATCAAATAATAGATATAGTTATATAGTTACATCAATGGAAGCATTCCCTTTGTATGCATTTGGAAAGTTTGTTAAACATTTTTAATTTTTGTTGATTACGATGGCCTGGCAGAATATTTTATATTCTTAAAAAGCAACAAAAATATAATTTAAAATAATGTATATTTTTTTTATATAATACATTTTTTTTTTTTTTTTTTGATACCTAATAAAATAATTATTATATTTGTGTATGGACTTAAAAGACTAGAAAACCGCGATTTAAGATCATAAGAGCCGCAAGTTTGCCGACTCCTGGTTCAAGACAATTCACCATGACCAATTCACTGTTTATGAATTGTGCAGATCTATGCACAATGCACATAATAAACCATGGATCACCAAATAGCGGCCCGCGAACACATTTTATCCAGCCCGCAGACAAAGACTAAATAACACATACTACAACATTATATGTGTTATTATTGTAAATTATTATTTTTGTTAAATATTATTGGTTTTTAAAAAATGTGAATATGTACTTAGAATCTTGATAGCCCGCGAACAATTTTCAGATTCCTAATGTGTGACTCTTAAAAAATATTAATTGGTGACCCCTGTAATAAACTATAATATGCTACAAAATCAAAATAGAAGATTAAAAAGTATTAACATATTAGAAAAAATAATAAATAATAATAACTAGTACCTACTCTGGAATTTTAAATGATAATTGTTAAACCATTGACTATCACATAATTAATTATTATTCAAATTTAAAATTGATTAATACATAAAATTAAGACTCCTTGTAATAACCAGCATACAACATAGGCAAGTTGTATCTATGATTTATTTGGTGACCCATTAACCATGGTATCATACATCATACAATACTTATAATATATCACTGTTTAATGATTTTTAACTATATCAACAATGAAATAAATAAAAACTAAAAAGAAAAAATACAAAAAAATAACTGTAAAACTTAGTCTCGAACGCGTTAAAATAATCAAGTCAAACTATTATAATATTAGCTTGAATACAATATCGAGAAAATAATTGAGTTCCAAAACGCTTGAAGTCCAAACTTTGACAAAATACATCAAAATGACAAATATTTTAAAATTATTTTGTTGTTAAAAATACCCAAATTGTTTAAATTTTATATTGCTTCAAAGATTAAAAATTAAATGCAAGGTTATTCAAAAGTATTATATTATTGAAAATATATTTTAAAGAACGTTTAATGATTAAAAAATATTTTGTATTTAACTTTTAAGCAGGGGACTAATTGTCCGAGTATAAAATTATGACAGCGACCAATTGTCCGTATACCATTATTTACTATACATAACCATAAAATAATTATTTTGTATTTATAATTAATAATTCATTATGTAAATAATCGATGGTTTGACAGTGATCATTTAGAATTCCAGAGTAGGCACTAACTATTATTATTTAATATTTTTTTCTAATATTATGTTTGCACTTTTGCATCTTTTATTTTGACTTTATAGCATAAATTTATTATGTGCATAGTTCTGCACAATTTATTTAGCCGTAGTGATTTAGTAGTGAATAGTACTTATTTTCTTACGTGAAAGTAATTATGTAGCAAACATGAATAAAGTTTAATTTTGGATTTGGACCTACAGACATTTGAACGTCAGTACTACAGATCATAGGTTATAAAATAATATGAGCCATGTTCAACAAAGCTAAATATTACGAACTAATAATTACATTAAACGGTCAGATTATTATACACATTTATAGATGTAATTATAAACCACCAACAGGGGATGGGCTATCCCGTTCTAAAAATTAGTTTAAGATATAACTTTACAATGTAGGTGTACCATACAGACAGACAGACTAACAGACTCTAGTAGACTGTTAGTCTTTTATCCATGGCTAATAAAATGTACTTCTCAAAAATATAATTAATGCTTAGGAGTCATAGTGTTGCCTTAAAATATTTATGATATCCATTTTTATTATCTATAAAATTTATACATTTTTCAAATTTTTTTTCCATATTGAAAATTAAAAACATATAATAATTTCATAATTAACAAAATATTAAGCCGTAAACATAGATCGTACTTACAAAATATATTGTTATTTTTTTCTTTGCCAAAAATGTTGTTTCGCGAGATTTTTTTCATATTATGCCCTCTGAAAAATTCGTCTGCCCCAGAGTATGGAATACTGCATAGCTGCATATCCCATGCGCACACCTATACCCTGCCCATTTGTGTACAAATGGAACTTAAAGCTGCAAATTCCCGCGTTGGGGTGATAAAAAGTACTTGATTTAAATTGAGGAACATATCAAAATTGATGTTTCACAACTGAAAGTGTGTCAATCAGAGACGAATGCATGCAAAATGTTGGGTGGTGAGTGCGGCGAAGTGTCCGGGTTCATTTGTTGTGCTATTACATCTGGCGCATACAAATTATCGCCGCCAAGACGATTAGGCTGTTTATTGCAACGGGTGAGCGGCGAAAATTAAATTGTTATTAACGCAGACGTGGCGTCGGGTTCAATTAAAATTTAAAACTGTGTGGGGACAATGCTGTGCAGCAATGTTACTGTACTCTTTAATATGACGTGCATGCATGAGTAGGGAAATAATTATTATTACGTCATCGTCTTGTCCACGCAGGTGAAAACGGTAGTTCATAATACAATATTATTTATTATGAAAGGGCTAGCTGCTAGATAGGGTGCGTGATGGATGAGAGATCAAACCTAATCAAACACACTTGTATTACTAACAGTGACTATAAAACTCTAATTTTCAATTTTTTCCTAGCTTCTCGTCGCCTAATTCGTGCTAACAGTCTTTCCGTCATAAAATCTTAGCATACTATCAATATTTTAATCACATCAGCGAAGGACTGTGTGGCGACGATAAACCGTGGGAATTCATTTCGAATAGCCCTAACAACACTCCAATAATATCACACGTCATATATTATATATATTATAGAGGTCTGCTTAGTTGGCATTACGTTATCGACAATATTATTTTTAGTAAACGTTCGCACGCGCGCATTTTATATTTTATATGTGTACATTGATAATATCATTATTGTACACATCTGTAAAGAGATTTTTGACGATCTATTAATGCGAATATAATTATTATGAATGCACACACGTAAAGTTTATTATGGTCCGGTCGTTAAATAAGTCGATACGTGCAATACTGCGTATATTACCGATCAATCTATAAATTTGAAAACTTAGTTAAAACGGTTTTATAGTTTTATTAATCTATAGTAATATCAAAGCTAAAAACGTCAGATTACAATTGAAAAAAAAACAATTATTTATTAACGTTTATACTGTTGCACCATATGATAATTTTAACTTACAATCAAATAATTTCACAAATAAATCAAATTATTGTTATTATAAGTCAAGAAAAATAAGTTATATCAGGAAATATTTCATACTTACAAAATAATTACTCTGAGCAATGAAATTAAGGGTAGCAATTTTCTAATAATATTACCTATATCGACTTAGTATAAGACGTAATATTATATATGTGAAAACTTAAAAGTGTTCACCAGTTGCCACGTACCTACCTACCTTTAGGTTTGTTTCGCAATAAATACAATATAAGACTAATACGTTCATCTTAGTATCTTTCTCTTAGCTGGCTGTATACCGACATGACAAGAAGAAACTGGCTGTATGATTTGTAAGCGAAAAATTGAAATAACAAAAATTTGCAAACTATAAGAACCGTGAAGCTATTTATTTTCCTGGCTAAAAATAAAATAAAATGATTATTAAATTATAAATATTAGTATCATTGATTTTAGGGGGTACTCAATGATATTATTCAAAACATAGCTTATGACATTTTGATTATACAATTGTTATTATTTGTGTTTGAGCCCATCATCTACGGTTAGAAAAAAAACATTTATATAAATAATTCACAAGAACATTAACAAAATATAATCTTTGTTAAATATCCATAAATTAATGATAATAAATTAAAACTTTGATTGGAAATAATTTAGTCATCCATTACAAGTATTACTTATAATTTTATTAGTTTATTACAATAAAAACTAGTAGTAACTGCATAGTATGTATACATGTTTTTTAGTGGATTGAATTGAAAGTACAGTAGTATTATTGGTTTAAGCTGGATCTTTGTAGTCAAATTAATGTCGAATCAATCGATTTGTTAGCATATTTAAGCAAAATTCCGTTTTAATTGAATGAAAAACAAAATTCGGGTAAGATATACTAAGCATATTATTACAAAACTTAATATCTATGAAATATTGAAACCTATTCAAGCATACTATTTCATTACGATATATAAATATAAGTATTAATATTGAATATTCTTATTTCAAAAACCTACTCATAAGTTTAAAATTTATCATTTGTGTAACTATACATCTAGATTATATCTAATATATATTTAATAATAAGTTGTCAATGAAATTAAAACTAATTATTTTATATATTATATACCTATTTAGTATTTATCAAATGTTTGTATAAATCATATATTTGTATAGTTACAGCTTTATATACAACTATTACAGTTAATTGATAGATCATTATGAAAAAGCAAACACACATATAGCACTGAGGGCTTAGCTGTTAGAGTACCTATGCATAGTTATAACATATTATTACTAAAATTCAAGCGAATAAAAAAAAGAATTATTGGAGTGTTATCATCAAACGTTTTTACCGATTTTATAATATATTAAATAAATGTTAAAAAAAAAGACTTAATATAATGAATTTTAATCCATTGATTAGGTACTTATCATTAGAATGATGTCGTTTTCAAAAAAAAATTTTAGAATAATAGAATTTGATGGATCTTTCTGTCCCCTATAATATATATATATATATAAGTACTAACGTAATTTATCGTATAGCTTGATCATGTATGTAGCTATAAAAAAAACGTATATGTAAGCTATATGCGTTCAGGGGTGGCGTAAATTGTAAGCCTAAAGAAAAGAAAATCTAAACACGACCAGGGTATATATACTATATAGGTTCCACACTACCAGGTCCTATATATGTGTTTATATACACCATAGTATACGTATTATAACCTATGCGCGTATAACGCGTATATAATGCGACGTGTGCGCGTCTGTCTGCCCGACTGCAGCACGCACGCGATCTAATCTATTGTTGTTTTCCTGTTTATGTTTTTTTGGTTTTTTTTTTAACATTTTTTTTTTACTTCGGTCGACTTCTCGGATATATGCAAATCATGTGACCCATGCGCGCGTTATACACATCTGCTCAAAGAATTTTTTTTAAGCCCGAAAATCGGTAACCCTTTTTTCCCTAGTTTTTTTTAACGACGACGACGACTATATACGACGATACGCGACAAAGAGACGTTTAAAACGGGGGGGTCGTCGTCGGGGTCGCGCATTATTATTTTCAGTATTATTAATTTTTTTCCATTGTTTCTCGGACTTTTTTTATTATTATAATTATTTTTTCAACTATTCTCAGTGGGAGACGCTTTTATGGTCCAACACCTCGAGAAGAAAAAAATTGAAATCGAAATAAAAAAAAATACCAGTTCACCCTCGTCAGTGTCAAAAGTCGTGATAGTTTTTTTTTTATTATTATTATTCCTAGACATCGTGGCCGCTGCTAAATTCTAGCCGCCCTTCGAATGTGAATAAAACTTCGTTAAAATTCGTTTTTTTCATCCATCGCGTGAATGCATTAATTTTCGACGAATTTTTTTCCTCATCAGTTCTCCCCCCATCCTCTGTCTTTGAGCTGGCAGTAAGCCCCGTAGGTTTTTTTCAGTCCAACCACGCTCAATTCACGGCTAAAAAAACTCGTATCGCAATAACGCGATCGCCACCCAAATTGCGACTCTTTACCCAACAGCAGCAGCTGTGCGACGCGCGCGCGAGGACTGTGATCAGATAATTATGTGTGACACAATGGCAATATACGCTTATATCGTCGTACATAATGTATAGAACACGTCGTCGGTAGGTACATTCGGCGGCGACAACAGCATAGCATTGTTTTTACGAACACGAACCCCCTTCCCCACCTCCGGTTCAAGAGTTCTGCCACTGGCGGGTCTTTTTCTTTTGTACACATTTTTTCTCTCCCGAATGTATATTAAAACAAAAGGTTGAAAAGGCCTTTTGTGCACGCACTTCAAAATAAATAAAATAAAAAAAAAAAACGTAAAAACTCATAACGGTCACGACTATATGCGATCAATAACACGTTATATTATGTGATGTATATTGTAATGTGTATACGCAAAATGATCGTGCGCGACGCCGCCATGGTCGCGATATAACGTGCGCGGCAGCTGTACGACGTGACGTAATTAATATAAGCACGTAAAACATATTATAATATTATGTTATAGAACAGGAGCGCGCTTATAATATATTATACTTAAATGCGTGAATGCATAATATGTTAACTTTCAGTGGAAAACCGATAGATAAAACAATAACGTCCGAAACACTTGAAAGGTCTGTGATTGTGTGACTATATACATGACACACAGTGGTGGTACAGAAAGTTGTGTATTATATAATTTATGATTGAAGACTTATTTTATCGGTATACCCTGCACATAAGTAGTATACCGGCAATGTTTTTTAGTCCAATCTATACTATATTAAGTAGAGCAGTAGCTCATAAATCTTAGAGTCTATAACATAGACGGTAAAATTGATAATGAATACTGATAAATCTTTAGTAAAAAACAATCAGATTAAAAAGAAAATTCCAAGTCCTCGTTTATGAATGTTCAACGTTGCATATGCGTGTTAGTTCGGTAGACGATAAGTGACTTGGCATGTATTTAATAATCAATCCAATTGTGGTTTATATATTTTTTTTTTTTTTGGGGGGGGGCGTTTAAGTTTAATAATATATTTTATGAATTAGAAAATATTAAAGAAATGCAAATGATAATGAAAAAGTCTCAAATACACTAAAAAAGTTCAATAAATAATGAAATATATCGATTATAGATTAATGACGTATTAAATTCACTAACCACGAATCCTGAACTTCTATTATTCTTTTATTACTAATTTTCAACAGCGAACCAATCGACTCCACCCCAAAGTGACTTCGTACCTATAAGAATAGGATAAAGAAATATGCGTCTATGTGCATAAGAACAAGCGTATTACATACGTGTATTATTTATACGAAAAACGAGACGATATGTAGAGATGCGTCCGGTGAGGGATATAATATGCACGATTATGTACATATATATGTACATAAATGAATGTCGAGGAAGACGAAAGGAAAATATTAAACGAGTTGGCGACTGCAGCATCGGAGATGTGTGTAGAGGATAGGGCGACTATGACTATACGACGACGGTTCGTTAATGTTTTAAGGCACACATAAATATCGTTCGGTTTCGGGGCCCCCGGAGGGTCAAAGCTGTCGAAATTCCAACGAACCGGTCCTAACAAAACACGAGACAATCCCGATTCCCCCCCCCACTATCTTCACCAGCAGCATCCACACGCTTCACCACTACTACACTCTGCCTTGTCTTCTTCTTTCTCACTGTTATTTTCGTATAATATATAAACGCATATCGGGTTATATATACGCGTCTTCATCGTCTTTTTCTACATATTACTACTTGACGTGTACGATATTATTATAGTCTCGTCTATCGTGTACATATTGCGCTGCATACTGTGCGGGTCTGGGACGGTGCGGTTCGATTAGAATTTCTTCGAGAAAACCGGTCGGCCGACTTAAATACAGCGTACATACACACACACGTAACAGCTCGGCACCGGTACAGAGTTTGTTGAACTTGGCCCAACCCGCATTTTTAATTCTACCGCCGCTGCTGCCACCATCACCCTTTCCCTGCGCAGTCAGGTTTGACTAAATAACTACGAATATATATATATATGTATACGTATAATAAACGTTATACACTTAAGCATATTATATACAACTGCGGCAAATATATTATATAGGTATGTGTATTATATTTGTGGCGTGTGGCGTTTAATTATTTTCGATGCGCTCAGGAGGTCTACTGCCGATTTGCTACACGCAGCATTAATCCCGAGACGACGATGGGTGAAATGAAATCCAAAAATATACTTTCATTCGGGGATTCACGTGTTAAAGAGAAGTTCATATGGCAGATCGTCTTTAATAATTTTTGTTATCAATAATTACTGTATAGGTAGCCCAACACCTAACACAGACGCCGCTTAAGACCACAAAATACATGTGATTTATCTACAAATGCGTTATACATATTATCTGATTTACGTATAGTATTCTATTGAAGGTATATTGTAATTATTGTATTAAATAACGATCAATTTCGATTTTAGTGTAGAGCCATCGTCTTATACCCGTACGCTAAACCTATTATATTTATCGATCATATTGTACTTTTCACGTTGTACATTGGTATGTATGGCTAAAGCCCTAAACTTGATCTATATGGGGGTCCTTTTTGGATCAAACTTTCCTAGATCCAAAATAAATATTTTTATTCATTATTATGTTGTAAAGATGTAACGAAAAACTATAATTTATATATTATAATTACGTGATCACCAGAGTCCGTCAAAAAATGTGTCTGTGGTTCATCAGTTGATGACTCCGCCATAAACTATAATAAACATTGTGAGTTGTTTAAGCATATTTTAAATTCTAATTTTGTTTCACGTCAAAATCGTTTTTATGATTTCACACGTTAAACTAAATTTCTTTAAGCTTGAGAACCACTGTTGTAGACTCATTTACATTATTACATAACAACAATCGGTCACGTATCTAATAGTGCTAGTAAAAATAACATTTCTACAGTAATTGCAGGGTGTATATACCATATGAGTATGCACACTATAAACAAACATATATATGTATATTGTATAACCAGTAGTCATAGTCGTCGATCTTCTGTTATAATTCATAATACATATTGATAACAAAATGATCTAATAAATATTCGTTTTTTTGTACTACCTCCAATTAATTATAATAACATACTTGTCTTATACATATGTATTTACACTAGGTACTATATACACTTATAGCTCACGCTGTATCATCTATGTATAGTGTATACACATCGTACTAACCTACTCATTTTCCATCATCAGAATACGCATATATCAAGCTGCGTCGATGAAAAAAATCGACCACGGAGTTGATCGCAGACACCCCATCCTCCTCTGCTAAACCGATAATGTCGCCGTGCTCACAATTTAATATCTACTGATGGCTAACACATATCGAAAATGAGCTATCCACCTAATACATTAACTTCCCTACGTAATCATTGAACAGTAATCATAGTGTTCCAGTTTATTATGTATTTGATTATATATTATTGCACATTAGTGTATAGGAACGCTTCAGAAAAAGAATGACATTATCATTATGTTTATCTATTTTTTTTTACGTTATCCATAATTTATTCGCGTTTATAATATCTAGGTATCGTATAATACCCATAATGTATTGACTTTATTGCAGTACAATCGTACAAATATATTTTACTGAACACCAAAAAATGCAGTAGACTGTCATGTACTCATGTTGCACTCTTTATCGCCGTTTTTCATAATACGACTGCATCGTTAATTGCATGTCGAGTACGTTTGCTACAGTAAAATTATAATATGATATTGTATAATATATGTATGTACTTAAACGTATGGACAGACAAGGTAATAATAATTACTATAAAAATAATCGATAATAATTTCCAGTATTTTTTTTTAAACGCGCGTACAGTATAATAAAATATAATATAATATGTATTCTACTAAACCTCATTTTCTTAGTAACAAACACAACCATATAGAGGTACCTACGTCGTAACATTAATACTACACCGTAATTTAAATGAAATGCTTATTTGTACGTTTTAATTGTGAGAAAAAAAGACGTATAATATATAATATTGCACTTACGCCGTCATTGCTATAACGTACCGTATGACTTGCATTTTAAACGTATATAATAATATATTATAATATATTATTTTAATGATAACTACGGTATATTATATGTGCATATATACCCACCTGCCTACCTTCCCGTAATAAACGGACAGAATTGCGGAATACTACTATCCGAAGACGAAAATCCAATTATAATATATGACAATAATGATGATAACTGTTCGAGATGTTTGTAAAATATCATTCCGTAACAGCTAATAATAATAATAAAGTATAATAATACGATAAGAACGAAAATCATTTTTTGTCGACGACGTCAGTTTAAAACGCCCTTTTTATATAACAATAACAATAATATTACATTATATTGTTGTATTTACAGGTAAAAATGATTATACCAATTACCAACCATCGCATTAATAAACGCGTACCTATAACTAATATACAGTATTTTTTTCCGACCGCAACAATGTTCGATCAGCGCACTACTACAGCAGTACAACAATGATAATGATAACAATAGTGAATAAAATAGGAGTTATATAATATTATTTTTTCTGCAGATCGGGTACTAAACGACGAGCCCTCGGAATGACGAGGGAAAGAGAATAAGTTTTTTTCTAATGTCTAATGTTTATTATTATTGCATACCTACTTGAGCTATTCATAGTACCTATACTTATAGTATAATATGTATATTTCATTGACCAATGACCATTATACGTTTTCGTTATTTTTATCAATTTAATGCTTTATGGACGATGTCAACATTGAGTGATCGTGTGTTGCAACGCTGCAGCTTCACGATTTTTAAAAATGTATTAATAATAGAAAAATGTATTCACGATCAGGAATAAATTATGACTTACATTGTTATAATGAGAAAGTATTATTGTATTATTACTAAGCTACATTTTCTGTTTGATAGGATGATATTGCAAATTGGTTATTATATAAAATATTATAGATGTACATATTAAATAGTAAGCAGTCTAAACGTTTTGCGATAATGAAAGATCAACAGTAATCCCACTCAAAATAATGTATGCCATAAATTATTAATGAATCTACCAATTTTCATATGGGGATTATTATTATTTTTAATTAACAATAAGCTGAATAAATTATGAAATAATAATACTTGAATTAAGTTAAAATTTAAAAATACACATTCAAATTTAAAGACAAAAAAAAACTTTAATGGTAAAATTAAAGATTAATCTTAAAAGCAAATTTTATAGACATTATTCTTAGACTAAATTATTCTCATTGTTTTTATTGCAGAATTACAGTGCTAAACTCCATATAATATAGGTATTAGATAACCTAACCTAATCTAATACTCACAAATTATTGTTTACGCATAAAATAGAATTATATAAAATATATATATACATTACAACTTTACCGATGAAATACATAATTGGACAACCCCATTGTCGGTCTGTCGGCCCACGTGGGTACCTAAAACTACACAACATTCACCGGGAATCCTTAAATTTTCTTGAAAATAATTTACTTTTCTAGGTTCATATTTTAGTATGTGTGCCTAAATATTTACGCTTACATATTATACCTTCACATACCTATTTATATAATATAAAATGACTGCAGAGTGCTTTCCCAGCGTGGGAGACATTTTGATACACACCGGTATAATATTCACATAGTACGCTTAAACGCTGGCGCGAACGGTATTTTCAACGTGCCTATATTATAATTAATTCTTAAGGTGCCGCTGCAATGTTGTATTCATGATGCATCACAGTACTAACTGCAGCAGTGTAAAACTGTAAATGCACTCGTATAAAACGACGCGCCTGCTGCAGGCTCGTAACGTGTTTCGATACTACAGGGCCAAAGTCTCTGTGCAATACTGCACATAATATACTGTATATTATAAAATATAGGTTAAGTATATGTACGCGCGTGTATGCCTAACCCATATATATATAATACGTATCACATGCTGTACAACATGTGCAAAAATGGCGGCTAATATTGTATGCATATTATGTCATGTGTGCGTGCGTTTATATACAGAGCGATCCGCACACCTATATATATATATATATATATATATATTGTATAGAAATGAGACGGATGTACTCGATCGTATTGTCCAAATCATTTATTAAGTATCGGTATCTTTTTATTTATTGTGCAACTTGACTGTACTTACGTGTTACGATATGTAGACATAGTAAACGCTCTGTATACATTCGATACACGCGTTTTTTTTTATGCAGCGGATATTATGCAATACACTGCAACGAGTCCCGTTCGCATTGTATGCAAATCATACATGCTGTATAAAACATATATGTATACGGTATAATTATTATATATTCACAGTAAATACGCATTGGTCGTACGACGGACTTTCCGCGGTGGCCGCATTGTAGGGGTGCACCGATGAAACGTTGGTCTATAACATGACGTAACAATGAAAGCCTGAAACGCGGGGTAGAAAAACAAATAATATAAACGAACTGCAAAAATGGATGGACGGGAGCCATCATTGTTGTCATCATAATATTATATACATATACGCGTGCATAAAATATATGTAGTGTGCGTGTGCGTGTAATATAATTATAATAATGTGATATGTAAAACCATCGTTGTGCGTGATGCACTCCTCCTTGGTATAAATATGAGCGATTTGGAATACGCAAATAAGTTTTATCGAGCACGTTTATAGCTCGTTTTCTGATGTTTTCAGTGAAACCCACATGGTAACTCAAAAAACAATCGAATCTTCTATCAAAAACACCAGCATTTTAATTTTACATTTTTAATTTATACTAAATCATATTGTAGTCTGCGAATTGCAGGTAAATATACATAATTATTAATCCTAAAAAACCATTTTTATCGGAAAACTTCCCAATATTTTACCAGGATTTTGAAAATGTTAATCATTATATACTATGTTCTTATCCCCATTGGATCTTTTTTAACACTAAATATAAATAATGAATACACACGGATTCAACAGATTAGACGTTTTGCTTATACATTTTTTATGGTAATTAATGAAAACAAGTAAACTCACCACTGTGATCTTCTTGCGATCCATTATGACTGTATAGTAATACGACTAATATGTTATTACCTACCTATTATATATCTTACATTCTTAACTATAAAAAAAGAATAGTAAATAGTGCAGTGTGTAGAGTATGAATTCACTAAAATTAAATACCATATATATATATATATAAATATATAATATAACATAATTATGTAAACGCGAATTAAATGATATTTGATTAACGGTTCAAACAACTAATAAAAGAATCCTTTGTTTATTTATACGACAAATGCTTACTATGAAACAAAAATAAATACGAGTAATAGAATTATTTGTTTATCGTTAAAACATGTTTTTATGATATAGGAACTTTTAATCGAATCGTTTCTACATGCGTGGATATCGAAAGTCTGATAATATTTAATATATTTTGTTTTTTTATCTTTAGCTTACATCTTGTGCGGGCCGAAATAAAAACTTTCGTTACACACAATACAAAATACACGCACATAAAGAAGTAACAATAAAAAATTAAGTAATGAAAATGAATGAATGTTGTCAATATGAAAAATATGTTGTCACCGTCGGGAAGAGTGGACGGCTATACTTTTACACATGTATAAAAAAAAAAACGGAATAAAATAATAAAACGAATTTGAAGATAGTACATTTTATATACGTAGATATATTTATTCCGTTTGGCCTTGTGTACTTTTTCAAGAGTAAGGCGAACGCTCGCAAGAATAATGTAAGGGAAGACACGCAGAAGTCAATGACATCATACGTTCATGTGTTTTTTAATCGGCCATTGATTAATAGGTATTTATTTATATAACAGCGGATTTCGGCACATATTATTTTCAACAAAAATCACGTTTTTTTATTCTGTTTTCTCACTATCTCATCCTCTCTCCTCTCTCGGCGTGTACATTAAACGCAAATATACAAATACATATAACTATCTATACATAGTAACTATATAATACAACTATGCGAGTTGTTATAAGCACATTAAACATTCAAATCGTGAAGCCCGTTGAGTGTTTAAAGTATATATACATAATGTCATATAAGAGTTTTAGTGCGCTTACAGAACGTCTGTGTATACGATAATTTTGTAGGTTAATATAAATATTATTATCATCAGCACATCGATGTACATATAAAATAATGTGACCGACATCGTCTGACATAATATTTTAATACCGTGATATACAAGACGTCGACAAAATGTATAATAATGCTATATATTTAGAACATCTAGACCGTGATGTGGTGTACGACAAAAAAAATCATGTTTAGGACTTATAACCATGTAGTACGCACTTAAGACTTATCAATAGATTTATATGCGCTAAAACTTGGCTGAAAAATACAACGAAAATTTTGTTTTTACAACAAAAAAACGACGAGTACCTATGGGATTACCCAAACAGTGAATACTTAATAGTAGTATATATAAACAATATTTTAAAAACAATTAGAGTTATATTTAATTGTATATTTTCATACTTCAATAACTTGGGTAGATTGTATAACTATTACTGCTGGTCAAGCAATTTTAACCTATATAAAGAAACAGATATTATAATTAGTTTATACGCAATTTATCGAAAAATGTTCAAAATATCTAGTAAAATTATAAACAAGTTATAAACACTTATAACAAAGGGATTATTGCAATTTAAGGTCTTTAAAAACGTGGTGATAACTGTTTCAGTGTAATATTTTATATGAAATGACATAGCCTTCTATAACGACTAGTGTGTTGATAGGTTCTTTTCAAATTTGGCGCCGGAGCGGCGTTCTATTATACGTATAACTATATACTTATATACTATATAGTTTGACTAACGACGGGAAATTAAATAGTCATCAAACCGTAATATATAGTAGGTATAGAGTATAGTAAATATAGTAATTGAATTTTAATTCGTCGTTACTCGGCAGCACGACGACAATATAACGTATGCGGTAGGTACACCTCCTAACTACAGACAAAGTATATGGGTACCTACGTGTTATTATAACATTAAATTCGTGTACACATTATACTTATACATCTTGTGATCATAATAATTATTCGTTAAATGTAAGTACATATGCGATATGCCCACCCATTATGTATAGACATAGAACTTTAAGTGATATTATATTACTCTATACCCGCCTCCTTATAAATAGAAACTCTGTTTTAACGTGTTTAATGGAATAAATTATTGTACTTGTATTTTTAAATTATTTATTGGAATCGAGTTTGATGGAAATCGATGTGATAGTAGTGTCATAATTATATCATATGGATTTTGATTACAGATTTTAATCCCACGGCCAACGTAAAGGATTAAGCACTGAGTCTTAAATTTTGGGTAAGTATTTTCGTTACGATCATAAGACTATATATATTTAGGTTGAAGTTATGTTTTTATTTCAATAACAATCGTTTTAAATTACACACACGGGTGAAATAGGTATGCCGTATGATACATAACACTACACCATATAGCGTATTATACAAGAAAATAATATCGATAATATGGGTTGTACAGTGTTTATGAAGTTGCGTAAGGGTCAAGAGAGTCAAATCAAGGACATAAGCTCACCTTTACCACAGAGGTATACCTTCTTGAGGACAGTCAATCTTTGTAAACCTTTACGTTTTGAGTTTTTCTCGGCGAAATACTTAATACCACTGTTTTTCAATTAAACACTACATATATAACCACGTGTATTACTGTACGCGTGTGATGTGTATGGGTATAACTGTATAATTATGCATAAATGCATGATAAAATAAAATATGTTAATATTATACACATGCGTCCGATAACCTATTGATTTCTGCACTGTACCTATATATAATAATATTAATAATACGCGTTTTCGATACTATGTGTAAAGGCTCCCCACGGAGCACTGTCGCATTATGTACAGTGTACACCCGTCTATACGTCAGAAACGATTATAATATATTACGATAATCGTGAAGATTCAAAACTATAGACACGCGTAACAATAATGTATAGGTACGCACAACCATTGGCGTGGTTTTGTTTACAAAAGATATTACATAAATATATAATAGAAGCCGGGCGTAGTAGTAGAGTTGGGAGTTTTAACCCTTTTAACTGCGGAGAATCGTCTGGGTCTGTGTGCATATACGTTCTCTTCTATTATCGCCGTGCTAGCGCCCGAGTGCCTTGAATGTTTTTTACATTGTCGTTTTTTTTTTAAATAAAAAAGGTGCGAGAGCTGAGGCCGATTTGCATATTTCACGACAACGACACAGCGACAAGTCACACACGCTACCCCTATAATACAATACTACGACTAAGCGAGATAAAACGCGTCCCAAAATTGGACACGCGGGTAGATATATATTATATAAGTATACTGTATAATGTATACTGTCAACGATTTCGTCTTCAAACCCATCGCATTGTTCCCGGGTAGGTGCAAAGGTGTATACCTACGTGCATTATTATGCACGTGAGTGCCTCCTCCTTTATAATCTATACATATACACACACACTAACATTGATCGTATATTATGTGCGATACTATTAGCATATATATATAAATAATATAATATACGCACACACCGCAATAATAGCGACTGTGTACTGTGATAGTAGTGACTTGCGGACGAGTCGATAATAATATCATTGAAAAGGTGATTATTATTATTATTCTATGTGTGTGTGTGTGTGTGTGTGTGTATGTTTGTATGCGCGTATATCCAATATAATAAAATATTGTTATTGGCGGGTCCGCAATTTATTGCCGTCTACATAATATTATATATTATTATAACCCGACGAGCCGGTAACGCCCTGTGGCAGGGTTTTATTATTAAGGATAGTTGCGGTACCTAATCGTATAATATATGTATAGGTCGATATAGGCGTTTTGCATTTGGAAAAAAACGTTAATTCACGCCTGCGGGGCTGACTGTAGCACAAAAATACAAATACCGCCGACGTACACATAATATGAGAATTTCCCGATTAATTATAATTTATAATATAACCATTATTATTGTTCATACGATAGTAATAACAAGAGCCAAAAAATGTATACAGTAAAAAAAATGCACGCGTACACTTCTAGTATATAGATATACATGGATTACAATATACTCGTAATATACTCGCAATATTCGACTTGAGTCTCCTTCACTTCAAGCTAAGGATTCCTATAGACATACATGATAATTTTTTTTTTTTTTTTAATTAAACATAAGTTTAATATCTTTTTATACTTGTTTGATTCCTAGACAGAGCTTAAATTAGAAGTAAAGAGTTATATCTTACATGTCATTAATGTTGAAATTTACAGTATACCTACCTAATACATATACTGTATAAACTGCATATAATATTTTATATTACTGAGGTTTAAAAAATATACATGAAAACAATTTTACTGTTAATCATAATATAATAATTATATAAATTTTAAGATTAAAAACCACGAACTTGAAATTTTTTAATTTTAATTCGTCAGTTTAATAAAACTCTATTAACGGGTACGTGGACGTTTAAAAATGCAAAATATATTACATATAAATATTCAAAATTAAACTGTATCTGTGGTGTAATAAACAATTACCTGTGTTGCCCTGGTTTCGAAACAGCCAGCAGTCGGTATGCCATAAGTTCGTGAGTTTATAGCAATCTGCGCTATAATCTACAATTGTATAAAAATATCTATTTTCGGAGAGTGAGATTTGGATTACAAATTTTAAATTTTCAAATATTCTGGTTGGGTGTTTATTTTCCCAAGTAGTTGAAGTAAATAATTTTGGATTTAAAGTTGACGATTCTCATAGTCTATTCACAACCCGCATACACAAAATATTGTTGGTATATAATTGAAAAGCGTCCAATTTACACGGTGCTGATTACATACACAACTCCGCAAAACGTATGATTATATTATACAATTTATTTTGCCGTATTTTACTTACACCTGACAACAATAATAATAACAGCCATCACAGACGTAAATGTGATACAGATCTTCGTCGTAACCTATAATTGTACGTCTCTCCGCATTTATCGCCGCCGGTGTTTCACCGTCCTCCACCGCAGGAAATCACACTTCTTCACCCTGAACTGACGACGTCGTTATTATTGTATGTATCATCCTTATTCTTTATCATCATTTCACCACACGCGCGTGTATTGTATATACGTACTACTAAACTACGAGTGTGTATATAAAAAATTCGATCTTTTCTTTGGTCCACTATAAAGACTCAACTTCTCGCCGAGTTAACAATGGTTACATACGTCCTGCCCATCGCATTTACGCGTATATTATGATATAAGTGGCTTTATCGTGATAAGATTATATAGCTATAGCACGCGCTAGTGAGATACATATTAGTTTAACTGAAATTTATATTATATTCCATCAACGTCAATAACAATGAATACGCGCACTGTGGCACATTATACATATATTATACATTTATACACGAGGAGTGCGTGTGCTTTGCAGACCGACCAATGCGTGCCCGAGACCGAGACACGCGGGCTTATAAGCTTATTACGAATTTCTTCTACTTGTTATTATCATCATATTTTTTTCTCATTTACCCCATAATCGTGTATATATGTTATGTATAATATATGTATACTGTGTGTCATTGTCTACTCGCGTGTCACATACAAACGCTCTACACAACGTCTTAAAGTATTTATATATGTGTGCATTATGTTGTTATATTGTACATACAGCACAGCAGGGAGACTTCGACGTTATAACTGTTTTTCGAAACATCCTTGACCTCGGCTCGCTAGCTCGTTCCGTCTCTGCTTCCCGCTTGAGTGTGCGTGCCGTCGCGGGTTTTTTCATTATTAATATTATTATTATATTATGTGTACAAAACTAATATCTTTATAGCTGTATTATATTATACAGTGTTGTAGTGTTACGTTTTTTATTATTGTTGTTATTATTACCCGCGTATTATACGTACGTATAGTTGTATAGAAAGGTATTGTGTACAATATTTATATTATATACAGCGGCGCGCGCCGTTCTAAAGTGTCTAGTCCCGAGTATAATATTTTATTATATTTATATATATTATGTGCACCGTGCGATGCAGGTGCCCGAGCGCAATATTCGGTATACCCGCGAGAGACCTATTGTTATATCGTGTCGGCTGTATTATGTTTTATATTATTGTTATTATTATTATTATTATTATTATTACATGCATCTTGAGTCTTTTTGCTTTCTGTATTCGCGTACCTAATACTATTATGTAGTTTATATATTATTGAACATCGTATTGTGGTGAAAATCTGGAAACGATACGCACTTGTGACTCGTGTCCATGTATTGTAGTATTATGTGTAATTACATTGCAATAATATAATCAGTCGAACAATAGTATGAATCGTTGGTAAACGATACGCGTTTTGTTTTCGATAAATTTCGTGTATTAAACACATATACACCGATCGGGATTTATAACGTAATATATACAATAATCGATATACCTACGATGTCACGAGACGAACACACATTAGTCGTCTTGCACAAAGTGTAACCGAACTGAAAAGTCCATAGAGTATGTAATTGAATAGGAATCAATACATTGACATCAGGCCAATTAGATTTAAATAAATTTGTTTGGCTTTGATCGTCTGAAATAATTGCCCTGTTACGAAATTAATATACAATTTATCCTGCGCGATCTTAATTTTTTACCTAACCATCTAATAATTTTTTACATCTACAACCAAAATAAATTAACATACAAACTTGAAATCATAAACAATTTTTTTTTCCAAAATCAATAATGTCACCAAAAAATCAATAATAGGATTCGAAAAAAAATGCAATTTTCTATAATTAAATTCTATGAACTTAAAAAAACCCCAAAACACATTGAGTAGACGAGATAAAGTAGATGTCGTCGCACATATAATATAATAATATTAAAATCCAAATTATCGTGAATAGTTTCACAATCGTACTCGTCGGCATCTTCCAGCTAAATGTTTCCTAGTTGCCCTTGTGCTATATATTATAATATTGTGAGTTATAAGTTATAAAATAAAAGTTTTATCAATTATCTGTTAGGGGTGAGGTCTAGATGTAATAGGGGAATGTCGTACTCGCGTGCGGAGACCACCTCCAGAGAGGACGACCAAAAATATATATTATACACATACGACACACACACACACACACACACACACACACACGTATATATTTGTGTGTGTGTGTGTGTGTGTGGGCTGGCGCGTGAATATAATAATATAATATAAAGACTACAAATCTACATTATGGCCGTAATGTTTTGGATCGCATTGGGGTGCGAATGTGCAGATATAAATCGTGGACTACTGCAGGTTTCATAGCTGCCACCGATAAGATATATATATTTTTATAGCGAGTTTCATCGCCCAGAAACGAGTGCGCGTTATGATATTTTCGTCGCCGTACAAAAATCTTCGCGATGTCATTACGACGGATTAATAAAACGCTTAAGTCTGCTGCCGTCGGCACGATGAACAATAAGCGGGCGAGGGATGCCGATGGTGGTGTTCGTTTTTCTAGAACCCTTATATATGATATATAAGTATGCATACATAAATTATTTCGAGGGTGTTTTTTTTTATTATTCTAGTCCAGTAAATTGTCGTATAATGCACGATCCGTGTTTTAGATCATTTTTCCCACGTAGTCTCACATCCCTACTGCTTGAAAATCTTCTTGTATAGATCATCTCCAGTGGAGACGCACATTGGTCTGCGCACTGTATAAATATAATATATACGTGACGCAGGAGTTTTTTCATAAATGGTATAGAAATTTTCCCAGAATTATCGCGTGTCTAAAATAACGACGATGGTGTTTATTATAAACGTCGCGCGTTGTCGTTATCGTCCGGAAGTCGTTAACACAAGGAAATGAAAAGAAAAATTATGATGGAAGTAAATCGAAACTCACCGGAATGTTTGAAAAATTGACAGAATAAATATATAATACGGCGTCCGCTGATGAATAAGTAAATTAGCATATATTCACCGCTACAGATAACAATCATCTCCGTGCTGTTGCGGATTACAGACGCTTAACAATCTATACCACAAGCTAAACGTTTAGGTTTCCTACAGAATTTTTACTAACCTTTTGAAAAAAAAACACTTTTATTTTATATTCGTTCATACAATTACAATAATAATAATAATATCATTGAGCATCAAAAACGTGATATTATAAATATAGTAATAATATGTAAGTCATGGTCGTGCTCGTGCACGAAGTTATATTATAATATTGTAAACTCGACGGCGCTTGGTTTAGCGCATATTATTATGCAGGCAAATATATAATATAATATACACCAAATGAATAATTTAAATAAAACGAATATTGAGAAGCTAATTATGCGTATACACATGTATTATACTATATACCTTATTATACAGTTTGTTTGTACACCGTGTGTATTATAATGTATAAAATCCATCACCGAATTATCATATAATAGTTTGAAGTATAAATAATATAATGTATCGATTGCGTATACTATTATGCATAGATAGCGCGATGTTTCAACCAAAAAATAATTTGGCTATTATGTTATCTTAATATTATACAACATTCGTATTTAATATTTGTGTAAGCCTATATAAAGCTTATATTACCTGCGATAGGAGAAAATAATTATGTTCTAAAATATATACTAATGTATAATACATAAATATAGATGACGCGATAAATATAACGTAGACTTCCTAAAATAATTGAGAAACCAATGATCGCGTGATAAAAGGAGGGAACCGTTTTTTTTTATTATTTCAATCGACGGTCTACAATCTAATGTACATTATACAGAACATGATATTATGACGTATAATACCTATACCAATATCTGTGAGTATGTTATTAGACATAAAAAAAATACTCGATTGTTCGTTGTAGTATTTTGTAGATTATAATTTAAATAAACAGGTAAACGACATGCGCGCATTTCACGAGTATCAAATAAAAGATAGTAATAATTAAATAATGCGAAATAAAAGCTTTCGTCGTTGTAGAAGATGATGAACGGATTATGTATTCGTTCAGCGGGAATTGAGTATGACTTATGCATGTCTAAATACATACTCCGATAATCGTATATAACACCTCATATATTACAACTAAGACCTGAATAATGTCTTCAAAACCATACAAATATGCTCTAAAAATTAGCCAAAAATACCCTTAAAAAATGCCCCATAATTTTTCTCTATACAATTCGACAATTTATAAATAAGATATAATTATTATGTTATTAAAAAAAAAAACTGACTATTTATTTGTTATTTGTTCGAGTATGGGTGATGCCCCGTAGTTAATAATACACATAAGATAAAAATTGAATTGAATGATTGACTTTCATAATGTGCCAATGTGCATGGAAATCTCCGATAAACCTTTTATTAAGCGAAAACGTTAAAAACAACTTAAATATAAATAAAACAATTTATCTTTAGATAATATTTTGAATAGGCTAAATTTGTATAGTATAGGTATACTATATTGAACAAATTTTAATATGCATTAAACCCAAAAAAATGACCTAATAATGCTAAAAAATGCGAAATAAAAGTTTTCGATTTGAATCGCCCGTTGCATGAAATGAGTTATGTAGGTACTCGGAAAGTATTGTTTAAGGTCAACCAAAAAAAAATGCATTTTGTATTGAAGCCTGGGCGCTAATTATAACCTATATAAATTGTACAAACGTCTTTTAAAGTACTCGGGGCCTGTAATAATATTAGATCGGTTTACCTTTGTACAATATACATAGGCCCGACTCTGTGAGGGTGCCAGGGTGACTTTATCATCCTAATAAATCTAAACATCATTAAGTTTCTTTATATTATTCTGCAATCAATCGTCGCATATACCATCCATGCCAGGATTGGGATTTAATAATATTTTTTATAAATTGGCTGTTATTTTTTACTACGAGTCTTACGATTAGTTATAACTATTTAATACATACAAGATTAATATTAACTTTTTTTTATAGTATGACTAGATTAGATTATTAATATGTAGTATAAGTCCAGTATAGATTTTTGGTGGATACTCTAAGTCAAGTCAGATTATTCCGTGATGATTAGATGAATTTTGAAGATAGATCTGACTTATACACCGCCTGTCCCAAGAGGATTTACTCATTGCAATATCTCTTGAAAAATTAGAGATATCATAAATTATATTTTTTTTTAAATTTACAGGTACAAGGTCTACAAATAATCAATATTTTTATACAATTTTATGTTTTGATAATAACATAAAATATTTTTTTATTTAATTAATTTCAAAAAAATCATAAATAGCCATTTAATAGTTTTTTTTTCTGAAAATAATTTTAAAGTTTCGACATTTCATTTTCATTAACATCGTGTTTTTGATATTTTTTTTTTTTAGTTTTGAGAATATTTTTGTATAATTATTCTGGCACATACATGGTGTTAAATAATTTCTCAAAACTAAAAAAAATATTTAAAAAAACCATGAGATTAATGAAAATAAAATGTTGAAACGGCAAAATTTTCAGAAAAATAAATTCTAAAAAATAGCTCTTTGGTTTTTTTTTTTAATTTTTACCATAACATTAAATTAAACTAAAGTATGGAATACTTGTGGTCTGTCCTTATGAGACACTTAAAAAAAAAAATATGATGTATCTTTTATTCTAGGAGAACTCAATGGGTAAATCCTCACAAGACACTGTAGTTACATTCTGCAGTCAATCATACGTTGGACAGTGAGGATCTCACCACGTAAAAATAATAATTATCGTTATTGTATTTATATCTATAAATTATATAATTTAGAATTTGTAATTACGCTATACTATTTATACTTTATAGTATAGTTCGGAGAAATACAGGATACTATTATTAATTTTAATACTATTTATATTAAACACAAATTTAAGTATTTAACATCTTTAATAGTTGTCCACGATTTTAGCTCATTCTTTGAATGTTTAAGGTGTAGTGGAAGAAAAAACAGACACACAATAATATTAATATTTCTAATAAATGCACCGTGAACACATAAGCCGCAATTGGAAATGTATCAAGGACGAGTATTTGCATATATATTTCCATATTGGTATCTGTAGCTATATATAATAATATTAATTATTATATATTAGCCGCGAGTACACCGCGTTCCGCAATAATATAATATTATGAGTTATAATTATACACGAATATCTATATACATCTATCGAGTGGCAATATAAAAACGAAAATGTTATTAAAAAGACCTCGATTCACACAATTATACACAGTATAATATTATATGTATACACTATATACATATACACATTATAAAAGGTATACTATTTTACATATTATACGTGTGTGACATTGCCTTTGTACTTCCGTGGTTGGTACGTATACGTGTGGGAACTGAGAACCTTCTAGCGTCGTCGTCACACACATTCGAGGTAGCACATTTGCATATATTGCAAACATCGCTCACGGCGTGATAAAGGTGAAAAAATGAGAAGGATTAGATGGAAAAAAGGTGTGGTATACTTATATGATGGTGCCTTTTAAGTTTTAACACCCATCTGACGGCTGTTTTTTTTACTCACCGTCGCCAAATTTGAATAATATTTTAATATGTATACGATTTTGTTCGGCCGCTGTGGACGTGCTGATTTTATTGTGTTATAGTACTATATATTATTTATGTTACATATACGCGTTCGTATACATCGCGAAGCGATAATGGCAGATCGTGAGAAAATAGATTTTGTCTGTCTTATTATTACACGAAAAAGGGTGGACCTCGATGGCGACTACGATGACATATTATAATACGATTGCATTAAATACGTGATAAAGTATGAATTAAAATAATTATATAACGATTTACATAATACTAACAATAATATTGAATTGTAATATATAGTCATCGCATTAATACCACTGTGAATATTTGAATTAGTATATGTGCTATGAGTACTTTAAAGACGAAAGTATAATTTGTTTATAGTATACATAAAATATATAAATTATAAACGTAATTATGAACACGATTTTTATAGCCTGCGACAGCCATCGTTGATAAAACAACAATATAATTGAACCACAATATTATGATTAAACTATTAAATAGTATTACCAACATTTGGGACACTATTATTAATTTGTTTGAGCACGTATATTATGTAGGTCATTTTCCTTTTTCTTTTGAATGAACCCCTTACAAGTTTTCAAAGATCTTAACATAGATTATGGTTCTGCTCCGAAAAATTAAATTTTAATTAAATTTAACAATTTGGTAATTTGTTTACAATTAAACTAGAATTACACAATGTATTACTT
This sequence comes from Rhopalosiphum maidis, assembly GCF_003676215.2. Classification (NCBI taxonomy): domain Eukaryota; kingdom Metazoa; phylum Arthropoda; class Insecta; order Hemiptera; family Aphididae; genus Rhopalosiphum; species Rhopalosiphum maidis. Next base: position 273,653 of record NC_040878.1, on the reverse strand, counting down.
TATTTATTTTTTTTTAAATATGAAAATGTACAATCTGTACAAAATGCAATACGTACAATAAGTAAATGTGATAATAAAATAGGGAAAAGAGTCAGAAAGCGTGGATGAAGAAGTCACCTACCTAGTCACCGAATTTCATCAATTTATTACTACAATACAAATTGAAAGTTCCACTTTTTTAATTACCTATACTCGCAAAATTTTAAATTATTCAATATTATACAGCACTTTTCTTACTACATTTTTAGCAGATTGTGCCTATTTTTATTACGTTATAATTCGTGGCTAAAGTAAAATTTATAGGTGATCTGAGTGATCTGAGGTTGATAGTAGTACACTTTGTGCACCTAAAACTGTACACATAAACTAGTTTTAATTAATTATTTATTTTAGTCAATGCAACAATTTAAGTATATACCTTCTAAATATATACGCGTGAGAGATGTATGTAGACCCCATATCTGCGATTTTCGTATTCAGTCCGCACGTGGCCGCATACAAGAAGCGATGTTTTTCAAAAAGGTTAAAATTTAAACCCCTCATTAGTTTGCGGAAATCGGTCTGCGTTTGTACAAGTTTATCTATATTAAGCGTATCTTTATTTACTTTCAATTAGAAACCACCTACACCACTCCAACCCACAAGTGCCGAGTACAAAAATCAACTGAATACAATACCTGTTAGGTATAAAAAATAAATAATATACAACTATAATAGTAGTATAATTGCAATCATCACGAATATAAATTATATATGTTAATATTATAATTATATATTATATGTATTGCTATTTTCGATTTTTCATCAAAAATCGATTTGAGAACCTCATTGAAAAATACTGTTTTTATTATTTATCGAGAAAGCACAACACAATAATATGGTATGCATGCTTGCTAATCTTGTCGTTCTGGGTGTGTATACCTATGCATCATGCATGTATATGTGCGCAACGAATATGTTTAAGGTTAAACGGAAACGGTAAAAATATGAATGTTTAAAGTATAATGAAAACACATGTACGTACATGGAACGCGAGATTTGCTGTTTTCTTGAAAGATGTCATAATATATTTAATCGTTATCGCTCCATGATCAAACTCTATAGTGTGTAATATATGCGATACAAACGTAAGAATCAACGGATTATCATTCAAGGGCGAGTCCTCGTAAAACTTTACTATCTAAGTCGTCATTGTATAATACTAATTATAATGATCCTACTCGTATATATATATTATAATATGCAACATGCATGTGCAACGCCTTTCGTCGTTGCGCATACAGTGTGTTCACCTTACAACAATATCATATCTCACCAAAATAGTATTAGTTTTCTTTTCTCATTTCCTAACAATAATTAAACAATTTGATACTATACTATGCTAGATATACGATATATAGCTATATTATAAGCTATAATAATATTATGAGTCGTTTTTAATGACTGTATTAACATACTATACCTATACACAGGTTCTATATAATAATACGGTAATAATTGCGCTCAGAAACCGTAAAATGATTTCGTTGAAAAATGTTTACTCTATACATAAAATAATATTTTTAATATATTTACATGCTTTGTGTGTAGTGTTATTATTATTATTTATAACTTTATAAGTATAAATAATTACTGTTTCCAAATCACGGACACGCTTTAACGAATACATTTACTATATTAATTTAAATTTAACAAGATGAATTGTTATAAAAACCTACTTATGCGTTGATATAATGGATTCAAAAGTTATATAAGAATAAATCACTGTGCATTGCGAAAAAACGGTTACAAATCAATATATACGATACTTTATATTATGTATTTATTTATGAAAATATTATGAGCACGTGGCTAATTTATTATATATTTATTTCGCCGATAATTGTTACAAATTAAATATTTTATAGGTGCACTTCTACACATTAAATTCCTGAAATTTTTAAGATATTGCCTGGTTCACGAATAAAAATTCTCGAACCACTCTGTATTCATCGTCATATAATAATAGTGCGACATAATACGCAGAAAACGAATTGACCGTGATATTTCCAGTACTCGAGGTCACGGCAGTTTTAAATTAGCCTATATAATATACATATATTATACAATATACTTAAAAAGCGACATTTCGTTAAGAGCAGCGGGTGCCCTCCAGTTAAGAAAGAACCGTTGCCAATTGAACGATAATTATTATTACAATTATTTCCGAGTCACATGCGCACGACGTTGCAGTGTGACTCGCGCTATTCCCTCGAGAGTCGAGACGACAACCGCGACCGTCGCACGTTTATAAAATAATATATTCTGACCTTTTATTAATAATAATAATTTTATTCTCTCTGGTCGCATCCTCTCATTTTAAATGTTATATGCTCGTACACGCATGGTGTGAGTATTGACAAAACAATAATCATGATGCAATTGGATGGTGTGGAGGATAGGGGGGAGGGGGCGTTTACAAGTCTGGGTTTTATATCGACATATTTCGTTGATCATCTTCATCACACACGGCTATACACGAACACGTATACCTATTTTACATTACTCGTATTTACTATAAGTATAATTTATTAACCGTTGTATCACCTAATGTGCAGGTACATATTGTTTTATGTGTAGTTTATATCATAATATTTATTATGTATACTGTATAGGAAACACGATTTATATATTATATTATTATGATATGATGTGCGCATAGATTATGCGTATTTATGCGTGACGTAGTACCACTATATTGAATGGCGCAAATGCGAGAAACACGGGTGTTAGTTAAAACTACACAAGGCTAGTAGATATTATTTAAAAAGGTTTTTTAGACAGAAATAATGCCTTTATTATATTATATACGTAATATTGCAAAGTAGTGATTTTTTTGTACGGTTAAAGTATACTTATAAAATTATTCATGATCACTACAATGTTACCAAAAAATGTAATTTCTTGGTGTTTTTTTAGGTATTTTTATATCGTAATCAGAAGTTAGACAATTTAAAAAAATAAATGATGTCGATGTATAAATATCGCGAATATTGCACACGGTTTTTTTTTATTAATAATACAATTTAAAGTTATTACAATTGTTACCTATTTAAGTGAACCACAAATATAAATTTAGTACTTAAAATGCAACATCTCTTTGCCATTTTATTTTGCTCATATAAACTTAAAATTGAAATGCTTATTAACAAATAAAATTTATTTTTTCGAATTGTAGGTTTAATAAAGACATTTACATTAAAAATAAGTAATTTCTATACTATACAAATATATAATTTATTTTCAAAATCATGAAATATATGAAATGTTAGCAATTTAGAACGTATACATTTTACCTGCACTTCTAATTTTTATTTCTTTCCTTTTTTTCTTTTATTGAACCGAAATCGACATTCTTAACCATAAAGGAGGGACGCATATGGTACATAGACACAACGTGATCTATCGATTGGATATTTTGTCGTTGTTAAAGATTACTGCACGAGCACGTCGAGGTTGACCTAAAAAGCATATGCTTTTTATGTATGTATGCTGTATACAGATATAATTGATTCTTCTCAACACGTATAAAATTATACATATATGTGAACACACGACGTATACGTGCGTGTACGTAGTCCAATTTTGGAACGTGTCCGTTCTCCACTGCAGCGGTTTTCCGTGGAAGATGGCCAATAATATGGTATATAGGTAGAAACAGTATGGTGCACGCGCAAAACTTGTGGTGAAAGTCACTCAGCTCTGTTTCGATCTCGCGTGATCCCTCTAAAAATAGAGGTGTTCGAACCCACTCGGTGGACAATCGGAAACGCTGCCGTAATAATTTTACTGCTCGACGAACTATATTATACAGCGTGATTTTTTTTTAGCTCACCCTGTTTTCACAATTAAATTATAAGTAATACTTTGGAAAATTATTTTTAGAATTTTAATTAACCTAACTTAACCTTAAGTATGCGCTCCTCGATGATTCTTTTTTGTAGCCTCTTAGATTGTTCACGGCCTTATTGACAATCATCCTTATTAAACGAAAACCCCAACCCCTCCCCTTCTCTGCGAATTTTTAAGCAATTAAAAAAAAATTAAATTAAATTTTTAATTTATTTAAATATATTGAAATCAAAATTAAAGCGTGTAGTATCCGAGTCAATCTATTTTATGCAATACTTAAACATATAAATCTATTGAAAATTAAAATAAATTAAAATTATAATTAGGAATATTATATGTTTAAAACTTTTGGTTTAATGGTTAAAAAATATAAAACATAGGTAATTTTAAGATAATTAACTTGATTAAATATTTAATAGTGATTAACATAATATATTTTATTTATAGCCAGAGGTTCTAAATTTATACTTTTTTATGTATTTATTTATTTATTTATTTAATTGTGTCATTACACCAGGTATTTTTATAATGATAATTACAATTTACGATTAATATGTTCACAATTATGTTTACAACAATATTTACGATAATTACAATAGTTATTAATTTTAGTTGACTTATAAGTCTAGGTCTTAATCTGAATCCTAAGTGTCTTCTTTAGATTCAAGTAAAATATCCTGCGGTAGCCATGGTTTTAATCTTAGATTGGTGGATCTTCTGCCAATTTTATAGTGGAGTGCTCCGTCAGCTGCTTTATGAAGTTTTTCGTGGACATTTTTGAATTACACTTTTTTATAATATTAAACTTAAATATTCAATATTATCTTTTGTACCTTAACATATACAGTAAAATAATCAGGAATTCGTTTTAATTTAATACATTGACATTTCAAAAAATATTTGCTTTTGTTTAGTGATATGTAGTTTTATAATCATATTAGGTCAAATCTTAAATAGACAATAGTGTTGAAAATAAGATATTTAAAGTGTCCTAAAAAATTCAAAAAATCGGAATTCGGAGAATAAATAGGTATATTATTATAGAACCATGAAGCGAGCATCCTTAAAGAAATCACCATACAAATACACAAACAATATAACATGAACCGAGAACATCAACATATCTCATGTATTTTCTTTGCGTGAGTGAGAGCAATGACGATTAATCGTCTAAAAAAAATGCCATCACAATAAAAGACAAGATCAAAAAAAAAAACAGACCCGTACAGCTCTCCCGCTGACATTTGTGATACACATGTGTGGCGGTGACAAAGACAATCTCTCCGGTGGTCGCAGGAGCATCTTTTAAGGAAGGCAAAAAATTAGTTTCTTTCTTGCGCTCCAATCAAATATTTTTTCCTACCAAATCAAAAGCGCTCGTCGCATTATAGTGTTACGCAGTATAATATGTGACCGCTCTGCGTGTGTCTCGAGAGTTATAATAATAATACATCATATCATATTTTTTATTACGAGCGGCTGTTGCAGCTGACGAACGTTAGCGAGCGTGTGACAACACCATACGTCGTATATTATTATTATATGAGCTAGGTTTTATAGTAATTAAAACAATTATTCAAACGAGTCAGAGTTGGTATCGCATCGACGAACAGGATTCTATAAAAACTACAGCTAATACAATCACTAATAATACTATACACAAACATAATACTAAACACTACTTCAGTTATAGGTACTACTATATTATAACTTCTTCTACAGTAGATATACATTTAATAACAAGTGTATAGTAACGTCATATTATTATCGTAATCATTAACGACGAGGACAATCTCAGGAAACTTGGATTTCAATTATTTATATTGGGGCTTAAATGAGTTTTTGATGGACGTAAGGTTCCCAATTAATGTCAATGCGAATTTTGAATTTTTGTTACATGGCTGTTTGGTTAGTAATTATGATACTAGATGATGTACAACAGTCAACAATTAAGGCGAGTAAAATCTATAAAATTACCTCTGTAGATACATATAAATATATAATTTAACGTAATACTCAATGATTTTGTTGTTGCTGCCACTGCAATACGTTTTCATTAATTATTCTTTTTCTGTCAATGATTCTTCTTCGCTGACTCGCAAGTTGCAATGCCTACCGCTCGGGGGATATGCATTTACAATTGTAATTATTTCAATACTGAAAATTTTTGATAAACTATTATTGATATTAAATTATAATTATCATCTCGGAATATTGAAATGAGTTCAAATAACAATAATCACCTTATCGATGCGCTTCGTATGTTACGTTTTTATGTATTGAAATGTGTTACATACTTACATGCAGTTTAGTTGTGTTATTCGATAACCGACGAATATCCCTGCAAAGTGTTTCTGTGTAAACGAGACGCATTTAATGTTGAAACTGAAATTCGATCGCGATTGTCCGACAACTAAACATAAAAATTATATATTTTTTTTAGTTTTTATCCATTATTCCAAATAACCACTGTTTAAGCCACTTTAGTTTTATACCATCATTTTATTTGATTCTTATAAATGTTTTTTTTAACCCAAGACTTTATTACATTAAGTAGCTAATAATATAATACCTAGTTTTGGATATGCATATGACGAGTATAAAAATATAATATATACATTATACATGTATATTTTCTGTTAAAAAAAGTGTAAAAAATAATTTTTGAAAAACTTCACAAAAGGAATTTATAATATTTTTTCGTGTTTTTTATTTACAAGTAATAATTATATAATCAGATATAATTCATTTTCACATAAAAACCATAATAATTTACCCACGTTAGTAAAAATATAATATAGGTAGGTTCATTATATTATATAACATAGTATATTGTATAAATAATTACATTTTTATATGCATGTGAAAATAAAATATATATCATATACACGGGGTTCCACCATGTTTGTGCCAGTAAATTAATTTTCTTTAATATAAACTTTTTTTATTGTATAGACCGTGTAATACTATAGTAATATTATAATCAATAATAACAGTTTATAGTACTTTTTAATTCGCCTGAACTTGAAATGCAAACAATTTAAATGTTAACGTTTATTAAAAAAATTAATTTTAATTTTGAATTAACCGATGTAATTAATAATAATCAAAGTCAAATTGACCTTTAAACTTTAACTACAATTTATGTAAATTTAAGTATAAATTTTAACTTAATAGGCAGGTAATGGCAAGTGTACCTATATACCTATATATTATTATAGAACGTACATGGTTATAGTAAGAGAATAATCGAACGAGGACAAACAGACAAGATGATCTGCGTATACGAGTACTATATAGTTATTATTAAGAAACGATCACTTTAACAAATTTATCACTGTTTAAATTAACCAGTAATTATTTCTAAACATGGTGTTAAGTTTAGATAGATATCTATATAACGATATATATATATATTCCTGTATCCATTTTAGCTTATACGAACAGTACGCACAAAGGGAGGTAATGTAAATAAGACATGTCGACTCTTACATGTACGTATATTATTATATAATATGTATTTATATACGTTTCTTGAATAAACTTATGATATTTAATACAATATATTATTATAATTTATTTATTTATTAATGTGACAGAATAAACTTTTCGAGAAAATTTACATTCTTAATAGAAAACCAATAATCAATTTAAAAATAGCGGTTGTGGAGAATGACAAAGTTATACATAAATTGGCTTTTTTTAATTAAAATGCATTTATGTTATTATATTCTAATTTTATTTAAAAAACATCATGATATGGTAAGTATAACTTGATGCAAACATATTATGAGTATAAAATAATTGTATGAAATGTAAGCATCTATATCACTCTACTGATGATTCATGACTATATATCAACAGTCCATGTATAGTTTCTAAGAACTACAGTCTATAATTTTTTATATATATATATTTTTATATATCTGTATACACAAAATCCTTGTTTTCACGTATGCTCTATTTAGTCTGTTTCGAAGTTGTAAGCGTTGTCTCGCTTCCGTAACTAAAACATCCAAAACACACTAGACGTAAAAACTAAAAACACTTAAACAATTCGAGTTCTTAATTGAATATATTTTTCTTGGACATACATAAAACCCTATATAATATTAAAATACCATTTTACATTGTCTAGAATCTAGATCATTAGACGATTCCATTAGTCTGCAATTGAGCGTAGTTTACAATAATTGTGCTTTTATATGATGATATTCGACGTACTATAACTCATATAGGTTTATAAATTAAAATATTATATTATATTATAATGACGAATAAAATTATTTTGATGGCAAGTATTTTATTATTTTCAATTTGTTTTTTTTCTATGTGTGATAAACACGAATGTAATAACTCGAAAGAATATTTTTATTACATTGAAGTTTTTCACAGCAATATTTTTGCACACCATCAAAAAATATTATATTCAACACTCGGCGCATGATGAAGGCGTTTTCGCTTTTATCCCGAGTCACTACAAAGTACAAATATGCATATATATATATATAAAGTATGTAGTTTAAACATAAAATCAAAATCAAATATACTTCCATATAATAAGAATGAGGTAGTTAAGGGTTATACAATGTACGAATATATATTTATATTGTTGATATATAAAACGTATTCCTCGAAAACTCCATCAAAGGCTTACGTGTATATAATATATATATATATATATATACCTCATAATAATTTAGTTTTCCGAACGTCGCAACGTTGCGTCGTCGTCAAAAAATCCATTAAAAATGCGAACTACACCGAAACTCAAAATGCCATTTTTTCGCATCTCTCGTATCCTACATTAAGTAGCCCGTAAGTACTTATTTCTTATGATAATGTTGAGTTCGTGGCGTTTTCGTTTTATGTGGTTAGTATACATAGACACATTTAGTTAGCAATAAGATTATATACAGTAGATACATATTGCATCGCGATCCAACAACGGCTGAAGTGACTTTTTGTGTTGTTTTCCGTGCATTTAGATAATAATATGATAGATGAAATACGACGACATCGACGAGGCGTCATATTTATATTGTAATATTAGAACATTATTGACGACGTTAGTCAACGCGATTCGATTGCGAAGTGTCATTTGGCTTGATCTTATTGGATCCATAACTATAAATGCATACCTAATCGAAAAATAGAAAAGAACGTTACGCCCATGGTAAAAAAAAAGATTTATCTGTGTTATAACGATAATATAATGCGAATAATTTATTCTTATAACGACTGCAATATAATAAATGTATCGAATAGACTGTATTATAAAATTATATAGAATTAATATATGAACTCATACACTGCAGGTCTCCAAACATGTTAACACGAAGTCAGTAAATGATAAACAATTCGTTTAGACTATAGATATATATCGTCATCAAACAAATTAATTTCATCCACCGAGAATAAATTTGGAACTTATTTGTACGGCGTATAATATTAATATTTGGGACTAGACCAAATCGTACGAAATTCTAGACGATATAGGTACTTGGCTATTATAAATAACAAATAGTAGATAATATCTAGGTGCCTATAATATTATATAAATATTATGTAGTATATTGCAATACATAGTATATAATATATATACCTACTAAGTTTACTACTCAATACAATTAATTTGTAAATGTTATTAAATCTAATTTAATTATTTGCGCTATAAACTTAAATTTAACATTTAGAATTCAGATACACTTTAAACAAATGTAAATTTATCGAATAAAATTTATTCTATTTGTATTTTATACTTCCAAAACAAATGTGTATATTTTGTGCGTAAAGTTCAGAGCTCTGATAATAATATATATCTACACACTACTTATTTTTCTTATTTTTTTTTTAAATGTCATTACGTGCATTAATACTGGATAATTTACATTTCCATATTTCCTGGTAGCGAGGAAATGAAAAATCACGTTTAAGTATAATATACATAAACAATATTCACACATATACTTAAATAATATATCATATAGTTATAATATTATATTCACTGCATGCATATAAACATAATATATATCTTGTATCGCTATACCTTCAAGTCGATTGTCTATTTATAGGTACCTATACAAAGAACATAATTTTACAATAATATAATAATTTAATTATTACTGTATATCAAAATGTCAATTGTATACGTTTAGACAAAAATCTACATCCCCCGCAGGTGCAATTAAATATGATTAGGATAAATTAAGCATACAAATATACAATAGACGATAAAAGTACAATAATAATATTATATATTTACATAATATAGTAAGTAAACGTAGTGTAGTCATACTATATAATAGGTATATATAAACATCGTGTCTCTGTATCACATCAATATTCAATGGTTCGAAATCCGATATAAGGTAAGGCCTACTTAGCATTTGTATTTAACATAACGGAATTAACCTTTTTAAATATGTAAATAATCAAGTAATATACAATTCTTTTGTCGGTTCTTTTAATCTAAACCAATCGCACAGTCACACGATTTTTATAGGATATAATGTATTATACACATTTTCGAACCAAGCCACAGTATACATAATTATCGTGACGTGAAATTATTATATAGTATACATACGATACCATATATACCATTACACGGTTATTACTTATTGTAAGTCCATTTTATCCCAAATTGAAGACTTTTTACTCAAGTCTATCAAATAAAGTGTTAAATTATCTTCATTAATAAGTTATATCCATGTATCAAGGTTAATCTATTTTCTATATACAAGTACTTTGAAATTACAATTATCAATACAATAAAGTGCAATTTAACTTTTAAAAACAACAAAACTTACTGTTTCTGAATCTAATATCATATTTGTGACATCAATAATTAACATGTGACGCACTAAGCTGATAAATTTATATTCTATTTTATTACATGATATAAACGGTGTTTAGGTATAGGTACTAATTAAAAGCGGACAATATGCATAAGGTATGATGCTGATTACAGTGTACATTTATGTACCTAATATACAAGTTGTGCTACACGAACAATAGTGTATATTGCAGCAATTGAGTAGTTTATTCATTATAGTAACGGAAATGATTGTTGCGTTGGTCAATGAGCGACGCGCGCGATGTAATAATAATAATAATCACGGGGCGATGGACGAGGAATGTGATTGTGGCAGTGGGGTAAAAACAAGGACCAAGGTCAGCAGACGGTCCTGAGGGTTTAATGAACTTGAGTCGAACGAGAGCGGGTGCAACGGCGCATATTATATACATATATATATATATATTAATGGGATGACGTCTGCGCTGATGATGCGGATATGAGCGGCGGCGGGGTGCCGAAAATTATGTCAAGGGTGCGGTTTAATTTCCACGCAACGGCGGTGAGTGGTTTCTTTTGCTCTCTCTCTCTCTCTATCTATCTATCTCTGTCTCCCTCTCTTCTTTTTTATCTTTGTTTTTCATTATAATTTCCAATCAAAGTTATTTATAGCAGCGGCAGATATATCCTATACATAACACCACACTACTGGTGGTTTTATACGAATTATTATTATAGAATATTGTTATAGTTTTTCGTTTAGTGCGACCGAAAAAAAAATCCATAAAAATGTATAATCGTCGGCGGCTTTAGTGACGTCAGTTTAATTTCGCCACCACGTATATTGTGTGTTTATATTATAAAATATTATTATGATTTCGGGGTTGCGGCGGCCATCTTGTGTGACGTCGGCGGGACGCTTTCGTGGGCGGGACGCGCCAGCCGCCCGGCCATCATGTGGTGGCGGTGAGTATAATATTATCATATATATATAGTCTCTTGGGACTTTTACAAACCCTCCGCCACTGTGTGCATGTGACGACCGTCGCCGTTGCGACGATATGTGTAGTGCATGTGCGCGCGCATGTGTTTGCGTGTGCATTTTCACCCTCGCCGTATATCGTAGCACGGTACACCGCAAAAGTCATTCCCCGAAAATCGAATTTCCTACATATCATGTATACATAATATATATATTATATGTAGACATTTTCTAACCCTGCACACGACTCAAACTTACATAATATATAATAAGTACATATTATATATACATTATACATATATCTGTAATATATTAATAAATAATGCTAGTGATGCCGACGCCATGATTCAACACTATATATATATATATAGAATAAATATAACGCCCACATACATTAATTTAACTTATGCCTATATAATATACAAGTATTATATATTTTATATATATATGTTGGCGTTGATTTATGAAATTATATTACTGATTATAGCACCAATATTTAAACATCATATAGTTATTTTTATGAAAAAACAGATTATGGTTTTAGTTACAGTGATTCTACAAATAATGTGCCTTTACTATTATACAGAAAATTATGTTCATTTTTTGCAGTTTTAAATCTACAAGGATTGGTTTGCAGCAATTTCCGTGCATCATTGTCACTGTCCTTCTTATTTATGTCTTGATATAAGTTACATACATTCTGGGTCTTCTATAATCTAGCTAATATATATATATATATATATTTATATTGTAATCGTGGTCTTCTTCTGTTTTTTATCTCTCAACCATTCCTTCCAAAATTAGTCTTAACAACACACCATATCTAAGAGCATGGCCTATCCATTCAATTCTCTTTTTATTATATACTTTTCCACTGATCTCCTCTCCAAAATCCTATCTAAAACTTCTTCCTTAGTGATCCTATTAATTCAACTTTTGAAACCTTTTATAGCAACACATTTCAAATGTTTCTATTCTTTTCTTTCCTTCTTTTGCAATTCTCTACGGTTGACATACATATAAGTATATAACATAATGTTTCAGATATACATTTTTCCTGAAGTTAATATTACGATATTTTTTTAAATAAAAATAATTATGTTATATTATTTAGCTATTTACTAACTATTACTAACAGTTATTAATTTATTATAATATTAGATTTTGAATTATTCAATTCAATAATTAATAATCATAAATTCAATTTCTTCGAATAATTAATACACTTACCATCATACCTAACCTATTGTCTTCAGTATAATTATTAATTTTTATGTATTTTCAATTAAATATTATTCAATTAAAATAACATGTTATTTTAAGTTACATTAACCTTTCCAATTCCATCTACTTCGTATAAAAAAAGTTGTTATGTTGTAGTTCAATATGTAATCATATTATTCATATTCTAATATTATTAAATGATTTTTTTTTATTTTCTATTTATTTACTGAAACCAATCTATTAATATAATAATAGTACCTATATGTAGAATCTATATAAGTTATTTAATCAACTCATTGACGAGTTTATTTAGTTTTTTCTTAATAATCTAGATAACCTAACAGATTATATTATATATTAAAGTTAACATCATGCACCCAAAACCACACAGATAAATTCGATAATTGAGCTATATGGTCTTGTAAGCGGTTATAAACGTTATTTTAATTTTTAACAATAATAACCCTCGAGAATTTTTATCGTACATTCCAACAATGCTGTAAGAGATATTAACTTTTTAATTAGCTTTTTTTTGCAGTTTATAGTCTCTTGGAAGGTATAAGTCTATGAACAATGATATGATAAATAGTTTATTGCTGCAGTTACTCAACTACAGACCAATTATTTGACAGAAACCCAATCAGTATTGTCTTCCTTCAATCGTATGTCAAATCCTAAGTACAACACACGAAATTGTATAAAAAATAAGATGTATAATGAATCTCTTTGCGTGTATTACACTCTACTCGACCGAAACAATATTACGAGACTTACAGTCTCTACAATGTGCGTATATTCATAATTTAAATCTGCGCACCTATATACATAGCATAATAGCCCAGTATGCGTTATTAGTTCACAAGCAATAATAATAACAATAATATATATATATATATTGACCAGCTGATCGCACCACGCTAACCACCCGTCGTCGTCAGTAACTGTAATCCGTGTTCGTATATAATAATAATATAATAATATAAACACCACTCATTAACTGCAAGCAAACGTCCGTGTCGTATTATAATACGTGCTGAGTGCATGCACGCATAATATTATACATCAACATTCAACATAGGGGCACTGTTTTAAAAAAAAATTTAATGATTCATTAACGCACCCGTTTCAAGGGTCCTGTAATGCCGTTGCCGTCTTTCGCCGTCGATATACATAATATTATATTATACTCCCATACTCCATCCATTGTTTCCTAATTTTTTACACACGTGGCTAATTCTATATTTAATAAAATCTATATAAGAATTACAATATTTATAAATGCTACAAATTAGTTATGGTTATAGTATGGTGTATAGACGTATAATATTATTAGTTTTGTAAGACGTACCGAAACTCGAAATTAAAATAATTTAATCTGTAGTATCTTGAAATGTCTTAAAAATTAAAAATATAAAAATTATGGAGCTAATAAATCAATTAAAAATGTTTTAGAAATTAAATTACTAAGTATTGATTATATATATTATAATACATTATAATATTATAGTTAACATGATTTTACGATTATCATAATAATAATTAATAACAATTTCTATATTATTATATTTTAATAAATTAATAATACATGAAATGTTAAGTTTTCTAAACTAAATAATAAATATATCATATAATACCTGAGAATATTATATAGGATGAATAATGATACATTTTTATAACACAGTTATAATTATATTATGACTTTATCTTATACACTTTATTTACATACACTATATACATAATACCTATAAATAAACATACGGTTAGGTTAAGTTAAGAGTCTTATCACCCTCTAAAATTTAAGATGATATTATTGCAACCACCTATGAACGAAAAATAAATACTGAAACATCTAATTTGTTCTCGCTTCATCCACTAAGATACATATTACAAATATTTTAAGAAAATAAATAAAAGATACCACGTTACATAATAATAAAATAAATTTACATCATTAAAAATTTATCGCTGAGCTATTCACGACGGTGAAAATTGTATTTGTCATTTCAATATATTTAAGTGTTTTGATGCAAAACCTTGGTATATATTCATGTATAGGTATATAGAGAGACTCGGCACAAAATAATTTATTATCCGTCAGATAATTCTACATAACGCTTAGTTAAATATATAAGTTAATTATAATAATATTAAATTTAAAAAACTAATTTTATTATCTTGACCTGTGACACATTTTAGAACAACAAGTTTTCAACTAATTCTTTAATACTGAAATCTTTATACAACAACACTATAACATAATACAATTTATTCATTTATTTATTTATTATTATATTATTTTTTTTTAAATAAAAAAAAAATATGATTAATTGTTTTTATTTAGTTTCCAGATAAATTCAAAAGCTATAATTTAAGAATACTTTACAATCACATTGAGATTTGCTAGAAATTGATAACTTTCCAGTCATACAAAACAAAATCTAAACTTGTGTTTCAACCGACTTCCCTATATTAAAAAGGCGAATAAACTAATCTTTACTTCCGATATATTTTTAATTTCTATATTATACGTGCATAAATATAATATTATTATTGAAATATTGTAAATCTATAAATAAATGCTCATTTGTATTGAATAAATACGTTGTTCGCCAACCTACTTTGTTAATATTCTGTTCGAACAAACATACATTATAAAATCAAGAATTTAAAACAAAAACGAAATTCCAATCTGTACTGAGTTAAATAAATTAAAAACGGAAAGACTTGTTGAGATCTGAATAAATTAAAAATAATTAGGCACCTATTCCAAAATTAATGCTGTATAATTTTATTAATTATTTTAATATTGTAATCTACACTGAATAAACAATTAAATTAGTTAATTTCATTCCGACACGCAATGCACCTCGTCCATAAGTAACGACAATGAAATGAGCATACTGATCTACAAAAATTTCTGTAGAGTGTATATTATATAACATAACAATATATATATATATATATCAAACATACTCATGGATTAATAAAAACAATTGATAATTGTATGCGTGAGACGATTTTTTCGTCAATGATTTTTACTATTTAGAAAGTATTTAAATGTTTAAATATCCATCGCCATCGCCATCGGCCAGATATACTATATAGACTGAATTATAAATGAGCATGCGAGGGTCATTATTTCTTCCCCCAACATGTGATCTATCCCTTTCGGTTGGCTTTCAGTTTAACAGTTAAGTTTTAATCCAAAACCAGTATAAACTTCGCATTGCCTGTAGTAAATTTTCTATTCGTGATGCAAACAGAATGATTACAGTACGAAAGCTAATAATATTCTAGTATAATAGGTATATAAGTTTATTTTTATAAATTGTGTATAAGAAAAAAACTCTTCTAAAAAATCAAATCTAAAGTTTATCTATGCATATTTCTGTACAAGGAAGTGAAATTGTTAAACATAAGTATAAATAAATGTACTAAAATATACATTTCGAATTAAAATATGTGTACAAATTTAAAGTATACTCTCTTCACAAGGAATAAAATGGTTATCATAATAATATAATATTAAATGAATATTTCTCTCATAGTATGCTGATGTTTCTTTTTTATAGTAATAAACAAACATTAAATGAGTTTGTCTATTTATATAAAATTTGGTGTGGCAAAAAAAAATAATATTTCTTTTAATTGATAGAAAACTAAAAACTACACAGTACATACAGTAAACCACAAACAGTTAATTATTTGGGAAACGTCAATAATAGTTAATGATGTTTCAGATTATTAGCTCAGATTTAGTAAATATTGTTTTAATGAAAAACTATAATTGAATAATATGGCGTACGTATTTCAAGTTTATGATAACGATCAAACTTATGTATACAAATCTATAAAATACTTCTTTTAAATGTGCACAAACTTCGGACGAACCGTTTAAACATACACACGCAAACACACACGCGCACACACACATATATATATATACAATATAAACAAATTCTTAGCGTACCTGTAATATATTTTGAAATGACACGGTGTGTCGACGTCAGATGTAGTAGTCCTGTACAACATGCACCTCTGCACGTAATATCGTGTAGGTGCGAGCGCTTCTATGTACAGAGTAATACAAACTATGTTACTCACAATGTCACAATTATTATAAATAAATATTATAAGAGTATAATATTATAAATACCCTGTTTTCAAAATACTTACATTTAACATGAATTAGCGGATATATAGCAATAAATATAAAATATTTTTTACTGACCTATACAATATATTATTATTATTATCGTTATAGGATGTTATAATATTATTATCCGAAACGCGAATCGAAACTGAATCTCGCAGAGCTCCATGTAGACGACTGTAGCCTATAACTAGGTATCGTCTTTATAATACATAGACATTGTATATAAATATATTATAATTCATTATATATACACACGAAATGACGACAACGACGCGGTCTTTTGACCCTTCGACATGCAAATATATGCACGTCCCTGCAGCCGGCGGCAATAATAATAATAATAATAATGAACGCTTGTTTCTCACGTACGTCGTGGATATATTTATACCATATGCAGGTACCTATGCAGTCTACCGATATTATTATAATGCATGTGAGTATACTCGATACCCCCGCGACGATTATACGACGACGAGTAATATTTCTCAGTCGCAGCGCGCACTAATACAGCATTGTGTTTATGCGCGCACATAAAGCGAGTGGCATAATAAGAATACATAATATTATTAGGACGAAAGGTGTATATGTGAACCCAAAGCCTTTCTATCCCTACTCTCGCTTTACCTGTGGTTAAAAAATGCATAATGTGCCGTAAAAAAATAATATTATAAAGGTCGACGTGACGACGCATCCCAATTTCAAGAAAATAAAATATAATAATATAAAATAATACGCGCATTTTTTGTAAATCATTTATAACTTATAAGTATAGTATTTTATATTTTCCGTGAAAGAGACTTTTGCAGCATTTTTGTTATCGCCATAACTCATGAGCGTTATTTTTTATGACAATGCCGATGATAGCGTATATATATTTATAGCAGTATGATAATATAAGGACCGGCCTCGTACGAGGAGACGAGAACGTGCGACCCTTTTTGTATTCAAATATAATATATATATATAAATGCGTGCGTGGAGTAGCTGCTGCGTGGTGCCAGATCTCACCCCCCGTCGGAAGGGGATGAAAAGTTGTGCATTATGAGGAGATGGGAAGGGGTTGGAATATAGTTTAAGAGAGAGAGAGAGAGAGAGGGAGAGACCTCAGATAACCTTAGACCAAGAATGACTCGTGAAAAACGCGTACTCCTTAAAGAACCCTTACTTATTTTTATTTTTACACATATTTGTATATATATTTATACTTGCAGAAAGCAGAACACCCCCTACACGGTTACGGACGAAATCAATGGAAAACTTCGTGGATATACGTAGTATATCTATACTTACTGTTTTTATATTAAGTAGCATATGTATACTTACAGAACGTTTCAAAATCTTTAACGAAAGAAAATGGTGTAAGGAAATTATAATATTTTTTTCTACATTATAAGTTATCAACAAAAATCTCATATTTTAAAAACAAATTGCATGTTCGATATTTAATAAATACTGTACGATGTATAATTTTAATAAGAATATATTTTTATAGTGTGTCTAAATTCACTATGTGGTTTTATTATTTGATAAACGCACGCGTAAAGCAATAAATAGAATGTATATATCAAAATTGTCATCTGCAACAGGAAATCGTTTTATGCGCGGAGAGATCAAGATTCTATATTATGCTTGTAGAATATACGGAGGGGTTTGCGTATTATTGGTTTCTATATTTAACACAATTCTTACCATTTTCGCAACACAAATTTCCGATCGTGTCCCGAGCACTTACCATGAGTTTTTATAACATTATATAGTAATAATTGAGTTTACTATTTAATAAAAACACATTAAACGTGTTTAATTTTTACTTTTTACATAGCACATTAAATAAATGAAATTCAAAATCACATCAATTCGTTTAGAGAAGTATAGACATTGTTAACACACAAATATATTAATATAATATATTACCTATAACTAATAGTTGGCATATCAAATCAAATATTACTATCGTCTCGTGCAGCTGCTATCCAAAAACATACCTAATAGGTATTATTGCTTATACGTATACGTTATACGTTTGTATATACGTATACAAACAACTATGGTCGTACATTATTCCGGATTTTACAAATTGAATATTTATACATAATGCATCATTAAATACTTGAATATTTACACACACGCTCCAACTTGATGCTTACCTACTTACCTAGGTATAACGTATAAATTATTATTATAATATAGTAGTTTTTTATTAAAGCCAAAATGTGATGCGTTGACATTTAAATATTATGATTTTTTTTCTAATATTACGAATCAAAGTATCACTGGTCGTGATACAAAAACTCATTGATAGTATAATATTATATATTATTATAAGCAGCGAAAAACATTCTCTATAACGAATTATCTTATTATCATCGGCCATGTAAATATTTAATGTAGGTAATAGGTACTATGCTATTATTGAAATTTAAATGACAACTGATTTTTGGTATCTACGGGATACCATGATACTATGAGATTTTAAACGTTTAGTAATTTATACAAATAATGAATAACGCGCAAATCATTGCAATTATTTCAGACCAATGAATATATTATATATTTATTACAAATATAGCTTCACAAAACTATGTATGTAGGTTCACGGTGGGATTTAATACGGCTATGTATTACACGTATATAATATAGTCGGTTAAACTTGAAAATCGACCGCGGCGTTTGTTTGCAGTTGCACATTTTTCTAATCGGAATAATAAAAGAGGAAATTCTATTTTTCTGGACGAATGGGTATCCATCGGGTAATTGTAGGCATACATGCAAATCTCGGCACCCACCGCAACCGTGAGAAGGTATAGCGTTTCGTCAAACCTTTTACAAAAAATCCAATTACATATTCAAAACGTAATTATATTGTATTGAACTGTCATAAACTAGTAAGTACCTATACCTACAGTTTATATTCACACATGAACACACTCACATGCACTTGTTACGACAAAACGATTGCGAATATGTAGAGTATATATTAAATGTTTACTCTACATTATTTTAATATATTGGACAAATGGTCATAGTATAAACATTTAGCGAAAATTTCAAGTATTTACGATCATTTAATTTTCGAGTTTCAAGAAAATATCAAAAATCGTTAAACGAAAAATAGTTATTTAGATAAAAAATATATTTATATATTGGTAAGTATCCAGCAATGTCGTAAAAATTTGAATTCCGAACGCTCATAAAAAATTAATATGGCTTCAGTTACATTTATTTTTAATAAATTAAAGGTAGAACAATTTTTGAAAAACTTTTATTAAAATTCTTGTAAAAATTGAACATTTTATACATTTTCAGTTGCAAAGCAATTTACAAATTGTCGTGATTTTGAAAAATGTCGCTAAAATATTGTATCTATGTGTTTTCAATATTTTTATCAATTTATGAAAATAACTTATATGTGATCTTGTATTCAATTTTCAGGCTTTTCAACCTAACAAAACATATTTTTAAGCGATATTTATAAAAATAAAACTAAAAACAATAAAAGATTTAAGATGTTTATAAATAACAAAAAAAAAGTCAAAATATTATGAAAATTATTTCATATATAAAAACATGATCACATAAATATTTGGCAAAACATTTCAAATATCTATAGTATTTATAGCTATTCATTTTATAGTTAAGTTCAAAAAAATTGATTTTGTCGAAAACTATATAGTTTTAAATATTGGAAATTTTTAATTTTAACCTATCTTAAGAAAAAAAAAAATTGAAACAATATATCACAAATAATGTTCTCAACTATATTGTATATCAATTTGGTTGTAACTAAAACTACAGCCCGAATGGTTCTATTCCACACAAAAAAGTTTTTGCTATGTTTTACATTTGTAATACGGAGAAAACACATACGTATCGTCCACTTAAAATAACTCAGCTCAGTGGAGACCGCGTATAATCAAGAGTATTATATATTAACTATTAAGTATCTATGGTTATTCGTTTACAAATTACAACAAAAATAAAAAATTATTTGAAGAGAAATAGTTATTATACGGATAGGTTATCTAATGTCGTAACAATTTTAACTCCACACAGTCATAAAAAATTAATTTGGACTTTCCATTACAATTTTTTTATTTATGTATAATATAGTTAGGAAAACTTAATAAGATTTAAAATTTTATGTATAAGCAGAACATTTTTTACAAAATAGTTTGTAATTATAATGAATTTTGTCAAATTCCTAACCTTAAATGCTTATAAAAAATGAAAATCACTCATTCGCGATAAAAAAAAAAGTGTGTTTTTTCTAACAATCCATTTACGCATTTTTTTTTTTTTTTTTTGGTTTTTATTATTAAAAGTTCTGAGTTTTTAATTTTAACTCCTCCCTTCCAAAAATACTGACTATATCCAATTTACTTCCAGAAACTACCTCTAAAAGTTAAAATTAGATCATTTTTATTGACCAATAAACTGACGACAGGCACAAAATAAACACACGAATACATCATTGTAAAAACAATAGATTCTGAGCAAAGTAATGAATCTAAAATTACATAAAATTCTACCTATAATATAAAAATATATTTTTTTAAATATTATGTTATTCTTATTTAGACATGGTAATTCACAGTCCAATACGTCATCACTCATCACTAAATGTAGATTTTTTTACTTCCTAATACAAAGAAACGAAATTTATTTTATTGGGTATACTATTATACTACTATAGGTTTAAGCTTTGTGAACTCACTCTCGTATATTGTACAGTATCAATATAATATATCGCGGGATTTGTACTTTGTACAAAACCGTTAACGTTATGTCAGAGATCAATAACTATTTACGATATACCTACCTATTATATTATATATTTGAAGAAAAACACGTTTAATTTCATTCTTTGTGTATAGAATATATTTTATATTATTCAAAATGCATATAATATCGTCTACGTACCTACCATAATATAGCATACAAGTATATTATATACATATAATATATCTCATTTTTCTACACGTGTTTCAATTTAATTTTAAGAGAAATAGTATATTATGTGCAGCATGAACCACAGATTGTTACTGTATGTTGAATGCTATTATGGCATTATACAGGTTAATCAATTTAATTTCAACGATTTCAACTAATTAATAATAATATCGTATAAAATATTATATTGTAATCAAAAACAAATACGCATCATATTACAGTAAGCGATATTCGTTATTGTCGAACAACATTTACTTTGGTCTTTTAACAATACTATAACGACCGATTGCAAAATAAATATTTTGAACAATTTAAAAATATTAAAAAATATCAACAAGATTTGATTTTTTGCGGACATATCATATATATTTTTAATAGGTTTTGGGCCAAACAAATAGCCAATGTATAAAAAGTGACCAACACGCTTTACTAAAATATTTTTAAAATAGTGTTCATTATTCCTTTCATACTTTTATACTTTGATAATTGATATCTAACGTAGACAAGCAGCACTCCAGATGAACTTGTAAGTCGAAATTATTTTGTACGCAGGTATCCACGCAGTTTCACTAAACTATTTTAAAAATAATTATAATTATTATTAATCATGTATAGTGAAACAAAAAATATACACCTGAGTAAGCTATACACATACGATACACAGTATCACGCCCGGTTGCCCACTTAATAATAATTATAGTATGATAATATTGATAATAATATAAAATTATTATATTAAATTTTAATTGGCTATTCTTTATTGTCGGGCAACACATTCGGTTTTTTACAATTTTTCGTCACGTACATTATTAAAAAAAATATGATCTCGCGCAAATGCATTTTTATAATAGGTTTACAATTAAACAAAATAACGTGATGTATGATATACTTTTAATATTAAGAGTATATATTCCTATATTAGATAGTCGAGAGGAAGCACACCACGCCGCGCCGGTTAAAACCGGTCTTGAAGTCTGCGTGCGTGATTATCTCTCATATTTGGAAGACCTAAACTAAAGAAGGGATAACATAAACGCGATAAAATATAATAATATTACTTAAATATACGTGTATGTATATATATTATATATTATAAACATCTGAATTTATTATGAAGATTTATTTTTTAATACACACACGAGTATAGCATGTGTATACACCCGACATCCATATAATTTGATGTTTAAAAAACCAATGCCATCACGCTCGTAGACTTATCGTGAACATAATATATATTATTAAATTATTCATATAGGTATGAATGATAATATTGTTAGTGAAGTGTTCGGTGCAGATAAAATGTCGAATGTCGAGAAAGAGAGACGTGCAGAGAGGCAGCGACTGAGTTGCAGTTAGTCAGTGGTAGAGAGAAGAGAGATAAATAATCTCAAACGCGTGTTTATTTGTATTTATGTGTGTGTGTACCCTGTATATAGCGGCAGCAGCCACTTGGCCCAAGATCAACGACCCGCACCCGACACGCCCTATACGATTTCCCTCGGCCACGGCAACCACTCTCGCTCTCGCGCATGTGTGTGAGTGTGTGTGAACGCGCGGGGACAATAATCCACTTAGCTAAAACAGTAGTATGCTTGTATGTATACGTTTGTGTGTTACGATGTGTGCATAGTACGAGAAAAAAAGAAATTATTTATAAGACGTGTATATAATAATCGTTCTCTCGCACTATGTGTATGTGAAATTCTAGAAAAACTAACATTTTTAGTCACCGAATATTTTAAGAGGTTTATAAAATTTACCAACTTCGATTAGCCCCTATGCTAAATATTATACAAACGAAAGATTGATGATAAATTTTAATAAGAGTAATATGACGTATAATAATATGTTACTACCTATATTGCATATTTAAATAGAATATAAGCACAAAAGCATGTCAGACATGCGATCCCAGACACATTGAAAAATAAAGTCAAATGCGGCGCAAATTAAAAAATAATAAAAACAATAAACATAACATTATATTGAATTTATATTTATATTTTCTATATGTCTCGATTATTATTAATTTTTATCTCAAAATTAAAAATTCAACATGTTAATATTATTATGTTATGTTATGTGTATTGTTTTTATATATACTGTATATATATTCGTATAATAATAACGATAAAAATTGATTGTTATAGTAAATATTGTAATTCGTACTGCCTAATATTTGTCTAGTCTCATAGTATTTCATCAAACCTCTTCGTGTTCAAACGTATTAAGTTTTAAATTTGTATGAGCCATGAAATATAATAATATAATAACAAATATAAGTCCCACCGCAAAATATTTAATAGTTAATAATTATTACTTATTAGTTATTACTTTGTTATAACTATTACAATATTTACAACTATAAACGTATTATAAATTAATATTGTACATCCCATTGAGATAAATTCTAAATACACTACTAACAGAAATACGTATATTTAATCATATAGTAGGCGTCATGTGATTCGATTTCAATAAGACTACAGAGTACAGAATGGAAAAAATAGTTTTTAAAGACAATCGTTGATAAAAATATTGTATGGAGGACGTAGGTATGGAAATAATTTAGTTATTGGTATTTCATAACAAACCAAATCGATTTTGTCGGGCCCAATTAACATTTAATAATAAACATTGTGCTCATATAATAACTGTACAATATTTGTATTACTATGTATTATTAAATTTATATTGTGTTGTATATTTATGTATAATATTATTATAAAACTACTGCTACCGTTGTCGGCATCGTCTACGTCAGGACGTAATGAACGCACAGTGGCGGGCAATTTGCCACACGCGAATAACTTATTCGTTTAACTTTACCACTCTGGCATCACACGCTCATTGTGCCCACACGCATGTTATTGCGAGTTATATTATATAGTGCCCGTATTAGCTATTGTTGTAAATTATAAGGAATATAATATAAATTTGTAATTTACGCGATAGATAACGTATTATTTTTCTTTTCTTTTTTCATGAGTAAATGTTAATTATATTATAATAGGTATCATATGAGACATGAATTAAGGATGCTTTTCGTTCTTACTAAAATTTAATACATCCTCTACTTCACTTAATCTAACTTTACATTGACACTAGTTTATTCGACATAATATTTATAAATATTGCAAGTATAAGCAAAATTACCGAAATAAAAGATTTAGAGATTAGAACATGATACTATACTTTATTGATACCAATGATTCCCATGTATATAATATATAATATTATCAATAAATAAGCCGAATGTATTAACACATATGTCTAAAAATAAATGTTTTTTTTTAAGTCAAAAGGTGACATCTATAAAGAAAATTTTTTTAAACTAACATCGATATAATATATCATTTACAGCACTTTTCAACATACATTATATTATACACCTTAATACCTTATAGTAGTTTGTGAGTAGGTATATACAACTATACTAGCTATACTAACCATAATGTGCATTTAGATTTCATAAAGGTTACAAAAGCTGTAGCTACGTATTACGTTTGTATGGCCAATAACGAATCGGTAACGAATTCCGATTTGGAATGAGTTGTTGATTGACATTTATGGTAGGACGTTCGACGGTTCGCGGTTGTAGTGTAATAGGTACATTACATTATTATGCGAGTACACTCACAAATAATAATAATAGACTCGTATTTATGTATCATAATATATATGAATATATGATATGACGTGTGTCACGAGCACCCGAGTCATGCGTATTCAAATTTCAAATGTGGCGGCAGCGTCACGAAAAAGGAAGTGGCCCAAGAATTTGCATAGGGTCCGCGACCTGCGTGCGAACGCCCGATTGGACGAATCTATACTACATTGCACGTCTGCTCCGCGGTGTCCAGTACATTATTATAATGTGTACGATACGATTAAATCGAACCGATAGTTTCGGCGACCTCCGTTACCGACACACGCGATACACCGTTCCCGCGCTTCTATAAATATAATATGTATAATTTATATTATACAATGTGAGCGCCGAGTTTTTCCGTATTCCCACGTGTCGCTGTACAAAACGAAGACAATTTGATGGTTCACGCTGTATAGTGTTTACAGTATGATACGTATATCCAGGTGTATGACTATAAATACAAATATTATAATATATACGCGCGGGTATGTGATATGTATGTGTACGCGTGTTTTTTTAATTTGAATTTTAAAACGTGTACGCAAATACCTTCTTATAATACATACAC
This sequence comes from Rhopalosiphum maidis, assembly GCF_003676215.2. NCBI lineage: Eukaryota > Metazoa > Arthropoda > Insecta > Hemiptera > Aphididae > Rhopalosiphum > Rhopalosiphum maidis. The sequence continues at coordinate 247,431 of NC_040878.1, read as the reverse complement.
TACTCTTGTAGGCCCACGAGTTTTATGTACAGATCTTTTGAAATGCAAATTTGAATGAAATTATGCCCACGTCGTATCATCGAACCAGCCACTGCCGTACCCCATTATATACGCCGCGACTGATGAGCGCGACTATAACCTATACACGTATGGTATACATATATTATTATACTAGTGCACACATAGTTTGTATCAGAATTTGATCACACAGTTTATATGCAAATACGCGAAAACCCGTGTGAAAATGCCAAATACGTTGTCTCGTAATAAAGGTATGCACCGATTATCGATAACAATATATTATTATTATTATTATAATAAATACATAATAAATTATATTATATATTAACGTCCACCAACAAACCAGTAAACCTATATTTTAATCTGAGGAAAAAGTTACTACTGTTTTTATAAGATATAAAAATCTAAAAAATCAACACTGGACGTTTGTATTTAGAAAGTAGTATTAGTATATTATAGTGGAATTAAAATATAAACGGATGGATTCGTTACAGAAAGTCAAAAAGGTCAGTTGTGTTGAGTGATAAAGACTAAACCCTATAATGCCACATCTTCGTACATTTTAATTAGCCTACATGTATAATTCAATTCGATCAGCGCTGTTAACTTAAGGTGAAATACGATGGTAGACGTTACTTTTTTCACCCACATCTTCATCATCTTTTTGACCAGATATTATAAAATAGTTATCTCTTTTCACAACATTTTTTTCAACCACCGTTTTATGTTAAATATTTTCGGAAATACTGTTTTAAATTAGTCTAAGTAAGCCATGACCCAACTGTAGATCACCAGGGTGAGGAAGAATTGGCTTCTAATTAATAATCAAATACGATACATCCATCACATAAAAATTGTTTTAACTATACATACATATACATACTGTATTATTACTAGAGACCGGATTCCCGGACAATTTCATCTTTTTATGGCGTGTTCTAAATTCTATAGAAACAAGCTACAAAATCAAATCAAGAGATGCAGATTAATTTAAAGAAAGTTTTACTTTGCACAAAATTGCAAGTTTTTGGGTTTTCGCACAAAATTTCACGTTTCAGGTTTTTTTTATAAAAATGTATATATATTAACTATTACTTTTGTATAAATATTTTTCTTCTATAATCTTTTATAACATATATCTACTTTATCATTGCTATATTAAATTGTTATAATATTAATTATAGGACATTTATTTTTTATAGTATAATTATATATTATATATATATATATATAGTACGACGTAATTAAGATAATGATACTACTGCAATTGTCGATTACATATACATATACAGTATTATTCAGCCTATTCGCAGACCGCAACAGCCGTAGTTAACTCGTGATTTCACAATTAGAATACATATTAGGTGACAGATGACAAAATATTACAGAAAATAACTTGGAAATGTGCATGATCATAAATTTTAATCAAATATTGTAAATTAGTTTATTATTATTTTATTTAAATTAAATTAAATTTTTTTTTAATTGTATATTTTAATATAATACTCAATATTTAATGTCAACAATGTAACAATAGTAATATTATAAAAATAAAATTTTAATTACCTATAATGAGTATAATGAAAAATTTGTCATCATATAATTCCTAATAAAACTTATTTTTACACGATTTTGCACAGTTCTTCATTTTAATTGCACGTTTTTAGATTTTAGCTGCATAAAAACCCAGTCTTTAGTTATGACAATAAGTTACAAATACTTACCTATCTTATAAAATAATAATTTTAATGTACCTACACAAACATAACTTGTTTAGTTATATAATAATATACACAAACACAATACATTTTTAGAGAGTAATAGAAGTTGCCTTTTCGTAATAATCTCTAGATTATACTAAATGGCTTTATAGAATTCATTTTGAAACAGTACATCCTAAAATATTTAACGTGAAACTGTGAGTGAAATAATGATATTATGTTAAGACAAAAAGAGGAAACTACTTTATCATATTTGGTCAAAAAGAAAGCATGAGCGAAAAGATCATTTTTTGGCGAAAGTATTTATACTCACGATGGAATACATTTACCATTTAAATCCACTAATTTTATAGACCCTAGAACCATATGATATTACCCTGGCGCTATGGATTCGTAAAGGTGGAACAGTTTTAAGAAAGCTTAACACAGTTAATAATTCATATAGAAGTTTAATATTTCTCTGTATCAAGAATTTTATTTATATTGTCTATTAGTATAAAGAGTATTCAGTTTAAGGAGAAATCTCATAAATTCTCATAAGATCGTTTGCTTGGTCCAAATGATGTTTATAATTCCATCATTAATTAATATTGTATTCTTATATTTTATTGCGTAATATTATGTGTGAAGTCACTGATTGGGATGACAATTCATATTTCATATTCCTATGTATATGGTGTGTTAGGTATTTTTTTTCCATATGAGTCTCATTAAAGTTATTACCCGCGATGGTCTATCAATAATCTGCCTAATATATTTTCATCGGTTAAATAATTTTAATAAGATATATTATTATATAAACTATAAAACTGTATATTAAGAATTCGAATGCCGCCTCCCATAGCTACAACCAACCGATTAAACCTATATAATACTATAATAGTCTATAGTTCAATAATAGCACTGCAATAAATATATAAAATTAATTTCATATCGTTTATTCGTTCAGTGAAAAACAAAGCATATTAATGAACAATATACAAGTACCTATCCAATCTGCATATTGTATACCTATTAGTATCTTTATACATATTCAGTTGATTTTATTCGTACGTGTACGCAAATATCACGATCGGTTCGCGACGGTCGTGACCTACGATTACTGTAGAAATGAACCATATAAAATAAACCATATACATATATATATATAAACCATCACAATGTTCTACGTCCACAATTAATGAAGCAAAATAAAACCTAAATGCAAATACAATATAGTGTATTCTGTGTGCATACCTGTATTGCCTACACTCACTAAACTACTTCAACATTATTTTAATAAAATAGCATATTTCTAAACTATTGTATGTATTTAAATACGATTACTGAAAAATTGAAGTCGACTTTTATCACTAAACGTTAACACGTTATAATAAAACAAATTACAAAACTTCAAAAGCTTCACCCTTCAGTTGCGTAACCTTTGGGATGTTGTAGATATATACTATAAAGTATATTATTATACGTGTATATTATATTTATATCATTTACTTAATTTATAAAATAAACAATCTGAAATTAAGTATTATGAGTACAATAATGTAAGTGGGTATTCTTTATGACTAGGCACACATAAAAAAGCAGCCAATGACGATGATACGTATATATTTAAAATATTTGATCTGCAGTCTGCACCATATTGTATCATCATTGCGCGAAGAGAAAATTACCAAAAATAATTTTTGAACTAAGAACAAATATTTATAAATTTGAGTGATTAATCAATCAATGTTATAATAATATTAACTATTTAATCATTTTATATTTATAAATAATTAACCTCCAATTTTCAAACCAATTCCTATTAGCATTGATTTCACACGTATCTTACATAGACATGGTATAAATAACAATATATTATATATTATAATACAGAGTTAGCTATTATAAAACCAATTATATGTATTTGTATCATATTGATTATTTTCCTATATATAAATAAGTATGAAGAATTATATAAGGGAATAAAGACTCAACCAACTACAGGCAATATGGAAAATAAATTAATTTAACGTTTTCTCATTGAATATAATATAAAAGTGAAAAGCCGTTTATAAAACTACATTATAGTCTATAGGTCTGTGCTTTTATATATATATATATATATATATATATAATTTATATGATAACTAGCTATTTCATTGTAATACTTTTAGTGTTAAAAACATGATTTATTTCATAATGTGTTCGCATATTATATACTTGGAAGAATACATATTTTATACATGAATTACAATATATAAAATACATTATAATATACAATACTAAAAATACATAAATTACTTCGAATATGACGTGTACTAATGTAATACATATTTTGTTTAAACATAACAAATTCTATATAAGTATGCATAAACGGTTGCAACAACTGCAGCATTATGATATATTTTATTCCCGTGCCGCTGCTTTAGTCATGATTTATTTTGACGTGTATTAATATTGTTGAGTAAAATCGTTTACCAGGTAAGTAAAAAGAAAAGAATTGCATAAAACTATTTCTAGGTAAATAGAGGAATAATAAAAAAAATACAACGTTGCATATAATAAGTATACCTATAGTATTTATTTCATTAATTAAATAATTATGTCTTGCACGTTCATAGTGGAATGTTTCAATAAAAAAATCTATTTATTTTCTATATTGATGTAGGAAATATAAAACGTTTCCTAATGTTTTCATTACACCTACCGGCTACCACTTAAGTATAGTTTTGAATATCAGTGGAATAAATAAGGAGCATTTTAACACCACTCCTTGTAAGTATCGTTTCTTACTTTTTGTTTTTTATATTGATTGGATAATTATAAAATTAAGTTTAACACTTTTAAGACATACTGCACGTGATAAAAATGATAAAATTTTTTGAATTCCATTTGAGTTTGAAATTACTTACACATATAATTAATTACTATTTAATAACTTACACGTTATAATACTTATTTTAAGATCATGAAGAATTAAATATCCACACATAATAATGCCAAAACGCTCTTATTGGGTGATTTTAATTTGCCTAGATTGACTATTGAGATAGCGATTTGTTGATAATGAACTTGTTCCAGATTTTTTCCTCGATGTCTTAGTCTTATCGAATCTGAATTTATTTCCTATTTATCATACCTTAATCTACTTCAATTAAATTTTGTTTCTAATCAAAACCATGTTATATTAGTATATGTTATTTCAACCACTGATAATAGGTACAGTTGTCTCTAAAGAACCCAGTCCTCTCCTAAAAGTTGACTTTCACCATTCATCTTGATTATTGTTCTATCACATGGTCATCATTCTCTTTCAATAAAAAATCGTCACTGAAAGCTGTGCTAAACAAATTTTTAGGTTTTCTTTGTTATCGTTGTAATATCCCCCGTGTTTCGCACTCTTCTTACGCTCCTATTTTGGATATTCTCTTTCTCGATTCTCTTGAACTATGTAAAATTAAATTTGATTCGTAATTTTTGTATAATGTTTTTCATAAAAAATATTGATTGTCCTATGCCGTTTGTTCTTAACGGTCTCGCAACGTTTCACCAGATCTCATGTTATATACTATGTCTCCAGCCAACGAACTAATTATGCGATGATTAGTCCGATTGACCGTATTATGCAACTAACTAATAAAATAAAATATATAACATAGATTTATTTTATTTTCACTCATTATATAGCTTTAAGCAAAATTTAAATTACCATATTTTTGGTAATAATTTATATTATTAGATTTAACATTTTAGATACTGAACGGAGTGAGAAATGTATTGATTTTACAATGATGTGTGTTTTTTTTTGTGTGTATGTCTGTCATGATATTTTGGAGTAGAAATAATGTTTTTGATTTTTGACTCCAGCAAATTCACCTAGTTGGTACTTGGGGGGGGGGTCAAGAGTAAAAAATGTCCAGTAGTTTTCAAAATCATTAGGAAAACCCCTAAAAAAATAACGAAAAAACGAGAATTTTTACGCATAAGCAGTTTTCGAAGAAAAAGTTTTTAAAAAGTTTAATATTAAGTCGTAAAAATTCATAAACGATTCGTAGACCTAAGTCAGTTATTGAAAATTTTTGAAAATTATTTTTTCATCTCAAAGAATTCGTGGCCTATACCCGTATGCCGTTATTTGCTATAATATGATATCATTATAATCTTACCGTGAGCGAATTCAGGGGGAAGGTGTATAATATTTATGGTCAACATATCGCATTTTAGTACTTTTTAGTTGTTAATATACTGTCTTTTGACTTTGAACCATAAGGTAAATACTTTTTAAAGATTACTATATAATATATATCTACCTATATATCAAAGGTGGCTAGCAAAAAAAAACTCATGAGCAATAGGTACATCATAGAATAAAAAATATACTAATAATAAAGTTAAACACAAAAAAATACGTTTACATTTTTAACAAAATACCTATAATTTAATTTAAAACCACCATTTTTTAATTAATTGTAAATAAAATAATATTCTTATTTTTATATTTCCATAACTATTACAGTTTTAAATGCATAGATACTTTTATATTATAGAAAAAATGTTTTTACGCCTTAATGCAAGAATAAGACGTGAGCAGTGAGCAGCAAATTAGTCACCTCTGACGTGTTTATCAATTTAAATATAACCGAGAACGGTGAGAACTAGATTCTATAAATTCTTAATCCTAATATAACACTAACGATGATCGCAAAATTAGAGAGTAAAATAAAACTTCTAGACACGATATCAGTTCGTTTGCCTAACTATATGTAAACACTAAACAGCAGCTAAAATAAAATGCATAATGCAAATACACGTCTCCGAACGCGACCTAAATACCAAATACACGTAGGTATACAGATACACACAGATACGTTGTCAATAGTGAAAACAATCCCTAATTTAAGTGACAATGCACTTTCAATAACTAAAAAATAAAATTTAAATATGTATTCTATTTACAAAACGTTGAAATTCGTCTAAATTTGGTAAATATTTTACTTGTTGACGGCTGCAGTATAAACGAGCGGAACTACTCATATCATCGTGCAATATGTGTATCGGTATTATGTATTGCATATTATATACAGACTATACAGAGTGTTTCGTGATTCAAGAAGACTTGACAGTTATTCAATTTAACGTACAAATCCTAATGGAAAATGTCAAATCTCCATGATATACACGTCGTATATTTATTTATATATAGTGTATATTATGTATCATAAATAGGAGCTATTACTATAATAATAAGAAGCTTCTTGGGAACAACGACAGGCGTTCGGTTAATTGGCAATTTAATTACTATTGTTTATTATGTTTCGTTAATTTGCCTTACACGCGCATACGTTCTGTCGCTCCCCTCCCCGCTCACTTAACTCGATCAGCAATTAAAATATTATATATTCTAAAACGTCGTATTTCCCACACGCATACTCCACCATACGCATTTCCGTTTTCCTTGGGAAAAATATAATATACATATAGGTGATACCTCGGTTTGTATACAAAATATATGTACCTACACAAGAACAAAAACAACTGTAATAACTCTAATAATGTTTCAAAATCCGACTGCAATGTATACAAACCAAAAAACTGTTAATAACACAATATCATAGTATACGTAAACATATTGTATAAACATATAAATAGTAAATACTTAAAATGTTACAATATATTATATTATGTACACGGAAAATATTATTATGAATTACAACCGTGAATCGTAATAGTCGTACATTTATGCATTAAATACTATTATGTCATATCTTATATGTCATTATAATATTATGGTATTATTATTAACATAGTGTATTACATGTATAAAATATGTATTACGTATGTGTACCGCTTTAAAAACTAAAATGCATTGCATTCGAACCTTATCAGAGAACATGCGCATACGTATACAAGGTAATTCTTTAATCGTGAAACATTCATTACTAGAAAAACTATTAACGTTTTTGAAAATATTTTTCTAAAAATGATTTACAAAATAAAAAAAAACAATTGTTTAAAAAAATATATGCATATTCCTAACATTTTTTATCCTTTTAATTGTTAACATTTTTAAATGACAACGTACTTTTCATGTTCTAACCTAACCTTAGATTATAATTTATCTAACATCAGTATTTAAAGTTAAGGTGAGCAAAGTAGAAAACCAACATTTTATATATGAATACTATTAAAACTATTATCGTATTTTACCGTACACGTAGCAAGCATGTTTTTGTGTATATAAGCCATTTAGAATATAATATTGTTGTCAAAGTCCAAACTGCACAAGGTCGTCCGTGCGACCTCTATGGAACGTTAAAAGTCTAAAGCGAGCGCCTCCTACCTAATCAGTAAACACATTCTCCGGAATCATATTATATGTGATTAATGATTAAATTTACATATATACCACATATATATATATATATATATATATACAATAATAATCAGGGTTCGGGATTTCAATATACTAAGACGTACAGCATTTAAAAATTAAAAAATGTTTTAAATATTTTGAGATATTATTGACGTTACATAAAAATAATAAAAAAAAAAGATGATCTCGTGGGTACAACTTTGCTGTTGAGTACAAAAAACGATTCTGAGCTGTAAATTACATATAAATGACATATTTATGTCTTATCAATGGACATATTTGTCTCTGTTTAATTTTAAATGACTTGGAATTTTTTACGATTAACCCCTTCCCCCTAAAAAGTACTATATAGATCCAATATGCTACCAGAAACCACTCTCAAAGTTGAAGACAGGAGTTTTTTTTTCTATTATGAAAAAAACTTGTTAGAAAAATTAAACATAATTGTAAAACCAATACATTCATTAATCCGCAAATGTGATTAAAAAATATAGTTTATAAAGCCCATGTTATAATTAATATTATCAATTTTTTTAACATTATTTTGCGTTTGGTTTATAATGTTTTGTTTGATTTTTTAATTATTATTCGTACCACAAAATACTTATAATATTACCTATATAAAATACAGATACAATATTTTAATACTTTTTTTATGAAATGTCCCGCCAACTTTTTAGGTCAACATTAAAAGATATAATAATATACGTGCACCTAAATATGTGGAACTTTTAGGACATCCAAGTAATTAGGGAGTAGGGAGTGTTTACTATATGTTTTAATGTTAATATCTATAGTAAGTAATAACATGCTTGTGATATATAAAATATTATAAAAAAGGTTTTTTTTTTTTTGGTATAATATAATATCAACTACAAATTAACTATTTACAAACTCTTATAATTACACACACATAATATGACAACGTCCATTCTAAGAATGCATACTTTAACATGATGTATACCGTATACGTTAATTTACCATTATATATATTAAAATATTATTATACCATTTGATTTATGATAAACCACTCATTATTACAAAAGCAACTAACGTTTTTGAATATATTTCTTTTACATAATTATAAGTAATCAAAAGATAAAAATGTTAAGTAATTGTATCGTTTTTACATTTTGAATATGTATTTTAATACGTACCTAATACCTATATTAATTATTATTATATTATTATCGATATTGTCAATACATAATATGTGGTGTACTTAACTGTTATATGGAAGACAGATAGTATAAAAAGTTCATATTATTATATTATTTTCTATAATATACAATAAAATTATTGAAATGTACTATGCATGATGAGTAAATATTCATTTGCCTTTTTTTATGTAAGTAACTATGAAATATAATTATGGGGACCGATCGTTTAGACGACAATCAGTTAATCTATGTAGAAAAATTGTTTACTAAATTATTTATACCTATTTAGTGGCTACCTCTTACACTCGAAAATCGAACGGTGTTTTTCTATGTGCGACGTATGAAACAATATTTAAAACATTATTTATTACTTGATACTTCATATCTATACTTATTACTTATTATTATTCTAATAATCTTTATCTCTTGTTGTAACAATTTAATCTGTTATTGTACAACTAATTAAAACGTTAGTACGAGTATACACAATATATAGTCTACTATTTTAAATACAAACTGTTTCAGTCTATTCTCTAAAATGCAGTTCAATTTTGAATAATGCATGTGAGCCAAAATTTGTTGAACTTTAAAATAGGAAACAATTAAAATACCTTGGTCTTATTATATAGATTATAGCCTGAATGGGATAGTCATATTAATTATATTAACGATATAAACAATACTGCAGTAGTATACGTATATTCTTATTTGTAATCAAAGAAGTAAAATATATATTCAATAAAACATATAAAAAAATAATTTACCTATATATTTAGTATAATCAGTGTATTATATTCTTATAGTATTGCAATATGGAAATTAACCTTCAATAATAATTTTTCTATATAAGCTTTTATAAACTGCATTATTAAATATTCATTGAATCTATCTATCTGCAAACCTACACCACTTTGATCTATGAGAAACTTAAGATAAATTAAGTATATTCTATTCTATTCTATCTGCTGTAATTGAACTTTATAGACAAGAACATCTGAACACTTAAATTCCTTCTTTCTCCATGAACACGAAACAAGATTTAAACATAATATTAATATACAATTACCACGTTGGAATAAAGTTTTTGACCAAAAAGTGTTTTATTTAAAGGTTTTAAATTATGTTAAACATTAAATATTAATATAAACAATAATTAAATTTGATATATTTCAAAAGCTATGTTAGGCGTTTTGATTTATCTAATGTTTGTTTAGGCAGATTACTTTTAAAAATTACTGAATTATTTAAACTATAAGCTCAATTTTCTACTAGAAATCTCCCTTAATATTGAATGAAACATAATAACTATCGACATAATAAAACCATTCATCGTATAGACTCAGAATCTAAAACAAACTTGGAGAAAATTAAATAATATCATTCAAATTAAGAATATGAATAACCTAAACAGAAAATAAACACTTAAAATCATAATTATAAAACATCGTATAAGGCATACATGACCGACGTATAACCAATTTATGAAAAAAGAAGAAAAATCAATATGCAAATTTTACAACATGCCTATTACAGTAAATTATAATATTTTTACAAAATGTATCAATACAACCAACAACCAGAAAACACAAATATATTCTTCCATTTATTTAAAGACTAGTGCCCGAAGAAACAACAAAATGCAATTAAATTTTTAAAAAAAATAACAAAAATAGGATAAAAAAGGCACTAAAATTCACAAAAATTATTTTAAATGGAAAATATATTTAAATAGCTCAAAAAGAGTCAAAATATTTCGAAAATTATATTATGTGTAGAAAACGTTAACACTTAGTAAAAAAAATAAGTATCTAGTATCTAGAGACTAAAATAGTTATTCGTTTTTGAATTATAACAAAATAATGAGAACAATTTTGTCGAAAACTGGTTTAGCGTAAAAAAATATAAATCCTTTATCCCCCCCTCCGATTATTACATTTTTATTAGTTTTATCTGAAGCCAATTATGTATATTTGTATAAAAAACTTAAATTTTATTAAACATTTTTTTTTAATATTGTATATTCTAGACTGTGAAATATAAAATAATTTTATTAAAAATCGAAATATCAGATAAACTATTAATTTATTAATTTCATTTTAAATGGAACGATAATCAGCAGAAGAAGTTCAGTTCTTGATGTCGAATAAAAATGTATGTTTAATTCAAAGAAATCCTATGTACTATATCTCAATTTTCTTAGATAATAATATAATATATATATTATGTATGTATTTGTTATATTAATTAATCATAACTTATGATTCATAAGACAAAAACCTACAAATGCCGATATAATGGATGTAATTGTGTCTGAATAAACATACAAATTAATTTCCTAAACCGAATCGGTTTAGAACAATTATTATTATATTCAGAGATTGTAACTATTAGAATGATCAATTATAGTTGAAGTTGATAACATTATAGAATGTTAATAATGACTAGTATTTGTTTCATATAATATAATATTCGCAATAGCTTGAAGTATACACATAAATTACATTATTGACTATATCCAACAGATGTTAAAGTACCTACATAATATAATATAAAACAATGACCATTACTGACAACACTTTTTAGTTTTTACTAATATTATTTATAGTATATCGTCAATATAAATATAATTTAAAATCATATATTCGTAAATAAAATATTAGAGCTAGCCGCTGCATTACACATAAGTCTAACATAAATCAAATTATATTTTATATTATTAAATTATGTATTATATTTTTCGATTATTACTGGGCAAAAATACTTTAATGTAAAATTATAAACTGTTTGCTTATACTACATATCTACCTAACAATACATTAAAGAATATATTTTCCTAGGTTAACGTTAAAATTAGTCAATTGATTCAGTTATTATATTACTAAATACGGTGATATCTTATATATTTATCCATATATTATAGTCTCTTTTAGTACCGATGCATAATTAAACTAAAATATATAAATTGATAAAATATTAAAACAACAATAATATGAACACATTCTTGTATAATTTTGGGAGTAACCTAATTGGTTCCCGTTTGAAAAAGGTATTTTATTAAGTTGAGCCGAATTGGTCCCCGTTTAAAAAAGGTATTTTACTAGGTTGAGCCGAATTGGTTCTCGTTTGTGTTTGGGCTAGATTTGACAAAAATATTTATAGGGCTACACATTTTTACGAATCGTTCCATTCAAAGCTGAATAAAGAATATAGAAGTCCCCATCCTAAAATATTTTATTTTATGGAGACATTAAACGGCATACAATTTTAATGTATGTATTCAATTAATTTCAACACAATTTCTTTTTTATTATTGTAAAAACCATAACAATATTTCCAATATTGCCATTTTTAAGTTATTATTCAATATTAATATTATCATATTGACGAGGCTACCAAAATTGTTATTGCATTTACCACATTGGTAAGTGATAACTAATATGATATTTGATCACACTTGAATACAACCAAGGGGTGACTATATCAATTCAAAAGATAAGTGATAACGGAGTATCTACTTTCAATGTGATATTAATATGAAAAATAAATTACAACATTCATAAATTTTTTTGGCGATTTAGGCTGACCATAATATGTTTATTTGCTTATAATTATGGTGTTAGTGTAACAGCAAGTTGCTTATTTTGGTACGTCCAAATTAAGTTTTAGTCAGTAATGTCCACGATTTACATTATTCTGATGAAAAGGAATAATTTTTATTTAACATGTTTTTGCATATAGGTACATATTGAGTTTGAAATATTTTTGCATATTCTTGTTTGAACGTCTTTGTTGTATTTAAACATTTTAAACCCGTAATAATGAAACTAATCAATGTATATAAATTGATTTTTCGATCATGCTAACCTTTTTCTTTTTTTAAACGATATATTCAGTACCAATATGTGATAAAAAAAATAATAATAACATGATGGAAAAAAAGAAACACGATAACCATAATACGTAACTGTGTATGTACTCATATCAAATTATAACTTATAAAGTTTATAATTGTTTGGCCTACTTTCGGACACTCGATTTACCGAATTTTGAGTGCTTATCAAGCATCTATTATATTTTATAAAGATAAAAATTCGATTTGAGATATGTATTATTCAAGATATCTAACTCGAATTTAATTAATTTATACATACTTTATACTTCTAGGGGAATAAACAAAAAAAATTGAGTTATCAAGGTTCGAGTTGTCGCGACTCGACTGCATGTCTGTATATATATAGAAAAAGATTACTTAATATCTACGTTTCAGTTTTAAATTAAATAATAACCTTTTTACAAGTAAAACTGATTGTTTTTCACATCAATCTTCTTGTACCAGTTGCACTTCTAAAATTCTCGGGATTGTACAATACCTCAGTAGTATACATTTACTTTATATAAATTTTCACTGACATGATTTAGATAAATAAAGCTGCTTTTTCTTAAATCAATCCTATGTGCTTAACATACATGTTATATTATGATAATATCTTTATACTCGATCCAACTATTATTAATAGTTATTTAAATTGACTCATAAGTCTATACATATATATAAGTGTATACTATATATAAGTCATAATACTACGCAATGATATAAATATTTGTCAACGCTAATTCAATAGTATTTAAATCAAATGTGTAATTATAATTTAAATTAAATTAAATCCAGTTTGCTCTTAATTGCTGAGATATAATGTCAAATAAAACAATATATCATGTAAAATGTTATATAAATCGTTCTTACTTCTTTTAAAAGTACAAACTTTGCTATCCTTGTATGAGTTTTTCATTTGCTACGCAAGCCATGTAAATTGATATAAACTATATTTATAATATTCTTCACCAAATGCGCACAGAATAAATTCAGGTGCAATTAATATAAAAGTTTAAAACCTCCATTCTCACGCTGACGCCACATTGTAACAGTATAGGTACCATTTTAAATGAACATAATATTATACATTAAATGTAACTATTATGCGGCTCTTTAAATCCTTACGCAAAAATAATTATTTTATTAGGTATCAAAAATATATACATACTTACATATTATTTTACATTCTATTTTTGTTGCTTTTAAGAATATGAAATACCTGTACAGATCATCGTAATAAAGTAAATAAATAAATATTATTTCATGTTTAAATTTGTTTATTTTAAATCAAAAATCAATTATATACATATAAGGAAATAATAAAATATTGAAATAACATTTTTTTATGGCTCTTTAAAATTTGAAAAATTATGTAAATTGTAACTTTTGGATCTCCAAAAGGTTGTCGACTCCTATATTACTATTATACCTATTTGTTTGACATTTTAGAATGAATGACTAAAAAAAAAACTTCATAGGTATTAGGTACTTCATATAGTGCCCACTGAAAATTACTATGTCATAAACAAAAAGAAAAAAAGGTCTTGGGTACATTGACGAATCGTAATTTTTATTTGTGATATTTATATTTGATTTATATTAGTATAAAATCTCTATGCAATTTCCTGACTAAGTTTTAAATAGATCTAAGAAGAATGTATCCGATAGACGGTCCTGTTGTGTATTAATATTATTATCAATATTCAAATAAAATTGGTACATTCTTGTTTCAGTACTCAAAACAGGTATATTATATTAAAAATAATAACATATATGTATATCCCATTTACAGAATACTTCGTGACGACCCCAGAGGATATATATATAATATATATATATACGTATATATAACATATATTCCTACTAGAAATTCTTATCAAAGCACGTGATGATTTTACCAATGTTAATTGCTTGGATCTTTATAATATTATAGTCTTTAAATCACGACCACTCGTAAGGTATATTATATATTATACAATATACAAGCATAACGCGAGCTCGTTCAAAAGAAAATTCTCCGACGTAAAGTTTTATCAAATACAAAAAAATATACTAGGTACGTATATACAGAGTGCTCGAGGCGTTTCTTAAGACGGCAATAGTTACGACTATTGTACGATATTATGCGATTTCGTGATGAAAAATTTAAACACCTAACAGTGATAGCATTCGTGTAAATTTTTCAAAGTAGGTATGAAAATACATACAGTCGTACTAGGTATATTATAAATATACGTACAAGTGCCAACGAACGATACATACTTATTCGCAAAGGTGTTTGTTAGTTATAATTGTATTCCATACGTCATGGCCGAATGATCGAGGCGTGAATATAAATTGAGTTATATTAATTCCAGGTCGAATTCGAAGCAAGTTTAAAATATCATATATACATTTTCTTCATCAAACTAGTACTTTGCCTAAGATATCTATACTTTTTTAGAAAAATCAATAATGATAACACTATAGTTTGCAATTAATACTATCATTGGAAAAGTGGAAATAATATATATATTAACCAAGGGTAAATTATCAATCTTGATCACCCGCAACCAAACCTAATCGGTTCATAAAATGAATGTTCAAAATACATTTCAACATTTTTTCAGCATCAACGGCTAGATTATTGTTTTATAACTTACATTCAATATTCACATTATATATTAATGTATACATTTTGATTTTAGATTCTGAACGGAGTGAGAAATGTATTGATTTTACAATGATGTTTGTTTTTTTTTGTGTGTGTGTGTGTGTGTCTGTCATCACGTTTTGGAGTAGAAATAATACTTTGATTTTTGACTTCAGCCCCTCTTTGAAAAGGAAAATTCACCTAGTTGGTACTTGGGGGGAGGGGGTTAAGAGTAAAAAATGTCCAGTAGTTTTCAAAAGTGTTAGGAAAAACTCTAAAAAAATAACAGAAAAATAGGAATTTTTACGCATAAGCAGTTTTTGATAAAATCTATTTTTTTATAATGCTGTAACTCAAAATGGAATCATTATAAATACTTGAAATTTTCACCAAATGTTTATATTACCGAATATTTTTGGATTTTTTAAGCTATTTATAGATAATTGAAACTTTCGATTGTTCTAAGTATTTTTTTTTTTTTGAAATACCGATAAAACAAATTTGGCATTCCAAAAAACTTTTTAAAATTTAATAAATGGTTTATTATAAGTAGTACTTATTGTAGCAAAAAGAAATCAAAAATCGTTAGTTACAATTTTTGTTTACAGGCATTTAAAGTTCAAATGTTTACGAAATATATCAAAATCACGAACATTTGCAAGTAATTTTGAAGTTAAAAATTCATAGAATTGTTGTAATTAATATCTAAGGTTAAAAACCCAATAAAAAGTTTTCCATAACTTTTTCTTCAAATTACTGTAAAAAAACTCCAGCGCCGATATTGAAAAAAATTGATGAGCGTGTAAAATGTAATTTTTTACGAACAAAATTAACAATATATCCTAAAACGATTTAAAATATTTGTTGTTATTCAAAAAATATAAGTCGTAGAAACTTGAAACTTTCACCAGTAGTTGAGAAAAATATATTAAAATTTAAACAAAAGTAATAATATAATATATCCTAGACTTACAAATCATCTCCGTTCAGAATCGTTTTTCGTATACAAGTATACAATAATAACTGTCATTGCATTCAAGTTTAACACAACCATTATAGTGACCTACTCTTCACCTCTACTACATAGCAAGACGATACCCACGTGCCTACCCTTTTCAATTTCTTTATTACCTTATGTTTCAGTTTTTAGTTTCACTTAAATTTGAAGTAAAAAATACTATAAATATCTAATTTATTATTTTTAATTCATATTAGAACACTGAGTTTAAATAATATTAAGATTTAACAGTTTATTTTTCCTCTTCTCGTTTTAAAACAATTTATTTTAATTCAGACGAATCAAGAACCAAGTAATGCATCAGAAAATGAAAGGAGTTTTTAAACGTTTTTTTTTTAATTTTAAGAAACTAATAACTATAAAAATATGTTAAATATTAACTATTTATAACGTTTAAAACAAAATCAATTTATAATAACTATTGTATTTCCTAAGGTATTGTCTGATTTACGTAGCAAAATAATTGCTGAACAATAATGTACAATGTCGATGTCTACAATTTTGAGGAGTAATTTTTCGAAATGTTGTCTAAGATTAATAAAAATACCACTGGGGTATTGTTGAAACGTATACATAGTAACTTCATTTATTACATTATTGAGTTGAGGTAAAACTACTACAGTGTTATACCTACATAATATTATGTATTATTATATTAAACGTCTATTATGACATGATGCGTCTGCAGTCAACACGGCGCTTGGCGTTTTCTTCCTTCTGTATGCATACAAATCGTATCAGATGATAATTCCACATCACGTGTAACATTATGTATTATATAATAATACTATGTATAGGTATATAGATACATATAACAATTTCAAATACAGGACTATGGCAATTAATTAGAAAACTCAGAATAATCAACACACGTGGCTTAAGTCCGTAAACATTTGAATTTTATCTGCATACTCTCTCACAGACACACACCCACACAATAATTATGGTTCAACGAGCTCCACGCCTTACCACTTATCTCTGCCGTCAGAACAGGACCGCGGTTAACGGGCTTCAGATCTATTATGAAACCAATGTTTAATATTTTAACCATGTCGTCGGCAGCTTTGTGGTACATCATCACAAGACAAAAACAAAAAAAAAAAAACGAAATTTTCAGATATTATATTATTTTAATTACTCGAGTACTCGACACTAATTATTACCGTATAATAATGTATATAGTATACAAATATACTATTTTGTAAGTAGCCGCCTTATCACATTTTCGTGCACCCGTAGTTATCATACAAGCATTCAAATTCTGTCGATTCTTATCCTTTATATTATATCACATCGTGTGATACCTACAATTCAACTATATATATTATATATTATACTTATATGGCTACGTATAATAAATATATAATATGCGTACCTAACCATAATGACATATTCAATTAAAAAAAACACACACCTACTATTTGAAATATTTTTAAAATATCCGACGATGAATAAAAATGTATTCAAAATTCACAAATGTGATATTATGCTAACTCATATAATAATTGGCAAATAAACTATGATTGAATTGTGTAAAAAATATATATTTTTCAGCTTCTGTTATAGGTACAGGAATGTTCAAGCGGAGTGAAGGGATATATCCTACGTTTTCTATTATTTTTTTTAAATATAATTATATATATAGGTATTTTAGTCTTTATAAAAAAATTACATAAACAATAAGTAACAGCCTCAACCCACATCACTATCATGATAATACTATTTCACTGCCTCTACATTGATTAATTATAATATTAAATAATATTTATTCTCAATATCAACACTACTTATAAGTAATAATCACTGTTGTCTTGCATATTGCTTTATTATTGCCTATTAGGTGAAACACAAACGACTAAAAAATAAGTAGCTATAGATAATATAAATAAGGTAGATAAGTAGGTACTATTCTGCTGTTCATTAAGTGTCGAGTTGGTTACTATTATGGATGTGTTAAATTTGAATTCAATAATACATCATTATTTACGAAAAATGATTCTGATCGGAGATGATCTGCCAGCCTATATCACAAACTATATTATATTTTCTGATTTTCATGATATTATTTTTTTTGGTACAACTATTAAAATAATTTATTTTATTTTAAATATTACGTGGGGTTGTAATAATTTTTATCGAAAACATTGCATTTATTTTATTATTAATATTTAATTATTATAATAAGATTTATTTTTTACCATATTATATCTACTTATATAACTAAAAATGTACGAGTAATAAAACTTTTCTGTAAATACAATAAAAAAGGATAAGTAAGTAAAATCTTAAAATATATCAAAAATGTCATTGAGTATAGTAATATTCATAATATGAATAATATAATAATTATACAAGTTTCAAGTCTCCACGAACAATATTTTTAAATAATAAAAAAATAATTAATATATTATTAATCGTTTAAATAAGTAATTTTGTCCAAATTTTTAACTTGAAATGTCTATAAAAATAATTGACTTTATATATTTTTTGAATTTTATAGATTTTAGAATGAACTACTTATGAGGAATCTTGGAAGATGGTATTTTGCGCCAATTTTATTACCTATAATTTGCGCCACCAATGGGTAAATTAAAGTACGTATGTAATTTGCGCCAAAATATAAAAATATAACATGTATTTAACCCTTCAAAGTACCAATTAAATCCAAATTGAAATCATCCTCAAAGTTGAAACTTGAACATTTTTCGATTACTTATCGTGCATATAAACACAAAAATAAAACATCACACATCACACATTATTGTAAAATCAATATATTCATTGACAATTTTGTCGTGATTGTAGTGAAATTCAGATATTTCTCATAGTCTTACTTTAAAATCATGTACTTCTTATATTCAAAAAAGTTGAGATGGTCTTATATCCCATCAAGTGATGTCATAACTTAGTGCCACGTGACAGTACTCTTATATAGTCAAATATTGAATGACATTTCAGAAATAAGTGAACATGATTTATCATAATATTTAGTACTACCAAGTCAAAAAAATGTATTTATTCAGCTTTACTTTTATTACTTTGATTCAAAAGAAAACCCCACACCAAAACAATATCATTATGTTACATAAAAATCGGAAATTTTCATTTTCCAAAGAATAATAATATACCAACAATATATGACAGGCAAAAACAAACGTATAATTTTAACAAGAATAGCCATAATTTGAAATCTTTAAAATTTAGTTTATATTCAATTTTATTGTAATAATTATAAAAATAACATATTATATACAATAATAAATATTATGCGATAATATAATAGTAAAATAAAATATAATTACCCACGTCCAACGTGGTTACAAATACATTAATATGTTTTATGTTTCTAATTTAATTACTTTTCAATGTATTAATATTATATCAATAAAAATTATACATAATAAATCATGAATTACTATTTAGTATTTACTATTATAATTATTCCACGCAGACGTTTATAAGCTTATAACTATAGTAATTACGAGCACGTGTAAATGTGTAATTAGGTAATAATTATAAATTAATCAACACTGCAAAGGTATATCATAAACCAGGTTATCTATTGCCTATTTTCTGTGAATTATTCTGTGATATCAGCGGTATTTAGTAGAAGATAATATGAAAAATTATGGAAAGATAAATTAGCAGACTTATTGAGCGTCCCATGTTATATTAAGTTCAGTGACAACACATTTTTAGCTCCTTTTTATATCCGCCTTCTTTGTATTTACAATATATCGAATATCGATGTAAAATACTTCGTACATATACAGGTTCACGCTACAGAATAAGAATTAGTTTGAACTCCTAGCTTGCTGGACTTAGTTGAGTTTTTGACTGCGACCTAACCACCTAACATAGTCACTATAAGTGTATAATTTAAATTTAATATTTATATATTATACTGAAAACTCTACAATCAACTATTCATTTCTTCGCCCATACCAACTCCTAAAATCCAAACATAAGATCGACTAGTACTCTCAGAAACTTATAACCATAATGAAAAGTTCCTGAGGACCTGAGATCACTACAACAGTGACCAACTTGTTACTTACGAGTATATATGATATACCATAGAGCAGAGCGATATTCACTTGCCCACTTTTAACATTAGTTTTTAATTAGTTAATATTAATGTTATTGTCGATGTGTGATTTTTAAAAATAATAATTTACATATTATATGACTTTTATTTTTATGAAATTCTTCAAATAAAACCTACTTTAAAAATTGATATTTTTACTGTTAACTATAGTGTATAATACTTTAAACTAACTTTAATGTGATAATATGTATTTTTTTTTTTAATCCAATTTATATTTAATAATAAAATTCATTTCTATTAATTGTGATAAGCAATTATAATATAATGATTAGAACATGTTTTATTGTTAATTGTTATTTACTTACTATACGCATTTTGTTATATTTTTGCTACGGTTTTTTGCATATGGTTATTAAAAAATATTTCTTTTAAATATTTTTATAAAAATATCATATTTTAGCGAAAACAAGCTAGGCTATGTATAAATATTATAAGTTATAATATTTATACATAGTTATAATTTATAACTGTTTTTTAGAGGGTAACAGAAATGCTCATCAAATCAATACAAATCAAAAAAAAAATCATTTACAGAAATTATAAAATACTTTTAAAATTTGTTTCTCTAAATATCTAAGACTTCAGTATTTATATCATAACTATACTAAATTATATTATATACAAAAAACTATAAAGCGTTTACTACATGATTCTATTACAAACTAATTTATCTTTAAAAAACAACAAATTAATATTTTCTTAACATTCGTTATATACCTATTAAACATTCAATTATACTATGTATACAATTATTCTACATAATATATTTGAAATATAATATTAAATATTAACGTACGAGTATAATAAGCAGCAAATACCTACATCTTCTGTAATGTATAAAATACGTTATTCTACTATATGCACTATAATATAATATATTAAATCCCGTTGAACACAAATTATTTCTATTGACCTTGTATGTAAAATCGCCTTGAGCACATCAATATAATAATAAATGATAACCTGTTTTGATCGAAGACAGTCTACAATGAAGTCTTTTACTTTTTTTCATAACAAACTCCTCGTAAATATGAGTGACTATACAGGGTGTCCGGCGAGGATTTACCCATTGCGATATCCCCTGAAATAATGGAAATATCATAATTCTGGTTTTTTAATAAAATTCACAGGAACAAGAACTACAAATACTTCATGTTTTAATTTATTTTTATGTTTTGGTAAAAAAGTTAAAAAATGTATTTTTTTATTTAATTATTTAAAAAAAAATTGAAGATAGCCATTTTGTAAAGTTTTTTTTTCTAAAAATATTGACATTTTAACATTTTAATTTCATCAATTTAATATTTTTTCTAATTTCGAAAAAAACTGTGGCCCGCGTGCCCGTACAGCTGGCGAACGGGTTTCAGTGTGGCTGGATAAAATATTAAAATTCAGGAAATTGATGAAACTAAAATGTTAAAACGTCAATATTTTCAGAAAAAAAAACTCTACAAAATGGTTATCCTCAATTTTTTTTTAAATAATTAAATGAAAAAATACATTTTTTAACTTTTTTACCAAAACATATAAATAAATTAAAACATGAAGTATTTGTAGTTCTTGTTCCTGTGAATCTTATTAAAAAACCAGAATTATGATAACTCCATTATTTCGGGGGATATCGCAATGGGTAAATCCTTGTCGGACACCCTGTATACAGTTGTATAAAAACTATACACACGAAATTCGAACACAAAAATGACCTCATGGTCCTCTATATTACCCTATTATAGTATTATGTATATTCGATTATCGAATTTTGAGACGCAACGTATATAATGTCGCTCGTCAACATAAGTATAGACGTTAGTTATAATACATTATATCATGTAGACTACTACACATATAAACCGAAATTACTATTTTAACATGCATATAGTACCTAATAGGAATTTGTGACTTTCAAACGACGTTTTATTTTTGTCCACAATACCTTTGCAATGACGCGTTAAAAATAAATTACCGATACAATATTTTATTGAGTAAAAATGTGAAATACTAAAAATATATATTATATGAAACTATTTAAGTTATTTTTTTAGCTAAAAACCTATGTTTAAATATATCTATGATGATCGTTCTTTACAATAATATAAAGGTTATCGTTCGAATAATATATTCTCATAGGTATTCGTAAACTAATGAATACTTCAAAAAATAATATGTATTCCTATATTATAAATACCCGATAATATATGAAATGTTTAACTTTGATGATAAAATAAATTGTTTTATTTTTTTCAAAGATAAAACCACATAACCTAGCCAATATTACTGTATTTTAGACTTTAGTATACTATACAACTGTAACGATGGTCGTTAATACGTTTCTAGAGGCATTAAATTCAATAAAACAGTATTGTTAACTTAGACAGCGTAGTATCAACATTGTATTATTGTGTAAAACGTACTCAAAAATCGCCAAATTTCGACTAAAAAAAAATGGCAAGACGAAATGCGTATCGCTAAAAAAATGTTGAACTACTATAATTCAAAGACACATAAACCACCTTATACTCGCACTCAAGACGAAACAATATCGTAAATATTATTATTATTATTATTATTATTATATACACTCTGCCATCAAACGAGACTGAAAATGAAGTGCCAAAGAAAAAAATGAAACTATAATATTATTAGTATTATGATAAGAAATGAGACGAACGCTGCGACGACACGAATAATATACGATCGTCACAAGCATTTATAGTTATAAGCTGAGAGACGTGCAGTTATACTCGTATAGTTTTCGTTTCAACACGGGTTTCTTTGACGGTGGTTGGAAACCACTGGATACCGCAGCGGAGTGCGGCGGCCAAACATGCAAAACGATGTCTTGCAACCACACAGCGATCCGACACGAATCGTCGTCGACTCTTGAGGAATTTTTTAGCTTCTCTTTTTTCCCCACCACCACCTTACCAGTTTTGAGCGCGCATAACCGACGATGGTGATTCCTGTAGGTATATTATACGTATTATTGTACAAGAGGAACTCGCACGGGGTTTACGATTCTAGTCATCGTTGTTATTATTATTATTATTACACGTACTACGTACGGTGAGGCTAAACGGTGACGATGATGGATACCAGCTCAACGGGTTTTGACCATGAATGTTTATTATTGGCCTTGGCCACAGGTTTATTATATGCATACGAAACGAGCCCGGCCCTAACGTCCTCCACAAATATACACAGCTACAATACTTACACGGTGCATGTGTTGGTGTGCCACCGCTCGCCCGCAAACCCGTCATCCAGAAAAACCACCTCGGAGAAATGCAAATGCAACTGGTGTGCGTGTATATGTATAATATTATTATGATGTGTTTCTTTCATTCGACTATTGCTGGCCGCCACACAGAACAGTACTTTATTTTTCCCCGTGTTTGTATTATATAGATAAATATAATATTAGATTTCATTGAAAATAATTATCGTATAAACTATAGAGTATAACAATATCGCGTAACCGTGTCATTACTATTATTATTGCTTATAGTTTATAACCATCATCAAACACTCGGAATAATATTTTGCCCGTTATTATTACTATTTATTATTCAGGTACCTGAATGCATCATACTAAGTTTTCTTCCGTTATCTTTTACGTTGTCTAATGTATATTATAACTTATATAAGTACGTTGATCACTAAATAAAACGATAGATACGTAACAATATTATACATACATGATACACATTCGAAATTGTAGTCAATTTACAATTATAACATTTAATTATTTTATACTACAACATCTAAAACGACTATTTCGTGCAATCCACGAGTCACATGAAATAACCTACGTCCAAAATAATATTACATAATTGGATGACGGATTTCTAATCGGGTTTGAAAAACGACATTTTTTTTTTTTTTTTGAAAGTCAGGTTAGGTTACTACAGACGACGATATTAAAATATAGGTATACATCGTGTGGATCCGACGACAAATTTATCTGCTGTTAATTTCTGCTTGTATTCAAATTATGGATATTGTTAATTCAAACTGAAAACTAGTCATCATTCCTTTTATAATAAAGATAATATTAATAAAAAAAATAGAACACCGACCGTTCTGTTAGTTTTTTTTACGTGGTATTATTTTCCCCGTACGTGACAGAACGTATAATATAAAAAAACATAATACGGCACAACCTTCGACATCAAAGATAAGTACACTTATCGGTAGTTTGCTGACCTTAAGCGAACGAAAAAACTTATTCCAACTGTATCAGTCACAGCGAGTGCTAAAACGACCTTTTCGAAGACCGTTTGGTTATTTTCAATCGGCGCAGTGTGGTTCGTGTGTTTATGTCGAACAATTGTATGCCGACATATAACGTTTACAAGAAATAGGTAATAAGATATATTTTCGAACTTAGCGCAATTTTCATAACGTCCATGCGACCAATTTTTAAACACCGAATACTGCCGCTTTAGGAAATGTCACATTGCACTTTTTTCAAGAATCATTTCTGTTTAGCACATCTTTTTTACTAATAAATATTAAACATATTGAACTTACTGTATAATTACTGCAAATCTTCAAATAGAATAACCAGTAAAAATTGTCGAAATAGAAATTAAATATTTAAACGTATACCACTTATTATGTCCTATACCTATATTATTTTTTTCTCATTTGCTAAACCTGTTGCCTATTACAAAGAACAATTAAAATTAAATTAAGTCATAATCTAACTAGTTTTAAAATCCTCATTTTTACACGTCTATAAAAATTATCGATTTGAAATACAATAATATAGGTAATAGATATTTCAATGGGGTAATAATGGCACTGCTTGTAATTATAACATGATTGTACCTACACTATATGGTGCACAAACAACTCAACAAAACGTTCAATTTCTTACTGTAATAAACTTATATTAAAAAATATCACCAAGTATTATAAATACTTGATGAATTATTAATAAATTGCGGTCATGTACATAATAGTAATTATAAAGTATATCGTATTTAGTAATTCATTAAATATTTCTGAACAAATTTTAGTCGTGATGTTGCTATACTTCACAATTTCACATATTATTTGTTATTTTACAGTGAAATTTAACCACATTTCACTATGACTTTTGAAGTAAACAAAATTAATATACAGTACAATCTGCTTATTTGGGACACCACATAAAGGAGATAACCGCTTAATAGGGACAGATCGCATAGTCCCGAACGAATGTATCGGTTTATTAGTTATTCGGTTAATCGGGACAGTCGGATAATGGGGACAAATAAGTTCCCCCCCAATGTGTCCCAATTAAACGGATTCTACTAAAATATAGGTCTATATGACTATATAACACTCGACTGCGTGATTTTGGTAAGATTATAATGTAATATTATTAATATTATGTGTGGTATTTTCGTTTTTAACGTGATATGCCTATGCACACGCATATTATATACACAGAAATTTTAACCTAAAACTATGCGCAAGTCGTCTTATAGTTATATTAACAATAGAGAATATTAAATACCGTTTAAGTAAAACAGAGTACCTACGTACAACACTATTAGAAACCACTGGCAAATATAATATGACCAGTCAGGTGGTGAACTTTTTATATCATTATTTATCGGATCCACAAATAGTCTTCATTTATTCGTTGCTGATAACATGAGTAATTGGACATTTGGTCCAAACAAAAAAACTTAGTACATGGACAATTGGCCCACGCCAACATTTTATACACGAATAATTAGCTTCATCCATGGCTAATTTTATTGTTGTGTTATTTTCAATTGATAAGACTAATATACTGAGAATTTTTTACATTTAACCTCCTCCTAAAGTACTAATTTAATTCATTTTTAGTTTTCTATCAGAAAAAATTTGAGTATTGAAGCGTTTTTTCTCCTAATAAAAGTAACATTAGATACGAGAAAAAATCAAAAAACATATTATTATAAAATTAATATACTAATTATTTTTACTTTATTTAAATTAATAAACGCTATACAGATTTAATTTTTAGTAAATACTAGGACATTAATATATAAAAACATAAAAACATTTTAATACAAAAATACAATTTTACAAAAAATGTTCATGGTGGTTCGCCTGAGACACGGCTTTCCTTAAAAAATCAGTCTATAGGTAGTTTATTCCGGGTATCTCTCCTGAGTTCTTGTACCGGATAAATGCAAGTTCCTACGAGAGACCTAGCAGGTAAAAAAAATGCATTTGCTAGTTTATACATTAAAGAATAAAGTACATATATGTAAGTTCCTACATGGTAAAAAATAGGTACATATGTAAATTAGGTTATGACAATATCATCAGTTTTATAATTTATATTATATAAAAAAATGTTTATTCTTTTTACATACGTACCTCTCCTGTCTTCCGCCGTGTAGGAACTAACGTACATGCCTTTTTTACCGTGTAGGAACTTACACATCACATGTGTAGGAATTAGCGTATGTAATTTTTTACCTACTACTCTCGTGTAGGAATTTACAATTCCCATTGTACCCACTACCATCTGCGGTATTCGAAATCCAATTCTAAAAAGTAGCATTAGCACATCATTGAATTCAGAAACTATATTATTTGAAAATTTAACAGCAACGTCCAACATCATCCCTACGACTCTACATATAATGTTGATAGTTTAAGAGTGGACATAACGGGTTCGTATTCATGCGGTTTATGTCTTAAATGTATATATATTTTTAATATTATATTATATAGCTATAGCTCTATATAATATATATGTAGAGCTATAGCTATCATTCCAAAAAAGCAACTCTGTACACGTTCGATTCGTAATTTATCCTGAACTATTTCAACACTATCAATCCACATTCCATTACAGAACGAACTAACAAGTAATATAAGGCTAGAAGACATTTACCAGACAACCGACCCTGCATGCTGCCTCACAAAATCAAGTACACGCTGAGCTTTATCTGATGATGGCTGATATAAAATCAATATTATGAGTCCCAAAGGATAGTGTCGGAGTATATTATATGATTCCCAAATCCATAACCTGATCAGTACATATTAAAATATTAGTTCCAATATGTTTTGCATATTTTAATATTACTTTTATTTTTAATTATTACTTGCATGTATATCTTATATCGTTCTGCTCAGAATTTAAAACATACCTATATTTAGAAACACAATACATTTTTTAATTTCTATTGTAATATAATATTCGAACACTGTAATTACTAATTAATAAGACCGCGCATATTTAATCGTCAAGGTGTCAAACAACGAAAATATCACATTTCCAAAAATGCGTAAAAATTAGGTAGACCACCGTGAAAATCCTGGTTTCCCGATAGCCTTATCAGTTATCCCCCCATGATTACACAACTAAAAATCAAAAACCGTTATCGTCGTCATTGTTATATCCAGTTGTTTGTACATTGGTATTTTAAAAATGCGCCTTGAATTATTTACCTCTATAGTCGACGGTCCTTTCGAAACAATTTTGAATCGGTTCGAAAACAAGAACCACATTATTTTAAAAATGTATAATTTATGTTGGCCCAACACTTTTTCGCTGTCGTTCGCGTTCAACTACCAACATAAATAAAATAATAAAAACTTTGTTTCAAGGTCATAATATAGAAGTTATACTTCTTTTTCCGCTGACCACGAAATTAAATCCTTACACAATCCAGCCACCTAAAAACCGGTATCGAGTTTTGAAATAATGTTTACATGTATAAATCGTTTTTTCACCTACACATATATATATATATATATTGTAAAATATACAAGTTTTTTACATAGCATTATCTCTCTAGAAAAAATAAGTTAACTGTTGTCCAACGAATGGATATAGAGCGAAGAGTCTGTCGCAGTCAATTTTTTTTAAGTCAATAATAAATAAATAGGTAAGTAAGTACCGCTCTGCTGTACATTGAGTATCAGATGGGTCATTATTATAGGTCTGTTAAATTTGAATTTAGTTATATATCATTATATACGAAAAACGATTCTGATTGATAATGTTTTTTTAATATAGCTATTTAAGTCATTTTTTTTACTTTTAGTAGTTATAGTTAGGTTATTGAACAAATTTGTTTTCGAAAATATTTTATTTATTATAAGTATTTAATTTATAATAATTTATAATTTATATTTATACGATATACTATGTTATATAAAATTATCAACTTATTTAACCCACAATTACATCTCTCTGTAAATACAGTAAGTCCACAAAACAGTAAAATAAATTCATAATAGGTATATAGATAATTTTTTTAAATAAATCAAAAATGTTATTACGTATAGTAAAATTCAAAATAATATAAATTAAATAAAAGTTTAAGTTCCCACAAATAATGTTTTTACATTGTAACAAAATAAATAACATCGTTATTCATCGTTTAAATAAGTAATTTTGTCCAAATTTAAACTTAAAATGTCTATAAAAAATAATTGTCTATGTATACATTTTTTTAGATTTTATAGTTTCAGTATAAATTACTTATGAAGAATCGTACATTAAATTTTCAAAACTTTGATACAAAAAGAAAAGTTTTTATAAATTTTTAACTACAAAATAGCTTGTAATTTTTTACGATTTCGACGAATTTCGTCAAAATTCTTACCTCTAATGCATATAAAAAAAATTGTGTCTATATATTTTTAATATTTTTATTCGGCTTTAATAATAACTATATTATGGGATCTTGACATCTTGTATTAAGTTTTCAAGATTTTAACACATTGAATAATTTATTTTAACATTTATAGAAAAGAGACTAAAAATTATTGAAAATTTCTCATGCCTATATAGATAATTAAAAAAAAGTGGAAATATTTTGAAAATATTATCGTAAATAAAAACAATTTTTTGCTTGTTTTTCACTAATAGTTATAATTATAATAATAATAATTATATTATTATTATTATTATTATTACGGAGGATGTGGTAAATGATAAATACGGTTGAAAAAATAATTATAATTTAAAAAGTGCTTTTGTACTAATCAAACCAAAAGTTCAAAACTTTATTTTCTTCACTCATATTGTTACAAAATAACCTGCTAAGCTCGTCGTTAAAAAAAAAAATATGTGCATATTTAGTACTACATAACTGAGATGTTTTAGGTAAATAAATTCTCTCAATTATTATAATCTCACACAACGGATAACGTTTCTATCAACGAATAATTTATCGCATGTCGATCCTTATTGTATATGAAATATTGAAATGTGCACAAAAAAGCGACTAAACTGCTAAACGGCGATATATATAGCTATATACATATACATATAATATGTATAATGTAATAATATGATGACGACCAAATCATTCGGTAATTTGTGCTAATTGAATTACATCTAATTGGTTATTATTTTGTTATTGTAAATTTGTTAAACTTTTTTCGCCGATTAATACTATAGTTTAATAACGTATAATTATGTCATAATATGACATTAAATCGTGTGGGTTTGTATACATTTTCATCCATAAAGTATAATAAAGAAGTGGGCGTTTTAAAATCGTTTAACCATGCCTATAAATATGTATGGTTTAAAATCAAAATAATATATATATATACCTGCAGGTATCTTGTGTATGATGTCAAAGAAAAACCTAATAAGTCGGTACACCCAAAAAAAAAATTTTTAAAAATACCAATCCGTCGACAACAACCGGTTCGTAAGAAATGACAAATGTGACACGGCGATGTCTTATCCGGAATACATAGAATATTTATGTAATGGATTCCATTTAAGAGGATTTCCATTACCTTTTTCAACCGGTCAACGTGGTATGTACTTATCATATATAGATATACATGCAGCAAATTATTATATTATTTGACACGTGGCGGCGGCGGCGGTGTATCATTTGACCACGTGTTTACCTACTGTATATTTGTACTTGTATATTATGACGATGCCATGATAGAGAACAACTTTTCGCGTATACTATATAGGACGCCTATTAACATCCCCGAAAAATGGGAATTAGGCTAAGGTTGGGAAGTACACGACAATCAACAGACTCGAAAATGTACAGGCCATTCCTGTAATCACACAAGTACACAACTTATCGGCAAATTAGAAATTATACATAAACATACTGTTTTTAGTTTTTACATTATTATTTAATCACACTATACACACTAACTACTAACATATTTTTTTGTTATCATTTTTTAAATAACGGGGATATAGCCCCAATGACTTCTAAATCATAAACACATCCATGATACGGATGCAATAAAAAGAGATAACATTATAAAATAACAAATTTCACCGTGCGTAATACAACACTGTCTATACTTTTTCATATTTTAACTTATTATATAAATCTTATATAATAATAATATTCGGTATATAATTTGGTAACATTAATTATATAAAATATTATCTTATCGGCGATGGCACCCGTAATGACCTTTATCGATAAACAAATTATAATATAGATGCCCCTAATATATTATACTATATGTATAAACTATAAATAATAAAAGTAAATACCCGGAGGTCAGCAAAATACGATGATAACTTATATATATTCTGTAACGCAAAGAAGTTGTACAGAATGTATGATAATTGTAACTCGTAATGGTGGTTATCGACCAAATTATCAATTATTATTATTAGTGGTATTCGTTGCTCATATTTTTCTCCGTCACACCCTTTAGAGAATATCAGAGAACACAGATCGGTCTGATCGACAACATAATTATTTGATGTCTGATAACATGTGTTAGAAACTTAGAACCTAGATACGTATTACAATTTTAATTAAGTATATTATTTGTCAGAAGGACGGTATAACCGCATGTGTTATCTCGTCTTATTAACGTCTAACGCACAATAAAGCAAATTTTACGTTCTGAATGGATTATTTTATTCCGCGATTTAAAATATTAGAGTACATGGATTAACTTATTATATTTTTATATTAAATTTTAATGTGGAACAAAATATCCACTGCCCTACGTGCCACGTAGTTTTTTTTTTGATAATTATTTTTAAAAGTCCTGAGCGTTTTAAAATTGTAAATTTTTATAGTATAGTATAGTATTTAATATAATTTAAAATATTAAAAAATACTTTTTTTTTGTTTGAATTTCATTATGAGGCTATTATAAGTTATATTACATTATTATATTATAATAATATTATGTGGTATACCTAATATGATGTATAATACATTCTATAGAGATATGCCAAATATGGAATTATGAGAACAATATATTGTATTATCGTGAACAAAATATTGTATGTTTTAATATAACTTAGTTATAAATGTTATATATAAATGTTTTAAGTCAAACTTAATATATAAAAATAAAATAATATCATTTTTCTATTGTAATAATATATTTTCTAATTATATTAAATTGTTACTAGAAAAAGTATAAAAAATGTAGTAAATTCTGTTGATACCTATAATAACCATTTCATATCTACAGTTATACTAGGTAATAATTTCAAAAATGCAATAAAATATTTATTATACTTATAATTAAATTATTACTGTATACTTATAGTTATTAACTACAATACTATTATGTAAAATCTGTCACTTAGCTACTAAGTAGTATTATATTATTATTATGTAATTATTGATCCTACAATATTAATAAATTATTTGTTATTTGTTATAAAGCTATTATAACTTGTTATTTTATTGCATAATGCTAACATTTAGCGTAAGGATAAAGGATAAATAATATTTTTGGTTTTCCAATTTGGTGTATAGAAGATATTTTCGACATATCAACTTTACATAAATGTCTCGCCCAGCGTTGCATTTTTTCAATCGATTAACCCGCAATTATATTTATAATGTATCATTCGTTAAAAATAATCGATTAAATAACGCACAGGGCATAGCCTTACATTTAATTATAATATTTTTATGACTGTCATAATATTAAAAAGGTAATATTGAGGTCGTTAATCGGGATAAAAACTATGCTATCTAGTATCTTATGAATCATAAGTTATGATGAAGACCAAATAACACATATTGATCATAATTTCATCAAAGTCAGTTGAGTAGTTTCGGATTGCATCGCGAACCTATCCGTCGGCCACCATACAACAAATTTTTATAAATAAAGATATATATATATATACATGGCATAACAGGAATATTTAAGAAATATAGTAACATTTGTAATGGAAATTTGTTAAATAGTCTTGTTACACCTTACATAATAGACTGTATTGTGAATTATGAAATTGAACAAATCATAATAATTTAAAAAATATTCTACTTACAATTATATTATTTTCCATTAACTTCTTTAGGTATGTAAGCAAGTGTATAATTTATTATTAATAGTAATAGTATATTCTATAATACGTTATCATATAATTATATAGCATATTGGACATCCATTAATAAATAAATTAATAATTAGTACATAATGTCTTATGCTTGGTAAAATAATTAAGCATGGCTAATTTGTAAAATTAAATAGGTATGCTCATAAAAAAAACCATTAATTCACCACCCATCAAATAAATAATTATGTGTCCGTTTGCGAACAATATTTTTTTTGACGACTTTCTAATTATATTATTTTACTACTAAACGTATTATCCTTTTAAAATCGTAAAATGATTTGTATTATACAAATACAATCATTTATTACACCCATATGACTATGAATAAGTTGCCTAAATAACTCGCATGGTGATGGTCTACTCTGTTATATTGTTATAGTTGGCATTGGAAACTATCGATAGTGCCAATATATAATCGCCGTATGGACAAATTTTATTTCTCTAATCAAATTTCCTCAAGAAAATCAGGTTATTTCGTGTTGTAGCGATAATTTTCTACGTGTCTATGAAATAAAATATATATTATATGACATAATATAATGAATACTGCTGCTCGCTGCTGCCCGTTATTATATTCTACGTCCGTTCATAATTTATATTATACTATGCGCGTATAAGAACAATGTTATATAAATTATTATTGTGATGTACGTGTGCAGCTGCAGTATAAGGTTAGTTGTATTAGGTTAAGCCAACAATGGTGCAAACCAGCTCGTTTTGTGATTACACTATAATAATAAATACAGTTTATCGCTCAAGGTTCAATCCTACGGTTGTAGTGGACCAGTATCTATAATATATACATATCCGGCGCGGGACGGAGGAACGCGTAAAAATGTAATCGTTTTATAACGGAAAAAATCAATCTACTATAAAAGCTTAAATATTTATAATATATAAGTATACATATTACGCAGTACATACTACAAATACAACATAATACATAACTACACGTGTACATTAGAGTTATATTATAATAATATCAGCGTTTTTCACACGATTAATAATAATAATAAATAAATAAAATCACAAAAACCTTAAGTTAATATTATATACAGTATACACCATGTCAACAATCGT
The DNA here is from genome assembly GCF_003676215.2 of Rhopalosiphum maidis. Classification (NCBI taxonomy): domain Eukaryota; kingdom Metazoa; phylum Arthropoda; class Insecta; order Hemiptera; family Aphididae; genus Rhopalosiphum; species Rhopalosiphum maidis. The sequence continues at coordinate 213,143 of NC_040878.1, read as the reverse complement.
TAGGTGGGGGGAAATGAATTTCTCATGTGAAATTTTCAGAATATGGTTATATTGATTATATTCACATGTTTAAATTTATGTGTAATGTGTATATATATTTTTGCCTGTTATGATATACATATCATATTTATATTAAATTATTATATATTTATATTATTTGTATTATTGCGCTGCGGCGATTTATTGTCGAATCAATAATTTATCCCTATTTTCGTCGCATACAAAACAAAAAAATTTAATTTATATCACTTAGTTGATAATTGATAAATTTTACATCAATATTTCGCAAAACGTTCGTTGGAATTTTATTTATTGGCTTAAACTTTTTTTCTATTCCCAACACATTAGATATTGGAATGCCTACTTGTTGCTATTGAATACGCGTGTATTTAAATATATGTTTATTATTTAATCCGTGTACAATAATTATTAATAAAATTAATCCAAACGATGTGTACTTAATAATTACCGTCGCCGCCTTGTTATCGACAGGCCAACGTTGTCGTTATATATACTTAAACACAATCCGGCAACATTGCATAATAATTGTAAGTGAATGTGTGCGTATGTGAATGTGTCGGGCAAACACACACTACGCACAGTTAATATGTTGTTAAAAAAAAAATACAAAAAAGACTATTTCGATAACCCTGTTACAGCTGATCACGCAGAGGACTTTACCGTACGATATTATATAACATATATTATATATAATATACTCAGTTATATGCAGCTAAAAATTATTAAATTAAAATCATATTTTGTGTCTTTGTAGTTTTGTACCGTATTCTGTTTATCATTCTATAGATCCTCTACAATAAATCGTTATAAATTTATAATTTTAAATATTTTTATAGTGTGAAATGATTTTCTTATTCATATTATCTATATTATAAGAACTTACATATTACATGTATGTTATATAACATTTGTTAGCAAAAATAATAAATATACACACTTTGTATTAGATAGATAATTTAATGTATTTAGATAATTATATTTCATATCAATTTCTCAAAACAGAAAAAATAGCAATATCGTTGTATAAATAAATATATAAAAATATAATTTTATGACGAGAACATTGCTATTTAAACATTTTAAACAATAATACAATAATAATGTAGAATATTATACTTCATTATGATATCGAAACTGGTTCTCTGTGTATTTTGTGTCAAAATCATTTTTTTTATTTACTGCAAGAAACATTATCATTGTACAAATAATTGTTTAATCCTCTTAGATGGTACGCTCAGTGAAAATCTACAGTATTTTGACGGTGAATAATTGTATTTCTCGTGTATTGATGGAAAATGTGTGTCTAAAAATCAAAATGTTTAACGACCGGAAATCGCGAGAATTATAGTGTTATGTCCTTTGAGGTCTTGAGGGTCATAATAAATTATTTAATTATTATAGTACAATGTATACAATAAATAACTAATGTACAAACACTACAAACACATTGATATTTATAACCAGCAATGTTATTCAATATGATTGTAAGTTATTTCGTTTAATTTTGGAGATCCTCAAAAACATATTTTGCTGTGTACATCGATTATAGAAAAATAATTATTGTACCCTTCTTAGTTTATAGCGAACTAGTTCGGATGTCGGTCACATTATTACCGTCATTATCATAATAATTTGTATAATAAAATTTATGTATTATATATTGTTGTAATATTTACAATATTAGACACATCACACATACAAACAATCATGTAGGACTGTGGGAGTAAATCTGTGAAAAAATACGAATAACTTTTATATCAATAATAAACCACACAATATCAAATTAATAAGCACTACTTAAATAAAACGATTTTCTGAATGCGACAAAATTAATTTAGTACTTTGTATAAAAACCAATGATGGGTGCTCCAAAATTGTTGCAACACTTGCAACTGTGGGGAAGCGTAATCAATGATGGGTTTATTAATTTATTATTATGAATTACATTTGACCAAATATAACTACTTCAACTAGTATTGCAACAAGCGTTACAACCAAATTACTCCAGATAATTTTATGAAAGTTGGTATAAAAAATCATCGCAAGAGCACAAAGAACAAAAATAATGACTATGATAATATTGTTGGAGAAAAATAAACTATTTCCAATAGGTTTGTTAGGTTACCATTGCGAAGATTATTATGATACAAATATACAGAATATTATTATTAATATTTTAAGTGCAAAATATATTGTAATAAATAATAACAATATGCCTTAATATTATTAATAAAATTAGCCATTAGTATTATACAGGGGCGCCGGAACGATTTTTTTGCCGTGGGGGCAAGATATTTCAAGCTTTTTTCTAGAGGGGGGGCATAGGAGTAAAAATAGGGGTGTTTATTTTTTTGGTGCTTCATTTCCACTCCCTCCCCAATTTTTACAGCACCTATCCCGTGGAAATGTGTACATATAGGTATAATTACATTTTTTTCTTACAAATATTTATTAAACAAATTCAAATCATGTAGGTATAAAAATTGTAGTCAAAACAAAATTTATTTTTCTGGAATGAGAAATAATAAATAATTATTAAAGTTCATATTATGTATTTTTCTGCCAATTTATGTGATATTCAGTATTTTAAATTACTGACAGATTTAATACATTACTCGCTGAACAAAATTATAGAATACTATTTAGGTATTGTGGGCTAAATGTAAATATAAATAGGCCATGAAGTCGTGGGGGCTCTGCCCCTACAGTATTTATTTTGTGGGGCAATTGCCCGCATTGCCCCAATTGTTCCGGCGCTCCTGGTATTATATAATTAAATATATTAAAAACCATAAAACATCATATTATTTTCATATTAGCGGAAACGATGTGTTCATCAAATGTACTTCGTAAATAGTTTTTTCAAAATAATATATAATAATAATAAAATTATTATTTGTTAAAATTTAAATAATATAATATTTTATAAATATAATAATATGTTCTGTATAAAACCGCGAACGGCTATCGGTTCGATAACGTGCGTTTATTCTGTATGGTCTTATCGCAGCAACCGTTTTCCCGTTGCTGGTTATCAGCTGTGTGCGTTGTGCTCATGCCTGCGACCTTTGATACGCCGGACTGACCCGGTCCCATTTTAATAGGCGTTCCAGGCCGTAAGCACGATATGAATAACACGGCCGAATATCATAAAACGCAGTCGAGTGTTATCAGAGAAATAAGAATAATTATTAACTAATCAAATACTCGGACAAATAATGATATTACTAACATAATAACGACTAACCGATGATCATTTTTTTTTAAACTGAACGCGAATCTACGACGTGTCACCGTGTAAGTAGACAGTGATATTAATAGTCCTACCACGATGTTTGTGTAAAAATATCTCAACAATGACTTGGTAGGTATACGTATAACGTGGGCAATAAAGCCTGAGGTCGGGGAGTCGAGGACCATATGGCCGCGGCATTCCGAAATTAACTTAGGATTTAAAATCTTTTAGTCTCGAAGGTTATCATTTGGAATCTAGAAAAAGGCTATTAAAAAGAATAAATGCCCAAAGGTGGTAAGTGGCATGTATACTCCTTAAACGTTTATATTGTTCTATATGTAACGGTTATAGAATTATAGCTATAAATTAACTTTTTTGATAGTTTTTATTATTTTAAACACAATATTATAATACACCTTCAAAACACACACGGTTGTCTTTGTATAAAATATAAATAGTATTTGTTACTATAATACAAGTTGAAAAAAAATTGCTTAACATTTATAAATAACATAATAATATATATGCATTCATTTTTCAAAAAAATATTCGCAAAACTAATTTCTGAGTTTCATGAACGCTGTATACCTACTACCTATATAATATAAAAATATATATTAGTATTTAGTAACGTCGTAACACTATTTTAGTACCTAAATAATGCCTATGTACACACACTTACACTCAGACATTCACGCGTAGTAAGTAATAACTATATAAGAATACTGATATGTTGTACCTTGTGTACATAACTATTATGAATACTTGAATACTTCAGCAACACAAGCAATTATGTTTAAAACATCATCATCATTGTGCAGAGACAACTAAGCGAGTGGAAGTAATCTTTTGAATATAATTATAATTCAACTGATAACAATTTAATTTAAATATTTCATTTTTAAACTAAATTGTCGACACTTGTGTTTACGACAATCCATTAATTTTAGACCACTTTTTATATAGTTTAAATTTTTTAAATAGAAATAAATAAATTCTATAAATGTAACATTTAAAATATGCGAGTTATTTTTATATATTTATTATTATTACTAATGACAAGACGAAACGCTCCATTTGGAAATGCTAAGACTACAAAAACTTTCCAAAGTGTGGAAAGTTTTATTTTTGATTTTTGATTCTAGAAAATCATATTTTATTTCAACTCGTTGTGAAGGACGATTTCAAAAATAGAGTATTTTCACTTTATATAATCAACAGAATATTCAATAAAATCCACTCGTAAAACGTTTAATAAACTTTTAAAATATGAACTTTTCAGCAATCTCAAATAAAAAATACATTCATCGCTCCGTTCAGATTCTAAAATACTGTACTTTAACAAAATTATTTGAATATGGAATAATAATATCTAACAATATAGGTATTATAGATTATTTTATTATTATTTTTTTTATAATATTAATATCCTACAATCGATTTTCAATGAACATATTTTAGTTTAATATTAATTTATTGATAATTCTTTATAACACATTTATAGATAATTTCAAATTAGGTTTTATTCATTAATCACGCTTTTATGATATATGTTTAATTTCAATGTATTATATTTCTATTTTAAAATTGTTCAATAAAAAGTCACAGTAAAAGTGATTATAGAAATATATGTATATATTATATATTATTATAAATACATGTATGCGTGTTTATATAAACTATACGTCATCTATACCATTATAAGAACTTAAATATTTCGTAATAAATTACAATAAATTATTAAAATTCTTGTATTTAATTATTTTATAATTTTCTCGGTTCTAAAAGTAATTAACTAATATGTTTCTTCAAATACGTAACTTGATAACTATAGAATATTAAAAATAATAAATTAAAATTGGTTATTTTATAATATTATGTATACAACAGTGTAGACAATTAATAGCTATGTTATAAGTTGTAATAAGTTAGAAAGTAAATGTTATGAATTATGATCATGATTCATGACAAAACAATATTATATACTCAAGGTGTCCTTTAGATCATAATTGTATTTTAATCGAATTTAAAAGCATTTGTAGCACACATTGTTTAACGAATAGTGATTTAGATATACAAAATTCATTATTCACTATCACTATTTAGTATTCACTGTGTATAATAAATTGTTCTATTATACATATTATTTACATTGAGTTTATATATTGGAAAACAACATGAATATTTCGTATAGACACTAACTGGTATAATGTTAACTATATAAATAGTTAACATTATAAATTCATTCACTATACTTGGTAATTAATATACAAGAAGATCTAGAACCCATTATTTTTTAAGGGAGCAGTAGAATGTATTCTGACCGTGAAAAAGTGATCATAGAATATTCATAGATGTATATAAAAACTGAATATTAAATATTATACTTCAATACTTCAGTATAATTAGCATTGAAATATTATATAGCTTTTAAAATATCTAATAAAAATAATTATTTTCAGACCAATCATCAAATAATTACCACAAAATACAGAATCCTTCGCTATAAATTACAACGAGAAAATTATAATTGTCTTTAAGAACCTCAAGAAATAACATGTAAATATAAAATAATGAACAGGGTCGTTTAAAAAAGGCCCACGCTTCTATGCACATAATTATCTGTAGTATTAACTATATTATATTATCTTCAGTACACGGATTTTTTTATAATAATAGAGCAAAAATATATGGAGAGCGCCACATGTTTATTTATTATTTATATTTATTTTTAAACGCATATTGTATAATATTAACAATGTTGTGACCAATACGGCAATACACAAGACACAACTAATAATTGTTCTTGATATAGTTATTATTATCGGGGTTGACAAAAACCCGGGATTTATAGAAAAAACCCATCCGAAAAATTCAGATTTTTTTTTAATTAACATAGTTAATTGTTAATTTTTGTTTGAATTATTCATGAAGTATTTACAGAAAAAGTAAATATAAATTTAATTAATGCTAATATCTTATTAAAAATAAGATTGTTAACATTTCTTTTAACCGTTGATGTGTAATTGTTTGCATTTTATACTTTTAATTGTACTTACCTTATTAAAAAAATAATTATTAATTTTTTTTCAAATCAATTTAATACTTTAATTGGAAAAATTGGAAAACCTAACCTGTAAGATAAATTTTTCTGAAAATTAACACAAGTTAAAAAAAAAATTAAAATTAATTTCCCTTTCATCCAGAAAAGCAGCCGAATTATGGGTTTTTTTTTTCAAAATAATGAGTGGGTTTAACTCAAAAAAGCAATCTGGGTTTTATTATGAGTTTTTTAAATATCAAATGAGTTTAACCCAGAAAAGCAGCCTGGGTTTTTTGGGCTAGGCTTATTCGTGTCAACCCTGATTATTATACGAATTATATTATTAAATTGTTATTGTATTTTTTTAAACATAGAAAATGTCTCACGAAGATTTACCCATTAAAATTATCTTTTAAAAAATAGTGATTTCAAAATTATGTTTTGTTTTTAAAAAATTCACAGGGACAAGGAGTGCAAGTAATTTATGTTTTAAATTAATGTAATGTTTTGGTAAAAGAGTTTAAAAAAAAATTTTTTTATTCAATTATTTTTAAAATAATCGAAGATAGCCATTTTGTAGAGTTTAGTTATTTTTAAAAATATCTTTGTATTATTATTATACGGACACGAGCCCGTAAACCACAGGTTTCTATGATATTCAATAATTCACAATTTTTCTCGAAACTAAGAAAAATATTAAGGATCATGAGATTAATGAAAATAAAATGTTGAGACGTCAATTTTTAAAAAAATAAACTACAAATTGGTTATCTTCAATTTTTTTTAAATATTTAAATAAAAATTATTTTTTTAATTTTTTTATCATAACATTAAATTAAATTAGTTCTTGTCTCTGTGAGTCATGAAAAAAATAATATTATGATATCTTCATTATTTTAGGAGATATTGCAATTGGTAACTCGTCGCGGGACATCTGTACATATATATTTTTTTTTGATAACGATCTCGTTAAATAATATCATTAAAAATGTATACTATAAAGTTGTGAAATTTAATTATATTATTTGTATTACTACAATAACATAATATATTAACCTGCACATAATTATTATGTAATAATACCTATGTCATAATTATACATAATATTAAACACTGAAAAAAACTGAACGTAGTCGTTAATACCTACTATAATACTAATAGAATCATCATAATAATACACTTTTTGGGATTCATCGATAGTAGTAATATTTAAATGTTTTTTTTTTCGTCGAATGAAGAAATTATTCCAATGCAATGAGATCACGTTCTACAGAAACTACTGCCTATACATACAACCCATCACTGATCAAACACACGGTATACTCGTACAAACATAATGCGTTGATAAACAATAAAATATTAAACATTCGGGATAAAGTTAATATATTTTGTCGTCACGCACAACCGCGTAGGCTATAGGTGCGTAGATTAGATAATAATAAGTACTTTCATTATTATATTTTACTTAATATAGCTTAAGCAATAACTAATAATTATATAATATAAAAACTTATAAGTATAACGACGTTCCTAATGACAGAAAGACCAACATACGTTTTTCCGAACGACAGTGGTGTAACATATGTACACAACACGTGTGGTTCATTTACGACTAAAAATCATCCGATTTTAAATTTTTTTATAGTACCCCACACTGCCGATAATTAATTTTCTCACTCATTCACTCTATCTCTATTTTCACAGCAATTTTCCGCGGGCTTAACGTTATCCCGAGAGTCAAATGAAATACAAATAATATTTATTTACCACCTGCTGAATACATAACAGGTGTCGTATATATTAAATAATGCACTAAATTTACAGTGTGAAATCGTGAGTGCTAATTGTATGTATATTTTCAACAATGTTACAGCATTGTACAGCGACATTAAGCCAATCCCTTTTCGTGAAATAAGTTTGTTATTATTAATAATACCATTTAATAAACTACTTTGGGACAGTAAATATATTTTATAATTTGTATTGCCGCGATTTAGTTTAGTAAACGGGTGTATACGTCACTCGTACAGTTTTTTCCTGTGCAGTCAATAGTACGGGAAACGGAACACGATGCCGGATGCTGATGCTACTGCAACACCGACTCTTTTTAAAATAATATACAATAATATTATAATTTATATGTTATAAGTAATAATATCTACATAGGTACCATAGGCATGGTGCGTGTTACGTCGCGTGATCGGAAGTTAATTAAATGACCAATATACTCGAAATTTTGTGCGGGTTCGAAAACCTCAAATAAACCTATATCGCTGGTAATAAAAATGTTTTATATATTATAATAAAATTGTAAGTATGTATTTTGTTGTTGACAATATTAACCAAACCAAAATAAACAAAATTATGATAACTTATTATTTACATATTATTAATATCAACTAGGTTCAAACATTTTTTTAATTAATTCCATTTCACCAGGTAATAATATACTAATATGTATTTATTTATAAAATTATTTAAAAAATTATAATTAATGTATAAAAACGGGAGTGTAATGTGTATATGTGTGTGAGTGAACTTTTGGCATTAGAACTTGTCTTGTAGATCTCTAATGGCCGCAATACCAGTTTTGCATTTTTTAACATTTCCTACGATGTCTAATTTTATCTCAGTTAATAATGCAGGTATGTATATGTGTATAAATATACATACACGAAATTTGTGTTTATAGTTAGTATACATATATCTTATAATATATACCAACCCGTTTCCCATAACACATTACACATCAGCGTACACAAAAACAGGTTTTATAATTAAAAAATCGGTTTGAATTAACATATTATTAGAAAAAAAAAGAATGAGCCAAAACCCATTATAAAATAAATTAAACGCATTTTTTTCAACGTATCTGAAACATTTTATGTATATTATACTTACTGTACCTATTGCCTACAAAAAATATCACAATCGTTTATACTCTATAGTTTATATAGATACGGGTTGCTTATATTATTATAATATAGGTGTATTCGCGATGACCGTTAGAAGGACACATTTGGTCTATTATTTTTCAATAAAATTATAAACAACAATACAATATGATATATTTTTATACTTGAAACACGAATAGTGCATCTAGCTATTGCTATTCCGTCGTAGTAAATACAAAATATTTATATAGGTAACTGAATAATAAGCAGTAAACTTAAATTTGTCGATTTTTCCACGTCATCTATGTAAAACGCGCCTCGCCACAGCTAAGCTGACGAGATTCTCTGGCCCTCGCATATCAATATCGTGAATACTATTTAGACGACGAAAAGATTTTTCAAAAACTACTAAACGTTATTTCAGTGTTTCATTTCATGTTATATTTTATATATATGTCATGGATAACATCATGATAATCAATCGATTGAGCTCATATACGTGTTAATATAATTCGAATTAGTTCATAAATATAATTATTTGAACTATTATACTAAGGTACGTACCTATACATTTTTCCAACCCTCTCCCCTATGACGTTCACTCTTGCCGACTTGCCCATACCCCCCTAAAGACACAATGATGTACTGACGTGGTATCTCGTGGGATGCTTTACAGTAACGCGACAACAGCAATGCGGCACGCGCGAGTTATGCGTCTATGCCAGTGCTAACGCCGCCTGAACCGCGGGTATACGCCAAACATGGCCGTCAGCCCGTAACGTACATGTAGCACACACACAGCGGCGCGCACGCACACGATCGCTCCAAACTCGCACTCGAATAATGCGGCTGCGAACAATTCGTGCGGGTGCGTGTGTGTCCGCCGGTGATGACCGGTTACCGCACTGCTGCGGCAACGGCTACGTTGAGCCGTTCGTTGGTATGTTAGTACGAGTCTTTTCATCGCTCTCTCTCTTCTCTCTCACTAACTCTTACTCACTCCCTCTTATCCTATCTCTCTTGTTTCGTTCTTTCCACACACGCTGCCAGCGCGCCACAGAGTAGAATATAATGCTTTATAACTATATTATATGCTTACGAGTTACGGGTACTAGTGTCGTTGAAAAAATTCTATATGTTCGGTGTTTGGACGAAGAATACAAAAATAAATATAATAATATTATAGGTAATTGAATCACAATTTCTTTTTCGCCAGAAACGTCGTTGTACTGTACTACGCACGCCGAATTAGATAAGAAATTAATAACCGACGTTTGTGTATACACACACAGTCGGTAAATAATATATAAGTACCTTCATGCCTTTACACTTTGACTTATTTTTTTATACACTACACCCAATATAACACTTTATTATCATCTCAAACATAATATATTATTGATATTTGCAAACTGCAAGTAGGTACACAAACACGCGCACCAACACTCAAAATTCACCGCGTGGAATCTACTATTATAATACAACTATGCATACTTATATGTTTATATAATAAACTATGAATAAATAATAATATAATATTGGCAATGGATAAAATAATTCGATGGTGCCTTCCATTTCACTTTGATTATTATAATATCACTTTATCGTCTTACAAATGTCATAGTGTTAATCAATAAATATTATAATATATAAAATATAACGTAAGTAATAAATCGACTTTATCAATAGTGTTTCATTGAAATTTCCTTGTTATATTTAATGATTTCTGTCAGAAACTTTGGTTAAATTAAATATTTATCTTTTAACTATATTCATATGAATTTACAATAAAATTACAATTTTTAAAATCAGTTTAAAAACACATAATTTTAAATGATTTATTATAATGATTAAATGATACTATAATACTACGGCAGACTACATTAATAGAGAGGCAAATTAAAAAAAAATTTGAATAGGGAACTACAAAATAATTCACCAATAAGCATGTTCTTGCTAACATTTTATCCTAATTTAATAATTTAATAATACATTTTTTTTAAATTGTAATTTTTGCTATTTATGTATAATTTTAATATTGTTCGATATCTTATTATTTTTGATCAAAATGTTCATACTAAGGTTACGATAACTTAAACTTTATTGATACTAAATAACATTTTGAATGTCCGAAATACTAATTTCATTAGCACATCATAACACAACAGGTGGTTTTGAATTACTTGTTGAAAAAAAACGCCGGGTCATCGACATTAGACCGGATTGGTATAAAACATGTACACACATTTCTTTTAGCTATAGGAATAACGTTATGTAAATGTGAAAGTTTATACGACCATCGTCAAAGAGGAACAAGATATAAAAATAGGCCTAAACTGTTTTTAAGATCAAAAACTTAATTTCGTCTTCCATTAATTTTTTTAAAATATAGAATAGGTATAATAATTAATATTATTATTATTATTATATATATAAAACTATTGTCTAAATAACATTCCAAGTTAATGCAGCATTTTAAAATAAAAATCGCTAATAATATAGTATACAATGTGATTAACCAAGCATACCTACTTTTTTTCATTTATCCACAAAATTATCTAAAAATTAAAAAAATATATATCCACTAAATAATTTATGTTAAAGATGGGGTTTTTCATTAAAAGAAAACCAGAAGTTTGTATCAACACAGAACTCTTTTAAATAGTATGAAAACTTCAATAATTTAAAAATATGATCTTTACGTATACCTATTTAAAAATTTCAAAAATTAAAATTGATGAGTATATTTATTATTAAAGGAAAAATGTGAGTGAGCATGTTTGGTGAATTATCTTGTATAATAGATATAATTTATATTTAATTCATGTAAATAATAGTTTTATTACTCGATTTACGTTAATTTTACATTATTCATGTGCTACATCTGTTATTAATCATACAGAATAATAAAACAAGATATTTGTGTAGGATGATGGAAGATTGTACATTATATATAAATTTGAACAATATTTTAGCAATTTTAACAATATTTTAGTCTCTGTTGTATAAATCTTACCATATTATTATTATTGCATTATTACATTGAACAATATTCGTTTATTGAAACAATAATTATCGTTTAATAGGTACTAATGCCACGAATATTTTTATAAAATAAATAATATGAAATATGAATTAATTTTCTTGTATTTATACAATTAAATAATTACGATTAAATATTTATTAAAATATTAAAAAAAATATATTTTATTAACATCATGTACCTCAGTACCTGTCATATTATTTAAAGGGAAATTAATTGTAAGCACCTAATATATCTTAAAGATTATATACTAATTTATAGAATTTAGCGGACAGAATGCATTTTATTTTTCAATCATAAAAAATATCATGATTAAAAAAACCATGTATTACGATAATTTCAAACATGTCTAAAATATTTTAACTGAATAGTGAATACCATCTTTTGAAAAAATTGTTTTCAAACCAAAAGTCAAATCATAAAATTGCAATAAATAAGGAGTGAAGATTTTATTAAACGTAAATATATTTTAATAGTTTCATTCAAATGATATACGCGGAAAAATAATTGACAATGTTTGTCTGTAGTCGGATAGTTTTGGCTTAAGTTAAAGAGAAAACAAGAAGTTTGGTGAGAATAACTTGACTCTATGAGAATCCAACGCAAATACACAATCAACATCTGGGATAGTCCTTTGCTGCCGCATGAGTATAATATGGTGTACAAACCAGTCAAACCAAATCAAAAATGTAAAAAAATAAAAACAAATAGTGAGCGAAAAAGTATAAAGAATGTATTTTATATTCACAAGCGATTCAGTTCTCCAAAAATACAAGTAGGTATTTAGATATCCAAAACTCCAGCACGTAAGACACCAAAAATAAAGGTGGAGTTCTTCTGTACATTGTACAGACACACGCATGATACGTATCGATATCAACAACTTGCCCCACCTCTTCCTGTACAATTCAATGTTTTTTATGCGGGGCGACATCGATGAGTTACAACACAAATCCACCTTGACATTCTCATATTTCAAACACTTTGGACACTCGCTTTAACTCTCAACATTCCAATGCACATTAAGAACTGTTTCTCGAAAAAGACACAGAAATAGAAGAATAAAATACTAAATACGCATATGTAGAAATTTGACGTTAAGGGATTTGATATATTTCTTGGGTGCGTACTGTGTATGTAAAATTAATATAAAATTCACAAATGATGAAAAAACGGAGTAAAGTTTACACTAGTAATACTGGACTATTTCAGAGGTATAAGTACTTTATATTCAATATGCATAACAGTGAATTTAAAATAATATTGTCTCGTAATAATTATTTATCAGGTATTGAAAAACAGGATAATTGTCAATTATAAGAATTGTATACTATATACTTAAGCTTATTTAAATCCTAGGAGTGGCGAACCTACGATATGCGTGCCAAAGACGGCACATTGGTCACATTTTAATGGCACGAAAAATAATTTAAATGACTAAAAATTATGTTATTTATAAAATTTTGATAATAAGAAATTCAAGGAATTAAATTTTAAATATTTTAAAAATTATAATTACAAAAAAATATGTACCTACCTACTAAATAAAATAATACAATAAATCTGTAATTTTATTTTTACCCTTAGAAAATAGAATTTCCTTTGGGCTTGTAAAAAATATTCAAAACCTTGATTGGAAAAAATTAATACTTCACTCAAAAAATGTTCGCCAATTCTGATTTATAGCAATATAAGAAAAAAGACCAGCAAGATACGATTGTAAAAACCGAATACTGAACAACGTTTCTCGTTTCACTTCTCTCATCTCTGTACAAGTAAGAGAGAAGTATATAATTATAATTATAAATTTGAATGCAGCAATAATAAATAATTGCCCTTCTAAAATGGCTATGAGTGGAGCTCAATTTAGTAGTGTTTTGGTTACGTTAATTTAAAAATATTGTTAAAGATCTTAAGTTCTTATTCTGTATAGATAATTAATGATAACATATTATTTTAGATATCTAATAAAAATATTTAAGTAATGAATAATATCTATATGGAGTATGATATTTTATTAATATATTAATAATATAGAAAACTACAAATTATATATTTTTTTTTCAATGGTCATAGAATCGTTCAAATATTATGACAAAATTTAAAATAATTTTTGAGATTTTTGATTTACTATTATCGTCAATATTGTATTAAGTTTATATAGGTCTAGAAAAAAATCTCGATTTATATGCAGTATATAAAATTTAAAAAATGAAGAAAATAATTAAAATCAATTATCATAAATTTCATAATTTCGAGGTAGTTCATTCGAGGCGTGATGGAATTTATCAGAAAATTAAAAATTACCGATTTCGAGTTCAACACGAAAAATGATGATAGACTTAAGTAAAATAAAATTAATATATATTATTTTGAAAAAAATTATTTCAATGTCATTAACTTCAAAGTAGATAATATAGCACACGTGTATAATAAATATTTGATATAATTTGTATATACCCCCCAGAACACAGTGAGTATACTTCATAATATTTTATTTTTGAATATATTAATATATATCCCATTAGTTCCAGTCCTAGATGCAATGAATGTACCTATACCTATCTACATATAATACAATTGTATATATTATCGGTCATTCTCGCCACTTGCCACCAACAAATGTACATCAATGAGATAATATAAATGATCTTAAGGAAATAGGATTGCATTCTTGAAGGATTATTAAATGTATCATCTCAAATTCGAATTGTTAGCATCATATTGTTCTTAAGTACCAGGTATATGGGCTGTTAATTGTCTAGTAATACCAAAATTAATACGATCCCAAATTTAATTTTAAAACATATGTATTATACACGTAAGGTTGTATATGTACAACAATAGTAAAATATATTTAAATATATATCATAATTCGTGATAAATTAATAAGTTATAAGTTTATATACGTATTTTAGATTCTGAACGGAGCAAATGAAATGTATTATATTTACAATTATGTGTTCAAGTGTATTTTTTTTTTGAAAATCGGATCTAGTTTGTACTTTAAAGAGGTCAAAATTAAAAATTATCAATATTTTCCAAAATAACCGGAAAACGAGATTTTTACGCAAATCCAGTTTTTAACAAAACGATATAGTTTTTTAATGTTACTCGAAAATGTATAACCACAGAATCTCTAAATTTTCACTAAATGGTCACGTGAACATTTTATATAAAAAATATAATTTCCAAATTAAAAATATTGAAAATGTATATTCATAATATTTTTTATAAGTATTTTAAGTTAGGATTTTGACAAAAATCGTCATTTATGAAGATTTGCAAATTGTTTTTCAGTTGAAAATTTATAAAATATGATATTTTTATAGTTAATGCTTAATAGTGTAATACCAGAATTCTTTGAAGTAGTTTATACCAACAAATTTTAAAAATATATAAACACAATTTTTTATAGGCATTTTATATTTATATTCGGCTTAAATTAAATATTTTAAACTAATTTAAAATATTATGTAACGTATTTTATTATCTTTATAAATAAAATTACATTTTTAGAAAAATTAATTCAATTTACTGTATGACTAATAGTAAAATAAATTATTTTATTAGTAATAGTTATAAACTTATAAATATATTATAAAATGTGTTTAATATTAAAGGCAGACCTTCGCCCAGAATCGTTTTTCGTATGCAATGATTTAGCATTTAATTCATATATGAATGTATACATTACTGTTGTGACTTACTCCTCATTGATAAAATTCACACCCAACTATTGTATAGCAAAGTGGTTACATATCCCTTTTTTATAATTAATATTATGATATTAATTATCATTTTCATAAAACTTACGTATTGTCATAATCATATATTCATATAGTACACTAGTAATTGTTCAAATTACAAATTGCGTTATTGAGATTTTTTAATTTTTATTACAAATATATTGGTGGCCCCTCCATAATCGTTTAAAAATCGAACATACAATTTATGTACTTCTCTTCCAAAGAGGGTAGTTTGTTTGTGTAATACACTAGGACGAATAAAATACAGTCTGACTTAAAACTGTAATAAATTAGTATAATTCTGTCTTATCCTATCCTCCTTCACTTCCATTCCATAACTATAAACTAATTAAATTGTAGCCATTGAAATGTATTGTTTGGGTTTTAATTGAAAAATAAATTCGCCTTTAGTTGACTGTATGTTATATGTAATATGTATTAATATTTTTAAATAATATGTATAATAGGGTAACGTCGACGAGTTTTTTATTAACATGATTTAAATGATGCACATAAAATAAATAAAAATAAGCTGAGTCAATGATATAGTTTGGAAAATATTCAAAATTAATGTATTTAAGTATAGAAGAAGTTATATTACTATATATTTGTGGTGATTTTGTACATATTTACGAAAGTTGGGAATGCTATTTTATTTTATTTTATTTTACTGTATTAAGGTGTTCTAATATATTTGCAGCCTTTTTACTCCCGTTAATTACATCCGATTTACACCTATGCAAACATCTGCAAATTAATTGAAACAAAAATCATGATGCGATTTACTATAGTTATGCATAATTGCAAACGCATTTCTCCGTACGATATAGATACATGTAACATGTGCTATCATGAACTATTTTGGAAATGGCAAAATTGAAAAAAATCGATTTCGGTATATCCGGCATTTAGACTCCGAGGGCCAAATTGTTTGGTACTTATTTTTTGTTTTCTCTTCTACGCAAAGACAACACAAACGCACTCACATACAGTCTCCTATTTTTCCGCGGACACGTGGAACCGTGGCCTTGTCTACGTCGACACACAGACACTCGCTACGAAATATACATGCAGCGTACTTAACCCTTTTCTCTCTCGTTCCCACACGGAATAGGCCGACAGAAAAGGAACGCATGTACTTGGAGAGGCGGTGTTCGGCGGCGGCGGCGGCGGCGTTGGGACGCTGACAAAATACTTGTGTTGTACTCACGTACACACACGTACACATATACATAAAAAACGCACATATACAAACTCACAATGGCGTGGTTTGGACGCCACTGGCACTGGCGGCGATGGGACCCGCATGCCTACGATGGAACCGGCTATATGCGTGCCGTATACGACGACTACCTACTATAATAAAATAATAATATACAAACGGCATTATAACGACGACAAACCCGGCAACGGTGGGCCGACGTCGGCGGCACAAGAGAAAAAAGCGCGGGACGCAATCGTGGCAACGTTCACACAAATGATGCGGCGGCTACGGCAAAAATCGAGGATTCGAATATTATTTTCTTTATTATTATGAAGAGTTTTCATAAATTACTTTTTTTTAGTTTGTGGGGAATGTCTAATTTTTACCTGACGAAAGGTTGTTTTTTTTATCGTACTCGTACACGACAATTATTATATTATTTATTATTATTACTTTAGTGAGCAATGCTAGTGCAGTAGGCATTATAGAAATATATTATAAACTCTTACACAAAATATACGTTTGTTCCTTATACTATACGCGGGACCGCGGCAGTCGTATACCGAGAAAAAAATACACTAGCCATGACGACACGTTGAACAGCATGTGTACACCTGCTGCTGATAGTGTTCTTCAGATTTTAAAATGGAATTTTTATGGTCATTCAAAAATAATACAATTTTAGATTTTTTTGGTGATGAAAAAAATTATTTTTTTTTAAAAAAAAATTTATAAAATGAAAACTCAGGCAGTGGCAACTAGCCAACCTAAGCAATCATTTCAGATTTCAATAGAGGGAAGCAAATATTTTGATCGGCCCAAATGAGTAAAATAAAAAACCGGTCGCTTCGTTTGCAACTACATACTACTTACATTTTAATTAAATTACCATTTCCCCCTTACTTATTTTGTAATTTAAATATTTTTACTCTAATTTTTACAACCCTTTTTATTAACTAGGTAACAACATTTTAAAATATAAGGTAGCAGATATTTTATAAAAACAATTACCAATTACCTTTTAATTGTATATCAATCTAAAATATAGGTATATACAATATATTATTGCAAAATTATATAATTTTTAGTTATAATAAACTGTTATTTTTTTATTACTTGCTTAGTGATTTAAGTTTCGTCTAACTGTTTATTAAACATGTCAGAAATTTTTTTCGATTCTTGAGCAATTTGCAATAATTTAATTTTTTTAGCACGTCAGTTTTTTGCCGCAACACCCGCATCTTTTCTTTAAGACATATTTTGTGATTATTAAAAAATGAATGTTAACACGCGTCATGAAAAAATTAGGTTTTAATGTAGTATTCAACTAAATTAACATAATACAGAATATCTATAGTTGAATAGTTTTCTATACACCACTGTCACAAGTAAACTGAAGTCTGAAATTAATGATAAAATATAAGAGTGCTAATGTGTTGTTGTTTTTAGAATTTGTATTCATTTTAGATTTTAGAAATAAAACTACACGGGATTATAATATTAATTGTTATTATTATTATTATTGTACATATGACAATAATAATATGTTCCTTTTCCTTCGAAAAACACTCATACATTTTTACATGCACGTCCCTGCATGTGTGTATATAATAAAAAATGTATCATTGTGACAATAATTTTTTAGTAGGTAGGTAGGTACACAGTATAATATTTTTTGAAAATATTATATTTAAAATTAGGCATGTTTTTGCGCTAATATAATGTAATAATGGTTAAACGGTAACAACCGGGCACAGGCCCATCGGGTTGCTTTTTTAATCAGACAGGGGCAAATGTCCACTTTGTCCCCCCTCCAAATGACGCGACTGAACCCAGCCAGAAAAACATATTTACGATGTATTTTTAGCGTCATGACCGAGTTCGCGTAACGAACTTGTGTGCCGTGCAACATTAATTCTCATTTAAAAGTCATCAAAAAATTTCTCTCCTCGTCGGTTACACAAGTATAATTTTTATGATTTTTTAATCACATTTGGTTAGGTTAAGTCACACCTATTACGGTTAAGTAGTTGAGTTTATGTTTGATTTTAAGTTAATTTACGCAAGATGGATATCTTCGATTTTTTCATAAAAATGTACACACTTATTGATGTCCATGTAGCTCATCGTGAACGTGATTATACGGTAAACGAACGATTTATCAGTTAAGAACATAAGTATTCCGGTATTCGTATACTTTAAAAAACATACAATACACCATCGCTAATTCCCACTGTACAACTTCACTCAAAAGGTATTTCTCTCCAATCAATAAAAAACGTACATAGCAGCCGGTTTGATTCTTGTTAACTATTTACTACGACATAAACTAGCTCCTTTAAACGGAAAATTTCCTCTGCCATTACAGACTTTCATGACATAAATCTAAACTGGTTTTTATCCACTATACTTATATATAAATTCTAGTTCAATTCCTCACGAGACTTAATTAATAACATATTTATGTACGAAACGTATATCACCGTCTAAAACTAAACCTTTGCAACAACCAACATTCTGATTCTGGTTATTTCAATTTACTTTTACAACAGCAGATATTATATTAATTTAACTAAATCGACATTTTGCAGGCATTAAATTATGAAAAAATTTAATAAATTTTATCAAGAAACGCATAAAAAACACTAATAAAATGTACTAATCCGATATATATAAGTATATATGATGTATATATGAGGTGACAATATTTAAGTGATTAGAAAAGTATGCTCAATTTTTTAATTAAAAAATTAAAATAAAACCAAATATAAAATTCAATGATGATCAAATTTCAAACTTATTCCAATTTATTGTCGAAAACACATGGTATTTATAAATGTCATATAAATATTAAACACATTTTAAATGTATTGTAATAGTAAAATTTATTTTACTTATTTCTATTAGACTTATAATCCAGGGTCGTATTACCGTTTAGGTTGTTTAGGCTAAAGCCTACGACGGCAAATATTAAAGGGCGACAAATTTTAACAGTCGAAACGAAATAGCTTTTTTTTTAGGTGGTAAATTTATTTCAGCCTATGGGCGGCAAAAACCTTAATCCGGCCCTGCATAAATCACATGTTAAGGGGACGCAACACCTGCATGCGTTGTCTCCGTCTTACAAGTGCGCAACACGGGAAATTTACACTCAGCAGATCACGTTTAGCTCCATTAGTTTAAAAATTAGAGTGAATTAACTTATTATGAAACTTGATTGTAAGAACATTATCTGTATTTATATGTTGGATTTTTATAATTATAAGTGAGTTATGAGCATTTTTAATTTACGCTATATTATATAAATATAACTTGCTAAAAAATTTAATTATCGTAAAAAAACCAACATATAAACACAGATGATCTTACCATCAAGTTTCATAATAGGTCGAGTCACACTAATTTTTAAACTCACAGAGCTAAACGTTATCTGCTGAGCGTAAATTTGCTATGTTACGTACTTGTATGTAAGACGGAGACAACATATTATGCAGATGTGACGCCCGCCCTCTTAAGAATCTAGTATTAACTAAAGAGAATATTTTAGTATAGAAATATTAGTAATAAATAGTTTGGTTTCTCAAATCTACATACTTATTAATATTTATATATATGTATATTAAGTATAATACAACAGAGAAGTTTAAATATGGGTATCAATATATATTTATTTTACTCTTAAATAGGCCCGTATTTAAAGGGGTAACGGGTAGGCACATGCCATCGCTATTTTTATTAATTTTAAAAATGAAATGGAAAAAAAAAACAATCGCATTTTATTAAATTATTGGAAAAAATTACATAAAAAAAAAAGAAACTGGAATGTTTTATTATGTTATAATTTGTTAATTTTTTTTTAACTATTAAACGATTTTCATTTATTAATTGATAAGTTAGATTTTAATATTAAAGAATCCTGATCACGGATGAAATAATTAGTGTAATATTAATAATATACTAATATTGTTAGTTGGGGGAGGGGTGGCATAAATTATATGCCCAAATTTTTAAATACAGCCTCGCTCTTAAATTGTTTTAAGAGAACGCTACACATCACATGTGTTGTCTCCGTCTTACAAATGTAAGACATGGAGAAAACTGTTTTGCGCGGAATAGAACCAACCACTAGGGCTGTAGTGATAGTTAACTCTAAATTGTAATACAATATAGTTGAGAACATTATCTGTAAAATATCGTTTTTATTTTTTTATCACTTATATAAAAAAGGTTCTTATTGTTTCAAAATTCATTATTTTTGTGTTTTTTAAACTTGAATAACTTTTTATATAGTTCGGATACTTATCGAAATAATAAAAAAAATATTACACGGCCATAGTTCTTTTTATTTGATGAAAATTTCGTTTCTTAATTATGACTGTATTCTTCTCGGTTTTTTTCCACACAAAACAGTATTTGCTGTATGTTGTGCATTTGTAAGGTTAGAGACAAAAAGAAAAATGTATTTTATTTAACTCACGGTATATTCTAGATAGACAATTTTTCACTTAACACATCCTCGAGACGTGCATAAAAATTATTTGCTGTGATTAGTCGGTATCCATAATAAACTTTTAGTATGGTGCTTATATAATTATTTCTTACCATACAATTAACCACGTTATCGTGTTGTTAGATTTAGCTCAACATTTTTCATGTATGCGACACCATAATATATAATACTGATTAGAAGATGACAAAATATGTTATCAATGATTATCAAGAATCAAGTGAAATATAACTAAAATTATTTTAATATTGACCTAGAAAATCTAATATGAAATTTTATGGGACCAATAGTACCGAACGAACTCTAACAATAAATTTACGAACACGCGAACGTGTGTATTATATTGGTAAGGTTAGTGGTAAGTGGTAAACTGGCTTGCATTCTAGATTGTTGTAAACATGATATTTTGTTCATATAACAGAAAAAATGTTGTCATTTCGACAGTTAAATATTAGTCTACTGCCTCAATTTTATAATTTTACACAATCCACACCGTACTATTTAAATGTATATAGATCACTAATTCAACATATATATACTCAAATTTACACGCGATTTAGCAATTATTTATAACGTATCATGCATATCTGTTGCACATTTATGATTGCACCGACTATTTAGTCAAATTATAGTTATTATTCAATAGGTGATTCCTTTGAAATAAAATTAATTACTTACACGCAGATTTGAGTTATCCGTTAATATTCTCTTCGCAATAATATTAATAAAAATACTCTTTGACGGAGTTTAGAATACACATATTATAATAAACCAAAACCAACACGTCGTGTAGAATTTCGGGATTTCAAAAGACACAACACTTTTTGAAAAAAGGGTAAAAAAAATTCACAATTTCGTAAGATGGTGTTAGTTAGTAGTTGTTTCTGTACGCTTCGAATGCAAATGTTAAGACCTCTTTTTTCGTCGAAACAATAGACTTCCACTTTAACAAATACTGCTGTAATTACATAACTACATAATTTCAATAAACATATTATATAAGGTATGTACTATGTCCCCGAAAATGGCCTTTAGTTCTGAACTCAATTAGTGTATGGATATCCATTCACAATTATCGACTAAATGAAATAATTTTTTTTTTATTATTAAAAATATATCCATTAAATACTATCGGCCGGAGAAAAATTAAAAATAAATAGTTATTTGCGTAGAAAAAATACCTTACCTATTCCGTATGGAAAAACGTATTTTTTCATTCAATATCTATAATTTTTCTTTATTTAACCACCTTAATTATACTACTTAAAAAATGAAAGTGTTTACCAACTTTCCTATTTTAATGTTATTCTATAACATTAATAATCATTTAATTAGGGACCAACGTCATTTCAAATCTTTTGTAAGAACTAATTAGTAAGTAAAACATACGGCATTAGTAAAGCGTGTGATTTACCGGGAAAACAGTTAATAAGTAATAACTAGTGAAATAAAATATAAAAATAAATATAGGTTAAAAAATGTTATTCAATTAAAAAAATAGCTATATTTAATACATTTAAGTTTTTTTTGTCTACAAAACAAATGATACATTTAGTAATAGTGAAAATATATAGATTATTTTCAAAAAATAATAATTGTTACAATGTTATATTTTATGAAACATAAACTTTTTTATACCTAAAAAATTATTATTATATATTATTTATAAATAAAGGGTTTCGGTTCTTTATTGAGCGGTACCAATATTCAATTAAATGGTGTAGTAATAGATTTTAATTAGTCCATGCATTTTTCTTAGTATCTTAAATTTTAATATTGACTATAAACATTCTATCATTTGCGCGTTAGTTCCATTTACGGGATTTACAAAATTTTCACGACTCCGATTAATAGTAAACACAAAAATGCTCAGACGATAGACGTAGTGATCCGTTGGCTATGAAAATATTAGATATATTTATTTTTCTAATAGGTTTTTTCAATTGGCGTTATCGTACATTATCACCGTGTATTTAATTACAAACGGAATATTATACGATACCTATTAATAGTAGATCACAGTAGACCCGGTAGATCATAAGCTTTAACTATGTCGATAATACAATTAATTTGTATAATATAATAATGCAGGTAGGATTAAAAATAAAATAATATACACAAATAATGTGTAACGTATAATATAACTCACTATTTGAAATCAATCGAGTTGAAGTGGTGTTACTTTTCAGCCAAAACACGAAGTTAAGAATAAAAATAGAGGAAAACACCATTTTTGGTTCAGTTACTTGACACATGCGATTTGGCAATAGTTGAATACTTTAAAAAAATACCTATTATTAAAGAATAATATATTTGTACTCATGTATAAATATTCATTATTAATTGAATTAATTTTAATACTATTTGAAAAAAAAACAAACCCAAAACGTTTTTAATATTGGTATTTAAACTCGACAAACAGTAAATCGTAATAAAATTGACCATACCCGAATCATAATTTGAATTTAATAGCAATCAATGATATCCAATTTTTTAAGAAAATGTATTACTTGAATAACTGGTAGTTATAAATGACATATTACTTTTTTTTTACTATACACATATAAGAATCGATAATGAACAGGCCACGGTGTTCCACCTTCAACAATTAAATTAATAACCTACTTAGGATGTTGATACTTATCTAAGAACATACATTCTTGCACAATAATTAAAATACTTAAATGATTTTCATAAAATATTAAGTTTTTATAAAAAACGAAGCAATATCATAATAATTATGTTTTATAGATTATCAAAACTTAGGATCCGTTATGTTCGTGATTTAATTGTTTACGGGCACACAAGTGTATAACACGAGTCTTACCGATAATTTAACAAGTCACTTATACTTAATACACTATAACAATATTGAAAACCTTAAGTAAAATGTATTTCATCACATAGGTATATTTCGTAAGTACACGAGCGCATGCATATAGTATATACTATTCAGTTAAGTAAATTTTAATATTTTATTAATAACCACGACGTACGAACAGTAAAAAAAAACCAAAACGAACCGCATTGATTTTATTTTGTTTATTATTGAAAATTCCTTTGCGTTATTATTTTTAATGAAACGATCCTACGATACACACCTTGTGGTAACAACACAAAAATTAAACAATTATCATAAATAGGGTGGTGTAAGGCCGGCCGAGAGGACGTCGTCGTCGGCCTCGATTCAGCTGCCTGCGACGATGACTGCAATAATATGAGTATTACTATTACAACTAACCCACTCGTCGCAGTTTCTTCAATCAGACATGCGTAATTACCTGTACGCAAGTGGCACTTACAACACCACCACGAGATTTATTTTATTCGATACTCAAAGGAGAAGGGGAACAATTTTAAGAATCGAAGACATAATTAGAAAAATTGGTTTTTTTTTATGTATAAACCTAAACCTTCGGGCAATGGGGTAAACTCAGAGGCATACATGACTGGCGAAACCGGTTTTCACCCTTAAGACAACAGACGGAGGATAAATCGAAAATTAATAACAAACGCGAGTTCTTGATAAAGGTTATAGTAGGATAAAAAGCAGGCTGCCGATTGTGATTTTATCTATGGGAAAATTTAACGTGTGGATGTATATAGTAATAACTAGTAATTATAACGACAAAGAAGTCAGTTCAATCATATTATAGTAGTAGTAGCAGTAGCAATAATAATAATAATAATAATAATAATAATAATAACCATAATATTATTTAACGTACATAGGTCACCCATGGTAATAATGTATATAAAGAAAAAAAAATAAAAATAAAAATTACAAAACAATATACTATGAATACACGATACAATAAAAAAACTTTGTCACGAGGAGGGGAAAATATCCACCGTAGATTGTCGCAAGTCCAAGAGCACGGTATGAAGTTCCTACGAGTAACATTCAAAATTTGAACGTAGGAACTCTATACCTCGCTAGTGGTCATTGCAGTTAAGTGTCCGTGAACGTAGATTGATGACGATGATGTGGTTGTCGAAGTCGTTGTGGTCGGAGAACTATAGTAGCAGGTAGTTGTCAGCGCACTGAAGACTACACCGGTGGCGTGGAAGAATCAAGAACGCGGAGCGAGCAGCAGGCGGGCCCGTCAATCACCGTCTAGGGGAGGGGGGGTTATATTTTTTTCTTCGATTATGTATTAGAAAAAACGCATGACGTGATGCCCGGAGTGAGAACTTGTATGATACTTGTTATTAATTTCGAAATCGAAACTACTCTTTTGAAAAACTTAGGTATTTAACATTTACTGACAGTTATTTCTGTGTTACGTCCATGGAACGGACGAACGACGGTCCACTATACACCACGTGTACGTGGAAAACGACTGATGATGAAAATGATCGAAAACAAAATCAAAATACCAAGTTTTCTTCACGTGGGGAATTTATAGCGAAAAAACTGTAGATCGACAGACCGGATACACGTTTGTGGTTAACCCACGCCCTATTTTGCAGTTTTAGAATTAGACGTAGACGACGAGACCACGCGGTATTTTTTCACGTATAATGGAAAGGTTGGAAAAAAAATAATACGCTGTTGGTTTACGGAAAAATAATTATACAGCACGTGAGTAGAATTATTTTAAAATGTAAAAAATAATTGGATGAAAACCATGTGATGATGATGACGCGACACACGGTAAAGTGCACGGCACGACACACGCCCTACATTAAACGATTACATCTCGCACATAAGTATAAAAAATTGAAATTTTTATTTTATTTGTAAAAATTACAAGAGATTTAATAAACACGCGAAGAATAATAAAAAGAAAATTAAATTTAACACTCACTTGCGATGGTCTGCAGCAGCGCCGCCAGTCTGATGTTGAGTAACAGTGTGAGTATAATATGTTTGCGTACCGGTGCGGCACAACTGTACAAGAGGTAGTCGACGGGCACGACCGATCGTCAAGGCGGTGACGGAGAAAAGGACGGTGGGACCACCAGTGGTCGGACGCGCCGCGTTCGCTCGGCCTGAATCGGCGACCGTCGGGACGCGCCACTTGTCTGCCACGGATCACCACTAGCGTTGTAGAAGGTGAGATTGGTAGGGGGAGAGATGCGCATGCGTACAGAGGACCGCCGCGACCCGCTTTCCACTTTGCCATTATTACCGCCAGCGCCACGTCAAATACTCAAATGCTACTGCTACCACCACTCCGCCAGTACAACCGTATGTCCGAGCCACAGCGACCGATGCCACCGGACACGCGCAACCATCGTTCATACGCGATAACTGTACAATAACGCCACGTTTACCGCCAAAAACTAACGAAACGCATTGGCGACGCGTGGACACTTTCGAAAACGATTTTATATAATTTTCACGGTCCCACCTGACGAACACTCCCACCAAACTGAAAGCAATTGCACTGCCACGAGTTTAAGTATATCCACCGCATGAAATCGACGGTGTTCATTAACATTATGGTCATATAGAATACAATTATTTTTAATATTATTGTCTCAACAAAATCCATGAGAACGATTTAGGCTGCTTACGTTCTCGGAAACTATTATAACCGTTATTTGTGCGCTTTAAGAAATAAATGTAAACCGTATCTATTTAAATAAATATCGTATACATGATATATGTTATGCATCACCTGATGTTCAGACCTGCGATCATTATACAGTATATTATATTAAATCATACCTATATTATGTTACTGCCACCTAGTGGATTTGACGAGAAATAATTTTAATAACCTAGTCACGAGTATAGTATTTTATATTACATTGTTTGTGACGTTTGTGTTTTTGTTACATTTCTGGGATCTAACAAACCTAAGTGGGATAAAGTACAATCAGATTTATATTTTAATATTACTTTAGTTAAAATTATACAAATATTGACTTTTGATGATGATTATCTATTATATAATATGACTATACGACCACAGAAGTGAATTTTAATATTCGAAAGTAATTACGTTTATATTATTATTAACATGCTATTCCGTGGTGTTTTTAAAATTAAGAGCCTAACCTAACGTTTTATGGTCGAAAATCGACATATTTAAATTTAATTGTTTGCTATTTTTTGATTATATATTATTTTTTATATTTTACAAGACAAAACGACAGAATTGTTAGAATTTGTTTGAAAATCGGTACTTTTAATAAATAATAAAAAAAAAAGATTTAGGATAAATAAAAAAAAACTAATATTAGTTTTGGCACACTGCAGACAATAATAATATGATACATATTATATAATATTACTTTTTCGTAATACGAAAAGTTGTGGTCTGTATTGCAGTTCATGGGTGAAAAAAATTTAGACAATTTTGAATACCTATTATAGTTATCAAAGTAATATAACATACTATAATGTATTATTTACTATAATATATTATGCTCGTATATGAATCTGCAGTGCGTGTGCAGTGAATGTAGAGAACAATCGTACACGCCGCACCCCCTTTTTAAAAGTTTTTTATACATATTTTTTATGGTCGGGGTATCGTCCTGAACGACCTAACACACAAAATCGATCCGTTGCCGGATTTGTCAACAACTACGCATCGACCCTGTTAGAGTAATCCAATAAAAACGTACTCCGAGATCGGGGCACATACAAAATAAAGCTAAAAAACACTTATTTCCACCCCCTTTTACAAACGTTGGTAGACGGTAGTCATCGCCATTGACCTTATATATAATCGTATAATATGTATAAAATATAAATATGCAACGCGACATCCTAAACCGATAGACCGATTATTAATTTTAACAATCCCAAGGTCGGAAGGAAAAAATTGTTTTTTTCAATTATAAGATTTAAGAAGAAATATAATATTACGGTGATGAGATGAATTCTGGAATTTAATTTTTTTTCCCCCTTTGTAAATTACTACATGGGAGCCGAACTGTTTTCACATTCTGTAATTTACCTACGTTGAAAGATTCTAACCACGTATTTGAGGAGTGCTATTCTTTGATCAGTCATACGATCATGTGTGTTTGGTTGTCTGCCGAAGACGCCTGTAATATAGAATTACGTCCGGCGTATAAAATATTATAATGTAGTATTTTCGGAAAAAAACTTGTATATGATAGAGAATGTTAAAAAGATCACCGTTATACCACGGGAGAACACTACAGACATTGCGGCAATAATATAAGAAATAATTTATGAAACTCATTGCAATCTGTAAACAAGATAGTATAATAAGTACCTATAAATTATAATATAATTATAATAAATACACGTACGATATTATAACCTAATAGTCAAAACATTTATTTTTAAACACGGATTTAGTTTTTTTTCTCTTATTTGAGTGTTTTTATATTTACATTTTTTTAAATATAATTACGTTACCGAATCTATGGAAAGGTTTATGGTTTAAACATTTTAACAATTATATATTATTTGAATATTATACCACTGTGGCAATTAGTATAATATTATGAATATTCTAAGATCTTACAAAAAGAAAAAAAAAGAAGAAAAATTAATAAATAAAGACGATTTTTGTTAACCTCTTACATTTGGAGACAAAACCATAAACGTTTAAATGTAATAAATAATAATTACCTACTTACTTTAAAATCATCTCAAATTTAAGTCATAAACTGTAAGTTAAAAAAAAAAAGAATAATAATAAAGTATGATTTGAGAGTTATTTACTGGTCACCAAAGTTGTATGTACTTAAATATATTATAATATTTAATATAGCTGCAATAATTAAATATGTATTATATAATTGTGCGTTCAGTATAGGTTAATTTTTTTTTAATTTTTTAAAAAAAATGTATAATAATAGGTATAATATTATTTTGAAACATGAAATAACTATTAAATAATAATTATTTTTAACTATATTAGTTACCAAAAAAACTTTATGTTTAGAAATACATATATTATTTTTTTATTATTATTAAATTATCGCCTAACATTTCTAAATAAGTAAGAGATATAAAATTTATTTCGTTTATGTACTTATAACTATTTTTTATTTATGAAGAAGTGTATCTACCTAATTCATTTATTAAATATAACCACATACAAAATGAATAGTATATAAACCTTTAAAATAGATACTATTAATAAAGGCACAAATAATTAATTTTTAATCAAAATATTTAGACTATTTATACATGTTTTATGTTCTATAAAAGATATTACAACATTTATTGTTAATTTAAATTGGTTATACATTTTAGTAGTAAATAAATTTCAATATACATGTTTACCAATATAATATTATTGAAATTCGAAATTAGCGTATAGTTAGATAACTAATAGTCTAATAGTTCTAAAAATATACGAGTTAAAAGAATGTTATGGTATGAAACTGTAACATTATATACATGGTATTATTATTATCATAATATTATAGTGTTTGACATATCAAAAAACACCTGCTAGACTTAATTATGATTTACTAAACACAATATAGGTTCTTATCTATACAACGATCTTCTATATATATATTCCTACATAATTATGACTACTATGCATGGGTATACCAATAATTGCAGCGAGCGTATTATAACATTGCATTACTGATTAAAAAAAAAAAACCTACAACAATATTAATACAATAAAAAATGTTTTGGTTTAATAAATTATCTTTTGAAACCAAAATTTGGAAACTATAACGATAAATTTAACAACAGTAAATTATTGAACTTTGAACTTAACGGAAAAAAACTTCGTTCACATAATGATAATAATATATAAATATTATTAGGAAATAATATCGTGTATTATATTATTCAAACTTGTAGTAAAAATATATAAAATAATATATTATTAACGACATACTGACCTTAGTGTACGACGGCGGCGGCATTGGCGGTGAAATAAATACAAAATAATCGGTTATATATTATTGGAACGCGTGAAGTCACGTCGAGTAGACTATAATATACAATTTTTAAGTTGGAGAAAATAGAGAATGAACGAATTGATCCGAAACATAATATTAGGTGTGTTACGGGAAAGGCGGCGCGTGAGCGAGTGATGAGAATGTTTCGGGCGGAACGGGGAGCGAGAGAGATGGACGAGTGAGTGAGCGGTGAAAGGATGGGACATGGAAAAAATTGGAATATTCTCGAGTTGGCAGAAACGGCTGCGGGTGTGAACGGGATTCGTGTGCGTGCGCGCGCGTATAGGCAGGGCGCCGACGAGTGACCGTGGCCGATGGCCGGCAGTGTGTCGGCGCGCGTGCGCGGTGCGTCAAACGTGTTGTCGGCCGAAAGCGCGTGAAGAGAATGTCGAGACAGTGTTCTCGGTCATCTCGTTGTCGAGCGCGCGGAACCACCGTCGGTAGCAGTCCGTACGTTTGCACACGTCCCATTGGCTTGTTGGTGTCTTGTCGACACGCCCGCTGTCACCTCGCGCGACCGTTGCACGCGATTGTGGCTACAGCTACCGTTGCCAGTGTCAACAGTTACGCTATCTATGGTTGTAGTGGCTTATAAGTTAACCTAACCATTGATTCGATCAGCGTACAGATCGCGTTGCCATCGCTAATATTGCCACGAGTATAGATGACGTTCTCGTCTTGAAAACTTTTGCATTGGGATATTTCTCGGCTCCTAGATGGCGCGTCGTGTACGTCTCACACGTTATTTTAACTTAAGTATTATGAATATTTCAAGTGTTGTGACTATCCGTGAAGTTATGACGAAGCTCTTATCTTGGGGCATATAGCGATTCTAGCAACACTACATTTAACAGGAAGAAGCTTAAAGCACAAATACTGAAAAAGTAACCTACAGTAACAATATACTTGTTAACTAAATTCTATCTATACAGATTTTTATAAAGCATTCAATAAAGTCAATCATAGTTTATTTCTCACAAAACTAACTTGGTGTTGGTGGGAAATTCATACATTGGATAAAAATCAAATTTTAGTTTTTACAGTATACACCTAAACTGTAAAAATAGCTAATGTTTTTTCAAATCATTTTAGTGTACATTCAAGAATACCACTGGGTTCTCATTTTGGTCGATTCTTGTTTATTTTATTTATAAATGATCTACCTCCCTATTATTTTAGATTCTTCAGTAAATGTAAGATTATTTGCCGATGATGCTAAAATATTTTCTATAGTTTTTTCTGATGAATTAGTCTTACTTGGATAAATTTATTATAAGAAGTTAATTCAATCGCTTATCATTAAGTATAAATAAATGTAGTGTTATAACTTATTGAGATTTGAGAGTCAATTCTTATAGAAATCTAAGGATTTAATTTAAAAGCAATATGTCCTTCTCATTATGAACATATAAATTTGTTTAAAAATAAATCTTTCAAGTTTTGGATTTTATCCATAGAAATTAGTGTTAAAAACTACAAAAATATTAACACTTAAACTATTATATTATTATTAAAATATTATTATATTACACTTGTCATGTCTTACCTAGAGTATGGTCACTAAATTATGTTGTTTATATAAATTATGCTGTAAACGTTCAGTAAATAAGCAGGTATAATGCTACACGGGAGCCAGGGTGGGCAAGTACCCCCAACATTTGATTTTGCCCCTCCATTGCCCCGCTATAATTTAATGTTAAGAATATGTAAGTAAATAAAGAAATTGTAAATCATTATTAATATATAAAATGGTATTAATTACTTTAAAGAGTTTTTAGACTTAAGTTATATTATTTTAAGTTTGACTGTTATTAAAATTAAATATGCTTTTTTTGCATATTTAGAAATAAATATACTCAATAGAGTTAATACTAACTGCACACTTTCTAATATCTCATACATTAAAAAATAAAAAGTTATATATTGTTACATACAAATAAAAGAAAATGGAGGAAATTTAAAGTCTTACTGTAGTACATTTTGAGATAATAATAAACAAGGTATATTTTTTGATTATTTAATTAGAAATATAACATATTATATCCAAAACATTTTTAGTAATACTTTGATGAAAATATGGTATAAACATTATAAACAAATTAATGGGCGATCGAGTAACCATACATAAATGCCGCATCATAAAAATGTTTTGCCCGGTATCGCCCCCCTCCCCCTATAAAACATATCTTGCGCCACCACTGATCATAAGTTCCTGAAATTAATTTGTAGCAAGATTGATTTTTCTATTGATTAAAAAACAAATAATTTGAAAGTTACCTATTAAGGGATGACTTCTTACTAATTAAAATAAGAAAAGTAGCTGATCTGATATTCTTGTATGATTTATTAAATGGTAATATACATTTCTCCCAACTGCTTAAGATGGTTAGATTTAGTTTTAAATAATCAACTTTACAAAGTCAAAAAATTGTTTTATGTATGTTCTATTTTATTATATAATGACTATACGAGTAGTTTCGCTATATTTTTCCCACAGTTATTTCTTTAGTAAACAAAATTATTTATGGGTATCGTTGATTTCTTTTTTATGTCGAGGCAAATTTTCAAACACAATATACACTTTAGTCTTGATGTTAATATTTGATGATTTCTTATTGTTATATGTTCACATTTTGAATTTATACATCTTGTAAATTTATATGTATTATTTTATAATGTATGTTGGTTTGTTATGTACTTATAAAATATTTTGTCATGTATTAATATTAATACTTCTCTTTCTATTATTGTATATAAGGTATTTAACTGTTTATAAATAAATTAGTTATTACCTAAGTACCTATTCTTATTCAACAACAGCTAGTTATGATTTAACAAAAGAACATTATAATATTTACGTAACACAAACGTCACAAACTTGAAACTACATATTATATTGATGCGTGCATATATAAAAATCTCAGTGAACCACATCTAAGTTAGGTGTACAAAAATATATATTATTTTACTAATTCTGTCGGTATAATAAAATATAGATTATGGTGATTAAAAGTAAAAATCTTATTAAAATAAGTAGGTGCTCAAACAAAATACTAAAATACCCGGATACACGTCATTTGATCGTAAACAATTTACCGCACAGCAATTGATCGGAAAATAACATTTTCTGTAATAATTTCTAATTTGAAATTCAAAGGCGAATATCTTGAATATATATTTAATTTTAATAAATTTGCACAACTCTGGTTACATGTATGGTTAAAAATATATTTTTTCGTCTTAAATTAAAGATGTTTAAAAAATGTTGTTCGGTATACAAAAATGAAAAAAATTTAACTAACAATTTAAAATTATAATATGCAATATTTTTATATAATGTTTCTTTACATGGTTTTTTACTTTGCTTTTTAATTTTATATGTGTATCAGACTGTATTCTTAAAATAAAAATATTTGGATGTCCCAAATGGGCCAAATAAAAAAAAAGCATTTAATTTTGATTTAAGAATAAATTTTACTGTGTAGGTTGTTTTTATTACATTTTATCTATGTGGACTCAATTCAAAGATATTGTTAAGAATTTAGATAATAAGCTGGAATCAATTCAAACACATAAAAGTATGGACTCAATTCAATATCACCGATTATTCTAATTTGTTAGTATTAAATTTTTTATTTTTGCTTAAACTGGTTTTTCACAAACACAATTTAATATCATACCTGTCTATCGAAGTACAATATGACAATTAACATTAAAATAGAATAAGTAAATAACCATACGAAAACCAAATATTTCGGGGGGTTTTTGAACACCCAAAACACCCCCTGTGTACGTTCCTGATTGTGTCAGTACTGATATATTTTCGTAGTGTTTCATGGTTATCTATACGATTTAGGGAAAAATACGGACTGATAAAATAGGATACGAGTATAATGTTAGTTAAGACTTGATCGTTAACGATCCAATAAAGTTACGAAAAAATAATATTGGCCTTATAAAATAACCCTGAAATAACCTATATAGTCTGCGATCAATTATCGTGCGAAAATTGCAATTGCGATCAATTGGTTTGCGATCAATTGTTTACGGTCAATTGTCGCGCGGTAAATTGAGTACAATAAATTGACGGTACACCAAAATACCTTGGGCGCAAATACAGATATATCCGTTTTAAGTATTTACGTAATACCGCCAACCAAGATGGGTTGAAACAATTTTGACTTTCTATACCTATGGTTTTCTGAAATCAAAAAAAAAAAAAAAAATGCACAAGCTTAAAAAAATACATATTTTATAATACATCTTGTTGTATAATAAGTCACAAAGTATATCCACGAAGACTTAAAATAGAAGGTTAGGTTACAAATAAATATTATTGGAATTAGGTAGGAAGATATTTGAACTTCATAAGTGATGGTTGTTGACTGATGACTAACTGACTATATTATATTATAATTGTTTATTTGTCTAATAAAAATAATAATATAATAGAATAATTTTGAAATAACGCGTGTATCTAATAATCAATATCACGTTCATTTTCATACGATATTTGTGACAAATCAAACAAGTGTCTAATGTTTAGAATTTATGTGTAGTGTATATAATGTAAAAGTGTCGGATATTATTTTTATTTAATTTGAACAAATAACTAATTTGTAATCAATATATTATTATAAAAATAAATACATAAGTACGTATACCGTACAACCACCCGGACTTGGCCAGTGGGCGTCTTGTCATTTTGATTGATTATCATCAACGACGTGCTGTGACGACAGATTGGTTTTGAAAATTAGTCAGTGTACTACACTAATAACTAATACATTATCCAAGTGAAATTACGGATTTAATAAATTAAAATATTATATAATTCACTGTTATTACCAATAAAAGTAAAATAATGTAAAGAATAATTATTGACAAATAATGTACTTATACACGTTTAATTATCTAAACCAACCGACAGATGTCGTTGTATATTGGACTGGGAACAACAGCATAAGTACAATAATTTATCTTTTAAAACGTGAATGTATTAAAATATAAAATAGGTATAATTTTTCGCAAGGTATAGAGAACATAATAATAATAGAATATTAAATGTATAGATGGATATTATCTGTAAGGTATGAGTTATTAGTTTCAATTATTTTGATGTAATTAAAGTAGGTATTAGGTAAACTATTTATGCATGGGTAAAATGATAATATATTATTATATTAACGAATTATGAGCGTGAATCATTCATATTATAAGTTTTTTTATTAAAATAAGCCCTGAGTGTTATTAGTACGACATTATTTACTTACAAGAAAATACGATTTTTTCTTTGAAATTCACTCCTCGAATTTCAACTCCAGCATGTGTCTTTTTCGATATATTATATTATAGCTTATTATCATGATGTAATCAATAATAATAAATTGATTAATGTAATACATGTATACAATATACATTATGTAATGACAAAGATGAAAAAAATTAAATTATTTGAAGGGCACGGGTACTTAACATGATCATTTGAATATACAAATAACAAACGCTGTTGATAAATTAATTTATGTTAACATATTATACAAGGGGATTCATTTAAGAATGTATAGTGTACACGTTTATATTTCGAAAAATTATAACTTATTTAAAAATATTTTTACTATGTAATTTGATATAATAACAAAACAACTTTAGTTTTTAACACTTGAAAACTATTTTCACATGTATTATTATATTATTTTCTTATATTTAAATTATTAATGAGAATAATTAAACATTAATTTGTTTTTTTTTTCACTCGTAATTTTAAGATACCCAAAAGAAGAGTATATGTGTTTTTTTATTTGTAAAATACATTGAATTGTAAAATTTTGGATCTAGATAATTAATATATTTTTGACCAAATGATTTTTTGTAATAATTTATGTTAATATCAAAAGTTCTTACTTCACTTTGAAAAATTATATTTTTCGCGTCTAAAATGTTTCATAATTTTTTATTATATGTAAAATAGTAACTTTCTTGTATACGATCTCAACTGGTAACACACCTAATATCTTATATAAAATGTTCTCCAGTTGATTCTACTTGAGTACTTTTATCTAAACAAATCTTAATAATTTTTCTTGTAATATTTTTAATGGTTTAACCATACTTATACTTAATTAGACTCCCCCAGGGCACCAGACTAACAAACCATTCTGAAATATTGGCTATTGTCTGGAATAATGACAAATAATAATTATACGCGTAGTTAGAACAGGCAGAATGGCCGTAATTTATAAAAACTAAATGATAATGTACGCATGATGTATTGATGTGCATTACAATATTATTCACATATGAGAATGCCATTTATCAACAATTTAGGCTAAATATCTTATACTCGAGACTTTATATATTTTTTGACAATAAGTGTCATTATACAATTATCTTCATTATCACAAAAATAAATTTTTAAATCATCATAATTGTTCTCATCATTATATTAATTGAAAAATGTGTATAATTTGTTTTTTTTTTTATAGTTTATTGAGAGTTTCCTATGATTTAGATGGCTTTTCTAAATTATTTTGTAGCTTTTAAGTGAACTCCATCGTACGAAATACCAGAAAACATGCAGTAGATATGTAATAATTTGTCCATCAATTTTTAAATCACATATAGAGTTGATGTATAATAATATGAACAATAAAGGGTCCAAATACTGTACCTTGTAATACTCCATAGTTAATAACCATTTTTTCACTTGCGTTATTAATTTACACTTTTTGTTTCCTGTTATTTAAATAACAATTAAACCATTTTAAGTTACTATTTTTTAGACAAAATTTGGTAAAATTTTAAAAAGTTTAAGATGATAAATCACATCAAAGACTCTTGTTATATCTAAAAATATTGTCATTGTTTTTTTTTACTATTGTCAAGTACGTCATATATTAATTTACTAGTACTACACAAAGCATTTTCTATGCTCAACGCGGGTCAAAACCAAACTGGTTTCTAGAAAATAATTCATTTTTTTTCTAAATACTCCATTAATCTAAACTTTATTATTTTTCTAAAAAAATGTTTGCAAAATTGCTTATCATAGAGATCGGTCTATAATTATTAATATTTGTAGTATTTCCATTTTTAAGTATTAGCTTTATAATAGCTAATTTTAGTTTATCAGGAAAAGTACATTCAAAGATACTCAGATTATAAATATATGTTAAAGGTTCAATAATATTAATAGCTATAAATTTTAATAATTTCACCGATACTCCATCAAAACCTGCCGCAGTGTCATCTTTTAAGTTCTTTATAATTTTTATAATTTCATGGATGTTAATTTTTTCATTAAAAATTTTATCAAATAATATCACTTGTTTTATTTTCATCAAAGTTTAAATTAGATTTCTTTATTTCACTTGCAAGATCAATACCAATATTGGTAAAAAAAAACGTACTGAATATATTATTTGATGCTCTAGACAGTCTAACTGGATTTTCTGATGCAACTATGTGTTATTGTGCATTAATCATTTTATTCTATCACCTTTTATGTTTTTCGACATTGTGAACTCTTCTATTAATTTCCAAATTAATTTTGGACTATAAGAAGCTTTATTACATTTTTTTATAGAAATTATTTTTCGTAATTCGTAATTCTTAAAATAGTTGTGAAAATATTTTTATATTTTATATAGTATGAACGCAATTTACTAAATTTAGAGTATTTTTATAAAAAAAACATATTACCTATATTATTTTTATATTATACATATCGTTGCAGCTTAAATTTTTATTTACTTAACCTAACCTAACTGACCTTACACTTAATAATAATACACTTGATACGTAATTATAAAAAACTATAAATTTGTTTTTGGAACATGTCACATTTTGGGCGTCCTCTTGAAAAAAATGATGCTGATGAAGGTTACATACGTTTTATTATTGGTCTAGCACCCTGTAAAAGTATATCTAAATATAAGTATCGGTATATCATTTAACCTAATGTCCTAATCTATATATTGATTACCGTGCATGTGTATATAGTGAATACCTAATTAGATCTTATTATGATTTTAATATAGTCCAATCTGTATCAAAATCAAATAGATTAGGTACATCTATTCTATACTGACTATACTATTATTACAACAGTTAGGTCACATCAGTAGTGGTGCGTCAATAATACGACGACATTAAAGGGATTGCGATTGCACGAGTAGAAAGTTAATACAATTTGTTCGTATATATGCGATTGTATGAGCGAGCAACGACTAATGGATTGCGCTGACAGGGACCTGTCAATAATTGTGCATACGTGTCACACCCGCACACACATACATTATATATACAAAGTGCGCATGTATGAGAAAAGGTATAAATGTGGGGGCTAACGGAATAATACGGCTGTAAAAATACACAATTGCATTGTACGCGGAGACGCGTTTATACACGAGTTGATATAGGCATAATACGTGTATTATTATTATATATTTATAAAGCCTCAGCCGTAATTTTGGTCAACACGCGCGTCACGCACTCTCATTTTATAATTATTTAAACAACGCCCACAAATGTCACCATAATAATGTCTTAAACGCGTGTTTAATAATATAATATGTGTGTTTACTCGATCGCAGGCGCTAGGGTGCTCAGGCACTCCCTGTCGTTTAAGCCATCAGGGATATTAAAATTACTCCAGAGGAAGTTATTGCAAAAGAATTATATGTGTAACAATATATGTAAGAAATTATTGTAATTTTTAAGATAATACTTAATTGATAACTGATGTTTAAAAAAAAAGTTAGCTATAATAAATTAAATAGAAAGTAGAAAGGTGTAACATAAGTTTTTTCGAGCACCCCCTGTTAAAAAGCACTGGATCCGCGCCTGCCCGATCGCGTATTATATAGTTATACTTGGTAACATATAAACGGAACGTGTACACGAATTTCACACGTGACTTTACGATTCATGGTGTATAAAATAGTAGCTATAGGACCGGATAATCTAATCGAAGGTATACTTTCAGCTGCATATCAGATATACTTACATATTAATTAAAACATGTACATTATAACTGATATTGTGTTTGGAATAATTTTGATTGCGAATCAATCTCACGAAGTCGTCTCAAAAGTGAATATGTAATATAATATAAGGCGTAGGTGCATATAAAATGTATACGAGTATGTATTTACAATTCCTCGTACACATATTATTATATACAAGGTAATTTTTTAAACATGCATTTATGTACGAATAAATGAATTATTTGGAATGCTATTATGATATAAATATAAGTTTTGTAAATAGTATCTAAAGGTAAAAAAATCGAAGAAATGTGTTTCATAAAATTCAGCCCCATGTACGTAGTTTTTGAAAACCCTCTCTTGCGCGATAATTCATTCCATCGTCTCACCTGCCCATCGTTCGTGCATTTGTGTGTATGCAGCAGCGGTTCGTACTGCGTGCGGCATTCTCCTCCTATATACGCGTGTACCTATTTCCTACATGCAGAGAGTACGCCGTCGAATCTACCCCAGGGATTCAATATGTAGCTAATTATAATACTACGCTGCAACAGTATATACAAAATCATATATATTCAACCGAAAAGGGTTACATTTGCTATACCTTACATGTAAACACGAATATAGTAGGTCAACGATCAAATATGATCGTTACACGTGCACATGAATCATGTACTCGAATAACGTGATGGGTTTCGAGTGTTAAAAGATAACGTCTGTAAGACATGATAGGCCTGTATAGGTGTACATAGTAGGATGTATTTCATATCGGTGTAACCAATGGGGCGAAATAATTGCATGTGTATATACTACCTATATATATTCATAAATACACTGTACCTATATATAGCAATAGCTTTACCATATTGAATGAGACATAACGATATAATAAATAATATACAGTGTTCAAACATTTTGGAAACGGTCATTAGCCTAAATGGCATTGATAAAATATAATATGATATAATTAATGAGCTTATTAAATATTTTAGATAATAAATTTACAGCAGTGTAATCTGTAATTGTTCTATATATGTATTAAAATTTAAAATATACATAAGTGCAGTAATTAAGAGTCTTTACCTACATTTTTTGAACACTTGGTAAATTCAGTACCTAATATCAATTAAATATACCCAAATAAATCAAAACATATAACCACTGTTGCGTTTAATGTTTTCATTTCTATATAACACATATTTTTACAGTATTGTATGTATTTTGTATAAACAATTTATTTATACAATTGTATAAAGTTACGATCTTGATATGCTTTATATTGTGTACTTTTGTGAAAACTCGCTCGTAGCTTTCTCATAAAATCCTACACATGCATCATAAATCGTACATGTATACTATATTATTATATATTTTGAAAATACTTTTAAGTTATACAATAATAACTCAATATAATTAGATGAATGCAAGCCAAATTATCTTTGTACGCGATGTACCTTATTTGTTAGAGAGATGAGGAAATATACCTGAAGTGCTGGACCAGCATAATAGATTACATTATAAACGTCCAATTTAAAATAAAACATACTATAAGTTACTCAGTAATGTTACTGTATTATGATGTGTCTCGGTACAATGTAATAATTGTAATATATTATATACAATATACACGTATTAAACCTATACGAATATTGCACAACACGTTATCGCCAATAGTTATTATAAGTACCTACTATTATTATAGTTATTGTTACGTACACAATATACATATATATATATATTTAATAAAGAAAGAGATGCTCGCCCGTAAAAAGGGTTTGATATTGTGTTTGTCGGTTTCGACATATTACGCACGTAATATAACACAATAATGATACGGTTAAAAAAATTGTTCTAAGCCAAACACACACACACACATCAAAAGAGACTTAATAATAATAATAAACACTAGGTCGCGGTAGGCGTGAATAGTCATTTAATGTGAAAACAAGGTGTTGGGTATACATAATTTTTTTAACCGTTATATTGTTATATGCATATATATATATATACACCACACACGCACAGACACACTCACACAGGCGAGTGTGTGGCATCCGAGTCAGAATTAATGGGCTGTCTGTTTGGTTCGTCTGGTCGCATAAAAGGAACATCGTTAAAGAACCACCCTGCGATATGTGTATATATAATAAACGTATAAATATACACGGTTTTATGCAGATGGCATGCACATACACAAAAACACACACAAACTTACACGCACCCAAATCATCGAATATACTGCAGGGGTGAGAAAAACCGATCAGCCGGCCTGCGGGGGAAAGGGTTATATAACGAGGCGCCGCTGTAATCATAAAAAAAATATATTTAAAAAAAAATATATAAAAATACTGTTTTATTTCTATTCACCTCACTGGTGTGTTTTTTAGAACTAGATAACAAAGGACAGAAGTACAGGACGGTATATGTTTATAAAACTGATCCTATGATTTTATAATTTATATATAATATAATTCAATAATTTATCCATTTTAATTATTTTATTATGTACCATTGTACCAATATACTCATAAACTTGATAATTTTACATGTTTCTTCTTCAAGATCGTCTTTGTGTGTATACGAATAGTCTTGTCGAAGAAAAGAGGATATCATACAACGTCTAGTACAGCTAAAACGTTTCTTGAAACGACAGATCTCACATATTTTTATTTTTCAGATTCGCGAAAATAATATTATATTTGTATACAATACAGTATATAGATAGATATTTCTGTTACCACACCGTTTAGTAATTTAACAAGTGTACACATTTACAGTCAACGTATCTATGTAAATGTATTCTACGTTTGCGCATATACCTACTATCTGTACCTATAGTATATATTATATATTGCAGTATATTCCACGCGAGGGCTATTTTTACTTATATAGTCAAAAAAATATACTCGAATGTATATACTTAGATACTGCCGTCTAGTCGTGCATCCACGATCTCTCAGTTATTTTTATTATATAATATTCGAAAAAGGTTTCTTGCGGGGAAACATCACCGGTTACATACAGATTACATGTGATACATTTACACTTTATGTATACATATATGTATAATACGCACGCAAATAGTAATCAGATACCATGCACATTACATATATAATGTACCTATATCATGTCAGAAATATTACGGTTGTCTTATATTATATTATTTAAATGTCATGTTATTATTATGTATAATATATCTTTGGAATGTGCGTATGTCGTATATAATACCAATGTGCACCATAATCAGCCTTTCCACAATTACTAAAAGTATTTTTGCTAGAATGCGTGTACAATATACTTTAGTACTTGGACAAAGTGTACATAGGAGACACGTGCATTGCAAAATCACTGTATAAAAACGTCTGGAAAAAATAGATACTAGCAATAAAACTTTTCACTGTTTAAGTGCTTATATAGATATATAATATTTTTCCGGGTGAAAAATAAAACAAATCAGTAGTCAATTGTGTAATGTTCCTAACTATAAACCTAAAATGTTTAACGTTTTATTTTTATTGAAGAATATATTTTGAATGAATACTACTACCTATATATTACGAGTATAATATACTATATAGGCATATTTAAACATTAAACGAAGACAACGAAAAATTACTATGGAATATAATACAGTAGTACATTGAGCATTGAGCGCACATAAA
Source organism: Rhopalosiphum maidis (assembly GCF_003676215.2). Lineage (NCBI taxonomy): Eukaryota > Metazoa > Arthropoda > Insecta > Hemiptera > Aphididae > Rhopalosiphum > Rhopalosiphum maidis. The sequence continues at coordinate 169,936 of NC_040878.1, read as the reverse complement.
ACGGAAGTAATACGTTTTTATAAATAAATAAAATATAAATTATAATACAGTATAGAATATGTTTATACTAGTAATGACACCGGTATTGTTTAATATACAGGGTTTAATGACCTAAAAGTAAGGTCTTAGCAAAAGTCCCATATTAAATCCATGTTGTATCGCAGGGTATTAAATAAGGCGCTGTTGAGCTTTGTTTGAGATATTGAGAAAATTGTTGTGCTGTTGGAAATACATTTTTATATTGTAGATAATGTTATAATGATATTACGGGTGAGGAGGTTTATGAAATGGTTCAAAAATTATATTTTTCAAAAACCATCTATGCTATAATTTTGTGGGAATTATGCGTATGTTAGTGGTGATTTTCAATTTTTAAATATCACATATTCAATTATTATACCAGTTATATGACGTATTATTTTAAAGATTATTTTTCGAAAGTCGATTATCTATAAATTTGCTTACACCGAACATAACCATGTACGATGTTCACATGTACCTGTACAATTCAGTATTATATGTGCAGCAATGCAGCATAATATAATACACTATTTATATATGTTATAAATATAATATTATAAGTATTTTATTTTTGGTCAAAATGTACTCATTTTTTGCAACGCTTATTAATTATATTGTTATATTAAAATAATTTTTAGTGTGTTAAAAAAGAATGATATTTTTACATTTAAAGTAGTTATAAGTGTGCCATGTGATAGAGGGGTAGAGTGAATTTAATACGTTGTTGACAAAAATCTTTAGAATAGATCCTGTTGTATCGGTTGTTATGACGGTCGTATAATAACCATTAGGATGTAATGACGTTTATTTTTGGTGAATGTAGACAAACATTTTATCTATAATGATCTCAACATATATGAGTTGATTGATGGTTTATCACAAAAATACATTTCAAGATAGATAAAATATTAAACAGTGTCAAAGTATATGGTTATTAAAAATATTAGTTCGAAAACAAATTTAAAACGAAAATACAAGATTTTTATTAAAAATATTATATTGTTAATTGAAATAATAATGTACATAAATATCCAATTTAGTTTTTAATATGATTAGAGTTAAAATGTAATGATTAATATGAAATAGAATATATATAAATACAGTTCCTTATTAAGTTTTTTAAATTCTTAGAGGAGCAATAAATGTATTGATTGTTATAATGATACATAGTGATTATACAAAATAATTAATACGGTATAAATATATATTATTACTAGCTGTCCCCGTTCACTTCGTCGCCCGTTCAAAATGCACCCGCGTTAAGTTTGGTTCCCTATAATACTAACAATGCTAACATTTTGCGAAAGGATAAAAACTATTTTTGGTTTTTTGATTTAGTGTATAGTTGATATCGCTGATATATCAATTTTACATAACTGTCCCGCCTAAAGTTACACTTTTTCAATCGATTAACCTATTATGTATAATCATTTGTTAAAAATAATATATTATTCGAATAATCGATTAATAATCGCACAGCCTTAAACATAGTAAAGAGTTAATATATTGTGGTCATTAGCCGGGATAAAAACTATATTATCTTATGACAGAAATAAAATTACACACATTGATCATAATTTCATCAAAATCGGTTGAGCAGTTTCGGAATGCATCGAGAACATGTATATGTATATGCATTGGCGTAAATTTGCCTTGTTAAAAGGGGGGGAGCTTAGAACATTGAACAGGCCCTCGGAGGGTTTCACCCCCGGCATCACTACATATAAATTTTACAATTTTGTTGTAATATTTATTATATAAGATATTAAAGATGTAGGTATATAAAAACTTCAAAATTATTTACTTAACGGCGTATAAATGTATAATACATAACTTTTTATCGTTGTCGTTATAAAATATTAACGTATAACTCAATCATTTTAATTTTATTATAAATTTACAATACAAAATACATACACGAAGCTTAAATTTTCACATAACACATTTACACATATATCTATATTCTGATTAGGAATTATATTTTACATTTTAAAATTTTCTCTAATAAATAATCTTAAATTTCTTGAAAAACTTTAAGAGATGTAGGCGGAGCTAAGCCCCCTTAAGTCTCCTCAATTTACGCCTTTGTGTATATGTACTCGTATATTTATATGTATACAATTTATACAATTAATACGTTAATAATACACGTTTATTTTAATTAGTAGATAACTCAGATGTTTTTTAATTTAGATAAATGCTTTTGTGATAGAAACTTTTTCCGTGATGTACTCTTTTGTTTTTTTAAAAAAATCAAAAAGAATTGATAAGTAGTTCCAGAGTTTACCCTATACAAAGAATTTCATTTCACATTTATATAGTTAAATTCATAATATAATTAATATATTATTAGTTGGATTGAGTAATATTAATTTATAATTATTTTCAATAATAGTTCAACCATATTATATATATATATAATATTTTATATTAGATACATAATTTTATAGATGAGACTATTTTCAATTTTTATAATTGTTTTTGTTGTATATTAGAATGTAAAATAATATCCAAAATATACATTATTTACTTAATTATTTTTGAGAAATATTAACTATAATTGACAATTGAAAAATCCTATAACTTTCTTTTTCAAAATGATTGCAATGCAAAAATATTGAGGGCCTTAATCGAGATAAAAACTATCCTACCTTTTAATTAAGACCAAATTACACACAGTGTAAAAAATTTCATCAAGATCGGTTCAGTAGTTTTGGAGTTCATTTCGGATTAACACTGTGACACGAAATTTTTATATATAAGATGTTAATTAAATGCTAATAGTATAATATATAATAAAATGTTTTGAGAAAAAATTAAATCTACCTAATTTAATATTACTAATATTAAAAATAAAACAAATTACTTTAATAGTTTATTATAAAACATACGTAGTGATATAGGCAACAGGCTGACAGATCATCTCCGATCAGAATCGTTTTTCGATTACAATAATATAATACATCATTGAATCCAAATTTAACATACCTATTACAGTGACTCTCTCGATACCTAATGTACAGTAGAACGGTATCCACTTGTCTGACTTTTTTTAAAATTTTGTTTGTTATGACTAGTTATGAGTGTTATGACTAATAGTTATTATGACCAATTTTTTCTAGTAAGTACCTTGATCATCATTGTAGACGACGTGTACTGTATAATAACTTATCTCATTTTATTTATCTAAATTTACTATTATAACCAAGTTTTTCCAATAAAATTTTCAAATGTTATAGTAGGTACCTACATTGTACTATTTTCAGGAAATATTTTTTATACTTAAATTTTGTTGCATAGAATTAAATATTCTGAAGAAAGGAAATCAAAAATTTATTTTATAACGATGCCATTTGAAAGAAATACTAAAGGTTTTCACATATTACATTATTTCTGGTGTAGTTTTATTTTTCTCTACGCTCGTATCACAAATTAGTGACAATAATCTAAATTTAATGTAAATCTTAGTATAAATAAAAAAAAAAAAATGAAATTGTAAATAAATTATTTTTCACTAACATATTCATACAAAAAAAAAAAATAATAAAAATCAATTATTTTAAACATGACGAGGTCGTAATAAAATATTATGATTTAGATAGAGTTGTAATCTCGATTAAATATTCTTTCATTACGATCTTAACGTAGGTATACACGTTATATGTCGACATGTAACATTAACAATATGATAATAATATGTATCTATCGAAAGAGTGATTTACATAAACATGTACGTTCGTACTGTATAAACGAGTTTTTTTTTATGAAATCGACTGCTGACAAACATTTTTTTTCATCAGTACGCGTGTTTTATTACATTTGGGAATATAATATTACATTATTATAAAAAATAACGTTGCGTTCATTTATAAATGTATATAATTTATAAAAAACGAATTTTATTTAGGAGGTTTAATGTAGTTATTTCCTGGAGGCTGAATGTGGTGAAAAATCTCGTTGTATCTATGAGACTACTACACCAACTTATTGAGACTCAAGTGATAACGCACAAAAAATAACAATGTGATTAGACACGCATTATTAAGAAGACGTTATACCCGTATGTGTTGTATCTGTCTCACTAACGTACGTCATCATAGCAAATTTGCATTCGGTAGAACACATTTTGTAATATTAGCTTTAATATTAGAGTAATTATACTTATCATCACATTAAAGGTAAAAATATCATCTAGAAAATGTATACTTTCATTGAAATTATCATTTTAAAGTGAGTTATTATAACTATGTAAAATATTATAACTTTAAATGTTCATAATAACTCACTTTAAAATGATAATATCAATAAAACTTAAAAACATATAATATTTCCTAGATAATATCCTTACTTTTAAATTTGTTTATAGTAAATTTACTCTTATATTAGCTAACATCACAAAATTAATTCTGCTGAACGAAAATTTTCCATATTGTATGTGTATTAAAAAACAAAAACAAATTCTAAAAACCAATTTGCAAGTATTTGCGAATTATTTGCAAAATGAGTACATAATTTTCAAAAAAATCGGTCATGATGATTGGTGGTGGGAGCCAATTTCACGCACGTGAAAATCATTGACTTTTGTTTGATAACCAATTATAAAAAAATATTCTCGATCGAAATTCCTAGCTTCAAAAGGTAATGGTGGCCGCCATAGTGACTTGCAAATATTTGGTATAATCATCATCGTTTGATACCAATTTCAAAGTTTTAGGACAACTTGGGTGGGCTAATTTCGAAACTTTGAAAGCTCTTTCTGGCCTAGTAAATCACTTGAAAATTCTAAAAATAGACTTGCAAATTCTTGCTAATCGTTACCTTTCGTTTGATACCAATTTCAGAGTTTTTGGACAACTTGGGTGGGCTAACTTCACAAATTCGAAAGTTTATAGCGGCCACCTGAATGACTTGCAAATTGCAAAAATGGGCCTAAGATTACTTGCTAATCATTAGCTTTCGTTTGATACCGATTTCGAAGTTCTTGGTCAAAGTGGGTGAGCTACGTGAAGTTGGTCCAACTTTCAATTTTTTGATTTCACGGTGAAAGTTTGGACTTGCAGATACTTGCAAATAACTTGCAAAATAATGGCATAGATTTAAAAAAAATTATAGTACTTAGGTGGGCCAACTTCACGAACGTATACAAATGTATGCGTTTGACTATTTGTTCATGCAAAATTAAAATGTAACTTTTAGTTATTTTCTGTGTACACATTTTTGAATAAATCATAAACACATAGCGTATATATTATTATTTACATACTATATATATATATATATATAACACATGGCGAAAAAATCCTTCTCTAAATTATTACGTATATCTACGATAATGGAGAAAGGAGAGCGTGCATTAAATTATAATAATAATACATAAAATATACCACGAAAATAGATGCACGGTATTGTCAAAGTTTACGACCGCTCGTACACCCCAGTATTCAATTTTACCAAGCTCAAAGCGCGCACGTTCATGCGTGTGTGTGTCCTCCACTAACGATGGACGCACGACAATGTTGTACTCTAACGAACCTGTAGCAGAAGCCGAAGGACTCAAATATAAATATAAAAAAAATTCACGACTAGAGGCAAATGCCGTGACGAGAATAATATGTCGTTTGCCTCGTTATTTTCCATTCGAAAAATATAATACATAAAACACACATACATTGCGCGCGACATTATAACAATATTAATAATAATAATAATAATAAAATACCTTACAAGTATACACAATACACATGAGTATAGTAAACTTCTTGTATTATTATACGACAACGACAGTCGATTGTGTCGAAAATCTTCTCATACGATGATATTATGATACATAATGTAGGTAATGTGTAATATGTATATTATATATTGATAAGTATTAAGTATATATATTTTGTTACCGAGTACATTACCAGATTTATTCATGACAAGGGAATCCTTTTTAATCGAATTTATATAATACATAATAGTAGTGATGATGTTGTATAGTAAGACTTGCTACTAGAGATTTAAAAATATTTAGCTCATATGAATTGAATTCTGAAATATTTTGAGTGATAATAATATCATTTATATTATACATAAATCTAACCTAGTAATACTGATACAACTGATTTGACTAAATTAACAGAAATTCGTGATATTGATTTACATATAAATACAAGAACGTACATAGGACAAGCCCATTATAACCTAACCTAACCTATATTTAATATTAGTATAGGTATTTAAGACGCTACAGTTTTAAATCTAACCTAACCTAAGAGGTTGGTCACAATTATGTTTACCCGGGTAAATGCCGAAATATGACATTTTGCCCAAAGATTATGGACAGTTTGCGTTTTGCACGGACATTTCTGAGTTTTGCCCGGTTTTGACTTTTTCCCGTAACATATATTGTTTGGAAACTTTGGTTACTAAAAAGTTTACTGTGTTTATTTGGAATCATTTTTCATCGTATAAAATGATTTATTATTGAATTAAGTTTGACAAATCTATATTACAATGCCCTACTCAATGACGAGGTAAACTCGAAATCAAATATACTATGTTTTCAAATTGGCGGTTTTTTATGAAAATGTAAAATATAACTTTCGTATTACTAACATTATCTTACTACAAATAACGTAAGTCAATGTGAATAGGTTGAAAATATTAATACGAATAAATAATACCTTCAAATTATCAGTCTAAATATTTTGAAAATATTATTGCGTATAAAAAAAATTATATTAATATGTATGGTTACGCTGTAACCATAATATGGACCAAGAAAAATGTGTGTCTAAACAGTTCATTTGTAAAATATACATAATACTTATATGATCAGAGACACTGAGAGTAGAGGCATAATATATGTATCATGATCATGTAAATTATTGAATACTAAGTGTGTATTGTGTACCATACTATCATTGTATATTTAGTGTTATGAATGTTATGATGTGACATTACACTGTTGAAGAATCATATTGTATACACGTGAACAATATTTCACAAATGTAATGTAGTAATAACTATACTAATCCATCACCTAAATAGCAAGCAGTAGCCTAATATTAATTGTCGCGTCAACAAATGAAAAACCATCACATAATGCGTTCTACCAACGTATCCGTGTCCATGTGCATCTAATTGTACAAATTTAATAATATGATTTAAAGATACAAATTACAATGACGAAGTACCTGACCTAGTCATTTATTTTGTATACTTTATAATTACCATAACTATCGTTTTCATACAAAATGATTAAACGTTGATTTCATTAGTTACACGTACACCTAATTAACTTAACATATACTGTATAAGCCTATATTTTATTAAATAGGATTTATGAATTCTATATAATATATATTTCCTTTTGTAATTATAATTGATATACTACAACAAATTATTCCACCAAAAACGTGTTCTTTAATTTAAACGTTATTAATCTAAAATGTTAAAGATAATAGGTAAATTAGACATTTCAATACATAAATTATATAGTAGGTAGGTTCAAAAGATACAGGATGGAAAAACATTTCTGAGTGGAAAATTAGAATTGTAAGATGGATATAGTCGATATAGAATTATGGAGATATACGACAATAATATAGTCTATGATTATTTACAACATCTATAAGACGAGTGTTGAATAGCTAGAACTTGTAAGTATTAGACTTTAAAATAATTTATGAATTATATTGATTATTATTACAATGTAGTAGGTAGTTAATATTTTATGCATTGAAAAATGTATGTTGTATATTTTAAATGCAGTGATTGGAATAAATCTAGAAAGTTATATTCTTAAAATGCTATAAATATTAAAAAACGCTAAACGTGGAATCCTTGTTTAATTTTAATAATTTTATAAACAAAAGTTTAGTGTAAATACTAAATATTGTAGCCCCGGTCGTTGGAGTTGTTTTTGTTAAACGCAAAACGTACCTAATTATATTAAGCGATGACGACTTTAAGTGATTATGTATGTTCACCATTTCAACAATCATCAAAATGAAAAGTTTATTTTATTGTCCATTAATTTTTGTACAAGTGTGTAAAAACAAATTAAATGTTAATTGGATGATGAATTAATGTGCATTGAAATGTGTTTTGCTATGATGATTTGGAATATATTATTAGTGGTACGATATGACTTAAAAAAAACATTTTTGGTTACTAAGGCAATAATCATTAAATTATGTATATAATATATTTATAATCGTATAATATAATATATCATCTATCATAGTAGGCAAATAAAATATATGAAAAATTAATTATTTTGAATGGCTGATAAATATAATGATCAAACTAATAATATTTTTAAAACGATAAAAAAAATTATGGGTCGTAAGGAAAGAGCATTAATTATTTTTGGTAATTTTTAATTGGTTTTTAGATCACTTAAATTCACACTATTTTTTTAATAAACACTAGTCATGATAGTAAAACAACTCAATATGTTTGATAAGCACAGTTATATAACATTTATGATAAATAGTCATTTTTTTGAATTATTAATATTTTAGAACATTGGGTTGAATACTGAAAAAACGGCATACTATGAAGAATTAATATAACAAGCAAACACCCTTTCAACGTAATCTATAATCTTATTTTCTACTTGAAACCGTTTTTGGAATGTGACAATTTTTTGATAAAAATAAATCTCGTTTTTAGTAATTATTATAATATATACTTATTAATATATAGTATATTATATTGTTAATTTTTACTGCATCACGTGCATAAATTCTTATAACATTAAAGCAATAAAACTATTTAGTTGTAGATTAAAAGAAGTATACCTAAACAATTAAAAAGTTCAATATATCAATAAAAAAGGGAAAATTTCCATAAAGGTTTTTTTTTATTGTATTTAATATCTGAAAATGTGTAGACTTAAAGAAATAAAATAATTAAAATCTATGAATATGTATAATAGACTCTTTTTTTGTTTTGTTTTTACAACCATTGAATTATACATTTTAATCTCGCATCCGTGTATTATTATTTATATTATTCAATGAAAAGAAAACAACAGAAAAATATAGATAGATAATAAAAGGTCTTTAGGGTTTCAGAAGAGAAAAAAAAACTAAAAAAAAATGTTAAACGAGCAGCGGTAGTAGATTGTAATTATCTTCTTTACTTTCTATAATGCTCGTCACCATCTGCCCAGCGCGTAAATAACAAGAAAGGGTTCTCGAGAGAGACTGTTTAGGCTACGTCATCAAACACCTGCATTATCTTCCCCGACCTTACCCCGTCGATTAATAACCGGATATACATTTGCATGTGAACCATCGCGTTCTATATACTAGGAAAGATTTACTTTTTTTTAAAACGAAAAATGGCCCACTTGAAAACGGTTTTATAGTACCATACTATAATGTATAATGCACCTATATGGCTATATATAGTCCTCCAAGAGTGAATGGTTAAATAAAATAAATATAGTTGCAATACAAATTAAAGTACAAGATTATTATTTTTTAGAAGGATTTTTTGAAAAATTGAAATGCTTTATCCGGGTGAATTTTATCAATATGGCTAATCAGTAATCAGCTATGTATTTTGAGCAAACTAAAATGTATGGATATTATTTAAGACATAGTTAAAATATGTATTATATTAAAGTGCTATAAAAATAAAAACGTTATTTTATTGATTTCGCTTAAAAAGCGGAAAGTATTATATAAAAAAAAAACATTTTATAGCATATACATAAGCGTAAAACGAAATGTTAATGTGTTACGTAGATTTTTGATAGCAGCACATATTCTTTATCGTTACATAATTATATACTATATAAGTATTATCGTACTTGTGTATAAGAAAATAAGATACTGATTATCTAAGCTTTACCATTATTTATAATAAAAGTATTGCAAAATATATTTAAAAACCGAAAAATTCAATCAAAAGTAATTCACAATAATAGGATATAGGTAATATTAGAAGAATATGCTATATTTTAAGATACGCAAGTAATATAGAGCATAAATCGTTTATTAACCCGTAGGTTGCTTAATACTAGTTATTTACTGGGTTTAATAACCTAAATATTAAAAGTCTTATGTTATATAATATAAATCCAAGTTTTATCGGTTGTTACAGACCAAGCTATAGTGGTTATACGATTTTTGTAAAAACAAATAATGACATGTCGCGACGACCGACCGCGGCGATATGTCACGCTTAGCCGACCACACCTTTAAAAACCATTTAGATATAATGGCGTTAATTTTCAATGAATTTAGATCAACATTTTAACTATAATTACTACACATTAAATGGATTATATTATTGTTGATGGTTGATCACAAGAATAAATTTCAAAATAAGACAAAAATATTAAACAATTAGAGTTAAATTATATAGCTTTTAACAATATTAGTTCAAAAACAAATAAGAAAAATTAAAAATTAAAATACAATAGTTTTAATAAAAAGAATCTCATATTGTTTTAATAAAGATAACGAATTATTTTTAATATGTAATTAAAATACACTTTAGATTTTGATAAGCCACATGATTAGAATTACAATTTGTAATTTAAAATATATAGGTACTAATTTTTAATAACTTTTTTAATGTTGGTTGTTATGATTATCAGTTATTATGACCAATTTTCTTTATTTTTAGAACGTTAGTAAAAATTATTTATACTAAATTTTGATAATTATTTAAGTTTAGAAAAAGTAATTCATACATATTTTATTGTGTAGGTACAATATTAAAAAAAAACAAATTATTGTATTATAATGTCTTACTATGTATTTATAACCTAACTTAACTTAACTATTTTTCTTTGTTTAATTAATTAAATAAGTGATTTCAATAAAAATGATTATAATAATTATTTTATTTTATTTATTTTATCAAATAATAGATATATATGCGAAATCCAGACGTCTTATAAGATCGCTCAGATATTGAAATCTAGCCAACTTGACCTATTAAATGACATTTTCACGAAGATAATCAAATTTTTTTTTTGGCACTATTTCAATGCATAAAGACTTGTAATTCCTCATCGTAAAGGTGTCTTTTGAAAAACTTTTCGTTTTTGTTCGTTTACCGGTGTTGTAACTTATGCACAACAAGAGCGCAGTAATATATCCATATATAACGAAAATGGGATATTTTTTTAACACAATATTATAAAATACTGTGGTGCAAGCTCGCATGGTTAAGTTAACCATGGCGACTCGGGAATGTTGCGTTTTGTCGTGTAAGGGTAGAAGGTGCGGCGTTTACTTCATTTAAAAATCTCAAAAACGAATTGGCATTCATCATCACGCTTGGCTAGTACCAAATAATGAAATTACATATATGCGTATAATATAAAATGCTCAGTGAAATGCAGATTTTTCGAAGGGTTTTGACTCTTTAAGGTTGTTATTATCACTATTTTTTTAACCGAAAAACCATGGTCCATTTAACCCATTGGTTTGGTAGATGGTAAATAAAACAAAAATTATACGTAATCATAAATATATAGTATATATTATATACATACCGGGGTAATATATAATATTATAATAATATGCAAAACACACGTTCTGACAAATGTTTAATTCCCCCGCGTTTGTTGTTTATTATTTAGAGGCACCGCCGTTAAACACCAGTTATAATATATATAATGTCTTTACGGTCCTTATAGTTACACAATTGCTGCTCTCGCCACGCCATAACCACAGAGACCAAAGAGAAATTAATTTGTTAGAAAAATAAATCTTATGAATTATGTGCCATTCATACCACGAAATAAAATATATATATTATTCCCAAAATTTCGGGTCTTTTGAATTCTGTTTTTGCGTGGATTTATTTTCTTTCTCGAATTATCTTCGATCGATTATTTAACACGTTTAAAAATAATATTAATATTAGTTATAATATTATACTAAATATAATATTTATTAAATATGTGTGTATAATATATATTATACATGCATTTTAATAAAATTATTTTATAAATGTATTAAATATAATTTGAAACGTTTATGTAATTTTATAGAAACGTTGAAAAAACAAAGTATTTTAGTACCTAGTAAAAATCATACTAAATATTTTAAACTATTGATATTTATAGTCCTATGTCAATATATAAAAATTTAAATTATAAAATTTATAGTTAGATATTTTTTGCAGACTCGACAGTAAATTTGTTGTTGAAAAAGTAGTTTAAGTTAAAAATATTGTATGCAAAAATACAAAACTATGTTTTTTTTTAACAAAAAAAGAGAAGGCATTTTCAAATAAAACCAGGAAGTGTCGTTTAAAGAGCAATTTGTATAAATATGTTTTAAAATTTATTTGATGCTGAAAGACATCAATTTCATTCGTTGATTTTGTTTTAATTTTTTAATACATTTTTCTGAGACGATAATATTTGTGTAATATATATTATATTGCACCTAATATTATACAAAATGTATTCAGATATAACTGTTGAATTGCAATTAACAACTGAATTATGCACTTCAAAAAAAACATATTTTTACACTTTATTTAAAAGCAGCGAATTTTTTTTATTTACATTACTATACAGAACTGTGATTTTTTATTTAAAACGCTACCGCCCAGTAAAATTATATTGCCAATTTGATAATATTTTCCATAAAAGGGTTATGATTTTTTTTTTTGTGTTTCATATTTTACTTTCTATTTTTTATCATAAAAATGTGATATCCACGCGCGTGCACAGAAGGATATATTATATGCACTCAGAGAATGCGTGTATATGTGTGTGAGTGTGTGTGTGCGCAAACATATATATTATACAATATACATATATGTATAATAGTGTGTATATATATTATATATACGGATATATATTTTTCTCTTTATATTGACGTACGAGCGAGACACATAAGTGGGTAAGCGATAGAGGGTAGATTTTCTGCATGTTTTTGCAGATATAGAAAAGAGAACGGTCGTAAAACCCCCTTTTTCCATGGAATGGTGGTAAACGGATAGACGGGGGTGAACTGCTGCAGATCGGGCGGGCGCGCGTGCGCGCGTGTGTAGTTCCATATATGTTCTCAAATTCCCTCATTTTTTTCGTCTCTTCCTTTACCGCGTCTCCTTTTCTTTTATTTATAGACACGAGCACTGTACGTATATATTATAAGTGTACGATGTACTTATATATATATATACACCTACGTGCGAGTTACATTTCTCTCTTTCTCTACACTGTATCCCCTTCTCATTCTCCATCACTCTGTCTGCTCTTTCTATTTATTCCCCTGTGTAGTCGTGTATATAGAATGCGTGATGTGTAAGTGTGTGCAAGACGAAAAGCTTTACTCTCACGATAACCTATCTTTTTCCTCTATTGCTGTATACCCTTTCCTCTCGCCGTCTTCAGCATTCTCGCCCGCGAGCAAGACGAACCACATGTGTGTGTGTGTGTGTGTGTGTGTGCGCGTTACCTCAGGGTTTTTTTATATTATTGCAAGTTCGCTTTTTCATTTTATTCCGGTCCCGTACTCGGCATAACATAAAAAGGACGCATTTTTCCTACCACCGCCACACTACTATGTATGTACGCTTCCGCCCGTTCTATTCTATGTGCACCACCCACCACACCCGTTGTTACCCTACTATTTCCGACGTTCTTCTTATACACGATTTTATTTTTTTCGTGCTGCCGCGTGTTGTATATGTATATAATAATAATAATAATAATAATAAAAACGACTATAGGGTGGCGGTGGGTAACTGCTGTCGAACACGGGGTCGTGGACGGAATATTATTTTCATTTTGCACTTGCGCTCAGAACATGTCGCACATACGAAATTGTATTAAACGATACATAGATACGATATTAGATATATTATGTATGCACATATATATATAAGTTTAATAAATAATATATAGATATACAGAGACAGAGACAGAGAGAGAAAGAAAAAGAGAGAGAAATAGAGAAGGACAGACAGAAACATACTGTAAATGCGCGATCAAATACGAACAGTTAGAATATAATTTGTCATACTAAAGTAAAGCAATAAGCAAATATATATAAATATAATAAATTGTAAATAAAACACATATTATTATGTGGATTACATCTCGCTTATGACATATACGACAGTTACCATAACTTCTATAGCACGGTCTGTCTATATTATAAATCGTGATAAACTGCAGACGATCCAATAACAAATTTGTTAATAATTTTATAGTTTTATTTAATTATTTCAGTGCATTTTTGAAAATTAATACTCATTAACTTTTTATAATAAATAAAAATTATTTTTACTGTCTTATCCTTTATGAAGAAATATGATTATAAATTATAACAGAATAAAAGTTAAAATGGAATATATATTTTTTGTATGCGTTGTAACGCTTTTATAACATAATAAATACAAATCTTAGAGACGATTCTTAGTTAGTGGCAAGGGAATACATCACAAGAGAAAGAATATTAAATTAAGTCGGATTTAATAGGTACCTAGAGATAAATATATTTTTAAATTTTCAAATATTTTTAAATATGTTTTTCTTAATATTTAGGGAAGAATATTAAAACTTAAAATATTCAAGTAAATACATAATGAATGGTAAATTATAATATGATATTATAGATATATTATAATTTATTATAGTATATATTATAATTGTGAAAATAATTATATGGACCTAATATGTATAACTGTATAGGTACATTAGTACATATCACAATAGTCCTACATTAAAATTTTATTTTTATTCATATAATTGTAGGGGTTAACTATTTGCTTTAATTTAAGCTATAGTTGTGTTAAATCACATTTGAACGATTACAACTTAGATTTTAATTATTCTTTAGCGTATTTATTCAATTTTCTAATTAAAATTATAGCAAACATTTTCATATTCCTTTTCTAGCAATGAAATACCAGATAAAAAAATTTAAATAAAGTATTCTATTTGGACAAATTTTATCTTTGTGTTTCTTTTATTTTTGGGTGCTACACCGTTCAACGGCAAAATGGATTCTAGCGATAGAACACGCCTGTTAACTTCTACTCACATTTCTCACAAAAACTTAAAAAAAAAAACCCTTTTAACCTTTGTTGGATATAATATAAAACATATACGAATTTCCACTGTATTTTCGTTTTTCCGAGAAACGAAAACGAATGGGAGGGGGAATGAATGATGGGTGACGGTCGGGAAGAGAGCATTAAGGCTGACTTCGTATAATAATATTACTATATAATATATATATATATATATATGTATTATACTTATATACGTGGTATAATATATACCATTATACATATTACAGACGCACCCCAACCAACCCCTTCGTCCAAAATCGTTCAAGAATTCCATAAAATATTGTACCGTGTCGTGCAACTGTGTGTACATCAAAATAAAAAAACTGGCGTGGAAAGACGAGGCGCAGGGTAGAAAGTGAGCTGTCATAAACACGTGTGACACAACTACACGAGCCGTCGTGTCTAGGCTTTTCCATTCTTTCCTCGCACTATATTTTCCCTATATCTCTTCCACCCTTCACCCACCGCTACCACACCCAAGTATTATTTTTATTGTATATATTATTATTTTTCCGCTTTACCGCACCACAAAATTGCGTTTTCGAAGCAAAAACGTTCTTTACACACGCCATACACTGCCTGTACCCTGTATATTATATGCGTAAGAACGTATACACGTATATACGTATATACATCTATGTATATCTATATGTATCTAGTATGTGATGGTTAAAATGCGATGCTATTATTATTATTATTATTATATAAATTACGCCGCTGCGTCTGTAGGTCGTCGATATTTTCAAGCAATCACTAAAATTTAGTTACTACGATGTTGATGATTTATATGTGTATATTATGATGCGGCGATAAACGAAATAAACGACTTGACTGTAGAAATCAAAATGACGAAAAAAATTAAATTAGTTTGGACGAAGTGTTCTGATCTAGTGTAAACTTTAATAGTAATAAAGTAATAATCATTTAAAATAATTTACACGCAGTAAATTAAAGAAATAAAATGTATCACGAATATATTAAACTAAGCAAAATTATAGGTTAAGTTAGTAACCTGCTAAACCAAACTAAGTTCAGTAAACCATGAAATTTAAAATTATACATTAATTCTTTAAAATATAATAAAAAGTATAATATAAGTTTATTTTGTTGTTTAAATTTAAATGTTGTAGGGTAAGATTTTTTTAAAGATCATATATATTATGTTAATAATGTTTGATAAATAATAGATATAAAAATAAATAACAATTACAAAAATATTAATAAATTAAAATTGTATGATATAGTTATATATATTAAATATAATATCATATAAATATCATTAGTATCTTACTTTACACACAAAGAATATATATTGCTTAAGCCGTCGAAATCATGATTAGAAAGATTTCTCAAAAGTGTTATTAAATATTTAACGTGTGTTAATATGTATTCGAAACTCACAAATTAAAAAACTATTTTGAAAATAATATGGTATTAAAGAAATAAAATACATAAAGTATCATTTTTTAAAATAGTGTATAAATGTTTCTCGACAGAGTTATAATTTGTTTAACTGGCTATATTAATGACAATAAATTGTTCTATAAATAAATAAATATATTATAAAGATTTGTTACCATTTAAGTAACAAAATAAATAATTTAAGTTTAAATATGTAAAGATATATATACTTATGATTGCTGTATATAATTTCAGTAATCCTACATATGAGAAAGCTTTACTTGAAATAAAAAATACGCATTCCAACTGTTTAGAGATTGTACTGTTTGTGTATAATATACTTGTATATGTATAATATATTTATGTTATAATATACATAATTGCTAAATTATATTTTACAATATTTTTGTATGGCATTTTTTTGATTTTACCTAATTCTTATATTGTAGTTTGTATTAGTACACTAAAATGACTACGAGTCGAAAATAATATAGTACCTGATAGTAGTTACATGTTACATCACACAATTCACCTGTACTTGAACAATTCACGGATATTATTCTCTTCTTTAGTCCCACTGTGTGTTTGGCACTATAATCTAACCCTTTTACCTCTAACGTGTGAAAGTATTGATTCAATGTGCACACAAACTTTTCTCTGTGGCGTAATACGTATATATTAAATATATACGGTGGAAGGGATGTATATGTAAGGAAAGTAGCAAAGGGTTTTTTTCCTTTTTTTCTTGTCATCCCCCTACTAAATTCCATTTTCTTGTCGGTCGTATATTCTCGTGTATCTTACGAAAGATATGCCGTTTGATCTCGGTGGACGAAAATCCCTTTGAGAGGAAAATAGAATTTCCAGTTATACAATGGAAGGGAAGACAAGTAGAGATGGAAATTTTTCCCCTTTTTCATACAACATAGTTGTTTTTTATTGGACGTATAACACGATATATACTTATATTTTTTTCACATCGATATTATGTGTATATTTACGGTGGCTTTAACTAATTCGATATTGCGAGATTATTGCATAACGATTCTTGTTGGCAACATGTATATCATTATTAGAATAATAGGTATTACAATTTTGCCATACTTAATATAATTGCGTCAAATAGAAAATAATTATATATGTTTAATAAAAAAAAAATTACCGAAGTAAATCACTAAACCGTTGTCAGAAAATCTATGATAAAAATTAGAAGCATTTTATTTTATTGCGTGTAAATGTATTTATTTAAATAGAAGAAATATAATATAAAAATTGTATAACTACCATTAACAGGCAAAAAATAATGGTGTAAATCGGACAGACGATATCCTAAATATTAAATTACTTAAATAGCTGATTCGTATCGTGGGTCTTAAAACTAAAATTATTCGTTTTAGCGACCGTTAATCCGTTAAAATGGCATTTAATACTCTGCGAAAAAAATTGATCGTAGCCTATATGTAAATAAGTGAAAAGGGTGTTCATTATAATATGCGGGCATAGAGGATAGGCGGAGCGTAAAGCGTATGTGCTTACTAAATGTATATAAAAAGGCACCCTTTTTTAATGGACAATAATTTATATTTCGCGAAATATTTTTGCGTCTTCTACACGATTGTTATTATTATTTTTTTGAATTTTTTAATCCATGCGTGAAATATAATTTATGTATTCTCGGAAGGGTTTATGGAAGGGTAGTACGCATCTGCAATCTGCATATAAGGCAATGCGTTCCCACCGGCCGACAAAAAAGAACCCTTTGCAGGTACACAAAAGGGATACAAAAATCGATTTACAGCGTGTTTGTTAGTACCTAACGTTGTAGAAAAAAAAGTATTTGTTATTCAAAAATATAGAACAGTTTCGAGTCGGTATACGATTTCGTTACTTGGAGAACCCCGTCCAAGTATATGAAAATGGATATCATATTCAAATGATCTAAATGTTCAATTAAACTCGATGCAGAAAATTTCAATATAAACTTGGTTTGTGGTTCATATGAAATATGTGTAAGTACTTCTATATCATCGCAAATTATGCTTTCTTTGATTTCATAATTTATATGTTGTAACTGTCTATTAAAAATATTAAAAATAATCTAAGTATTAAACATTTAAGTTAAAAATATATTTACATAAATATATATACGAAATATGCATCAAGTAAATGTATTAAACATAGTTTAAAAAATGATAATATAATATAATTATTTATATCGTGTATATTGTATAAAATATTACTAAACCATAAACATTGAAATAAAATAGGAAATAATAGTACTTTTTGTTCCGAAAATATTTTGTCGAAGTGTGTATTACTATTTAGGGGCACCAAAAGACGAATCGAGACGACTGGTTTAAAATTAGCATCATTAAAATGAAAATTTATTTTCGTACATAAGTATAAATAACTAGTTAGTAAAAATTGAATGTTTGATCTACATTCAGTTTATGTTAAAATATTGTTGGAAACCAAACATTCTAAACGTGACGCAGATAAAACGAGTTATTAAAAAAGTCCTATTCGGTAAATAAATAAACATCCGGGGTTTTTATACGCACTTATAGTCAAAGAGAACGAGGGTTGTGGGATTTATGATTTATTTCGGATGCTAGAGCAGTAGAGTACGTGTGAAATCGATGGACTTATTGGTGTGTCGGGTCGAAAATCAATTGACGGGAAACCGGTCTGGGGGTAGAAAAGGGGAAACGCGGATGTCATTGTCATCGTACGGACTAAGGGTAATTTTTTTATATATCCGGTTGTATACAGTGTTCGAGTAGGACATCAATGACAGGTAGACACGTGTATATTCAATCGAATTTGTTGGAAACAAAAAAATAATTTGTGCCAAGTGCATTGGTTTTACTGAAACTATATAAAAGGCGTTTCAAAAGATTATTATGCACGTATTCATGATAAATTTACAAAAAAAAAGTAATATTAAAAGAGAATAGTGTAATCAATATTCTTTTTTCTTTACATAGATGATAGATCATGTATTTGATCATTAACAAGATATTAGATAAAATATATAATAACATTCTATATTCCCTAAGAATAAGTTGCCATCGTACCGAAACTCTTCGAATTTTGTTTACATGTTATACATATCACGAAAAGTTTATTTTATCTTGTATTATTACATAGTATAAAGACGATCATAATAATTTCACGAAATGCACATAAGTATAATAAAATATCTAGTTTTAAGTTTAATAATAAAACGTTATGTTTTATGAAGATGAAATTACATTCCGTACCAATATTAAAATTAAATCAAAAGTATCATTATTTAAATGATTCGCAAAAAGCCAGTTTTTTAATTAAACGAATTATAAATGAAAAATATAATAAATAATATAATATTTTGAAATATCACAAATAATGAAATAAAAAGATAAATTTACTCGTATACACATTTACATTGTTAAATTAGAAATGGAAATTTCTCATGTATATCACCTATTTTTTTCAGTTGCGTTCAGTAATATTAAAATTGTTACCCTGTTAAGTATCAACCCTAAAAGTATTGAATGAATTGGTTTGTAAAATATGTACGTTGTACATATGTGACTAACGAATTTTACATTTATTTCAAACCCATATTTCTATCCAGGTGTTTCATATAAATACAACACTAATTTCACGTAGTGTAATTCCATTAGGAATTATTATGCAAACTATTCTAATGTACTATATAGGTAAATTTTATAATGACTTCAAAACTAGATTTATGTAACAACACTTACGAAATTTCTTGAACATTTTTTTTTTTTTTATTAAATTTTTATTTTAATTAAATTGCAACTCAAAATCATTTATGTACCTGTGTGATTGAATAGAATGAATAATATTAATAAATTAAATGAATAGGTATATTAATTAAATAAATGTTAAAAGATAATAATATTTGAAAAAAAATAGTTATTCGGTTTAATTAAAAATTTAACTGATTTCCAAAACACGGGTTTGCGAAAAGCATAAATTATGGTTTGGAGAGCAAAAGGAGGTCGATGTTGGGGCATTAACCCGAAGGATTTTACACAAGCTTGTAAACAAAATTCAAAGCAAGAGAGAAAGTGGTGTTTGTGGTGGTAAGGGAAGCAGAGCAAAAGATGAATGAGTTTATTTAACGTATACTTGGATTGCGCTGGCGAGTAGAGGGGTAGGCTCGACAGGCAAGTTAATGATTTGACTTGCGCGCGAAATTCTCCCCATTCACGAAATACATACCCCCTACACACACAATCCATCGTTTTTGCACATCCGGGTATACGGAGTTCAATTAACTTTGTTTGCTTCCTCTTCTTTCTCTCACTTATACCCGCTCCACGTCGTCTTTTCCGGAACCATTAAAAACGAGGGCGAATAATAAGGCACTATGTGCGAGTGTGTATATGCACGTTTTTTTTTATTTAAAAACTTTCTCTCATCTGTTTTCATTCACCCTTATTATTTTTTTTCTTCTGGCCATGACCCAAATGTCTGCTCTTGACCTGCCCGACAAATTTTTGAAACCAGAATAATGTTATACATGCAGATTCTATTCATGTTTTTGATTTTTTTCCAAAAATATTTAAATGTAGTTTATGCATTTAACCAAAAGAAATACATACGTGTAGAGGAAAATGAATAAAAGAATGAAATACTTTGTTCTTGTTACCAAGGCAACAGTCCCAGAGTCGCATGAGAAAAAATAGTGTGGGAGGGTGAATGCATAAATGCAATGGCCGACAATATGTAATATGCACACCACTCGTTTCTTTACCATGCCACTAGAGCGTATACCCTCAGTTGATTGATTTCGTGGAAGAAAAGCGACGGATTGAGGGTATGTAAGGAAACGGAAAAGATACGAGAAGAGTAGAAGAGAGAAAATACGACCTGTCGCTGCCAGTGGTTTTCGAACATTGCTCAACGGAGAAATACCATACCAAGCAATAGCAGAGATGTGGGAAGGGTAGATTTTAGAAAAATAGCGTATCCCGGAGCTCAAATGTAACGAAAGGACTTTCAGGAAAAGAAATAAGGATCTAAATGGTAAGCAAAGGAAAAATAAAAAGAATAATGTTTCGTAATCACGCTGTTGCCTTACGCTTGCAGTTAATTTTTATTTTTCTAAAATTTGATCCTTTCAATATTTTTATCCAGAATATCCAAAGGTATTTTTTCTAGATGTAGTAAGTTTCAAAAATTTTAAAAATCAAAAATCTATTGAACATTAAATTATAAGAAATAATCTATATTGTGTGGCTAATAAACAATTGTGTACATATTATTATTTAATATTTTTAAAAAGTGTTAATCTTCAATGATTGTATTTAATTAGAAGTTAAAAGTAATTAAAAACGATGTACGATTTGTTTGCGTTAAATTTAACTGCTTAAAGGTATCCAATACTTTTATCATTAAAAATGTGTATAAGTTTTAATTTTTAATCTGATATAAAGTTAAAAATATATTTTTTATCTATTTTTAAGAAATTGTATTGAAAATGATAAAGTTAAATAGAAAAAAATATATATTTAACGAAATAAATATATTCACCATTTTTAATAATTGTATGTACTTTTTCAAATTAAGAGGTAGTTAATAATAGATAATTTTATCTAACCTTATTTGAATGTGTTGTTAAACCCACAAATTTACATATTTTACCGTAATATATTATACATAATAGTATGAGAGTGTTTAAAATTGTAGTAGGCGTTGTTCGTAGATCAATGTGAATTTTTTGTACATTCCTTACTACACACAAAACAGGAATTTAGTAGTACAGTGATATGTGTGCACGAATTAGCCAATAATGTTGGACACTGTTAATATTGCGGGGATGGAGTGGGTCAGTACGTATACTGACTAAAGAAGAACATAATGGCAAAATCTTCTCGTGTATTTTAAACAATTGGTACATGAATACCTAAGGAAAAGTATTTTTTTTTCAAGAGTACACGGCAATAGTATTTTTTTTTTTTATAATAATATGAAAATTTGTGATATATGTATGTGTGCATATTTACACACACGGAAAAGAGAAGTGTGCTATTCAAATAGGGTGATGTATTAAGGATGGAGAAGATTTCAGCCAGGGATTCGAACAAATAAAAAAAAAAGAGAGAAAAATACATATAAAAATATATATTTATATACGCGAGTATTCCAAACCGTATTACTACCGTGTGCTCGGGAGCACGGCGAGCGGGTGTTCGGAAGACGCTCGAGCGTGTGTACATTATACATTTTATATTTGACTCGAGTGGTTGTGTACACTTTTCGCATACGTCATACGTTTCTTCCAAATGGAACGAGATATATACGTGAGCATTCGTATGTATACATTTATATATGTATATATATATATATATATCTGATAAAGTGAGGGCGACGGGGAAAAGGAATTTCAGTGAAATTCAAAAATCAAATCCAAGACGCCGAGATAATTCGATAAGAAAAATAAAGGCGAAGCAAAAACCCAGGCAAGCAAATCGAATGTCGACTGCACATATACGTATGTGACTGTCCAAAGAGAGCGTATTACCAAACGAACAGTAAAGCCAGAAAAAGGGATGAATGGAGGGGGTTAGGTGGTTTAGCAAAGTTCAACCTCCTTCAGCTTTATCGATTTTTTATATACGTAGAAAAATAAAAATATATATCATACATTATACATAATATTATATGTGCATGTGTAAGTGTGTGTGTCAAGATATATTATTATAGTGAATAAGTGATTGTTTTATATTTTATTTCTATGCAAGTAAAATCGAACCTCATCTCATTTTAAACAACCTACCAGCTGTATGTGTACATTATTTTATTGTATTATACGTTTCACTTTTATATACTCTGCAAATACACAATTACGTAACATCGTAACACCGTGAATTAAAGAGACTATAAGAAATCAACAAGACTCGTAAAATGACGTCAGCAGGTGGTTTGAAATTCTTTTAATTAAATTATACACTCCCTCCGGAAACTTCGTGACCTCCTTAACTTTATATAAATGTCTATACTACCCCCGGAAACCGTAATTACATGTAAATGAACGTATTCCGTATAAGTCTTTCCAACGAAGCATATTCTGTCCATGTTATACTCTATATGCCCCAAGAATAATTTATTGTTCTTACGATGACAATGACGACACGTGATGACACACGATTGTCACCGTGTTGAAACCCTTCGAATTTCGTTTTAATGCCTTAAACAGTATAAGGACAATTATAATAATTTCAGGAAATGCACATAAATATAATAAAGTATCTAGTTCTAACAATATGTTATCATATTTATGTATGGAATAAAATTTGAAAAGTTACTGTTCTTTCTTCATAAATGTAAATACTTCAACCTTTATAACATCCGATCAATCTATTATACGATCATATAGTTATATTTTTTTGATTTATAGATTAAAATATATTACTATTATAAAAGTAGGATTATTAATAGACCTCCACTGGGTTCAGACGTAGAGGGTCAATTTATGAGGAAAATGATTAGGTACCTAACATTAATATTATCTAGACAGGACACTCTTATGTAAGGTAGAAATATGTCTAATAACCGAAACAATCGTTCATTAATCATATACACATGATATTAAACTGCAGCTTTATAATCGTGCTTGGCAAAACATTTGAAATTATTTGAAAGGGCGCGGTTTGTCTCTACTGTCATAGGATGTATCGGACGTCAAGCTCGTGGTGGAACAATGGAAATGACAGGGGTTTATTTTTTCCTTTTAGTTATTTTTTAATCGCTACTGAACCATGATAACCCTCTCAGCAGGATCTCTTTAGCATCTGTACACGCCCGAGCACGACATGTTTACCCGCAACAAAAATGTATGTGTAATAAATACAATAAGATATTATAATATATAGTTAATTGAATAATTATTAATAAATAATACAAGACTAAAGACAATTTTTTCGATAAAATAACTATTAAATATTATTTTATATCGAAATCCTACGTTAAAGCTTGAATAGAATAACTCGCTATCCATGCTACTAAAGTGCTATTATACTATACATGACATATATACATAAAAAAAAACAAACAATATTATAACTATAATAAAAGCAACTATTTACTATATATTATAACATACCTATAAAAATTATAAAAGTATGTTTTATAACAAAATTTATTAATAGGCTTTGTCGAAGTTCTCTGAATATTTTGTAATGATTTGTCAGGTGGTGTAGCGGATATTATTGTAATAAGTGACACTCAATTTGTCTGCTGCCGAGCTAATTTCGTTGAAGCCTTGCGCGTAGTTGTGTGTGCATGGAGTGTTTAATGAAAGGGATCCGAGGATTATAATGAGCCGGGTGTATGGGTAAAAATGGTAATTTAAGAACAGGCTCCGGGTGCGTAGACAATGTACGTAGAAAAATGCTAATTTATAAAACGAACCGTTTTTTTTTTTAAATATTACCCACTTACCTCGTAACGTTGATGTGCCGGGGTACAGCTGAACCAACGTGTGTAACCCTTTCACTTCTCATTTTTTCCTCTCTCCTCCTATACATACATTAAAAATATTACAATAGTTCATAACCCTTTCCTCTACACTGCCACATTACCGTTCGGGTCTTTGGAAGATAACATATGCAGTACGAATGGATCATTTGGCCACGATCGTCACCAGCCGATGCATACATCAATCCGTATATCAGCAATCTATTTTCCCTGGAATAATATATATTTTACGCATCTTATTCAATATCCAAATGATGATTATAAATAATAAATAAATAGTTTTGTTAGTGATAAGTCTCAAAATATTTATGTCAGCATTACGAAGATTTCAAGTGGAATACAATATTTTTTGGTGAGTTACAATTAGAGAAAATTTAACTGACTTATTAAATAGAGTCTAAGGTTTTTTTTTATCACATTTATTTTTTAAACTTAATTTATTTGAAGAATAGTGTTAATTTTTTATCATAAAATAGTTGTAAATATAAATAATATATTTTATATACCATAATAGCGTATTGTAAAAAAATTAATCACCCTATATGCTGTATATCGTATATGCTTATAAGTAACTAAGTATAAATTAATATCGATTACCATAAAACAGACACTGTGTGATGTAGGTAAATACTAGATATTTATGCAACATCAAAAACGTTGTAACTATTTTTGAAAAAAAATATTACTTTAGTTATTACTTTTTTTTTTTATTCACTTAAATTTTGATTAATCATAAACATATAATTTATCATTGAACGATGAAAAACTTAAATAAATAATAAAAACCGGTCTATGAGTAAAATAAAAATACAAATTAGTACTTATAGTAAATTAAAATGTTTTAGTTCTTCCTTTTTATAACAAATTGGGTATTAAAGAAATTATATGACTAATTTAATAAACGATGTATTACCAGTAGTAATTTAAATTTGTTTAATACCATAGAAATAATTATTTGTTCAAAGTGTTATTTTAATTATTTTAATTGAATTTTAAATTTTAACTTAAAATCAAAAATTATATCTATCTACAGCTTTACTGATAAAAGTAAAATAATTTATAAATGATAAAATTATTACTCAAAACGAGATAATAATTTTAAAACTATCTTCTTATAAAATAACATAAGTTTCTATGTATTATTTAACAAATAAAAATCCTTTAAATAATAATGTAGATTTTAAGTTAGGTTAGGTTATGGTATTATATTATAATGGTTTAAGAATAATAAACCATATTAAATAAAACATGTAGTGTAAAAAATGATTTATAAGAGGTACCTCGCACCTTTGCATATATTTTATGACAAAAAAAAAAAGTGATATAAATCACGCGTTGAGTATTATATTAATTTTTTTTCAACATCGTATATTATTTCATGTCTATAACATCTAAGTGATAGCTTTATAATCTAGCATTTAATTTTAAAGGCAGTATCATAATAAAATACAAAGATTAAAGAATTACGATAAAAATAAATGTTTTTTTAGAATAATACCTAAACTGGCTAAACTTATCCAAGTATTAAATTTTGAATAACAACTATAACTTTAAAATTAAAACATGGAATATTTAATAAAATGTAATTAATTATTTAAATAATACATTGAATTATTTTATTTAGTTATACAATGACGAATTATACTTGGATAATTTTATATTTATATCAATAAGTTTTTGTTCTTGTACCTACATTGTCTAATCAATAAAATATAAATTTTCTATGACGAGTTCTATATATACGTAATTGCTCAGAAGCGTATTTTTTAAATTCGACTGATATCTGGTGTTATTAAATTAATTATTATTACAATTAGTATTGTATAGAATCTTTAGTTAATTTAAACTACATATTTTGTAATTAAGACTATCTACTATTGTAATACTAATTTTAAATTTACAGTTATATAAGAAATTCAAAAATATTTTCTATATAGCTACATCTAAATATACACAGTATAATAAATAAAAAATAAGAATAACGCACTAAACATAATTTTATCATAAAAAAATATTTACGAATTAAACGGGTATAGTCTTTCATAGTATCATATAAAGATACAAACTTCTATTTTTCAATGAAAACCTTTATGTTCTATTATAACGTTTCAAAAACAAAATTCGAATGAATGGTTTCTAAGTTATTCAACTCTGTGTATTAAAAATAATATAATGATTATAATGGGTTTTAAAGATAAATGGAGATTATGGTGATTTGAAAATTTTAGTAAGTATAATATTCATCTATAAATAGTATAAACATTAATCATTTTTAAAAATGTTCCAATTATAATAACCTCTAGATCTAACATTATATTTTTTTTTTTTAGTTTTGTAAAACTATTTTTAAGAGCTATTATATTTAGTTTACACATTTTAATAACTGAGAAACTACTTGTTCGAATTTTAAATTCGGCAAGTACATTGATATAAAAAAAAAATTATCTACATAATCATTTATAGCCAAAAAAAGAGTTTACATATTTTGAAAAAATAGAATTTTGTATTACTATATACTACACATTTTTGTTTAATGTTATTGCTGATGTTAACATATATTAATATATATAAAATATAATACGATGTTAAAATAATATATATATAACAATCTTGATGTGTAGGATTATTTGATGTATGTATAGTAGGTACTGTTTTATAAATGTATGTTATTTCGTATCCAATTTGACGTTATATTAACGGAGGGGACTATACTGACGAACACGGGAAAAAGTAATTTCCTGTGTGTCTGGAGTTATTGGTGTTTGGAATTACCGGACTTACGTCCGTGTCAACCAAAAACAAGACAAAATCCTTTGATAATCTTATTTCGAAATCATTGGGTCTTTTTAAATTGTAAAATATTATAGATAAAAATTCTTGTTCGTAGGAAAATACTAAGAGAATCGAGTCCCTCGCACAAAATGGCCGCTCACCCCCAAAATAATAATAATAATAAAACATAGAATGCTGGGGGTGGACTGTCATGTTATACAGTCCAAATGTTTGCGAGCGACTACCGCACCCCGTACGTTCCGGAAATAATATCAGTTTTTCTTCATATTGATTATTCTGCCAACTTGCTTAGAATGGTGGAGGGAGTTTCGACGACGAGGGAAAAAGTGTATACGTCTCCCTCGACCCTTTTTCCACATATTCCCTTTTTTTTTTTTAGACGTATGTGCACGAATATATATTGAGAGTATTTTCCGACAGGCAAAACGCTTCTTTTTTCCACCCCTTCTTCGAACATGTCCCTACGGACTGACGTTCAATAAATATATAAAGAAAAAAAAACTTTGCAGGTATAGGATTTGCAAAACAGAAAAATAAATACAATTTTTTTTCTAAAAATGATTACTATTGGAAAATGTTAAAAATAATTTATTTTTTTCTGAAATCTTATTGGCCTTATTGAACATTTTTTTCGTTTAAACTATGCATTGAAAATCAAATTCATTTATAAAAATTATATTAAATAAAATACGAGTTAAAGTAATGGTTGCTATCTATTGGAATAATATCACCATCAATAAAAATGGTTTTTATGAAACAATTTGATATAGTCAGTGGTGTTACATTCTTACACTTCTCCAGGCTTTATTATAGCCATTGTTATTGCTTCGAGTAAGTTTATGGAAAATGATTCATTATTATTATCGATATTCAATATAATCGAATAATTGTCTGAATATTTCTTTTCTATAAAACATTTTGAATATTTATAAAAAGCCTTTCTGGCCATGGACTGAAGTAAAGTTATCGTATCAGTGGTAAAAATGCGTGCACAACTTTTAGGTCTTACTGTTATTAAAATAATATTTGTGTACTCGAGATGATGAAAAACTATTAATTTAGTATCGAGTTGTCCAGAGTAAAACGCTATTGAGAATGGTAGTTTCAAAAGAATTTAAATGTAGTTCGTGATAGCGACATTCGACTTAATATCTAGTGTATATTGAAATTAGAATGAAATATACATAGTAAGTAATATTGCATATTATACGAAGTACCTATATACTATTTACAAATAATTATTAATATCAATATAAATATTAGCAAACATATTTTTTTATGTATAATAACTCATGATAAAAAATAAAGTCGATATAAGTAACGATTCGAATAAGCAACAAAAAAATTCGTAATATGGAGGAATTCGTTAAATAGAATTACGTATTCCTTAACGATGAAGGTCATATTTCTTAAAAATATTTTGTTAAAAAGAAAATGTCGTAAAATGGAAGTTCGTTGTATGGAATAATTTATATAGGCTTTGATAGTTGTGTAAAATCAGAAAATTTAAATTAGTTACATACAGTGGCGTACACAGGATTTTTTTAAGGTGGGTGTCATATCATAATTATATGCACGAATTGACCTTTTTTTTTAGTCCTTGTTTCATAATTTGAACAGATATTTATTTTTAAGGAGGTGTCATATCTCTCTAACACCCCCCCTGCGTACGCCACTGGTTACATAATATAAATAAAATACTATTTTTAAAAATTGAAACTAAACGATAAATAACTATAGTATAGTATGTTATATAAAAATATTTTTGGAAAAAATGTCAATTAAAAAAATCTTTATTTAAAAGCAAATAAATTTTAACTATTTTTTAATTTTGATTTTTGAAAATATTTCTGTTATTTGAAAGAACAAGAACTACCTATGAATCAGTCAGCTTTTTACCGGAAAGTATAAATAATTATATAACCTTAGTTGCTATTTAAGATATGAATTAAAATATATTTTTACAAAGAACTTTCTTCGATTATGAAATTAATATTTAAAATAAAATAACAGTCAGGCTATATATTTATTATCTACCTATATCTATCGGAGCTAATTCAAATACTAAAAAGTAAAACACGATTTGAGTGAATGTTAATCTTGAAGTCTAGAAGTAATTATAGGATCAGATAATTCTATTGTGTCCTATTATTTATATTAATAACATATTTTATTTAAATTTAGTACTTTAGTATTTATTAATAGTAATAAAATTATACGATGACAAATTGCATAATAGGTATAATAATACATCTATTATATAACTTATAATATGTGAATAGTATAAAATATATTTATATATAGGTATACAATTTACATGAACAAAATGCATTAATTTTGGTTATTTTTTTTGAAATGTCATTTTTATATTTTGGTTTCGTTATTATTGCTGTAGTGAAATAGTTGTTATTTCTTAGATATTATTAAAATTAAACATTTTTGTTCTGAAATGTTTTGTTTGATCATCATGCTTAACATAATAACATCGCGTGTAATAAATTATAAACACGTATAGGCACCACGCGTTACTTAACATATTATATAATTAATACGTATATATAAGAAGACAAAGAAAAAAATGTACTTAGATTACATACCTATATTGCTATAATTACACAAACGATTTACCTGTAATTATGAAAGTATTACGATTTATGGGTAAATAAATAATAACTTATAAATTGGATATTATATTATCTTTTAAGCACGTAACGCTTATATTTTACATTATTTTACACACAGATATTATCGATTGGCGTACTATTCGAAAGACTGAAAAGAAAATGCGATTTTCATTACCGCGTTGAGTCTGCTGTCGACTGCAGCCGGAGCGGGTTGGTGCGCGTTAATGACGATGACGGCGGCGATGAATCGTAAGTAGGTCGGTAGGGCAACGAACCGCATATAATAAAGAAGAAGAAACGCATTAAAAATAAAAAAAAACCCTCGAAGAAACGGAAAGAGAGAAAAAAGTATAAGGCACGCGTAATGATAATATGGCGGTGGCGGTGGTGGCGGTGGCGGTAGCGTCGACGGCGGTGCACGTCCTTCGTGTGGGGTGGTTAATGAAACTACGCCCCCGTCGCCGGCCGCTCCTCGTCCATTGGGCGCGAAAATTACCCCCTCTCGTCTTCGTAACCGCTTATACGCGCGTATTCGTGCGCGCGCGGAGGAACAATATAATAATATAATGTATACGCACGCACGCGCACACGCACTGCAAGTAGCAGCACACGTTTAAAATACGAGTGTACATGTATAATAATGTACAGGGCGAGCGTATATTTTATAGTAACCTTGACACTGAGAACGCACAGCCACCGATTAATGACTTCCCCCGCCCGTGATGCCGCTGACGCTGCTCATTAGCATATTATACAGCCGCCGCGCATAATCGATCGGTCGCCGCCGGAACGCACAAACAACAGATGATTGTTATTAGCGGCGGTGTGCAGATATATACATCATTATTACAGTAGTTAGTCGTGGCCAACGCAACTTTTTTCGCGCGCGTTCTTTCATCGCCGCCGCGCACTACAGCTGTTTTCAGTCGTTTTACGCAAACGGGCGTCATTGCACGATCACGACTTAGTGTCCACGCGAATCCGATTTTACGATTTTCTTCCCGTTTTTGTAACTTAACTACATAATATTATTATTATTTAAGTGTGATTTCCGTTACGTTGTTCCATATACTATATAATATTATATTGTTAACCAAAAATATTGTATTCGTACAGTAATATTATCATTTTACACGATCGTTGTACGTTCAATGAAAGACATTTACTATAATACCTACATTTTATCTGTAAATGAAAAAGGTTAGGTTAAACTCAAAGTAAATATCACATGAATGATATTAATTATAAAGGTACCTAGATTTTATAGTTATATCAGTTATATGAGTTTTGGAGTTATTCAAGTGAGACTGACATACACTTATAGGTATACTAACTAGTCGATCAGGCCAAAATGTTTATAACAATATAACTATTATCGTAACTATATATAATCCTTATACTCTATTAAAGGATCCCAAAAAATGTAACTTATATTACGTTAACCGATTGACGAACGAATATTTTATTTTGAAGAAAAACTTGATTATATTTTAATGAACATGATATTTTTTTAACATGGATAAAATTTAATATAGTGACCGGAATATTTTCAGAACATTCAAAAAAATCCTTAAACACGAAAAATAAATCATTATTTAAGTATAGATATCGATATATTTGTATATAAATGTATGATATAACGATAACTTATAATATAATATTTTATAATTATATAATATGCGAATTTCTAAATTCGAAATATCAATATTTACGATTTTGTATATACGCCTGTTTTCAAAATATCAGTTTTACAATGTACCTACTGTAGGTTTATTGTATGAATTAATTAAGGTTTATGTGTAAATTATCATTTAATGATTTAATGCAGATAACATAGTCGTATAATATATGTATACCATTTTAATGATTAGAAAATATATTTTCAATTATAAATATTGTTAAAATGAAACGAAACGTGTTTAAACGAAGAGTTTTGTTATTTGATAATATATAAAAATATAATTGAAAATATATAAACATTAGTAATACTAAAAAATAATAACTATAATAATATAATATACTTATAATAATATTATAAAATGAATATAATTCATATATATATATATTATATTTTACACAATACACATGTATAATAAATATTTAATACCTGCCGATTATTAGTTACTACAAATTACAATATTATATTCGTATATTAATATACTTTGGAACTATAAAAACTATAAAATATAAAATACTTTTAAGTTATAACATACGTATACATATTCCCAAGCTCAATACACCTAATTTTAATTATAATCTATTTCTATAAAGAATCATCAATAACCTATAGTTGTATTATACTTAATATAATATTTTACCAGCCAATTAACATTCATATTTTATGTAATTATTATTATAAATATATTTTGTCCCGCAATACATAACTTAATACATTAATGACAATACTGTACACTTATAATATGCATTAGCGAGGAGCAGAACCAAATTTTATTTTAAAAACTAATATCCTATTTTGTGTAATACGGCACATCCGTTCCACGAATGAGTTAAACAAAAAAAGTATAGGAAAAAAATGAAGAAATTACACTGTCTGGTGACGACGGGAAGTTTTCACGGATCATTGATATGGAAATAATAATAATAACACCAAATTTAAAATATACATATTATTATTATGTTTTTATAAGATACAACGAATAAAAAAAATATATTCTTTTTTTTATGTTACAGGTACAATCGACAAAGAGGAAATCATTTTTAATTTTTATACACAGACTTACAAGCCTTATCATTTTTAACCTTTTTTATTTCGTGCGAATAAATTATGTTCAATTTATACTTCAAAACGTTGTGCTAATTAATTGCTTATTTCTACAGCATATAATATAATACTGTTATATTTGTAGGTACCTACCTATGTTCTACATTTATATTATGTTATATACATATTTATATATAATATGTTTACTCTTTAATATTATTATGGGAGTGGCAATGTGAACAAAAATAGGATATAATACATTATTTACAATATATAATATAATAAGCCAATAATATTTTAATTTAATGAATGTATTTATCATTCTTACCCGAGCAGAAGGTTGTTGAACGATGAGTTCCTTGAGCTGATGTGACGCTTGCTATCGGTCGCCTCGTGGCATACACCGACCCCGTCAAAGCAGCGGTAACGGGTCACGCGTGCGCGACTGCAGCCCACCCAGGCGTAGGTGGTTGTGCAGGGGGGGATGAAAGCGCACAGTCACCATTATGTACGAGTGTGCTCATATATGAAAAAAGGGTGGAGGAGTGTATATATTAGAGTGTATAGGAAATCGACAATCCGAGTGAAATGAAGGTTCCTCCTTTTTACATTTTCTGTTCCTATATTACATACAACCAATAACCACGCATAAATAGCTTGGGTCCTATACATTATGTATAAGTAAACCCAACCCAACACATACACCGTGGTATATAAGAGAGGAAGATATTGCTGAATTGGAAAAAAAATGAAAAGTATTATTAGTATAATAGTGTATACAGTATATATATATGTATATGGTGTTATATATTTTAAAAAACGCACGAATTTGGTTTAGGGCAACAGGAAATCTGATTGAAAAAGATATTTTGATTGTACGATTTTTGAGAAATAGTAAACCTGTATTATATTATATAGATATTCTTCATTACAAATTATATACCTATAGAAGTGTAAAATTTATTTTAAAAGTAGTTTAAGTAATATTTATGAGCATGATTTTTGAATGTAGAAAAATGAATTCTTCGATAAAATGAGAACGCAATGATCGTGAATATTTTTGTATACAAATTAATAAAATGTAGCATAAAAATTGAATTCGCTATGATTGATATTTTATTTATTTGTTTCATACTTAAAAGATATGTAAATTATTATGAATAATAATAGATAAAGTATTGTTAGCTTAATATTAATTAATATTTTCATTTAGCTAAGATTATATAGTTTTGTTAAATAAATAAAAATTTACAATTAATATAGTTTTGATTTTTAATAATATCAACTAATATTATGGCAATTTAAATAATTAGGACTTCGAATTAAACTGTCATATAATACAAAAATAATAATGGTTTACTGTTATTGATATAAATTATTCGGTACCTACCTATTATATTATATTATTATGTCTGCTGCATTTGTTATCCAAATGAGGCAACAATAATAAAAATATTTAATTCAAGGATCTGAAAAGAAAAAAAATATATGTGTCTTGTATACAAATATACTCGTATACATAGGTAGGTATATAATAAAATATTATTACACTTTAACATGTCAAAAACCATTCGTAACCATCTTCTTTGTACACGAGTATTTTTACATAGATTACAGTCAAATTGATCTTTCTCAAGATTTCAATAGATACTCTACAGATTGTACAATAAAATAAAAAATGAAAAAAAATACTACACTTTTTAGTTCACTTATCAGAGCAAACACAAATTACATAAACTATTTAACTACCTATATTATTGTTTTCAATAATATGTTAATTGTTTGATAATAATTAAAAATCAGTAGGTACCTATTACCTGCAGTATAATGTACAATACAATTAATTTTACATTTGAAAAATAAACTATGTACTCGTATTTTAATTTTTATCTATTCATTTTGTTAATAATTTAGACAAATACGTTTACACAGTATGCACATAATATATAGGTACTTGTGAACTGTGATAAGTATAGTATATTGTAGTATTTTATATGGTACATAAAAGGTGATTCTATTATAAAACAACACTCTTTATTTCAAAATATATTAATGTTTTTGAAAATATTTTTTTTTACATAATTTTA
Organism: Rhopalosiphum maidis; assembly: GCF_003676215.2. Taxonomy (NCBI): domain Eukaryota; kingdom Metazoa; phylum Arthropoda; class Insecta; order Hemiptera; family Aphididae; genus Rhopalosiphum; species Rhopalosiphum maidis. Next base: position 134,741 of record NC_040878.1, on the reverse strand, counting down.
AGTCGAAATAAAACAATATTATTTTACTTTTTTACTTTTTTGAATGACGACATACATTTTAAATTGTATATTCTGAAGCAGAATATTTTTTAGAGAATTTGAACGAGTAGTTATAAGTATTTAAAGTTTTGGTGAACGAAACGGTATGGTACGTGGTTACCCCTCAAAATGTTGGTCTACTTATTCTACTACTCCGATTGTTTAAACATAATATATTTAAAACTCTTAAACTACTCGTCAATATTTCGAATTTTATGTTTCACAAATAAAAATATTCTGCTTTAGAATATAATATTAAAAATAAATGTTATCATTTAAAAAAATAGATACTTAAAAAATTATAGCGATAAAAAGATGTTTAATTTTGACTGAAAATTATGTAAATAAATATTTTCAAAAACGTTAATATATTTTAAAATAATGAATATTATTCGATATAATAATCACTTAGTATATGTATATTCATAAAAAAAAAGTTTGATGAATGCAAAAAACATACATATTTAATAATATTTTTTATTATTTACAGTATAATAATATGTACCTTTGGATACTTATTTGTGTACATTTCAAATGCCCTAGATGCACAGAAATGTGGAGAGAAGTATTTCATGGTGTAAACTTTCTTATGAATAAAGTCTATTATACTATTTTAAATGGGTGTAAATAGGCTATAAAATGCCTAATCAACTGGCTTGCAAAACAAATGTGTAGATTATCACATAAACCACTGAATTTGATTATTGTTTGCCTCTTTAAATGATCGTTGTACCACTTGTATACATTTATATAATAGTATATATTACTTACTATACACATTTTAATATTAATATACATACAAATATACAATGTATATACTTTACATGTATAGGATCTACGCATGACTGATACAGAAGACCTTAGTAAATTAGATTTGTATACGTTATGTACTTATGATATACACAACGTGAGGTTAAAAACAAAAATTCAAGAGAAAAAACCTAAAAGTATTAAACAGAAATATGCCGCTAATTAGTAATTGAAATCATCATGACCAGTGGTGAATTGGACTACATTTTATTTTTTAATACATAAAACTGAACATTAATGAGTGTGTAATAGACTATGTATTAGTATACACAAAACTAGAGAACTATAAATAAGTTCTTAACACAATATATTAACATTCTAATATATTACCTAACTATTAGCGATATTACTAATTAATTATGATTTACAATTAGATATAGCTATTGGAGATTTGGCTGTATGAATAGTTAAATTATTATATTATTATTCTATAGCTGCTGTTATAACAAATAATGTTCTACAGAAATAATATCAATAACTTATAAGCATACTACCTACACTACTTGAATCCTTTATAATAAATAGTGTATAACTTTTAGATGTATACGTATATCTGATAATCAAAAATATTTATTATAGTATCATGATTGGTACAGGTTAAATTTATGTCTAGAAATAAATATATGTATCTACCAAAAATGTGACATTTTTTTTTTGATTATATTGCAGCTTAATTCATAATAATATCGCCCTAGTTCTCAAAACGATCACTAATTTGTATTCATTGTGTATTACATATACTTTTAGTAAAATAAATAAGTCGTACACGGTTGAATGAGCGACATAACTATGTATAATATAATACACTGCAGCGTGCTTACTTAACGTCCTTCAAGTCGTGGATTTGAAATGATTGTTCAAGTCAATTGTAATGAATTATTATATGCGCAAACGTAAAATACACATCAAAGGAGTTTGAATACCTGTACAATACCAATATGACCGCTATAGTTATTCTTATTCATAGACGATAGACAGAAAATGGTAATTCTGAATCTAATAACTAGATTCATAATATCTTATATATATATACGTGTATATTATAATAAATATAATAATTACTTGATTTGACAATTACACAATTACACTTAGTTTGTGTAAAGTAGTAAGTATAAACATGACGTAGATTTATTGATCACAGAAATGAACGATAAATGTTAATTGTTAAGTTTTAAACGCTCGATAATTATAAATAAGAACTTGAAAACTATAAAAGTTCACATATATTTTAAATAATGATCACGCGTCTTATCGTTAGACATTAAATCTCAAAAGTAAAGCGGTATTCGCAATTTTGCTAAATAGAAAATTAGAAAAATACTGAAAAAGTCTCTGGCTAACATCTATTGTAATTATTATTGCGTTATTATTAAGTACTCGGTATAATGTTATAATAATGATGTGAACATGTATTACGGTGATAGTTATATTCAGGAAATGTTCAGCGTGCAGGATTTTAATTCTGTTAAGGTTTGTATATCGAAGACTGGCTTCAAAATAATCCAAGTTATTCTATTTTTAAACTAAAATAAATAATAATAGGACACCTAATAATTTTTTTGTAGGAAGGGGGGGACTGTATATAAACATTCCCTGCGTACATATCCATGTAACTGAGCACGAACGACAACGACGGTTGCATCACGGGTGATGAGGATAAACCACCTCGGGACATCACCAGTGGCGAGGTGGAAAAAATGTTTTAAAAAAATTATAATAAAGGCCCCTTCTGTTTTCGGTAACGGGTGTAATATTATGCAAATGGGACCGCTACCGGATGGGAATATGTGTGCGTACAGAAAAGAAAGGGTTGTAGGAATGTCAACTTATTTGAATACGAACACAAACCATATGCAAATTAAAATGCCCCAGCGGAGAGATCGGAGCAGACCCTCTCTAGTATTTTCGCGTGCTGTACGTTGTACCTATGTATAGTATACTATACACCATATACAGGTAACGTCGTTCCCGCGTCTTCCTTTTCATTATTTTTCACGTGTATATTGTTTAGGAACCCCGGGGCCGGCTGAACGGGGTGAACGCACACAAACACAAACTTACACGTATACATAAAACGTATGTATAAAAAAAATAACTGTACTCACGCACATTTTCCCGCGGCAGTGTAGCTCTCTATATTTCAGTATATTTTTTATGCAATATACTTCTATAATATTATACGTGTATACTCAGCATATAGCTTAAATTTGGATAATAATAATAATAATGTGTATAAAAAATGACTGTCATATGTATTATATTTAGTTTCTATTGTTGAAGACGCAACCGAAAATTTGTTTGTCGTGGTTATGCATATAGAATATTAATATATATATAATAATATAATATACACAAAACTATGAGTGCAATAGCTGTAAGACACTGTTTTGTTTTGCATTTACATTATATTTCATATTGATATAGATAAGAATATATTTCTAATATTTATTTAAAATTTTTTGTTGTGTATTACTATATATCTAAATATTATTATAATACCTATATGATATTTATTATATAGCAGCAGCAGCAATACCATTTTACGGTAGGGAGTTATGGGTATTAATCTCTCCACCATGTACTGAGTTTAGATTTTTGAATTTTTCATTGTAAGAATTAAGACCCGAGATGAGCTCAGAGCTATCATGTTTTTACAAAAGTATAAAGTAATATTGTGTTTCGACGTAGAATACGGTTTCAGAGTAGTTCAATTATTTGATTTGTTATTTAATTAGTTATCTCATGACTCAATATATTGTGGTCCTCGAACTTACACCATTATATGTATGTTAAATATGTAATGTTATTTATTATTTATTTTGACCCCTCCTCACCACCACCAATATACGTGCCTAGGTCAGGTATACTAATTAATAATCCGATATATTTTATTTTAATTGATATTAACATTATGAAGTAATATTAGTTAACAATAATACAGATAACACTGCTGTACATTATTAATGTTTAATATTAAATAAATAACCTTATTAATTATATCATATTATCGATATATTATCATATAATGACTGTTTCCAAACTTATTGAACACTGTCTAACCATTAAAACCTAACCGTTATTTATTTGTTTATTTTTTTTATTGATCAAAAGAAAATTACAATCTGTGGTGGTGTTACACAATAAGCAATTTCGATAAATAAAAAGAACAAAAATGACATGACAACTTGAATAAGAAGAGTCAACTGGCAACACCTACAATATTACTTAATATTTGTTATTTATAGAAGTTTTTTTTTTACTGATCCACAGTATTACAATAACACAAGATCTAATAGGTCACGAGGCCAGTCCATGTTAAGCAACGAGTGATGTTTGGGATAGTTGTGGAGGATATTTGATGAATTAATGAATTAGGGTGATATTTTAGTTTGCTTTGGAATTTTTTGTAATGATTTATTGCTAATTCTCTCGCAGTTGGTAGTTAGAGGTTTTTATGAAGATCTTGATTTGTTGTGTACCAGGGAGCGTTGTGATAATTCTTAGAGCTATTGATTGGAATTCCTGTAATGGTCTAATATTAGATGGTTTGACAGGTCTTCGTGGTATCCCATATGACCAAACTGTGGTCTGATTACTTTTTTGTATACTAGCATTTTATTTATTATACTGATTTTTTATTTTAGGATGGTACAAAGTAAATGGAACCGAATGTTTGCTTGTATCCGTTTTAATTTTGTGTGATATGACCAGGTTAATCTTTTATCTAAAGTTATGCCCAGGTGGCCAGGTACTTTGTCAAAGATTGGATGGGAATAGATATGCCGTTCAGTATAAGAGGAGAACATTCGTTACGTCGTAATGTGAAATTTACTTATACCGATTTTGCCTCCGTTATTTATTTATATTTATTATTAATAAGTGCATATTCTTACTTTTCTATAATACATATATTTCAATGATTTATTTTTACAATTTAGTGTATTATGTTATAAACATTATATTTATTTCATAATTTGTAGCTACAACTGCTACAAGTCCATAAAAGTTCTTCTGTAGAGTCCATATTTAGATTGTATTTAAATATTAAATGAGTATAGGTAAGGTATATTATATTACTATTGGTAATAAGTATAATATTAATAAGTATAACTAACATACGCTATTAGCTATTTGTTCTATGTAGTTAAGTTGTTACAACTTATTTTTAAAGATATCAATTTTAAAAATACCTAAATCTCTATACATTAATTGATACACACGATTATATTATAGTTGTATGTATATATTATATATATTATTATAATGAATTTGGAACAGAATACAGTAATATAAATGTATAAAGATATAATGTCACTAAAATGGACGACGAAACAGTATTTCACTAAATTTTTCAAATGCAATAAAATCACGTTTCTTCTTTACACGCTAGTAAGCCACATGCATATAATTCACATACGCTTTTATATACATGTGTGTGTGTGTGTGTGTGTGTGTGTGTGTGCACACGCGCGTGCGTATGTGTATTGTAGTGATTATTATTTAAAATAACACAAATTCTACGCACCATTTTGACACTTGTATTGATTATATCCAAAACTAAAAGTTTTCTCTCACTAGCAAAGGTTTCTTTTTTTTCAAAAGGGATGCGACGAGGGGTCACCACCACGGCACACCCTGAGTGAAAATCGATTGGCCCGCGCACTTTTTTGTGGCGAGGAATATCTTTTGCGGGACAAAGGCTTCTAAATATACAATGACAATAGGTTTATCGCCGGAGTTTTCTTTTTTTCCAGCGTCCTATTATTGCATTAAATATATTATTATTAGGTCATTACCTCGTTAATATATACTAATTTATCCAGGCCTGTAACAAATTAAATAATTTCAGTGAATTTACTTTGTTTTAAACTCCATTAAACTATACTTATAGTTAACACAATAATATTTGGGTAGTTTGACCAAATACACAATTCAGGTCTAAAATTATATCCAACTATGATAATTATTTTATTTTCCGTTTACCAATAGGTAATAACAACTCTATAAACAAATATTCGTTTTTTGCGAGTCAACATATCTTCATGTGAGTCTTTCATTAAAATTTAAAATTTTAAAAATTTGCTTCAAGGTGCAAATTTTCGATTATAAAAACTACGTAACAAATTTTTAAACCACAAATGCATTAGATTTGGCTCTGTATTGCTTACACACACATGTATTTATTAATAAAGAATAATTTTTAAGTATTACCTATTACTATTTACCGGTACCTATTGTGTGGTAGGTTAGTTTTACAAAAAAAAAAAAATCCATATAAGTACACCGCCAGGCATATTATATATTATATTATTCTAAATGTATAAATAATACCTTATGTGGACACTAAACGCATAGACCTATATACAGTGCACTAAGATGATATTAATAAGATGCAATTTACACAGACCAGGAAATTTACGAAGATATCGGATATACAGAGTGATTCTTTTATCATAAAACACTCGTTATTTCAAAAAGTATTCATATTTTTTTACATACTCGTAGTTTCAAGTTGTTAAAAAAACAACGTTTTTATTAAAAAATAATATTTTTAAATATTTTTATTCTTATATTTGTTTAAGTTTTTTACATTTTTGAATGACAACATTGAAAGTTTTAATTTCATATTCTAAAGCAAAATAATTTTCTGAGTATTTTGATACATAAAAATCAAATTTAGGGCGAGTAGTTTATGAGTTATAAGTATTTAAAGTTTTGATGCGCGGAGTGGAGTGATACGAGATTACCCAGCAAAATATAATAGGTACATATACAAGGTAATTCATCAAGCAGACTCATCTCCTTTTTCCTTCAATAATTTAGTTATTCGAAATTTGATTTTTGGAATTTTTAAATAAACCTAAAGGCCAAAGACCATATTCTCAAATTCTTGAGATTTTTTGTATTAGGTACTTAAAGAGTATCCTATGCAGATACAATAAACTTCTGTTTTCAAATAATAATCTTTCTTTCCTACTCTAAATTATTTAGTGGGTAAATTTTCTGAAAATCTTCACATATCAAAACAAAATTTGAATGAGTCGTTTTTGAGTAAGTTATTTAAATTTGTATATTAAAAATAAAAGGTCCGTGATAATGTGTTTGAAATATATGGAGCTATAATAATTTAAAAATATTAATAATTTATATTAATTTATAAAAATGATCCAAGTATAATAAAAACTAGATCTACTAGATTAAATATTACATCTGATTATATTTTTGTAAAATTATTTTTAAGAACTATTATCCTAATCATAACCGTTTTGAGATCTGAGAAATTAGTAATTACTTGCTTAAATTTTTATTATATACATGAAAAAATTATCCGCTAAATAATTTACAGTAAAAACAGTAAAAAGGGAGGTTTTCATTAGAAAAAAACAGAAGTTTGCATCACCACAAGACACTAACAGAAAAATCTCAATAATTTTAAAATATTGTATTTACGTACATTTGAAATTCCAAAAACCAAAATCTATTACGATTAACATATTTATGATTAAAGAAAAGGTATGGAATTTAGCTGCTGGTAATCATGCTTGTTGAATCATCTTATATAATAAAAGACATATTATAAGTATATCCGTATTTGTTGCGCTATATGCAAGTACACAAGTCCTCTCCTCGTGGACTTCTGCGGATGTCGTTATAGAAACAATGGGATTGTCTGACCGGGGATTATAAATATAATATATATCTACAAAATACGAATATACGTAAGGCAGATGGCGGTGGCATATTTAATACATCTCCAGACGATGATATATCGTGTGCAAGCCGCGTGGTGTACTCTTTTATATTATTATACATGAATAACAAAAATAAGTTAGTTTGAAAAATGAAAAAAACAACAGCCGATGCGAATCGAATTCGTTTGGAGGATAAAGAACAAAAACCAATAAACACTACGGTTTTTTGTCACCCAATCGTTTTCACGGCACCATGAATTCTATCATAATATATTTTTAAGACAAATAGTTGTGTACAGACGCTGCTATGAATATCCGGTGCGACCATTATGGTGACGGTTAATTCATTTTTTTGTTATAGGTATACGCTCGCAAGTTACTATATACCAATCCTCCCCTTATAACTATTATAACTGTGCGTGTTGGCGTTTCGTTTTAAATATTATTATATAATAAAACAAAACGATAAATTACGGATTTTTTTTAGAGGTTTGCAAGGTAGGTATAGATACTCTTACCCCCATTTTACATATTATACATTATTACACAGAGTATCTTATGTCATTACAAGTATATTATATTGAAATGAGTAAAAAATATAATGTAACAATAAAAAAGAATTTAAAAAAAATAAAAAAAACGTGAAAAATAAAGTACCTTTACTAATCTATTTTATTTTTGGTGTGCATTTTTCAATAACTTTAGAAATGTTTAAGCACATAGGCCATAGTTACAGTTATAACATAAGGAAAAATTACAGCGACAACTATTTTAAAATGTATTTTAGCTGTTAATACTAGTACTTTGTTTTAAATGTTAATGGTTAAATCATCAAATTTTTAGATTATTACAAGGACTTTAATTCTTTAAAGATAGTAAATTAATTTATACTGCTCACTACACACTACACATCTACTTTTTTCTTAAGACTGTACAACTAACTATACGGTATACATTTAACATAATAATGTATTAACATTATTATAAGCTATAGATTAATGTATTATCTAATCAGTAAAAGTAAGTATAATAATATGTGTTGTAAACATGAATCGATAAAATCATCATTCATCACATCAACGTCTATAAAATCTTTAATTTTTTATATTGAAGGTTTGTAAATGTTATATAGCATATTCGAAAAATCTAAAAAATACACAAACACAATTATTTTTAAAGAGATTTCAATAAGTTCAAATTTGAATAAATTACTTATTTTAAAGATAAATAACGATGGTAATTATTTTATTATAATAAAAAATAATATTTGTGAAAACTTAAATTTTTCACGTATTGTACTATTGTCATATTACTCACTCGAGTAAATTTACACTAATGCTTTATGCCCGGAATACACAAGGCTAGTTTTTCAAGCTAGGATAACAAGGTAATATAGTGTACTCTCGATTACCTGCGAAATAGGGTGGTAGGGCATCCACGGATAATCCACCAAATTATAATTACGAATTAAACGTATCAACAATTACCAAAAAATGTTAATATGTATTAAACAAGTGTATTGTATTTTACGTCGTTATCGAGTAATCGGCTACTACAACCCAATCAAACCGATAATGATGTATAAGTATAATGTAAAGATATATATTTTTTTTTCTATACGTATAGCCATGTAGATATGTAGATGATTCCGCGGAAGACAACGGATAATCCACAACACAGATAATCGAGAGTATACTGTATTAGTAAGCTAGAAAGCTATTAGCTTATATATTTTAGCTTCGTATAAACAGTGCCAGCTTTGTTTTTAAGCTATTAAGCTTAAAGTCAAGCTAGTTTAATAGGATTGCAATCTATTTTGTTTTTTAGCTAGCTTTTTCCAAGCTAGATACGGCGCTGGGAATAGCTAGTTTGCTATCCTAGCCTGAAAAACTAGCCTTGTGTATTTCGGGCATTACCCTCGTATACATACTAAGGTAATGACCATAACCGAAAATTAATTCAGCCGGTACTGTCATCTGATAATGAGGTATAATGAGACCTCTGTATGTCTTTGCCATCCTCACGATAACGATCGGACTCTCGTGCCTGCGGATGCGGTGATCCAAAGTTAAAATATATGTTGCTATTTTAGCAAAGGCGTTCGCAGAAATTTGTATTTTAATTTTTGCTTCATTATTTGATTAGTGATAAGGAATTGTTTGTGACGTGTTTTCTATTAAGTAGGGAACGTAAAAATTAAATTATGAATTATGTGTAGATAATAAGAACTTTATTTTACATAACCAATGCGGAATAACGCGCATTAGGTACTTATAGTTATAACACAACAATCACCACTGGGTACCGAAAATATAATTGAATGTGTCTTAAATAGCCTATCTATTACGCCGTTTGATTATAATTGTAAGATTAAAATTTTTTTAAAAATATAATAATTTATTATGATACAACGAAAAATTAACATAATCCCAATTGGCTTAATATTAGTTTCTTACACATCATAAAAATGCAATGTTTATACCAAAAACATACATTTAAATGGATATCACGTATTGTCGTAGTATACTGGTTAGGTAGATACTGGTACCTATACAATTTTTAAAATATTTTGAATATTTTAGTTATTTATAGGCATGACAATTTTCGATTTTTTATTTTAATATTCATACCTAAGATTTAAAAATTTAATTCAAGGTTTTTTACATTTTACAAATTAAATTTAAAAAAAAATTTCTATTAGAAATTAAATTAGTTTTTTTATGAACATTTAAATTTTAAATTTTCACGATATTGCATACCTTCGTTTTTCACCTGTAAAAATAGAGTTAGAAACTCAAATAATTTTTGTTATTTTGTTGCAATTTAAAAACTATTAACCGACTACCGTAGATACTTGAAATATTCACCAAATGTTTATATATTATAATTTTAATGTTTTAATATCAAGAATATAATATGCTATAAATATATAACATTATAATATTTAAATATTAATATTGTAAAAAATACTATATTTTCACGAAAATGTATATTAATTTACCGTAATAGTAAAAGTAAAATAAATAACTTTAATGGCTATGTCAAAAAACAAAAAACATACCATGATATGTATACTAAATGATATATCCCTAGGGCCTAGGCTGACAGTTTATCTCCGTTCAGAATTTTTTTTTCATACAATGATATATAACTGAATTAAAATTTAACACACTCATTGAAGTGACCCACTCAACGCTTAATGTACAGCAGAGTAGTACCCACTTGCCTAACCCGTTTTTCCTCGTTATTAAAAAAAATATTAAGCATTTTCAATTTTGTTCTCCTAAAAGTACCAACTTTTATCATTTTATCAAATTTATTTGACATATAAAATAGACAAAAATAAAAATAAACATTTTAAAATGTATATATTCATCAGAATCTAAAATAAATAAAACCATAGTTAATTATCATAAGTTTACTGTAACTAATACAGAATTATTAATTGATGATATACAATTAAACTAAAAAAAAATATAAAATAAATGGTACTTACTGTAGTGATGCAATATTAAGAATAATTTAATTTAAATTCATCAATATCAATAACAAACACGAGTTGATAATTTGTTTATTGTTAGACATATATTATAGGTAATTAAAAATTATAAAACAGTTTTTGTTTTTATTGAAAAAATTCAATTATTACTCTGAAGTACAAATAATATTTAGTAAGGTTTTTAAATTTCCAAAATTAATGTGCAAATTTACTAATAAAAATATTTAACCTTTAGAAAAAAAACCATATTGGATTATGTGTTATTTAATATGATCATAAATATTAGTAATTGATTTTATAATATAGGTATATAAAATATCATATTTATGTATCTAATATCTCAACTAATATTTTCACATATTTATGATAGTTTTCAATGGAGTAGACATCTGAAAGGAAGGGGGGGGAGATCGAAAAAAAAAAATAAAAAACAATGAATATAATTTGAATTGATTGAAATTTCACATTTAACACAATATGGAAGATTATTCACTCCAATACTCCATAAAGTCAAAACTTCTGTATTATAAAATGCTACATCATTAAATGTATAAATAAAATAAATGATAACTAAATTAGCAAATCTTGTTTTCTTTCTTTTTTTTTTGCTAGTTAGTCTAAAACTTCTGCTGTAATTAAATATTTCTATAAACTGGTAAAGTGTTAGGCCATTTAGCTGTTCATGTAAAAAATACATTTTCAGATATTTTCAACAATCCCGTGAGTGTCTTTTTTTAGATTTCAAATAAATAAATGGTAGATACTAGGTTTCTGCTGGTACTATGTATACATGGTAAACTAAACCCATAGCAATAATTCTCATTAGTCATTTTTCACAATTTAAAAACAAGGATAATACCTGATACAATTTTTAACACAGGCTCATAATGGAAGCATAGCCCTTTTAGTCAAGCCTACATACATAGAGTGTATCAAAAGTCTTCATACGATTACAAATTTACATAGCTTGGCAAACGTTAGCCACTAATAAACAATCCATATACTAATGAAAAAATTAGATAACCAAGTTTATTTAAAGTTATCTTTCGATTAGTATATGGGTAATTTACCTGCGGCTTACAATTGCCGAGCTATATAAATTTGTAATCGGATGAAGACTTTTGAAACATCCTATATTATTATATATAAAGTATTGTCTCTATAAATGATAAGATAAGCTATAATAAAGTATAAACATAATCTTTATTGACCATTTCGACTAAATAAACATAACGTTGCTAGTTTGCTACAAATAAAATAAAATACAATTTTAATGGTATTTAGTATTGACGAAATTGTCAAAATTCAATAGCTCGATAGATCATTATATCACAAAATATTACATTATAGTGCATATTGCATAAAATGTAAGCAAAAACAAAAAAAATAATAAAAAGCCAATGGGGGAGGGGGATCTGACCTCATGCCCCCTTTATATACGCCACTGATAGTTTTATAGGTACCGCATAATAATTGTAAGAATATAATAATTTGAGTATTACATATTCAGGTACTTTTAAATGTTTATACAAAGATAATAAAAAATGGTTTATTAAATTTATGAAAGATAAATGAGATTAATATTGAAAATGCATTAAACTTAATAGACATTTAAATTGTGAAAGGTAAAAAAAATATTATCAGTATGCCTATAATCTATGATATAAATAAAAAATAATTTATAAACATTCATTACAGTTTTTTAATGTTATAATTTAAGTAATAATTCGTTCAAGTATAAATATATTCCATATAAAATTAAACCAATTTATTACAGAATATAGTCTAATAATTATTTTAAATATTTTATGTTACTCAAAATTGTGAAATAACTTCTCAATTAAACAATACATTTGCAAGAGAAATATGAACTCATTTTATTATTGATCAATCTTCTTCTGCTACCATTAAACTCATACTAAGTTTAGGTTGCATAGAGCTCAAGAATGTTTGTTCGTCTCCACGAATGCTTAAATGAATTTCTTCAACTTTTTTGTGACCCATCATTGGAGCTCTTTCCCATTTGGAACCATTACAATTTTTACATGAAATCAAAGGAAACATTGTCAAACAAGCAATTCTTGAGTTGCAATCATTACATTTGAAAAATCTTTTAGTAGCATCAAGTACACGCAACATATGTTTTTCAGTTTTACACCATTCAGATGCTGAAAACCAAGTATACTTGCATACTAAACAACGTACAGCTTTGCATGGCACCTTATATGTGTTCATCATTTTGTATTCCATTTTTTCTTTTTTATCCATTTGATCAAAATATTTGTTTTCAGCTTCTTGCTGAGCTGTATCAATAAGATCTTGATTCTGAGATGTAGTTTTCATTAGCTCCAAAAATCTTGGCGAAACTTTTTCTTCAATGGCAACCTTTTTTTTTTGTTCTATATCTAAAACAATATCTTCAGGTAATTTTCTTTTTTTACCACCACCCTTACTTTTTTCAAACAAATTAGGATTTTCTTTTTGGATTGGCCCATGTGATTTAATCCAGTTTAATGCATTTACTTTGGCACACTTTGGATGCATAGATCCAAAATTTTTAAGATTTGCTGAGCTACCTAATATTTCTTTGAATGTACACATTTTTTGAGCTTCTTTATGATCAATATTTTTTTTTCCTGACCCACTAATTTCATTATTTTTTATATCATTAACAAAGCCTTTAATAGCGGTAGCTCGACGATTAGCAATAGTTGTACGAGGTGTGGTATGAGTTTCAATTGGGTCTAATACAGGCTTTTTAGCCAAATTCAATCGTTGAAGCTTAACTTGGTCTTCTTTCATCAACTTTGAATGATTAGATTTAGTAGATACAAAACTTTGACCACCATAAAATACCTCGTTTTTTCCCAATACCTATAATAATAATAATAATAATAATAATAATAACAACAAACAATAAATAAAACTAATAAAAATTTAAATATTAATTAAAACTACAAACTTTATCTCGTAAACTGTGGGCAGCTGTTGGTCTAGAATTTCCAATATTTGCTCTTTGACTACAATGCTTGATATATTCTCGTTTTACATGAAATGTACAAACGTCACAGTTATTGATGTTTACAAACATATCACACTTATCTCCATTTTTCTTAATTCCTTTACAAGTTCCGTAATCTTTGGATCTGCCCCACAGCATCACTTGGTCACCACTATTTATGGATAATACTACTTCATCCTTCTTATCTTTACCATCCATTTCTATTCAAGAAAATAAAATAATATTATTTTATACTTAATCAGTAAGACTCAAAAGTTATAGAACCTAAAATAGATAAAAAATATAAATGCAATTATACACAATATGAAATACGCAAACAATTTTATTTATTAACATTAATGAATTGTTAGTATATTGATATATTAAAAAAGTAGGTATTTATTAATATATTCAGTGTTTTAAAAAATGAATGGTGACGCTGACACTTTTGTAGTGTTGCAATATTTATTTATATTTTGCTACATGAAATGATAAGAATTTCTTGTAAAGAGAAGTGTGTAAAAATAGAAACTTTACCACCCACAATGCGGCATCATTTCAGAATGTGTTTAATTCAAAAATCTATGTTGACTATATTCAATAGAAGCTTAAGCTGACAGTGCAATATAAATTATTAAACTGAAAAAACATTATCGATAATTTAAGTATATTTTCAATATTTGTAAAATTGTATAATAAAATTAAATATTAATTATCTATTAAAGTAGAAAGAAAAATATTATACTCATATACACAATTCTAAGATAAATACACAGATACAATTAGTATCTTAATATTCATTCTTTGCGGACAATAATACATTTTTTCTGACTAGTACTGTGTTATTTCTTCTTTGTGAATTATTAGCAGGGCGTAGGAGTTAAGATAACTTGTGGCGAATGGTCAACGAACTATGAATTCTTTCGTCAAAAAAAATTTAGTTTATTAACTATCCATTAGAATATATAATATACAAGTAAAATATGGAATATTCGTCTGCTGTATTTTTTAATGTATTTACTAAAGGATTACAACATAAAATAATAAATTATTTTATCAAAACAAAAATAATGGTATACCTAATAAATATAACTGAATGTCATAACTCATAATTTACCAATTTTATAGTAGGTATAGCATAATTTTTATTTGACAACCTGATTAGTTAAAATTTAATGGTTATTAGTTAATATAGCTTCACCTTTTGGATTCAATATTCCAACAACAAATCCTATGTCTGTTTTCCATAAATCGGCATGTGACCGGCCAAATAAAAATATTGTAACAGTACTCATACCTGCTTTTAAGTCACTTATCTTCCATATGCTAAAAGTAGAACCTAAAACAAAAGTATCTAAGAAAAAAATTCAAATAATTACACTAAAAATGGTAATAAATACCTTTTTGTGAAGTCTTGGGAAGAGATTTGTTTACCAAAACGCCAGCTACAACCCAATCAGAATTGTCTGCAGACTTGAGATGATTTTTTACTTGGCTGACGGGTACCGGTACTTTGCCAATCATTCTATCTTGAATTGTCTGAGACGATAACAATGGATTAATCATACATAAGCCAAACACAGGATCTGCTGCAGGATCAAAACCAAATTTTGGTATTTTGGACATGGACTTCTTTTTGGGTTCACATTTAACTACCACTTCATCTAAATCGACAATTTTCGACTTCATTGATTTGAAAAAGTCACTAAATGTTACGGCTGTATTTACGGATTTCTCAGCCAGTTGACTACTTTTTTCAGCGTTGTCTTTTATTACATCTACAGATATTAAACAGAATGGTAAACGAGATTCAGAACAAACACAGTATACTAATATTTCTATACTGTTGCGGATAGGTACCCATAAAACCAGATAAGCATAGGCGAGAAATGCACTTACCCTCTTTGAGGATTGTATGTGAGGTTGTCGGATTATTTTCGTCTTCAGCATCTAGCTCGGCATCTAGGAACAAAGCCAAAGCTTTTAGATCTTCGTCGTCGGAATTCATGACAGCGAACGATAGACTAATCACTTTTGGTGAAGAAATATAAGTTCAACATTAGCTGCTGTTAGTAGAACAATTTAAAAATGTGTATTACCTATTTACTTTTTTTTTATTAATTACCTATTATTGTAGTTACTCGTTATTATTATTATAATATTATTACTATCATTTATCTATAACACAATGATCGTTAATGCATACTTTGTATTTTATAATCAATGGTCTTACGTATTCGTGACTCGTGTAGGTATCTACTTTGTGTAATTTTGGCGGTAATCGTAATTGATAGTAGAACAATTAATATTATGATAAAAAAAGTGACCGCAACACCATCTATCTCAGAGTTAATAGTGTGGCGTTCAAACAGTACTATGTTTAGCGTCTGGTCTATGGCTCGTTGCCGCCACTACCAATTGTTAACTACAGAACATTACAAAACCGCTAAAATAAGAAACACAAAATACGTCATTCCTTATGATTAGAAATAATACTTATTTACTATTTTATTTATAAAATAAGTTAATTCCAAGAAAAATCATATCTCAGTTATCTCACTATTATAGAAAATGCATTAAAACCATAATATCCATTAAAAACCTATAACTTTATTTTATTATTATATTTACGCCAAACGGCATGTACAAGATATATGTAAAGTATATAAATTGGGTGAGTGATAACACTGATAATAGAACAATTAAATTAACATTTATAACGGTTTAGACTAAATATTATTTATACATTTATAAATTTAATTTAAAGGCGGGTATAAAGTTGTATATACCTACCATTATAACAAAACTGGACACTAATTAGTTAGTTTTAATTCATGTTAACTTTATGACTTAACATTGAATTAAATTTCTAAAATAATCTAATTTAACTTGTTAAAAACAATAAGTAAATAATGTTTTTTGTAGTTTTTTTTTCATTTTAAAAATCCAAATGTTCCGCAAAACTGCTAAATGCCGAGGCCGACTATTGGACTTTAGTGATCTACTTATCTATAGTCATGGTCATTGATCATAATTTATTATTAATGAATATTGGAGTATGTAAAGTATGTAAGTATGTTTAATTTTATAAAAAAATATTTTGCTTATCGATTATTTACATTAGCTATACCTATTTATTGTAATACACGTTAACTGCGATGACTATAATTATATGGTTAATAGCAGGCTCGGATTAATACAATCGTAGGCCCTAGGCAAAGCCGTAGCTGGAGGAGGGTCCAGGGGTCCGGACCCCTCAAGATTTTTTTAAAAATAGAAATATTTTATAGTGATGAATAAAGTTAATTGACGATAAATTTTCAGTATTAATATTTAAAAAAAAATTTTGAACCCCCCTGAAAATTTTTTTTCAGTTGCAGTCTTGGCCCTATGCACATTGCTTTTAATTCCTATGCGCATGTTAATCCTTTAAAAACAAAAAAAAAATCAAATATATACTTTTATATGATAATAATTTTAATAAATCTTAAAAACAATTAATTTTACTCAGTTTACAAATATATAGAAAATTAAATTGTTAAAATCATAAAAAAAACTTATTTTACATCTATTTGAATATTTCTTTATCCTTCGTATTTAATCATCAAACAAGATAATTGTAACAAAAAAAATAGTAGCCACACATTTTATTTTTGTAGGCCGCAAAAATGTTCGTAGGCCCTAGGCACAGTGCCTATGCGCTAATACGGCCCTGGTTAATAGATACAAATATACTATATAGTATTATACATTTATACTGCTTAATGCATATTTCTTATTTTGTTATAGGTACATTCCGTGTTCCAATTTGTTTCCAAGAAAATAGGGGTTATTAATTATTACTAGGACTGATAACAATAATATGCCCTGATTTTTCAATTAAATGATTACTTACATTTTAGATATTACACTTAAATGATTTAAATTATTGACAAAAAAAGGCGACGATTTGGGTTTTTGAATTTCTGTTCGTCTAAAAACCAAACAAAAATCTAAAAACATATAGGGTATACATAGTAAGGTAATGTCAGATCCCATTTTTTCAAAATTGTTAGTTTCCCGCTTTTCTAAACCTATATAACATTTTTATTTTTTTCACCCTTATATTTAATAGTGAAATCACTATCAACTTTTTATTTTCAAATAGCAACCTATGTTTAAAATGTCATAAAATAGTAGGGCTATTTTTTTTATTTTTTATGAATTTTAATGTTAAATTTATTATTTTTCATTCAACTGTTAGTGACTTATAACTGCTCAAAGTTGGGTGGTTTGAGGATTTTATAGGTGTTCATTCTACAGGTTATTACGGCTATGAGGCGTTGGTAACTATAGGTAAAAAGTTCGTTACTACGTTGATAGTCGATAACGAGTTTAAGATATATGATTGATTATATGAAACAAGAAGTATTATAAAAATCAAAATACCGTCCAACTTTGAAAAGCTGTTTCTCGCTAAAAAATTAACGAAAAATAATAATTTTAACGTTAAAATCCATAAAAAAATAGCTCTATTAATTCAGTACATTTTTAATACCTAAATACCTTAATTGCCATTTGAAAATCAATAGTTGGTAGTGATTTCACTATTAAGTAAAAAGGTAAAAAAAATAAAATTTTATATAGTTAAAGAAAAGCAAGAAACAAAATATTTCGAAAAAAAGTCAATACTTGACGAAATAATGAATATTTAATGTTAAAAGAATTACTCTGTATATCAGGCGTGTCCAACCCGCGGAAGAATTCCAACCGGCCCGTGATCATTTTATAAAAGTTAGAAATTTGTAAAGGGGTAAAAAAATAAATATTCAGTACTTTAAAGTTTAAACACATACGATGAAAGTCATAAATTCAATAAGTGAACAAAGATAATATTACATCAGATAAAATGTACAATAGACATACCTAATGTCCTAATGACCTAAATATTAGGTCCTAATATATTTATTATACATTATAGTATTATATATTTTATCGAATTGAACAAAAAAAAAAAAACCGTGAAGTATATACAGCCCGCAGTTTACCTAAGTATAAATTTCAAATGTGACCCGCAAGTTAAAAAAGGTTGGGCACGCCTGCTGTATATATTATGCTCTGAAATGCACAAAAATTATAAAATATACCTTAAAAAATACAAAAACGCCAAAATATGCATAATTAAATTTTATATTAAGAATTGTTAGGCCAAGAAACAGATTTTAATGTGAATAAGCTATTTTTGGACCAACCATTAATAATATGCAAATAATGTATACAAATGTCGGCCGTTCGGAAAATTTCTGAAATTAACTTATATTTTAACTTGGTTAATTTTTGTATTTAAGTAACTTAAACTTTAACTAGTTGAAAAAAATGACTTATAACTTGCCCAGCTTTGCATTACAATCTAATAAATTACTAATGATTAGAAAGTATCTACTCTTTACCTAACTTAAGTATTACGCTGTTCAACCAAATGTTTCTTTAAATTTCTTTACCTTAAATTCGAACACTTAACCTAATAATAGTACACAGAACTATTTGGTACTAACAATTTATAATAAAATATAATATACATTATTTACATAATTAATAATAGAGAGATTTAAAATTTTAAACATTTAATCTAAAAAAAAGGAGGACTAGTGTGTACCACTCTATTGTATACAGTAGATGTCGATTGGGTCACTGTAATAGTGTAATGGACTAATTAAATTTCATCATGTGGATTTAAGCCTTGGCACCGGAGTCCTACAGGTGTTCAAGTTGAAGGTCTCAGTATTTTTATGATGATATCAAAAAAAAAGTGAGATATTTAAATAATCTTTACGTAAAAATTTCCGTTTTTCCTTAATTTTTTGATTATTATTCCAGATTATTCATAAAAATTATTGGTAAATTTGACCTCTTAAAAGGACAAACTAAATTAAATTTGATATCCGAAATTATATTATATATATTCATTGTTTCGCTTAAAATCTAAAAACATGAATGCATATTTTACTATTTTTAGCAGAATATTTATTTGTTAAAATAATATTTTAAGAATTTTTTAGAGTATAATTAGATCATTTTTTAAGCTTTAGGAATCCAAAAATCTGTTCTCTAAATTATAACTCATTTACTATACTTCATATTATTCGAAAAATCATTCATATTTATTCCATAGTATTATTGATATGTACTGTAAATTGTGCACGCTTATTTTAGCATATGTTAATTGGGTGTGGTAATTATAGTACACTACATTTTAGCAACCATAACCATTTTAAGATCTAATCGAAAGAATTTTCATCCTATTACATAATGTTATTGGTCTGCACCAATAACACCAATAATAGCGTAGTTGTTATAATCATTACCTATTGGTATAATGCTATCTAGACAATCGAAATAATCTGATATAACTAGCATTAAATAATTTAGGGTAATATCAATTATAATTATTAATTAGTATACAAAGTCATCCTGCAAGACTATATTTTAGTATATAAATATCTTTATTATGGCAATATCACTTTAGGAACCACTTACAATAATTAACTGTAAATGAAAAAATAACACAAATTGTGTCTCGGACGCAATTCGTTCAAAAAGGTTCGTCTACCTATTTTGGTACGCAATTCGTGTGTAACCGTAAAAGTTTGTTTCGACGTGCGACGCTTGTCCGGTGCTTTTTGATTAAAAAAATAAATAAATAAATACGAAAAATTGTAATTGAGTGTCTAGCAGTGACTCGTGCATATGTGCGATGGTGCAGTCGCACTCCCTACAGAAATTAACAATTTATTGTACAAATATATTTACAAAATAAATAGGTACATATTTTAGTACATAGTATATTATACATGAACAAATTAACAATTTCATAATTTATTAGAATATCGTTACGAACTCGCGATGTTATTATACGGGTATATGGATAGTTATATATATAGGCCTATGCAACGCTGCAACTTGTGTGACATTTTGAATCGCACATAAAAATACCGGTTTCCCGTACAAGCTGTAGGTATAATATTAATATACGAGTAATAATAATATTATCATGATGGCGCGGTGGCTACAGAAACTTATGATGTGCGGTGAATTTTGTCGCTCAAATCGGACGGCAACGACGCACGACGTGTTTAATTTTGTGTTATTATTTTATCATTTTAATTTTTTGTGTGATGTATTATAGTTCTTAAATTTTTTTATCGCACTCCTGTGCTAAACTACTACGAGCCGCCACTGGTGTCTAGCTATCAGTCCTCAGCCGATGTAAATCAATACCCGGTTGAGCAATCCACCTACAGTTGATTGTTATACCTCCTGATGTCAAAAATCTCATATTGTATTGTAGAAAAAAAAATTAAAGCCGAATGACGTATTAACACATAAGTTAAGTTGTCAGTTATTATCGGAGAAAATTGATTTAAAAGTAACTAAACCTCCCAGGTAGGCAATGGTTTAACAATGTTAAACATGAATTTATAAAGTTATACGTAAAATATAATAATATATGTAATTTTAATATATAATATTATAATAATAAAAATAATAAATAATAATAGTTATTGTTTTGACAACGAATAACCAATAACCGGTAGGTGGGGCTAAAAAAATCTAAAAAATAAATCTATGATAGTAATTCATCATTTTTTGCGTCACTCCTGGTGGACAGTGGGCACGATCTTAGCGTTTTATTATAAAAGATTTTAAATTATATATCATTTTAAATAATATTATATTCAAATATGTAGATCATAGTTTTGTCAGATATTGCTAAAATTCAAACAAAATAATCAATCGAAGAAATGAAAATGCTTGCTAATAACTTAACAAGTGTCATTCTTGGAGAAGGCTCTTCACAGGTAATAATACAATAAAAGAGATATTATAGATTAGTATTTTATGTTGATAATCAATTTTATTTAGTTACCTGCGCAGTATCAGCTTAGCTCCCAAATTCGAGAGCTTTAAAAATAACAATACAATGAGTATGGTAAATTAAAAAAATTGGCCCAGCTTACCCAAATTCTTTACATTTTGAAATACCAGATTAATTAAAAAAAAACAGTATGTGAAGAGCAGCTTCTTATTTTCGAAATTTTAAATATATATTTGTTAGGTTTAATTAATTTAAAACATAATGCGCTTACTTGTCTTATGCGTAAAAAATGTAGTAGGTAGCGCTGTATTATCGTTCGCTGAAACGTCATCGCTGAATTGTTGTGTGTTAAATTGTAGCAGATCCGGTGTTATTATAAATTTTTAATAAATTAAGTATCTATACTTATTCAACCAAATAGCTAGGTAATGCTGATTTCATAATCTGCAGATAATAATATATTTTACCTGTGTATGGCCCAATCAAATATCTACCTATACATAGACTATAGATGCTAGTGATATTTTATAATATTTAATTGTTCCTACATATTTTACACTTTTTGTTCATTTTAAATGTATCTAGTATGTATACTATATTAATATATATAATACATAAGTATTATTTTTTAATATTATTCATTTATTAAGATTATTTTAACTAAATAATTCAAGTAGACTTAAATTAAAAATAATAATCAGTTATGCGTTTCATAATAATAGGTACATAGGATTTAATCTTTTATATACCTATTACACAAAGGGTCTACCGTGTTTGTCCCGTTAATTTTTTAAAAGTGATTTTTAATATTTTTATTGTAATAGAAAGCCACAATTCATAATAATTTTTTGTTTATACTGTTTATGTCTTACCCACCTTACATGCGGGTGGCATGTATTGTATCTGTCTCATGTATGCGTTAAGTTAGGTTAGATAGTAATACATAATATATTAATATACCTAATACGATATGTATCTTACTACAGCTCTTATATTTAATTAAAGGACAACATTATTTGTTATTAGATTTGTAGAGGAGAATGTAAATTATGCCTAAAAGAATAGTTTAGTGTCATATGTTTATTTTGAATTTAGTTGTATCGTATATGAAGTTTAAACTAAAATTATTCAAATAGGGAAATATGAAAAAAAACTCGAGCGCAGTTCATATTCTTTTTACATTTGATTAGCTGTAAGTTTCCTCTAATTTTAACTACAAAAGAGTTTTAATAAGAATCTAGTTCTAGTACGATATATTATGCGTGTGTACGACAGAGACAACAAAGGCAAGTAGACAGTCCTTTAAAATTGAATATAAAAAATTTAAAATAACCTAACCTACGAAAAATCCTACAGCTAGTAGCCCGTTGTCGAAGCCTAATTTAAAAAAATAATAATGATGATTTTTTTTTATAAATATTTGTATTAGACATTTTGTGTTGTAGTTAAATATTTTTAATTTAACTAACTTAATTTGTATAACTTATTTTTATCATTTTGTAATTAAAATTTGAATACTTTATGATTTCATTTGAAGTGAGAGTTAAATGCAATTATATAGATAGTCAATAGCTATTTATAAATAGGGGAATTTGTGATATTACTAAAATCTCCATGTATAGATAATAATAATTATTATGATTGTTTAATGTTGTTTGGACTCAACCCATTTGTATAGTCTGTAATGTGTATATTGTACAAGCTTATATGCTTTTTAGATTGGCTTGCTAACCAATCGAGTAAATTAACTAAAATTATAAAAAAAAATGAAAAAAAAAAATTATTAATCAAATTAAACAGGAATAATAAATGTGATAAGTAATTGATCACATACATCACATTTATTGGAAATTATCTGCTTTGCGTATACAATACTATAAATACAATTACAATTCAATAACTCAAATATTTGGATATTGCGCTCCAAACGATGTAATATGGGGATACAATTAATGTCACTACGAGGTATAGTAATAATATAACAAATTTTAGAATCTATTAAAATGTAACTTAAATTATCCTGACCCATCGTGATTTCCTTTTTTCGGTTAATAATACTATAACATAATACTACAGTGGAGACGATGGGTGAGTGCATCAATAAAGCGAGCGAAATGAATTGTCATGGCATAGTAAGATAAGCAAAATACTATATTATTCACATCATCGGACAAATGCATGAAAGCGCACGCGCGTGCGTAGTATATTACTGGAAAAACATGATTTATGATACGTTTATCAATAATGTAAATATTATATTTATATGTTAAGAAAGGAAAAAAAGAGTACGAAGAAAATATTATGTTCATAAATAATAATGTTTAAATATATGTATATGTTTATATATATATATATATATATATATATACACACCATGTCCCTACCGTCTTTTTATAGATTCTGTAGTCGCTCTTTTATAACGACTGGCTGCATGATGAGATGAGGGTGAGAGCGGGTAAATAAAGAGAAAAAAGCCCAAATGCCCCGCTACAATATTATATATACACGTATCGTATGCCATCCTACTACGCAAGCGTGGTTTTAAGGACGACGAGATAGAGAGACATAGTGAGAAAAACAGAAAGGAAAACATGTGGAGTGGGTGGGAGTAGTGAGAACGGAAAACGACCTATAACGATAAGAAAACCCCGGGAAAATTTCACATTTGCATTAGCCAACGGTCGTATATTTTTTTTTACTTCTACTCTCTCATCGTTCTTGCCGGGACATCCCGTCGCCTCCGCCCTCACATACACCACGTGTACTCGCACACCCTTTATGTATACACACTGCGTACTTCCACCCTCGAGTTCAGACTCGTATACATACACAATCGTGTATGTATTATATACATAAACGTGTACACACACACGATCCCGATGACGACACCAACTTACCGCGGCCTCCATCAATATCCACCCCGCATAACCCTCGCGATCTCGCCAGGCCAGCCATATTTTGCAGTTCTCTCTTTCTCTCTCTTACTATTTTCTCTTCTTTTCTTCTTTTTTCTTTTTCCCTCCTCGCGCCTACCGTACTTCATGCAAACTCGTATAACGTATATAATATACATAGTATATATTATGCATAGGTATATCGTATATTCGAATGTATATGTATATATAAAACGCACACGCACCCGCACGAGCTTTTTTTCCCCTCGTGTGTTCGCGTTATCGATCAAACCTCCGTCGCTGCCACCGCCGACGAAGACCCCATACGCGTGGTCCGCCTTTTTTTCCCCAAACAATGGCAAACCACGCCGTTGGATGTATAATATATAATGTGTGTATTATATATAAACCATACGGGGCCGACCGGGAGTTTTTTTATTGATGAAAACGGTTTTCACTTTACGTGCCCTGCACTGGTAACTATTACCGGCGACGAGTTTTTCATATCGATAAACGCTGATTGCTGCAATCCTATTTTTCGACAGAAAAACATATTATTTTAACACCCAAATAGTATAATAAACTATATATTTATCTTAATTATCTAGTATTATATCATCATAATATTTAGTAAGACCGGGTTTCCTGATTAAATAATGAATAATGTTTTTTATATTACGATAGCATTATATTTATTAGTTTTATATGCAGCAGTTAATACGAATTAATTCAATGCGCATTGAGTTAATTCGCATTAGAGAGCGGGTTTATAAGCACCTAAAATATCAAGATTAGATGTATGTGAATAAAATTATAAGTTAATGCAAATGGTTTTTAGTCTATGCTTATACTTTGGATTCTATGACCAAAATAATTATAATTTGACATTTTAAAAATCCCACTAAAATATTAATTCGCATTACAGCGTTTACATGCATTTCTTAATCCCGAAGTAAGAGTTAATTTGTTTTGACGAATCAAATTAAATAATAAATGCGCACCAGTTTAATGCGAATTAAAAATTCGTTTATATGCATTATACACCTAACTCTCGGACTAACTCAATGCGTATTGAGTTAATACGCATTAACTGCTGAATATAAATGAAGTAACTATTCAGTATTTTCTATATTAACGCTAGAATTTTTTTTACAGTTATTTTAAGAAAAAGTTACGGAGAACCTATTGTAATGGGGTTTTTTGACCTACTTAGGTATAAACAACAACAATTTTAAGAATTTTCAACTTCAAAATTCCTTGCAAATTTTCATGATTTTAGCATATTTTGTAAATATTTTAACTTTAAATGCTTATAAACAAAAATTGTGACTAACGATTTTTGATTTTTTTTTTTCACTACGATAAGTACAGCTTATAATAAACCTTGTATTAAAATTTAAAGATTTTTTTCTATCGGCATTTCAAAAAAAAAAAAAAAATCAAAAATTTCAATTGTCAATAAATAGCTTAAAAAATTCTAAATAAATAAAAATGTATTCATAAATAGATAACGCTAATATAAACATTTTGTAAAAAATTCAAGTATTTTCAATGATTGGCTTTTAAGTTATAGCAAAATAAAAAAATCGATTTTGTCAAAAACTGGTTATGCGTAAAAATTCACGTTTTTCCGTTACTTTTAGAGTTTTTGCTAACGTTTTTGAAAACTACTGGAATTTTTTTACTTTTGATCCCTTAAAGTACCAACTAGATTCACTTTCATTTTCAAATTGGGGCTGAAATTAAACACTAAAGCACTATTATACTACTCCAAAACGTAATGAAAGACATAAAAATTAAAAAATATAAAAATAAACATAATACATCATTGTAAAATCAATACATTCATCATTCCGTTCAGAATCTAAAACAAATTGATTATAATTTATAATTGATAAAACAAAAATGGCACATATCCTGAGTTATAATAAGAAATAAAGTAACGCGTGATATGCTATCAGTTAACCGTGATTAATGAACGAACACGTACTGACGTACTGCTTTTTATTTCGTCGTACACTTTAGAATCCAAGATGTCATTAACTTTTACCATAACTATAAAATTGTCGAAATTGTTGATAAAAATATTGATTATTAAGCGACAAAGAAACTATCGTAAACAAACGTACGAGTCAGATATGACAGGCTACAAAACCTTAATTTATTTAAAAAAGTATTTTTGAATTTTTTCCAAAAATGATTTTTCCGGACAATTTTACTTAGGTATTTAATAAAAATATAATAAAAATTAAAATAATAATAATAATACAAATTTAAAAATTACAATATAAAAATAGCATAAATATGCTAAAAATTGCTCAAATATGCATTTTTCCTAAAATATGACGAAATATGCAGATTTAAACTTAGAATTTAGTTTCGCCATTTCATAAAACAAATTTATACACCTAGAATAATCTACGTACAAAAAAACATGCAAATGCAAGAACCTTAATCATTATATTAATCTAATAGGTATTTGTATACAGTGACGTAGCCAGGATTTTAAAATGGTGGTTGGGGGGAGTACCCAAAATACTAAAAAATCAAAATAATAAACAACTAACAATAACAGTTCATTTTTATATTAAGTTGATTGATACAGCCGATGGGGGGCCATAGCTACACATTGATAGTATATATTTATGTAAAATACGTACTTATCCAGGCTAATAACTAGTATAATCTATAGATTAAAATATAGCTGTGTATTATATAGGTGCTATTGATAGTTTAATTTATTTAATTGGAATTAATAATTTATTGAATATATGTATAATACACTTTTCTAATAAAAGGTATTTAATAATTGTATCTATAAAGTAATTTAGTATAGAAAAATTATTCAAAATATAATTTTTTAATGGTTTTCAAATAAGATTATAATTGGTGAATGAAATAAAAAAAATCGATGGATTTTATAAGTAAATAAAGATTAATTAACACAAGTATCATTAACATATATTTTAATTAAAATAACTAGAACTTTATTTATTTTAACTATATTTAAATATGCATTGGCTATCAATATATGATTATGTAACGGGTTAGGTAGATATATAACCTTACTAAACTGAGTGTATTGTATATATTATATATATCTGGTAATAATGGAATATACAAAATAAAGTTGTATTCTTCAGTTAATTGATAAATATAAGAGCAGATTTATTTGACTGAATTGATTAATCAGTTTAATGTTTATTTAAAACCTATATGAGTGTGTATAATAATGCACTTATATTTATATATAATAGTTATATGCTTATATGTATAAACTATGTATACATTATGCAATTGGAAGGAATTGTATTTGTTGATTTCGTTTTCATCGAACAAAATTAAATTCTTTTTGAAAAAATAAAAGGTTATTATAATAAATATTACAATAATATACATATGGTATTGTTATTAATTGTATATGTTATAACTTATTTGTATAATAATAGTTCACATTTATTATTTACGTGCGTGTATGTGTTTCTTAGAAAGTGTACTGAATTTCTCTTTCCGGTATGATATTTATTTTACATAATAAATCAAGTGGTGTTTGTCTTACTTATACTCTCTGAAACCTCCTGTTCAGAATTTGAAAGGTGTAGTTCGTAGTAAATATTATTATGGTACGTAAAATCCGGTTTAGTTGAAAGGATTTGTTAATTTTGGACGCGAAAAAAATTTTAAATCTTCTATCACATTATATTGATTAGATGCACTGCACATAATATTTTACCTATAAAAAAATTCATTTCAGGGGGGGGGAAACCCATACCACAAAGGTGTAGGCAGAGAATCTGCAAGCAGCTGAAATTTAATTTTTTTTGTCTAAACTATATACGTATATAGTAGACGTATTCATATGTATGCGTATATACGAACGGGTGTGTTGGAAACAAAAAAATTATTATAAACAATGCACAAATTTGAATTGGACGATGAGTTCTTTTAGCTCCCCATGCCACGCAGTTGTTTTCTCGCGGGTGAATAGGACAGTGCGTCTCTTGTCCTGACTGGTACGTACCATCTATTATATATATACATATACATGGTCGAAAAAATAAATGATATTTTTTATACCTATAGTGTTATTTGGTCGTGTATATAGTATATGTAAAATAGCTGAGCACTTTATGTTGTCAACGGTCCTACAGATAAATAATACCTACGCGAGATGTCGAGGTCCGTATAATTATGATGACAGAGGAGGATAGGGTGGGGAACAATAGGTTTACTGTATATACACTACATATATAGCGTGTAATGCACAGTATTATATTATTATTTATTATAATATTATTATAAATGCTCAATAGGGACAGAGGAAAACAATTATACTTATTTAAAAAAACTCATTACGGCGGCTGTACAACACAATACTGATTAAGTATACCATATCCGTATATTATCCATTAAACTAAAGTAAAAAAAAGTCTTAATTTATCAACGGTCGGCTAAAAATTATTTTAGTATACACACCGTTTACATAATATTTTGCATACCAGATGTCCAGATCAGATATCGTTTCACGATACTATAATATGCATATGCATTCTCTATTCTCATGATAACTGTTTATAATGTTAACAAAACACGTGTAACAGTAAAATTGTATGTTAATAAGTTTCAATTTATGTTAATGAAGTTATTATTTAGACTTAAATAAAAAAAATAATTGTCATTTAAAAAAAAATGATACATTTTAGCTTTTTAAAGGGGTATTATCTTTTATGTTTCAAAACTTTTAATCTATACACTTTTTATTTTAAATTTTAAGTTAAAAACACAATCAAAGTTCATAAGGTCGGATTTAGAGGGGGTACTTACTGCTATATAACACCCCCATTGAGTCATATGCTTATATTTATTTATTTTTGTAAGAAATAATATAATTTACCATAATAATTATTGTCGTATGCGTATACTGAACTAATTGTTACCAACAGACAACAATATGGCTAATATTATAATATTAAGTCAATATATCATATTATATTAATATTTTAGTTATCAAATAATCATTTTACTTATAAGTTATGATAAGTTAATGCCGACATATATACTATATATACTCATCAGCATAACAAAATTCTGATATAAATAGTCTTAATATTTAGAACATTTTATTGTGTATAGACAATAATATACAAAATAGTGGAATGTAATAAGTTTCTATAGTAAATATTTTTTTAATTTTTGCAAAAAAAAAATTGTTATTTAACGATTGAAAATTGAATTCAAATTTACAACTTTAAAAAATGAATAGGTATATGTTTAGTCTAAACTTTTTTTAAATGTCAATAAAATAAGTTATAAGTTATATGGAATCATGTATTATATTTTAAAAATAAAGATATAAACATATACAATTGTAAAAGCTTTTTAACTAGAACATAATTTACAAAGTGTTGCATTAGCCCATAAATAGCTAAAATATTTTTAAAATTGTATAATGTTTAGAAAATATTAATATAAATATTTGATAAAATTTGTATGTTTTTAAGGAAAAGAACTTTTTCGTCAAACTAATATCACTCCTCTTACAATGCCTAAAATGTTTTGATTAAAAAAATGTAATGAGTAATATGTATAATGTATACACAATTATTTATATCTTATAAATAATTAATAGTAATCACTAATTATTACCTATAGTGATTAGTGGCTTAGCCAGGGAGGTGCTTAGGCCTAAATTTACACTTCTAAATTTTTTTTAGGAGGACACATAATATGTGGCTATTTCAACAACGATAATGGGATTAGAGTTTATGGTAGTAGCGTATCATTTAGACCAGGGCTTCCAAAGTTTGTTCAAGTACTTTTATCATGGCATATAAATAAAAAATCACCGAGAAAATATTTTTTTAAATCAAATGAAGGCTCAAAAAGATCATTTTTAAGTTTACAATTATATTAAATACTATAATTTATAATTTTTTTTATATAGCTTATTATTAAGTTATTAGTTATTATTTATTAGACCCTTTCTAGCATCACTATTTAATAAGTATTGTTTCTGTTTATCCTGTTATGACCTCAAATAGATTTTAGAGATTTTAGTTTTATGTTACGTCACTATAGTACTATAATGAGTATAATGATATCACGTGGTGATAACTGCAATTAATGTAAAATTTCATACAATTTTAATAATATATTGTAGTTAATCACATAATACATTTAATATTAAGCATAAGCTTATAAGGCATTATACAACTTTACTAGCTTTATTCGGTGCTTATTAAATTTCAGGTGGTAATAGATAATCATTGATCTTGAGGAAATTGCCTCAAAAAAGCCTATTTCAGCACGTCACTGCTATTCATTATCTTTCATCTATTAACATTAATATTTTATCTACTTTCATAATAAATGCGTCTTAGTCCATGGGAATATAGTCTTAAAATATATTCTTGTATACAATTATAACAGTTTTCAATGATACTCGTACTTAGTTTTCATAGCTGATCAATAACTTTTTTGTTGTTAATAATTGTAATTGTACTATAATTGTCCAGATAAAAAGGACCAAATATTAATGAAACATTAAGTTTATAATTGTAAATTTTTTTTTTTAATGATAGAGATTCTATATTCTTATCGATTGAACAAAGAGTTGGGAGATAATAAACTGCGTCAAAAAAAAATTAACATTATACAATCTGTGACAAAACCGATAAGATACATTATATAAACTGCAACAATTTATTTTGTATATATATATATATATAATATAGGTACATATAGATACTTACGATGTACATAACCTGTACGATAACACATATACGTTAATAATTTAATTAGATATATATTATGTTATGGTATAGATTATGTACCAAAAATGATTTTTCTTGTAGAGTAATGTATTCGTTATTTAAAACCAATAAGGCTCTGCATGTTTTCTTTGAGAAAATCCATGCAGAATAACCGCCTATTTTGGAATTATATTTAAATTTAAATTTAAAATTGTTTAACACCTATAAATGTTTGCCGTTTTGGCTAAACATTTTGTAAATTTCATTTTAAATACAAATAATTCAATATTATACGACACAGCGCGTACTAACTTGTGATAATCTTCTACTTGTGAAAGAGCCGGTATTTAGTATATTACATTAAAACCTAAAAATAAATTTGGATTTTTCTTACAAATTTGTCTCCAATACAGTGCCGGATTAAGAGATTTGGCGTCACTAGGCTCGTATAACATAACGCCCTTAAAAAAACATTTTTATTTATCAACAAGTAATAAGGACATTTTGCCCTAATATTATACTTATAAAAAACTTTTTATACAATTCGTTTGCAAAATTTATTTTTTTAACATGATTTAGTTAAATTAAAAATTATATAAAATTCAGAAAAACAATTGTCATTAGATGTTTAGAATTTTAAGGCTCATAATGTTCATATTCCTATACGAAAATACGATACACAATGCTTTATAAAATATTAATTAAAATAGTGGTAAATTTATTATTTCCTTGATTTGCTATCTCTGCTTATCATGATATGTTTATTTTTATAAATACATATTGTAATTATTCTAAGAATGGCATAATATTGAAAATACTATTACTATATGTTATTATTTATAAAATTTATTGATTATAATTTTTTTTAAAATACAACTATGTGTGTTGATTTAAGAATTTCATTTAGAGAAAGTAAAAACTGCACACGGGTGAAACCGGGTAATTCAGCTAGTAATATATACTAATATATACATATGTATTGGTTCGTTTGAAAGTGGTGCTGATACATTTTTATATAATTCCCGAAAATACAAGCTTTTCCGCTAGATGCTCTTCACTGCTACCGCAGCAGACGCCACCACAGCTCTCATTTGCTATCGTAATTTTTCCTATACCTGATCAATTCAAAACTTCTTATTTCCTTTTGTCATTAAATTCTCATTTTTGAGTACCAATGACTCAGTATTCCCAACTGTTACAACTTTTCTACCTGATTGCGTCTGTTCAAAAAATTACGTGCATAGAAGGAACACCATACATATGTGCATATACATATTTATTATATAGTTTATTATTATAGTAGTGGTATTATAGGTATCTTATATTCCTACTTGCATATTTCTCGCACCCACTCGTCTCAACCTATAGGTATACACCCTCGGTATGCTTAGCCGAAACACGCTATACGCATTTCTCCACTCCCTCAACACCCCTTCCCATCATAACATCTGCACCTACCTCCCCTGCTTTCTCAATAGCCGTCACACTTTCCCCATTACTAATGGCGCCCCGGTAGATCTCATAAATATTTCCATTAAACTGAGTGAAATTGGTTTTTTCGCAATAACGCCAGAACCGCGAGCTCGTATATATTTTATATATTTATTTATTATACACCAACGAAATGCAAGACGAGACGCGATAGTCATATATATAACAACGTGGGGCATGCATTCAAAATGAGATGCAAACGGAGGGAAAGATAAAAAAAATCGAAAGCATTGTACGCGGTGGTTATATTATTATCGCCAACCGTTCTAAATCGACCACCGTCTACTCTAACTGTGGTTTGCTATAAGGTGGGCTGGAAAGATGGTGTTTGGCATTTAATGCAAAGATTCTTTATTTATTGATATTTATTGTTTAATATATTATTTATACACTTTAAATGTGATCGTGATTTATTAGATTAGCAGCGCATGACGTTGTGATAGTGAATTGGGTATGAATTTCAAAAACGTTCTCGGTATATACATTTTTTATTATTTTATAAGTGTATAATAAATAATAATATATTATAAAATAATATTTACGTTTGCTATAAAAGTATAGTAATGGTTATACAAGGTATTCAATATGTTTAGAAATGGTATTTGTTCTTTTTCCCTAATGAAGATTTTTGAATATTAATAAGGATTATAAAACGCATATCTGAGAATATTTTTCAAAACACTACTATTATTTTACGCGTTAGGGATATCAACTTTTATTTTTTAAATGACAACCCTGTTTTTGTATATATTCTATAGAAATTAAAAAAATAATAATTTTAGTTTATTTTTGGAAACTTTTTGAATTATGCTCAATTTACCTTAAAATAGTAGTAAAATAAAAATGAGAATTCAAAGGTCTTATTAAATAATTTAAGCTTAATTAAAAATACTTCTGGTTTAAAAATTATTTGTAATTTAATTTTCTGAAAGAAAAAAATAAAATAAAATTAATACTATCCTTATCTTACGCTTACAAAAACATTTGTTATCATTCGTGAAAAACAAACAAAATGTAATCTGTTGGAGGTGCTATTGTTCATGTATATAATATCTTAATAAGTCAGTTATCAGTTATTATATCAGATCCAGAGATTAGATTAAAAAAACATGAAACATTATTATATTTGAATATTTTGTTTATTTTTGTTTTATTACATAAATTTGTAAAATGATGTAAATTACTTTTACACATATTATTATTTAATAAGATTATAGGAACATTTTTTTCTTTTGATTTTTGATTCGACAACTAATCGCAAGTGAATAGTTTATTTGACAACAAATTTACCAAACGACATGGAATTGTAGTCCCTAGCGACTAATTTAATCACGACAAATTAATTATGTATATGTAATACAAATAAGTGACAGTTGTTATGTAGACTTGGTAGATTTATTTTATTAATGAAAAATGTCAAGTAGTATTCACAAATATTTACTTAAATAGTTGATTTTAATAAACAAAAAAAATTATCAATATTATACATCTAAAAAGCGTACAGTGAAAAAGGAATAGTTATGGGAGTGGTCAGATTAAAAACACAGGGCAACAGGTTAATAAAAATATGAAAAAGAGCTTTTCCTAACTATTTGTCGTTAA
This sequence comes from Rhopalosiphum maidis, assembly GCF_003676215.2. Taxonomy (NCBI): domain Eukaryota; kingdom Metazoa; phylum Arthropoda; class Insecta; order Hemiptera; family Aphididae; genus Rhopalosiphum; species Rhopalosiphum maidis. Next base: position 100,106 of record NC_040878.1, on the reverse strand, counting down.
ACGATGGATTCATTAATTAAAAAAAAACATTTTTAAAACTTTAAATGAAATGATGCAAAAAAGAATAAAACTCGTTTGGTTGCTCGGTTTGTTAATAAATAATTATTTTATCCGCAAAGAACTTAAGGTTATTTACACCTATTCTGCATCCCCGCAATGACAAGTATCGTGGTCCTTTATTTTCAATTACTTTTTTTCTTATTCATGGTAAGTTTCTTAATGAAACCTACCCTAATGATAAATGTTTTAAGCACTTTATCGTATCATTTTAAAGCAATAGTTTTCTTTCTCTTTACAAGATTTTCTGCCGTAGTTCAATAGTTTTAACGATTTTTTTAATGAAAGATAATTATAATCTCCATTGTTTATATTATTTATTACTTTTATTTATAATTGTTCAATGAAGAACGTTATGTGTTTTATTATTTTAAAAGTCTTTTTCTAAAAAAATAGTGTTATAAGGTAAATAAATAAATAAAATTAACAAGACTGTTACATCCGGCATGTTGGAGTGAAGGAGTGAACACGACCGGTTTAGTCGTGAGACACTAGTTTAGACTCCTCTCGCCTATGTCGTCAAATAAATATCCAGCTTCGTATGAACCGGAGGTCGCATATTATCGGTCGTGCAAATACAACAGTCGTGAGACATGTGCAGAATGAGTAGTGTTCTCGTCAGTTTACGACTTCGTGTGAACCCGGCTGTAATTGGGAATTATACATTATATATATTATAACATATTATATTATATAGGTAAAATGTAAATTTAAGTATTATTGTAAGACAGAGTGAGACCGATGTAAGACTAAATTTAGCAGAATTCTTAGGTTATTTAATTCAATTAAAAGAACTACGCCATTGTCGGTATGTGCGCGTTGATAAAGTTGTTGGGTTTTGTGGAAAAAAATTATCTTTATCTTGGCATGGAACAGAAGCAGCAATAGCAAAAGCAACAAACGCTTTTAGCTTATTGAACTGAAAATTGAGTTATTACGTTTTTTTTGCACCCCTCGTTATGTTATATATATATATATATATATATATATACATACGCATTTATAAATTAGAGGAGAGAGAGCGAGAGAAAACTTACATGACGTATAGTTATTGGCCCGAAAATGGCTTCGGTTAACGTTTCCAAGGAGACCACGACGTGCAAGCGCCTCTGTCGTTCCATCTGCGACCGATGTTCACCGGCTCGCCAGCCCACCACCACCACCGCCACTCATGTCAATTTCGTGCTGTTTGCGCTTCATTTCTTTCCACCACAACGTGGAGCTGTTCAGGGTAAGAATATTTTCATAACACTGGTGGCTAAAAAAACTAAAAAGAGAAGAAAATATAACTAGTTGAAAAAATATTCGTTTCCATCAATGCAACATTAAAGTATTGCATATTCAGTGTTGGGTAGTAACGTAACGGAAGTAACACGTTACTTTATTTGTTACACGTTACGTAGTTTCATTAGAATTTATTTCAAGTAACGAAAATGTAATGCATTTTCAGACTGAATTTTCTACTGAAAAATCAGTAAATGAAAAAAGTCTGAGTTTTTGAAACTTCAAGAATTTTTGTTAAATAGGAAAATTATAAAAATGTAACTCAGTTGTAATGAGTAAGTAGATAATTGAGTTAGATTTAACAATAAATATTATTGAGAGAGATTTGATATCACACCCAAGCGATAAAACGATTTGAATCCACAAAAACGTCGGCGTGAATAATCCCAAAATTTCTAATTTTTAACTACAAATATTTGTACTTTAGATAGGTTGAAATTTCCAGTAGGTACTTATTAAAATAATTGGAGAAAACAAAAAAAAACTTAATGAAAAAGTTTAATTATAGTATTACAAATTAATTATATTAAAATTAAGGAATTTTTACGCAAATCTAATTTTTGGCAAAATAAATTTTGCTTTTTTAATGTAACTTAAAAATGAATAAACGTAGATACATGACATTCTACTATACGCTTAAATTATCATTTTATATTTACGATAACATTTTTAAAATATTTTGATATTTTGAAAAATTTTCAATTTTTTTAGTTTTTTTTTTATTTAAAATTAAAATTTCAATTAAAAGTTATTTGATTATTTGATTTAATCTAGAAAAGCTAGAAAAATTAATACCATAAGCTCCTCATAAAATAAAAAATCTATAGTCACAATATTTTTTAGGGTGTTTAAAGTTAGAATATTGACAAAATTCGTAAATATCTTAAAAATGTATAAAAAAATATTTTGTAGTTAGAAATTCAATAAAATTAATTTTTTTATTTATTTTAGTTTTATTAACCTATATAAAAATAGTTTCTACCGGAAAGCAAAATTATTTTTTTATAAATATAAGAACTAAGAAGTTAGGTTAGGTTTGAAGTTATTTTTACCATAGTATCATTACAGATATTTAACCGTAAAATAATTATTTCCCCTTTAATAACTTTTTATATGTTATCGTATTAAAAAAATATAACAATAATAGATAAGAACTTGAATTTTTCAACAGTTGTTTATATTATTATTTTAAATATATACCTACTCTTTTTAAGCTATTTAAAAACATTAAAAATTTCATTTTTTTTTAGTTTTTTTTTTTATAAAGGTCAATAAAATTCTATTTGTTCGGCCAAAAATCTTGAAAATTTAATACAAGATTTCCCATAAGTTTTTCATATATCTATATAATAATATTAAAAATACATAAACACAACATTTTTTTATATGCTTTTGGAGTTCATATTTTACGAAATCATAAAAATGTACAAACTATACAAGTATTTCATAGTATAATATTTATAAAATCATCAATTGTTATAACTTATAATTTACTAAGGTTTGGAAATTTAATGCAATGTTCTCTTTACATAGTTCATACACTGGAACTAAAAAACCTTAAAAATTTACAAATATTTTATATGTACAATATATATTTGAAATTCGAAGTTCAAATTTTGACAAAATTACATACCTTTTTTGATGATGAATAACAGTGTTAATTATTTTGTTATAATTCAATAAATTATGAGTAGGAATTTAAAACTTCTACGCATTTTATGAATTTTACTATATTATATATTCACTTGTGATAATGTTTGCCAGACTGGATATGTTTATTCAGTGGTTGAATATATTTTAATGATGGATTTTTTTAATTTAAAATTAATTGTTATAAGTTTATTTTCTTTGATAGAAACTAAATCGAAAAATACAACACAAATAAATGTAATATGGTTTTTTAAACTTCTTATTTTTAATAAAAATGAAATTTTAATGATTTGTATAACAGAATTTTTTTACTATAGTGTACTAGTGTAGAAGGTATATTCAAATTAGTATAAAATTGTAAAATGTACATAGCAAGTGTGGTAACGCATAATCAACTAACGTGTAGTGCAGAATTAGGTACATCATATTTACTTATACTATCCTAAAAAATTTTGTAGTAGGTACTTCAGACCCACGTTTTTCAAATGTACCTTTATTCCAAGGTTAACATTGACTAATCTAGGTTTGTTTAATTAACTTTCTGTAAGTATAAAATCATAGAATATTTACTTTTAATGAAACCATTAACATCACTTCAAATTCAACAACATATTTACACTTTTAATCTTCATCGAAATAAATTAAGAGATTCTTTATTCACCTTTAGAAGTATAGGTAAAATAAAACTAAATTTTTTAAAATTATTACGAACAATTTCCAAAAATAGTTAGATTTATTAATTTTCCCATAACATACATGTATAACTTGATGGCAGGTGTAACCTTAAGTTTTATCTAAATATGTAGAATTGTGTTTAGATAATTGTTAATCTAATTTATCTAATATTATTAACTGATAAACAGTTGTTTAGAAATTATTACTAATTTAACTTTCAAATTAGGTAGTGCCTTATTGGACTGGTATCGTATAGTATAGATAAAATAATTTTTCGGTAGATCAGCTTTGCTTTTTAAAGCTTTAAATAAGAGTGTTATACATCTTATAACATGATATAAATTAGAATTAAAAACTTCTAGCTCATATTATTTTCTATACATAATACTTCTAACCTATGAAGATGATTTATATACCTAATTACCCATACATATAATTTAAACAATAGTTCAAATAACATTTTTAAAATGTAATTCTGTTAGCTGTTTAAAGGCGTACAGCTATTATTATTATTTTATTATTTAATGTAGCTAGTGTCATAAAAGCTTTGTAACCAACCAAATCATACCTTTAAAAATAGCGTTTTATATATATGCCCGTTAATATAAAATGTTGAACTTTCATATAGGTAATCAGTACATTTTAGATGGTTAAAAAAATTACATAATAAAAAAAAATTAAATTCACTTATTGTATTTAGTATTATAATAAAAAATAATGATGAATATATCTGTTATACTGTATACATTTATACATGCGTATATTATATGGAAAGGTTGCGGACCATCATGTACAATGAAATACAAATACTGTGAATATAAATAAATTAGGTCCTCGTTATCTATTTATTTTTTGCTTCAACTTTGTAATGGCACTTAAGTACTCGTTCAAACAGATTTTATAAAATGGAAAAAAACTTTCTTTAAATTAAAAAAGTTTTTTCAGTCTCCCTTTTACTCAGGCGTTTTGTATGGGCTCACTTGAGTAAGGACTGAGGACCGCATGAGGGAGGAAAGAGCATTGATTAATAAGAAGATTTCCATTCCACCATGTAAAACGTACATCGTTGTTAGTTCTGTATAACGTCGTATATGAGTGTGTATATTTTTATGTATATATATTTTTATAGTATTATTGTGTATAAACCATGCGATTCGTGAATATTGCTCAAACGTCCCCTCTAAGAGCTTTTCTTAAAGGGCTTGTATAAACCAACCAATCCTCGTCAAGGAAAAAAAATGAGAAAGGTCCCGGAAGTATTATTAAAAAGCAAAAAGTACTCGTAATCTGATATTATCATCAACCGTTTTTATTTTATTTTTTTAATACTGGTGTTTTCTTTTGCAATATCTATATATAATATATACCTACTTTACCCTATGTATATAATATATATATATATATTTTACCGATAATTAGATTGGCTTGTGTATAAACACCAAGATATTTAATCGGAGGGTTAATTGCAAATTAGACGCAGGACTTTAATACGTGTTAAAACATTGTAACGGTAATAAGGGTTCTTTTCCTTTGACCAGAATAAAAGGTTTTCTCCAACTTTTTTTTTAAATTAAACATTATTATAACTAAAAGAGGGGAAAATAAATAAGATTTAATTTACACCATATCATCGAATACTAATGTTTTTCCAGTGCACGGAAAAAAAAAATTGAATAGTATTAATAAAATAGTTTTGTAATATGATTTATAGTTAGAGTAACATAAATATATTAGTCCTAGCCATAAATACTATAGTCATTATTGAAGTACATTGTAATAGTTACAAAATGTTTTTTGTTAACTGATGTTTTGATTATATGAGCAAAGTATCAATAAAAATAGCAATGTAGTATTGTTGTAGCTACAAACAATATTGTTTATAAACTATAGCTACAACTACAAACCTACAAAACATTTTATTGGAATTACTTAACCATAATTTATGAATTGTTACCGGTGTACGATAAAAATAACCGTTTATTTGGTAAAAACTACCTATCTGTTAGACTTATGGTATTAATATTTTAATACTGTTATTTAACTTTGACACATTTATTAAAACTATCAATTTTTATAAAACATGTTCACTTATTTTGTTTATCTAATTTTCTAATTATACTTTTAATTAAAAAAAAAACATGCGCATAACTGCATAAGTATAAATTTAAATACATAATATAATCAGTGTTATTGAATTTTAATATTTATGTAACATGGATGAACGTACCTAGTTACAATTAGCCATTAGGTTTATAAAACAATGATGGATACTACAAAAGTATTTATAAATAAAATGAATGAATATATTGATTTTTATAAAATGAATTATTTTTATAAATATTCAGTAAGCCTACGCTTCAAATAGTTTAATAATATTAGTCACCATGAGTTCTTATACTATGTAAATTTACATAGAGACATAAATTACCCAAATGAATTTACTTTCATGTAAAAATTAGTTAATAATTAATTAATTATTATTCGCATATAGTTTAATTTAACTAAAAAAATATTGGTATACAATAAACATATAGTAAGGTAGGTAGTAAACCAGATACATAATGTATACTGTATGTTGATACACTTCAAAATTTTCAAATTTATTGAATTTAAAAATTATATGTTAAATTTTAAGCTTTAATCACATTATTTTTACATTAAAAAGTCTATTATACGTTTTTAATTCTCAGCATTTTTTTAAATACAATTATATATAATGTATATATATAACTTTCCCTACACGTAAAAAAACTTTTTGGAATTTACTTATTTCATTATAATAAAATATAATCTTAAATCGTTATTATTTATAATATATTATAGGTTGGCATTATTTTTTTGATTACAAATTTATCAAATATTTAGAATTTTTTTTCGATTTATTGTGTATTATATGTAAATTGATCTAAATGATATTATTTATTACAATAGAAAAACGTAATAATCATTTCATATTGATATTAATCTGAAGATGTGTATGAAATGGTAAAAATTTATTGATAATATAAGATTATACAGATTATATAATTTATACATTCCATTTCGGGCTAAATTAAAATACTATAAATAACGTAAATAATTTCCTTATTACACGTTACGGTCGAGACTTTTTTCGTGACATTTTTATCTGTATACCTACATAAACTTGTTATTAAATTATAATAAAAAATATCTATATACATAAGGACCAGTAAGGAAACTAATTGTATTTTATTGCAGTAAAGAAATTACATTTCATATAATATAACTCACACGGCAACATAGGCGGCAGTGGCGGCGGGGTAGGACGAACGGACGTCCAGATTTAATATCGAGCCTATAGTATAACTGCAGCCTGATGGTGAACTTTTCTCCCTTTTTCCTTTTTCCTTATTTCTTTTTTTTATTATTATTACATCAGCAGCTGCCGGCGTATTCTTTTCCGTCTTCAGAATATACTTTTACGTTTATTATTCGCAAATTTCTTTCCTCTGTTCACTCTGTCTGTGACATTTCCCCTCTTCGTTTCTATTGTAATTTAGACTTTTCCTCCATCACCCATGTATTTGGAATCGAACGCAATCGCGTTGGCTTCCTTTGAACTTTCTCTTTTTCTCTCTGTCTCTCTCTAGATATAGATATAATATACACCTATATAATATTTAAAATATAACTAGCTCCCTCAACGTACACAAATGGCCGTTTTTCTCTTGGACATTTTTTGTTCAATTTCTATATACTTCACTGACTACTCAACTCATTTTTTTTCATATTCTCACATACAATTGTTTAAAAAATCGATGTTTAAAAAAGACATGGATTTTAGAATACATTAAAGTGGTTTGTGTGTATGTGCATTGTTGACGAGTAAATTAAATATCTGTTGGAGTAATTTAATAAGCAAATATAGTTATATTTACTGATAATTTTATGATCAAAACTATTCGGTATAATTTCTAAGAATGTATAGATACTTAAAAAGATGTCACACCTGAATATTAAAAATAAAAATTACATTGTAAATTTGTGTTCAGCATAAGCAGCTCTAATTTTGTGTTGTTATTTGTTAGTTTAAATATTACAATAAATTGACTTATTATTATTAAACTTAAAGGAAAAACATATTATCTAACTGTGGTCTCTCTTAGTCTTATAATATTTTAAATTTTAAGTCATGAGAATATTTTATAACACATAATAAGTTCATGGGCGCCATTTGGGGGGAGGACGCAGGGTATACTTTGGCTCCCATATTTTTTTCCGAATCTTATTGGCCTGAATTAAAATTTACAATGCGCCGTCGGCGCACGGGCGATGGCCTATGGCCCTATGAGTAAAAATTAAAATATATTAATAATTTTTATGAATACTTTATAATACGTAGCTAACGTAGGTATAAAATATAATATTATTATGTATGTAGATGGGCAATAAATAATAATGCATAATATTTATTATTTTTAGATTTTTATTAGATTATAGCATATAGCTATTTCCAACTCTCCAGATATTGTTTTTTTCGTTAGTAGGTATAAATGCATTATAATAAAATATGTTATAAATATTAAAATATATAATAGGTACGTATCGGCGTATGTGGGTATTCTATTGTATAGGTACAATAATTACGCTTGTAATTAAGAATAATTCTATATTTCTAGCATTACTATGATTTCGTTACAAACTATACCTACGATTACACTTAGTATAATATTATATAATATTATATCTTCAATGGGTAACAAACGATTAAGTGATTTAATGGTCGTAGCGATAGAAAAAGAAGATAGTAACAAAATAAATTTAGACGAAGCAGTAGATAGATTTTCTAAAATAAAAACTAAAAGGTATAAGCTAGAATAGCATAATTAATTTAAAAAAATAATGTATTTTGTATGGAATACTATATTATTATTTATTATAATATGTTAAGAAATAAATATAATATATTAAATTTATTTGGAGTAAATTGCTTAGATTAAATATAAGTTCCTACAGTAAATATTTTTGAATCTATAGCAAAAGGCAAATAAATTATTAATGAATAATTTTAATTCATTGAAATATACCCTTCAAGAGTTTAACCCCATATAAGTGACTTACACACAAACCATATCTGTGTTTAATATTTTGAAAAAAGTGACCTGACGAAAAAAAATTGGCTTGCTTAAATTTTTGTGCCTCTATAATAAAACTCAAATGGCGCCACTGAATAAGTTGCTTTAAAATTAAGAGATTGTATAAAATCAACAATATAACACAGATAATGTTATTTTCTTTAAGTTTGACAAAAATAAATTTACTTTAATATTTAAACTAAGATCACGATATTGGAACTATTGAAGCATTATACCATTTAACTTTACAGCCAACGAACCCTCCTTAGAATGATGCGCGTATACGATTCGTATACTTTATAACAAATTTATACCAAGGCTACTTATCTAATTGTCAGCGCTGTTATATCGTTCTTATATGTTTACTTTAATACTTATCGTTATCTTGTAACTATTTTTTTATCTAATTTTATATCTATATATCTGTTATTTATATTTGTAAGAGCTGACTGGCGTTAATTTATAAAATAAAATTAACACACATAAGACAGCACATATGGGTTTGTATTATATAATTTACTTATTCGTATTTTTTAATTATATATTATGATTATCCAGTGGCGTGCCCAGAAATTTTTGGCGGGGGGATATGTGTTATAAGAAAACACCGGATTTAATTCCATTAAAAATACAAAAACTGTATAATTATACCAAAAAATACAAAATAAATTGCACTGTAAAAATACAAGTCATATGAAAAAACTTTAAATTCTTAATTCTAATTAAATTAATTTAAAAAAAAAATTGATGAATGTATTACTTTTTTGATTTAAAGTTAATAATTAAATATATTTCCAAATTATGTTCATTAAAATTAAATCTCTTATTACTTAAAATATGTTTGTACAAAGAAAAAATACGTTCTACTTCTACTACACTAATTATTTATTAGTGAAGATTAAAAAAAACTCAATAATTTAGGCGTTATATCTAAATAAACATATGATTTACCCAATATGACTTTATAGTAGGATTTAATAGTTTTATATGTTATATCCTTTATTTTTTTTCAATTGTATACATATACATATATTTATCTATAGTTTTTTTTCCGTTTGGACTAGGAATATTTGTTAAAATATCTTCAGCTTTTCTAAACCTATTCATATTTTAAGTAGCTCACTATTCGATTCTTCCAAGCTTGTAAGATTAATGGATAACTCAGATAAGTGTAATTGTATGAATACTATAAACCACATTTGACTGCATTACATTGTACAAAAATCGATAAATTGCAAAAAATTGCATTTTTAAATTAAGTAGGCAGATAATGAGAGAGCATAAAGTATATAATTATAATAAATATAATTTATATAAGCAATAACTTATTACTAATAATCAAAAGCAATTACTTTATAATAAGTAACAACTCTAATATCTAATAATTTGTTTTCCAAAAGTCAGCAAAAAAAAAGTCAATGGAGGAATATAACCCCTAACTTCCCCCCCTGGGCACGCCACTGTGATTATCTATATGTTGAGTAACTCTTAACAGTGACTTATATAATCGTCATCAATTTTTAGATAATTTTCGGTTTTTTAGGTTTATTAAATACATTTTTGGTAAATTTAAATTGAATTATTTAGTTAATATAATTAATATTTTAAACGTATATTTTTCCTATACAGGAAAAAAATTAAGCTACTGAAATGTTATTTAAAACATGTGATGAATACAAAACGTCTGCAACATTTTTTCAATTTCTACAAAAAAATGCAAATTAAATATAATATAGGTAACTAACTTCTTAAGACTTAAGTCGTTTATATTAAAACAATATGCTCTTTATTTTCTATAGTTCTAATTTTATTTAGCGTGCATTTGTGTATTTGTTTTTATTTTGGGGAGGGGGGCAGAGCTGATAACTTTATGATAAAATGTGTTCATAAAAAATAGGTTAGTTAGCACATTATAAAAGTATACGCATATTAACCAATAGTTAAAGGAAATACATCTTTTCACTGTCCACGGGGACCGAGAGAAAAATTATTAAAAACGAGAAAAATAAATAGAGGGTTACTCATTGAATTCTGGTGGCTGGTAAAGGGAAGTGTGTAGCTTTAACAAGGCTCTCGGGAAAATCTGGTGAAGCAACTGGATAACGAAGCGTAAATATAATAACTCTATATAGACACGAATGTAATTATTATAATTCCAAATTTATTTTCACAAATATTTTTTGTTAACATGTAACTTTTATATAATCAATTCTACAGACTTAAAATAAACATATTTTATGTGTTTAGTAAAATGCGTAATAAATGATAAAAAAAATACGATTTAAGAAAATAATTTTTCACAGCTATAATACTATGGTATATGATTATAAACATTTCAAATGTTATGTCACATAATATATTATATATACTTATATATTAATATTACGTATTTGTTTGAAATTACTCGAAGAAAATATATATACCATTAAAAACTATAAAAATAATTAAACCATCTTACCTATATATAGTGAAACTTTAGTAGTCAGTAAATCAAGTTTAATATAATAAAATAATAAGTTATACAAAATCCGTCATGAAAATCGTATAACATGTGTGTATTTTATACCTACCTATATAATATATTATGTATATTGTATACACACAAAGTCTTAATAAACACAAAAAAAAAATAATTGCCGATAACGAACACCATAATTCGCACGTTGTGGAGGCGGTGGCGACGGATTTTACGAATCAGATGCACTTATATTTTACATAATATAGGTGTAAGAAATAAGTAGGTACACAAAAGCGCGGTGTGATTTTTATAAAATTATATACACATTTTGTTGCAACCGCCACGCACTGCAGTGTTATACTGCTGACTACGATCCATCGCGGAATAGTGTATGTGCGTATGTACATATGTAACAAAAACCAGTTGTTATTATTATACTTTATACAAAAGCCCCGAGTATAGACGTGGTATATAAAAAATCAGCAGGCCATTGTCTTGTACAGAAAAACTAATCTGCATAATATTTTTGTATGAGAAAGAGGACGTATGTCTTCCTTAAAGGGATTCCGGTATGGTCGGTATGGGGTCGTGTGTGTGTGTGTGTTCGTTTGATGCAGTAGTCTCATCGAGGGTTCTTTAAAAATACTTTCATCGTGTGCACAATATACCTATGTGTATAGTCAATGAGAGAAGAAAAAAATACCTAACGGATATAAAGGATGTGAAAAAAATAACAAAACAAAACAAAACAAACGAATACCGCTGGACCGGTGAGAACGTTCATTAATCGTATGCAAAAAAGCGAATAATAATTATTGTCCCCGGGCTAACTAGTGAGTGTTTGTGTGCGTGCATATATAAAGGAAATAAATAATAATAATAATGGGTACACGCAGGGGATATTGTTTCTATATAAACGCGTATACACGACGTATACATTTTTTTCGTCGCATACATTTACATAAAATTATCTCATCAGGGGTAACACTATATATTATGTATACGACATGTAAAAAATAAAATTTGTCTGTTGGGAATGTGCTACTATATATTATGCACGTTATCATCACCGTCAACTCAGGTATATTACATCATGTATGCATTTTATAATGCATCTAATGTACGTGTTTAATGTGTATGTGTACTGTATAGTTTAAGATTTTTTACTCGAAATGTTTTTGTATTTTGAGTAATCGTGGTATACAAAATGAAGTGAAAAATATAAGTTTCATTATCATTAGATTATAAATTATGATATTAGACGCGTCTAGCTTTATTAACTTCGCTATATATGTTCGAGTTACATCTGTAAAAATTAAAATGTATAATATACATTTTTACAATATATTATATTATTATATATATAAACAAACTGTAAAAAATATCATAATTAAGTATTAACGTAACAATAACCGTTAAATACCCACAAGTGAATAAACATTGTTGATTTAAAATTAAACAAACCGTATTTCTTATATATTTTGTCCAATAAATTAAAAAAAAATACCAGCAAGTTGATAAACTTTTATATTTAAATATGTAACTCATTATTATAATATTTATATGATAGTTATTTTATATTCTGTTTAAAATTATCTAATTAATATTTTACTATTACTTAACATTTTATTTAATGATATAAAATATAAAATAAAACATAGCAACCCACCCACATATTTTTAAATATATTTTTCTTCGGTTGTTCCAATAAAATAATCATTCCTAACATTAGTAGGTATACTTTATTATGATACATAATTTATACATACACGATGATATACTATAGTAATATTATTTGGTATGGACGTAATTAATAATAAAAAATACATTTATAAAATAATAATATTCCTTAACAGTTGGTTATTAAATTTATATTTTTTATGCATAGATACATTTTCTCTAAAACAAGTCATTCGTTTAGTTTACCATGAATAAAACATTCACCTATATAAAAAATATTATTTTAGGCTTAGTGAATTTAAATGAGAAAAAAAATATAGTCATATACTGTTTAATATTTATAATACATTTTAGAGTTTATTTATCATATTTTATAATTCGTTTATAATAAATAATTTTGAAATAATTTCGGTATGATTATATGAATTATTTTTCATAAAATAAACAGATTGTAGGCAATGAGATCCTGTAAAAGAAATTTAATTCTAGTAATAAGTATATAAAAAAAAGAAGGTTAAAAGTACTATGTCAGATGTAGAATGGGTACCAATTTGTTACCAATGAACAATGGTGTATAACCACAAGAGTGGAAATTTAGCATTTATTGGCCAGGTTATTAGGTTATTTTCAATCATTGTTATGGGCGCCCGGAAGAGGGGGAAAGACAGGGCATTTGCCTCCCCCCTGTAATTCAAATAGAATGTTGAACATTTTAACTTTTATTTTGATTTAAAAAAATTTTATCGATATTTTTACTTTAGTGTGTGGGGTTGGTATTTGATTTCATATAATTTTAACATATTTTGTAGTTTACAAGGAATAATAAACATTTTTTAATGTATTTTTTGGTGATTAATAAAATTATGCCCCTCCCTGATAAATTTCCTGCGGTCGCTCATGATCATTGTTATAAATTATAATATTTATAACGAATATATACCAAACTACATAATCTCAATATCAACGAAAATGAACATAAACATGATAATAATTATTTTAGTTACAGAAATAAACTAATATGTTATACGCGTCGTATAAGCCAATACTAATAAATTCAATATTTAAAAGCAAGACAGCATTAAATTATTTCAGAAAATATAAATTATTTTTAACACAGATTAGCTAACAGTGAATTGGTTATAGTATCAAAGTATATGTTTAACCTAATGGCTAATCATTTTTATAATTAAATTAACTACGTTATTTCGAATAACAATATTCAACTTTTTCAACGTTACATGTATGTTTTTTGTTTATTGATCATTTTAAATTATGATTAATGATAATATATGATTATATGCATAATGGAATTCAAATTTCTTTGTTCATTTACTGATTTTGTTTATTGTTTTTAATTTTTTTTCAACCCTGATATCAAGTACATATTATATTTTATGAAGAAATACGATGTTCCCGAAACATGCATTGGTATCATGTGTCATTTTTTCGTGAGTTATTATGGTTTATTCTTTACTCAATGTAAGTTGCGTATTTATATACAAATCTGTAGTAGTGGCTTGGACGGTTGCAATAGGAGTGATTACTCCTTATAGGACTCGATTAATTTTTTTTTTTTTTAATATGTAAATATTAAAAATTATGATTTATGAAAATTATTAACACTATCTATATTATTCAGAAGTTTTAAAATATAATAAGAATATAACTAAGTATGTTAGGAAATTTTAGAAGGATAAAAACATTTTTTTACATACTATATGTTTTTATTGTGTAATTCAATCCATCTCTTTCTTGAAGTTTTATCAAAACCATTATCGATATAACTGTGATAACTTGTAAGTAACATTAATGAAAAGAAGACCTTAATTAATATTAATTAATGTTGTGACGATGGTCAGTGGTATTTTTTCATCATAATAGTTTAATTATGTAGTATCCAGTTGTTTATTGTATAAATTAACAAATAGGAATCATTTTGACTTGTTCGTTTTTTCATCTTTTGTCCTACTATATGGATTTTTTACAAAGGTACAAAAAGGCATTATTACATAATTGTATCATTGTTTTTCTGGAATTTTAGACGTGGTATTTAATTTTTGGGTTTTATTTTCTTCCTTGTCGTTATTATAGCAATATGCGCTCATATATAAAGAAGTATAAAATATATTGTGTAATTGCCCGTCGACAAATTCACTGTGTGTGTGGTGTTCTGGTCGCTCTGGGTGTGTTTTGTGTCGGATCACGTACACATGCTCCGCAGGGAGTAGAAAGATATAGAACGAGGGTGTCGATTTAGCTACGCAAAACGAACGGAGATGGCGTGGTTGGCGGGGGACACTGAAAAACGTGGCGCGGCCATGATGTTTTTTAGTGTGTGTATTTGTGCACACTCAAATTGTGTGTGCTGGTTGAGCCATGCATTATACCACAGCCACCGCCGCCATTTCCCGAGAACTTTTTTCCATAGTTCAGCGCACACCTTTCCACATTTTTTATCAGTTTTCATCATATAATGTGGAATATTATATTCATAATAATATTATTTATTATTGGCCATAATTTAGGTACCTATATATATTACGTGTAATGTGTATGTTGCAAATATTCTATTACGATCAAAGTGATATATTTAATGTAAGTTTTCATTTAGATAGGTTCTCAATATTTTTTGCATTTTTATTGTTCATTGTATGATATAAACAGTAAACACTGTATTATTATATATTCGGACGAGTAGTTAATGACTAATGAGTTATACTTATTTTAAGTTTAGATAATGCCGATAATGGTAGCAGACAATAATAGTAGACCAACATTTTGCGGAGTATCCTCGTACTAGTCGTATTACTCCACTTCGCTAAACCAAATGTTAAATTATATTTATAATTAAATACTTATATTATACTTATATTTAACTACTCATTGAAATTTTGATTTTTAAGAATTTAAATTCTACGAAAAATATTCTGCTTTAGAGTATGAATTAAAAAATGTATGTTATTATTCAAAAAAGTAAAAATTTAAATAATATAACGATAACAATTATTAAAAATATAGTTTTTTAAGGAAAATATTGTTTTATTTCGTCCGGAAGTAATATAAGAAAAACATTTTCAATTATATTAATATAATTTGATGTAATGAGTGGTGTTTCATAAAATAATAATACACTGTATAAATGTTCCTCAACACTGTTACAATTATTAATTTACCTTCAGAATAAGTATTTTTTTAATTAAAAAACTATTCTCTTATAGGTAAATTTGGTTCCTAGACCATAAATAAAAATGATGACCTCGCCGCGGCTGTCCAAAAATTGAGCATAAATTTACAAAAATTTTTCATGATCGCTTAAAATTAGAATTTCGACAAACTACGTCAAAATCGAAAAAATTTTGTAAATTATTTTGTATTCAAAAATACATTTTTTTTTTGTATAAAACGCTTCTTGATGCTATTTTAAATGATTATTCTAAATCAATCATAACACTGTTTGGATTAAAATTCAGTTCAAATTTTTTTGAAACATTTTAATTTTTTATATAATTATTGTTTTGTACGAAGTCATTATACATTTATACGTAAATAACTCGATATTGGCAGACGTGTCTATGGAATCATTTGATTTTTAAAGTGTTCAAAATGTTCCATTTGCAGCTATTCAATTATTACAGATAAGTATTTTTAAGTAATCTATTGTTAAAAAATCAAAAAAATTTTTCATTCTTACTTTTATATAGAAAACGGTGTTAATTATTAACAGGGCTAGGATTTATATGCAACAACATGTTTTTTTTTGGTACGTCCAAATGGAGTTTTAGTAACTTATGTCCACAATTTATATTATTCCGATGAAAATGGTACTATTTTTTTATTTTATATTTTTGCATATTTAGTATGATCGTATTTATTGTATTTGAGCCCATAATAATTAAACTGGTCAAAGTATATAATTTGGTTTTTTTGTCAAACATAAATTTTATTTTCATAAACACAACCCTATGGTCATAGGCGCAATTAGAGTAAAAAATTTGGGGGGAGGCTTCAGCTCCTCCCATATATTTTTCAATCACTGCCTCTCCGAAATATCCTCTCAGCGCTCAGGGATAATATTTTGTTTATTGATAATGATAAACAACTGTGGCCCGTTATAATAAACACGATCTAAACTCTAGACGTAAAAGACGTATCTAAGATGGTGATTATAATATTGTTACTAAAAATAAATAACAAAAATTTATTTCATTCATTTTTTCAATAGTAATCACATATTTTTTTTATTTATCAATATAATAATATAAAGTTCTGCATGATTTTTTTGGGGGGGGGGATTTGAATGTATTTTAGGGAGTTTAGCCCCTCCAGCGCCCCTAATTGCGCCTATGCCTATGGTACAATATGCGATAAGAGATTGAGCGTATATCGATTGCGCCAATATGACCGTTTTATACCTATAAAAAAAAAAATCGATTGCGCCGCGTATCAACTCCGCTGAATTTTTTTATTTATTGGTTCGGCCGGTTATCAATTCACTGAATATTTGTAAATTATTTATTTTAATAATAACAAAATGTAAAATGGTTATATTAATATAAAATTAATTTGCAGTTTTCATCTTTTGGCCAATTCACTTTTCAACCAAATTTAAAATAGGTCGATTCCCTTTTCGACTAAAACAAAAATGTATATAATACATGTAAAAAAATAAAATAACTGGTGTATAATATTTTATAAGTTGCATAAAATGTTGTAAAATAAAATATAGAAAATTATTTAAAATATAAAAATATCTATATATTAATATTATTTTAATTTTAATATGTCACAATATGTACAGTTTTATATATATAAAAAAAATATACAATTATCATGTATAATAGTAATGTATAAAATATATAAAAAAATAACCTATGTAATAGGTATATAATTATATATATTATATATACACCCATATATTATGGAAGTTGCCATCACAATCAAACACGACGACCACCGATCAAATAATTTATGACAAAATATTATAAATAGGTTTTAATAATTTTCGACATGTATAACATAAAATATAATATATTAAACTTTTTGAATTGTGTAATTTTTAAAATTACCTATTTTATATCACTATTATACTTAATAATTATTGACAAAAATTGTATATTATTATTTTATTTTTTTACATAATATTAATTATTATACATATTGTGATATATTAACATAAAAATAATGTTAATATATAGATATTTTTATATTTTAAATAATTTTCTATATTTTATTTTACAAAATTATATGCAACTTATACTTTTAATCATTTTCAAAATTATATAATTTTATAATTTCTATAATTTTACAAAAATTATTTACCAATTATTTTATTTTATTTTTTCATAATATATATTATATAATTTTTTTTTTGGCCGAAAAGGGAATCGGCCTTTTTTAAATTTAATCGAAAAGGGAATCGACCTATTTTAAATTTGGTCGAAAAGTGAATCGGCCGAAAAGGGAAAGTTTCAAGGTTTTTGGTCAAAAACGGCCATGCTTCATAAAAAATAATAAGAGCTTAGTCGCTGGGTTATTCAGGGGCTCAACGGCTCAGTCGTACACCGTTTCAATTCCATTACTTTACAATATGTTATAAATTAACGCGTCTTTAATTAAGTTAAAAATATTATTTCTAGTTTACTTTTTTTTGTATTTTGTTAATTCCTAAATTATCAATCCTCTCAACAATTCAAGAAGATTACTTTGAGCTACAAGTTATACAAGAGGTAAGGTGATATCTATCTTCGATATGTACCACGCATAGTCATATTAATATATTTATATAATATAAAAAAGGAAAAAAATCTTTTACTCAATCTCCGTATTAAGATTTTATATTCAATTATAATATACAATATATAAAGCAATGAGTTGAGAATATAGATTTAAATACGATACATAAATATATTTTTATGCAAATATTGGATTAAACCTTTTACCTTATTTTTGACTCATTACAACACGTTGTGTAACGTGGTTAACTGCTGTAACGTATTATGTAGGTAATTTCAATTCAATTAAATCTGTGATCTTAGAATTAAATGATGAATAAAATTCGATGAAAAAAAGCTAAAGAATTGTTTGATAATCAATATTTAAAAAAATGATTTAGTATATATATTAAAAGTAATTTTCACTTTTTTATCCCAAGTCATAACTAAACTACAAAATCAGAATTTAAAATTTCATGGAAGTCTACAGAATACAGATTATAATTAATGTTAGAGATCGACTTCTTAAGTGTAACATGCAGTATTAATTCAGTTAAAAATTTATTTTACTACGCAATACACATATTATAAACAAATAAATAGATTATTTTGTTTAAATCATGATGAGTACCTATAGTACCTATTTGTGTAAGATATTTTTTTATATTTTAAATAGGCGTTGTTAAATTATTTAGATGTGTATAAGGTAGTAGTAGGTACAAGTCCTGCACTGCCCTAAAAGTGACCCAGTCAGTCTACCAAAATATACAATAAATACCATAAAATACTGCCGTGTTCTACGTGAATTCGTCAATTGCGATAAATGCGATAAGATTGTAAAGACATTGGGAAAAATAGAATTCACGGCGTGCACTAGTCATTATAATCGCTATAATTCGTAATATCATTGATTATAAATATTTATTATCAATGGTAATATGCGGCATGCGGTAGTCGCGATAACTCACAATAAGTACCTAAATTTTTAGTTTTAATATTTTGATTTTTATAGTAAAAAAATTGATAAAAAATGCAGTAAAAATTGTTCACTATTTTAATTTAATTTAAAATTACAAAATCACTAAAGTATTGCAATTCATTTTGCTTACGAACTCTACATGCAGTATTGACAAGTCAACGCGATTTCCAATACCACAGACCGACCACGTTGTTCAAGTAATATATTTTTTTATATTATATTATTATAGATCCGTCATAATATTTTAGTATTTATTTAAATAATCAAAACGGTATTAAATGCATATACTTACAACTATTTTCAATGGTCTATGCATTCGAGTACAAATAGTACAATAGTACAAACCTCGTGGTTTTACACAAACTCCATCCACCGTTAATGAATAAATCAATAAATGAATTATTTTCCTAATTTCTAGTCAGTTTTCGATAAAAAAGTTGGATTGGCTCACAACTGGCATTTATTGACAACCACTTAACTCAGGTTTTAGTCGACACAGCAATTGGAGTCCCGATTCAAGACCAAAGGCCATACAACAATGTATTTTCATACATTGAATTTTGTATTTTTTTTAAATAAAAATGAAAACATAGAAAACAAATAATATGATACCTAAATAAATGTGGTCAAAATTAATTTAATTTATCTTTAAAATATGTAGTACGTTAGTAGTTAGTATTTTATAGGTACTAAAATATGTTATTGCTTAATTACTATTAACTTATTACTTATTTTAAGTAACCGCGTGTCCGTATTATATAGTACATATTATAGAATTAGAAATTTTTAAAATGATTAGTTTATATCATGTTTAAACTAGTAATAGAAAATATCATATTATATTTATATTAGGTAATCTCCTACTGGTAGTATTTTTATAGATGCACAGGTGGCAATATGTTATAGTATATAATTATCTCGTACAGTTCTAACTTACAACAACTTAACATTATGTATAAAATAACATTTTATCGGTAACCGGTGTTTATATACCTATGCATTTAATATGTAACCAGATATCAGACAAGTATATACGTTATTACTTATTATATGTAATAATAATTACTAGTATATGTACCACGACAGAAGTAGGTATGTTTGATGCTATGGACTATATTATGTATATAATACTTATTGTAATATTCAAAATTTATTAGACCATTGCCGTTAGCAATTTTCTCATTTATATTGAATCATCGGACGACAAAAGATTAATTAAATTCTATTCATCGTCGACACCAATACTAGTTTAATATTATTATACTGTCGCCAAGAAAAAAAATGCTAATCCCTTTCAAATATATGTTATAGGTGAATGCTTATATATACCATGTGTCACGATCTATCTATTGTCTATAAAGTGTATTTTATATTATACAACCACATGTCTTTTGAATATCGAATTGTGTCCGAGAGAGAATCGCTAAATGCAGCACCAATATAAGTTCATATTATACATAGGTGTGCACACATACATTACTATATAGGAACATATTATTTAAATTATAATAAGCAAACGGTTATTATAAACAACGCACGGTCGTCGTACTTATACCGTGTTTATGTATGTGTGTGAACACTACGAATATACGATGCAGGGGAGACCGGGTTAGCGGTTTTAATGAACGAATTAGCATTTCCGGTTGCCCTGAACGGGGTTAAACGAAGACGATATACTCGTTATTGTGGACGAGTGACGGAGACGCTTTGCGACTGCACGTTGATTATCATAATTAATATTATTACCATTATGATAATATTCATTATTATTTATAGGTATATTGTGCATGCGCATATACGACATTATTGGCTGTTATTAATAATAAAAAGACGGAAGCGGCACGCTGATATACCCATTATTGCAATAATTTTTGCACAAGGCCAACTGTTGACGCGACAGCCCTTACTCCCCCCCCACTATCATGTGTCAAGGGTGTAACGATTTCATAACGGGTCTTCTAAACAAAAGGTGGTCGACCGTCTATGTATAATGTATGGCGTATACCTATACATAAATTATTATATTGTTTATACATTTTATATACCTATATTATATTTATATAAATATTATATTGTATATCGGTTGTTTCCACTTCTGCTGTATTGCAATAGAGGTAGTAATGAGTTACACGCGTATGTATACCAATACTAATTATTATAGGTATTATTAGAAGATTGACCATTGTTTCAAGTGCACGGGAGAGAATAAATGGCCTAAACGCAACAAATAAATTATACTCGGCGTGTTATACAAATCGACCAATGTCTTGTTTTTTACACTCGAAATATAATATTATATAATATACCTATAGTTGGACGCCTGGGTTCACCTAACCTAACCTAAACTAGTACGTCGCTGCGTTATTACAATGTTGGTGATATATAAAGACCGAATTTATATGCATTTATATGCAAGAAAAAAGTACATAACATGCAAGATAAAATTTAAATTTTCATTAAATTTTAATTTTACGCAGTAACAATTATTTATTAATTTTATTTAAATGTTCATAAACAAAAAGTATAAGATGTATAGTATAGCAAATATGCAATACAAAAATGTAATTTTTTAATATAAATTAAATTTTAATCGTTAGTTAATCGTAATACATTGTAAGAAATATTTTATTAAAATCAAATAGTATGTAGGTATACATTAGACATAAATAGGAAATGTAGTAGGATTTAATGTAGTATGTTAATTTGAAAAATAAACTTATCAAAGTATGTTCCTTGTTTATTTCTGTGTATTATTCAAAATTTTGAAAATCTCACTAGAAATGTTGTATGGCTCAATTCATTTTCTAATTGATGCCAGTTATGAATTTGGAATTTTAGACATTTTAACTGTTTAAAAATTAATTGGTAAATCACAAAATAATTTTTAGCAAAAAAACACGTACACTCAAACTACACCAACTTGGCTACAGCGTAATTCTTGTTAACAAAAATTGTCTTGTATAAATTTACCTATAGCAGACAGCTGTGGTTTTAATGATATATATATATTAGATGTTGTTTCGGGAATTTTATCAACAAGAGTAGATAAAGTAGGTAGCCACGTCTCCGCTATTAAACTCGTATACAACCAACCTATATGGAAGTATAGTGACTTATTATTAGCGTCCAAATATTCTTTGAAACGTAAAATATTTGATATTATATAAACGTACCTATAATCTTTTTTGCTCAACATCCTTTTGGATCGTTGGGTGTATATTGTACGGTTTTTTGTTAAAATATGCAAAAATATGCAGTATAACATTTTGATATTTAATCAACCAATTAATTATTTGTGGACACTCATTGACTGCATGTATGTGATGTTGAAAATAGCAACATGCATTTTATGCAAAATCCGGCCTTCAGTTATAATTATATAATTATTATTTTTATTATTAGGTATCAGTGTATTATTATTCACTATGTTTAATTATATTTAATTTACATGAAGTAATGTTAGAATAAGTATAATTATACTTGACCTAATTATGGTAGATACCTGCCTACAAAGTTTTGGTCACTATAATAATTAAGTATTGACGGTATTGTTATCATATAAATAAATAATATTATGATATAATATAATATAAAATATTATGTAATTATATAATATTTATAATATTCATTGTATAAAAACTATAAAAATATATGTTAATTAATTTAAACAATTAATTATAGGTATTATAGGTGAATCTTCTTCGATGCATAAATCAGAAATGGAACAAGACAAGCGCCAAACTGTGAACAGTTAGCTAATACTTCCACGTATCCCAAGTATAGAACTGTGCGATTTTGGTATGATCAATGGAAAAAAATTCATCTTGGACCTGTCTCAGGAGTTGGTGTTATACAAGTAAATTCTGTACTATTGATGTAAATCTGTATCGATTTTCTTACCATTATCATTTATCATTAATTTCTAATAAATCATTATTAACTGGATAATATCTGTTTTGTGTATATTTGATAGTATATGTAATGCATATTGGCGCCATTATTTTATGTTCCTCTTATTGCTGTGCTATCACCGTTGTGCTGCTGTAGTGTTGGCAGCATTTAGCGCTATCAGTAGTCAGCTGCCGTGATGAGGCATATGATAATTGGGCATTTTTTTCATCATAATCGTTAATTATAAATATATATATTATTTTGTATTCTTGTTGTTCTTTTCATTCATTATACGTAACTTGTGCAATACCAGCTTATAATTGTAGTACCTATCTAGACACCTTGTCCTTTTTTTTGGCCTTTCTTGCAAACCTCTTGAGGTGAATATCGTTGATTTTTTGTGGTCTGCTGTGATCAACGCTGGTATTTTTATTCTATTGTCTGGTAATTATGGTTCGGAAACTCTAATTTGAAAATTGTATTTATAGTATTATTGTTTTAGTCTAGGGTTGTCATTTTACCAGCAGTAGGACAATTTTGACGTTTCGTCCAGTATATGTGGTTTTGGACTTGGTTTATTGTTTGTTGGCTGCATAACTGCTAGCTGTGGTGTTTGTATTTTTTTTAATCTGACCACTTACGTAAGTGTTTGATAATTATGTGAAACTGCAGCTCATGCAATTAATTTTATATATTTATACATAAATTAAATTAATTTATTACTAATGTTGAAGCCGCCCGAGGTCATTAATTTGTATTTTATTATTGAAGCCAGTTGCGGCCCAAAATTGTTTATTATCACTGCCTCCTAAGGTATATAGGAGGTAATATGGTATAAGGATTTGTCTCGAACCCAACCCAAAAATTAAATTACTTTATTTAATATATTATTTACTATTAAAATTTTAGAATATAAACAAATTAGGTAGTAGGTGCTCTTTAAAAATATTGTTTCTCAAGCTTTTTTGTCTACATGCATTGGCGTATTTATGATTTTTTATCCACTGGTATCTACATGTGTATTTGTCTTTCTTAAATCAGTTAAATCATTAGTTTTAATGATTTTTTTATTTTATAAAATCACTGCTTAAATCAAATTTAAGAACAGATTAGTATGAACTATTTAAAGAATAATTCTGTGCAATCTTAAGTTATATCTAGATAAAAAATATATAGATACAAATTAAATACCTACATCTTATTTAGATAAATAAATAAATTAGTATCTACTTGGTAATCAAGATTTAAATTATGGAAATTTACATAAACCTCTTTGAGTAATATACTTGTATTTTTTTCAATAATCGTTTACTCATTTAATTATTTTGTATCAAATATAATATTACCACAATACTATCTATATGTAGTATACAGAGTGTAACTCGTCTATTTGACAAATACAATAAGGTCAAATAGACGAGTTACACCCTGTATACGAGTACAAAATAATGATAGAATTTGCTAGGCTGTGTCCCTGCAATAATTTTTATGCTAAAATATTTTAATGTTCAGTAAGTCATTTAACTAGTCCAACATTTATATTTATACATATACTAAAATATTTAGAGTTCGCTAGATGATAATGTTGTTTTGTTGTCAATTACTCAAGTGACATCTTGACGTATTAATTTTAAACACCAAATTATATAAATACAAATCAATTTAAACTTTGGAAAGTGATGTATTTTTATATAAATTTCCTAAACCGAGGGTCTAAATGTTTTAATTTTTTTCATAGTATTCTTGCTTCCGAATGCCCCTTGGACATCTGATGCCAGGGCAAGTGCCCTTAAAACCCTCCATCAATTCCGGCCCTAAGTCCATCTACATATTTATTTATTTGTATAGCGACAAACATTGTCCACTATTGCTGTGATCACTTTATGCACCAACAATATCGATTTTAAAAAAATGTATGGTTATACCTTTGTTTAAAACAGGACATAAATTATTATGTGGTAATCATCAACCAATCACTTTATCTTTAACGTTTACTAAAATTTTCGAAAAATGTATAAGGTCAGAATAGTAAATTTTTTAGATAAAATATCCTTCTTTTCAAGTAAACAATTTGGATTCAGATCTGGATTATCTACAACAGTTGCACTTTTTGAGATTGATAGCTTTATTATAAATTATATGGATGATAATAACAAAGTATTAGGTATTTTCCTTGATATTCAAAAACTGTTTGATTGTGTAGATCATAAGATATTATTGAATAAATTGAATCAGTCTGGCATTAGAGGAATACCAAATGATCTTATAAAATAATTTTTAAATGAAAGAACTCAAAGAGTTAAAATAGATGATACTTATAGTGAATCACTTAATATATAACTTGTGGTGTTCCCCAAGGCACAATATTGGGTCTTCTTTTATTCATTATTTTTATAAATTATTATGTAACCTTGTATTGAATTATTCAGTTTTGCTGATGACACTGCTATATTAGTAGCTGACAAATCAATTGATAAATTATTTAATAAGTCAAATTTTTTTCTTAATAATGTGTATTCTTGGTTCTGTAAAAATAAACAATAATTTAATTGTCCATTTTTTGAAATGTGTATGCAATTTTAATTCTTTAAACCTAACCTTAAAATCGTATTAATATTGAAAAAGTACAAGAAATAAAATGATTAGTTTTAGATTATAAATTAAAATGGGATAAACATATATTTTCAATTAACAATCAATTATGCAAATATTTCCATATTTTCAAAGAAGCTAGATATATATTTAATAATTCCAATAAAAGAATTATATTTTAACTTAAGTTCTATCTTTTTATTCATATGTTATATCTCTTTGGGGAGTAATTTTTAATAATCATTTAAATAAACTTAATATTTCTATAAATTGTGTCATACAATTTTTATTAATTCTACCTAATTTAACTAGTACTGCAATAATGTTTAAAGTACTTAATGTGAAAAATCTGAAATGTATTAATAATTTCTCTGTTTTAATCCAGCTATATAAACATAAACACTTAATTCCTATTTTTGATAATGAACACAAAACTAGATTTAAACAATATTAATATACGTTTACCAAATTGTGTAAAAGTTTATTGACAAAAAAGTGTATTTTATATGGGTCTGAAATTATGTTTAACTTTTAATATTAATATAAATAATTTTAGTAATTTAATTATTTTTAAGAAATATATTAAACATTTAGATTTAGCTTGTTCTTAAATTAATTTATTTTATGTCATTTATTTAACATTTTTTCTAAAATGTTTAATTAATTCTGCTTACTATATTTTGTATTAAATTTACATTAATTTATTTCTGCTGAACATGATATTTTAAAATGGAATATTCCACTGTACTCCTATATTTTTGACTCTACATACTATTTATTTGTTCATACCAAATTTTATTGTATTATATTGTTCTCTTTTATATTCTTAAGAATTGCTCTCCCGGCACAAGCTTTGTTTACCGAGGGTGCTGCAATATTGTATTTATAATTGTATAATTTGATGTAAAAACTTGTGATGTTGCAATAAATGTATCATTATTGTTGTTAAAAATTAATCTATTAACCAATAAAAATTAATGTTATGTATGAATATGATATCAAACAGTAAGTTTAATAGTAGAATATTAAAATTTTTACTAAAATTGGTTTATACAATTATAAATGCTTGCTAATGTTTTAAATTTATGATTATATTATTATAGACAGTGTTTAACCATTTTTGATCCATTAATATCTGGTTTTCTAATTAGTATTCATAAATCTGTCTCTAAGAGCAAATAATTGTATTATATTGTCACATTCTTAACATATTAAAATATTTTCTAATATTAAAAAAATTGAAATTAAATTAAATTGAATGCTTTTAAATAATATTTTATTACTTTTTAAATATTATGTATAATTATTTCTAGTAGTGATTTAATTTTATAATTATTTATGTGAAGGATAATTTTATCCAGACAGTATCAAAGTACTATCTTTAACAAGTTGGTATTGATTAGTATTTTAAATACATTTTTGTAAGGCTGGGGAAGTTAACTATTCTTCTAACTCGTTAAGTTAATATAGAAAAATTTAACTATGTAAGTTAAGTTAAAAGTTAAAAGTTACCTAGTTAAAATCTCACTTTATTTTTCATATAAAATTAAAAATTACCTATACCTTTTTTGAAAGCTAACAAATAACATAGTAATAGAGAACTTATAGTTTTAAATAAATCTATATTAAAATTAATTGGTGTACCTAATGTAGTTATCCGATTTTTCCTTATTATTACCTTGAGCTGATTAGGATATTGTTTTTGTGAATTTTTATCTATTAGATTTTATTACTTATAATTACTATGTTATTAGATGGTCCATATTATAATAGATTTTTATTACTTAATTGCGATGTTATTAGTCAATATTGTAATATATGGTAAACACTAAATAAAAACTTATGGATAGTTTCCTATTTACCATATTTTGTATAAAAAGGGTTGCTTCATTATGAGATTAGACATATTATTTTGACCACAATTGTGCATAGACCAGTGAAGTTGTTCTACACTTAACAACCTATCGGGCTAGGCTTTTCTATTGTCTCAATAAATAAACATGCTTTAAAATTTATTATGTGTTATTATTTACTTCAAACTTCATATCACCGAAGCAGACCAACAACAAAATGGACTTTGTCGTTAAATCGTGTTGAGTCTATCGTCACAGAGACCGTCTCATTACACTAAGTACTCATATACTTTAATAAAATTAATTGTATGTGTTTGCTTACCTAATGATCTGAACAAATTATGTAGGTATATCATTACAACCACTGATGTCTGCTGTAGGTTAATTTATATAAGACAATTTTTGTTAACAGGAATTACGCTGTAGCCAAGTTAAGTGTAGTTTGAGTGCACATGTTTTTTTGCTAAAAATTATTTTGTAATTTACCAATTAATTTTTAAACAGTTAAAATGTCTAAAATTCCAAATTCATAACTGGCAACAATTAGAAAATGAATTGAGCCATACAACATTTCTGTTGAAATTTTCAAAATTTTAAATAATACATAGAAATAAACATGGAACATACTTTGATAAGTTTTTATTTTTCAAATTAACATACTACATTAAATCCTACTACATTTCCTATTTATGTCTAATGTATACCTACATACTATTTGATTTTAATAAAATATTTCTTACAATGTATTACGATTAACTAATGATTAAAATTTAATTTATATTAAAAAATTACATTTTTGTATTGCATATTTGCTATTCACCTATAATACCTATAATTAATTGTTTAAATTAATTAACATATATTTTTATAGTTTTTATACAATGAATATTATAAATATTATATAATTACATAATATTTTATATTATATTATATCATAATATTATTTATTTATATGATAACAATACCGTCAATACTTAATTATTATAGTGACCAAAACTTTGTAGGCAGGTATCTACCATAATTAGGTCAAGTATAATTATACTTATTCTAACATTACTTCATGTAAATTAAATATAATTAAACATAGTGAATAATAATACACTGATACCTAATAATAAAAATAATAATTATATAATTATAACTGAAGGCCGGATTTTGCATAAAATGCATGTTGCTATTTTCAACATCACATACATGCAGTCAATGAGTGTCCACAAATAATTAATTGGTTGATTAAATATCAAAATGTTATACTGCATATTTTTGCATATTTTAACAAAAAACCGTACAATATACACCCAACGATCCAAAAGGATGTTGAGCAAAAAAGATTATAGGTACGTTTATATAATATCAAATATTTTACGTTTCAAAGAATATTTGGACGCTAATAATAAGTCACTATACTTCCATATAGGTTGGTTGTATACGAGTTTAATAGCGGAGACGTGGCTACCTACTTTATCTACTCTTGTTGATAAAATTCCCGAAACAACATCTAATATATATATATCATTAAAACCACAGCTGTCTGCTATAGGTAAATTTATACAAGACAATTTTTGTTAACAAGAATTACGCTGTAGCCAAGTTGGTGTAGTTTGAGTGTACGTGTTTTTTTGCTAAAAATTATTTTGTGATTTACCAATTAATTTTTAAACAGTTAAAATGTCTAAAATTCCAAATTCATAACTGGCATCAATTAGAAAATGAATTGAGCCATACAACATTTCTAGTGAGATTTTCAAAATTTTGAATAATACACAGAAATAAACAAGGAACATACTTTGATAAGTTTATTTTTCAAATTAACATACTACATTAAATCCTACTACATTTCCTATTTATGTCTAATGTATACCTACATACTATTTGATTTTAATAAAATATTTCTTACAATGTATTACGATTAACTAATGATTAAAATTTAATTTATATTAAAAAATTACATTTTTGTATTGCATATTTGCTATACTATACATCTTATACTTTTTGTTTATGAACATTTAAATAAAATTAATAAATAATTGTTACTGCGTAAAATTAAAATTTAATGAAAATTTAAATTTTATCTTGCATGTTATGTACTTTTTTCTTGCATATAAATGCATATAAATTCGGTCTTTATATATCACCAACATTGTAATAACGCAGCGACGTACTAGTTTAGGTTAGGTTAGGTTAACTCAGCTATAGCTTCAGGCTAGGTATATTATATAATATAGAAATAACCCCATAATTAGAAGTAAGAATAGTATCTAGTCAATGACATAGATTTTTTTCATTTCAATAATTGAACATTGTTATATTATTTTATTATATTATTATAATGCGAGTTATGGCTTATGGACATTCGTAAATGTATAAACCAT
Source organism: Rhopalosiphum maidis (assembly GCF_003676215.2). NCBI lineage: Eukaryota > Metazoa > Arthropoda > Insecta > Hemiptera > Aphididae > Rhopalosiphum > Rhopalosiphum maidis. The sequence continues at coordinate 69,808 of NC_040878.1, read as the reverse complement.
TTACTATTTTAAAATGCTCATTACTTGCTTTATTAATAAAATATAAAAAAAGAACCTATGTCTTCGGGGAAATAATATTCTTAGTTCTTTGTTTCTTACTTTTAAAATTGGTAATAGGTCACTCTAAAATTAAATATAACAGAGTGAAATTAATTATTCAAAACTTGATATATTACGATTGTTACTTATACATTTGTAAGACGGAGACATTATGCATGTGGGTATGGCAACATTTTAACTAGAAAAAAAAACAATTTTGAGGGAAATTCTGTTTTGTCTATGTCGTAGCGAATCTGAGAGAAAATAAGTGCGAAGCGGTGAAAATTGAAAATAATAATAGGTACATTGAAGATTCTTCAACTCATATACATATAATATTATGACTAAAAAAATCTGGAAATATCAATATTGTTTAACACACGCACTAACATATAGAACGTTACCAAAAATGTGATTTTATTAGACGTACCAAATTGATTTTATTTATTTAATTTTTTGTTTTTATTTATATAATTGTTAATGGCATTTTTATAATAGAAAACGGCAAGAATACAAGCCCGACATGATTTTGGACGTGTTCTTTGCCAAACGTACCATATGATTTAATGAAGCTTAATGATGCGATAAGAATTCTAAAAACAGATTGGAATTAGCGTCAAGACTACTTGATAATGATTTTCCCACATTTTAATTTTTTAATTTTAACTTCCATAAAAATTGAAAAATTACACTTTGTTAATTACTCCTTTTTAATATAACGTTTAAAACATTAAATTCGTATGTTTCCTTGTAACAAATACCATTGTTCATTAGTATTTATAATCAATGCAAATACTAATAGAAAAATAATAAACAAGTTGTTTGGGTCCGAATACGGACGGGATAGCCCCACTCGGATTACTGAGAACGATGATACCCCTTAAAATCCTGTGGTTAGGCAACTAATATCGCATAGTTAAGGTGTTGTTGGCTAGGCAACTATACTATGCACGACGACGACACGGAGGAACGGGATTATATATATATGTTACGGGCAAAGTAGAAAGTCGGGCACTGTGCACAATGCCCGATTTTCAAGGGCAAAGTTGGAATAAGTTAACGTTGCCCGGGCATTGTATACAGTGCCCAATTTGATTTGGGCACAGTTGATTAAATATTGAATATTATATAAAAAATTAAAAATAAAGATATTAAAAATAAATAAAGTTGCACAGATTTAATATTTAGATTATTTATTATTAAATTACAATTATTATTTATTTGCTTTGTTTATTACCACATACACCACTATTATGACACTTTGAGTTGCAAAGACGACCAGATCTTTTACATTTTACATCTTGCCACTTCTCTTAATGAAATGTGTACTGGTGGTACATCATCAGCCTGGATAAACACCTCTTTGCATATTGTGAATTGGTTCCGACTGTAGAGTTGATGTAGTCTGCCCTCGTTTGTTCCAATTTCATATAAATTATCTTTTACTATAAAAAAATTATTAATATAAAAATTATTTTATAATTAAAATTATTTTAAAATTAATTACCAGAAAGTATAACTCCCAGATTACACCGAAGATCACATCTTGCTCGATCTACATCAGGAATTTTTATTTTAACATTTTCTCCTTCTTTTCCTGGAAAAAAACGTTCTTCAGATAAATTCTTCATTTTTTTAGCTTGTACTTTAAGATTTTCAGCAGATTTCGATCGATTTGAAGAAATTGATTCTATTCTCAATTTTATTTGATCGTTTTCATCTTCATCAGAAAAAAGTTCTTTTGCACTGTCCTTATCACTTCCATCACTTTTTTCGTGTTTCTCGTTTATGTTTTTGATATTAATTCCACAGCCTAGAGCTTTTTCTAAATCTTCCTCTGATTTTAAAGTAGAAATTAAATCGGTTGGAATTTGGGTTGATTTTAGGCCAACTTTAGCACGTGTTCCGAACATAGCTTCGTATGGCGAACGTTTTGTACCATGGTGAAAACTCCGATTCTTCATAAATTGAACAAATTTAAGACCTTCGCTCCACTTTCTGGAATTATTATCGGCTAACCATGTTGCGAGAATATTTTGAATATCTTGGTTGGCCCTTTCAACAGACCCTTGACTTTGTGAGTGTCTAGGCTTTCCGTGGACAATCTTAAGTTCTTCCCACATACTACACAACTCAATAACAACTTTATTGGCGAATTCCCTTCCATTATCACTCTGCAAAATTGCCGGGGCTCCAAATGTTGTAAAAATATCAATTAACACGTAGGCTACTTCTTCAGCCCGTTTATGAGTTAACGGTCTAAGAATTACGAACTTCGTAAGGTGATTTTGATAGACCATTATGAACTTGTAATGGTCATCAGGCTGAGCTTGCATGTCTATTAAATCCACTTGACAGCGAGAATTAATTTCTGATGAAAGTATAGGTTTTACAACTAAACCTTTTTTAATTGTACTGCTTTTTTTTTGACAGTGGTCACATAAATTTAAAAATATCATTATAGTCTCCCTTGTTATATTTTTATATTTCAAGTTCAATTCATACTCCATACGGTTTCTACCTCCATGTCCCACAGGTGTATGTGTTTCATTCAATAGTTGAAACAATTGTTCGTTGTAAACATAATACTTAGTTAAATTACCTTCGGATACTGGAACTACTAACTTTTCAATCCCTGATATATTTACAGCATCGTATTTTTTAATTAATTTGTAATCATCTGCAGTCTTTTTTGTGGTTTTAGTTTTCACATAATTCACTTTTAAAATTAATTTATCGTATTTTACTTTATTTAAAAATACAGTATTTGCATTTTTGTTTAATAGTAAATTGTTAAACTTCTCAATAAACTTGTTTTCCATTTTATGTTAGAAAATAGTACACAAATACCTGAATAATAGTTAAAAACGATGACCAAAAGAAAAAATAACACTACACGCAACTACACTACCTACACTACCATGTCAGACTACGCGACGTCGCCGTCGTGACAATAATCATTAGAAAATATCGAATAGGAATTTAACGATTCGATTATGAAATATTATCTATAATACTGTGTGAACTCTTTATCGTTTAGATTACGGTTCGGTTCGTACTATCGCAGCTATCGCGTTGTCGTGTACGAATAAAATATATAATTATAGTTTTGTAGTGATATTATTACGTATAAATGCAATTTGATATAAAAGTGTGCAACGCACTGTATAATTCACTTTACCCACTTGAACCTGGGCAGGGTACACTTTGCCCGGGCAGTCTAGTACAATGCCCGGTCAATGTATGACAAATTTGAGTATTAAAATGTTTATTCTTACATTGGCCAAAATGTTCAATGCCAATGCCCGGATTTCCTACTTTGCCCGTAACATATATATACAGTGACAAGGGAAGCAGGATGGTACAGGTTATGTAGTGGGGCTCAGGGGCACTGTGGTTGATCCGGTCTGGTGCAATGACCACAGGGGTAACTATTATAACTATTACTATTATTATTAACTATTATTATTTTTAATAGTAGTTACTATTGTAACTACTATTTACTAGTAAATTAAGGCAGGTGATTGGTGGGCTGGTGACTGCTGATGCAACTAGATGACCGAGGCAGCCTCACTTACACTCCCCAATGGGTGCTGGTGGACTTACGTGGACCACGAAGTAAGCATTGAGTGAGAAGGTGATTGGCGAGCGCGTCGCAATAATCCATATTATAGTGGATACAACACGAATGAAATCATTGATTCACTCGTCTGTTGGAAACAGATCGTTTATTTGTATTGATGTGATATATATGTATGTGTTCGTGCCGCAATGACGATGAAACACGACAACGAGTTTTTTATTACAGCAGTACATGTGTGATCAGTACGTTCGCATGGAAGTGAACTATTTGCGCTATACTCGAGACAATCAGTGAGCGATCTTTGCTGATGCTTATCGTGGCCTTGTGGACCACATAAACTAACAGCTCAACGTTGACGAAAATAGACACCGTCGGTCGCAGGTTGGGTTAGGTTACCCCTTACTCCCTTCCTAGGATACCAGCTAATCGTACGGTTAGCGGGTACTGCAACTGCTGGTTAGGTTAGGTTAGGTTAGGTGGTTAGGTTAGGTTAGGTTAGGGTTAGGTTAGGTGGTTAGGTTAGGTTAGGTTAGGTTAGGTTAGGTTAGGTTAGGTTAGGTTAGGTTAGGTTAGGTTAGGTTAGGTTAGGTTAGGTTAGGTTAGGTTAGGTTAGGTTAGGTTAGGGTTAGGTTAGGTTAGGTTAGGTTAGGTTAGGTTAGGTTAGGTTAGGTTAGGTTAGGTTAGGTTAGGTTAGGTTAGGTTAGGTTAGGTTCAGCAGCAGCAGCCGCAGCAGCAACAGCAGCAGCAGCAGCAGCAGCGGAAGCGGAGGCGAAGAGGTCCTCAGGGATCCGAGCAGCCCACATGGAGCCAGGTGGTCCAAAGGGGAAAGAAGAAATCCCCGTCCCGGCCCAAAGCCCAGTCTTCTCCGGCAACGGAGAAGATCTCATTGCTTCGCCAGAGAGCCCCTAGGACCGCAGCCGTCACCATTGACCGCCCGGCCGAGGGGGGTTCGCTGGCGGCAGTTATGAAAAGGGTGTCTGGTTCCGTGAGCTTGGCAAGTCTCGGGGTCAAAGTGGTGACTACGAGGCGCACCAAAGCCGGCGGAATCCTCCTCGAAGTGGAAGGCGAGGAAAAAGCCAGAATCCTGGAGAGGAGGATCCGAGAGGTGGTAGGAGAGGCCGCCAGAGTAAGAAGGCCCGAGCGGAAGACTCCCGTCCTCCTTCTGGATGTCCCTGAATGGGTAGAAGTGGAGGACGTGGTCGGAGGGCTCGGCGCGGCCGGAGTTGTCGTCGCGGCTCCTGACGTTGACCGAATTTCCATCAGGAAAAACGGTGGCAGCCGCGGCGACCGCGTCGCGAGGGTAGATTTACCTTTCCGCGACGCCATAGCTCTGGCCGAGGCAAAGGTGGTGGTGGTCGGCTGGACCCGTTGCAGGGTAAAGCTTCTTGAAAAGAAGCAAACCACCTGCTTCCGGTGCCAGCAAAAGGGCCACCTCGCCGCCGAGTGCCGCAACGCGGCAAAGCCTCGGGCCTGCTACAGGTGTGGAGCCACCAGCCACCTCTCGCGGGGCTGCTCGGAAGGCAGAAGAGGAAGCGGCGGCCCATCTTCGGTCGTTGGAGGAAGTTTTAGCGGTGGTACAGCAGTCGCGGTGGAGGAGGTGCCTGCCGAGATGCAGCCAGTGGCGGAGGAGTCGTCGCAGCAGTTGGCCGGGCGGCCGGCGGGCCGTTCCGCCTCCGCGTCGTCGTCGTCGGGGCCGCAGTCGTGATGGAGCTAAGGTACGTGCAGACGAACCTAAACCACTGCCGGGCAGCCCAGGACCTGCTCGGGGAGTTCGTGAGGGCGGAAGACATCGCGGTGGCGCTGGTCAGTGAGCCGCAAGGTGGCGGTCGAACTGGCTGGCACTTCGACTCCACGGGTCGAGCCGCCTTGGCTGTCTTCCGCCCCGGACTTACACTCAGCGACGTAGAGTCGGGCGACGGGTTCGTAGCGGCTACCGTGGGGGGCGCGGTTCGCGCCTTCAGCTGCTATGCTTCCCCCGCCATGTCCGTCGCTGAGTTCGGGCAGTTCCTGGGTCGTCTCGAGGCTTCTGTGAGGAGGGATCGCGGTGTTGGAATCGACCTCATTGTTGGGGGAGATTTTAACGCCCGGTCGGCGTCCTGGGGGGACCGCCTCACGGAAGTCCGCGGTGACGATCTCGCCGCGTTCGCCGATTCCTTGGGGCTGGTCGTCATCAACTCGGGTCGGGAACCGACGTTCTTCGGGAGGGGGAGGGGTTCGTGCGTCGACGTGACCTTTGCCTCCGAATCCGCCGCGAGGAGGATTCGGGGGTGGACCGTGCGTACGGACGTGGAGAACATGAGTGACCACCATCACTTGTGTTTTTCATATCGCACCGGACGCACGCTCCCGGACACCTCCGGTGATCCCCCGGCGGCGGCAGCGGCTGGTCGGCGGCATCCGGGTTGGCGTACTTCCCGGATGGACGCGGACCTGCTCGCCGCGGCCGTTCTCACCGTAGAGTGGACGGGAGCGACTCTGCCCTCGGTAGCTCCAGCCGGTTCCGGAGGCGCCGAAGCCACGGCCGAGAGGCTGGTCGGCTGCGTGACCGCGGCTTGTGACATGGCTCTCCCCCGGAGGAACCCACATCCTCGGGGAAGACCACCGGTTTACTGGTGGAACGGCAATGTCGCGGCCGCGCGCGCCGAATGCGTGCGAAGGAAACGGCTGTGGATCAGGCGTCGCGGACGCGCCCACGGCGGTGACGTGTCCGCGGCGGACGTCGAGCGAGACTACCGGGAGGCTCGAAAGGAGCTGAAGCACCGCATTCGCGAGGCGAAGGCGAGGTGCTGGGCAGAGTTGGTGAAGACCGTCGACGACGACCCCTGGGGGAAACCCTATAAGGTCGTCTTGAAGAAGCTCCGTGGGCCCCCGGCGACGGCGTCGATGGAACCGCAGACGGTCTGCGACATCGCCGCCGTCCTCTTCCCCCGAGGGGATAGAGACGGGGAGCCTGCCGATCTCGTGGGAGTGCGGCCCGAGGACGTTGCGGAGTTCTCTCTGGAGGAGGTTACCGCGGCGGTCGGTCGCTTCGGGAGCCGCTGCAGGGCGCCCGGTCCAGATGGCATTCCAAGCCGGGTCTGGGGCGTCGTGCACGCGGTGAGTCCTGGGTGGCTGGTCGACGTGTTCAACCTCTGCCTGAGGGAAGGCATCTTCCCCGGCCGGTGGAAGCGCGCTCGGCTCGCGCTTCTCGCCAAACCGGGAAAGCCGGAGGGGATGCCGTCTTCGTACCGTCCGCTGTGCCTCCTGGACGACGTCGGCAAGATCTTCGAGTTCCTGTTGGCGGTCCGGATGAACAGCCACATGTCCGCCTCGGGCGTCGAGTTGTCCGAAAGGCAGTTTGGCTTCCGGGGCGGACGGTGCACGGACGACGCGTTGCGGTTGCTTCGCGGGCGGCTCCGGGCCGCCGTGAACGCACGCCGTTACGCCGTTGCCGTGAGTCTGGACATCCGGAACGCGTTCAACACCGTCGGGTGGGGAGTGGTGCGCGCGGCGTTGGTGCGGATGGGTTTCCCGCCATACGTACGACGGGTTCTCGACTCGTACCTCAGCGACCGAGTCCTGCACGTGTGCGACGACAGCGGGGGCGTTCCAGTGACCGTGGGAGTCACGTGCGGAGTCCCTCAGGGCTCCGTGCTCGGACCGCTCCTGTGGAACGTCGCGTTCGATACCGTGTTCCGCTTGCCGCTGCCCGCTGGTGTAACCATCATCGGGTACGCGGACGACACGCTCATTGTGTCGGAGGGGAACACGTTGTCGGCGCTGCAGGACCGCGCGAACGCCGCCCTGGCTACGGTCGCCGGCCACATCGGGGACTTGGGGCTGCAGCTCGCCGTCGACAAGACGGAGGCTGTGGTCTTCAAGGCTCAGTATGGGTCGCCCGACCTGAGGCTGCGGATCGGGGATCAGGCGGTCCAGTTGTGCGAGACCCTCAACTATTTGGGGATCTTGCACGAGGGCAAGGGGACGTGGTACAACGCGCACTTTCGCGCCGCGGCCGACAAGGCCAGGCGAGTCATGGCGGCGCTGCGCGGACTGATGCCTAACATCGGCGGTCCTCGCGAGAGCAGGAGGCGCCTGCTGGTGAGCGTCGTGCATTCAGTGATGTTGTACGGCGCTCCTACGTGGGGGCCTGACCTGGCTGTCAGCAGGACCGGCCCGAAGGTGTTGGCATCGGTTCAGCGCATCGCCGCCATTGGCAGCGTGAGTGCGTACCGGACCGTGTCCTACGACGCCGTGACGGTCGTCGCGCGCACCATCCCCATCGTCCTGATGGCCAAGGAACGATTCGTGTCGTTCGGGGCCAGAAGGGCGACGCGGCCGACGGGAACGGACGACGGGGGGCCCCTCCCGCCGGGCGATCCAGCGGAGGCAGCGCCGGCACACGACCCTCAGTCTCTGAGGGCTCGGGTGTTGGCACAGTGGGCTCGGGAGATGCGGCGCGAGGTTCCGCCCGCGGACAGCGGACGCGAGTGGACCCGCACCTTGATCCCCCCGGACCTGCTCTGCCGGTGGGTGTCCAGGACGCACGGGGAGATGTCCTTTCACCTCACCCAGCTGATGACGGGGCATGGTTGTTTCAACCGGTTTCTCCGGAAGATCAACCGTGCACCGTCTGCCGGGTGTTCCCACTGCGGACCACCCGACGGCTACGGTGAGGAAGTCGACGACGCTCACCACACCCTCGTTCGCTGCGAAGCGTTCAGGGGTGAACGCGAGCGTCTCGTCGACGTGATCGGACCCTTCGACCCTGGCGGGCTGGTCCCCAAGATGTTGGAGAACCCGGCCAACTGGGGGGCGGTTGCCGACTACGCGAGGGCAGTGATGACCGCCAAGGAGGAGGCCGAACGCGGGAGGCAGTTTCGGCAGGGGGTGGCTCCGTCTAGGCGGCGGAGATGACGGCGACGCGTTCGGCGGGGCGACCTCGGCGGCTAGCTGGGTCGTCGGCTGGGGCGGCCTTCTCTTAGCCTCGGGCTGAGGGCAGGCCTCTCAATAGGTTTAAGGTACCATTGTAAGGGGTTGTGGAAGGGGGACTGTCCCTTCCTCACCCCATATGAATATCGTTTATTTTGTGTTTACAATTCATTTATATTGTTGTATATATATTTTGTTGTTTTTACCCAATAAACGATGGCGACTCACCACCCGAAGTATTGCCTCACGGCGTTTCCGGGTGGTGAGTGTATTGCCGGTTAAAAAAAAAAAAAAAAAAAAAAAAAAAAAAAAAAGGTTAGGTTAGGTTAGGTTAGGTTAGGTTAGGTTAGGTTAGGTTAGGTTAGGTTAGGTTAGGTTAGGTTAGGTTAGGTTAGGTTAGGTTAGGTTAGGTTAGGTTAGGTTAGGTTAGGTTAGGTTAGGTTAGGTTAGGTTAGGTAGGTTAGGTTAGGTTAGGTTAGGTTAGGTTAGGTTAGGTTAGGTTAGGTTAGGTTAAGCCAGAATCCTGGAGAGGAGGATCCGAGAGGTGGTAGGAGAGGCCGCCAGAGTAAGAAGGCCCGAGCGGAAGACTCCCGTCCTCCTTCTGGATGTCCCTGAATGGGTAGAAGTGGAGGACGTGGTCGGAGGGCTCGGCGCGGCCGGAGTTGTCGTCGCGGCTCCTGACGTTGACCGAATTTCCATCAGGAAAAACGGTGGCAGCCGCGGCGACCGCGTCGCGAGGGTAGATTTACCTTTCCGCGACGCCATAGCTCTGGCCGAGGCAAAGGTGGTGGTGGTCGGCTGGACCCGTTGCAGGGTAAAGCTTCTTGAAAAGAAGCAAACCACCTGCTTCCGGTGCCAGCAAAAGGGCCACCTCGCCGCCGAGTGCCGCAACGCGGCAAAGCCTCGGGCCTGCTACAGGTGTGGAGCCACCAGCCACCTCTCGCGGGGCTGCTCGGAAGGCAGAAGAGGAAGCGGCGGCCCATCTTCGGTCGTTGGAGGAAGTTTTAGCGGTGGTACAGCAGTCGCGGTGGAGGAGGTGCCTGCCGAGATGCAGCCAGTGGCGGAGGAGTCGTCGCAGCAGTTGGCCGGGCGGCCGGCGGGCCGTTCCGCCTCCGCGTCGTCGTCGTCGGGGCCGCAGTCGTGATGGAGCTAAGGTACGTGCAGACGAACCTAAACCACTGCCGGGCAGCCCAGGACCTGCTCGGGGAGTTCGTGAGGGCGGAAGACATCGCGGTGGCGCTGGTCAGTGAGCCGCAAGGTGGCGGTCGAACTGGCTGGCACTTCGACTCCACGGGTCGAGCCGCCTTGGCTGTCTTCCGCCCCGGACTTACACTCAGCGACGTAGAGTCGGGCGACGGGTTCGTAGCGGCTACCGTGGGGGGCGCGGTTCGCGCCTTCAGCTGCTATGCTTCCCCCGCCATGTCCGTCGCTGAGTTCGGGCAGTTCCTGGGTCGTCTCGAGGCTTCTGTGAGGAGGGATCGCGGTGTTGGAATCGACCTCATTGTTGGGGGAGATTTTAACGCCCGGTCGGCGTCCTGGGGGGACCGCCTCACGGAAGTCCGCGGTGACGATCTCGCCGCGTTCGCCGATTCCTTGGGGCTGGTCGTCATCAACTCGGGTCGGGAACCGACGTTCTTCGGGAGGGGGAGGGGTTCGTGCGTCGACGTGACCTTTGCCTCCGAATCCGCCGCGAGGAGGATTCGGGGGTGGACCGTGCGTACGGACGTGGAGAACATGAGTGACCACCATCACTTGTGTTTTTCATATCGCACCGGACGCACGCTCCCGGACACCTCCGGTGATCCCCCGGCGGCGGCAGCGGCTGGTCGGCGGCATCCGGGTTGGCGTACTTCCCGGATGGACGCGGACCTGCTCGCCGCGGCCGTTCTCACCGTAGAGTGGACGGGAGCGACTCTGCCCTCGGTAGCTCCAGCCGGTTCCGGAGGCGCCGAAGCCACGGCCGAGAGGCTGGTCGGCTGCGTGACCGCGGCTTGTGACATGGCTCTCCCCCGGAGGAACCCACATCCTCGGGGAAGACCACCGGTTTACTGGTGGAACGGCAATGTCGCGGCCGCGCGCGCCGAATGCGTGCGAAGGAAACGGCTGTGGATCAGGCGTCGCGGACGCGCCCACGGCGGTGACGTGTCCGCGGCGGACGTCGAGCGAGACTACCGGGAGGCTCGAAAGGAGCTGAAGCACCGCATTCGCGAGGCGAAGGCGAGGTGCTGGGCAGAGTTGGTGAAGACCGTCGACGACGACCCCTGGGGGAAACCCTATAAGGTCGTCTTGAAGAAGCTCCGTGGGCCCCCGGCGACGGCGTCGATGGAACCGCAGACGGTCTGCGACATCGCCGCCGTCCTCTTCCCCCGAGGGGATAGAGACGGGGAGCCTGCCGATCTCGTGGGAGTGCGGCCCGAGGACGTTGCGGAGTTCTCTCTGGAGGAGGTTACCGCGGCGGTCGGTCGCTTCGGGAGCCGCTGCAGGGCGCCCGGTCCAGATGGCATTCCAAGCCGGGTCTGGGGCGTCGTGCACGCGGTGAGTCCTGGGTGGCTGGTCGACGTGTTCAACCTCTGCCTGAGGGAAGGCATCTTCCCCGGCCGGTGGAAGCGCGCTCGGCTCGCGCTTCTCGCCAAACCGGGAAAGCCGGAGGGGATGCCGTCTTCGTACCGTCCGCTGTGCCTCCTGGACGACGTCGGCAAGATCTTCGAGTTCCTGTTGGCGGTCCGGATGAACAGCCACATGTCCGCCTCGGGCGTCGAGTTGTCCGAAAGGCAGTTTGGCTTCCGGGGCGGACGGTGCACGGACGACGCGTTGCGGTTGCTTCGCGGGCGGCTCCGGGCCGCCGTGAACGCACGCCGTTACGCCGTTGCCGTGAGTCTGGACATCCGGAACGCGTTCAACACCGTCGGGTGGGGAGTGGTGCGCGCGGCGTTGGTGCGGATGGGTTTCCCGCCATACGTACGACGGGTTCTCGACTCGTACCTCAGCGACCGAGTCCTGCACGTGTGCGACGACAGCGGGGGCGTTCCAGTGACCGTGGGAGTCACGTGCGGAGTCCCTCAGGGCTCCGTGCTCGGACCGCTCCTGTGGAACGTCGCGTTCGATACCGTGTTCCGCTTGCCGCTGCCCGCTGGTGTAACCATCATCGGGTACGCGGACGACACGCTCATTGTGTCGGAGGGGAACACGTTGTCGGCGCTGCAGGACCGCGCGAACGCCGCCCTGGCTACGGTCGCCGGCCACATCGGGGACTTGGGGCTGCAGCTCGCCGTCGACAAGACGGAGGCTGTGGTCTTCAAGGCTCAGTATGGGTCGCCCGACCTGAGGCTGCGGATCGGGGATCAGGCGGTCCAGTTGTGCGAGACCCTCAACTATTTGGGGATCTTGCACGAGGGCAAGGGGACGTGGTACAACGCGCACTTTCGCGCCGCGGCCGACAAGGCCAGGCGAGTCATGGCGGCGCTGCGCGGACTGATGCCTAACATCGGCGGTCCTCGCGAGAGCAGGAGGCGCCTGCTGGTGAGCGTCGTGCATTCAGTGATGTTGTACGGCGCTCCTACGTGGGGGCCTGACCTGGCTGTCAGCAGGACCGGCCCGAAGGTGTTGGCATCGGTTCAGCGCATCGCCGCCATTGGCAGCGTGAGTGCGTACCGGACCGTGTCCTACGACGCCGTGACGGTCGTCGCGCGCACCATCCCCATCGTCCTGATGGCCAAGGAACGATTCGTGTCGTTCGGGGCCAGAAGGGCGACGCGGCCGACGGGAACGGACGACGGGGGGCCCCTCCCGCCGGGCGATCCAGCGGAGGCAGCGCCGGCACACGACCCTCAGTCTCTGAGGGCTCGGGTGTTGGCACAGTGGGCTCGGGAGATGCGGCGCGAGGTTCCGCCCGCGGACAGCGGACGCGAGTGGACCCGCACCTTGATCCCCCCGGACCTGCTCTGCCGGTGGGTGTCCAGGACGCACGGGGAGATGTCCTTTCACCTCACCCAGCTGATGACGGGGCATGGTTGTTTCAACCGGTTTCTCCGGAAGATCAACCGTGCACCGTCTGCCGGGTGTTCCCACTGCGGACCACCCGACGGCTACGGTGAGGAAGTCGACGACGCTCACCACACCCTCGTTCGCTGCGAAGCGTTCAGGGGTGAACGCGAGCGTCTCGTCGACGTGATCGGACCCTTCGACCCTGGCGGGCTGGTCCCCAAGATGTTGGAGAACCCGGCCAACTGGGGGGCGGTTGCCGACTACGCGAGGGCAGTGATGACCGCCAAGGAGGAGGCCGAACGCGGGAGGCAGTTTCGGCAGGGGGTGGCTCCGTCTAGGCGGCGGAGATGACGGCGACGCGTTCGGCGGGGCGACCTCGGCGGCTAGCTGGGTCGTCGGCTGGGGCGGCCTTCTCTTAGCCTCGGGCTGAGGGCAGGCCTCTCAATAGGTTTAAGGTACCATTGTAAGGGGTTGTGGAAGGGGGACTGTCCCTTCCTCACCCCATATGAATATCGTTTATTTTGTGTTTACAATTCATTTATATTGTTGTATATATATTTTGTTGTTTTTACCCAATAAACGATGGCGACTCACCACCCGAAGTATTGCCTCACGGCGTTTCCGGGTGGTGAGTGTATTGCCGGTTAAAAAAAAAAAAAAAAAAAAAAAAAAAAAGGTTAGGTTAGGTTAGGTTAGGTTAGGTTAGGTTAGGTTAGGTTAGGTTAGGTTAGGTTAGGTTAGGTTAGGTTGGTTAGGTTAGGTTAGTTAGGTTAGGTTCGGTATGTTAGGTTTGGTTAGGTTAGGTTGGTTAGGTTAGGTTAGGTTAGGTTAGGTTCGTTAGGGTTCGGTTCGTTCGTCGGTTCGGTTCGGTTCGGTTCCGGTTTCGGTTCGGTGTTCGGTTCGTCGGGTTCGGTGCGGTTCGGTCGTTCGGTTCGGTTCGGTTCGGTTCGTTCGGTTCGGTTCGTCTCTCTCCCCCCCCCCGGCGGCGGCGGCCCGCGCGCGGTCTCCCCTCCCTCCCCTCCCCTCCCCTCCCCTCCCCTCCCCTCCCCTCCCTACCCTCCCCCTCCCCCCCTCCCCCTCCCCTCCCCTCCCCTCCCCTCCCCTCCCCTCCTAACCTCCCCTCCCTCCCCTCCCCTAACCTCCTCCTCCTCCCCTCCCCTAACCCTACCCTAACCCTAACCTCCCTCTACCCTCCCCTAACCTAACCTAACCTAACCTAACCTAACCTAACCTAACCTCCTAACCTACCTACCCCTAACCTAACCCTAACCCTAACCTAACCTAACCTAACCCCTCCCCTTTTTTTTTTTTTTTTTTTTTTTTTTTTTAACCGGCAATACACTCACCCCCGGAAACGCCGTGAGGCAATACTTCGGGTGGTGAGTCGCCATCGTTTTTGGGTAAAAACAACAAAATATATACAACAATATAAATGAATTGTAAACACAAAATAAACGATATTCATATGGGGTGAGGAAGGGACAGTCCCCCTTCCACAACCCCTTACAATGGTACCTTAAACCTATTGAGAGGCCTGCCCTCAGCCCGAGGCTAAGAGAAGGCCGCCCCAGCCGACGACCCAGCTAGCCGCCGAGGTCGCCCCGCCGAACGCGTCGCCGTCATCTCCGCCGCCTAGACGGAGCCACCCCCTGCCGAAACTGCCTCCCGCGTTCGGCCTCCTCCTTGGCGGTCATCACTGCCCTCGCGTAGTCGGCAACCGCCCCCCAGTTGGCCGGGTTCTCCAACATCTTGGGGACCAGCCCGCCAGGGTCGAAGGGTCCGATCACGTCGACGAGACGCTCGCGTTCACCCCTGAACGCTTCGCAGCGAACGAGGGTGTGGTGAGCGTCGTCGACTTCCTCACCGTAGCCGTCGGGTGGTCCGCAGTGGGAACACCCGGCAGACGGTGCACGGTTGATCTTCCGGAGAAACCGGTTGAAACAACCATGCCCCGTCATCAGCTGGGAGGTGAAAGGACATCTCCCCGTGCGTCCTGGACACCCACCGGCAGAGCAGGTCCGGGGGATCAAGGTGCGGGTCCACTCGCGTCCGCTGTCCGCGGCGGAACCTCGCGCCGCATCTCCCGACCCCACTGTGCCAACACCCGAGCCCTCAGAGACTGAGGTCGTGTGCCGGCGCTGCCTCCGCTGGATCGCCCGGCGGGAGGGCCCCCCGTCGTCCGTTCCCGTCGGCCGCGTCGCCCTTCTGGCCCCGAACGACACGAATCGTTCCTTGGCCATCAGGACGATGGGGATGGTGCGCGCGACGACCGTCACGGCGTCGTAGGACACGGTCCGGTACGCACTCACGCTGCCAATGGCGGCGATGCGCTGAACCGATGCCAACACCTTCGGGCCGGTCCTGCTGACAGCCAGGTCAGGCCCCCACGTAGGAGCGCCGTACAACATCACTGAATGCACGACGCTCACCAGCAGGCGCCTCCTGCTCTCGCGAGGACCGCCGATGTTAGGCATCAGTCCGCGCAGCGCCGCCATGACTCGCCTGGCCTTGTCGGCCGCGGCGCGAAAGTGCGCGTTGTACCACGTCCCCTTGCCCTCGTGCAAGATCCCCAAATAGTTGAGGGTCTCGCACAACTGGACCGCCTGATCCCCGATCCGCAGCCTCAGGTCGGGCGACCCATACTGAGCCTTGAAGACCACAGCCTCCGTCTTGTCGACGGCGAGCTGCAGCCCCAAGTCCCCGATGTGGCCGGCGACCGTAGCCAGGGCGGCGTTCGCGCGGTCCTGCAGCGCCGACAACGTGTTCCCCTCCGACACAATGAGCGTGTCGTCCGCGTACCCGATGATGGTTACACCAGCGGGCAGCGGCAAGCGGAACACGGTATCGAACGCGACGTTCCACAGGAGCGGTCCGAGCACGGAGCCCTGAGGGACTCCGCACGTGACTCCCACGGTCACTGGAACGCCCCCGCTGTCGTCGCACACGTGCAGGACTCGGTCGCTGAGGTACGAGTCGAGAACCCGTCGTACGTATGGCGGGAAACCCATCCGCACCAACGCCGCGCGCACCACTCCCCACCCGACGGTGTTGAACGCGTTCCGGATGTCCAGACTCACGGCAACGGCGTAACGGCGTGCGTTCACGGCGGCCCGGAGCCGCCCGCGAAGCAACCGCAACGCGTCGTCCGTGCACCGTCCGCCCCGGAAGCCAAACTGCCTTTCGGACAACTCGACGCCCGAGGCGGACATGTGGCTGTTCATCCGGACCGCCAACAGGAACTCGAAGATCTTGCCGACGTCGTCCAGGAGGCACAGCGGACGGTACGAAGACGGCATCCCCTCCGGCTTTCCCGGTTTGGCGAGAAGCGCGAGCCGAGCGCGCTTCCACCGGCCGGGGAAGATGCCTTCCCTCAGGCAGAGGTTGAACACGTCGACCAGCCACCCAGGACTCACCGCGTGCACGACGCCCCAGACCCGGCTTGGAATGCCATCTGGACCGGGCGCCCTGCAGCGGCTCCCGAAGCGACCGACCGCCGCGGTAACCTCCTCCAGAGAGAACTCCGCAACGTCCTCGGGCCGCACTCCCACGAGATCGGCAGGCTCCCCGTCTCTATCCCCTCGGGGAAGAGGACGGCGGCGATGTCGCAGACCGTCTGCGGTTCCATCGACGCCGTCGCCGGGGGCCCACGGAGCTTCTTCAAGACGACCTTATAGGGTTTCCCCCAGGGGTCGTCGTCGACGGTCTTCACCAACTCTGCCCAGCACCTCGCCTTCGCCTCGCGAATGCGGTGCTTCAGCTCCTTTCGAGCCTCCCGGTAGTCTCGCTCGACGTCCGCCGCGGACACGTCACCGCCGTGGGCGCGTCCGCGACGCCTGATCCACAGCCGTTTCCTTCGCACGCATTCGGCGCGCGCGGCCGCGACATTGCCGTTCCACCAGTAAACCGGTGGTCTTCCCCGAGGATGTGGTTTCCTCCGGGGGAGAGCCATGTCACAAGCCGCGGTCACGCAGCCGACCAGCCTCTCGGCCGTGGCTTCGGCGCCTCCGGAACCGGCTGGAGCTACCGAGGGCAGAGTCGCTCCCGTCCACTCTACGGTGAGAACGGCCGCGGCGAGCAGGTCCGCGTCCATCCGGGAAGTACGCCAACCCGGATGCCGCCGACCAGCCGCTGCCGCCGCCGGGGGATCACCGGAGGTGTCCGGGAGCGTGCGTCCGGTGCGATATGAAAAACACAAGTGATGGTGGTCACTCATGTTCTCCACGTCCGTACGCACGGTCCACCCCCGAATCCTCCTCGCGGCGGATTCGGAGGCAAAGGTCACGTCGACGCACGAACCCCTCCCCCTCCCGAAGAACGTCGGTTCCCGACCCGAGTTGATGACGACCAGCCCCAAGGAATCGGCGAACGCGGCGAGATCGTCACCGCGGACTTCCGTGAGGCGGTCCCCCCAGGACGCCGACCGGGCGTTAAAATCTCCCCCAACAATGAGGTCGATTCCAACACCGCGATCCCTCCTCACAGAAGCCTCGAGACGACCCAGGAACTGCCCGAACTCAGCGACGGACATGGCGGGGAAGCATAGCAGCTGAAGGCGCGAACCGCGCCCCCCACGGTAGCCGCTACGAACCCGTCGCCCGACTCTACGTCGCTGAGTGTAAGTCCGGGGCGGAAGACAGCCAAGGCGGCTCGACCCGTGGAGTCGAAGTGCCAGCCAGTTCGACCGCCACCTTGCGGCTCACTGACCAGCGCCACCGCGATGTCTTCCGCCCTCACGAACTCCCCGAGCAGGTCCTGGGCTGCCCGGCAGTGGTTTAGGTTCGTCTGCACGTACCTTAGCTCCATCACGACTGCGGCCCCGACGACGACGACGCGGAGGCGGAACGGCCCGCCGGCCGCCCGGCCAACTGCTGCGACGACTCCTCCGCCACTGGCTGCATCTCGGCAGGCACCTCCTCCACCGCGACTGCTGTACCACCGCTAAAACTTCCTCCAACGACCGAAGATGGGCCGCCGCTTCCTCTTCTGCCTTCCGAGCAGCCCCGCGAGAGGTGGCTGGTGGCTCCACACCTGTAGCAGGCCCGAGGCTTGCCGCGTTGCGGCACTCGCGGCGAGGTGGCCCTTTTGCTGGCACCGGAAGCAGGTGGTTTGCTTCTTTTCAAGAAGCTTTACCCTGCAACGGGTCCAGCCGACCACCACCCCCTTTGCCTCGGCCAGAGCTATGGCGTCGCGGAAAGGTAAATCTACCCTCGCGACGCGGTCGCCGCGGCTGCCACCGTTTTTCCTGATGGAATTCGGTCAACGTCAGGAGCCGCGACGACACTCCGGCCGCGCAGCCCTCCTACCACGTCCTCCACTCTACCTTCAGGACTCCAGAAGGAGGACGGGAGTCCTTCCGCTCGGGCCTTCTTACTCCTGCGGCCTCTCCTACCACCTCTCGATCCTCCTCTCCAGGATTCTGGCTTAACCTAACCTAACCTAACCTAACCTAACCTCACCCAACCTAACCTAACCTAAACCTACCTAACCTAAACCCTCTCTACCTACCTACCTAACCTAACCTAACCTAAACCAACTAACTAACCTAACCTAACCTACCTAAACCCCCCCTAACCTAACCTAACCTAACACCTAACCTAACCTAACCTAACCTAACCTAACCTAACCTAACCTTTTTTTTTTTTTTTTTTTTTTTTTTTTTTTTTAACCGGCAATACACTCACCACCCGGAAACGCCGTGAGGCAATACTTCGGGTGGTGAGTCGCCATCGTTTATTGGGTAAAAACAACAAAATATATATACAACAATATAAATGAATTGTAAACACAAAATAAACGATATTCATATGGGGTGAGGAAGGGACAGTCCCCCTTCCACAACCCCTTACAATGGTACCTTAAACCTATTGAGAGGCCTGCCCTCAGCCCGAGGCTAAGAGAAGGCCGCCCCAGCCGACGACCCAGCTAGCCGCCGAGGTCGCCCCGCCGAACGCGTCGCCGTCATCTCCGCCGCCTAGACGGAGCCACCCCCTGCCGAAACTGCCTCCCGCGTTCGGCCTCCTCCTTGGCGGTCATCACTGCCCTCGCGTAGTCGGCAACCGCCCCCCAGTTGGCCGGGTTCTCCAACATCTTGGGGACCAGCCCGCCAGGGTCGAAGGGTCCGATCACGTCGACGAGACGCTCGCGTTCACCCCTGAACGCTTCGCAGCGAACGAGGGTGTGGTGAGCGTCGTCGACTTCCTCACCGTAGCCGTCGGGTGGTCCGCAGTGGGAACACCCGGCAGACGGTGCACGGTTGATCTTCCGGAGAAACCGGTTGAAACAACCATGCCCCGTCATCAGCTGGGTGAGGTGAAAGGACATCTCCCCGTGCGTCCTGGACACCCACCGGCAGAGCAGGTCCGGGGGGATCAAGGTGCGGGTCCACTCGCGTCCGCTGTCCGCGGGCGGAACCTCGCGCCCATCTCCCGAGCCCACTGTGCCAACACCCGAGCCCTCAGAGACTGAGGGTCGTGTGCCGGCGCTGCCTCCGCTGGATCGCCCGGCGGGAGGGGCCCCCCGTCGTCCGTTCCCGTCGGCCGCGTCGCCCTTCTGGCCCCGAACGACACGAATCGTTCCTTGGCCATCAGGACGATGGGGATGGTGCGCGCGACGACCGTCACGGCGTCGTAGGACACGGTCCGGTACGCACTCACGCTGCCAATGGCGGCGATGCGCTGAACCGATGCCAACACCTTCGGGCCGGTCCTGCTGACAGCCAGGTCAGGCCCCCACGTAGGAGCGCCGTACAACATCACTGAATGCACGACGCTCACCAGCAGGCGCCTCCTGCTCTCGCGAGGACCGCCGATGTTAGGCATCAGTCCGCGCAGCGCCGCCATGACTCGCCTGGCCTTGTCGGCCGCGGCGCGAAAGTGCGCGTTGTACCACGTCCCCTTGCCCTCGTGCAAGATCCCCAAATAGTTGAGGGTCTCGCACAACTGGACCGCCTGATCCCCGATCCGCAGCCTCAGGTCGGGCGACCCATACTGAGCCTTGAAGACCACAGCCTCCGTCTTGTCGACGGCGAGCTGCAGCCCCAAGTCCCCGATGTGGCCGGCGACCGTAGCCAGGGCGGCGTTCGCGCGGTCCTGCAGCGCCGACAACGTGTTCCCCTCCGACACAATGAGCGTGTCGTCCGCGTACCCGATGATGGTTACACCAGCGGGCAGCGGCAAGCGGAACACGGTATCGAACGCGACGTTCCACAGGAGCGGTCCGAGCACGGAGCCCTGAGGGACTCCGCACGTGACTCCCACGGTCACTGGAACGCCCCCGCTGTCGTCGCACACGTGCAGGACTCGGTCGCTGAGGTACGAGTCGAGAACCCGTCGTACGTATGGCGGGAAACCCATCCGCACCAACGCCGCGCGCACCACTCCCCACCCGACGGTGTTGAACGCGTTCCGGATGTCCAGACTCACGGCAACGGCGTAACGGCGTGCGTTCACGGCGGCCCGGAGCCGCCCGCGAAGCAACCGCAACGCGTCGTCCGTGCACCGTCCGCCCCGGAAGCCGAACTGCCTTTCGGACAACTCGACGCCCGAGGCGGACATGTGGCTGTTCATCCGGACCGCCAACAGGAACTCGAAGATCTTGCCGACGTCGTCCAGGAGGCACAGCGGACGGTACGAAGACGGCATCCCCTCCGGCTTTCCCGGTTTGGCGAGAAGCGCGAGCCGAGCGCGCTTCCACCGGCCGGGGAAGATGCCTTCCCTCAGGCAGAGGTTGAACACGTCGACCAGCCACCCAGGACTCACCGCGTGCACGACGCCCCAGACCCGGCTTGGAATGCCATCTGGACCGGGCGCCCTGCAGCGGCTCCCGAAGCGACCGACCGCCGCGGTAACCTCCTCCAGAGAGAACTCCGCAACGTCCTCGGGCCGCACTCCCACGAGATCGGCAGGCTCCCCGTCTCTATCCCCTCGGGGGAAGAGGACGGCGGCGATGTCGCAGACCGTCTGCGGTTCCATCGACGCCGTCGCCGGGGGCCCACGGAGCTTCTTCAAGACGACCTTATAGGGTTTCCCCCAGGGGTCGTCGTCGACGGTCTTCACCAACTCTGCCCAGCACCTCGCCTTCGCCTCGCGAATGCGGTGCTTCAGCTCCTTTCGAGCCTCCCGGTAGTCTCGCTCGACGTCCGCCGCGGACACTCACCGCCGTGGGCGCGTCCGCGACGCCTGATCCACAGCCGTTTCCTTCGCACGCATTCGGCGCGCGCGGCCGCGACATTGCCGTTCCACCAGTAAACCGGTGGTCTTCCCCGAGGATGTGGGTTCCTCCGGGGGAGAGCCATGTCACAAGCCGCGGTCACGCAGCCGACCAGCCTCTCGGCCGTGGCTTCGGCGCCTCCGGAACCGGCTGGAGCTACCGAGGGCAGAGTCGCTCCCGTCCACTCTACGGTGAGAACGGCCGCGGCGAGCAGGTCCGCGTCCATCCGGGAAGTACGCCAACCCGGATGCCGCCGACCAGCCGCTGCCGCCGCCGGGGGATCACCGGAGGTGTCCGGGAGCGTGCGTCCGGTGCGATATGAAAAACACAAGTGATGGTGGTCACTCATGTTCTCCACGTCCGTACGCACGGTCCACCCCCGAATCCTCCTCGCGGCGGATTCGGAGGCAAAGGTCACGTCGACGCACGAACCCCTCCCCCTCCCGAAGAACGTCGGTTCCCGACCCGAGTTGATGACGACCAGCCCCAAGGAATCGGCGAACGCGGCGAGATCGTCACCGCGGACTTCCGTGAGGCGTCCCCCCAGGACGCCGACCGGGCGTTAAAATCTCCCCCAACAATGAGGTCGATTCCAACACCGCGATCCCTCCTCACAGAAGCCTCGAGACGACCCAGGAACTGCCCGAACTCAGCGACGGACATGGCGGGGGAAGCATAGCAGCTGAAGGCGCGAACCGCGCCCCCCACGGTAGCCGCTACGAACCCGTCGCCCGACTCTACGTCGCTGAGTGTAAGTCCGGGGCGGAAGACAGCCAAGGCGGCTCGACCCGTGGAGTCGAAGTGCCAGCCAGTTCGACCGCCACCTTGCGGCTCACTGACCAGCGCCACCGCGATGTCTTCCGCCCTCACGAACTCCCCGAGCAGGTCCTGGGCTGCCCGCAGTGGTTTAGGTTCGTCTGCACGTACCTTAGCTCCATCACGACTGCGGCCCCGACGACGACGACGCGGAGGCGGAACGGCCCGCCGGCCGCCCGGCCAACTGCTGCGACGACTCCTCCGCCACTGGCTGCATCTCGGCAGGCCCTCCTCCACCGCGACTGCTGTACCACCGCTAAAACTTCCTCCAACGACCGAAGATGGGCCGCCGCTTCCTCTTCTGCCTTCCGAGCAGCCCCGCGAGAGGTGGCTGGTGGCTCCACACCTGTAGCAGGCCCGAGGCTTTGCCGCGTTGCGGCACTCGGCGGCGAGGTGGCCCTTTTGCTGGCACCGGAAGCAGGTGGTTTGCTTCTTTTCAAGAAGCTTTACCCTGCAACGGGTCCAGCCGACCACCACCACCTTTGCCTCGGCCAGAGCTATGGCGTCGCGGAAAGGTAAATCTACCCTCGCGACGCGGTCGCCGCGGCTGCCACCGTTTTTCCTGATGGAAATTCGGTCAACGTCAGGAGCCGCGACGACAACTCCGGCCGCGCCGAGCCCTCCGACCACGTCCTCCACTTCTACCCATTCAGGGACATCCAGAAGGAGGACGGGAGTCTTCCGCTCGGGCCTTCTTACTCTGGCGGCCTCTCCTACCACCTCTCGGATCCTCCTCTCCAGGATTCTGGCTTTTTCCTCGCCTTCCACTTCGAGGAGGATTCCGCCGGCTTTGGTGCGCCTCGTAGTCACCACTTTGACCCCGAGACTTGCCAAGCTCACGGAACCAGACACCCTTTTCATAACTGCCCGCCAGCGAACCCCCCTCGGCCGGGCGGTCAATGGTGACGGCTGCGGTCCTAGGGCTCTCTGGCGAAGCAATGAGATCTTCTCCGTTGCCGGAGAAGACTGGGCTTTGGGCCGGGACGGGATTTCTTCTTTCCCCTTTGGACCACCTGGCTCCATGTGGGCTGCTCGGATCCCTGAGGACCTCTTCGCCTCCGCTTCCGCTGCTGCTGCTGCTGCTGCTGTTGCTGT